>NC_135801.1:111970128-113378680 GCF_964213995.1 Mustelus asterias | reverse complement strand
TGCAGGAAGCCCCAGCATGAGGAAAAGTCTGCCAGTTCCAAAGCATTCATAGGATAATGCTTTCAAATAGAGGTTACATCAAAAGTCTGGGAAAAATGAGAGAATAAATCTAAAGACATAAGATGTGAAAAAGCCTGCCAATTTGTGTGTCATGTAATACGTGCCCTCAACCCTTACAATTTAAAAAAAATTCCAGGCTTGTATGTTCATTCAGATGTTGCAGAATAACTTCTGTGCTATTTGAATACTTAAAAAGTGCAGCATAGAAACACGGAAAATAGGAGCAGGAGGAGGCCATTCGGCCCTTTGAGCCTGCTCCACCATTCATTATGATCATGGCTGATCATCCAACTCAATAGCCTGATCTCGCCTTTCCCCCATATGCTTTGATCTCTTTCACCTCAAGTGCTATATCGAACTGCCTCTTGAAAACATTCAATGTTTTGGCCTCAACTACTTTCTGTGGTAGCGAATTCCACAGGCTGACCACTCTCTAGGTGATGAAAGTTTTCTTCTTCTCTGTTCCAAACTATCTACCCTGTATCCTCAGACTGGGACCCTTGGTTCTGGATACCCCAACCATCAGAACATCCTTCTTGCATCCACCCTGTCTAGTCTGTTAGGATTTTATAGGTTTCTATGAGATCCCCCTCATTCTTCTGAATTCCAGCGAATACAATCGTAACCAACTCAGTCTCTCCTCATGTCAGTCCTGCCATCCCAGAATCAGTCTGGTAATCCTCTCTCGACAGCCTTTAGAGCAAGAACAGTGACTGGTGTACGAGAATACCCAGGTCTCATTGCACATTCCTCTCACCTAACTTATGGCCATTCAGATAGTATTCTGCCTTCCAAGTTTTGCTACCAAAGTGGATAACCTCACATTTATCCACATTATAGTGCACCTGCCAATCATTTGCCCACTTACGCAACTTGTCCCAATCACACTGAAGGATCTCTGCATCCTCCTCACAGATGCTTCCCTCCCAGCTTTGTCTCATCTTAAAATTTGGAGATATAACATTTCAATCCCTCATCTAAATGATTAATATATATTGTGAATAGCTGGTGTCCCAGCACTGATCCATCTAGTACCCCACTTGTCACTGCCTGCCATTTGGAAAAAGACCCGTTTATCCCTACTCTTTGTTTCCTGTCTGCCAACCAGTTTTCTATCCATCTCAATACACTACCCCCAATCCCATGTGCTTTAATTTTACACGCTAATCTTTTAGGTGGGGCATTGTCAAAAGCCTTCTGAAAGTCCAAATGAATCACATCCACTGGTTCCCCTTCATTAACTCTACTAGTTACATCCTCGAAGAATTCCAGTAGATTTGTCATGCATGATTTCCCTTTCACAAATCCATGCTGACTCTGTCCAATCCTTCCCCTGTTTTCTAAGTGTTTTGCTATAAAATCTTTGATCATAGATTCTAGAATTTTCCTCACTACCGACGTCAGACTTACTGGTCTATAATTCCCTGTTTTCTCTCACCTTTTTAAATAGTGGGGTTACATTAGCTAACCTCAAATCTTTAGGAACTGTTCCAGAGAAATAGAGTTTTGGAAGATGACCTCCAATGCATCCACTATTTCTCAGGCCGCTTTCTTAAGTACTCTTTAATGTCAGTTATCAGGTCCTGGGATTTATCGACCTTCAATCCCATCAGTTATCCCAGCACCTTTTCTCTACTAACACTGATCTCTTTCAGTTCCTCCCTTTCACTAAACCCTGTATTCCCCTCAAAGAAATGACTTTGTGACTATAAAAGGATAAAAATCAAGCTAAGGAAAATATTATGGAAAGGTTATTTTGGGCGGAGGAGCGCTCCCTGAATAGACGTCTTGTACTTAAGCACATTTTTTTAAGTACAGGACATGCCACTACCAATGATGCACAGACTCTAATTTATGTTGAACAGGCTGATTGTTCTTTAAATGCAGCCATAGTGACTCACTGCTCTTGGCACCATATTTCTGGGATTAATAGTTGTATTCATACCAGACAAGTATTTCCCACCTGCCTTCCAAAATGCAGACAGAACAGGTTCAATATAGTGTGCTACTATTTAATGAGAATTAGTATGGGCTTGCTGGGGTGAAAAATTCCTGGTTCAGTGAAAGACAAGCAGACTATTGTGAGAGCCACTCTTAGGAATCATTGTGCTACTGAACTCAGAAGGTGAGCATACAGTTTGGTTCTAGTACTTGGCAAATGTTACGCTAACTGGAAAATTCTAACACTCGGTTGTCAGAACTGTTGTTCTATAATAAATAGATATATAAATAAAACATCCTCATTATTTTATCTGATTTCACTCTGATGCTTTCAGTACCTCTCCAATAACATAAGCATTGTGTGGTTCTCTCTCCATCTGGTGTTTACAGTTTCTAAGACATACCCATTTAGTTCAATGGCATCATCAACTTGATCCATGTAGTTCAATTTGTGGATCAGCTCAAATGGTTTTCTCATTTGTAGTTTAAGGTTTTGCCTTATTAAACTAGATTTGTGAAGGATGATAGAAGATTCTTGAAACTCGAGGGACAGGTTAAAAGTATGAAGTCAGGCAGTTATTTCAGATGAGAATAGAAGTGGGGACTGCAATGTGTGTTCTAATATTTTGATTCAGTAGTACATAATTTTCTGAACACAAGGGAAGTGCAATGAATAGCCAAGGAAAATACAGCACGCATGAGATTACTTAAAGCTGGAAGAGAGGCAAACAACCAAGGACAACAGTGACTATTTGCAGACTTACCCCAAAGGACCAATATGGCCAATGTTCAACTGGCCTGCTGTTCAAGGAACAGTGTTATATATATTTATACTTACTTTACCTAAAGGTTGGTCTCAATGTTGGAAAACCAATAACAATATGGTGAATTTAAATTTAACCTGTTAAAGCCACACCAGCATCTTGAAAATCAAGGAAAAAATGGAGGTGAATAGCATAGATGCATTTAAGAGAAAGCTGGATAAATACATGAGGGAGAAAGAAATCGAAGATTATAGCAATAGAGGTTGATGAAGAGAGATGAGAGGCAGCTATGTGGAGCATAAGCTCCAATATGTACCAATTGGGTCAATTGACTTGTTAATGTGCTGTATAGTTTATTTATCAATGTCACAAGTAGGCTTACATTAACACTGCAATGAAGTTACTGTGAAAATCCCCCAGTGGCCACACTCCGGCACCTGTTTGGGTACACTGCAGGGCAATTTAGCATAGCCAATGTACCTAACCAACACATCTTTCGGACTGTGGGAAGAAACCAGAGCACCCAAAGAAAACCCACGCAGACACAGGAGAACGTGCAGGCTCTGCACAGACAGTGACCCAAGCTGGGAATCGAACCTAGGTCCCTGGTGCTGTGAGGCAGCAGTGCTAACCACTGCCACTGTGCTGCCCTATATTCAATGTAATTCTATGTAACTGTTCAGTTGACGGTAAGTGTTATAATATCTGCGAGATTCTTGAGGTCCACAAAGATGCATTCAGAATTAGAACTGCACATGCAGTTAAAACAAAAATCTTTTACTTCCTTTTCAGACTCCTTTTGCTGGTTTAGGTGTATGGTAGTCTTAGACATACAAATGCTCAATGCAATTTTCAAAACATCACAACATTAAGGTTTGATTTATAATACTTAAGAAACCTTTCATCTTTGTATCTTGACATTGCAACATAGCCTATTGAACAACATTCTGTTGCACTCCTCACTGGTCTTTCCTGGATTTGGCAGCTCTGGGCCCTTGACAGGAAACTGTGACGTGTTCCAGACTATGTCTAGCTCCATATTTACAAGTCAGGAGCAGGAATGGGCCATTTGGGACTTTGAACCTGCTCCACCATTCAATAATCTGACTGTGGCTCCAACTTTACTTTCTTTCTTACCCACTCTACCCTTTGACTCCCTTGCAGTCAAGAATCTATCAACTGAGCCTAGAAATATTCAAAAACTTTGTCTCCACAGCTCTCTGGGGAAGAGAACTCTACAGACAAACAAACCTTTGAGACAAAAAGATTCTCCTCGCCTCTGTTGGGGAGAGAAAAAATACAGAAGACCCACTATTTTTAAACTGTGTCCCCTAGTTCTAGGCTCTCCCACAAGGGGAAACAGCCTCTCAACATCCACCCTTTCAAGTCCCCTCAGCATCTTATGTTTCCATAAAATCACCTCTCATTCTTCTAAACTCAGCTGGATACAGGCCTAAATTGTCCAACCTTTCATTCCAGGAATCAGTCAAGTGAATCATCTCTGAACTATTTCTAATGCAATTATATCCTTTCCTAAGTAAGGAGCAACACAATAGCAACACTTCCCTACTCTTTTACTTGACCTACCTTGCAATGAAACAACAATATTCCAGTTGCCTTCCTAATCACCTGCTGTACTTGCATACTATCTTTTAGTGATTCATATACAAAGACAGCCAGATCCCTTTATAAAGTTTAGTTTCTTTAATAGTGTCACAAGTAAGCTTACATTAACCTGCAATGAAGTTACTGTGAAAATCCCCTAGTCGCCACACTCTGGCACCTGTTTGGGTACACTGAGGGAAAATTTAGCATGGCCAATGCACCTAACCCACACGTCTTTCGGACTGTGAGAGGAAACCAGAGCACCTGGAGGAAACCCATGCAGAACATGCAACTCTGCATAGACAGTGACCCAAGTCGGGACTCGAACCCAGGTCCCTGGTGCTATGAGGCAGCAGTGCTAACCACTGTGCCATCTGGTTCTGTAATCTATCTCAATTTGAATAATATGCTGATTTTCTATTTTTCCTGCTGAAGTGGTCAAATGCACATTTTCCCACGTGCCAAATTTGAGGAGCCTAGATATGTGATGCTATCAACATCTACCAGCATCTCACTGTTAATGCTGGTAAATGGCAGTATGGCAAAATCTTGCATCCTGACATTGTCTCCCTGACACTGATGGTTGAACCAAATCCTTTATAGGTGTGAATTTCTTCATTTGAAGCTCAAGGTGTTCCTTGGTATTAGTGTGGAACAATAATATGCCAAAGAGTGTTGGTGTCAGAACACAATCCTTTTTGACCCCACTGCAATCTGAAAGGGGTTCCGATCTTGTCCTGTTACAGCTGACCATAACCTTTAGTCATGGAAAGAGCTCAGATCAAAGAGCTCAGATCTCTGTCAAAAGGTCATCCTGACTCAGTACGTTAGCTCTATTCTCTCTCCACAGATGCTGTCAAACCTGCTGAGGTTTTCCAGCATTTTCTGTTTTTGTTACTCTTAATTCTGTTTGCTCCTGCACACCTTTTATTTGATATTGCCTCTCCTCATTCTTCTTACTAAAATGAATCACTTCACACTTCTCTGTATTAACTTTCATTGGCACTTGTCCACAAGTTCCATCAGCCTACATCCTTTTGAAGTTATCCACCATCCTTCTCCAATGCCTCTTTATGTTGTCCAGCTGAGTGAGACTGCACTTTTCTGGTTATATACTTATTTATCTAATCATAGCCAGAAAATCACTTGCAATGGTTTCTATTCCTGCTCCCACACCATTACATGGATTTTAGTAGGGCGTTTGATAAGGTCCCCCATGGTCGGCTTATGATGAAAGTGAGGAGGTGTGGGATAGAGGGAAAGTTGGCCGATTGGATAGGTAACTGGCTGTCTGACCGAAGACAGAGGGTGGTGGTCGATGGAAAATTTTCGGATTGGAGGCAGGTTGCTAGCGGTGTGCCGCAGGGATCAGTGCTTGGTCCTCTGCTCTTTGTGATTTTTATTAATGACTTAGAGGAGGGGGCTGAAGGGTGGATCAGTAAATTTGCTGATGACACCAAGATTGGTGGAGTCGTGGATGAGGTGGAGGGCTGTTGTAGGCTGCAAAGAGACATAGATAGGATGCAAGGCTGGGCTGAAAAATGGCAAATGGAGTTTAACCCTGATAAATGTGAGGTGATTCATTTTGGTAGGACAAATTTAAATGTGGATTACAGGGTCAAAGGTAGGGTTCTGAAGACTGTGGAGGAACAGAGAGATCTTGGGGTCCATATCCACAGATCTCTAAAGGTTGCCAGTCAAGTGGATAGAGCTGTGAAGAAGGCCTATAGTGTGTTAGCTTTTATTAACAGGGGGTTGGAGTTTAAGAGCCGTGGGGTTATGCTGCAACTGTACAGGACCTTGGTGAGACCACATTTGGAATATTGTGTGCAGTTCTGGTCACCTCACTATAAGAAGGATGTGGAAGCGCTGGAAAGAGTGCAGAGGAGATTTACCAGGATGCTGCCTGGTTTGGAGGGTAGGTCATATGAGGAAAGGTTGAGGGAGCTAGGGCTGTTCTCTCTGGAGCGGAGGAGGCTGAGGGGAGACTTAATAGAGGTGTATAAAATGATGAAGGGGATAGATAGAGTGAACGTTCAAAGACTATTTCCTCGGGTGGATGGAGCTATTACAAGGGGGCATAACTATAGGGTTCTTGGTGGGAGATACAGGACGGATATCAGAGGTAGGTTCTTTACGCAGAGAGTGGTTGGGGTGTGGAATGGACTGCCTGCAGTGATAGTGGAGTCAGACACTTTAGAAACATTTAAGCGGTTATTGGATAGGCACATGGAGCACACCAGGATGATAGGGAGTGGGATAGCTTGATCTTGGTTTCAGATAAAGCTCGGCACAACATCGTGGGCCGAAGGGCCTGTTCTGTGCTGTACTGTTCTATGTTCTGTGTCACCTTCTATTTTTCACCTAGATACTGCCCCTTGGGAACATCATCTGAGAGCAGAGACAGTTTTCACATGTACACTGACAACACACAGCTCTCTCTCTCTCTCTCACACACACCACCACATCTCTCAACTCCTCCATGGTCTCTAAATTTCCTCCGATTAAATACTGGGAACACTAAAGCCATTGTCTTTGAACCCTGCTACAAACTCCACTCTGTAGCCATCAACTCCATACCTGCCCCTGGCAACTGTGTGAAGCTGACCCAGACTGTTTACAATCTTGGTGTCACATTCAACCCACAAAATAAGCTTCCTACCACATATTTCTACTAAGATTGCCTACATCTATTTCCACTGCCATAACAGTGCCCATAACCAGCCATTTTGACACATTGGCAGTGATACCTTTCTTACATTTAGTCTTGACTATTTTAAGGCATCCCCAACCAGCCTCTCATACCCTCTGTTTACTTCAGGTGATCTAAGACTCTGTTGCCTGTGTCCTTACTTTTGCAAAGTCCCATTCACACATCATCGCTATATGTGTTGATCTACATTGGTTCCTAGTTGAGCAACACCAAGATCTTAAAATTCATATCCCAGTTTTCAAATTTCTCCATGGTTTCGATTCCCACTTCCTCACATAGCACTTATGTAAATCTCCTTCATCCCACAAGCTTTTGAGATATCTGCACTTGTCCAATTCTAGCTTTTTAAACATCTTTAAATTTAATTGTTCCATCATTGCTGGTCAAGCTCCAGCTGTCACGGCTCTAAGCTCTCTTTCTTCCTTTAGTGTTCTCCTTGAAACTTACCTTTGACCAAGTATTTGGTCATCTGCTCTAATAACTCCTTATGTGAATAAGCATCAATTTCTGCTTTACAACACTCCTATGAAGCACCTCGGGATATTTTATTACATTAAAGGTGCAATTTAAATAAAATTTCCTCTTTATTCTATCTTAATCCTTCATGGTTTTAAACATCTTTATCAGATCTCCACTTAGCCTTCTCTGCTCTAACTAGAACAACCCCAGCTTCTCCTGTTATCCCTCTTCCCTACAACCATCCAAGCATGTTTCGTCTGTGACCTCTCCAAGTATTCATGTCCTTCCCAATGCCCAGAATTGGACACAAGGTTGTTCATGACTCATATATATTTTCTGGCTGGAGGTCTGTGACTCATGGTGTTCAACGTGAATTCATACTGGGACATCTGCTCTTTGTGATATATATATAAATGACTTGGATGAAAATATAGATGGGTGGGTTAGTAAGATTGCAGATGACACAAAGGTAGGTGGAGTTGTGGATAATGTAGAACGTTGTCAAAGGATACAGCGGGATATAGATCAGTTCCAGATATGGGCGGAGAAATGGTAGATAGAGTTTAATCTGGGCAAGTGTGAGGTGCTGCACTTTGGGAGATCAAATGTTAGGGTAAGAATACAATTAATGGCAGGACCCTGAACAGCATTGATGTACAGAGGGATTTTTGGGTTCAAGTCTATAGCCCCCTGGCTGTGAAAACAAAGTAGATAAGTCCATTGCTCTTCAACTTAAAGCAAATACATCTCAAGAAGGAACCTTACAGATATAAAAACCAGCAACTTAAATTATATATCGCCAATGAAGAAAAAGTCCAAAAAGCTGCAAACCAAAAAAAGACACTAAACCGAAGGAGAGTTTAGGAGTCATGACCAACAGCTTGGTCAAAGAACTGGATTTTAAGAAGGGTCTTTAAAGAGGAGAGAGCAGGTGGAAGAGGCAGGGGGGTTGACATAGGCAATTCCAGAGTATGGGGCTTGCAGCACTGAAGGAACGGCAACCAATGATTGGGTGAGAAATGTACAGAGTTGGGGTGGGGAGGATTTTATGGTTGGAGGAGGTCAGAGGGTCAAACCCATGAAGGGATTTATAGATGAGAATGTTTAGGTTCAAGGTTGTGCAGGAATATTTAGGACAGGTGTTGAAGCATTTCTTTACTTCGCACTTGATCCATAGCCGGAAAGGGTTGGTAAGAATAATTTAGGAATCATGACCAAGCTGTTAATCATGACTCCTAAACTATTAAATGAGTACTTTGCGTCAGTATTCACCAAAGAGAAGGACTTGGTGGGTGATGAATCTGCGAAAGGGTGTGTTGATAATTTGAGTCATGTTGAGATCAAAAAGGAGGAGGTATTGGGGTTCTTGAGAAACATTAAGGTAGACAGGTCCCCAGGGGCTGATGGGATATACCCCAGAATACTGAGAGAGGCAAGGGAGGAAATTGCTGGGGCCTTGAGAGAAATCTTTGTATCCTCACTGGCTATAGGGGAAGTCACAGTAAGAAGTTTCACAACACCAGGTTAAAGTCCAACAGGTTTATTTGGTAGCAAATTTGCTACCAAATAAACCTGTTGGACTTTAACCTGGTGTTGTGAGACTTCTTATTGTGTTCACCCCAGTCCAACGCCGGCATCTCCACATCATGACTACAGGGGAAGTCCCAGAGGATTGGAGAATAGCCAATGTTGTTCCTTTGTTTAAGAAGGGTAGCAAGAATAATCCAGGTAATTACAGGCCGGTAAGCCTTATGTCAGTGGTAGAGAAATTATTGGCGAGGATTCTTTGAGACAGGATTTACTCCCACTTGGAAATAAGTGGACATATTAGTGAGAGGCAACATGGTTTTGTGAAGGGAAGTCATGTCTCACTAACTTGATCAAGTTTTTCGAGGAAGTGACGAAGATGATTGATGAGGATAGGGCAGTGGATGTTGTCTACATGGAAAATAGACTACATGGTAAGGCCTTTGACAAGGTCCCTCATGGCAGACTGGCGCAGAAGGTGAAGTCGCATGGGATCAGAGGTGAGCTGGCAAGGTGGATACAGATTTGGCTCAGTCATAGAAGACAGAGGGTAGCAGTGGAAGGGTGTGTTTCTGAATGGAGGGCTGTGACAAATGGCGTTCCTCAAGGATCAGTGCTGGGACCTTTGTTGTTTGTAACATATATATAAATGATTTGGAGGAAAATGTAACTGGTTTAATTAGTAAGTTAGCGGATGACACAAAGGTTGGTGGATTTGTGGATAATGATGAGGACCATCAGAGAATACAGCAGGATATAGATCAGTTGGAGGTTTGGGCGGAGAGATGGTAGAGGGAGCTTAATCTGGACAAATGTGAGGTAATGCATTTTGGAAGGTCTAATACAGATAGGAAGTATACAGTAAATCATAGAAATCATAGAAACCTTCCAGTGCAGAAGGAGTCCATTCGGCCCATTGAGTCTGCACCGACAACAATCCCACCCCAAGCCCTATCCCCAGAACCCCACTCATTTACCCCACTAATCTACACATCCCAGGACACTGTGGGCAATTTAGCATGGCCAATCAACCTAACCCGCACATCTTTGGAGTGTGGGAAGAAACCGGAGCACCCGGAGGAAACCCACGCAGACACGGGGAGAATGCAAACTGCACACAGACAGTCACCCAGGCCGGGAATCGAACCCAGGTCCCTGGAGCTGTGAGGCAGCAGTGCTAATCACTGTGCCACCGTGCCAACCTTAAGAGACCCTTAAGAGTATTGATAGGTAGAAGGATCTGGGTGTACAGGTACACAGATCACTGAAAGTGACAACGCAGGTGGAGAAGGTAGTCAAGAAGGCATATGGCATACTTGCCTTCATCGGCCGGGGCACTGAGTTTAAAAATTGGCAAGTCATGTTGCAGCTTTATAGAACCTTATTTAGGCTGCACTTGGAATATAGTGTTCAATTCTGTTCGCCACACTACCAGAAAGATGTGGAGGCTTTGGAGAGGGTACAGAAAAGATTTACCAGGATGTTGCCTGGTATGGAGGGCATTAGCTATGTGGCGAGGTTGAAGAAACTTGGTTTGTTTTCACTAGAACGACGGAAGTTGAGGGGCGACCTGATAGAAGTCTACAAGATTATGAGGGGCATGGACAGAGTGGATAGTCAGAAGCTTTTTCCCCAGGGTGGAAGAGTCAATTACTCGGGGGGATAGGTTTAAGGTGCAAGGGGTAAGGTTTAAAGGAGATATACGAGGCAAGTTTTTTACACAGAGGGTAGTGGGTACCTGGAACTTGCTGCCGGGAGACGTAGTGGAAGCAGATATGATAGTGAATTTTAAGGGGCGTCTGGACAAAGACATGAATAGGATGGGAATAGAGGGATACAGTACCTGGAAGGGTAGGGGGTTTTAGTTCAGTCGGGCAGCATGGTCAGTGCAGGCTTGGAGGGCTGAAGGGCCTGTTCCTGTGCTGTAATTTTTTTGGTCTCTGTTCTTTGTTCTAATAATGGTTGAAGCTGGACCTCAGACTATCAAACACCTGGATGCTTTAACAGAACGATTCATATTAGGAATACAGGAACCATAGCAAGCTGTTTAGCCCCACAAGCCAGATCCACCATAGAAACATAGCAGATAGGAACAGGAGGAGGCCATTTGGCCCTTTGAGCTTGCTCCGCCATTCATCACGATCATGGCTGATCGTCCAATTCAATAGCCTAATCCTGCTTTCTCCCCATAACCTTTGATACCATTCGCCCCAAGTGATATATCTAGCTGCCTCTTGAATACATTCAATGTTTTGGCATCAACTTCTTCCTGTGGTAATGAATTCCACAGGCTTACCACTGGGTGAAGAAATGTCCCCTTATCTCCGTCTTAAATGGTCTACCCCGAATCCTCAGACTTTGACCCCTGGCTCTGGACTGCCCCACCATCGGCAACATCCTCCCTAGATTTACCCCATCTAGTCCTGTTAGAATTTTATAAATCCCCATGAAATCCCCCCTCATTCGTCTGAACTCCAGGGAAAACAAGCCTAACCTACTCAATCTCTCCTCATACATCAGTCCCCTAGCCTGGAAACCTTCGCTGCGCTCCCTCGAGAACAAGAACATCCTTCCTGAGAAAAGGAGACCAAATCTGCACACAATGCTCTAGGTGTGGCCTCACCAAGGCCCTATATAATTGCAACAACACATCCCTGCTCCTGTACTCGAAACCTCTCGCAACGAAGGCCAACATGCCATTTGCTTTCTTTACCGAATGCTGCGCCTGCATGCTTACCTTCCGACTGGTGCACAAGGACACCCAGGTCCCGCTGCACACTCCCCTCTCCCAATTTACAGCCATTCAGGTAGGAATCTGCCTTCTTATTTTTGCTTCCAAAGTGAATAACCTCACACTTAACCAAATTATACTGCATCTGCCATTGATTAGCCCACTCACCCAACCTGATCAGATCATTCTGAAGAATCTCTGCATCCTCGTCACAGTTCACCCTCCCACCAACTTGGTATCATCTGCAAACTTTGAGATGTTACATTTTGTTCCCTCATCCAAATCATTAATATATATTGCGAATAGCTGGGGTCCCAGCACCGATCCCTGTGGCACCTCACTAGTTACTGGCTGCCAATTTGAAAAGGACCCATTAATTCCTACTCTTTGTTTCCTCTCTGCCAACCAGTTATCTATCCATCACAAATAAACTTCCCCCAATCCCATGCGCTTTAATCTTGCACGATAGTCTTTTGTGAAGGACTTCGTCAAACACTTTCTGAAAGTCCAAATATACCACATCGACTGGTTCCCCCTTGTCAACTCTACTAGTTACATCTTCAAAGAATTCCAACAGATTTGTCAAGCATGATTTCCCCTTCAGAAATCCATGCTGACTCTGTCTGATCCTGCTACTGCTTTCTAAATGCTCTGCTATAAAGTCCTTGATAATGGATTTGAGAATTTTCCCCACTACCAATGTTAAGCTTACTGGCCTATAATTCCCTGCTTTTCTATACCTCCCTTTTTGAATATTGGGTGACATTCGCTACCCTCCAATCTGCAGGGACTGTGCCAGAGTCTATAGAATCCTGGAAGATGATCACCAATGCATCCACTATTTCTAGAGCCACTTCCTTAAGTACTCTGGGATGTAGATTATCAGGCCCTGGGGATTTATCCGCCTTCAATCCCATCAATTTTCTCAGCACCATTCCTCTACTAATATTGATCTCCCATTCTTTATCCATCTCAATACACTTCCCCAAATCCCATGTGCTTTAACCTTATAAGACCATAAGACATAGGAGCAGAATTAGACGACTCGGCCCATCGAGTTTGCTCTGCCATTCAATCATGGCTGATATTTTTCTCATCCCCATTCTCCTGCCTTTTCCCCATCACCCCTGACCCCCTTATTAATCAAGAACCTATCGATCTCTGTCTTAAAGACACTCAATGACCTGGCCTCCACAGCCTTCTGTGGCAAAGAGTTCCACAGATTCACCACTCTCTGGCTGAAGAAATTCCTCCTCATCTCTGTTTTAAAGGATCGTCCTTTAGCCTGAGGTTGTGCCCTCTGGTTCTAGTTTTTCCTACTAGTGGAAACACCCTCTCCACATCCACTCTATCCAGGCCTCGCAGTATCCTGTAAGTTTCAATAAGATCCCTCCTCATCCTTCTAAGCTCCAATGAGTACAGACCCAGAGTCCTCAACTGTTCCTCATACAACAAGCTCTTCATTCCAGGGATCATTCTTGTGAACCTCCTCTGGACCCTTTCCAAGGCCAGCACATCCTTCCTTAGATATGGGGCCCAAAACTGCTCACAATACTCCAAATGGGGTCTGACCAGAGCCTTATACAGTCTCAGAAGTACATCCCTGCTCTTGTATTCTAGCCCTCTCGACATGAATGCTAACGTTGCATTTGCCTTCCTAACTGCCAACTGGACCTGCACGTTAACCTTAAGAGAGTCTTGAACAATGACTCCCAAGTCCCTTTGTGTTTCTGATTTCCTAAGCATTTTCCCATTTAGAAAAGTCTATGCCTCCATTCCTCCTTCCAAAATGCATCACCTCACACTTTTCCACATTGTATTCCATCTGCCACTTCTTTGTCCACTCTCCTAACCTGTCTATGTCCCTCTGCAGCCCCCCTGCTTCCTCAATGCTACCTGTCCCTCTACATATCTTTGTATTATCTGCAAACTTAGCAACAGTGCCTTCAGTTCCTTCCTCCAAAGCATTAATGTATATTGTGAAAGGTTGTGGTCCCAACACTGACCCCTGAGGCACACCGCTAGTCACCGGCTGCCATCCTGAAAAAGACCCCTTTATCCCCACTCTCTGCCTTCTGCCTGTCAGCCAATCCTCTATCCATGCCAAGATCTTACCCTTAACACTATGGATACTTAACTTATTTAACAATCTCCTATGCGGCACCTTGTCAAAGGCCTTCTGGAAATCTAAATAAATCACGTCCACTGGTTCTCCTTTATCTAACTTCCTTGTTACCGCCTCAAAGAACAGATTTGTCAGACATGACCTCCAGTCCTCTGGTATTTTCCCTGCCTGCAGTGATTCCTGAAAGATCACCACAATTTCCACAACTTCCTCAGCTATCTCTTCTGGAACTCTGGGGTGTAGTCCATCCGGTCCAGGTGATTTATCCATCTTCTGACCTTTCCGTTTCCCCAGAACCTTCTCCTTAGTGATGGCCACCACACTCACCTGTGCTTCCTGACGCTCCTGGAGCTCTGGCATCCCACTGGTGTCTTCCACCATGAAGATTGATGCAAAGTAACTATTCAGTTCCTCTGCCATTTCTTTGTTTCCTATTATTACTTCTCCAGCCTCATTTTCCAGTGGTCTAATGGCTATTTTTGCCCCTCATCTTTTATATCTTGAAAAACCTCTTCCCATCTTCTTTATATTACTAGCTGGCTTACTCTCATATTTCATCTTCTCCCCGCTTATTGCTTTTTAGTTGTCCTCTGCTCGCTTTTAAAGGCTTCCAAATCCTCTGGCTTCCCACTAATCCATGCCATATTTTATGCTTTTATGCTGTCCTTGACTTCCCTCATCAGCCATGGATGCTTCGTCCTCCCCTTAGCATGTTTCCTCCTCCTTGGGATGAATTTCTGTTGTGAATCCCGAATAACCCCCAAAACCTCCTGCCATTGCTGTTCCACTGTCTTCCCTGCTAGACTCCCTTTCCAATCAACTCTGGCCAGCTCCTCCCTCATATCTTTGTAGTTACCTTTATTTAGTTGTAATATCGTTACATCCGATTCCAGTTTTTCCCTCTCAAACTGCAGGGTAAATTCGATCATGTGCTGGTCACTGCTCCCCAAGGGCTCCTTCATCTTAAGTTCCCTAATCACATCTGCCTCATTACACATCACCAAATCCAGAATTGCCTGTTCCCTAGTGGGCTCTGTCACAAGCTGCTCCAAAAAACCATCTGAGACATTCCACAAATTCCTTTTCTTGGGATCCACTACCTACCGGATTTTCCCAGCCCTCCTGCATATTGAAGTCCCCCATGATTATTGCAATATTGCCTTGCACGATAATCTCGTGCAGGACTTTGTCAAACACTTTCTGAAAGTCCAAATATACCACATTGACTGGCTCCCCCTTGTCAACTCTACTAGTTACATCTTCAAATAATTCGTTATATCTTCAAAGATCATGGCCAGTGTATGGCTGAACTCCATTTACCTGCCTTTGCTCCATGTCCTACAAAACCATCATGAATTTATATAAAAGTAGATCAAATCACTCCATTATATTGAATAGGTAACACCCAAGGCTTTGCAATACTGGCAGGAAGAGCTATCAGTTTGGTAATGGTGAGCTATTTTTCTATGGATAGTATACCTTTAAGATGTTGATTTTGTGTCTCTGTATGCTCTGTTTGAGAGCAGATTTCCACTCCATCTGATGAAGAAGCAGCGCTCCGAAAGCCAATGGTATTTGCTACCAAATAAACCTGTTGGACTTTAACCTGATGTTGTTAAAACTTCTAGTTTAACTTTAGCCAAAGTTTTCAGTCTGATAAATTCAATTATAACAAATTGAAATATCTTATATCAGGCTAATATACTTGCTACTGATTCTACCTCCCTAAGCATTCATAATTCTTTCACCTATCTTTGAATTAAAATATAAAAGTTTTGCACAGATGTCCTAGGGTCAACCATCTTATATGGAAGGAAGGTCTTTGATGAAGCAGCTAAAGGTTAGATGTTTGCTGATTGTACAATGTTCAGCACCATTTGCGACTCCTCAGATACTGAAGCAGTTTACATCCAAATGCAGCAAGAGCAAAACAATATCCAGGCTTGCATTGACAAATGGAAATTAACATGTACAGCACAGTAGTTCCAGGCAATGACCATCTTTCAGAGAGAATCTAACCATCACCTCTTCACATTCAATGGCATTATCATCACAGAATCTCCCACTATCAACATCAAGGGGGTTACCATTGAGCAGAAACTCAACTGGACCAG
The DNA here is from genome assembly GCF_964213995.1 of Mustelus asterias. Lineage (NCBI taxonomy): Eukaryota > Metazoa > Chordata > Chondrichthyes > Carcharhiniformes > Triakidae > Mustelus > Mustelus asterias. Next base: position 113,362,641 of record NC_135801.1, on the reverse strand, counting down.
CCATTTATTGTGTCTACAAAAACAGCTCAGGTGCTAGCAATCCTATTGTGAGTAACTCTTCCCTCACTACAACCCACCATCAACTCCGGAAATTTTGTCCACCATCTACAAGGCACAAGCCAGGAATGCAATGGAATACTCTATGCCTGGATGAGTGCAGTTCCAAAAACATTCAAGCTTGACACCATCCAGGTCAAAGCAGCCTGCTTGATTAGCACCCCATCCACAATTGCTCCCTCCACCACCAACACACTGGCAGCAGTGTGTATTTCTACAAGATGCACTGCAGGAACTCAAAGCTACTGAGACAGCACCTTCCAAACCCACGTCCAGTACCATCCAGAAAGGCAAGGGCAGTAGAAGCACGGGAACACAATCACCTGCAAGTTTTCCTTCAAGGCACACACCATTCCGATTTGGAAATATATCGCTGTTCCTTCACTCACTGGTTCAAAATCCTGGAATTCCCTCTCTAATAGTACTGTGGGTGTACCTATACCATAGACTGCAGTGGTCCAAAGAAGGCTGCTCACCACCACCTTCTCAAGGGTCATTAGGGATGGGCAATAAATGCTGACCGAGTCAGCAATGTCCACATCCCATGAATGAATAGAGAAAAGATTATTCAATAAGGAAATTATGAGATTGTTCTTATAAAAAAAGCACGGATAACAAAGCACTGTACATTTAATTAAGTTCATAATTTTTAAATTTATACTTGGATCAGTAGCTTCATGGTTACAAATGGAATATACATAGTATTTCTGAAATACAGTCCATCACTTTGGTTTAATTTGATTAACAGCAACAAGACAGCTCAGAATAAATATACAATTATCCATACTGAAGCTGTCCATTATACCCTTGAACGAAAGCAATGTTTTACTCTGCACACCTTCCCTGTTTAAAATTGTTACATTTAGAATTGAGCACGAGTATCAGCAAGAAAACTTCAGCAGTGTTTTCAAAAAAATCATAATTTTTATGAGAAATGGAACAGAAGTCTTTGACAGGTGATTCTGTAAACAGGTCAAATGGATTCCATTAAAAAGACAGATCAAAAGATCTTTATAATCTAATCAGGTTGGGATCAAACTTTTTAAAAACACACTTCAAGCTTTCAGATTAAATACATCTGTTGAATATTTCCAACATTCTGGCTTCACTTGCTTCTTGCCCGCAGAGTTTTCCTTATTCTTCCCAGGAATCTCCATACTTATTTGTTTTTGCTGCTGGAAAAAATATTAGACAAGAGATTATTAGCAATAATTTGAGAAGATTCTGATCAGTTACTTACAATAAAACCAACTTGTGGCACAAAAACAAAAAATGCTGAAAACGCAAGCTCTGGCAACAGCTGTAGAGAGAGAAAACAAAGTTAATGGCCTGTAGCCTCCTCGCTCCCCAGTGTTGGAATTGGTGGGGGTGAAGGGGGAGGTAAGGATTTACCTGGCAATTGTCCAGAAGCACCAACATCCTCTGGACAATTGAGCTGCACAGAGAACCATCCCACAAAGTGATTTAAATCACTATCAGATGGTTCTGCCAGTGTTATGCTAATAGTTACTCTGAAAGAATAAATAAAAGCACTTCGAACTTCAAATTATTTTTAAAAATTCAGACCGAACCCCACAGAGCACATACCACACCCCTAACCATCCCCCAGGAGGCTTGCCCATACTCCACCCCCCGCACATGGGAAGCCCTCCTCCACCTCAAGCTGACTGCCCTATCCCCTGAACCTACTTTCTCAGTCACACCTCCCGGCGAAACCCCCACCCCCTCCATGATCCATCCCAGCCCATTCCCTGGATGCCTGACTCTACCAATGCCTCACGACATGACCCCCTCAGATGTCTGACTCTTCCCCCTCCCCCTCCCCCACCCTCACTCCAGGTCCAAACCTCTACCCTTGACATCCCATTCACTTGCCCAAGGCAATTGCCTTCTCCCAGCAGGGGGCGGAGGGATTGTATTTTTTCTTCTAACGTTTACTGACTAACCGTTAGTGCAACTCTGGTGGAACCATCCAAAATTAGCTATTTAAATTACTTTGTCGGATGGCTCCAAGCTGCAATTACCTTGGGGGGGAGTTAGTGTTTCTGGACAATTGCCGTGCTAATTCTTACCTGGAAAGTTTCAAAAAGGGTTTCCCAGTGTATCTTTGGGACATGTCCCAAATCAGATGCTTGGAAACCAGCAAGTTATGGCCCACATGTAATAGCAGGAAACACTGATCATTAGTCCTCGATTTACAGGGTGCGAGTTATGATGAGTGGCATTTAATTCATTTATAAATTGACACCCTGTTTCCACTTAATATCAGTTTCAACTTTACATCACCTTGCCAGCATGTTCATACTTGCACATCAATGTTCTGTACTGCCCAATCTTATGGCTGGACAATGTTACTCCAACCACCAGTCTTCATTAGGTTAGAAATTAGCATATCATTCTATTCACCTGTACGCCAATGTCAGATTTGTTTTGGCACAACTGTCGCAGCAGCACTCAATGAATCACCTAATAAGCACTCAAATTCCAGGTTACACAGGCATCTGACAGTGATCAACGGCTTTATTATAGCTCCACACTAACTGACAATCTTGCGCTAAGGTGTGCAGGTATTAACAGTCACCTCAGTGAATTGAAAGGGCAAACGTTGAGGGCGTTTAACACTGCGGGCACCCCATGAGTGATTTCCAGCCTTGGTTCAGGAACCAATACCCCATTTATAACATTGCTCCTATGGGGAAAATCTGTTCTGACTTTCAACGCTTCGACTTGTCACATGGTTTTCAGGAACCAATTGTGTCCCAAGTTTGATGACTACCTGCATTGATTTGTTTGCTTACTTAGAAATAAACCATTATAATCAAATAAGGCATGATCCTAATCACTATTTCAAAATTCTTGTTGGATACAAATATAAATTTTCAACAGAACTACACAATCCATTGTATAAGTATTCCCAGGAATCTTCAAAGTTTAACTTTACTGTACACCAAATAAAAACTACACAAGGCCACTTTGGCACATCCCGCCAGTCCAACTCTTGTCACAATCTGATTGGATTGCCTCTACGTCCCCACAACACTGAATTTTCCTCAACTTCAAATATTTACTGTTCTCTGAAAAGATGCAATAGACTTTGCCTCAATTGATCCAGGGTGTAATAATTTCTCCCTATCCCTCTTATTCAAAACGAGAGGTCACACGATACCAGGTTATAATACAACGGGTTTATCTGAAATCTCAAATAGACCATTTGGATTATAACCTGGTGTCATGTGACCTCTCATCTTGTCCACCCCAGTCCAACACTGGCATCTCGACATCATGGCTCTTATTCAAAAAGTGATAAAGTTAATGACTTCACCACTGACCACACAACGGAGTGTTTGCGTCCTTATTTACCCTGTTAAAATGACTTGCATTTATATAGGACCTTGAAGTAGGAAATTGTCCCACTGCAGTTCACAGAAACATAATGAGAGAAAGACCAACATTGAGCAGGTAAATAAAATTAGGAGTGCTATACAGGAGTTTGATTGATAAATAGATTTTAATGGTGATTGTCGAGCGGTGTTCATTCATCCATTGTCGTAGCGTCTTAGACGTGCCGGATCATCGACACGGATGCCATCATTTCACGTGAGAACACCGTCTACCAGGTACACAGTACCTACTCTTGCAACTCGGCCAACGTTGTCTACCTGGACTTGCAGAATCTCACTGGCTGTCCTGTCTGGAGACAATACACATCTCTTTAACCTGTGCTTAATGCTCCCTCCACTCACATTGTCTGTATCTTTAAGACCTGGTTGGCTGTAGGGATTCGCATTCTAATCAGTATTCTGTAACTTGATTTTGTGTTTCTGTGCCCTGTTTGAGAGCAGATTTCCACTCCATCTGACGAAGGAGCAGCGCTCCGAAAGCTAATGGCATTTGCTACCAAATAAACCTGTTGGACTTTAACCTGGTGTTGTTAAAACTCTTACTCTGGAGATAAAGTCATGGGTCATTTTGGCAGTGGATCAACTGAGGCAAAGGTGGAGATGGGCTCTTATTTAAAAAAAACGATTCTTTTTCTTTGTAGCTGGAGTGAAAATGGCCCCATCTCCTCTCTCATTATAACTCAAGGCTGCCAATCCCTGTCTTTATGCTCTGTGGCTTTAATGTTCTTTCAAAAATGGAGTACTCCAGACAGCAAACCATACACTAACCTACCATCTTCTACAGAATATAATTACCTTTTGGTTCCTATGTATAATAAATTTTCAAAACATTTTTGTGGCAAGCTCATCTTCCTGGAACATAAAAAAATAGGGCTGCAGACAGCAGCCAGAACTGGATATATTACCAATCATTTGCACCATAACCAATTACAATCCAGCCAGGTTTGGCTTAACCAATTTAAGAACACAAACCCCTCCAAGCCATACACGATTGTGAGTTAGACATACATAATTTTGGATAGATATTTTTCACTCAGAATTCTGTCATTCCTGATTGAACACTATGAAGGGAAAACCATTGCAAGAACAGCAGCAGTTCAAGAAGCAGTTCAGGGAAAGGTGCAAGTGTGTCTTAGCAAGGACAAATTTTTCAAAAAATCCATAATTGACCTCCTTTGTTGTTAGGTGATCTCTGTGGAGTTGGTTTGTGAAGAGATTCTGCTTTTTGTGCCACTGTCACTTCGTATAGCTCCCTATTTTTGTTTCTCAATTCGTCGTATGTCATTGATTTCCTTTGAGGTTTTGATTCTTCTATCTCTGGACCAGGTGCTGTGGTTAGAAGCAAATAAACTTTTTAGAACAGGTTAAAGAAACCTGTGGTCAGAAGCAAGTACACGTATTTTAGAAGAGGTTAAAGAAACCTGTTCAGTGTCCTCCAATGAAAAATACAATGCAAAACAACAAGTGTTGCTTTACAGGATGCAATGTCATTTTGGGAAAAGTCTGGGTCTTGCAGCATTAAGTAGAAGGCCCAGGAGTAGTGACCTGACTTGCCCCAAACTGCTTTGGGCCATCAAGTTGGCCCAGGAGTAGTGGCCTGACTTGCCCAGACTGCTATGGGCCATCAGGCATCCCTGCTCTACATTCGCAGACAGGCACCTCAGTTCCAGGAATGATGCTGGTTTCAAGTGAAAATGGCTTTAGTATTACAGCTGCAATTTGTAAACTCGAAAATGCAATTGTAATTAGTGCTTACAATCAGATAACAGATTAGCTTCTGAAAAACAAGTACTAAATATCTACAATTTTTAGGATACATCAGCCTCCTCTTCATTGAAAAGTTTTCAAAATTAAAATTATTCCTCCCAAAACGTTTTGAAAACAACAGAAAATAAAATTACATGATTAAATCTCAAGCTTTGATTCTTCAGTGGCTACTATGGCTGTTCTGACTACCCCTCAGTTTTTAGGAGTTGCTTTTAAAAGGAAAAAAGTGAATAGTGGTTTTGAAAGTTTACTGTGATGGATTTGACTGGTAACAACCAGACCCAGAATTAACAAAGAATGATAGGATGTAATCTACTCAGCAACAAGGGAGAATCTGCATCAGCCCACAGAGATGAGTCTTTTTCTTAGTAATGAGATCAGCAGACATCTAGATGAGATTAGATGTAAACAGCCCTATCAGGGAGCAGTCCTTTTTGTGTACAATTGTTTTTTCTTCCATTTAGCAGTCTTTAGTAATTGGTACACTACAACTGGGCTGCTTATTCTCATGGGTGGTTTCACATGACTCCTCACTGGCTACAGGGGAGGTCCCGGAGGATTGGAGAATAGCCAATGCTGTTCTTTTGTTTAAGAAGGGTAGCAAGAATAATCCAGATAATTACAGGCGGGTGAGCCTTACATTGGAGAGGATTATTTGAGACAGGATTTATTCCCACTTGGAAATAAGTGGACATATTAGTGAGAGGCAACATGGTTTTGTGAAGGGGAGGTCGTGTCTCACAAACTTGATCGAGTTTTGAGGAAGTGACGAAGATGATTGATGAGGGTAGGGCAGTAGATGTTGTCTACATTGACTTCAGTAAGGCCTTTGACAAGGTCCCTCATGGCAGTCTAGTGCAGAAGGTGAAGTCACATGGAATCAGAAGTGAGCTGGCAAGGTGGATACAAAACTGGCTCGGTCAAAGAAGACAGAGGGTAGCAATGGAAGGGTGTGTTTCTGAATGGAAGGCTGTGACAAATGGCGTTCCTCAGGGATCAGTGCTGGGACCGTTGCTGTTTTAATTAATTAATAAATATATATATTTTAATAAATATATATATATATAATATACACACACACATACATACATACATACATATAATTTGGAAGAAAATGTAACTGGTTTGATTAGCAAGTTTGCGGACGACACAAAGGTTGGTGGATTTGCGGATAGCGATGAGGACCATCAGAGGATACAGCAGGATTTGGATCAGATGGAGGCTTGGGCAGAGAGATGGCAGATGGAGTTTAATCCGGACAAATGTGAGGTAATGCATTTTGGAAGGTCTAATCCAGAGAGGAAATGTACAGTAAATGGCAGAACCCTTAAGAGTATTGATAGGCAGAGGGATCTGGATGTACAGGTACACAGGTAATTGAAAGTGGCAATGCAGGTGAAGGTAGTCAAGGTGGCATACTTGCCTTCATCGGCCGAGGCATTGAATTTAAAAATTGGCAAGTCACGTTGCAGATTTATAGAACCTTAGTTAGGCTGCACTTCTGTTCAATTCTGGTCGCCACACTACCAGAAGGATGTGGAGGCTTTGGGGAGGGTACAGAAAAGATTTACCAGAATGTTGCCTGGTATGGAGGGCATTAACTATGAGGGGTTGGAGAAACTTAGTTTGTTCTCACTAGAACGACGGAGGTTGAGGGGGCGACCTGATAGAAGTCTACAAGATTATGAGAGGCATGGACAGTCAGAAGCTTTTTCCCAGGGTGAAAGAGTCAATTACTAGGGGGCATAGGTTTAAGGTGCGAGGGGCAAGGTTTAAAGGAGATGTAGGAGGCAGATTTTTTATACAGAGGGTGGTGGGTGCCTGGAACTCGTTGCCTGGGGAGGTAGTGGAAGCAGATACGGTAGTGACTTTTAAGGGGTGTCTTGACAAATCCATGAAAAGGATGGGAATAGAGGGATATGGTTCCCGGAAGGGTAGGGGGATTTTAGTTAAGTCGGATAGCATGGTCGATGCAGGCTTGGAGGGCCATAGGGCCTGTTCCTGTGTTGTAATTTTCTTTGTTCTTTATTTGAAATAAAATACATCACCACGAACTGGTGTCTCATGTTGAGATGCCCCACAGATAACATCAGCATGGTTCATCTTAACAAGCTTAATTCTTTGGGTGAAGGGGATTTTTGACTTTTAAAATGTAACAAGAGGGAGGACCACATGCAACCAAGTGAGAACGTGTTTGTTAAAATAAGGCGGCTGCAAAATGGCACTTGATATCTCAATCTTATCTGGACATAAACAATATGACAACAGCAAGTTTTTTAAAAAAGTGCCAAAAACCAAATTGATGGAATTGGCAAATAAATTGGAAGTAGACTTATCTACTGGTGCTAAGAAGGCTGAGATAATTGAAAGCTTAGCAACACATTTAAACATACGAGGTTAGCCAGACCCAATATTTCAACAAGTGAGGAAATTGAACTAGCTAAGCTGCAAGTAGAAAGAGACAAAGCAATTAAGTTAGAGATGCCAGAAAGAGAGGGGGAAAAAAAGAGGAGAGGAAAAGAGGAGAGAGCTTTCCAGTGGGAACAAGAGGAAAGAGAGAGTTTAAAAGGGAAATGGAGAAAGCTGCAAGGGACAAGAGACTTCCAACATTGCGCACAGGCAGCAGATAAAGAAAGGTTGACACACATGGTGGAGGAAGGTTGCTCTGGGCAGGAAACCAGTAGGAAGATGTTTCAATATGAAGAAGCCCTTCCCAAATTCGATGAACGACGCGGAGATGTTTTTCTGTGCATTTGAGAACGTAGATAAACAGCTGAACTGGCCAAAAGGCATTTGGACTCTAATCTAACAAACTAAACTTGGAGATAGGGTTAATGAAAACTATGTATTTCTGGCAGAGGAAAAGTCTGAGGACTATGACATAGTGGAGAAAGCTATTTGGGTATTTATGAGCAGGCACCAGAGGCTTAGAGGCAAAAGTTGCATGCTGTAAGAAAACAATCTGAACAGACTTGCATTGAATTCGAAAGGCAAAGCCATTTTGATAGGCAGATACAAGCGCTATAAATAGCAGAAACCTATGATGCCCTTGGAGGTACCTCTGTTAGAGGAATTTAAAGATCCGTTGCCTGCAACGATTAGAACTATTTTGAGGAACAGAAAGTTAGAATGACCAAACAAGTCATGGAACTTGCAGACGACTACAAGCTGGTTCTTATACCAAAGCCTTTCTTTAGACCCACTTATAAATTGGAGAAAGCGAGAAATTGGAAAGATGAGAGACACGACAGGCCACCAAGAGAGGGAGTGGTTGGAGCTGCCAAGGCAGGCTCATCTCAAACTAAAAGAGTCTGCTGTAAGGGTGGGGGGTATGAAAAAGGTTAGATGTGTTTGCTGCAATAAATTGGGCCACACAAGAAAATTTTACAAGATACAGGTGCGAGTCAATCCCTAATGCTATGGGATCAAGATATTTGTTGTCCAGTTGGAGTATTGAAGGAAAAGGTTTCGGTCAGCAGCATTCATGGGGAAAACGAGTGAAATCCCTTTAGTAAAAATAAGTTTAAAGAATAGTTTAAAACAGGGGAAGTTGTAATACGTGTAGAGGAAACTTTGCCTACGGCTGGCATTCAATTCATTCAAGGGAATGATATAGCAGGATCACAAATGGTGGTGATGGCTACAGTAGCCGAATAGCCACTAGAGAATCCAGCCACCATAAAATTACAGATAGACCATCCTGGGGTATTTCCATATTGTGTAGTGATGTAATCACAGGCTCATCAGTTAAGACAAAAGAGGGGGAATTGCGACCAGGACGAGGTCAGCGAGATCAGATTATCTGATACTATTTTTAGCAAACAAAACGAAAATGACGTGTTCAATTCGGAGAGGATGATTGAAGCAGAAGATCTAAATTTAAAGCAACTCTATCAGACTGTGTACTTAGCATTAGAAGTTCAATGCATTCCCAAATACTATGTACAAGAGAGCGTATTAATGAGAAAATGAAGGCCACCACATGTCAGTGCAGAGGACAAATGGACAGAGGTACACCAAATTGTATTGCCTTCTTGAGTATAGGAAGGAGATTCAGAGGATATTTCATGAAATTCCATTAGCGAGACACCTCGAATAAAGAAAACTCAAGTCAAAATTCAATGACTGTTTTATTGGCCTGGACTACACAAGGATGTAGTCACCTTTTGTTGAACCTGCCATCTGGCAGTTAATAGGGAAACCACAAGTGGTAATCAAATCAGCACTCTTCCTCCCTATCCTTTTACCAGGGTCCTAATCAACTGTGTAGGGCCCTTGCCAAGAACACACAGTGGGAATCAATATTTGCCCACTATCATGGATATATCACCCAATTCCCCGAAACCACACCCTTAAAAAAAAATACAGCTAGGAGAGGAATAGAGGAGCTAACAAAATCATTCACTAGATATGGCTTACTAAAGGATATACAATCAGACCAAGGGTCAAAATTTGTCAGGATTATTCAAAGAGGTCATGAATAACCTGGAGATCAAACAGTACAAATCTTTGGCATAAATCCAGAGTCCAAGGGAGCAAAGAGAGGGGGCACCAGACTTGAAAATCATGATGAGAGCTTATAGCCAAGACTATCCTCACGATTGGGACAAAGGGATTCAATTTCTGTTATTTGCCATTGGAGATGCACCAAATGAGTCTACCAACTTGTCTGTAGACCAATTCGAAAGGACATGAGGTCAGAGGACCAATGAAATTTATTTGTGAAAAGTTGCTAAGTCCCAAGTCAGAGTCTACTCTTTTAGAATACATCTCAAACTTCAGGGAATGACTGAATGGGGTTTGTGAGGTGGAGAGAAGATATTTATATAGAGCCCAGCAGGGAATGAAAGCAAGGGCTGATAGGAAGGCTTGAACTCAGTTTTGCAACAGGACAGAGCGCGCACTTGTGTTATTACCTGTGTCAGGCAAACCGCTGAAAACTATATTTAGTGGGTCATATCACATAGAAAAAAATTTGAGCGAGATAAACTATCTGGCATGCACCCCAGATAGATGAAAATCAGAGTGTTATGTAAACATGTTAAAGAGATATTAGGTCAGAGGAGATGAGAACAAGCATGAGGTCTTGTTAGCAATAAAGCAGGAGGAAGATGAGGGGTCAAATTGTGAGTAGAATTGTATTCTCACGAGTGGTTTCACGTGACTCCGCACACCGTTTTAAAAAAAAACCCACCATGAAGAGACACACTCACAGATGACATCAGCGTGGTTTGTGATATTACTCAAATTCATAATGCTGTTTGTATTCAAATAATTTTCAAAAAGGCGAATCTGAAATTCTGTCCTAAATGAAGGCACAAAAACATCTGCGGTGATAAAAATAGCTTATAATTCAAAAATAAAAATGTGCAAGCAGCACTCAATCATGTTTGAAGTTGATCTTTCGCTCTACAAAATAGTATGATCAAGAAAACCAATTCTACAGGAATATATAACACTACATATGGGAACATCACTGACCTTCCTGAATATGTACGAAATATGTTTGGGAAACTAAACCATGAAGACCTACAAGGTATGATCCCAAAGCATGCTAAAAGTGGACTTAAAACAGTATTGGAAATTCTTTGCAAAGCAGTATTTGAATTGTACAGGCACTGTTGATGGGTAAGTGAAGGTTAAAGCAATGGGAGGAAGAGATGCTGAGTGTCATTTGGAATAGTGTTCAAAAGTCACTCAAGACTTTATAGGACAATAAAAAATATAGGAAGACTAATTAATCAACCCTTACATCATTTCTGATAAACACAAAGAAAGCGAGTAATGCACTGACGGGTGATAATCCTGCTGACCAGAGGTGTTTGCTCTGGCTGCAAAACCATGTCTTGGCAGGACACAAGGGCGCCATACCCAACCAAATCTGTCAAGTAAAGCCTCATCTCTCAGCTAAAGTCTAAATTCAGGATCTTTGACGTTTCACAAGACTTCACGAAAATAACAAGTGAAATTTATTATTAGTCATCTTGCTATGTGTGGTAGTTTATGGAGGCCTCCTCTACACCTTGCCCCACATTTGTGGAGTGGTGCTCCTCAAGATACAAATTGTCTGCTTCTAATGGACAGACATGTCGATAGTCATTGCTGGGCTATGGCTAATTATTTATAATATAGCAAATAGACAGATAGCAAATCATAGCAATTATTGAATATCAATTTATTATAGGATTTCCAATGTTAGAACTAAGAGAAGCTCCAACTATAGATTGAACTAATAAACCACACTTCTCAGCATACCTCAAAGCAAACAATTCTCAGAAGTAATAATACCAAAAGGTTATTAATGGTTTACCGTTAGAAGGAACTTTTGATTTCCTGGGCAACTACAGAGCATCAGCTACTTGTACATAAAAAGACTGTCGTGCTAAAAGGCATTTTATTCAAAAGAAATCACTTCAATTAAAAATTAGCCTTTATGTTTTTTTAAAAAAGTGCTTGAAAGATGAAATTGATGCTTTTATTCTATTGGAGGAGATGCAGATAAATGCATTTCCATCTTCTGAAACCTAGTGTTAAATGCCTTGTCACAAACAGAGTGCACCTTAATTTCTCAGACTCAAGAACGGAAATTTGCGGCTCAGAGTGTACATTCCTAATCATATCTGTAGAATGAATACAGCTGTATGCTTTTGGCTCCAAATATTTAATCAAAATGTAATTCAAAAGGTACCAAAGTTTATATTTTTAAAAAATCAAACTCTTGGAGCAGCATGCTGTCTTACATAATTATTGAAAACATTTTATATTAGAATTCACATTCCCTTTCAAAAAATATAAATCCACCATTACAAAAAAGCAGAGCATCAGCTAGAATTTTACAAAAGGAAATTGGGTTGGCTGCCAGCCTGCACGTGTAAAACATGGTAGGATGATGTCAGGTCACAAACCCGACATCAACATGTTGGTATCCCATAATATGGTAGTTGGCTGGCCGTTGAAATCAGCAGCCCACCCACCACTTAGGAAAAAACTCATTCAGGGGCAATTGAGCTGGTTAACAAGCCAAGTGATACCATAATGTGATTGGTGGTGGAAGATGGGCAAGAGTGGGTAGACTGCTTTTTCATCAGCCGATGCAAAAACAGGAAGGGGAGGGCAATACCTCCTTTCTGAGGGTGCTCTGTACTATACATCAGGGGTACCCCACCCAAGATGGTACCCCTCCTTTTGTGCCTTCCCTCTGGTGTCCAAAATCTGACCCCACTCTTCCCTAGGGTACTCCATCCCTCCCTGTCCAAAAATCCCCAAACTTACCTGGGTTTGGGATTCACGCCATCTTCAGATTGACCAGCAGCTCTTAAGGGTGAGATTTGTTTCCAGTGAGGGCTGTAAGTTCCTTGTTGAACTCAAGGCTGTCCACAATGCAATATCACTGCAGGGGAGCCTTTTTAAAAAATTGGTCCATTCGCAACCAAGTTTTCTAATAGGGTGGTGTGGAGGGAGCAATCTCCTATCCCCCCAAAAAAATTGGATAAAATTCCTGAAACCCAATGTATTAAAATAAATTTACTGCTGAGTTCCTTAATCAAGGCTAGATTTTTAAGTTGAATTAGCAATGCCATAATTGTGAGGACTTGAATATTCACATAGACTGGACCAATTAAATTGGCAAAGGTAGTCGATGGATGTTAAACGTACCAAAAGATGTGCTGGTTAGATGCGTTGCATACTAAATTCTCCCTCAGTGTATCTGAACAGGCGCCGGAGTGTGGCGACTAGGGGATTTTCACAGTAACTTCATTGCAGTGTTAATGTAAGCAATGTCACTGGTGTGGGGTGGGGGGGAGGGAAGAGGAGAGATAACTGTGAAATGTGATTTTGGGGGGGGATAACTGTGAAATGTGATTTGGACTTCTTGCAAGATTTTCTGCTCCCATCGCTGAACCCGCCTGATGAAAATGGGAGTGGAAAATCCCAGCCACAAACAGGAAACATTATCATAAGGAAATAACAAAGACATAGACACAAAATATTTGTTCAGTCTTCACAATAAAAGATAAGAGTTACATACCAAACATTGAGGGTAGCTTAGGAGCTAATAAGAATGAAAAAATTAAGATAATATCTTTGGTTAAAATGTACTGTAGAAATTTAAGGGAACAAAATCTGTAAAAAGCAGAGAGAAAAACAGGGAAGTACAGGCTTCTTAACAATTGTAGGGAAAGTTCTGTAATTTATTAAGGAAGTCTTAACAGTGCACTTTGAAAACCATAGTTTTATCAGACAAAGCTTGGCAGTGTGGAAGATCGGAAGGATCTTGGGGTCCGGGTTCATAGGACACTCAAAGCAGCGTTGCAGGTAGAGGCTGTAATTAAGAGGGCGTATGGAATACTGGCCTTCATCAATAGAGGAATTGAGTTTAGAAATCGGGAGATAATGCTGCAGCTGTATGGGACCCTGGTCAGACCCCACCTGGAGTATTGCGCCCAGTTCTGGTCACCTCATTACAGAAAGGATGTGGAAGCCGTAGAAAGGGTGCAGAGGAGATTTTCAAGGATGTTGCCTGGATTCGATGGCATGCCTTATGAGGATAGGTTGAGAGAGTTAGGTCTTTTCTCCTTGGAGAGGCGAAGGATGAGAGGTGACCTGATAGAGGTGTATAAGATGTTGAGAGGTATTGATAGAGTGGATTCTCAGAGGCTTTTACCCGGGGCTGGAATGGTTGCCACAAGAGGTCACAGGTTTAAGGTGCTGGGGAGTAGGTACAGAGGAGATGTTAGGGGTAAGTTTTTCACTCAGAGGGTGGTGGGTGTGTGGAATCGGCTGGGTCTTTTAAGAGACTTTTGGATAAGTTCATGGAAGTTAGTAAGATAGAGGGTTAGAGGTAAGCCTAGTAGGTAGGGACATGTTTGGCGCAACTTGTCGGCCGAAGGGCCTGTTTGTGCTGTAGTTTTTCTATGTTCTAAAGCCAACATGGCTTTACTGAACTAAAATAGTATTTGACAAGTTGATTAGAGTTTTTGAGGATGTAACTAGCAGGGTAGACAGAGATGAACCAGTACTTCTAGCATTCTTGGATTTCCAAAAACCATTCAATAAAGTGTCACACACAAGATTAGTACACAAGATGAACGCTCAGGGAATGGCAACAACATATAGCAAGGATAGGGAATTGGTAAATGGATGAGAAGCAAAGGGAATTTTCAAGTTGGCATGCAGCAGTGTAGGGTCAGTACTTGGCTAATTTAGATCAATGCTGGGGCCTCAGATTTTTTACAATCTATATTAATGACTTGGATGAAGAGATAGAGTAATATATTTAATTTTACTAATGACACAAAGCTAGGTATGAATGCAAGCTGTGAGACAGGCACAAAGGGGCTGCAAAAAGATATAAACAAGTTGTGAGAGGGTAATAGTAGCAAGAGTATAATTTGGGAACATATCAGGTTATTTATTCACTTTGGCAGTAAGAATAGAAAAATATATATTTTTTAAAATGGCATTTAACTTGGAAGTTCAAGAAATATAGAAAGTTAGCATGCAGGTACAGCATGTTGGCCTATATTGCAAGGAGATTCAAGTACAGGAATAAAGAAGTATTGTGTGCAGTTTTGGTCTCTAAACTTAAGAAACTTAAAAGAGTGGAGCCATTCCCTGGGCGTTCATCTTGTGTGTGACACTTTATTGAATGGTTTTTGGAAATCCAGGAATGCTAGAACTACTGGTTCCCCTCTATTTACCCTGCTAGTTACATCCTCAAAAACTCAAATCAATTTGTGAAATACTATTTCAGTTCAGTAAAGCATAGCCCAATTTAAAATGTTAAGTATTTCTCATTCACTTGCATGATTTTATTTCACATTGTAACCAAAGGCAAAATTTCTCAGCTGACCTCAAGTTCACCAAAATATGCTTGCATTGGTACAGCAAAGGTTCACTAGATTGGTCCTTGGGATGAGAGAGTTAGCCAATGAAAAGCTGAGTAATCTATTCAACTGGAGTTTAAAAGAATCGGATATGATCTCATTGAAATATGAAACATTCTGAAGCGACCTCTTAGGGTGGATGCATAGGCTGTTTCCCATTGCCTGAGAATCTAGAACAAGGGGGCACAGTCCCAAAATAAGGGCCTGATTGTTCAGGACTGAAATGAGGACAACACTTTGACTCAAGGGGCTGTAGATCTTTTGAATTCTCTACCCCGGAAGGTCCTAGATGCTCCAAAATGAAATTTAAGGTTGAACATAGACACATTTTTGGTCTCAGGAGATCAAGGGAAATGGAGAGTGGGCAGGAAGGTGATCTTGAAGCCAAAGGTCTGCCACAATCGTATTAAATTGCACAGCAGGTTCAACAGGCCATACTGTTGACACCTGTTCCTATTTTGCAGAGTTCACTTTTTTAGATTTAAGTGGTCAGCTTTTTATTTGAAGCTGTTGAGTTTGAAGTTTTATAGATTAGCATTAAGTTGATATAGTTCTACATTATGAAACTACTATAAATGGATATGGTCTCAGATTATTGCTGCACAAAGACTTTAAATAACTGACATTAATGAGCCTGCTTTTCTGAAGTACTTTGTTAAAGTATTTGATAATCTTACAGGTTGCAGTGAATCAAGCTCACTTAAAATTAGTGATCTATCATTAAATAGATCTATTATTTAAAAATCCGCTACATCCTTCTTCAAAAGAATTGACTATTGCAAAGGGAAATAGCACACAAAATACCTCCTGGACTGTCATCAATCCCAGTCGGAGCTGAATCACTGAGCGTAGAACTGAACGGAACGGACTCAAAATTGGGTTCAGCATGGCTACTGTCGCTGTAATCACTAGGGTAGGAGGAGGAGGTATTTACTTCAGGTTGTAAATGTTCTGCAGCATGGTCAGGAAATTCTGACTTCTGATATGAACGTCTGTAATACAAAATGAACATTTATTGCCGCTAGATTGTTAGGATTGTGAAAGTGGGTAGGGCTGGGGAGAAACAATAGAAATTGCAAGGCAATGTACTTAGACATGCGGATGATATGTCCTCATGACAATTTATTTCTCACCATAAGGTTAATGATGCTCCTTTAAACAACAACTTTTCATGCTAGAGTGGAGCCCAGATGAAACATTCAAAAGTATAACCTAATTTAAAATGTTAAGTATTTGTCATTCATTTGCATGATTTTATATCACATTGTAACCAAGGGCAAAATTCCTCAGCTAACCTCAAATACACCAAAACTAAAAATACATCTTAATGTTCAAAATCCAAATTAATTCAACACAGACATTTAATTCCAAGGTTGTTTTTGAATTCCACTCTGATCCACCCTTGATTACAACATCAAAACCTATAACTGGGAGAAGGGACAGTCATCATCTTAGACCCCTGCCTTACAAGATAATTCGTACAATAAATTCATTTAGTTTTACACTGGGATCAGTACGTGTAATACAGTAAATACCAACATGCCCTTGAAAATTTTGTTCATAAATCTTTCAGTTTTATACTGTTCTAACTGACCTGCTCGCTTTTGCCTTTTAGCAGATCTTAGGTAGGAACAAAACAATTCAAGTTCATCATACCACTCAAGAATAACTTGCAACTATACTTTTAATGTAGAAAAATGGCTTCACGGAAGCATAAGCAGACAAAAATTGACACCGATGCAAAGGGAGAAATATTAGAACAAGTGGCTAAATGCTTGGTCAAAGTTAAGTTTTAAGGAAGGTCATTAAGGAAGAGAGAGGTGGAGACACAAATTGAGGACGACTCGCACCTTGAGCATATTATATCAAACTCAGTTTTTAATGGCAGGGTAGACAAGTACTTATCACATCCCTAAGGGAGACGCCTCGTCTGGTAGGCAACATAATGGTGCATGTTGAAATTCTAGGCCAGAGTTTTTATTTTGACAATGTAAATTATGCTGGATTAGCTACATGTGAAACAAAGCACTATGGAAAGGGAGAGGAAGTTGGATAAAAAATTTAAAGGCAGGATTCCATAACTGAGGAGGAGGAATTTTGTCAAAAGGCAGAAATTTCACACCTCTATAAGCAGGAGATACTAGATCGTTATACATGCACACTTGAATAGATTTGTTAACCAATGGAATTTTTAAATGTTTAGTGAAGAGTAAGCTGTACCATCAGCACTTTATCGACAAAAGGAATTTTAAAGATGATACAGCGGAGAAAACCTAAAGCTGTGGGAAACTATTTCCCCAAAGATGAAGCAATTTCTAAACTTGGGGCTGTTGCTTTGACAGTAATTATACTGCGTATTTAGCAATGCTGCAAAGTCAAAAACACTTGAAGGAAATGCAAATGCACAGTGTAATTGCCCTAAAAGACAAGAAATTATTTAGTTATCAATGCCATTCAAGTGAAAAGATAATACTGCTTATAAATTAGATAAGTGTATTATTTGTTTCTTTACAAATAAGTCATTTTATCAGAGTACATTTGATGTCATATACTACATTCAGTAAAGTAATTCAGGTGATAAGTTACCTGGATCTACAAACATATCATTTCTACAATTATTCGGGGCATGGACAGTGCAGTAACATTTTGCATTCAAGCTATATGTTATCAATTTCTTCCTTGGTTATGGTTTAATTTGATCAATTATAAGCATTGTACAGAATCACACGGGTATCATCTTGTCCTCCGAATCAAAACCTGTTCTAGCGATAGGTCATCGAGCTGAAATCTTAACTCTTTCTCTTTTTAGATACTGTCTGACCTGCTCAGCATTTCTAGCATGTTTTGTTTTATATCAGCTCTCAGAAATATTTGTCAATATTGTTAACATGTATTATTAAAACTAACATTATTTAAGATGTTGGAACATCTAAATTTAGTGAGACATTTCCTCATAGCTGTGAAGTTAGTTATCCTGCTTTTGTTTTCATTAGTATAAACTGAATAGTCCACTCTGATGTGAGGAGTTTTCTTTATGCCCAGCTGAAGACCCTTGCTGCTGTTAGAAAAAGCAAGCAGAATGCTCCTCTCCAAGAGCAAAGAAGCTGCTTTGTGTTACTTCACATTGAGGACATTCAAGTGCAAATATATATCTCCAGCTTTTTCAGGAGAGTAATTGCAGACCACTATTTTCTTTTTAACATGCAAAGAATTCTGTGACTACATAACTGAATGAAAATGCTGGAAAACATGAAATAATAGCAACTGACTGATGCTGGAATGTTCTACGTCCTTGCCGTAGAGCATCTCCAAGTGGCGAATTCTCCAGTCTCATGAACTTCTCCTGGCATGTCTTCATATAGGAAATCTTTCCTACCAGGTAACCACAAACACCAGCAACTGAGAAAAAAATGCAGTAAAAAAAATTCTTACAACAATTTCTAACTTTAGTATTTCACTTCCCAGTTTCTTTCCCACCCAAAATGCAGTGTTTCAGATATTTAATCCCCATTATATCTAGCAATGCAAGATACCAGTTTATTTCTACAGATGGTTTTTATACCCCTCCCTTGAGCATCTACAAATAGAGTTCCTTGAACGGTATCATTTTGTTTGCCCAACTACGTGCTCCAGGAAGTGGTCATCCTGCAACCAGAGGGTGCAGGAGGATAGTGTGGGTGGCTATGCGGGAAGGTAGGAAGAAGGTGGTGGCAGAGGAATCCTCTGGAAATTTAGTACTCAAATTAGTTTCAGCACTGAATTCCGCTGCTCGTGACAGGGGAGTGTACATCCACAGCACGTGAGGCAAATGATTGTGCAAGGGGGCAGAGTGAAGTGTAGAAAAGCAGTTGTCATTGGGAATTTGAGAGCCAGGTGATAGACTGGTATTTCTGCAAGCACCATAGAGTCAGATGTTTACAGCATGGAAACACGCCCTTCAGCCCAACTTGTCCATGCCGTCCTTTTTTTAAACCCCTAAGCTAGTCCCAATTGCCCGTGTTTGACCCATATCCCTCTATACCCATCTTACCCATGTAACTGTCTAAATGCTTTTTAAAAGACAAAGTTGTACCCACCTCTACTACCACCTCTGGCAGCTTGTTCCAGACACTCACCACCCTCTGAAAAAAAATTGCCACTCCGGACCCTTTTGTATTTCCCCCCTCTCATCTTAAACCTATACCTTCAAGTTTTAGACTTCCCTACCTTTAGGAAAAGATATCGACTATCTAGCTGATCTATGCCTTATTATTTTATAGACCTCCATAAGTTCACCCCTAAGCCTCTATGTTCTAGAGAAAAAAGTCCCAGTCTATCCAGCTTCTCCTTATAACTCAAATCATTAAGTCCCGGTAGCATCCTAGTAAATCTTCTCTGCACTCTTTCTAATTTAATAATATCCTTTCTATTAGAGGGTGACCAGAACTGTACACAGTATTCCAAGTGTGGCCTTACCAACGTCTTGTACAACTTCAACAAGACATCCTGTATTCAATGTTCTGACCAATGAAACCAAGCATGCCGAATGCCTTCTTCATCACTCTGTCCACCTGTGACTCCACTTTCAAAGAGCTATGAACCTGTACCCCTAGATCTCTTTGTTCTATAACTCTCCCTAATGTCCTACCATTAACTAAGTCCTGCCCTGGTTCGGTCGACCAAAATGCATCACCTCGCACTTATCTAAATTAAACTCCATCTGCCATTCGTCAGCCCACTGGCCCAATTGAGCAAGATCCCGTTGCAATCTTAGATAACCATCTTCACTGTCCACTATGCCACCAATCTTGGTGTCATCTGTAAACTTACTAACCATGCCTACTAAATTCTCATCCAAATCATTAATATAAATGACAAATAACAGTGGACCCAACATTGATCCCTGAGGCACATCGCTGGTCACAGGCCTCCAGTTTGAAAAACAACCCTCTACAACCACCCTGTCTTCTTTCATTAAGCCAATTTTGTATCCATTTGGTACCACAGGATCCAGGGTAAGATTTAACCTTTTGCGACAACCTATCATGTGGTACCTTGTCAAAGGCCTTGCTAAAGTCCATGTGGACAACATCAACTGAACCAAGGTTATGTGATTTGTCACCGCCTTGGTGCCAGGGTAAAGGATGCCGCTGTAAAGGTGCAGAACATTAAGCAGGGTGAACGGGAACAGCCAGAGGACAGTTGAAACCAATGCCAAAGGTAGGAAAAGGATAAAGTCATTCAGGCAGACTTTCAGGAGCTAGGTAGGAAGTTAAAGAGCAGAACCTTAAAAGATAGTAATAATTAAATTACTCCCTGTGCCAAGTGCTAGTGACTTGAGGAGCAGGAAGAGGTTAACATGTATCTGGAGGAATTGAGCAGCAGAAACCTGTATAAAATGATGGGTCCAAGCCCAAAAGCTTCACCTATTTCTTCAATAACCTTCTCTCCATCAGAAATGGGGATTTCACTGATGATTGCACAGCATTCAGTACCATTCTCTGCTCCTCAGATAGTGAAGCTGTCAATGTCCAGATGCATCAAGACCTGGATTCAGGCTTGGGCTGATTGGCAACTGACATTCTGTGCCATACAAATACTGGGCAGTGACCATTTCCTATGAGAGAGAATCTAACCATCTCCTCTTGATTCAATGGCATTACCATTGTTGAATCCCCCACTATAAACATTCTGTGGGTTACCATCAACCAGAAACTGGACCAGTCATAATATAAATTATATATGTGGGGGTCAAATATTTGGAATTCTGAGGTAATTAACTCACCTCCTGACTTCCCAAAGCCTGTGCACAAGACACAAGTCAGCAGTTTGATGATACTTGCCTGGATGAGGGCAGCTCCAACAATACTCAAGAAGCTCAACACCATCCTGGAGAAGGCAGTCAGCTTGATTGGCACCCAATCCTCCAACTTAAACATTCACTCTCTCCCACCACTAATGCACAATGGCATAGGTGTACTATATACATTATTCATGGCAACAATTCACCAAGGCTCCTTCAACAGCATCTTCCAAATCATGACCACTAACACCTAGAAGGATAAGGGCAACAGATGTATGGGAACACCACCTGCAAATTCTCTTCCAAGCTACACACCATCCTGATTTGGAAATAAATCACTGTTCCTTCATTGTCATTGGACCAAAATCTTGGAGCTCCTTCCTAACAGCACTGAGAGAGCACCTGTGTCATATGGACTCTAGCAGTTCCAGAAAGGGCTCACCACCACCTTCTCAAGGGCAATAAGGGATAGGCAACAAATGCTGGCCTTGCCGGGGGGGTGATGATGTAAGAGGGAATAAGGTGAGCGATGAGTGTACTCCACAAATGCAAGGATATTGATAAATAATAAATAAGGTTGGTAAGCTTCAGGAACAAACAGCCACATGGAATTATGAGATAGTGGTAATAATGAAGCCTTTGCTCAAACAACCAGAGTAATGGCCACTTCATATTCCTGGCTCCAAGGTATTCGAGAAACATAGGGAAGCGATAAAAGGAGGGTGAGCAGCAGTATTGATCAGATACAGTTACAGCACAGGGGATGATGTATTTGAGGATTCAAAGATAATCTATTTGGTTAGAATTAAAAGAATGAGAGGGTGTTGATGCTCCTGGACATAGATTATAGGCCACCAAAATTTGAAGGCAAATTGCAGAAAAATGCAAGAATTTATAGAGTCGTGAATATTGGAAATGTCAATTATCCTAACATAAACAGAAAAAGAAAAGAGTGTAAAGAACAAAAAGAGGGAGTAATTCCTGCAATGTGTACCAGAGAACTTTCATGATGTGTATGTTTCTAGCTCAATGAGGTAGGAAGAAATGCTGCAATGGGCGGCACGGTAGCACAGTGGTTAGCACTGCTGCTTCACAGCTCCAGGGTCCTGGGTTCGATTCCCGGCTCGGGTCACTGTCTGTGTGGAGTTTGCACATTCTCCTCGTGTCTGCGTGGGTTTCCTCCGGGTGCTCCGGTTTCCTCCCACAGTCCAAAGATGTGCGGGTTAGGTTGATTGGCCAGGTTAAAAATTGCCCCTTAGAGTCCTGAGATGCGAGGATTAGCGGGTAAATGTGTGGGGGTAGGGCCTGGGTGGGATTGTGGTCGGTGCAGACTCGATGGGCCGAATGGCCTCCTTCTGCACTGTAGGGTTTCTATGTTTCTATGCATCTACTCTTGGGGAATAAAGTGAGGCAGGTAGAGCAAGTTTCAGTGGGTCAGCATTTGGGAAAATCATAAAAAAGCAGTTCTGGAAAAGGAAAAATAAAATGTGAAAATACTCATCCGAGAACTAATTTGAATGAGTTGAAAAGGGATATATGCATATAGATTAGAATCAAGAATGGAATAAAACAGTAAATGAGCAATTGAAGGTCTTCAATGAGTAGATTGTTTCTGCACGTTCCAGACATATTCCCAAGAGGAAGAAATGAGAGCTCCCTGAATGACTAAAAATATACAGATCGAAAAGAGGCAGAAAAAGCAGCACATGATAAATGTCAGATTTATTTTCAGTAGAGAATCTGAATGCAAGACATACAGAGGACCATTGAGAAAAGAAATAAGAGGAACAAAAAAGTGAGAGAATAGATAAGTGGGTGACAGTCTTTTCTAAATAAAGAAAGAATAGGTCTGATTAGGGACCATAAAAGATTTCCTAGTGGAGGGAGGGCATGGCTGGGGTACTAAATGACTAATTTCCATCTGTCTTTACTAAAGAAGATGCTGCCAATGTCACAGTAAAGCAAGTAACAATGAAATTGGATGGAAAATAAACAGAATGTACCCAAAAATTTGGGAGTATTGTTGAAAAAACACCCGATCCAGACGTGATGTATTCTAGCTTACTGAGACAACTTAGATGGAGATTGCCATCACACTGGCCATTATCTTTGAATCATCCTTAAATATGGAAGTGGCACCAAAGTACTGGAGGATCGCAAATGTTATATCCTTGATTAATAAGGTGAAATGTTGTTAGGGGTAGGCAGAAACTTGGGGTTGAGGTTATAATCAGATCAGTCGTGACCTTATTGAATGGTGGAGCAGGCTCGAAGAATTAAGTGGCTTACACCTGCTTCTAATTTCTGTGTTCCTATGTTTAAAAATATAAAACATCAGGTCCAGGAACTCACCATCATTTGTGGGAAAACTTTGATATCATAATCTGAGACAAATTTAACTGCTCTTATAAAAGTATGGGTTAATAAACAAAAGCCAGCACACATTTGTTAAAGGAAACTACTGTTTTGATTATCTTGATTGAATTATTTGATGAAAAAAAAAGAGGGGCTTGATGAGCGTGGTGTACCTGATACATATTTGAGGCTTCAAAAGTTCCACATAATATGCGGCTTAGTAAAATTATAGCCCATGAGATTACACGAAAAGTGGCAGGATGGACACAGGGACAGAAAACAACTGGATGGAAGTATGCAGTAGTGTGCACAGAGGTTAGTATTGGCACCACTACCCTTTTGATATATTTAAAGACCTAAGCTTGGGCCTTATTTTAAAGTTTGGAGATGACACAAAAGTTAAAAATGTAGTAAATGGTGAGGAAAATAGTACCAATTTAAGAGAACATTACAGAACTAATGAATGGTATAACTTTAAAGGAGGTGTAGAAGAGAGGAACCGTGCCATGGTGGAGGTGTAATGGTACATACAAAAATCTTTGAAGGGGGTAGGTCAAATTGAGAAAGTTGAAAAAACTTCATAAATAGAGACACAGGAGTAAAACAATGAAGCTAAACCTTCATAAAACACTGGTTAAATCCTAGCTGGAGTACAACGGTTAATTCTAGCGATATATTTCATACCGGATGCCAAGGCCTTATGGAGGATTCAGAGGAGATTTGCTTAAATGGTACCAGGGATGAAAAGCTTCAACTATGTGGAGAGATTATAAAAACTGGGACTTCTTGGAGCAGGGAAGGTTAAGAGAAGATAATGATAGATGCTTAAAAAAATTATGAACAAATTGAGAAATGTATTTCTAGGCTGAAGGGTTAGAAAACAGGAAGACAGATTAAAGGTAACTAGCTAAAGAACTGGAAGCACAAAAATGCTGAGTTCCAATAATCTGGAATACATTCCTTGAAAGAGTGGTGAAAGTCGATTTAATAAATTTCCAGAAGGGAATTGGATAAGTACTTCAGTAATTTTTCAAAGCTACAGGGAATCAGAAGGCAAGTGTATAGCTCTTTCAAAGAGCAGCAAAGTTATATTAGGCTGAATAGCCACTTCCTGCACTGTATCATTCTATGATTCTATTCTAATACCTTTTGATTAGCCACACATTGAACCACTTTTTAATCACTTCCTCTAGCATGGAAGAATCTTACACCAATTATGAAGGCAGAAGATTGTACTTGGACTATTTTTCAAATAATTTCAAAAACATGAGGTTTAGGGATTCTTCCAACAGCTCACTCAAGGCAAACTGCTGTTTATCACTAGGCTCTGGTTAAGCCATTATTGGGGAATCAGTAGCTTTACTTTGTTTCATTGTCAATTTCACATTCCTATCCAATTTGAGTGCTTAATCCTAAAAAAAACTAGATTCTGTCCAGACTTCCCAACTTTTAATATTGAAAATGTACTTTGTGCAGAAACTAAAATAAATATTTTGAACACTATCGTTCTGGATTTATCTCCATCATGAAAAGACTGTTTCCACCAGAGTAAGAAAAATTCCTCTTCTATTATGGAATTAGAAGACCAACAATGTGCATTAATTTCAAGTTGGTTAACTTTTGCCTAAGGAATGCATAACTTCACTTACATGCAACTTTAGGTATGGATCCAAATCGAGCTGAAGTAGAAAGGATTCCTAAATAGGAAGTATAGAAACACTATCAATTTAATGAATACAATAATAATCAAAAATTATGTTAATTACTTTAAAAGTTACCTCGAGAGATTAGGACTTGAGTTACCAGCATGCTCATCCCAGAAAAAGGCAATGCTGTAAAGTGCATTCAAACAAATTGACAATTAATTTGAATTACTGAACGATTGAATAGTGACTAAAAACTACAACTCTAACCTGTGATGCAAAAAAACTCCACAATAAAATTATAAAGATATTTCCACACAAGGGCTGAGCGAGTCCATTTGTTAAAAGTGATGTTACTGACTTTGAAGTGGGAGAGACAAATGCAAGAAAAGGTTTCTTCTCTCTGAAGGCTTTTAAGGTGTAGAGTTTTGGGTAATCTACATCTGTTCACAGCAGGCCTGAGCATAGATTACTGCAAAGACAATCTGACACACAAAAAAAATGAACTTTGGATATGATCACAACATACTGATGTCTGAATGATTAAGTTTCACTCCTTGTTTATAATTGGAACCCGAACCTTAAAATAGAATTACATTCATGTTCTGATAGTACCCAACCGTTTTTTTAAAATTGAAACCTGACAAATTAATTTAAGTGGTTGCTTGAGGTGAAAAGTCAACAATACTGTCATGAGGATGATTGAAAACAAAAGGACTTGTACTTGTGCCTCTGCATGACCCAAAGAGCTTCAAAAACAAGTTTTAAGATTTACAGTAGCCACTTTAGCAGTATTGTAATATATGGAAATACGGTAGCCAATTTGTAAACAAGGCTTCACAAACAGCATGACCAATCGGGATATATGTTGAGGAAAAGCAGGACACTATTGCAGAGAACTCCCTTATCATTAGTTTTACAGCCATTTGAAAGTGATAATAAGGGTTCGATGTAAACCTCATCTGAATAATGCAGCTTTGCGTGTTTCTGGAGTACAATGCTATGGTATCAACCTGATAGATGTGCTCAAGTTACTGGCTTGGGGCAGGAACCCTTAACCTTCTCACTCAAAGGCATGATTATGAATGTTGAGCAAAGGCTGACACCTGTTCTCTTAAATAATTTAAAATAGAAGAACTACTACAGATGTTCGAGAGCCAGATGTGGATTTACCTCTGCTTGCAGATTGAACTTTTACTAGCTCCTATTATTTGGAATAAAAATATTACACAATTCAAAATTTAATTGAGCAGGGGCAGAAGATGAGGGAGATGAAAAATAAATATATCAAATTGGGCAGTTAAATACAATTTACAAAAATTTAAACTGGGAACTGTTTAAAAAAACTGCTTCAAGTGCCTGGTATTTAAATTAATATTAAAAATAAAGATATGCTTTCATATATAATTATTGTTCAAGCACAGATAACATTCAATAGTTATAGGTAACTACTTATTAAAATTGTTACTTAATCATCCAATGTGATGCCACCATGTAAGTAGGAGCAAATAGATGAATGTGCATCATTATTGCATGCCGAATCCTACAAATCTGAAAGTCTTTCAACTGGTCACCACAGAGAAATACATCCCAGACCAGAATTCAGTATACCTTGAAATTATTTTAATTTGAAAGATTATTTCTTTTTTACAGATCCAAATGTGATGCTGCTTTTACACTAAAGTAAATTTCTACTGAAATAAAATTTGAAATGTCAGTTCAACAAATACAAGTGACCAAGAATTGATACATACATCTATAATAGAAGCTCTCCTGATTGCATTCTCTGAATACTCTCCTTTCTTCTTCTGTAGGAATGTATGAAGCATCCATTGGACCCTTGGGAATGACAAAAGGGATTCATTCCTTATCTGATCAGAAATCACAAAACTTAATTGCTCATAGTAAACTTCATGGCTGATTTGATCAATGCACTGCCAAGTGTGCAGCTGAACCATTCAGACCAAGTAGATCCAAGGATCAATTTCCGATTCGGGTACCAGCCAACATTATAATAAACGTGAGGATTGTCATTACTGCTTCCCTGTAAACAGTTCGAGGGAGTCTAACATGGTTTATAGATATGGAAGCCAATTATTTTTAAATTAGATCAGAAGTTATGAATTCCTAAATATGCCTTGGCAACAGATTATAAAAATCTAAAGGAGAAAATGGAGTACCATCCTGTGACTAGAGTACAATAAATTGAAATCTTCACAGAAAGGCAGGTTAAATTTAATTGCTTCTGCAACATGTAAAAGGAGAAAGGCGGGGAGCTATGTATATACAAGTTCCTTATACAAGAACAGTTTAGGATTTAGATTACAACTTTTTATTTTTCATTTGAGAGAGACAAGCAAGGTCTCTATTGTAAAACATAGAAATTTGTATTACTTATTCCTTATTTCATTGTATATTTTAATCAATTTGCTCCACATATTAAAACCAGAACAGTGTTCAATGTATTATTGTCACATTTCTCCACTTTCACAAATGGTATCACAGTGTGGAAATGATGCTGGAGTGCAATGTAGACCGAGTGCTAAGTTGAGAATTTGGTACATGTGCGAATTCGATGTAGAGAGAGAAAAATTGGTGGTCTTGCAGCTGATGAGCATTCTTTTGTTTCCAAGCTAGGAGACTGTAACTTATTACTTTAGCTGTGCAAGTTAATAGCTAATTAAATAAAGTTAGATAGACATAGCAGGGATTGTGGCTGCAACATGTGGGAATCTATGAAATACACTGCATTCCTCGACAACTATATCTGCACTAAGTGTCAGCGGCTTAAGCAGCTGGAGTGACATTGTGGGGTATCAGAAAGGAGGAGAGTTACCTGGGCAATTAGTTTCAGGAGGCAGTCATACGACTTATGTTAGGCAGAACTTGAGTTGGTCAATGGTCAGGGGCAGGAAATGTGATTGGAAGTCAGAAAGTTTATGGGAGTCCTCATGCAGTGATGGGGGACCCCAGTCTCTGCCTTTGACCAATCAGGTGTGAGGTACTTACTACCTGAGTGGATGAGTAGGGCTACAGGATGGATGAGTGAATTGACCATGGCACCATGATGCAGGATGCTATTCAAGGGTTCCAGTAAGGGAGATCCAAAATTAAAAGTTAAGGCAATGGAACTGAGAAGTCATGTGGGGAAAGACCAATAGAGTGGGCCAGGAAGACAGTTTAACAGTAATTGTGCATCGAGTAAGGTTATGCACGGAATAGTAGTAAAGAAATAAAGTGAACAGTTCTTTATCTGAATGAGTACGCCACTACAGTAATTGACTTCATTAGTAAGTGTGTAGAAGACTGTGAGCCAAAGAAGCAAATCCGTGTGTTCTCCAACTGGAAACCATGGATGAACAGGGATAGCCACTGCTTGCTGAAGCCCAGGTCTGAGGGGTTCAAGTCAGTTGACACTGACCTATACACGAAAGCCAGATTCAATCTAAGGAGATCCATCAAAAATGCCAAAAGACAATACTGGACCAAGCTAGAGTCCCAGGCTAGCCACACCGACCCCCACTGACTATGGCAAGATCTGCAAGACATAACAGGCTACAAGATGAAGGCATGTAAAATCGCCAGCTCCAACGCACCCCTCCCTGATAAGCTCAATGCATTCTACGCCTGTTTTGAGCAAGAGGTCAGCGAGAGCATGCCCTCCACCCTGGAAGAATCTGTATCTGGGGTCATCATTGCAGATGTCAGAGCGGCTTTCTTGAAGGTCAACCCGCAGAAAGCAACTACCCCGGATGGGGCACCCGGACGGGCACTCAGATCCTGTGTGGATCAGCTGGCGGAGGTATTCACAGACACCTTCAATCTCTCTTTACAACAATCCGAGGACCCTATCTGCTTCAGGACGACGACCATCATCCCGGTACCTAAGAAAAACCAAGCAGCGTGCCTTAATGACTATCGGCCGGTGGCTCTGACATCCATCATTATGAAGTGCTTCGAAAGGTTAGTCACAGCACAAATCAATTCCAGCCTCCCAGACTACCTGGGTCCACTACGGTTTGCCTACCGCCGCAACAGGTCCACAGCTGACGCCATCTCCCCGGCCCTGCACACAACCCTGGAACACCTAGATAACAAGGACACCTATGTCAGACTCCTATTTATTTATAGCCTTCAACAACATTATTCCCACGAAACTCATCTCCAAACGCCATGGCCTGGGTCTCAGCATCTCCCTCTGCGACTGGATCCGGAACTTCCTAACTCACAGACCACAATCAGTAAGGATAGGCAACAACATCTCCTCCACGATCATCCTCCACACCAGTGCCCCACAAGGCTGTGTTCTCAGTCCACTATTATACTCCTTATACACCTATGACTGTGGGGCCAAATTCCCCTCCAATTCGATTTTCAAGTTTGCTGACGACACCACTGTATTGGGTCAGATCTCAAACAATGAAGAGACAGAGTACAGGAATGAGATAGAGAATCTGGTGAACTGGTGCGGCAACAATAATCTCTCCCTCAATGTCAACAAAATGAAGGAGATTGTCATCGACTTCAGGAAGCGTAAAAGAGAACATGCCCCTGTCTACATCAATGGGGACGAAGTAGAAAGGGTCGAGAGCTTCATGTTTTTAGATGTCCAGATCACCAACAACCTGTCCTGGTCCTCCTATGCCAGCACTATAGTTAAGAAAGCCTACCAACACCTCTACTTTCTCAGAAGACTAAGGAAATTTGGCATGTCAGCTACGACTCTCACCAGCTTTTACAGATGCACCATAGAGAGCATTCTTTTTGGTTGTATCACAGCTTGGTATGGCTCCTGCTCTGCCCAAGACTGCAAGGAACTACAAAAGGTTGTGAATGTAGCCCAATCCATCACGCAAACCAGCCTTTCATCCATTGACTCTGTCTATACTTCCTGCTGCCGCGGCAAAGCAGCCAGCATAAGAACATAAGAACATAAGAAATAGGAGCAGGAGTAGGCCATCCAGCCCCTCGAGCCTGCCCCGCCATTCAATAAGATCATGGCTGATCTGACGTGGATCAGTACCACTTAACCGCCTGATCCCCATAACCCTTAATTCCCTTACCGATCAGGAATCCATCCATCCGCGCTTTAAACATATTCAGCGAGGTAGCCTCCACCACCTCAGTGGGCAGAGAATTCCAGAGATTCACCACCCTCTGGGAGAAGAAGTTCCTCCTCAACTCTGTCTTAAACCGACCCCCCTTTATTTTGAGGCTGTGTCCTCTAGTTTTAACTTCCTTACTAAGTGGAAAGAATCTCTCCGCCTCCACCCTATCCAGCCCCCGCATTATCTTATAAGCCTCCATAAGATCCCCCCTCATCCTTCTAAACTCCAACGAGTACAAACCCAATCTCCTCAGCCTCTCCTCATAATCCAAACCCCTCATCTCCGGTATCAACCTGGTGAACCTTCTCTGCACTCCCTCCAATGCCAATATATCCTTCCTCATATAAGGGGACCAATACTGCACACAGTATTCCAGCTGCGGCCTCACCAATGCCCTGTACAGGTGCATCAAGACATCCCTGCTTTTATATTCTATCCCCTTCGCAATATAGGCCAACATCCCATTTTAAGGATAATTAAGGACCCCACGCACCCGGACATTCTCTCTTCTTCCTTCGGGAAAAAGATACAAAAGTCTGAGGTCACGTACCAGCTGACTCAAGAACAGCTTCTTCCCTACTGCTGTAAGACTTTTGAATGGACTTACCTTGTATTAAGTTGATCTTTCGCTACACCCTAGCTATGACTGTAACATTACATTCTGCACTCTCTCGTTTCCTTCTCTATGAACGGTATGTTTTGTCTGTATAGCGTGCAAGAAACAATACTTTTCACTATGTTAATACATGTGACAATAATAAATCAAATCAAAATCAAAGTGTAAAGCATTTGCAATTAGATGAACTAGTGGCGCAAAGAGGCTAATGGCTTAAATTTAATCACATTACAGAGATATGGTTACAAGGTGACCATAACTGGAAATAAATATTCCAAGGTGCACAAATATTTTGGAAAGACAAACAGAATGGCAAAAGAGGAGGGTAGCCCCGATAGTAACAACATTATTGAGTAAGAGGCTGGGCTCAGAAGATCATGAAGCAAAATCAGTATGGATGGAAATTAGGAATAGCCGGAGTAAGAAAATGTTCAGGAATAGTTTATAGGCACCAAAACTGTAGTTATACCACTGGACACAACATTAAACAAAACTTATTGGAGTTTGTAAAAAAAGCCAATATAATAATTGTAGGGACTTCAATCTTCATGTAGACTGGACCAAATTGACAACGGTAGCCTAGAAAATGAGTCAGTAGAATGTTCAAGAGAGTTTCCTGAGGCAGTACGTTGTGGAACCAAGTAGAAAAAAAGCTATTTTGGATCTAGTCTGATAGGGTTATTTAATATCACAGTCAAAGATCTGCTGGGAAAGAGTGATTATATCACAATTTGAAAGTAACATATGTCAATATCGACCAGGTTCACCCCCGGTACACTTAAGGGACACAGATGAATGCAGAAAATGGAAACCCGGAGTAGATCCAAAATGTGCAACCTGGAATATTGTAAACTGAGGACAAGTCAGAGTTAGACTCACCCAAGTAGTAATTATAGAAACATTAACCTATTTTGACAGAAACAGTCTTGCCTACTCAAATACTTGCCAGCCCATCACTCTTACTGATTACCATGGTTACAAAAGCGCAATACTATTATGCTCGAAATCAGAAAATTTTGGAAGTACTCAGCAAATCAGACAGCATACATATGTTAGTTGGATATGAACAAAACCAAGCAAGTGCAGTCCCCCTCAGCTGGGCGACAGTAGGGATGGCACATAAATAGGAGCAGATGCAGGTGATTTAGCTCTTAAGAATCTGCTCCAACAAGCTCATGGATGATCTTTTACCCCAATTCCACCTTCTCACACTATCCTCGTTTATCAAAAATCTAGCAACTTTTCTTGAATATTCTCAACTGAACAACCACATCTGAGGCAGAAAATCCAAAGATTCACAACCCTTTGAGTTAAGAAATTTCTCCTGATCAACCTTAAAATGGCCAACCCTTTGTGAGAATGTGACACCTTGTTCGAGATTTCTCAGCCAGCAGAAACAACTCTTCAGCATCTATCCCGTAAAGCCCTTAAGAGTTTTGCACGTTCCAATTAGATCAACTCTTACTCTCCTGAATTCCAGGGAATTTAGGTCTAGTCTAGGCCTCATTAGGACAATTCTCTTACTGAGTCTTATGAATCTAAAACAGTTTGCAGATTATCTAAGTTTTCCAGGAATATTCCTGGAATAGTGAGCAGTTTTGGCAAACAACAGCAGGACTTCATTGTGCTTTGTGGGGTCCAGGGCATTCATAGAATCCCTACAATGCAGAAGTACATTTGTCTCATTGAGTCTGCATCGATTCTCTATAACCCCACTCATTTACCTGACTAATCCCCCTAAACTGCACATCTTTGGGCTGTGGGAGGAAACCCATGCAGACACGGGCAGTCACCTAAGGCCAGAATTGAACCCAGGTCCCTGGCACTGTGAGGTAGTGCTAGCCACTGTGCCACCATGCTGCCCATTCTATATGTATGATTGTCCACTTACTTAAACTGTCCTGAATCTTCAATAATTTGTGCACATAAACCCCCAGGTCCTGCTGTTCCTGCACCTCCGTTGGAATTGTATTTCTGATGGTTGGTGCCTAAATTAGTCATAGGCATTGAGTACCTCGGACTAAAGGAACAGAGATGAGGTAGTACCAGGGGAATGGTGAGAGTGAGAGATTGTAATGAGTACTGTGGCAAAGGTGGAGGCCAAAATGTGGTTGAACAATTCAGTAGCTGCAGAAAAGCTGTGATGAATAGTGGATCAAAGGCTAGACAGTTGGGTTTTTGAGTGCAGTTGTTAGTCAATTGAGAAAGAACATTTTCCAGAGGCAGAAACAGAAGGAAGAGTTGAGAAAAGGAACAGATTATGTAAGAGAGCAATACAGGGAAGTGAGTAAAGTGTCTTAGTGGTGATTGATATGATGGAAGTAGTGAGGCACACATGATGGCAAGGTCAATTGGGTGGCCATGAATAAAGGTGGCGATCGGTGACTATTTTGGTGCTGCTTCATGTTCCCATCCAGACCTCAAATAATTCATCAATTTCGCTTCCAGTTTCCACCCCTCCATCGCCTTCACCTGGTCCATCTCAGACATTTCCCTTCCCTTCCTTGGCCTGTCTCCATTTCCAGCAATGGACTATCCACCAATGTCCATTACAAGCCCACTGACTCCCACAGCTATCTGGACGACAGCTCTTCACACCCCACATCCTGTAAGGACTCCATCCCTTTCTCTCAGCTCCTTCACCTTTGTCCCGATGATGCCACTTCCCAAAGTGGTGCTTCTAATATGTGCTCCTTTCTCCTCAACCGTGGATTTCCATCTACAGTTGTCGACAGGGCCCTCGACAGCGTGCAGTCCTGCGCCACGACCCTCACCCCCTCCCCTCTCTCCCAGAACAAGGATAGAGTCCTTCTTGTTCTCACATTTCACCCTGCCAGTCTCCACATGCAAAGCATATTCCTCCGCCATTTTCACAAACTCCAGCGTGATGCCACCACCAAACACATCTTCCCTTCACTCCCTCGGTCAGCATACCGCAGAGACCGTTCCCTCCGGGATAACCAAGTCCACTCCTCCACTATACCCAACACCTCTCCCTTCACTCATGGCACCTTCCCATGCAATCACAGAAGGTGTAACACCTGCCCCTTTACCTCTTCTATGCTCACCATCCAAGGTCCAAAACATTAATTCCAGGTTAAGCAGCATTTCTCTTGTACCTTTCAATTTGGTTTATTGCATTCGCTGCTCCCAATGTGGTCTCCTCTATATTGGAGAAACCAAGCATAGACTGGGTGATCGCTTTGCTGAGCACCTTCAGTTTGTGTGCAATCAGGACCCTGACCTTCCGGTTGCTTGCCATTTTAACACATGATCTTGCTCCCATGCCCACATGTCTGTCCTTGGCTTGCTGCAATGTTCCAGTGAAGCTCAACGCAAACTGGAGGAACAGCATCTCATCTTCTGGCTCGGCACTTTACAGCCTTCCGGTCTCAACATCGAATTCAACAACTTCAGATGATTTGCTCTACCCCACCTCAGCCCCCTTTATTTTCATTCTATTTTATTTAATTTTTTAAAAAAAACTGTTCTCTACCTTTCATTTCTTTATTGTCTTTCTTCATTTTTCTTCCCCCCCCCCCCCTCAAACTTCATCCTCCTTCCCTTTATTCCTTCCCCACTTCACCTTTGACATTCTACCTCTGTCCCATTCCCCCCCCCAAATTTGCATCTGGTAGTTTACAGCTTCCCTGCCGTTTGGCCATTCACACCCTTTATTCTCTCTATGGACAGCTATTAGCAGTCTTTTCCCCTGGTTTCTATGGCTATGACTCATCTTTCATTCCCTCTCCCCCTCCCACTTTCTATGCCTTTTAGCTTTGACAAATGATCATCTGGATTCAAACCATCAGTTCTTTTCTCTCCTTACAGATGCCGTCAGACCTGCTGAGATTTTCCAGCATTTTTCTCTTAGTTTCATATTCCAGCATCTGCAGTAATTGGCTTTTATTTAATAAAGATGGGGGAGTTTACACAAAGGAGAATAGATGTGCGGAAAATTACAGCATGATGAATTGAGATGGAGGCTGGAATCACCAAGGGTAAGAAGTCACCCAGTGTATTGAACAGCTCTGTCCAAAAGCAAAACCACGAAAAACAAAATTCATCCAGACAAGTGCCAAAAGTCAAATGGGGCGGGGGGGGGGGGGGGGGGGGAGAAAGAGGAGAGAAGAGAGAGAAGAAGAAACAGAATTCACAATCAAAAATTGTTCAACTCATCACAAAGCAAAAGAGTCATCCAATTTGCATTTGGTCTTCTCAATGTAGAGAAGACTATAGTAAGCAGCAAACACAATGTATTAAAGTGAAAGTACAAGTAATTGTTTCTTCACCTGGAAGGAATGTTTGGGGCCTCAGAAGGCAAAGAGAGGGGAGGCAAAAGTGATGTTAAACCACTTCCAATTGCATGGGAAGCTGCAGTGAGAAAGGGACAAGGTATTTGTAATGACAGGATTGGATCAAGGCGTCAGAGGGAACAGTCCCTTTGGAATGCTAACAGGGAAGAGAATGGTGTTAGGGCTGGAGGTGATCCTTTAAATGTGAAGGCTGGTGGGATAGAAAGTGAGGACAAGGGATTGCAAACATGACTCTAAGAAGGAGGAGCAGGGTTGAGAGCAGAAATGCAGGAAATTGGTCAGATATAATTGAGGGCCCCCTCAAGCACTGAGGGAAAGGGTACTGCGTAGTAAGAAGTCTCAACACCAAGTTAAATTCCGACAGGTTTATTTGGTAGCAAAAACTTTGAGCGTTGCTCCTTCATCACTCACCTGATGAAGGAGCAGCGCTCCAAAAGCTCGTGCTACCAAATAAACTTGTTGAACTTTAATCTGGTGTTGAGAGACTTCTTACTGAGCCTACCCTCGCCCAATGCTGGCACCTCCACATCATGGAAAGGGTATTGTTGTATTGGTGATGTAGCCTTCCACAAGTGCAACAGGGATGGAAAAACTGGGAGAATGGAATGGAATTTATTTTTTTTAAAACAGGAAGCAGGATGTGAGCAAGTACAGTCAAGCATGGTGAGTTCACAAACATGACTGGATAGTCTAGCCTGAGAAATGGAGTCAGAGCCATCAAGAAAGGGAGCACTGTCATAAATGGACCATATCAAGTTGAGGGAATTGAAATCCAGCAAAGTTGATCAAATTTTGGGCAAAATTAGGAAGCATCGATACCAAAAAGGGTTAGAGGGAGCCCAAGTAGGACTGAAACAAGGGACGTTGCCCAAAATACATAGTTAGGACATATACAGCTAGCCACAACATACAAGTACAAAGATAAATTGATCAATGAGGGAACAAATTCAGCCAGGCAGAGGGTGTTGGTGGATGAGATCTTTCCCACACCCAAGGACAGTCAGAGGGCTCTCCAAGACCCCCCAAACCTGTCCCTTACAGAAGTTAGTGAAATAATTATCCAGGAGGGAGTCGAGCCTGGGACAAGGGCAGGAGTCGAGCCTGGGACAAGGGCAGGAGCTCGGCAAGGCACCGTGACTACTAGAAGGGCAGGGTGAC
This sequence comes from Mustelus asterias, assembly GCF_964213995.1. Lineage (NCBI taxonomy): Eukaryota > Metazoa > Chordata > Chondrichthyes > Carcharhiniformes > Triakidae > Mustelus > Mustelus asterias. The sequence continues at coordinate 113,326,551 of NC_135801.1, read as the reverse complement.
TGACAACTCCCAGGGTGCTACGGCTGGGGACGCTCCGAGCAGCCCCGGGGACGCCGCAGCAGCGCGGAAACGATTATCCACCACCACCACCCCGCAAAAGTAAAAAAAAAATCAATCAGCCCGCCATCTGATCACTCCCGCTGGGCCAGAGCGGCCCGGAGCTCGGCCTCCCAATGTCACGCCTGAGACACCTGGTGCCCTTGGGCGGATACCTTAGCGGAGCCGAGCCGGGCTCCGGGATTGGGCCCCGGCTGTTCCTCCTCCACCCCCCTCGCGGGAGCTCGCGCCATTAACGGTCAGCGCTCGCGGCTCCCCAACGACCGTCCCCAAGCCGAGCCCGGAAACGATTCTTTCAAATCGCTCATGATCCCGGAAACGAAAGCGTGGACAAAGGCTGCAATGGTCACATGTTCACACCATCAAACAGGAGGCGATAACAATCCCCTGACTATCACTCTCTCACCCCCCCCCATTACTGATTCATGTTCTCAGAAATGGAAACATTAAAGAATTTACGACACTATCAAAATAGATGAACAAAAAGCGGTGTTTTCTTTATATAAACCCGCAGACTCCCTCCCGCTATTCCATTCCTGCTTTTATCCACACTTCCTCGTTTTGCCTTTAAACTAACGGCGGACCGGAAATGATTAACCTCGCGAGGCCCCGTGACGCCAGATGATTGACAGATCCCTCCGCCAATCGGCAGCCTGACTGCCGGCAGGGAGCCGTGCGATGTGACGTCGACGCACCAATCCGGCAAGGTCGGGGGCGGGACCAGGAGAGGGAGCGAGTCCGCTTGTCACGGAGGGAAAAAAAAATAACGCGAGGGGCGAGCGATCGGGTGAAGAAGGAGGCGGCGGCGGCCGGGCCCCTGAGTGTTCAGAGTGAGAGCGGTAGCGGAAAACCTGTTCGGGCTAAGAGCGTCCCGGTACCAGCCAGCCAGCCACCCCAGCTCCACAGGTAGGGGAGGCGGTGGGGAACCTACCTCAATGGTTCACACAGAGGGATAGGAGAGCCTTTGGCGGGCGGCAGGCCGGGTCTTGCCTACTGGCTTCAAAGATAAAATTAACAGGCGGCGTTGTTGTTGGAAAGAAAGTGAACAAAGCGCCTGGGAATGAGCGTGAGGCCAAGCTCGGTTGGGGCCGCGAGTGAACAAAGCTGATCGGTATGGAAGATCAACGTGAGACCGGTGGTGTGTGTGTGTGTGTGTGAGAGAGAGAGGGAGAGAGAAAAGCCCTGGGCTTTATTCACTCTGGGATGTGAATGAGAGAGTTCCTCTGGGTTATCCTTACTCTGGTGAAGTGTGTGAGTCCCTAATCTCTAGATTTCCCTCCAGCCTTTCTGCCATGCTCTTTTAAGATGCTTTTTAATCCTCCCTCTTTCACTATCTCTTAAGTGGTTCGATGTCAAATATTGACTGATAAAGCGCTTGCGAAGTATCTTGGGACGTTTTGCCACTTTAAAGGCGCCCTATAAATGCAAGTAGTTGTTATCCTGACTCCGTCTGTGGGTAAAAAATGCTAGACGAACTCAACAGGTCTGGCAGCATCTATGCGGAGAGCGACAGTTAACGTTTCGAGTTCATATGACTGAGACCTGCTGAGTTTGTCCAACGTTTTCTGTTTTTATTTCCGATGTCCATCATCCGCAGTATTTTACTTTTACCCATCGGTGGGTCCTTTGGGTTGTTCTGTCCCTGGTTGTGGTGTGCGTGAACACTTCACTTGGTTGATTTGTGAGCCGACGTCTGATGTGTACACGAGACTAATTTTATCTTGTAGGATGAAATGCAAAATGTAACAAATCTGAAATAAAACGTGATGGTGGACCTGAAACATTAACCCTATGCCCTGTTTCCCGTAGACGCTTCCTGACCTGCTGAGTGTTTCCAGCATGTTTTGGTTTTTTATTTATATCTTCCCACTGTAAGCTAATGTGTAGTACTACTTGCGGCACTGTTATCTTTATTGAGAATTTACTTCGGAATGTATTTTTGAAAACATGCTATATAAATAGCAAGTGTTACTTGTCCCACCTGTATTGTCCCTTTTAGCTCTTCTGTAGTCCAGCAATGCAGTTTTGACATTGTTGGTCAAAAGGGTATTCCACTTATATTCAAATGATGCAGGTGGCCCAGGAGAAAGGGCTATGTAGTATTTGTTAAATGAAAGCCACTGTGATTGTTAGCACTGCTAACAATGGGCTTGATGGACGGCACAGTGGTTAGCGCCAGGGACCCGGGTTCAATTCCGGCCTGGGGTCACTGTGTGGAGTTTGCATGTTCTCCCCGTGTCTGCGTGTGTTTCATCCGGGTGCTCTGGTTTCCTCCCACGGTCCAAAGATATGCGGATTAGGTTGATTGGCCATGCTAAATTGACCCTAGTTCAGGGGGAGTAGCAGGGTAAATATGTGGGACTGTATTTGGTGCAAACTTGATGGGCTGAATGGCCTCTTTCTGCATTATAAGGATTCTATGATCAATAGACTGCAGCGATTGAAGTGGATGTTAGATATTGGTGACAACATTATTATCTAATTTGATAAGTTTTCTTTGCTCTTTATGATTTGAGTTCCTATTGTACTTCTCTGAAAAAGGCTTTTTTATCGTTATGTGAATTTCTGAGAGCTGTTCCATTTATATTATAGGTATTGTCCAGTTCTCTTGCTGCTGAATATATCACATTTATACTGTGAGATGCAACTTGCAGCAATGGAACAATGTACAAAGTTTGCAAGCTCAACTTTAAAACAACTACATTTGTGTGTGCAATAAATGTATAAGTCACTTCAGACACTAATTGGGATTTTCTCTGGTATCAGCAGAAGATGAAAAGTGTTTTGTTAGTTTGTAAGGACAGGCTGAGTGCTTATACCACCTCTGGTCGGCGATGAAATTGCGGACCTTGGAATTATTATTGGCGGCATCAAGTTGCATTTGTTGGATGTGGCGCTTGTTAATGGAGAATTAAGGTCTCCGTTACATGTCTGTATGTGGAAATTTCATGATTTAATGGTCTGAATCGACATAGAAATACATAGAAGTTACAACATTGAAGAATGCTGTATTAGTGCAACCAAATGAACAAATATTTTCAATCTCATGTCCCTTAGATCCCCTTTCCTTCATTCACTTATCTAGCCTTGAATGTTGCCACAGTTTTTGCTTCAACCATGAACTGAAGGAGTGAATTCCACGTCTTTGGGCGGTATGGTGGTACAGTGGTTAGCACTGCTGCCTCACAGCTCCAGAGACCTGGGTTCGATTCTCGGCATTGGTCACTGTCCGTGTGAAGTTTGCATGTTCTCCCCATGCCTGATGCGTTTATTTCCACAGTCCAAAGATGTGCAAGTTAGGTGCATTGGCCATGCTAAATTGCCCTTTGTGTCTTGGGATGCATAGATTAGAGGGATTAGCAGCGTAAATATGTGGGGTTACAGGGATAGGGCCAAGGTGGGATTGTTGTCGGTGCAGACTCAGTGGGCCAAATTGCCGCCTCCTGCACTGTAGGATTTCTATGATTCACAACACTGCATGAAGAAGCTCTACCCCTTGGGCTCTTTGCTCCTGAAGAACATCACACCTACTTTGAATCGAGTATAATTACTGATATTAACTGAAAAGCATAATCTCAAAATTTATATAACTTCTACGTATTTCTTACTTTTGGTAAATTTAATTTCATTTACTCGTGAGAATATTAGGGGCAGGACGGTAGCACAGTGGTTAGCACTGCTACTTCACAGCTCCAGGGACCTGGGTTCGATTCCTGGCTTGGGTCACTGTCTGTGTGGAGTTTGCACATTCTCCTCGTGTCTGCGTGGGTTTCCTCCGGGTGCTCCGGTTTCCTCCCACAGTCCAAAGATGTGCGGGTTAGGTTGGTTGGCCATGCTAAAATTGCCCCTTAGTGTCCTGGGATGTGTAGATTAGAGGGATTAGCGGGTAAAATATGTAGGAATATGGGGGTAGGGCCTGGGTGGGATTGTGGTCGGTGCAGACTTGATGGGCCGAATGGCCTCTTTCTGTACTGTAGGGTTTCTATGATTCTAGGAGGAAGCCATTTGGCCCTTGGAGCTTGCTCCACATTCAATAAAATTACGGCTGTTTTACTTCAACTCTTTCTTTCATTATCCATCATATGCTTAATTCCCTGAGTATCCAAAAATCTCTCAATCTCTATCCTGAAGGTACTTAAGAATTGAGCACAGCCCACTGAGGGTAGGGAATTACAAAGATTCTCAATCCTTCCAGACTGTTACCCCCAATTTTAGATTCCCAAGCCAAGGGAAACGTCCTCCCAGCATCTCCTATTTCAAGCCCTTTAGGAATTTTATGTTTCAATTAGATCATCTCATGTTCTAAATTCAAGAGAATATAAGCTTTGTCTAATCAAATTCTCTTCAGAGGATGGTCCTTTCATCTCAGGAATCAATCTGCTGAATCTTTGCACTCTTCAAGTTAAGTATACCCTTTTAGTTTTCCCCCTCCCTAACAACATCCCAATGCTGTTTCCTTTGATCTTTTACAGAATTTACTATATCTCCTACTTTGGTGTCATAAAATCTGGATAGCACTCCAGCTAGTCCTGCATCCATATCAATGTTGTTCAATACACTTGCTACAAATGGTGAATCAACTATAGACAGATGGAAAATCACATTCATTTTTAGACCCACACAATAGTGAGTTGTGTTAAAGTTGCAGAAGTGGGTATGAGTATTCATGTCACTTGCGAGACAGCTATTTTTCTTCCATTCATAATTAAGTAAGGAATAATCAACCACGTTGTTGTTAGACAGGTGATTATATATTGGTCAGATCTATGTATATCACAATATAGTTGTTGGGTTTCTCTTGACCTGGAATGACATAAGAAAAATTGTTTGCTATTGGTTACCTTCCCTGTTCATGTTCTCTCTCGGTGCTTCTGAATGATGATTTATTTAGATCTATAGGACCGCGCTGTGAAAACAGGACCAGCTTTTGGAAGGACAGTGGTTTGATTTGCTTTCAATTTTCTTGGGGAATCTGGTCCAATCTGAAACTTAAAGCTGGCTAAAGTTGACTGGGTAAATAGACTAAAAGGTATAACTGTAAATAAACAGTGGGAAAGATGTAACAAAACAATTGGAAATGTTCAACAAAAATGCATTCCATTGAAAAACAAAAACTCAGCAAGAAAGATCCATCTGTGGTTTACTAAGGAGGTTAAGGATTATATTGGATTAAAAGAAGAGGCTTACATGCTGCAAAGAATAGCAGTAAGCCTGAGGATTGGGAGTGTTTTAGAAATCAACAAAGGACCATCAAAATGTTGCTAAAAGGGGGAAAAAGTAGCATACGAGAGTAAGTTAGGAATATAAAAATAGATTGTAAGAGCTGTTGCAAGTATATAAAAAGAAAAGTAGCTAGAGTAAATACTTGACCCTTTGAAGCAGAGACAGGAGAAATTATCATGCTTAATAAGGAAATGACAGAAATTGAACAAGTATTTTGTCTATCTTCATGGAAGACACAAATTGCATACCAAAAATAGAGGGTAACCTCGGGGCCAATAAAATGTATAAATTAAGGGAAAATATCAGAGAACTAGAGAAACTTGAGGGAGGCGGTAGCATAGTGGTATTGTCACTGGACTAGTAATCCAGAGTCTCAGGGTACTGCTCTGGGAATCTGGGACTTAGTCCCATCATGGCAGGTGGTAAAATTGATTTCAACAAAAATGTGGAATTACGAGTCTAAATTAAGACCATGAAACATTGTCGATTGTTGTAAAAACTCATCTGGTTCACTAATGTCCTTCAGGGGAGGAAATCTGCCTTCCTTAACTGGTCTGGCCTAGATCCACAACACTCTAGATCCACAACAATGTGGTTGACTCTTAATTGCCACTCAGTTCAAGGGCTGTTAGAGATGGGCAACAAATGCTGGCCTTGCTAGTGATGCCCATATCCCACGGAAGAATAAAAAAAAACTAATAAGGACAAATTCCCAGAACCTGATGTCCTGTGTCCTAATCTGAAAGAGATAGCTGCAGAGGTAATAGTTGCGCTAGTTATGATTTCCAAATCAATCCCTAAATTGTCGCATGGTAGTCCAGAACTGCTGGAAAAAGAGACATGCTGACAAGACTTTTCATTTTGCACACATCAAATTTCAAATGAAGCAACAATTTATATTGCATGAGAAAAGGGTGCTAATTGATTGGCAAGTCTTTATCAATGACTAATGTCAGGCTTACTGGCCTGTAGTTCTTGTTTTCTCCATTTTTCTTGAATAGTAGTTTTATATTTGTTAACTTCCAATTCACTGGGACCCAAAATCTAGGGAATACTGCTGAAAAAGGTGTCGAGGTGTTGCTATGAAAAATACACCACTGAACTGTTGTTCCCCATGCTTTTGTTTAATTCAAAAAATACCTTGACATCTTCCTTTGTTTGAAGAAGACATTAATATATATAGTTTCTAGCACATGTAGCATGATTGGTGTTTTCCACTTATGGGATGCTGCCGTTAAATCAAAAAGATGTTCTGCCTACCACACAAATGAGTAATATGATATATCAATTTCAGTGCTACTGCAAAGCCAGAATTCTAGGTTGTATGTTCCAACATCTGGCAAATTGTATCAAACAGCACATCCCTTTGGCTGTCCACATCATGGCTGTTCACAATAGACAAAGTGCTGGCCATACTCAACCAGCCTCTGCTTGCAAAACTCAAAACATTATGTGCAACGTTAGGTGTCATTCTGTGATTGAACGCTAACAACTAATTTAAGATTATCAGTTGGGTGTGCAGTATGGCTCACGTATGCTTGCTGGTTGACTAATCAGCACCTTTTTCTCATGCAGTATACATTGTTGCTCCCTTTTGAAATTTTGAAGATTTGCATCCGCCCTGATGAGTGCAAGACAAAAAGATTTGACAGCATGTCTCTCTTTTTCAGCAATATTCCCTAGATTCTGGGTCTCAGCGGACTGGAAGTTAGTAAATGTAAAACTACTATTCAAGAAAAAATGAAGAGAGAAAACAAGAACTACAGGCCAGTGAGCTTGACATTAGGCGTTGCTAAAGTGTTGAAATATTAAGGAAATCTTAATGATGCATTTAGAAAATTGTAATATGATCCGACAAGTCAGCATGGTTTTATGAAAGGGAAATCCTATTTCACGAATTAATTAGAATGTTTTGATGGTAGATAATAGGATAGTTAAAGGAGCGCTCGTAGACATTGTATACTTGGATTTCCAAAAGATGTTCGATGAGGTGCTGCACAAAAGGTTAATAGACAAGATAATGGTTCATAGAGTTGGAGTGATATATTAGCACAGATAGAGAATTGGTAACAGACCAAGAAGCAAAGAGTAGGGATAAATGGGATGTCAGGGATATGGATTACGTAGAGGCAAGAAAATATTAGATTAGAGAGGCTTCTGTGTCAGCACACACTTGGTGGGCCAAAATGTCTGTTCCTCTGCTGTACTGTTTTTTGTTCTTTATATATTCAAAGGTGAAGCGTCCACAACCTTTGGAGTGGCGAATTCCAATTATTCACAACCCCTTGAAATATCTCATCTCAGAAACGATCAAGTCCTTCTCCTAAAACTGCACCCCCTTAATCTAGATTCTCCACCCAGGGAAAACAACGTTTCAGGGTCCACTCTTTCAAGACCCTGCAGAATCCTGAATGTCTCAATGAGATTATCTCTTGTTCTTATAAACTCCTGAGAATATAGACCCAATTTACTCAAGACTCTCACCGTAGGACAACCTCTCATCCCAGGGACCAATCCAGTGAACCCTTCACCATATTGTCTCCAATACAAGAAATTTCATCCTTAAATGTGGAGATCAAAACCGAACACAGTATTCCAGATATAGTTTCACCAAAGCCCAGTAAAGCTATAGCAAGATTTTGTACTCCAATGCCATTTCAATGAAGACCAACATTTTCAATCTGGAGTGCTACAAGAAACAGTAAGAGTTTTAACAACACCAGGTTAAAGTCCAACAGGTTTATTTGGTAGCAAATGCCAAATACCAAGTAAACCTGTTGGACTTTAACCTGGTGTTGTTAAATCTCTTACTGTGTTTACCCCAGTCCAACGCCGGCATCTCCACATCATGACAAGAAACAGTGCCAGGGCCGCAATTATTTACAAGCTATTAACAACAGAGTAATGCATCTAGGTTTGCTGATGATGCAAAGTTATGTGGGAATGCAAGCTGTGAGGAGGATACAGGCTATAAAAGGGTATATACAGGTTTGAGAGTCGGCAGAATTATAATGTGAGAATGTTCAATCAGTAAGAATAGAAAATCAGAATGTTTTTAAAAGGTGTGAAGTTTGTACAAAATGATGTTCGTTTGAAGAATTTGAGAGAACTTGTACAAGCAACACCAAGTTAGCATGTATGTACAGCAAGCAATTAGAAAAGCACATGGTATGTTGGTCTTCATTGAAATGGGATTGGAGTACAAAATCTTGCTATAGCTTTACTGGGCTTTGGTGAAACCATACCTGGAATACTGTGTTCAGTTTTGATCTCCACATTTAAGGATAAAATTTCTTGTATTGGAGACAATATGGTGACGGGTTCACTGGATTGGTCCCTGGGATGAGAGGTTGTCCTACGGTGAGAGTCTTGAGTAAATTGGGTCTATATTCTCAGGAGTTTATAAGAACAAGAGATAATCTCATTGAGACATTCAGGATTCTGCAGGGTCTTGAAAGAGTGGACCCTGAAACGTTGTTTTCCCTGGGTGGAGAATCTAGATTAAGGGGGTGCAGTTTTAGGAGAAGGACTTGATCATTTCTGAGATGAGATATTTCAAGGGGTTGTGAATAATTGGAATTCGCCACTCCAAAGGTTGTGGACGCTTCACCTTTGAATATATAAAGAACAAAGAACAGTACAGCAGAGGAACAGACACTTTGGCCCACCAAGTGTGTGCTGACACAGATGCTTCTCCAATCTAATATTTTCTTGCCTCTACATCATCCATATCCCTGACATGGTGGCACAGTGATTAGCACTGCTGCCTCACAGCACCGGGGACCCGGGTTTGATTCCCGGCTTGGGTAACTGTCTCTGTGGAGTTTGCACATTAGAACATTGAACATAGAAAAAATACAGCACAAACAGGCCCTTCGGCCCACAAGTTGCACCGGTCATGTCCCTACCTACCTAGGCTTATATATAGGCTTACCTATAACCTTCAATCCTATTAAGTCCTATGTACTCATCCAGAAGTCTCTTAAAAGACCCTATCGAGTTTGCCTCCACCACCACTGACGGCAGCGATTCCACTCACCCGCCACCCTCTGAGTGAAAAACTTACCCCTGACATCTCCTCTGTACCTACTCCCCAGCACCTTAAACCTGTGTCCTCTCGTAGCAGCCATTTCAGTCCTGGGAAAAAGCCTCCGAGAATCCACCCGATCTGTACCTCTAAACATCTTGTACACCTCTATCAGGTCACCTCTCATTCTTCGTCTCTCCAAGGAGAAAAGACCGAGCTCCCTCAACCTATCCTCATAAGACATGCCAACCAATCCAGGCAACATCCTTGTAAATCTTCTCTGCACCCTTTCAATCATTTCCACATCTCTCCTGTAATGAGGCGACCAGAACTGAGCACAGTACTCCAAGTGGGGTCTGACGAGGGTCTTATAAAGCTGCATCATTATCTCCCGACTCCTAAACTCAATCTCTTGATTGATGAAGGCCAGCACACCATACGCCTTCTTAACCACCTCTTCTACCTGCGAGGCCGATTTTAGAGTCCTATGGACCCGGACCCCAAGGTCCTTCTGATCCTCTACTTTGCTAAGAGTCTTACCCTTGATATTATACTCCTTCATCCCATTTGACCTGCCAAAATGGACCACTACACATTTATCCGGGTTGAAGTCCATCTGCCACTTCTCCACCCAGTCTTGCATCCTATCTATGTCACGCTGCAGCTTCTGACATCCCTCCAAACTATCCACAACACCACCAACCTTCGTGTCGTCAGCAAACTTACCAACCCATCCCTCCACTTCCTCATCCAGGTCATTTATGAAAATGACAAAGAGCAAGGGTCCCAGAACAGATCCCTGGGGCACTCCACTGGTGACCGACCTCCATTCAGAAAAAGACCCATCTACAACCACTCTCTGCCTTCTGCAAGCAAGCCAGTTCGGGATCCACAAGGCAACAGCCCCTTGGATCCTATGCCCTCTCACTTTCTCGAGAAGTCTTGCATGGGGGACCTTATCGAATGCCTTGCTGAAGTCCATGTAAACCACATCTACCGCTTTTCTTTCGTCAATGTGTTTAGTCACATTTTCAAAGAACTCCACCGGGCTCGCAAGGCACGATTTGCCTTTGACAAAGCCGTGCTGACTACTTTTGAGCATACTAAACTTCTCTAAATGTTCATAAATCCTGCCCCTCAGGATCTTCTCCATCAACGTACCAACCACTGAGGTTAGACTCACCGGTCGGTAATTTCCTGGGCTATCCCTATTCCCTTTCTTGAATATAGGAACCACATCCGCAATCCTCCAATCCTCTGGAACCTCTCCCGTCTCCATCGACGAGGCAAAGATCGTCACCAGAGGCTCTGCAATCTCTTCCCTCGCCTCCCACAGTAACCTGGGGTACATCCCATCCGGTCTCGGCGACTTATCTATCTTGATGCTATTCAAAATTTCCAACACATCCTCTTTCTTAATGTCCACATACTCAACCTTTTCAGTCCACCTCAATCCTGTAGTACAACCACCCAGGTCTTTTTTCACCGTGAATACCGAGGTAAAATATTCATTAAGCACCTCTGCTATTTCTTCCGGTTCTGTACAGACTTTCTCACCGTCACATTTTATAGGTCCTATTCCTTCACATCTCATCCTTTTACTCTTCACATATTTATAGAACGCCTTAGGGTTCTCCTTAATCTTACCTGCCAAGGCCTTCTCGTGACCCCTTCTGGCTCTCCTAATTTCTTAAGTCCCTTCCGACAAGCCGTATACTCATCCAGATCCCTATCATCGCCTAGCTCTCTGAACCTTTTGTACGCTTTCCTTTTCTTTTTGACTAGGTTCAGCACAGCTTTCGTGCACCATGGTTCCCGTAACCTACCAAAACCTCCCTGTCTCATCGGAACGTTGTCATGCAGAACTCCAGACAAACATTCCTTGAAAATCTGCCACCTTACTTCGGTACTTTTCCTCGAGAATGCCTCCTTTCAATTTATGCCTCTAATCTCCTGCCTGATGGCTTCATATTTCCCCTTACTCCAGATAAACACTTTCCTAGCTTGCCTGATCCTATATCTTTCCAATGCTAGCGTAAAGGAGATGGAGTTATGATCACTATCCCCAAGATGCTCCCCCACTGAGACATCCGACACCTGTCCAGGCTCATTAGCCAGTACCAGATCGAGTATAGCCTCTCCTCTTGTAGGCTTATCCACAAGCTGTGTCAGGAAACCCTCCTGAACACACCTAGAACCATAGAAAATTACAGCTCAGAAACAGGCCTTTTGGCCCTTCTTGTATGTGCCGAACCAGTTTTTGCCTAGTCCCACTGACCTGCACTTGGAACATATCCCTCCACACCCCTCTCATCCATGAACCCATCCAAGTTTTTCTTAAATGTTAAAAGTGACCCCGCATTTACCACTTTATCCGGCAACTCATTCCACACTCCCACCACTCTCTGCGTGAAGAAGCCCCCTCTAATATTCCCTTTAAACTTTTCTCCTTTCACCCTTAACCCATGCCCTCATGCATTCACTCTATCTATACCCATCAAAATCTTATACACCTCTATCAAATCTCCCCTCAATCTTCTACGCTCCAGGGAATAAAGTCCCAACCTATTCAATCTCTCTCTGTAACTCAGCTTCTCAAGTCCCGGCAACATCCTTGTGAACCTTCTCTGCACTCTTTCAACCTTATTTACATCTTTCCTGTAACTAGGTGACCAAAACTGTACACAATACTCCAAATTCGGCCTCACCAATGCCTTATATAACCTTACCACAACACTCCAACTTTTATACTCGATACTCCGATTTATAAAGGCCAATGTACCAAAGGCACTCTTTACGACCCTATCCACCTGTGACGTCACTTTTAGGGAATTCTGTACCTGTATTCCCAGATCCCTCTGTTCAACTGCACTCTTCAGAGTCCTACCATTTACCCTGTACATTCTACTTTGGTTTGTCCTTCCAATGTGCAATATCTCACACTTGTCTGCGTTAAATTCCATTTGCCATTTTTCAGCCCATTTTTCTAGTTGGTCCAAATCCCTCTGCAAGCTTTGAAAACCTTCCTCACTGTCCACTACACCTCCAGTCTTTGTATCATCAGCAAACTTGCTGATCCAATTTACCACACTATCATCCAGATCATTGATATAGATGACAAACAACAATGGACCCAACACCGATCCCTGCGGCACACCACTAGTCACAGGCCTCCACTCAGAGAAGCAATCCTCCACAACCACTCTCTGGCTTCTTCCATTGAGCCAGTGTCTAATCCAATTTACTACCTCCCCATGTATACCTAGCGACTGAACCTTCCTAACTAACCTCCCATGAAGGACCTTGTCGAAGGCCTTGCTGAAATCCAGGTAGACAACATCCACCGCCTTCCCTTCATCCACTTTCCTGGTAACCTCCTCGAAAAACTCTAATAGATTGGTCAAACATGACCTACCACGCACAAAGCCATGTTGACTCTCCCTAATAAGTCCCTGTCTATCCAAATATTTGTAGATCCTATCCCTTATCACACCTTCCAATAACTTGCCCACCACCGACGTCAAACTTACTGGCCTATAATTTCCCGGATTTCTTTTGGAACCTTTTTTAAACAACGGAACAACATGAGCCACCCTCCAATCATCCGGCACCTCCCCCGTGAATACTGACATTTTAAATATGTCTGCCAGGGCCTCTGCAAGTTCGACACTAGCTTCCCTCAAGGTCTGTGGGAATACCCTGTCTGGTCCTGGGGATTTATCCACTCTGATTTGCCTCAAGACAGCGAGCACCTCCTCCCCTTTAATCTGTAAAGGTTCCATGACCTCCCTACCTGTTTGCCCTATTTCCATAGACTCCATGCCCGTTTCCTCAGTAAATACGGATGCAAAAAAACCATTTAGTATCTCCCCATCTCTTTTGGTTCCATACACAGTCTACCACTCTAGTCTTCAAGAGGACCAATTTTATCCCTCACTATCCTTTTGCTCCTAACATACCTATAGAAGCTCTTTGGATTTTCTTTCACTCTGTCTGCCAAAGCAACCTCATGTCTTCTTTTAGCCCTCCTGATTTCCCTCTTAAGTAGCTTCTTGCACTTTTTATGCTCCTCGAGCATCTGATCTGTTCCTTGCTGCCTGTACATTTCATACAACTCTCTCTTCCTCTTAATCAGTGTTACAATCTCCCTCGAGAACCAAGGTTCCTTATTCCTATTTACTTTGCCTTTAATCCTGACAGGAACATACAAACTCTGCACTCTCAAAATGTCTCCTTTGAAGGCCTCCCACTTTCCATTTACATCCTTACCAGAGAACAGCCTGTGCCAATCCACGCTTCCCAGATCCTTTCTCATTTCATCAAATTTGGCCTTTTTCCAGTTCAGAATTTCACCCCGAGGACCAGATCTATCCTTATCCATGATCACGTTGAAATTAATGGCATTATGATCACTGGATCCAAAGTGTTCCCTCACACTCACATCCATCACCTGCCCCAACTCATTTCCCAATAGGAGATCCAATATCGCATCCTCTCTAGTTGGCACCTCTATATACTGATGTAGAAAAATCTCCTGAACACATTTTACAAACTCTACCCCATCTAAACCTTTAACAGTATGCGAGTCCCAATCTATATGTGGAAAATTAAAATCCCCTACTATCACAACTTTGTGTTTCTTGCAGTTGTCAGCTATCTCTCCGCTGATTTGCTCCTCCAATTCTTGCTGACTATTGGGTGGCCTATAGTACAACCCCATTAATGTGGTCATACCTTTCTTGTTTCTGAGCTCCACCCATAGGGCCTCTGTAGACAAGCTCCCTAATCTATCCTGCCTGAGTACCGCTGTAACATTTTCCCTGACCAACAATGCCAGCCCCCCCACCTTTTATCCCTCTGCCTCTATCCCGCCTGAAACATTGGAACCCTGGAACATTGAGCTGCCAGTCCTGCCCCTCCTGTAGCCAAGTTTCACTAATGGCTATAATGTCATATTTCCATGTGTCTATCCACGCCTTCAGCTCATTTGCCTTCCCCACAATACTCCTGGCATTGAAATAGACACATCTCAAAAGATTATTTCCACCACACTTAACCCTTCCATTTGTCATTTTGCTTGAACTAACCTGTCTTTTTACCCCTAACAAACTCTTCCCCATCCAAACCCCTTACCCTAGGGATATTCCAATCGATGTTTGGGAAATTAAAGTCTCCCATCACGACAACCCTGTTATTACTACATCTTTCCAGGATCTGTTTCCCTATCTGCTCCTCAACATCCCTGTTACTATTGGGCGGCCTGTAGAAAACACCCAGCAAAGTTCTCGACCCCTTCCCGCTCCGAACTTCCACCCACAGAGACTCCATAGACAATCCCTCCACGGCTTCCACCTTCTCTACAGCTGTGACACTATCCCTGATATCTTTTCTCTCTCTCTCTCTCTCTCTCTCTCTCTCTCCCACTCTCTCTCTCTCTCTCTCTCTCTCTCCCCCCCCCCCCCCCCCCCAACTCTTTTGCCTCCCTTTCTGTCCTTTCTGAAACATCTGAAACCCGGCACCTGAGATATCCAGTCCTGTCCCTGTCCCCAAGTCTCCGTAATGGCCACCACATCACACTTCCAAGCATCGATCCACACTCTAAGCTCATCCACTTTATTCGCTACACTCCTGGCGTTAAAATAGACACATCTCAAACCTTTGGTCTGAGCTCTCCCCTTCTCCATCACCCGTCTATTCTCCCTCTTACACTGTCTACAATCCTTCTCTATTTGCGGGCTAACCTCCTCGCTCTCAGTCACATTTTCCCCGTGTCTGCTTGGATTTCGTCCAGGTGCTCCGGTTTCCTCCCACAGTCCAAAGATATGTGGGTTAGGTGATTTGGCCATGCTAAATTGCCCCTTAGTGTCAGGGGGACTAGTTAGGGTAAATGCATGGGGTTATGGGGATAGGGCCTGAGTGGGATTGTGGTTGGCGCAGACTCAATGGGCTGAAGGACCTCCTGCACTGTAGGATTCGATGATTCCCTGCCTATTCATGTATCTATCCAGATGCCTCTTGAATGCTGTTATAGAATCTGCTTCCACCACCTCCTCCGGCAGCATGTTGCAGGCACTCACCACCCTCTGTGTGAAAAACCTGCCCTTTACATTTCTTTTAAACTTTTCCCCCCCTCTCACTTTCAACCTATTCTCCCGAGTAATTGACCCTTCGACCCTGGGAAAAAGGCTCTGACTACCCACTCTACCCAAGCCTGTCATAATCTTGTAATCCTCTATCAGGTCCCCCCTCATCCTCCAACGCTCCAATGAAAACAATCTAAGTTTGTTCAACCTTTCTTCATAGTCCATATCCTCCAAACCAGGCAACATCCTGGTAAAACTCTTCTGCACCCTTTCCAATGTATCAACAACCTTCCTGTAGTATGACGACCAGAATTGTACACAATACTCCAAATACGGCCTAATTAAAGTCTTACATAGTTGCAACATGATTTTCCAATTCCAATTCCTATCCTTTTCAGATAAAGCTCGGCACAACATCGTGGGCCGAAGGGCCTGTTCTGTGCTGTACTGTTCTATGTTCTATACTCAATGCCCTGATCGATGAAGGCCAACATGCCATATAACATCTTGGCCACCTTGTCCACCTGAGTTGCCACCTCCAGGGAACTGTGGATCTGCACGTATAGATAACTCTGTATGCTAATGTTTCCAAGGGCTCTACCATTTACTGTATACTTTCCTTCTGCAGTAGACCTTCCAAATCGCATCACCTCACATTTGTGTGTGTTAAATTCCATCTGCCATGTTTCGGCCCAGGTCTCCAGCCGATTTATATCCTGCCATACTTAAGGTTGAGACAGATATTTTTATTTTTCAGGGATCAAGGGTCATGTGGAGTGGGCGGGCAAATAGAGTTGAAGCCAAAGATCAACTACGATTGTATTAAATGGTGGAGTAGGCCGTGTGATCTACTCCTGCTCCAATTTATATTTTTATATTCTGTGGGAATGCTAACTCAAGAACTTGGTTTTGTTTAGCTTTAATTGGCAGTTTTTGCAAAACCATTGAGCTGTGAGAGTGACAGACATGACTGCCAATAAATGATGAAATGTGCAATTTTGGCAAGCTGGGCAGTGCAGCAACATCCTTAACCTTAATAAATCTGTTGAAGTGAGTGATTATAAGGAATAGGACACTATTGTCATAAAAGGAGAGCCACAAGCGTTTCGGCCATGAGCCAAAGGTTTATTAAATGTCCAGCACGGTGCTTGGAAATGGTAAGTTGCAGTGTAAACAAGGCAAAAGTGAGTGCCGAAGCCAATTTGTAGAGGTTTGTTGATTCTCTCTCTCTCTCTCTCTTCCCCCCATCCAACCAACCCTGTGTCCTAATATACTAATTCTGATAAATAAAGGAAGTTTACTCTTGAAGATGTTTGTGTTTTTGAAATAAACTAGAGCACACCGTCAGAAACAGATAACTTCAGTTAACAAGTTGTCACTACCTTTGAGAATATATACAGTAGGCTTGCTTTGAGGAACGGTTGGACTGCAAAAGCCTTTTGGAAGCTGTTCACCTGGCTGTCGCAGTGTGTATCAGTCTTGATTGCTGATGGTTTAAAACCTCAAATGTAGTTCTAAAGGGTTGCATGTTTGTTTTTATTAATATTGCATTCTTTATATCATGTGGTGACCTGCTTGCCTCAATTATGATGAGCATTGAAATCCTGTTGCACAACACTCATCTCATTGACATGCACAATGAATAGAACTGAATCCTGAGGGGCACCATTACCCACTTCCAACCACTGAACAATCACCTTAAATCCTAATCTGTCCTTGATTATGACCAATTTTTAAACCAGTTTGCAGTCCTCTGCTAATTTCATACCATTGAACCTTCTCTCATAATCTTTCATGTGGTATCTTGTTAAAAGCTTTCTTAAAGTCAATGAACAGCACAACCACTGCATTTTGCCCTGCTACCGTCTCAAAGAATTCTGAAATTTGTGTTGGCTACACCTAATCATTTTCTTTTATCTAGATATGTGGCAGTTTTATCCTCAGATAAATACTCTCAAACAGATATTAAACTGGCTCATAATTGTTTGGATTTGTTCGGTCTCTTACCATTTTCTCTCCTCTACGTATTTCAGGGCTCTACTGAGTAAGGTTCTACAACATCTGCATGCTATGTTTACATTACTAGAATTAATTTCCTTCGAAGGCCAGAATGATTGGCCTCCAAAAGTCCAGCTCTCTGATCTGTTATTGGGATCTTGATTTAGAAATTTAAATGTGGAGAACTGGCACACACATATCAGACTCCCTTATTTAATTGACAAAAAGTGCTAAATATAACTGACAAAACTACTAAATATAAAGCAGTTTTGGGTTTGTCTGTGTGGTTGTGATTTTATCTGTATTGACAGTGTCTCATTTGGTTCTTGCAAGTGTCTCTGCTTATAGTATCCTGGGTGTGATTCTGATGTGTACGTGTATCTGCACAAGTGTTAATATTGTCACAGATTTGGATCTGTCCTCTGTCAGAATGATTATAATGTGCTCTTGGCTCAGGTTCTGACTCGCGTATGTAGAAGGCAAGATAGTACACTAGTGCTGATGTTTATATGTAAGCAGGTTTACACTGTTCTCGATCTGTATTGGTTCAGATGTTTGTGTCAGTGATTGCATTGCTTGGTTCATTTGTTTATGCCCAAGTGCCACCATTTGCCTTGTTCTAGGTGAGGCCTCAGTGTGTGTGTGTGTATATATATGTGTGTGTGTGTGTGTGTGTGTGCTGGGTGTGGCTTTATGGTCACAATTTGTGGTCCTGGTATGCAGTTGTTTTGTTGCTTTTGTGCCTTGGGACACTTTACTACATTTAAAGGCACTGTATAAGTAGTTGTTGATCAGTTTTTCATTGGTTGCACCAGAACAATTACAAGCATCCCAAAAAAAGGCTGTTATAATAGAAAAGGGAGTCTGTTCAAATTAAAATTTAATATAGATTAGTTTAAAATCATAATCATACTTAGATCAGTAACATTTAAGGCCTTGTGTTGGTTGACATGTTACTTGGGTATGGATTTGTCTGTTTTTAATCTACTTTTTTGAAAGGTCAGTTTAATCTTAATTTATAACAGACTACAAGTACCAGCAAAGCAGCTGCATTACCACAGCAGTAAGAGGACATAGTGCTTGATTGACTTACAAGCAGGACACAGTAAATATCTCTATCTTGGATCTATGCCAACTGAGGATTCTTCATCTGTGGATGATTCACGGTAGCTCCCTAGCTAGGTATTGACTCACTCCCCTTTCTATCTCTGCTATGTAACAGCCCTGCTGCGGCTCCCTCCTCTTTATCAGTATTCACAGGAACTCATTTGTCTCAATGGATGGTGCCCTTTTGCTGCTTATGTTGTTGCAGTCAACACTTATCAACTGTATCAACTATAAATGTCCTTTTCTCAACTATTCAATTCAAAGTCATTGAACCTAGAGGTTTAGAAATTCCTCTCCTACATCCAACCTCAGCATTTCTAACTCCTGGGTAACTATTGCACAGACCCACACTGACCCCCTAGTGAATCTTTCACCCCCTCTAATCCCCAAAACCCAGGGTCAACCCTGCCCCTGCATACTGGACTCTCTTCACACCCCAAACCAGTCTGGAAGTTCCCCAAACCCCCCCCCCCGACTACCCACCCTTAAGGGACTACACCTCCAACTGGAACTGCCCAACCCACAGGATTTCCCTCCCCACCCCACTACCTCAACGGGGATTCTTCTCTCCCCTCACTCCTGACCCCAGCCCCAATGCTCACCGCCTGTCATCTCCATTGGAGTGAAATGGCAATCCAATGCCGATTGCCACTCTGAGAAAGTTCAGGCCCAACATTTCACTCAGATACAATGTTAAAAACAATACAATATTAAAGAACCTTTTAGTCAAGGCCAGTGCTATCCTCATTAACCCTTTCTGTTTCTGACATTTATCCAAAGCTATATACAACATTTTCAGCATCCACTGATCCTGAAAAGTTTTTAATAACTTGGTGGGCATCATGTGACCGTACACCATTGTTATCTGAGCACAAACTAAAACTCTGCACCTGGTCTAAAACTCTGCACCTGGTCAGACAATCTGAAAGATCCCATTTGGCAGTCCACTATATTCTGGTTTTGGAACATGGCTCCATTGTCTTTGACAGTTATCTCAACCTGTTAAAAAATTGAGTTCAACCTATTTTTCCACACTTTGCTGTTTTGGCTTTCATGTGTAAAAGGCACTTGAGTCTATAAAATATCAGCAATAGACAAATAGTTTGATATATTTAATATAATTTAAACCTGTTTGAAGTTCTGAAAAAGTATCTGTGTTTGTTCCTCAAAGCATTACATTCCAGTTGTAGGAGAAAAAATATCTTAGCTTATGATGTTGTTATCACTTAGGATATCTGTTAGCAAAGCAGTCTGATCACACCGATGTAGTTTTGTGGTAGAGATGGAGTTGTGTCATTGAATGTCACCAGAGGGCGCCACATAGATAGGAAAAAGTGGGACATGGATGGATCTTTCAGGGATGGAGGTGACTCTGACTGAGGGTCAGTAGAGAAGCAGTTGTTAGTTATGACCCAATAGTAAGAGGGTAGTAAGTAATGACAACTTCACAAAGTTGAATAATGGAGGGCAGGTGTTCAATGAGCATAATGTGGTTTATGTGTTGAAGACTGTAATGTAGAGGGATAGTGTTTTTAAGGTGGACAGATTGGAATGGGGAGAAAGCAAACTGGTTATGTGTGAGGGGCCCAGCTTGCTTTTGGAGTGAATGGAGGTTTAGTGATGAAGTGAATGGCAACAGTGCAAGGAAGGGGGAACAATAAAAGGGTTGAATTGGATAAAAAGCTAGCCACAATGATGACCATGAAACTACCAGATTGTCATTAAAAATCCATCTGGTTCACTTGATATCCTTTCGGGAAGGAAATGTGCCGCTCTTATCTTGCCTGGCCTACATAAGTCTCCACATCCTATAACTCTGGGGTTGACTCTTACCTGCCACTTGAAATAGTCTAGCAGGCTACTCAGCTGTATCAGACCACATCTGAAAAGTTGAAAGAGTAAAACCAGCTGAAATACTTGGCATTGAGCCAGGCATCAGATATGAAAAAGGTACACTGAGTCCCATTGATCTGCAAAAGGTCTGGGAGAGCTGCTCCATGGTGTGGTCAAGCAATAGCCTGACATAGTCATGCTCACATAATTATACCTAACTGCCAATCATAGAATCCCTACAGTGCAGAACCAGACCATTCGGCCAATTGAGTCTGCACCGACTCTCTCCGAGAGAGCATCTTACCCAGACCCTATTCCCTAATCCCACGTACTTAATTGACCATTAATCCCCTCAACCTACAAACCTTTCGACACTAAGGGACGATTTAGCATGGCCAATTAACCTACCCTGCACATCTTTGGACTGTGGAAGGAAACCGGAACACTCAGAGGAAATCCACGCAGACATGGGGAAAACATGCAAACTCCACACAGATAGTCACCCAAGACTAGAATTGAACCTGGGTCCTGGCGCTGAGATAGCAGTTCTAGCCACTGTGCCACTCCATGTCCCAAACTTCTTTGTTACTAATCCTAGGCATGCCCTTTCCCACAAGCAGGACCGACCAACCAGAGGGGGTGGCACAGTGGTACACAGTCAGGAGAGAGTGTCGCTGGAAATTCCTCAATATTGACTCTGACTGCAATGTTCATGACCATGAGTGGCTTAGTATACCATTACTTACTGACTGAGCTGACTGAATCTTGAAGAATGTATTTCTCCATCTTTGCTGTTGCGGGTGATGAAAGCCAACGTGATGGAAAAACCACATGACCTCATCCTCCCCAGTCTTCCTGTCATAGGTGCATCTGTCAAGGATATTATTGGTTGACCACTTCACATGCTAATACTTCTGTGCTAAATGACTAACATTTAGATTTGATTTAGCAGCTCTCCCCAAGACCGCAAGGAACTACAAAAGGTTGTGAATGTAGCCCAATCCATCATGCAAACCAGCCTCCCATCCGTTGACTCTGTCTACACTTCCTGCTGCCTTGGCAAAGCAGCCATCATAATTGAGGACGCCACACACCCCAGACATTCTCTCTTCCACCTTCTTCCTTCAGGAAAAAAATACAAAAGTCTGAGGTCACGTACCAGCCGACTCAAGAACAGCTTCTTCCTTGCTGCTGTCAGACTTTTGAATGGACTTACCTTGCATTAAGTTGATCTTTCTCTATGCCTTAGCTCTATGACTCTGACACTCTTTTGTTTCCTTTTCTATGAACGGTATAATTTATCTGTTTAGCGTGCAAGAAACAATACTTTTCACTGTATGTTAATACATGTGACAATAAATCAAATCAAAATCAGCTCAAAATTGGCCATCCATGAGGTCATCAGCAGAATTGTTTTCTACCACAATATGTCAACCCATGGCCTGGCATATTTCCTCACTCTACCATTACCATCAAGCTGGGAAATAGCCTTTGTTCAATGGGAAATGTAAGAGATTATGCCAGGAGCAACAGCAGGCATTCTACAAAATGAGTGAAGTTACAGCACAAGTAGCAAACAGGCTGAGTAGTGGAAGCAGCATGCTGTAGACAGTGCAGAGCAATCTCACAACCAATGATTCAGATCAAGGCTCTGCAGTCTTGTCTTAGACAGTTGTGATTGGTAGCAGCCAATTAAACACAACTATCCCCATCCTCTGTGATGGTGGAGCACAGCACCTCAGTGGAGAAGGCAAGACTGCAGCGTTTACAACCATTTTCAGCCAAAAGTGCCAGATGTATTATCCATCTTGGCCTTGTCCCGAGTCCCAGCATCGCAGAAGCAAGTCTTAAACTAGTTTGGTCCATTGCATGTGATATCAAGAAATGGCTGCGCACACTTGTACAGTGAAGTTGATGGGTCCCTGAGAAAATCCTGGCTGCAGTGTTGATGACTAGTGATCCGTAAATAGATGTGATTCCATCCAAGTTGCTCCAGTACAGCTACAACAATGGCAGATACTACATACGAAATGAACTGCAGAAACTTCCCAAGGCCCCTTCAACAGCCTCTCCCAAACCCTCAACCTCTACTACTTGGAAGAACAAGTGCAGCAGATGTATGGGAACACCACCACTTGCAAGTTTCCTTCTAATTCACACACCATCTTGACTTGGAAATATATCACAGTTCCTTCAGTGACACTGGGTCAAAATCTTCTAACACCCTACCTGTGCAGGGTGGCTGTGCCTGCACCACCCAGACTGCAGTGGTGCAAGGCAGCTGCTGATCACCTACTCCTCGAGGGCAGTTAGTTGTGGGCAATAATTGCTGGCTTTGCCTATGATGGCTATAATCCCATGAACAAAAAAAAAATCAACCTGTCAAAGTGGACATGGGCCCCCAAAAACATCTTGTCTATACCATTAAAGACTTGTATTCCAGAAATAGCCACATCCCTCACTGAGCAGTTCCAGAACTGATGTCCCACTAGCATCTGCTCAATAATGTGGAATATTGTTCAGGCATGTCCTGGTCACAAAAATCAGGGATGAATCCAATCTGGCTGATACCGTTCTCAATCATCAGCAAAATGATGGAAGATCTCATCAACAAGCATTACATTAAGCAGCACTTACTCACCAATAACCTGTTCACTGCACAGTTTGTTTTACCAGACCTCATTATTGTCTTGCCTAGGCGAGGATAAAAGAGCTGAATTTCAGAGGTGTAGTGAGAGTTGACTGCCTTTGACATCGTGAAACATCAAGGAGCCCTAATAAAATTGAAGTCAATTGGAATCGGGTGGAGGGGCCTGGGAGGTACGGTGGGAAATTCTCCAAGTACAAAGGAAGATAGTTGCAGTTGTTGGAGGCCAATCATGTCGGCTCCAAGATTTCATCAGGGCAGAGTCCTAGACCCAACCATCCTCAGCTGCTTCATCATTTGTCTTCCCTCCAGACTCAAAGAGTCACATAGTCCACTCCTATTTCTTATGTTTTATTTGCCTCAACTACTCCATGTGGCAGCAAGTATTTTCTGAATTCCCTATTTAGTTTCTTGGTGACTATATTTTGTTGTTTGCCTTTGGTTTTGCTCTTCGACAAAAGTGAAAACACCCTTGTGTCTACTCTACCAAACTGTTTCATAATTTTAAAGACTCTTATCAGTTGAAGAGAAAATAGGTCAGGCAGGCTGTTGATCCTTTCCTGACGTGTATAACCTTGTAGCCCTGGTATTCTCTGTTGCTATGTACTATTGCAGTCCCTTGATAATCTTTATTATAGGAACCAGCCATCCTAAAGTCCTCCCAGGTTCCAGACAAAGTGTTCCAGATCCCAATGTTCCCAAACCCCATCTGCTTTGATACCTTCGGTCCAGGTCCATCCCCTCAACTCCCTCCCACATTACAACCCAAAGCTTTAGCTTCATTAAAATTTTAAGTTCAAAACATCAACCTTTCTCAGAAACCTTTTGAGAGAGGCTGAGGATATTTTCAACTGAACAGTTTGCGAGAGCTTCCAATTGCAATTGTGTATTTTGAGCATGTGGAATTTGCACAATTTCTCAATGTGCAAATATTCAAGACAAACACAGGAATTCCAAAGTTTAATAAATTACAATTTATATAACGGAGAAAAGAGCACCGATTGGTTGATAAGAAGACTGATTGGCCAGGACGTTGCCATGGAAAAAACAAAGGCGAACCATAGGCTCCTCAAGTCCCTGGGTAATTCATAAAGACACTCAGCATGAACATGTTTCTTTTGTTTGCAGAGAATTTAAATCTAGGATGATCAGCAGACCATAATTAGATGAGTGCTGATGTTTTGAGGTGTTATTGGGCTTAGGGGAGCTTGTAGAGAAGTGCAGGTTTGAGGCCATGGAGGGATTTGAAAATAAGGATGAGAATTTTTAAAATTGAAGTGCTGTTCAACCAGGAGCCACTAGATCAGCGAGCACAGGAGTGATGAACGAATGACAAACAAATATGGTGTGAGTACGGTCATGAGCAGCAGAATCTTAAATGACCTCACGTTTTTGGAGGATAGAATTTGGGAGGCCAGCAATAAAGTTATAAGTACCTATGTTCATATTGTTATAACCGGGTGAGGGGGAATGAGCTGGCACCCCTTTTTAGTCAACCCCCTCAAATGGTTGCAACATAGGCTTGTTTAAAAATCTTTCCCCCGGATACCTTTTCACATTCCAAATGTGCTTACTTTTATAAGGGGCCAATTCAACTTGGTTTTCTTGAGTCAAAGAAAGAGTAAGTTTATTAGTTACTAAACCTGAGGAAAAATAATAAAGGTGCAGCACACGCAGACACATCAGAAATGAGCAAGAGTCCAAATAAAAATTAAAAGCAATATAGAAATCAGTCCTTGGCTTGTCTGTGAACCATGGATGGTTGTGACAGTTACTTTGGTATTTCGGTGGAACTCTGGAGCTGAAGTTAGCAGTTTCACAGTCTGTTAGAAATACTTGTTGGTTTGGTTCAGTTTTGCACTCTGCTGAAGAATTCACTCCGTTGCAAAACTTGTCTTCAGGGAGAGAGAGAGAGAGCGAGAGACCAAGATCCTGCTTTTTCAGCAGTGTTCTCTGTTCATCTTAAAGGCATGTATGTGTTTTCAGCGAGAGACAGAGGGAGGTCTATCTTGCTTCTTTTATCTTCTGCTCTGCCACTCACTGGACTTCAGCCAATTTTAACCCACTTCCTCTGTGTATTCCTGGAGAGGGAAATAGGCATGCTTTGCGTCCACATTCCATTTTGCTTTCATCTCCTCAGCTTTTTTTTACACATTCTGAGATATAAATCAGAAGAAGATGAGTTTTGGAATTTTGATAAGATGTAGGAAACAGTCCACTGTCTCCATAAACACAGGAGATCAAAGTCCAGATTTTTGCATTTTCCAAGCCTTTCTTTCAAGAATCTCTTCTCAGGACAGGTATGTCAATTCCACACAGGAATTTCCCAGAAAAATGGTCACTTTACTGTATCAGCCATCACTGCCTTTGTAGTGTTTTTTGGCTTTTAAAATAAAAGAATGCTGTAAAATTTCCAATGTGCTGGTAAATAGATAGTGAAGCTGAAGTCCACTTTCATGACAGTAAGTAAAAGGGATAAGCCCTGTGCCAAATGTAATTGTGTGATTACAAACTGAATCCACTAGTAGGCGCTGTATTCCTCAAGCTGTCAAGCTACTCAAGTTTCTTCAAAGAAACTATCATTTTTTCCCCTAGTAACTGAAGTGTTTAATGTTCAAAGTAAGGGTTTCAGCAAAACTGAAGTAAAATAATTACATATTCCACAATAGTGTGGTTCATTTAGCCATTGGTCTTTTATGTTATTTAATGTCTTCACTAAAGCATATATTCAGCCTTTCCCAGATGTTTGGGCTTGAACTTGATATTTGTGACGCAGCTGTGATGCTCTTAGTTTATTTCAGATTGTGCAGTGTCAATGTTTGCAAAACATTCAATTTCACTGGATGTGTCAGTGTCATTCAGTCGGAGAACTGTTGGAATGCTTTTACTTTAGCTTCTAGTGGTTTCTATACATTGACTTTTCAGAATTATGTGCACAATTCATTATTAACATGAATTCTATAAAATAAATTGTGAACAGCTCTGTCAGACATTTGATCTCAGCACACAGCATTGTCGTCAGTTCATGCCTTTCCCTTTTTCTTCTCTCTAATAGATATCAATAGTAAGTTGATGACACATCACAGCCCGGTTGAGTGAAACTTGTTTGTTTCCCACAATTCTACCATAGAAACCCCACAGTGCAGAAGTGGGCCATTTGGCCCATCGAGTCTGTATCAACTATCTCTGACAGAGCATCTTACCAGACCCTATTCCCGTAACCCTTCGTATTACCCCATTAATCCCCCTAACCTACAAACCTTTTGATATTAAGGGACAATTTAGCATGGCCAATCCATCTGATCTGCACACCTTTAACCAAATCCTCTTCCACAGAGATTGCAGAAGCTTAATTAGAATGTTGTCAAATTTCAGGGCTGTACTTTGTTCTGTTGAAGTTTTGGGTTTTGGTAGTACTGGGGAAACATGCTCTGCTGAAACACAGGCTTCCAAAGCATAGTACAGTTTTGATGTGTGGCTAAACCTCACTTACTCTATAATTGTTCCATTACAGTTTGCTGTATGTTCTCACTGTTTAAAATGGTGAACCGTAGCAATCAAATTAAGACCACTCACTTGTTTTTTGGCAGAGTTGCTTAATTCAATTCTCAAAGAATCCCAGTAAAAACCCAAGAATAGCACATAATAAAAATGGAATTTGACTTGTGTTATGATGGAGAAGAAACCTTGGAATTATACATGGAAATATGGGACTTTAAAAAGACCTGAATTTTATACTTTTGAAAAGGACGCAGACCCTGAAGATGGCTAAGAATGTACCACTAGCACTGACAGGAATGGCTGCAGTGTGTTTCTCGAAGGAACAATGGAACCCTTCCCTCCCTGTGGTTCCAGACAAGGTAATTCTAAAAGAATCCAAAGACTGATTACCATTTCTGGTAAAGACAAAGGAATATAATGCTACCTCATTCAAAGACCCTGGGTATAATTGCCTATAATGACTACTGGACTTGAATACACAAAGGTGGGGGTTAAAAGCTGACCGCTGTGCGTATGTGCATGTGCGTGTCACCTACTGGCAGTACCCCTTATTGGGCATAACACTCACCTATTCTTTGCAACTCAAGGACTGTTCCATGTATTTTTATTTATATTTACTTACTATTAGACTCAATTCTGAGTTCTAATCTGTATGAATGTAGATGCATCAGTTTTATCCTTGCCTTTCTTGTAGTTAATAAACTTACTGTATCTTAACTCAAGAAAGCCTGGTTAAATTGACTTCTTTTTAAACATAGTTATCGGATCTGGAAAAGGTATCCAAGATAAAAGAAATCCTTTGTTGCAACCAGAACAGGGTGCGTTGAATGAAGACATGGAGCCAGTCATCCCTTCTCACCCAAGTTTGTACAACTTGGGGGTATCCCAGTCAGATGGTGACAAATTGAGGGGTCTCGCCCAGCTTCAGGAATTTTAACTTTTAGATTGGAGGTTAAAGTGCTAAATGTAAAATAATTAGAAACCTAAGAAACTGATAATTCTGATGCAAATACAATACAAACAAACCTGGATTTATTATACTTAAAAGGTAACCTGTGTTTATCTTACAGGGTCAGAGTTGATTGTGGGGGGGGAAAAAGTGGGACTCACAGACCCTTGTTGCAGAAAGCAGT
The DNA here is from genome assembly GCF_964213995.1 of Mustelus asterias. Taxonomy (NCBI): domain Eukaryota; kingdom Metazoa; phylum Chordata; class Chondrichthyes; order Carcharhiniformes; family Triakidae; genus Mustelus; species Mustelus asterias. The sequence goes on along the minus strand of NC_135801.1, from coordinate 113,298,942 downwards.
CAAATTAAAAAATATATTATTTCATGTGATGTGCAGCATTTGTTGCCCATTCCTGATTACCCTTGAATTCAGTGGCTTGCTGGACCATTTCAGAAAATAGTTAAGAGTCCACCACGTTGCTGTGGACCTGGGGTCACTTGTAGCCAGAATGAGTAAGGATGGCAGATCTCGTTCTCCAAAGGACATTAGTGAACCGGATGGTTTTTTTTTAAGACAATCAGTAATAGTTTCATGGTCACCGGTACTGAGCCTAAATTTTAATTCAGGATTTTAAAAAACTTAATTGCATTTAAATTTCACTCGTTGCCATGTTAGGACTTGAACTCCGGTTTCCCAGAACATTAACCTGGGCTTCTGAATTACTGGTCCAGTGACATTACCACTATGCTGTCATCTCTCCATTAATTTGGGATAAGCTGCACGGGAGCTGTGGGAGCAGACAGGAAAAAAATCATGATAAGGAAATGAAGAAGCCTAAAGTGACAAAATCTTTAAAGATGTTTGGAGGGTTCGTTAGCCAAAATTGAATGGAAGGATCCATAAATCTTGTACCTTGGAGAAAGCTGGAATATAATGGAGAATTAAAGTAAATACCAGAGGACTGTGGCATACTGTGGGGTTGCTCTGTAAAGAATTGAATGCACCTTCATGATTATTGCACTATAGAAGGGAATTCTTGAGGTGGTGGTGGGGGAGGGAAATAAAAAGTAGAGCTGAGTTAATAATGTAAGTATTTGTAAACTATAGTGTAAAGTGAACAATTGTTTAATTCTTATGTACGATAAAAGCTAGTTTTTGTTTAAAAAATGTGAAATTTTGTGGTGTAGTTCTGTTGGTTAATTGCTGGGTGTTTGGATTTCTTTTTTAAACATTAATGGTCTCGAATGGGATTGTAACAAGTCCATTGATGCTGTGCATATGGCTTTCAAAAGGTGTTTGACAAAGTGCTGCATAATCAACCTGTTAGCAAAATTAAAGCTAATGGAATTTAAGGGACTGTGGTACAGTGGATGCAAAATTGACTAAGAAAAAGCGAAAACTAAAGTCTTGTATTTATATAGTGCCTTTGTATTCACCCGTTATTCAAAGCACTTTACAGCCAGTGATATACTGTTGAAGTGTAATCGCTGTTGGAATGTAGAAAATGAGGCCATCAATTTGAGTGTGAAATATTGGTCAGTACACCAGGGATAAGTCCTGTTCTTTGATATAGAGTCATGGGATGTACTTTTAGCTAAGCGAGCCTCAGTACACCTAATCTAAAAGATGGCGCCTCTAATGTTATGGCACTCCTTCAGCACTGCATTGGAGTGTCAGCCTTGATTTTTTTCTGCTCACACCTGAATGGGAATTGAACCCTCAACCTCCTGACTTGGAGGTGGAAGTACTACCTTCTTAACCATGGCTGACACGGTAAGAGACAGAAAACAGAATAATGGTGAATGGTTGTTTTTCCTGACTGGAGAGAGGCTTACTTGGATCAGTGTTGGGACCTCTACTCTATATTAATGATATGGATGGATATACAAACCATAGTTCCAAAGTTTACAGAAAAAACTTAGAAATGTAGCAAATAAATGAGGAGGATCAATTAAGAGGACATAGACAAACTTGTGGAATGAGCAGTCAAGTGGCACCTGGAATTTAATGCAGAGAAGTGTGAAGCAATAGATTTTGGTAGGATGAATGAAGAGCAATATAATAAACTAAGGGCACAATTTTAGAGGGTGTGGACGCACTGAGATATTGCGGGGTGAAGACACAAATGTTTGTAGTTGATGGGACAAGTTGATAAGGCTGTTAAAAAAGACATGAGATCTTTTGTTTTCTTAGTAGGAACAGACTACAAAAGCAAATAGATAATGCTCAGCCTTTGTAAAACATAGGGGATGTCATTGGTGGTATAAATGTCTTTAATTCTGGGCAGCACACTTCAGAAAGCATGTTGACACCTTGGAGAAGATACAGAAGAGATTTGCTTGAATGGTGCCAGAAATGGAAGAAATTCAGTTATGTGAAGAAACTGGAGTAGCTGGGATTGTTCATCTTGAAGCAGGGGCGGCTGAGAAGAGATTTGGTGCATGTGTTAAAAATTATGAAGAATTTTCAGAATGTAAATAAGGAGAAATTGTTTCCAGAGGCAGAATGGTCAGTAATCAGAAGACACAGATTTAAGGTCATTGATAAAGGTACCAGAGGTGACATGAGGAAACTCCTTTGCAGAATGAATTGTGGTGATCTGGAATGCACTATCTGAAGGGGCGGTTGGAGCAGATTCAAAAGTAACATTTAGAGGGAAATTGGATGCATAAGAACATAAGAACTAGGAGCAGGAGTAGGCCATCTGGCCTCTCGAGCCTGCTCTGCCATTCAATAAGATCATGGCTGATCATTTTGTGGACTCAGCTCCGCTTACCCACCTGCTCATCTTAACCCTTAATTCCTTTACTGTTCAAAAATCTATCTACCTTTGCCTTAAAAAACTGCTTCACTGTGCAGGGAATTCCACAGATTCACAACCCTTTGGGTGAAGAAGTTCCTCCTCAACTCGATCCTAAATCTGCTCCCCATTATTCTGAGGCTATGCCCCCTAGTTCTAGTTTCACCCGCCAGTGGAAACAGCCTCCTGGCTTCCATCTTATCTATTCCCTTCATAATTTTATGTGTTTCCGTAAGATCACCCCTCATTCTTCTAAATCCAATGAGTATAGTCCATGCCTAGTTAGTCTTTCCTCATAAGCCTACTTTCTCTCAACTCTGGAATCAACCTAGTGAATCTTCTCTCCATCTCCTCCAGTGCCAGTACATCCTTTTTGGTCTCCATAAGGAGACCAGAACTGTGTATACATTTGCCGAAGTGAAAAATTTGTAGGCTAATGAGGAAAGAGCAAGGAGATGGAATTAATTTGATTGCTTTATGGAAGAGCCAGCACAAGCATGATTGGTTGCATGGCTTCCTTTTGTATTGGATTATACAATGACCTTTGATAAAACTCCACTTGTTATAGAGTCATAGAGGTTTATAGCATGGAAACAGGCCCTTTGGCTGAACTTATCCATGCTCCTCAGTTTGTACCACTAAGCTAGTCCCAATTGTCCACATTTGGCCCATATCCCTCTTTACCCATCCTACCCACATAACTGTCTAAATGCTTCTTAAAAGACAAAATTGGACCCGTCTCTAGTACTGCCTCTGGCAGCTTGTTCCAGACACTCATCACTCTGTGTGGGGAAACAAATTACCCCTCTGGACCCTTTTGTATCTGTCCCCTCTCACCTTAAACCTATGCCCTCAAGTTTTAGACTCCCCTACCTTTGGGAAAAGGTGTTGGCTATCTACCTTATCTCTGCCCCTCATTATTTTATAGACCTCCATAAGATGAAATACACCATCAGAGATCCATTAGTATACATCTATCTCTTGCAGTGAATGGGGTAATTAGAAGACAACACAGTGATTGTTTACTTGCTAGCCAGGTTGTCTTTAAATAAGAATCCCTGAATGTGCAAATAATATTTATATTATTGAAGCATTTACTGCCAGCCAGGCGTTTGAGGGACCATCCTTTGGATTGTAGACTCTGGATAGTGAATTAATACTTGATTGTTAGCCTTGTTTTATTAAATATTAGCAGGTATTAGCTTAGAAGCAAGCTTTGTTCATTAATAATATAACATATGAATTGGGTCCAGGAGTATGCCATTTGGCTCCTTGAGCCTGCTTTGCTATTCGATAAGATGATGACTGATCTGATTATGTCTGAACTCCGCATTTTGCCTATACCCTGATAACCTTTGACTTCCTTCTTAGTCAAGAATCTATCTACCTCTCCCTTAAAAATATTCAATGACCCTGCTCCCTCTGCTCTCTGGGTAAGAGAGCCCCAATGTCTCACGACCATCTGCGAGAAAAAAATTGTTCTCATTTCCCTAGTTCTAGCTTCTCCCACATGGGGAAACATTTGCCAAATTTTTGTTCAATCACTTAAGCTTTCTATATCCCTTTACAGACTCCCTATGTCCGCTTCAGGGCCTACTTTCTTGCTTATCTTTGTATTATCAGCATATTTAGCAACCATACATTCAGTCCCTTCTTCCAAGTTATTGATATAATTGTAAATAGTTAGGCCCCAGAACGGACCCCTGTGACGTTTTACCCGTCACATCTTGCCAACCTGAAAATGACCCATTTATGTCTACTCTGTTAGCTAAACAATCTCCATTCTTGCTAATGTTATTCCCACACCACAAGCTCTTGTTAGTTCTTATACAGTAGTAACACTAGGTGGCAGTGTCAGAAATATTTAATTTAATTCTTGAGTGGCATCTTAAAATTGAAATGTCAAACTCAAGTGGTAGTGGAATATTTTGTAATCTAAGGCAAACATATTACAAGCTCACAGTATGAAACTTGGTACAACAGAGATCAGATAAACTAGAATTTAAGAATGTGTGAACCGTTCTTGCCATTGAGTTGCAACTAGGATATAAAGAAAAAGTGGGCTTTGAAACAATTCTGGATTGAACAGGATGCTAGTATTTTACAATATTTCAACCTGTCCACTTAGACTGATAGAATCAGTGGCAAAAGGAGCGCAGTTCATGGTGTGGGCTGAAAATAATATCTCTGGTCTTCCTCATGCTTATTAGGGTGAAATGTTGACTTGATTTTAGTTTGGAAATCTGATAGTATGGCGATGGTTGTGGAGTAAGGGAAAGATGGGCTTGTTGATGTTGGTTTGCAAGATGAATCCATGCAAATTATGTCACTGATGCAGCAAGTTAATGAGAAAGAGGGTAGCACTTGAAGCACCAGAAATAGTTCTGGCTGGAAGAGAAACCATTGCTAGCAATGCATTGACTGTATTAGAGCAGAAAGAAAGAAAAGCATGTATTTATATAGCACTTTTCATGATCACTTGACGTCTCAAAGTGCTTTGTCGCCAGTGAGATACTTTAAAAGAGGTGAGACTGTTGTAATATAGGAATTGCAGCAGCCACTTTATGCACAGCAAAATCTGACAAAATATGATAATGACCAGATTTTCTTATGGTGTTGGTTGGGGGATGAATAGCATGTCCCTTACTCTTCAAATTAATGCCATTGGATCTTTTATATCCACCCATAGGCAGCTGGGGCTTCAGTTCAATGTTCCATCTAAAAGACAGAGGGAGCAACGGTGGAGTGTGAGCTGGGATTTTTATGTTCAAACCCTGCAGTGGGGCTTGAATTCAGAACCTTGTGACTCGGATATGAGTGCACGACCAGCTGAGCCACAACTAACACAAAGAGAGGAGAGGAACTATGTATTTGTAGTCCCATGCAACTGGATGGAAGAGGAGTGATGGAAGAAGAGGGCATAGTCAATCATCTCAAGTACTGTTGAGAGATAAGGAGTCTTGATGCATTTTTGTCACAGAGCATTAATTGTGAACTTGACCAGGCCACTCTTGTTGGTATGAACAAGGTAGGGAACGGACATAAGAAAATAAGTTCGGAAGCAACAGCAGGTGCAGGAGAAAATTATTTAGTGGGAATAAGGGAATCAAAAACAGAGGTGAGGGAAAAGTTGAGCATGTCAACAGTGGGAGAGATGTTTTATTATTCATTTGTGGGATATGGGTGTTGCTGGCTGGCCAGTATTTATTGCCCATCCCTAGTTGCCCTTTGGAGGGCAGTTGAGAGTCAATCACATTGCTGTGGCTCTGGTGTCACATGAAGGCCAGACCAGGTAAGGACGACAGATTTCCTTCCCTAAAGGACATTAGTGAATCAGATGGGTTTTTTCGACAATCGACAATGGTTTCATGGTTATCAGTAGATCCTTAATTCCAGATTTTTTAAAATTGAATTGAAATTCCACCATTGCCATGGCAGGATTTGAACCTGGATCACCAGAAGGTTAGCTGAGTTTCTGGATTAATAGTCTAGCGATAATACCACTAGGCCATTGGCTTGCTCTAGGTTGAAACAGTTGTGGTGCCAGTGGAAAAGTAGTGTGTGAATTTTGAAGGAGGTGGGGATAAGTTTTTTCCCCCAAGACAAAGATGAAAGTACTGTGATTGTAGAAGACAGGAGGAATTGATGGTAGTGGATGTTCAAAAGGTGTTGGTCTCACACACTTGGAAATTGAGATGCAACATGAGATGGCGACATCAAGAGGATAGCCCTAGGCAGAAGTTGAAATTAAATTATGACAGGAACCAGAGGGAGCAAATTGTACTCAATTTTGAAATCACCCAACACAAGGAATTCCTTGGTGCTAGCTGATGAAAGGGAGAATGATGTCAATCCAATGAACAAGATGCTAGTGAGTTTAGGAGGACATTAGATTGACTTGTGGCAGGAAGAATGGAAGAATGCTAGATGCTTTGGGGGAAAGCTGCAGGACGAGTCAGAAGAGGCTGAGATCTACTTGTCAACGAGAACAATGCCCATTGTTGTTGCCTGAAAGGAATTTCATAAAATGGGTGGCCACATGTTCCTGTCTGTCTGGAGTGACACAGTGGGTAGCACTGTTGCCTCTCAGCACCAGGGACCTGGGTTCGCTTCCTGCTTTGGGTTACTGTCCGTGCAGAGTCTGCATGTTCTCCCCGTGTCTGCATGGGCTTCCTCCGGGTATTTCAGTTTCCTCCTACAGTCCGACCAGCGAGATTCCTCGATGGTTGTTGCATACTTGCCGATTGCCCTTCCTCTTATAGAGGTGTACGATGAAAGCATCTTTAAGTTCCTGAGGAAAGGATCCTTGCTTCCAAAAGGACTGGAACAACTTGGTGAGCTTCTCGATAAGCACAGGAACAGCAGCTTTGTAGATCTCTGCGGGTATGGCGTCTGCCCCTGGGGCTTTGCCGCTAGATAGCTGGCTAACAGCTTTCGTGACTTCGGCTACTAGCGGTGGGTCATCCATGGCACTGTTGATATTGACCTGGGGAATCCTGTCTCTCGCCTCATCGTTAATAGATGACGGTCGGTTGAAGACGGCTTCAAAGTGTTCAGCCCATCTCTGCAGGATCTGAGCCCTCTCTGTAATGAGAGTTGTACCATCTGTACTCAGGAGGGGGGAACTCCCGAGAGATTGAGGTCCGTTTCAAGTCGTTTATGTCAGCGCATCCCTGCATTTCATCTGCCTTGGCGCTCAGCCAGGCATCCTGCATTTTACGCAGTTTATTCTGGACTGTCCTGTGAGCACTGGTAAAGGCGTTTTTCTTGGCAGTTGATGATGGGTCGTTCTAACAGGCACGATGAAGATGGTGCTTTTCAACAAGTAGAGCCAGTATCTCCTCATCGTTCTCATCGAACCAGTCATGCTGCTTGCGGGTAGAGGGCCCGAGCATTATTTCCACATGTCATTTCCACATGACTTGTCTTCGCAGAATATTACGCATCAGATGGCAAGACAAAGTACCAGACACTGAAGTTCTCTCTAGAGCAAGTCTACTATCAGTCCACACACTGTTGATGAGAGCACAGACCCGGTGGGCAGGTTATGCCATCCGTATGCTGGACGAGCACATACCCAAGCAGCTCCTTTTTGGGGAACTCTCTGCTGGAAGACGCTCGCATGGAGGGCAGAAGAAACATTACAAAGACACACTCGAGGCCTCCCTGAAGTCGCTTGACATAGACACGACCACCTGGGAAACGCTGGCACAAAACCGCGCTACCTGGCGCTGCCTCATCCACAAGGGCTGTCAAGCTTGTGAAGCAAGGTGCAATGCTGAAGCACAACTTAAGCGCGAGCTGCGCAAGTCCAGAGCCACCAGCGCAACAACGACAGCGCCTACACAAGTTTGCCCAATATGTGCCAGGACATTCCGTGCCCGAATTGGCCTGATCAGTCATCTTCGGACACACCGCATCCAGCCTCATAATGACTAATGGTGTCGAGGTCCTCATCGACGACGATGGACGAACAACAACAGTCTGACCATGCTAAATTCTCCCTCAGTGTACCCGAACAGGCGCCGGAATATGGAGACTGGGGGATTTTCACAGTAATTCCATTGCAGTGTTAATGTAAACCTACTTGTGACACCAATAAATAAACTAAAAAACAGCTGTTAAACAGGTTGGTGTCCGGGCTATGAATCCAGTAGATCATCTGCAGTAATGCTGTGATCCCTTTTTTTGCAATGTAGAGTGTTAATTGAACCACTACATCTAGAGAAGGTTACGCAAGGAGCAGATTGACTGGGATAGATGTTGGGAATGGAGGATAAGATCATTCGGTTCATTCTTAATGTGAGGCAGTGACACTTGCCACACAAGAATAGAGAAATAGAGTGACACCATATGTTTGAAAAAAATGTTCAATGTCGAAATCAATCCTCAATGATCCAAAAAACGGGTTTGTATTACTTCGTGTCTGAAATTCACATGTTTGATTTGGTCCACTATGCACTAATTTTTTTAGTTAACCAGGTATCTTACAAATGCAGAAACTCACCCCCATGTTTAAGTTTCCAATCTAAATGTCTGAGAAATCTACAATAAATTTTTTTTCTTCGTGGTGCCCACGCTCCCTGTAGGGACACCCTATATTGACCCAAGTCAATAGCTTTGGTGCAGATTGGCAGAGGCAAAATTGAAGAACACTCAACTGTTTAGATTTTGTAAAAAAATGTTTCCCTACTTGCATTAATTTTCAGATCTTCAAAAGAAGGAATCAATTTTCATATTGTGACTGACCATCAGATTCATCACTTCTATTGAATTTGCACATTTAGATTTCACTCTAAATAATTACAGTGCATTTTTTTTTATTGCAGATTTTCTTATCCCATTGTGATTTTACCATTTGAGGAAGATATAGCCCATCTCTATGGAATTTAGGCAAGACGGTCATCGCAGGAAATTTAGGTAGGTGCAAAAATCTAGTGGCGCTTTTTTAAGCATGAAAAATTAATGAAAGTACAAAAATAAACCTCATTTAGAGATGCTCCATTTCCAACATTTATTTCTAATAATCGACTGTGAAGAAACATATTTACTTGGTTTTCAACTCAAGTGCAAGTGTTGTCATTTATCCATTTGAGGAAGGAAAGAATAAGGAGACAGTGAATTCATTGCTTAGGTAATTGTTGACATACCAACTTTTCCCAGTTTAAAATGACTAAACACTAATTTGCAAGCAAATTAGTAAAATATTGTGGAAACATTTACATGAATGACAGTATAAAATTTTACAATTGTTTATTATGCTTGAACTTATGAGCAACCTTGGGAAGGTGTAACTAAATGAGATAAAAGAACACAACGTTTTGTTTGCTTGAATGACTAATGCGCTATTGGCACCTAATGTTTTTTCAATGGTGCATGTTTAAGTCGTTCTGCTATAGCGTCATTCAATAAAAGGGGCTTATCCTCGCATTTAGCGTCGTGTGTTTTATTTTAAAATTGTTCCACGGTGGCTCTGACATAGGGCCACATGATCTGATTGGTGCCATTTTGGACGGCCACTCCCTGACTCTCGTACCCGCTAATAGAACGTTGGCTCATGGCCCCTGCCACTCCTTGACCCTGCTTTTCACTACTGACACTCTGGTGTGCAGTGTCTGCCACTTCCTGAATCTGCCGCTTGCCACCCATTATCCAGTTCACAGCCTTTGTCACTCTCTGACTGTCCCTGTCACTACCTCTGTAGCTACCAGCTTGCTTCCTGCTCATCTTCAGAGCCCTCACTCACAGTGAGGGTTCCAGAGATCGAAGTGGGGAGCAGAAGTCCGGCAAGAGGAACGGTTTGCAGTAACCAGGAGGATCGGAACGATGGAGGCTGAAAACTGGAGGGTCAGCAGCCAGAGGGAGGGTGAGGAAGTAGTGGAAGATATGTGCCAGATATTAGCGAGAGGACGAGTCTGCAGGGACTGGGATATGCAGCAAGTGTGAAGTTAGGCAAGCAGGTGTGGCTGCAAGCGAATGTTAAGTAGAAAGTTAGCAAATTTCTTTTCCATTTTAAAATTTATTTTGAAGTTATTTCATCAGAGGTTAGTGGGCCCAATTAAAGCACATGGGATAGAGGTTAATGCATGGATCAAGAATTGGATGACAAACAGGAAACCAAGTGTGGGAATAAATGAGTCTTTACAAGTGACAGGCACTGATATCTTATTGCAGTTATACAGGGCCTTGGTGAGACCACATCTGCAGTATTGCGTGCCTCTCTACCTAAGAAAGGATATACTTGCCATAGAGGGAGTGCAGCAGTGGTTCACTACACTAATATCAGGATTGGCCGGACTGTCCAATGAGGAGAGCTTAGTTCGACTGGTCCTGGATTCACTAGAGTTTGAAAGGTTGAGAGGGAGCACAGTGGTGCAGTGGCTAGTCCTGCTACTTCACAACACCAGGAACCCGGGTTCAATTCCGGCCTCAGGTCACTGTCTGTGTGGAGTTTGCACATTCACCCCGTGTCTACGTGGGTTTCCTCTGGGTACTCCAGTTTCCTCCCACACTCCAAAAATATGTGGGTTAGGTTGATTGGCCATGCTAAATTGCCCCTTAGTCAGGGGGCTAGGGAGGGTAAATACATAGGGTTACGGGGATAGGGCCTGGATGGGATTGTTGTCGATGCAGGCTTGATGGGCTGAATGGCCTCCTTCTGCCCTGTAGGGATTCTAAGATCTGATTAAATGTATGAAATTCTAACAGGGATGGAGAAACTAGATGCAGGGAGGATGTTTTCTCTGGTTGGGGAATCCAGAGCCAGGAGATATAGTCTCAAGCTATGGCGTGTACCATTTAGGACTAAAATGAGGAAAGATTTCTTCCTTCAAAGGGTAGTGAACCTGTGGAATTCTCTACCACAAAAGGCTCTGGAGGCCAAGTCGCTGAATGTATTCAAGAAAGATAGATTTTAAAAAGATTTTAATGATATCAAGGGGTATGGGAAGAAAACGGAAATATGACATTGAGTTCGAAGATAATCCATGATCATATTGAATGGCGGAGCAGGCTCGATGGGCTGAATGGCCTACTCCTGCTCCTAGTTTCTGTGTCTATTTACCAATGTAGGAATTTTGAAATGAAAGGTATTTCAGCTTGGAGGGTATAATGTTTTAATGTTTGGTTTCAGACGCTTTTACGTTGGTTTTGATGGGAAAGTCTGATTTGCCGTTATCAGGATTGCAACTGTAATTTTAAGTGAGGACTTGTTGTGCCATTAGATTTTTTTGAGCAGCCATGCACGTGCAGTATTTAACATAGGCCAAGCCCCGCGCAGTATTCAAAAGGCTGCCGTGTAGTTGTGTATCTATTACACTCAATTGTGCAACTGCCTATTTCATGAAATGGGCAAACCATAAGCAGTTTGACTGTCCCTTTCATGAAATGGCCACTGTTATGTAGAGTTTTAAAATCTTATTTGTGAAATTATTGCTCAAGCCTGTTGCAGTGTTCAAGCCGAACACCATTAATTTGCTCAATAACAGCATGAACATTGTAAATTTGGGTAAGCAAGTTTGTCTACAAAGGCAGAGATGGTGGTTGGTAGAAGGTGTAAAGTGTTAAAAAAAAAAGCTTCAAAAGGACCAGTTCACATCTGCCTATTCTACTTCAAAGCAGGTGATGGAAGATGTGGGATTCCATACTGGAAGTGAAAATAACATGGGGTTGACTTCAAAGGCTCAAATGGCAAACAGTTCATTGGTGACAAGTTTATCTCTCCTTTGTTGTACCCAGATGAAAATGTGATGGCATTCATCCCTCTTGTAGAGCCAGTACATAAGCATAAAACTTTTACTAACTAGCATAACCTCTGCAGATACTGGAGATCGTTGACCATTGAGACCTGTGCTGTTTTGTGGTCTGCTGAATATGAACAGGTTATTACTGTCCTCAAGCATGGAAAAAATTGGACAGAAACTCTCAAGAGAGAAGTTTGGATATAATACTGGATGATAGATAAAGACAGTAAACAGTAAGCAGATTGTACATTTGTAAATTAAATTTTACTTTTTTAAAATAAAATTTGGCCATTTCATGAACTGGGCAAGTTTTCCGATGCCCATTTCATGAACCGGGTGGTCAAACTGCTTGTTTCATGAGTTGTGCTACCAAACAACGCTGTTTGTTACACTGTTGTTCAAAAAAAAGATGCAAGGATAAACCCAGCAACTACAAGCCAGTCAGTTTCATCTCCGTGGTGGAAAGTTATTAGGAATGATAATCTGGGACAAAATTAAGCCACTTGGGTAAGGTTGGTTGAATTAAGAAGGCCAGCAACTCTTCAACACCAGATAATGGAGACTCTGGACTCAAAAACATAGCCTCATGAAAAGTTTAATTGCAATTTTTTCAGGAAATTTTGGAACAGATCCAAACTTAAAAAATTATTGACCTGGATTTTGTGGTGGTAATGATTGTGAAGCTGTCAACACTCGACATAATTTCTCTACTGAAACTGACTGCAACCTTCGGAGTTTGGACATGAGCAGAATAATGTGAAAATTCAGAAGTTACTGTCAGTGAAGCCGTGCTGGCAGTACCGCATCCCAAGAAAGAATTTTAAAAATTGCTTCAAATTTCTGCCAAAGCACTGTCAGGTGTTCAGATATGTAATGCATAAGGGACAGACACACTAATGATCTGAGTATGTTCTGTCTTCATTTATGATACAAGGGCACTTGAAGCAGTAGACCAGCCTACTTTGACATTCAGCAAGATTGTGGCTAATCTTCAACCTCAGTTCACTTTACTGCCTGATCCCCAGAACCCTGAAATAAAAACAGAAAATGCTGGATAAACTAAGCAGTTCTGGCAGCATCTATGGAGAGAGAAACACAGTTAACATTTTGAGTCCATATGACCCTTCCACAGAACTGAAAAGGGATAGAAAGAAATGTGACGCATTGTGTACCTGGAGAGGGAGGTGGGACAGAATGGAAAGTCAGTGAATGGTGGGAGCTAAGGAGAGTTTGACAATGATGTCATGGACATAGGGCAAAGGAGCTGTTAATGGTGCTATTTTGGGGCTGAAGTGTGTTAAACCCTGGATTAGTTTAGAGTCCAAACATCAATTGATCTTTGACTTGAATGTACTCAACGGCTGATCATCCATTACCTTCTGGGTTGGAGAATTACAAAGATTCTCAACCCTGTGTTGTGAATTATAATGTCATCAGATCCATCTGAAATAATGTTTTGTACTTGTTATGTTTTGCACATTAATCATTTTTGGAGTTGTATTTTAGCAGTAAACAGCTATTTATGAATCAACAACCGCTAGTAATTACAGATGCCAGACTAAAGAAAACTTTGACTCCTGTGGAAGTTTTCCACACAAAATTGGAGCTTCATGTATGTTACAACATGGCCCATCAAAAAGTTCATATATTAATATAAACTTTTGTCCCTTGCCTTCAAAGATTTGATGCATATAGCATTGGATTGGACCATGCTGTTAAATTGCTGTCTCCTGGCTGATGTAAAAGTAATCCACTGGTGTCTTAGGGAAGGTATAATATTTTATTGAATTCAGTCATTGCAGGAATGTACTTAATCATAAGTTGAACTACAGTGACAGTATAATGGAAAAATGCAACCACCCTTGACAAATGAAAATTTAGGAATAGGGTGTCCACTGGTCTCTATTTGACTTTATGAGCTCTTAAATTGAACTTAGCAGCTGGAACGTTTGTCAGCAGTAATGGAATTCTTAAACTAGATTTAAAGTTTGTCAAGATATTTAAAAATAAGATTTCAGGCATAATGGTACATGTTTAAAAAATGTTGACCTGAATATTACCTTAAAACACACAATGTAACCATTTTTGTTAAAATAAAGCACCCAATATGTTTGGGGATTTGAAAAAATTTGTGGTAACGGAATCAGCAGAACTCGTACCAATTTTGTGTAAGGATATGCATGTTTTTTAAAAAACAGAAAATGCTGGAAATCCTCAGCAGATTAGATAGCATCTGAGGAGAGAGAAGCAGAGTTAATATTTCAGGCCGATGGCCGTTTGTCAGATTGATGATCGATTTCAGATGCCAACATCTGCTGTATTTTGTTTTTCTATGCATGATTTTGTTACTTCTCATTAAAAAGACCTTATTATTTTACCAACTTGCCAGAAAGACACATGTTCTGTGTGTAATACCTGCTCAAGACTGCTTCAAATTGTCCTAATTCCTGTACTGCCAATCATCTTTTTATCTGTGCTGCTACATTTCCTCTTTTATCATTTGCCTGCATATTTCTAATGAGGCTCTTTTGAGACACCTTATTGCATATCTTGAACTGCATGCAACCTTCTTTTAATAACTCCTTGCTGGCTTCTCTTGATTAAACCATGCATTTCTAATTTTTTATTAGTTTTATCTTGGAATTTAAGATTTTGCTCATAAATGGTATTAAACCATCTAGGCTATAGTTACCTAGTTTATCTGTTTTGCGCAAAGGCTGCTACAATGGCTACTTGCCAGTCCAGTGGCATAGTTTACATATTAATGAAGATTAAAAATTGTAGCAAGGGACTCTTATCTTTTTGACAGCTTTCAACAGTTCACAATGTCTGGCATTACTTTGTCAATTTCTATTCTATAGTTGGAAGGGATGATTGCACATACTCTATATGCCTGAAGATGAGATGGGATTATTAAAGGTTCTTAACATAACTTCTGCAGAATAACCTTGTCCAGAATAGTAGAATCAGAGGTAATCAGGGCTTACGCCTGATGTGGGTACATTAAAAGCTAATCTGTAAAAACAGATACGTGGCCTACATATTATTTTTTATACGATATAAATTGTTTATAATAGGTTGGGACAATTGATTGTGAGGTGACATAATAGAGATCTTCAAAATTATGGAAAGATTTTATAGGGGGATGTACAAATATTTCCACTTGTGGGGGAATCCAACCCAAAAGGCCAGAAAGGTAAAATATTAATAAATGCAGTGAGGAATTCACAAAAAACCTCTTTAATTGGAAAGTTATGAGAATGTGGAACCTCCTGTCACAGGGAGTAATTGAGGCAGTTAGCTTTGAAAGGTAGATAAGTATGTCAGGGAGACTAGAAGAGTAGAAGGGAGAATAGAAGAAGAAAGATGAGTGAGAGCTCATGTGGGGTATAGACATAGATCTGTTAAGCCGAATGTTCTGTTTCTGTGTTATAAATCTTTGTGTAGTTTATGTAAATCAATGGACCAGGGTCGACAGGGAGATGGTGGAAGTAGTGTTCATTCAAATGCATATTAAAACATGTCAGCCGTGACTCAGTGGTTTAAGTACCACTCGAGTTTTGAGCTCATAATCTGGACTGGTACTTCAGTGCAGTACTGAGGGAATGCTGCATCATCAGAGAAGCTGTGCTTAGGATGAGATGTTTAAACAAAACCAAAGCCCCATTTGCCCCCTCAGGTGGATGTAAAAGATCCCATTGCTCTATCCTGTAACAGCAGTAGGCTGAGTGGAGGTTTTCTTCTTTTTGTCTTGGCCAATATTTATCCCTCAATCACCATCACTAAAACAGATTATCTAATCATTATCTCATTGCTGATTGTGGAATTTAGAGTGCAAATTGTGTGCCACATTTCCTCCGTTACAATAGTGACTACATGTACTTTATTGGCCGTAAAGCACTTTAAGACTTACTGAGGTCATGAAAGACAGTAAATGAATAAAAGTTATTTCTTTATGCAGTATAAATGCATGTATGTTTATATCCTTTTAACAAAATTCTTTGATCAAACATTTAGCCATTTATCTTGATTTTTCATTCTGTGGCTTGGCTTCATAAATGTTTTCATTGAGTATGAACCTATAGGGGCGATTCTCCCAAAAAAGTTCTAAGTGCTGAATTTGTGGGAAAACTGGTCTAAATCACGATTGTTTTTTCAGTGCAATTTCACATTTGAATCTCCCACACTCTGTGCAATGCAGAGGTCACGATCGGGAATATCACTAAAAGCTCGGGGTGCGAGGCCTATTCACGCTAGAGTCTGATAGTTCCAGGCCTCTGCGCATGTGCAGTGGTTCCGAGCTGTCAGCCTGCAGTTTGCTGGCCAGCTCGATCGCTCGGCCAGCCCGGGCCCCTCGCGGAACACCCATGGCCCAATCGCAGTCCCCATGACCATTCCTGGGCCAGCCCTGATGCCCCCTCCCCCTCCCGTCCTGGAGCACCCCGATCTCCACCACACCCTCCCACGGGAGGCAGACACCCACCACCCCCAGCAGACCCCCCCAGGCTGAACACCTCCCTGGCCCACTAATCACATGAAAATAACATGAAAATCAGATTTAAATCACTTAGTTGCTGTTCACGCCGGTTTCCAGCGTGGTCCTGACTCCGCTGGATATCCGGCACTCGGAGATGCGTGCGCAGCGGGAAAGCATGCGCGAATCTCACGAATCAGCCCACACGCGATTCTTCTGGCGGAATGGGAGAATTGCCCCCATAGTTCTCAAAATCTTCCATGACAGGAGATTTCCTCATCTCATGTTTGGGTCTACTGTGGACTAATTGATAATGGCTCATTGTCATGAATAGTCAACAGCTACATTATCATTTACTATCCGTTACAATGGAGGTGAACTGAAGAGAGCTTTTTTAGCAAATTCTATGTTCCTATGACTGAATAACATAGTTGAATTTTTTGGAGAGGTTGCTGAATGAAAGTAGTCTTGTTTATGTAGTACATTTGGATTTTCAGAAAAGCCTGTTTTCTGGATGCGGTATAGCAGATCCTGTGATATTGGAGGGACGAGCCTGAGGTGGATAAGGAATTTGTTACATTTTCATAAGTAGGGGGTTGTTATTAATGGTTTTGCATGGCGAATCATTTTGCATTTCATATTAGGACCATTGCTCCACTAGGTTAATGATTTTAAAGATGTTGGAGGAACTGTTAAGTTTTCAGTAGATACAAAGATTTATTCTGGTGTTAAAATGCTAAACGGGAAAACCATTGGTTCAATCAGATCTAGATGCAATGGGAGAATGAGCAGTGTATAACAGGTCATAACATTCGTATCATGAAACAAAGTATCATCCTTTTTTACCGTGAGCTGTGTTATGCTAAGAGAATTAAATCTTACACCATAAGCCTTAGCTATGCAAGTGTATATCATATGTGAAATACCTGTTGCCTTCAGTTGAATAACTTCAAATAATCACATTTCAGTTAGTCCTGTTGATTTCCAGCAGAGACAGGAAAATCTCCCAATCATGAACCATCAAACAAGCAAGTTGTTGAATTGTTCTTCAAATATGTGTTTGTATTCTTTGGACGAGCCTCAGCTTAAGCACCTCCGTCTTGTTGTTTCTCCTCTTGGTTTAAAATGTCTCTTCAAAACACCTTTTTTGACTGTGCTTTTAGTCATCTCTAACTCTTCATTTCATCAGTTTCTCCTCTGAAGCACTTACTGTTTCTGCATTAAAGGCATTTTATAAACTATAAGTCATTGTTGCAAAACAGCACCTTTTGATTTCATATGCGTCATCATAGGAGTGTTTCAAGAAATCTTAATCACAGCTTGAACTGTTGTGGTACTATGTTCCTGACATAAACAGCTTTATGTTGGATATAAATGTTCTAATTTTGAATAAAAGTGCATGGTTTGGACTATAAATTTAGATGTACAGTGTTTATATAGCATTTAAAATGATACATATTATCTCTAGAAAACAGCTTTTACTGTTGGAGATATGAGGTTCCACCCACAATGAATAAGTTTGAAGGAGAGAATAATGTATTTGACAAACAGAAGCTGAGTTCATGTTTCTCGACAGGTCCTAAAATATCTGATGTTTAAAGAAATCGTGTAATTCTTCAGTTCTTGATTTGTAACTAATGCAGAGTCTGCTAATTAAAAAAATATACATTTCCTGCTGAAATATACGTCCAGGCCTCTTGTCAATTTGTGTATTCTGCATGTTTATCATTTTATAAGGCAGGGCATGTATCCCAGAAGTTGTTTGGTGATAGCACATTGACCTGCAACTTTTAGGCACCACCCAATTCCTTCATGACATCACTGTGAACTCCACTGCAAATATTCCACCTTTATGTATAAAGGAAGTTTGCATGAGCACTTTTATTTGTGAGTAAAGCAGCTAAGCTGCTCTGTTTCTTTGCTGCACTTTTAGGTGAAAAATGGATTTTTTGAAGCGAGTAGTACCTGCTGTTATATCTGGGGATGTTGGGGCTACTGATTGTGATAGTGCCCCCAGGCTTTTAAAAATGAGACGTTTGAGTTTGCTTTCTATAGGAGAGACATTGGAAGAAATTGATGAGAAAAAATTAATGAATTCCAGAATTCAACCATGTGAACCGCAACAATCGAAAGGTACATTAGAGTTGCACTTTATAATTTCAATGTGTGGTAGGTCTACCATTGGTGGTTAAGTAGCCATTATGGTATTAGTATAATGTGCTCTTCTAAAATCTTAAGAATTAAAGATGATTATGTATGGTGTGCTAATTGTAGAAACATTTGTAGAGTCATTTGTTCACCACAACCTATTTTCCTGAAATCTTTTCAACAATATAGCTAAATGGTAGACTTGAAATTAGATTTAATTTTCTAACACCAAGAAGCATTGGAGGCTGATTTGCCATACAAATGATCGGGATTGATCAAGGACAAATTCTCCAGCAATGCTTGCTCACTTAGAAAAGGAACTCAGAAATTTAGGGTTTAAAAATTGAATTTGTTAATTTTCTATCTGAAATTTTGTGAACTGTCTAGGCTACAGATTGAGAAATCTAAGCAAACTCTTAAAAACTTGATTTACCTGTATTACATGTAGGTGTATTTGAACTAATAATCTAAGTTAATTACTTTAATACAAATAGTCATGGGAGGGTATGTTTGCTTTTTCATCAGTATTAACTGTTTATGGTTTAGAACAGGTGTTGATCAGGACCTTTCATAAGGATAGCAGAAGACCTTTACTTCGCATGTAAATATAATCAGCAAACAGCATGAGTGTTATGTTTCTTGGCCTGTTCTGAACAGCTGGTTGGTTGTCTTTTACTGAACAACTAAAAATGATCAAGCCAGGGAAAGCAAATCCGATTTAAAGATTTCTGTACTCGTCTGGTGGTAATAATACACCGTCAAACCTTTTTTTGTTAAATAATTTTAAGAGGTTTTTACAAGTTTGTCTATGGTTGATACCTGTGCAGTTGAATTCTTACTGACTGTTGATTCTAGCTCCCGGTTTTAGGGATTTGCATTGAACATGTGGTTCCGATCCTGATTGATCCTCATGAATTTCTTTTTGCTGCTGCCTCTGCAAGGTGTGCACCTTGCTTCAAATGTAGCTCTCCAACGCATCAGGTGGTTGTTCTGACATTGAGAATGTCCGGATTCTGTGTCCTGAAACCTTAAGCTCACAAAAACATTATGCTCAAAGTAGATCAGGTGGAGCAGTCAACATGATGTAGGATTACAGTCGTAACGATCTAAGTTTCCATCTCTATAGTGGTGATCTGAGAAATCACTCAAATGGAGATTTGGGGAATTTTGACAATATCATGTTACTTGATCGTATATTAGTTGTGATGTTGTTTGAACGTCAGGAACCCAGAATAAGTTTCCACCCCAAACAACAATAACTTGCTTTATCTATTACCTTTAATGCAGTAAGGTGCCCCAAGAGGCTTCAACGGAGCAAGAGCAGAGAAAATTTGAAACTGAGACTCATAAGGCAATATTGAGAGTTGACCAAAAAGCTTGAACAAAGAGGTAGGTTTAAGAAGCATCTTGAAGGAGATGAAGAGATGCAGAGATTTAGGGGGATAATTTTGTATTAACTACTTCAGGACCTAGACACTTCAAGGGAGGCCAACTGTGGTGGAGCGAAGGAGATTGGGGATGCACATGAAGCAAGAATTGGAAAAATGCAGAGTTCTTGGATAGGGCTGGAGGAGATTACAGGTGTGGGGCCATGCAGGGATTTGAACACAAGGATACAAATTCTAAAATTGAGCTGTTGTTGAGGAGGGAGCCAATGTAGATTATCAAGCGTGGGGTTTGGGAAGGGGGTGATTGGTGAATAGGAGATTATAATAGAATCCCTACAACGCAGAAAGAGGCCATTCGGCCATTGAGCCTGCACCAACTCTATGAAGAGCATTTTAGCCAGGTCCACTCCCCCACCCTATCCCCATAACCCTGTGCATTTTACCATAGCTAATCCACCTAACCTACACATCTTTGGACACTGCGGAGCAATTTAGCATAGTCAATCCACAGATTCAAAAGGCGTCTGTGCAGAGGAATCTTGGTGTCCTTGTGCATGAGTCTCAAAGTGGGTATGCTGGTGCAGAATGTTATAAGGAAGGCAAATGGAATCTTGGCATTTATCGCAAAGGGTCTAGAGTATAAAAGTAGAGAAATGTTGTTACGATTGTATAAGGCATTGGTGAGGCCACACTTGGAGTCTTCTGTTCAGTTTTGGTCACCTTCTTTGAGGAAGGATAGAAAATAGATGCAGGAATAGGCAATTTGGCCCTTGAAGCTTGCACCACCATTTAATATGACCATGGCTGATCATGCACTTTCAGCATCCCACTCCTACTTTCTCTCCATACTCCTTGATCCCTTATAGCTACAAGCTACCAGCTCCCTCTTGACTATATTTAACGAACTGGCCTCAACAGCTTTCTGATTTGATTTGATTTATTATTGTCACATGTATTAGCATACAATGAAAAGTATTATTTCTTGTGTGCTATACAGACAAAGCATACCGTTCATAGAGAAGGAAATGAGAGAGTGGAGAATGTAGTGTTACAGTCATAGGTAGGGTGTAGTGAAAGATGAACTTAATGCAAAGTAAGTCCATTCAAAAGTCTGACAGCAGCAGGGAAGAAGCTGTTCTTGAGTGGGTTGGTACGTGACTTCAGACTTTTGTATCTTTTTTTCGACAGAAGAAGGTGGAAGAGAGAATGTCCGGGGTGCGTGGGATCCTTAATTATGCTGGCTGCTTTTCCGAGGCAGTAGGAAGTGTAGACAGAGTCATTGGATGGGAGGCTGTTTTTGTGATGGATTGGGCTACATTCATGATCTTTTGTAGTTCCTTGCGGTCTTGGGCAGAGCAGGAGCCACACCAAGCTGTGATACAACCAGAAAGAATGCTTTCTATGGTGCATCTGTAAAAGTTGGTGAGAGTCGTCGCTGACATGCCGAATTTCCTTAGTCTTCTGAGAAAGTAGAGGCGTTGGTGGACTTTCTTAACTATAATGTTGGCATAGGGAGACCAGGACAGGTTGTTGGTAATCTGGACACCTAAAAACTTGAAGTTGTCGACCCTTTCTACTTTGTTCCCGTTGATGTAGACAGGGGCATGTTCTTCTTTACGCTTCCTGAAGTCGATGACAATCTCCTTCGTTTTGTTGACATTGAGGGAGAGATTATTGTTGCCGCATCAGTTCACCAGATTCTCGCTCTCATTCCTGTACTTTGTCTCGTCATTATTTGAGATCCGGTGGTGTCATCAGCAAACTTGAAAATCGAATTGGAGGGGGATTTGGCCACACAGTCATAGGTGTAGAAGGAATACAGTAGGGGCCTGAGAACACAGCCTTGTCGGGCACCAGTGTTGAGGATGATCGAGGAGATGGTGTTGTTGCCTATCCTTACTGATTGTGGTCTATGAGATAGGAAGGTCAGGATCCAGTCGCAGCGGGAGGTGCCGAGGCCCAGGCCACGGAGTTTGGAGATGACTTCGGTGGGAATAATGGTGTTGAAGGCTGAGCTGTAGTCAATAAATAGGAGTCTGACATAGGTGTCTTTGTTATCTAGGTGTTCCAGGGTTGAGTGCAGGTCCAGGGAGATGGCGTCTGCTGTGGACCTGTTGCGGCGGTAGGCAAACTGTAGTGGATCCAGGTAGTCTTGGAGGCTGGAATTGATTCGTGCCATGACTAGCCTTTCAAAGCACTTCATAATGATGGATGTCAGAGCCACCGACCGATAGTCATTAAGGCACGCTGCTCAGTTTTTCTTAGGGACCGGGATGATTGTTGTCGTCTTGAAGCAGATAGGGACCTCAGATTGTTGTAAAGAGAGGTTAAAGATTTCAGCGAATACCCCCGCGAGTGGATCTGTGCAGGATCTAAGCGCTTGTCCAGGTACCCCATCCAGGCCAGTTGCTTTCTGTGGGTTGACCTTTGTGAAAGCTGCTCTGACATCTGCAATGGTGACCCCAGATACAGGTTCTTCCAGGGTGGAGGGCATGCTCTTGCTGACATCTTGCTCAAAACGGGTGTCGAATGCATTGAGCTCATCGAGGAGGGGTGCGTTGGAGCTGGCGATTGTACATGCCTGCATCTTGTAGCCTGTTATGTTTTACAGACCTTGCCATAGTCGGTAGGAGTCGGTGTGGCTAGCATGGGTCTCTAGCTTGGTTTGGTACTGTCTTTTGGCATCTTTGATGGATCTCCTTAGATTGTATCTGGCTTTCTTGTATAGGTCAGTGTTGCCTGACCTGAACGCCTCAGACCTGGACTTCAGCAAGCAGTGGATATCCCTGTTCATCCGTAGTTTCTGGTTGGGGAGCACATGGATTTACTTCTGTGGTAGAGAATTCCACAGTTTCACAACTGAGTGAAGAAGTTCTTCCTCATCTCAGTCCTGACTGGCTTGCCCCTAATTCTGAGACTGTGATCCCTAGTTCTGGACTTCCCCAACATCGGGAACATTCTTCCCACATCTAGCCTCTCCAGTCCCATCAGGATTTTATATGTTTCTATGAGATCCTCTCTCATTCTTAATTCCGGTGAGTACAAGCCCTGTCACTCCACTCTCTCTTCATATGTCAGTCCTGCCATTCCAGGAATCAGTCTGGTGAACCTTCGCTGGACTCCCTCAATAGCAAGAACATCCTTCCTCAGAAAAGGAGACCAAAACTGCACACAATACTCAAGGTGTGGTCTCACCAAGTCCCTGTATAACTGCAGCAAGACATTTTTACTCCTATACTCAAATCCCTTTGCTATGAAGGCCAGCATGCCATTAGCTTTCCTCACCGCCTGCTGTACCTGCAAGCCAACCTTCAGTGACTGTTCCACTATGACACCCAGGTCACGTGCGTGTCCCCTTTTCCTAAACTGCCACCATCCAGGATGTGAAGATGCTGGCGTTGGACTGGGGTGGGCACAGTAAGAAGTCTCACAACACCAGGTTAAAGTCCAACAGGTTTATTTGGAATCACGAGCTTTCGGAGTGCAGCTCCTTCATTAGGTGAGTCATTTCTTACTGTGAGACTCCTTACTGTGGCCACCATTCAGATAATAATCTTCCTTCCTGTTTTTGCCATCAAAGTGGATAACCTCACATTTATCCACATTATATTGCTTTTGCCAAATATTTGCCCACTCAGCCAACCTGTCCAAGTCACACTACAGCCTCTTAGCATCCTCCTCACAGCACACACTGCCACGCAACTTAGTGTCATCTGCAAATTTGGAGATGTTGCGTTCAATTCCTTTGTTCAAATCATTAATGTACATTGTGAATAGCTGGGGTCCCAACACTGAACCCTGCGGTACCCCACTAGTCACTGCCTGCCACTCTGAAAAGGACCCATTTATGCCAACTCTCTGCTTCCTGTCTGCCAACCAGTTCTCTATCCATGTCAATACATTACCCCCAATACCATGAGCTTTAATTTTGCTCACTAAATTCTTGTGTGGGACTTGTCAAAAGCCTTTTGAAAGTCCAGATACACAACAGCCACTGGTTCACCCTTGTCCACTCTATTGGTCACATCCTCAAAAAATTCCAGAAGATTTGTCAAACACGATTTCCTTTTGGTGAATCCATGCTGACTTAGACCGAATGTCTTGTCACCGAATGCTCAGTTATTGCATCCTAATTAATAGATCCCACCACCGAGTACTCTGGGATGCAGAGCATCAAGCCCATTTACTGGATTTTAATCCCAGCAGTTTTTCCAATACAATTTTCTGACTCTTAAGGAATTCTTTTAGTTCCTCCTTCATGCTAGACCCTCTTTTTCCTAGCATTTCTGGAAAGTTATTTGTGTCCTGCTTCAGACTTCTGACAGTGAAGTCAGATCCAGAGTATTTGTTCAGCTGATCTGTCATTTCTTTGTTGTTCATTATGAATTCACCTGATTCTAACTATAAAGGACCTACATTTTTCTTCACCAGTCTTTTTCTCTTCACATATCTATAGAAGCTTTTGCAGACAGTTTTCATGTTTTCTGGAAGCCTACTCTCGTATTCTTATTTCACCTTCCGAATTAAACCCTTGGTCCTCTTCCGCTGGATTTTAAATTTGCTGCTTTTTCTGGCCAATTTATATGCCTCTTCTTTGGCTTTAACACTATCCCTGATTTTCCTTGTTAGCTATGGATGAGCCACCTTCCCCATTTTCCTCTTATAATGTGGTGGCACTGGAGGTTCACTAGATTGATTCCACGTTTGAAGGGGCTGTCGTATGAGGAGTTTTGAGCAGCTTGGGCTTGTACTCGCTGGAGTACAGAAGAATGAGGGGGGATTTGATTGAGGTGTATAAAATGTTCAACGGGATTGGTAAAGTAAATGTTAACCAAATGTTCCCCCTTCTAGAACAGTCTGGGACAAGAGGTCATAGTTGTAGAGTAAGTAGGGAGAGGTTCACGACAGAGATAAGGAGAAGCTACTTCTTCCAGAGAGTTGCAAATCTATGGAACTCACTGCCTCAGAGTGCAGTGGATGCAGAATCAATCAATGGATTCAAGAAAGAGATAGATAAATATTTGATCAAAAGCAGGATAAAGGGCTATGGGGAAAAGGTAGGGAAGTGGAGTTAGGATGAGATGGAGATCAGCCATGATCATATAGAATGGTGGAGTGGGCTTGAAGGGCTGAATTGCCTACTCTCACTCCTAATTCCTATGTTCCTCACCTGCACACGTCTGGACTTTTGGGAGGAAACCGGAGCACCCAGAGGAAAAACAGGGAGAACGTGCAAACTCCACACAGTCACCCAAGGCCAGAATTAAACCAGAGTCCCTGGTGCTGTGAGACATCAATGCTATCTGCTGTGCCACTGTGCTTCCAATTGTGCCATCATGCCACCAAGGCAAGTTAGAGTATGGGCAGCAGAGTTTTGGATTAATTGAAGCTTGCAGAAGGAGAAAGATGGGAGGTTGACATGGAGAAGTTTGGATTAGTTGAATCTAGAAGTATGGAGTATGGATGAGGATTTCAACAGAAGATAGGCCGAGGCAGGG
Source organism: Mustelus asterias (assembly GCF_964213995.1). Classification (NCBI taxonomy): domain Eukaryota; kingdom Metazoa; phylum Chordata; class Chondrichthyes; order Carcharhiniformes; family Triakidae; genus Mustelus; species Mustelus asterias. The sequence goes on along the minus strand of NC_135801.1, from coordinate 113,273,752 downwards.
ACGGAGAGGGCAATGTTATGGAAATGAAAGTTGGCAGTATTGGTGATGAAGAAAATATGGGGTTGGAAGGTTGCATCAGGGTCATATAGGACACTAAAGTTGTGAACAGTTTGGTTCACTCTCAGATAGTGGATATATAATTTGTGGCAGGGGCTGAAAACAATGGTTTTGGATTCCAGGTATTGAATTGGAGGAAGTTTGTGATCATCCACTACTAGATGTCGGGCAAATGAGAGGCAGTAGAGGGATCGAGAGAGGTGGTGGTTTGAGATTGAGGTGGTTTGTGTTTTTCGATGATGTCATTGAGAGGCTATATGTAGGTGAGAAGCAAGGAGGATACTAAGGATGGCACCATAGAGAACACAGTAAGGAGTCTGACAACACCAGGTGAAAGTCCAACAGGTTTGTTTGGTAGCAAACACCACTAGCTTTCGGAGCGCTGCTCCTTCGTCAGGTGAGTGGGAGATCTGCTCTCAAACAGCAAACAGGGCATATAAAGACACAAACTCAATTTACAGAATAATGAATAATTGGAATGCGAGTCTTTACAGCTAATCAAGTCTTAAAGGTACAGACAATGTGAGTCGAGAGAGCATTAAGCACAGGTTAAAGAGATGTGTATTGTCTCCAGACAGGACAGCCAGTGAGATTTTGCAAGTCCAGGCAAGTTGTGGGGGTTACAGATAGTGTGACATGAACCCAAGATCCCGGTTGAGGCCGTCCTCGTGTGCGGAACCTGGCTATCCATCTCTGCTCAGCGACTCTGCGCTGTCGTGTGTCGTGAAGGCCGCCTTGGAGAACGCTTACCCGAATATCAGAGGCCGAATGCCCGTGACCTCTGAAGTGCTCCCCAACATGAAGAGAACAGTCTTGCCTGGTGATTGTCGAGCGGTGTTCATTCATCTGTTGTCAAACCATGCAGACGCTATGACACCTCACAGCACCAGGAACCTGGGTTTGATTCTGGTTGAGGATGACTGTGTGGAGTTAGCACATTCTCCCCGTGTCTGCATGGGTTTTCTCCCATAGTCCAAAGATGTGCAGGTTCGATGGATTGGTCATGATAAACTGTCCCTAAGTGTCCAAAGATGTGTACGTTAGGGGGATTAGTGGGATTACGGAGAGTTGGTGTGGACTCGATGGGCCGAATGTCCTCCTGCACTGTAGGGACTCTATGCACTTTGCCACTATGCTGCCCATTCTATACACAGTATGTTATTATCCACTTTCTTAAACTGTCCTACATCTTCAATAATTTGTTCACATGTATCCCCAGGTCCCTCTGCTCCTGCACCTCTGTTGGAATTGTATCCTTTACTTCTATATTGTCTTGCTTTGATCTTCGTGCCAAAATGTGTCACATCTCTGCATTAAATTTCAGCCACATGTTAGTCCACTCCACCAGCTAATGTCATCTTGACATCTCTCACAAACCTCTTCACAATTCACAATACAAGTTTTGTGCCATTTGCACTCTGTAGGGAATCTTTGAATTTCTAAGTGAAGGCATGGAGTACAAAAGCATGGGGTTATTCTGTCACTTTTAAACTCTGGTTCAGAGTACACTTGAATATTGTACCCAATTCTGGGCACCACATTTTAGGAAGAGTCTGAAGGGTTTAGAAAGCGTGCAGTAAAGGTTTCTGTGAATGGTCCTGGGTAAGGGACTTCAGTTAAATTGTTAGATTGGTGAAGCTGGGATTGTTCCCCTTAGAGAAGAGAGGTTGTTAGGAGATTTGATAGAATGGATTTGACGGAGGTTTTCAAAATTATGAGGGATCTAGACACAATGGATAGAGGGAAACTGTTTCTATTAGCATGAGGGCTGAGAACCAGAGGACATCAATTTACGGTGATTGGGAAAAGATCAAAAAGCGACAAGAGAAAAAGCATTTTGCATATTGAGTGGTTGAGAGTGCCTGCGTGTGGTGGCTTTCAAAAGGGAATTGGATAAGCACCTGAAGGGAAAGAAATTGCAGGAGTGCAGGGAACGGGCAGAGGACTGATGCGAGCTAATTTACCCTTGTTCAAAGTGGAGAGGATCTCTAAGAAGATAGCGCATATCGACACAGACATCAAGTTTCTACAAAGATGCAAGAAAGCAGACCTATAAAGACTCGCATTCCAACCATTATCTTGCAATTGAGTCTGTGTCTATATATGCCCTGTTTGTGAACCCAACTCTCCTCTCACCTGATGAAGGAGCAGCGCTCCGAAAGCTCGTGATACCAAATAAAGCTGTTGGACTTTAACCTGGTGTTGTGAGACTACTTACTGTCCATACAGGCTAGCAAGATCCAAGTTTAATGTTGGTTTATTCTGAGTTAGCAGGTCACAACTAGGCTTTTACAGTGCGTCGATGTTCTCTAGACCAGGAAGAGGAAAATTTGATTAAGATTCCCATTCCTAATTGCTATTTTGCATGGTGTGGGAGAAGTGTGTATATGTGAACCAGAAGACACCGACTTAAGAACGGCAAAAAAAAATGTCATCATGAGGAAAAACTTTGATATGTAGTGGGTAGTTAGGATTTAGAAAGCACTGCTAAGGAATATGATTGATGCAGATCCAGTTGAGGCCCTCAAAATAGGTTGAATAATTATCTGAAGAAAGTGAGTTTGCAGGACAATGAGAAAAAGGCAGGGAAGTGCTTCTCTTGCCAAGAGGGGGCATAGGCACGATGGGCCAAATGGCCTCTTTCTGTGCTGTAACCATTCTATGATTCTATGCACATGGATAACAGAATGAGCTCAGCAGTGTGGGAGAAGATGATTAAGTAGCTTGATGCACTCTCCTGAGACTTTCACTTGAAACTTAGTAACTTAATGGCCATCAATTCCCATGAAATCAAATCCTCATGTGAATTAAATTTTGAAGTTTCATTTCTGGAAACTCTGGACTGTTTTGAAAACCATGTCCTATACTACAGATGCTGTCACACCTGATTCTGTTTTTCTAGCATTTTCTGTTTCTGTGCAACGTCCTATTCCACCTTACGCAAGCCAGTTTTAGCCATCATCTTTGTTACTACTGGTCCTAAAGCTTATTAGCTTCCCATTCCTTAATGACTCTGGGTTAAATTTCTTAACTTTGTCTGAGTCCTTCTTGGCCTCAGCACCCCTCATCAGTGTACCTTTTTTTAAGTCCTACTTTTTAAAGCTTTTTTTATTCCATTCTTAAAGTTACAAAGCCAATGCTCAGAGTGGACCAGGCAGACCCAAATCCATCTTGAATGCTCCAAGCATCAAATTCAAATTCCAGTTGAATCCAATTCATGGTCCTCATAAGAGAGACAAACAAGATCCAAGCTAACCAGATGAGGCATTACACCCTATCTTGTGCTTGATCCAACGCTAGATCATAGAAATCATAGAAACCCTACAGTACAGAAAGAGGCCATTCGGCCCATCGAGTCTGCACCCCCATATCCCTACATATTATACCCACTAATCCCTCTAACCTACGCATCTCAGGACACTAAGGGGCAATTTTAGCATAGCCAATCAACCTAACCCGCACATCTTTGGACTGTGGGAGGAAACTGGAGCACCCGGAGGAAACCCACGCAGACACGAGGAGAATGTGCAAACTCCACACAGACAGTGACCCAAGCCGGGAATCGAACCCAGGTCCCTGGAGCTGTGAAGCAGCAGTGCTAACCACTGTGCTACCGTGCCGCTCCATCTTAGACTCCATCTTAGCCAAAAGATTGGGTCTTACAAACGGCCCCTACTACCTCTCCCCACCACATCCCAAACTCTCCATTCCTGACTCTGGCCCTCCAAACTCAACCCTTCCTCCTTCATGCTACCTGCCTTTCTTTTCCTACATGCTTCTATGAAGTGCTTTGATGTAATCTTCTACGACAAACGTGTATAAATCGAAGCTGATATAAAACCATTGTCTACAATGACAGCAACGTCTTTCAAAAATGAGTATCAGGAGTCTGTTTGGAAGGAAGACCCAATACAGAAAATAATAAACCTATCTTTTCAGTTATGGATGAACAAATCAAAAAACTTGGGAGTAAAGTGTCAGAAAATATCAAATTTCTTACTGCAACTAATGTCAATGTTAGTTCTTGATTCAGTCAGCAATTTCAGTATTCATGAACTTGTTTATTTGATGTATATAATCATTATTGCAAATGCAATCACAATGCATTGTTGACAGCATATTAGTGCGTTTTCTTTGATACTATATCTGCACTGGATTTTTAAAAAATCCTGTCGGAACGACCCATCATCAGCTGCCAAGAAAAACGCCTTTACCAGTGCTCGCAGGACAGTCCAGAACAAACTGCATAAAATGCAGGATGCCTGGCTGAGCGCCAAGGCAGATGAAATACAGGGATACGCTGACATAAACGACTTGAAACGGTTCTATGAAGCCCTCAACACTCTCTACGGACCTCAATCTCTTGGGAGTTCCCCCCTCCTGAGTACAGATGGTACAACTCTCATTACAGAAAGGGCTCAGATCCTGCAGAGATGGGCTGAACACTTTGAAGCCGTCCTCAACCGACCGTCATCTATTAACGATGAGGCGATAGATAGGATCCCCCAGGTCGATATCAACAGCGCCATGGATGACCCACCGGTAGTAGCCGAAGTCACAAAAGCTGTTAGCCAGCTATCTAGTGGCAAAGCCCCAGGGGCAGACGTCATACCCGCAGAGATCTATAAAGCTGCTGGTCCTGTACTTATCGAGAAGCTCACCGTGTTGTTCCAGTCCTTTTGGAAGCAAGGATCCATTCCTCAGGAACTTAAAGATGCTTCCATCGTACACCTCTACAAGAGGAAGGGCAATCGGCAAGTATGTGACAACCATCGAGGAATCTCGCTGCTCTCCGTCGCAGAAAAATCCCTCGCAAGAGTCCTGCTAATTCGTCTGGTCACTCATCTGGAGCTGGGCCTGCTTCCAGAGTCACGGTGTGGCTTCCGCAAAGGTCGCGGGACTATTGACATGATTTTTGCCACGCGCCAACTTCAGGAGAAGTGTCAGGAGCAGAAACGCGAGCTCTACACAATCTTTGTTGACCACGCGAAATCCTTCGACACTGTCAGCCGACAAGGCCTGTGGAGGATCATGTCAAAGTTCGGCTGCCCCCCCCCAAATTCATTCAGATGGTATGCCAGTTCCATGATGGCCAGAGTACTGGACGGCGGAGAATCCTCTGAGGCATTCCCAGTCACCATTGGTGTCAACCAGGGCTGTGTGCTCGCACCCGCATTGTTCAGCATGATGTTTACTGCCATGCTGAATGATGCCTTCCAGGACAGTGTTGCTGGAATCAGCCTTAAGTACAGAGTGGATGGGAAGCTCTTCAACCTGAGGAGACTTCAAGCTATTACCAAAGTGAAGGAGACTGTTCTGAGAGACTTCCTCTTTGCCGATGACTGCGCCCTGTATACTTGCTCAGAGCCAGAGATGCAAGTCGGTATGGACAAATTTTCTACGGCTTGTGACAACTTTGGATTCCCCATCAACATTAAAAAAACCGAAGTCATGCACCAGCCTGCTCGTCATGCATCGTACACAGAACCATAATCTCAATCAAAGGGCAGAAAGTACAGGCAGTGGACCAGTTCACTTATCTTGGCAGTACCTTCTCCCGAGCAGTGACTATTGATACAGAAGTTAACTGCAGAATAGCAAAGGCAAGTTCTGCTTTTGGTAGACTGCATTCCACTGTATGGGAACGTCACGGAATCAGCCCAGCAACAAAACTGAAGGTCTACAGTGCCGTGGTACTCACCACCCTCCTGTATGCCTGTGAAACGTGGACTGTGTATCGAAGGCATGCAAGACAGCTCAATCATTTCCACATGACTTGTCTTCGCAGAATATTACGCATCAGATGGCAAGACAAAGTACCAGACACTGAAGTTCTCTCTAGAGCAAGTCTACTATCAGTCCACACACTGCTGATGAGAGCACAGACCCGGTGGGCAGGTCATGTCATCCGTATGCTGGACGAGCGCATACCAAGCAGCTCCTTTTTGGGGAACTCTCTGCTGGAAAACGCTCGCATGGAGGGCAGAAGAAACATTACAAAGACACACTCGAGGCCTCCCTGAAGTCACTTGACATAGACACAACCACCTGGGAAACGCTGGCACAAAACCACCCTACCTGGCGCTGCCTCATCCATAAGGGCTGTCAAGCTTATGAAGCAAGGTGCAATGCTGAAGCACAACTTAAGCGCGAGCTGCGCAAGTCCAGAGCCACCAGCGCAACAACGACAGCGCCTACACAAGTTTGCCCAATATGTGCCAGGACAGTCCGTGCACGAATTGGCCTGATCAGTCATCTTCGGACACACCGCATCCAGCCTCATAATGACTAATGGTGATGAGGTCGTCATCGACGACTATGGATGAACAACAACAATCTGCACTGGATTTTAAAAAAATCCTTTTTCTGTAATAAATGTTCCATAAAGCGTTCTAGTAATGGATCCTCGCATGACAGCAGGCTATTCAAAATATTGACATTATAACAGACATTAATTCAGTCCTTTCTGGACATGTGCACTTATATTGACTAGGAATGGGAATTACTTTTTTCCATGCTTCCCCAGTCCGAGGCTAATGACGTGAGAAACTGAACATATTCTAGGTGACTGGGCTTGATGTGTATGACTCAGTATCTCCCTGTGTGGAGCAATTATTGTTGATCTGTTGAGGAGCTGAATGGTCTTCAAAATTATCAATTTATATTTTGAAATATGCACAGTGCATTTAACATTTCTGTGATGTTGATAGGATTGTGACAGTATTTAGTCAGCTGCTCATACTATATTTTGTGATTCTGCAATCTTAGTTTTGAAATCTGTTTCTAAACCTAAATTAATCACTTCAAGAATGTGATCTGTTGAATGCGAGCAAACTTGCATCAAAAGATAGTGTTGCTTTCATGTTATTCCACCAAACAAAGGAGAGATGTATAACTTGCATAAGGTTTCCATGTCAAAGCACTGTCTAATAACCAAGGTGGATAAAAATGTCCATTTACTAGTCCATCATGGGGACTAGTTAGAATAAATGCATGGACCCTATCCCTATTTATGGGGATAGGGTCTGGTGGGATTGTGGTTTGTGCAGACTCGATGGTCCAAATGGCCTCCTTCTGCACTGTAGGATTCTATGTTTCTATGTCTGAGATCTCTTCAATTTTGGCCTCTCGTTCGTGCATCTCTTGTTGCACCGTGGTAGCCCTGCCTTTAGCTGCTGAAGTCCTAAGGACTTGAACTTCCTTCCTAAATCTCTGCATCCTCTCCTTCTTTATGGCACTCTTTAAAACCTATCTCCTTGACAAAGCTTTTGGTCAGCTGTACAAATATCTGCTTATACAGCTAAGTCCCAGATTTTGTTTGATAATGCTCCTGTGAATCGCCTTCGAATGTTTTTGCTATATTAAAGTGGCTATATAAATGCAAGCTGTTGTTTCAGCAGAACTGTTCTGATTTTTGAACATTCTTGCTTTAATTACATACACTGCAGGAAAAGAGCATCTTTGATGTTTTGAATACCACTGAAGGTTGTGTGGCTTTGTTCATAATCCATATTTGGCAAGTTGGAATAAAAACAGAAAATGCTCGAAATACTCAAGTTAGGCAGTATCTGGGGACGAAGAAAGTTAATGGGCAGAATTTTATGGTCTCCCGCTAGCAGGTTTGCATGTGTTTTAAAAAAATAAGTAGGTAGGGGGATGTAAAATTCCTGGGTAGCCTTCCCATCATTCTCCTTCCCACTTAGCTGACCTGTCCAAACTTTTAGGTGGAATGGGAGAGACCTATGGTGGCCTGTCCACTCTTGTTCCAACTGATGCCCTTAGTGATAATTATGATCCACTTAATGGCTGTATCCTGCCCATGACCTCATTCTGAAGCTGGTGGGAGGAGTTAAAGGGCAGGGAGGAATCCTAGGTCACCCTGCTTTGGCCTTGGGTGAGAGAGGGTTGCCTTCCTCAATGGCCTCCTTTCCAAAATGAATTAATGTGTGCACTCCCCCGCCCTCATTCCTCACAACTCTGGGTGGCGGGGCTGGAAATCCTGCCATCTGAAAGATGCTGTCCAATGTTTTGGGTTGATTAATATCCTGATGGAAGGTAATTGACCTAAATTGTAACTGTTTCTCTCTCTGGAGATGCTGCCTGACCTGCTGAATATTTCCAGCATTTTCTGTTTATTTCAGATTTCCACTGTATTTGTATTTGTGTGAATATGACTCTTCTTTCATTTTAGTTTAATTGACATGAGCTTTAACAAGTCAACAAATAAAAACAGAAAACTACAGCTTTTTCCTGAGAAAGTGAGGTGAATGAAACTGCCTTGCTGACAAACTTGCATGGTCGAATGCCAGGAAGTGCATAAGCAGTTCAATAAAAGTTTCTCATCTAACGTTCTCATCTATTCTTAGGAGATCCCTGACTTGTTGATTAGCTATTTTGCTACAATTGAGCACACCGAGATCGGAAATGAAGTATATATTTATTCACTTTGTAATACCACATCTTGACGCCAGCAATGTATTTCCTCAACTTAGATCTATTAACCTGCCATCCAGCATCACAGCATTGCTAAAGTGAGTTTTCATTTTACTAACCACTTGTAATGGTAATTATGGTTCCCCAGACATTTTTTCCCCTTTACCAGTTTGCACGAGGTTCTCCTGTCACTCATTCAAAAATTATGTTGTTGCTGTGCGACCCCTGCTATTGTGGGATTACAATATCTAACTGCAAGTCCTTTTTTGTTTAGGCATAATTAAAGATAAGAGTGTGTTTTAGTATCAAGTTCAGTAAAATCATGTATGGGAAATATTGAATTATTGATTAGAAGTGTTATTTGTGTACTCTGTATTGTGTCCATATAGTCTCATAAGAACATTTGGACAGAAGTAAACCATTTTACACCTTGAGTTTAAGTTTATTCATTAGTGTCACAAGTAGGCTTACATTAACACTGCAATGAAGTTGCTGTGAAAATCCCCTAGTCGCCACACTCCGGCGCCTGTTCGGGTACTAACAAAGGAATGCACTAACAAATCGGGTCCAGGTAAGAAAGACTAACATAAAGACACTTTACCTGAATGCCTTAGCATTCAAAACAAAGTGAATGAGTTGACGGCACAAATCAGTACAAATGGGTATGATCTAGTGGCCATTACAGAAACGTGGTTGCAGGGTGACCAGGACTGGGAACTAAATATCCACGGGTATCAGACAATTCGGAAGGATAGACAGGAAGGAAAAGGAGGTGGGGTAGCTCTGTTAATTAAGGATAACATCAGGGCGGTAGTGAGAGACGATATAGGCTCTAAGGAGCAAAATGTGGAATCAATGTGGGTGGAGATAAGGAATAGTAAGGGGAAAAAGTCACTGGTGGGCGTGGTCTACAGGCCCCCAAATAATAACTCTGAGGTGGGGCAGGCTATAAACAAACAAATAACAGATGCATGTAAAAATGGAACAGCAATAATCATGGGGGATTTTAACCTCCATATTGATTGGTCAACTCAAGTCGGACGCGGTGGACTTGAGGAAGAGTTCTTAGAATGCTGTCGCGATAGTTTCCTCGAACAGTATGTTACAGAACCTACGAGGGAGCAAGCTATCTTGGATCTGGTCCTGTGTAATGAGACAGGTAAAATTAATGATCTCCTTGTGAGGGATCCTCTTGGAATGAGTGATCACAATATGGTTGAATTTCTAATACAGATGGAGGGTGAGAAAGTAGGGTCCCAAACCAGTGTCCTCTGCTTGAACAAGGGGGATTACAATAGGATGAGGGCGGAGTTGGCTAATGTAGACTGGGAACACAGACTAATTGGTGGGACAGTTGAGGAACAGTGGAGGATTTTTAAGGAGATTTTTCTCAGTACTCAGCAAAAATATATTCCAGTGAAAAAGAAGGAATGTAAGAAAAGGGATAACCAGCCATGGATAACTAAGGAAATAAAGGAGAGTATCAAATTAAAAACCAATGCATACAGAGTGGCCAAAATTAGTGGGGAACTAGAAGATTGGGAAGGCTTTAAAAAACAACAAAGAACTACTAAGAAAGCAATAAAGAAAGGAAAGATAGATTCTGAAAGTAAACTAGCACAAAATATAAAAACTGATAGTAAAAGTTTTTACAAATATATAAAACGGAAAAGAGTGGCTAAAGTAAATGTTGGTCCCTTAGAAGATGAGAAGGGGGATTTAATAATAGGAAATAAAAGCTCGGCACAACATTGTGGGCCGAAGGGCCTGTTCTGTGCTGTACTGTTCTATGTTCTATGAAACGAGGAAATGGCCGAGGCCTTAAACAAGTTTTTTGTGTCGGTCTTCACAGTGGAGGACACAAATAGCATACCAATAATTGACGGTCTTGGGACTGTAGGGGGTGAGGACCTTAAAACGATCACTATTGCTAAAGAGGTAGTGCTGGGTAGGCTAATGGGACTAAAGGTAGACAAGTCCCCTGGTCCGGATGGAATGCATCCCAGGGTACTAAAAGAAATGGCAGAAGTAATAGCAAATGCATTAGTTGTAATTTATCAAAATTCACTGGACTCTGGGGAGGTGCCAGCTGATTGGAAAATAGCTAATAGAACATAGAACATAGAAAAGCTACAGCGCAAACAGGCCCTTCGGCCCACAAGTTGCGCCGAACAATTTCCTTACCTTCGAGGCCCATCTATAACCCTCTATCTTACTAACCTCCATGAACCTATCCAAAAGTCTCTTAAAAGACTCAATCGAATCCGCTTCCTCCACCACCACTACCGGCAGCCGATTCCACGCACCCACCACCCTCTGAGTGAAAAACTTACCCCTAACATCTCCTCTATACCTACTCTCCAGCACCCTAAACCTGTGGCCTCTCGTGACAACCATTTCAGCCCTGGGTAAAAGCCTCTGAGAATCCACTCTATCAATACCTCTCAACATCTTATACACCTCTATCAGGTCACCTCTCATCCTTCACCTCTCCAAGGTGAATAGACCTAGTTCTCTCAACCTATCCTCATAAGGTATACCACATAATCCCAGCAACATCCTCGTAAATCTCCTCTGCACCCGTTCCATGGCTTCCACATCCTTTCTGTAATGAGGCAACCAGAACTGGGCACAGTACTCCAGGTGGGGTCTGGCCAAGGTCCTATACAGCTGCAACATTATCTCCTGATTTCTAAACTCAATTCCTCTGTTGATGAAGGCCAGTATTCCATACGCCTTCTTAAGCACAGCCTCTACCTGCGACGCCGCTTTGAGCGTCCTATGAACCCGGACCCCAAGATCCCTCTGTTCTTCCACACTGCCAAGCGTCTTATCCTTAATATTATATTCTTTCATCCTATTCGACCTGCCAAAATGAACCACCACACACTTATCTGGGTTGAAGTCCATTTGCCACTTCTCCGCCCAGTCTTGCATCTTATCTATGTCTCGTTGCAACTGCTGACATCCCTCTACACTATCCACAACACCTCCAACCTTTGTGTCATCAGCAAACTTGCCAACCCATCCTTCCATTTCCTCATCCAGGTCATTTATAAAAATCAAAAAGAGCAAGGGTCCCAGAACAGATCCCTGGGGCACCCCACTGGTGACCGACCTCCACTCTGAAAAAGACCCATCTACAACCATTCTTTGCCTTCTGTGGGCAAGCCAGTTCTGAATCCACAGAGCAACGTCCCCTTGTATCCCATGCCCCTTCACTTTCTCCATAAGCCTTGCATGGGGCACCTTATCAAACACCTTACTGAAATCCATATAAACCACATCTACCGCTCTTCCGCCGTCTAAGTGTCTAGTCACATCTTCAAAAAACTCAATCAGACTCGTAAGGCATGATATGCCTCGGACAAAGCCGTGCTGGCTACTTCTGATCATACTATTCCTTTCCAAATGTTCATAAATCCTGCCTCTCAGGATCTTCTCCATCAGCTTACCTACCACTGAGGTTAGACTCACCGGTCTATAATTTCCTGGGCTATTTCTTCTCCCTTTCTTGAATAACGGAACCACATCCGCCATCCTCCAATCCTCAGGAACCTCTCCTGTCTCCATTGATGATGCAAAGATCATCGTCAGAGGATCAGCAATCTCTTCCCTCACCTCCCACAGTAACCTGGGGTACATCCCATCCGGTCCCGGCGATTTATCTAACTTGATGCTTTTCAACGGCTCCAACACATCCTCTTTCCTAATGCCCACATGCTCAATCTTCTCAGTCCACTGCAAGTCTGCACTGCAACTACCAAGATCCTTTTCCACTGTGAATACTGAAGCAAAGTATTCATTGAGTACCTCTGCTATTTCAACCGGTTCAATACAGACTTTCCCACCGTCACATTTGATAGGTCCTACTCCTTCACATCTTATCTTCTTGCTCTTAACATACTTGTAGAATGCCTTGGGGTTTTCCTTTATCCTGCCTGCCAAGGCCTTCTCATGTCCCCTCCTGGCTCTTCTAATTTCCCTCTTTAGTTCCTTCCTGCTAGTCGTATACTCTTCTAGATTTCTAACATTACCTAGCTCCCTGAACCTTTTGTAGGCTTTTCTTTTCTTCCTGACTAAATCCGTTACAGCTTTCGTGCGCCACGGTTCCTGTAGCCTACTATAACTCCCCTGTCGCACCGGAACTTTGACGTGCAGAGCTCCAGACAAATTTTCCTTGAAAATTTGCCACATTTCTTCCGTACATTTCCCTGAGAAAACCTCCTTCCAATTTATGCCTCTAATTTCCTGCCTAATAGCATCATAGCTGCCCTTACTCCAGATAAACACTTTCCTAGCTTGACTGATCCTATCTCTCTCCAATGCTAGTGTAAAGGAGATAGAGTTATGATCACTATCCCCAAAATGCTCTCCCACTGATAGATCTGACACCTGTCCAGGTTCATTCCCTAATATCAAATCAAGCACAGCCTCTCCTCTTGTAGGCTTATCCACATACTGTGTCAGGAAGCCCTCCTGAACACACCTAACAAACTCCTCTCCATCTAAACCCCTTACCCTAGGGATATTCCAATCGATATTTGGGAAATTAAAATCTCCCATCACGACCACTCTGTTATTATCATATCTCTCCAGAATCTGCTTCCCAATCTGCTCCTCCACATCTGTGCTACTATTGGGCGGCCTATAGAAAACACCCAGTAAAGTTACCGACCCCTTCCTGTTCCTAACCTCCACCCACAGAGATTCCGTAGACAATCCTTCCGTGGCATCCATCTTTTCTACAGCCGTGACACTATCCCTGATCAACAGTGCCACTCCCCCACCTCTTTTGCCTCCTTCCCTGTCCCTCCTGAAACATCTGAAACCCGGCACTTGAAGTACCCAGTCCTGACCCTGAGATAACCAAGTCTCTGTAATGGCCACCACATCACACTTCCAAGCAGCGATCCATGCGCTAAGCTCATCCATTTTGTTCACTATACTCCTTGCATTAAAATAAACACACCTCAAGCCTTCGGTCTGAGAGCTCCCCTTCCCCATCATCTGCCTATCCTCCCTCTCACACTGACGACCAGCCCCTCTTATTTTTACTCGAACCTCCTTTCTCCCAGTCACCACATTTTGATTCCCACCCCCCAACCATTCTAGTTTAAACCGTCCCCAGTAACCTTAGCAAACCTTCCCGCCAGAATATTGGTCCCCCTGGGATTTAAGTGAAACCTGTCCTTTTTGTACAGGTCGCACCTGCCCCTAAAGAGGTCCCAATGATCCAGGAACCTGAATCCCTGCCCCCAGCTCCAATCCCTCAGCCACTCATTCATCCTCCACCTTATTCTGTTCCTTCCCTCACTGTCTCGTGGCACAGGTAGCAATCCTGAGATTACTACCTTAGCGTTCCTTTTACTTAATTCCCTATATTCTCTTTTCATAACCCCTTCCCCTTTCCTGCCTACGTTGGCAGTTCCAGTATGCACCACGACCTCTGGCTCCTCTCCCTCCCACTTAAGGATTTCTTGGACCCTGTCAGAAACATCCCTGATCCCGGCTCCAGGGAGGCAAACCGCCATCCGCGCTTCTCAACTTCTTCCACAGAAACGCTTGTCTGACCCCCTCACTGTGGAGTCCTCAATCACCACTGCCTTCCTACTCCTTTCCTTACCTTTTTTTGCTGCAGGGCTGGACCCCGCACAGGAGGCACGACCACTGCTGCTTCCCCCAAGTGGGCTGTCCCTCCCATCAGTACTCAAACCAGAGTACTTATTCTTAAGGGGCACAACCACTGGGGTACTCTGAACCACCTGACTCTTCCCTTTCCTAACTGGGACCCACTTTCCTAATGTAACGCCACTGTTTAAAAAAGGAGGTAGACGAAAGGCAGGTAACTACAGGCCGGTTAGCTCAACATCCGTAGTTGGGAAAATGCTGGAATCTATCATTAAGGAAGAAATAGCAGGGCACCTGGAAAAGAATGGTTCCATCAAGCAGATGCAGCATGGATTGATGAAGGGAAAGTCATGTTTGACTAATTTACTGGAGTTTTTTGAGCTTATAACGAGTGCGGTTGACAGAGGGGAACCGGTGGATGTGGTGTATTTAGATTTCCAGAAGGCATTCGATAAGGTGCCTCACAAAAGGTTGCTGCATAAGATAAAGGTACACGGAGTTGGGGGTAAAGTGTTAGCGTGGATTGAGGATTGGCTATCTAACAGAATAAGAAGTTTAACAACACCTAAACTTCTTACTGTGTTTACCCCAGTCCAACGCCGGCATCTCCACATCATATCTAACAGAAAGCAGAGAGTTGGAATAAATGGGTGCTTTTCCGGTTGGCAATCAGTGACTAGTGGCGTGCCGCAGGGATCGGTGCTGGGGCCTTAACTATTTACCACATACATAGACGATCTGGAGGAGGGGACCGAGTGTAGGGTAACAAAGTTTGCAGATGACACAAAGATGAGTGGGAAAGCAAATTGCGTGGAGGACACAGAGAGTCTGCAGAGAGATTTGGAGAGGCTAAGTGAGTGGGCAAGGATCTGGCAGATGGAGTATAACATTGGTAAATGTGAGGTTATCCACTTTGGAAGGAATAATAGTAAAATGGGCTATTATTTAAACGGTGAAAAATTACAACTTGCTACTGTGCAGAGGGACCTGGGGGTCCTTGTGCATGAATCACAAAAACTCAGTTTGCAGGTGCAGCAGGTAATCAAGAAGGCAAATGGAATGTTGGTCTTTATCGCGAGAGGGATGGAGTATAAAAGCAGGGAGGTCATGCTGCAACTGGACAGGGTACTGGTGAGGCCGCACCTAGAGTACTGTGTACAATTTTGGTCCCCTTATTTAAGAAAGGATATATTAGCTTTGGATGGGTTACAGAGAAGGTTCACCAGGTTGATTCCGGAGATGATTATGAGGAGAGATTGAGTAGACTGGGTCTGTACTCATTGGAGTTTAGAAGGTTGAGGGGAGATCTTATAGAGATATACAAGATAATGAAGGGGCTAGACAGGGTAGAAGCAGCGAGGTTATTTCCACTTACAATGGAAACAAGAACTAGGGGGCATAGCTTCAAAATACGGGGGAGTCAATTTAGAACAGAGTTGAGGAGGAACTTCTTCTCCCAGAGGGTAGTGAATCTTTGGAATTCTTTGCCCAATGAAGCAATAGAGGCTACCTCGTTAAATGTGTTTAAGTCACAGATAGATTTTTAACCATTAAGGGAATTAAGGGTTATGGGGAGTGGGCGGGTAAGTGGAACTGAACCCACTATCAGATCAGCCATGATCTTATTGAATGGCGGATCAGACTTGAGGGGCTAGATGGCCTACTCCTGCTCCTATTTCTTATGTTCTTATGTACACTGAGGGAGAATTTAGCAGCACCAATGCACCTAACCAGCACGTCTTTCTGACTGTGGGAGGAAACCGAACATAAGAACATAAGAACATAAGAAATAGGAGCAGGAGTAGGCCATCTAGCCCCTCGAGCCTGCCCCGCCATTCAATAAGATCATGGCTGATCTGACGTGGATCAGTACCACTTACCCGCCTGATCCCCATAACCCTTAATTCCCTTACCGATCAGGAATCCATCCATCCGCGCTTTAAACATATTCAGCGAGGTAGCCTCCACCACCTCAGTGGGCAGAGAATTCCAGAGATTCACCACCCTCTGGGAGAAGAAGTTCCTCCTCAACTCTGTCTTAAACCGACCCCCCTTTATTTTGAGGCTGTGTCCTCTAGTTTTAACTTCCTTACTAAGTGGAAAGAATCTCTCCGCCTCCACCCTATCCAGCCCCCGCATTATCTTATAAGTCTCCATAAGATCCCCCCTCATCCTTCTAAACTCCAACGAGTACAAACCCAATCTCCTCAGCCTCTCCTCATAATCCAAACCCCTCATCTCCGGTATCAACCTGGTGAACCTTCTCTGCACTCCCTCCAATGCCAATATATCCTTCCTCATATAAGGGGACCAATACTGCACACAGTATTCCAGCTGCGGCCTCACCAATGCCCTGTACAGGTGCATCAAGACATCCCTGCTTTTATATTCTATCCCCCTCGCAATATAGGCCAACATCCCATTTGCCTTCTTGATCACCTGTTGTACCTGCAGACTGGGCTTTTGCGTCTCATGCACAAGGACCCCCAGGTCCCTTTGCACGGTAGCATGTTTTAATTTGTTTCCATTGAGATAGTAATCCCATTTGTTATTATTTCCTCCAAAGTGTATAACCTCGCATTTCTCAACGTTATACTCCATTTGCCATATCCTCGCCCACTCACTCAGCCTGTCCAAATCTCCAAACACCTGGAGGAAACCCATGCAGACATGGGGGGCACGGTAGCACAGTGGTTAGCACTGCTGCTTCACAGCTCCAGGGACCTGGGTTCGATTCCCGGCTTGGGTTGCTGTCTGTGTGGAGTTTGCACATTCTCCTCGTGTCTGCGTGGGTTTCCTCCGGGTGTTCCGGTTTCCTCCCACAGTCCAAAGATGTGCGGGTTAGGTTGATTGGCTAAGCTAAAATTGCCCTTAGTGTCCTGGGATGCGTAGGTTAGAGGGATGAGTGGGTAAATATGTAGTGATATGGGGGTAGGGCCTGGGTGGGATTGTGGTCGGTGCAGACTCGATGGGCTGAATGGCCTCTTTCTGTGCTGTAGGGATTCTAAGATTCTAAGAACATGCAAACTGCACAGGCAGTGACCCAAGCCGGGAATCGAACTTGGGTACCTGGTGCTGTGAGGCAGCAGTGCTAACCATTGTACCACCGTGCTGCCCTCTCGCCTGTTTTGTCATTCAGTGAAGTCATGGCTGACTTGTGACCTAGCTCCATCTATCACCATGTGCTCTATATCCCTTCATACCTTTGGTTAACAAAAATCTATCTCCGTTTTAAAATTAACAATTGACCGAGCATCAATTGCTATTTATGGAAGAGAGTTCCAAACTTATGTGTAGAAATGTTTCTTAATTTCAACTTGCAAGGTCTGGCTTTAATTTTTATACTATGCCTCTCTCGTCCTCGATTTCCCTACCAGCAGAAATGCTTTCTTTCAATCTCCTGCATCTGTTCATGTTAATATCTTGAAAACTTGGATTAAATTGCTTCTAAACATCTAAATTCTAGGAAATAAAGCCCAAGTTAGTGTAATCTCTCCTTGTAATTTTCATTGGAGCTTGGGTATCATTCTGATAGGTCTATTTTGCACTCCATCCAGTTTATCCTCCTTGAGGTGCCCAAGAACGGCTCTCAGTGCACCAGGTAAGGTCCACCCAGAGCTTTCTATATTTGAAGCATGACTTCTCCCACCTTGTATTCCATATATGAAGTCCAGCATTCCATTGGCCTTTTTTTTGATTATTTTGTATTTGATTGTTAAATTTTAAATTGTATAATTGGACTCCCAATGTCCTTGGACCTCCACTGGCAAAGTGGATGCCCTCACTTTTTCCTACTTTAAAATCTGTTTGCCACAGTTTTCCCTATTGTTTATTCTATTAATGTCTTTTTAATTTTAAGCTTCCATTGATTTGCTTACTGTGCTGCCTATCTTTCTGTCATTGGCAAATTTGGATATGTGTTTTTAATCCAATTATCTAAGTCATTAGTAAATATAATGAATAGTTGAGGCCCCAACAGAGATCCAGGTGAAGCATGATCGGTCACATCCCGCCAGTTAGACTCCCTGCCATTGTCCCTGCCCTTTGTCTTGTGCCACTCAGTTAGTTTCCTAATTAGATTCATAATTTGCCTTCAATTCCAGGAATTTCAACTTCAGCCAACAATTTCTTTGAGAGGGACTTTTTCAAATGCTTTCTGAAAATCTATGTAAAAAGACCCCATCTTTAAAAAGATCACTCCTTTAGCCACCAATTCAAATAATTCAATTGGGTTAATCAATTGGGCATGATCTCTTTACAAGTGCATGTTGGTTCTCTCTGATAGCTGAAAAATTTCAAGTGTTCAGTCACCCTAGCACCCCACCTTCGGTAGAATATATTGGCCTTGGATTTACAGGAATTAAACTCTGACTCCAAGGGTTAAATTAGAAGGAGACCTCACACAAACTAGGGTTAATTATAGACTCCATTCACTTCCCAGACAACAGATGTTGGGCGAGCTGGTTTACAATTCCTTGTTTTGTTTTCTATCATGTTTCTTAAGTCGTGGAGTGAACGAATTGAACATACACAATCTTGAAAAAACTTGGATATTTTAATAAAGGGAAAAAGAAAGCACCAAGTGTTTTCAGCTTTAAAAAGTGCCCATTTATACGTCAATTTTTGATTGTGAACCAGAGTAATCGTGTGTACCTCACTCTTTCTCTGTTGTATAGCATTCTGCAGAGTTAAAAATAACTTGTATCTGTGTATTTTGTTATATTTAGAATTCTGTCCATGTCAGGATAAACGTGTTTCATTGATGTGTTTCATCCGCAGTGTAATGATTATGTTATTGGACTGATAGAAGATTTGATTAATTGTTCAAAGAAAAATACTTCAAATCCTACAATGGCAATTTGTGAATTTTATTTCCAGTTTTTAAAGTCTGGAAATAAAAGCTAGTTAAAAATGTCTGACGATACTGTGCCTTTAAGAAATGTATTTTGATCATGTTTCTCTGCAGGATGTTTAAAGCAGTCTCTGGCATTTTGTCAGAATCATTTTGTTTGCTGCTGGTGTTCTCTATTGTTACTGAAATAGTACAATTGACATCATGTTTGTTTTAATCTGAACTGATGCAGTGTTCTGTTGTTTTAGTGTTCCCCTGGGATTGCAGAGTAGAGCTTGATTGGGATGATTGACAGGTCAAGTCATGTGATTGGGGACAGCTTGGCTTTCACAGAGGATTCCAGCTTAGTTTTTTTTTTCAAATGCTGTTTGGAGTTGAGGGAGAGAGGTATCCTTTCCTGTCTCTGAAGTCTGAAGATTGGAAGCTGCTGATTTACTTCTCTGTTTTGCTATCTTGAGGATATATCCTTCTCTGTAAACTGCTGTGTGGATTTTTGTCCATAGATGTTAAAAGCTGGAAGCCTAGTGTCATGTGAGCATACTTGTTTTAATGCTAACTAATTCTGAAGATGGGTCCAAAGATGTGCGGGTTAGGTTGATTGACCAGGTTAAAAATTGCCCCTTAGAGTCCTGAGATGCGTAGGTTAGAGGGATTAGCGGGTAAATATGTGGGGGTAGAGCCTGGGTGGGATTGTGGTCAGTGCAGACTCGATGGGCCGAATGGCCTCCTTCTGCACTGTAGGGTTTCTATTCTATGATGGGTGTATGTCTACTGAATATTGCTTTAAAATTGAAACAACAGAGATAGCTAGCTGCTAAGAATTATACTGTCATGTTTAAGTCCTGTAATTGGTAAAAGTTATGCTAATTCTTTTTATGTTCAAACTGTTTTTAAATAAACTTTGTTTGATAAAAGCTTCCTAGTGAGTCATTTGAATCATACCTGGAGTAAAACACTTTATGCTCACTAATGCCAATGGAGTTTCTGGCCTGGGCTTTAACATGTCCATGAAGCTGTTGGAATGTCATAAAAATCAAACTGATTCATTTATGTCCTTCAGGGAAGAAAAACTGCTGTCTTTACCCAATCTGGCATAAAGTAACTCCTGAAACTCAAAAAGTAGATCTCAAAAATTAAGCTGGACAGTTTTATATCTCAAAAAGAGTTCTCAAAATTATTTTAATCCCTGTATTAAGGTCGTCATATTTTTTTTTGCGATCTTTCTCAGCATTACTGTCCCTCCCAGTTTAGTGTTATCTGCATTTTTAAAATTATACTTCCAATCCCTGAGCCAAATCATTCATGTGAATGGTGCACAGCCGTGGCCCCAACCCTCGGGCCATCGAACACATGTCCCACCTTCTGACAGTCTGATTAAATGCTTCTAACCTGTACTCTCAGGAGTGAAACCTATAGGAATATGTTGACTGATCGATCACAACCTTAAATTCCATAGCATTAAAATGTTTCTGACACTTCTGTGAATCATTTCAGCAGCTTCTTCAGTTCAGACACGACACTGCCTTCAATAGCATATCCAAGTTTGCAAGTTACTTCCTGTTAGGAGAGACAGTACATTGGTGAATTCCTCCTCCCATCCACACAAAGTACACAGAACAAGTGGGCAAGACTGAAGTTTATTGTCAGGAAATGTGAGGTCATACACTAAGGATGAATAATTACAATTTAAATTGGATACCCATCATGGTTATAATATAATGCAATTAAACTTTACCACAGGCAATAATGATTGTAAAAGATGTATACTATTGAAAAAAAACACATTACTGATAAAGTAACTTATTGGGTTTAGACAAAAACAGAAAATGCTGGAAAATCTCAGCAGATCTGACAGCATCTGTGGAGAGAGAATAGAGCTTATATTTAGAGTCTGGATGACCCTTTGCCAAAGCTGGCTCGAAATGTTAACTCTATTCTCTCTCCACAGATGCTGCCAGACCTGAGATTTTCCAGCATGTTCTGTTTTTGTTTTTATCATTGGCTTTTTATTCACCATTTTGCAGAAAATGTTCGGAATCACAGTTTTAGAGGACTAAGCTCCTTGGAGGCAAGCTATGGCAAGAGCAAATGATGACTGAATCCTCTTTACAATGATCTGCTTACATCTGTTTTAGTATCCTGATAATGATAATCAGACTGCAAACTGTGCAATCACTCACTGTCTAGTAGGAATGTAAGAAGCAGGACAAAGATCAGAAAAGATCATTTTACTGTTGTCACAGATGAATGCTGATCATTTTTAAAGCTCTGGAACAAGAAATTATCTGAGCTTTGATGTAAACTTGGTCCCATAAAGAGAAATTAATACCTTCTCTCTGCCTGTAAAATTGCATTTATGTAGGAACAAAGCACAACCTGTAACTGATGAATTCAAATTCAAATCCACAATGCAAGTCGCAAAAATACAATAATGACAAGTCACTGCTTAATTATTTTAGTTTTAATTTATGAAAACAAACTGTAACTGATCAACTGAAATCCTGTTGTCAGCATGATGGTCGAGATGGTCAATACTATGATCTATGTGTCTTGAAATGAGCAAACATGGAACTGGCCAATGAGAAATGCATTGGCCATGCTAAATTCTAAATTGCTTCCAACACAAATAGTTGCAGAGCTGTAGTTGACCCTGAAATATTTCATGCAAATATTTTTAGCCCTGACGAATATACTGCGTATACTGTCACGTGGAATGGTGCTCTTGTACTATCTTGTTCCATTTTCATCAACGAGATAAAGTAGTTGCATTTTATAGTAACTTAACAAGGAAGAGTGTCTCAAAGTGCTTTGTACTGAGTGACTTTTTGAAAGCTCTGACTGTTGTGTAATGTATTCAGGACAAGTTACTATTATTGTGGTTTTGCATTTTTTTTCCATTGATGCCATAGTTAGAGAAATATTCAAGATGCTATTCAGCAACTTGGTTCCTTTGAACATCATTAGTGTAAACAGGCAGCTCTACAATGACAAAGAGTTAATTGTGATTCACCTTTTAATAGCATTGTCTTTTAATAGCATTGCATATTTTTCTCTGAATTTTCCATCCTTCTCCTCTCCCCACCACTATCTCTCCTGAAGACTGTGACTCATGTCATGGCTTTATTTTACCAACAACTGGGCATTTATATAATACCTTTACTATAGTAAGCTGCTTCATGAGAGCATTATCAAACAAAATTGGACACTGTATGCATGAGGTATTTAAAAAATATTTTGAAATATACTTTGTGCTGTCACCAAGAGCTGTAGAGGGGGTTGAGATGGATAGCTCTCTTTTCCGATGGCATAGACAAGATGGACTGAATGACTTCTTTCTGCGCCATAAACTTTCTATGTTTCTTGGAAAATATTAGGGCAGAAGACCAAAAGCTTGGTCAAATAGAGGTCTTAAAGAAGGAAAGAGAATTATAGAGTCATAGAGGTTTACAGCATGGAAACAGGCCCTTCGGCCCAACTTGTCCATGCCGTCCCTTTTTTTCAACCACTAAGCTAGTCCCAATTGCCTGCGTTTGGCCCACATCCCTCCATACCCACCGTACCCATGTAACTGTCTAATTGATTTTTGTAATTGAAATTGTATCCCCCTCTATCACTACCTCTGGCAGCTTGTTCCAGACACTCACCACCCTCTGTGTGAAAAAATTGCCCCTCTGGACCCTTTTGTATCCCTCTCCTCTCACCTTAAACTTATGCCCTCTAGTTTTAGACTACCTTACCTTTGGAACTATCTAGCTGTTCTGTGCCCCTCATTATTTTATAGACCGCTATAAGATCACCCCGAAGCCACCTGTGCTCCAGGGAAAAAAGTCCCAGTCCATCCAGCCTCTCCTTATAACTCAAACCATCAAGTCCCGGTGGCATCCTAGTAAATCTTTTCTGCACTCTTTCTAGTTTAATAATATCCTTTCTATAATAGGGTGATCAGAACTGTACACAGTATTCCAAGTGTGGCCTTACCAATGTCTTATACAACTTCAACAAGACGTCCCAACTCTTGTATTCTATGTTCTGACCAATGAAACCAAGCATGCTGAATGCCTTCTTCACCACACTGTCCACCTGTGACTCCACTTTCAAGGAGTTATGAACCTGTACCCCTGGATCTCTTTATTCTATAACTCTCCCCTGCACCCTACCGTTAACTGAGCAAGTCCTGCCTTGGTTCGATCTACCAAAATGTATCAGCTTGCATTTATCTAAATTAAACTCCATCTGCCATCCATCAGTCCACTGGCCCAATTGATCAAGATCCCGTTACAATTCTAGATAATCTTCACTGCCCACTATGCCAACAATCTTATGTCATCTGCAAACTTACAAACCAAGACTCCTAAATTCGCATCCAAATCATCAATATCAATGACAAATAACAGTGGACCCAATCCCTGAGGCACACTGCTGGTCACAGGCCTCCTTTATTGAAGAGATTTAAGGAGGAAATTTAAGAGCTTAAGCCACTGATAGCTGAAGGCGCCAATGGTGGAGTAATTAAAATCAGGGATGCTTAGGAGAATCAAAAAACATGAGCAATACTCCCAAAATCACATTAGGAGTTAATGTTTTCTGTCCTTTGAGGATCCCAAAAGCTTACACTGGAATTTTAAAATATACATATATTATACAGACATTTCCTTTTCTCCATTTCTCTCCTGAAGCAAGTGATTCAGTAATAGAAACCATTTCAGCCAGGAGATTACTTTTGATCCATATAGCCCATCCCCTCTTGGTTTTAACTCTCTCAGTTAGGAGGCAGGGATGCTTAGGAGCTCAGACTACAGGAACACAGATATGTCAGAGGTTTGAGGAGCGAGACCGTGGTCGGATTTGTAAAGAAGAATGAGAGAGTTAAAACCAAGAGGGGATGGACGATCTGGATCAAAAGTCATCTCCTGGCTGAAATGGTTTCTATTACTGAATCACTTGCTTCAGGAGAGAAATGGAGAAAAGGAAATGTATGTATAATATATGTATATTTTAAAATTCCAGTGTAAGTTTTTGGGATCCTCAAAGGACAGAAAACATTAACTCTTAATGTGATTTTGAGAGTATTGCCATGCTTTCTGATTCTAAATTAGGAAAACAACTCGATGACAAAGATTTTTATTTTCCCAGAGTCCAAAGCTGAACATGAACCTATATGGACGGTTGAGAAAATCCTTTTACTAAAGTCTCATGTTCAACAAAATGAATTTTGTTACTTTTAAGTGGACGACCAAAGGACGGAAGGAAGTACTGTAGTAAACTGTCAACCTATATAGCAGTTCTGGTGAACTCAAAGAGCTCATGTATGCTGACAACACCCATTTCCACCTTAGCACTAACCTCTTCGAGTCCTCTGCAGTTGCTAAGTTAATAAATTGCTTACCTGGCACCTGGTAATGAATGAGCAGTCACTCCCTCCAATTAAATATTGGGAAGACAGAAGCCAGTGCCTTCAGCTCCTGTTCTGAACTCTCTTCCCTAGCTATTAATTCCATCCCTCCCCGAGGCAACTGTTAGAGGCTGAACCAAACTTGCAACAATGGTGTCTTATTTGCCCCCAAGGTGAGCTTTTGACCATGCATTCATTCCATAACAAAGACTGTCTATTTCCACCTCTGTAACATCACCCAAATTCCTTCCCCTCAACCTAGCTCTCTCTAACCATTTGGCCATTTGCTTTGCTCTGCACTGTATGTGGCTCTGTGTCTAAGTTTGCTTTATAATTCTCCTGTTAAGTGCCTTGGGATGTTATATTCTGTTAATGTTGGAAATTGTTGTTGTTACATTTCTATTTTTTTTATCAGTATTTTTATTGAGGGTTTTTCATGTCACATTTTACCGCAAGATGCAACAAATTCCCAAAATCTAGTGCAGTACCGAGTGATCATTATTCCATGTATACACACACAAGAGACCAGCAAATAGTCACATATGGTCCAGATTATATTGTTGTTGTCATCATCTCCTTTCATACAGATATTGAAAGGATACCAGAAAGAGTGGAGGAGTCTCAGGATTACAGGATAAAGCTGAGATTACATGGCACCATGATGCATGCCCTCCTCCACAGGATAACAAAGACAGAGCTACACAATATATGGGATCCCTTATGGGGTAAAATACAACCAATCAGGATCTAACTCAGCATCCCAAGACTTCCAAGCAATGAAAGGATCCTCAGCATAAGGAGAACATCAGGATGCCGCCATCGGCACAAGGCGTAGCATGGCAGTGTACACTCGTATACAGGAGACAATAAGCCAAGGATTCTTGCATCATGTCAAGACCCTCAACACAACAGACTTCACTCCTCTGCAACCATATCCGAGGCACAGTTCAGGCTCCAACATCACCAGAAAACCTAACCCATTTTCCATCAAGGAAACTTCATTGACAAGGAGAAGAAAAATTGTCAAGACACCCATCAGTGGATATCTCGGGGAGAGATACAGTCCTCTTCCTCCTGACAAGATAAGGGAAATCCTCGAACTAAATATAAAAAAAATCAGAGCCTCTATCAGCACCTCACCTATCCAGATAAAGAAAGAGCGAAGAACATCAGGATTAGCCAATAGACTCCTGGCATAGTCTAGCAGTGTACACTTTCGCACAAAGTTTCCAGAAACAGAACAGCATAACCTCATAAGAAATGGGATACTGTCTCCACCCCCCCCATCACCCCACCGCCCCCCAGAAATCCCTATATAAGGCCACTTGGAGAAGGACGACCTACTTCTCGATCCAACCTAATCTCCAACTGGAGAAAGAATCTAACA
The DNA here is from genome assembly GCF_964213995.1 of Mustelus asterias. Lineage (NCBI taxonomy): Eukaryota > Metazoa > Chordata > Chondrichthyes > Carcharhiniformes > Triakidae > Mustelus > Mustelus asterias. The sequence goes on along the minus strand of NC_135801.1, from coordinate 113,248,000 downwards.
ATGTTGTGCCAATGCATTTAGGCTCACACTCGGGCCCCACAGCCAACAGGATACTACATCCCAGGGGAGCCAAGTCTCAAGAAGCAGAGTAGTCCAGAAGCCCTCAAAAGGACCCATTTCAGGGGAGGGCAGCCTACTCCCCTGCCCAAAATACCCTCCACCTGACCCAGGTAAACACTGTTACTACGGTCCTAACCTACTCAATCGAGCTAAACTAGAATAAGAGACAATAGGTCAAGAATACTCACATCAATCTTATACATGGCAAATTACTCCTATTTCTAGGCACCCCAGAGGCGCTACTTAGGCCTCACCATCAACGAGATTCGGCCCATTTTCCCTCATCAAAGAAACCCTAATGACAGGATATGTCCACCATACATTCTACAAGCCAAGTAATCATGTAACCACTGTCACAACCTGTGCAGCCAAGTAAACATAGAAGACCAATCCAAGAAAAGCTAAGATGTCCAAGAAAGGATTAGCTGACCATGCCCCCTAGACGTGCACCAGTACATATTTCCCCCAGTTCCAACAATACCAGAGGCAGCAACGACAGCAAAGAAAATTCAGTCTTTTCCAGGATACATGTACCTTCATAGGAGACAATTAAAGATTCCTTAATCGTAAAATAACAAGTACAAAGGAGAAAAGTGACAGCAACTGTTCTATGGGGGTTTTCCTCGCCTACAGTGAGGATTTATAAGGCCATACCAATCGCCTCTATATCAAACCACGGAGCTACCACCCAGCTGTGGTGCTACTCATCTCATCTATAAATAAAGTGAAGGGTACCAATAAATATATTCCCCCAGTGTAAATGCAAGGATTCAGTCGAAACACCACAGCAGTCATTGCTGTTTCTGAGCTTGTGACTCCTGATCCACAGTTTGAGAAGCAATGGAAGTTTTGAGAAACAGTAATCTGGGACAAAATTAATATTCACATGGATAAATGTAGGTTACTTAAGGAAAACCAGCATGGATTTGTTATGGGTAAATCTTGTTTAACGAACTTGCTGTAGTTTTTGAAGAAGTAATGGAGAGGGTTAATGAGGGCAATGCAATTGATGTGTTGTACATGGACTTATAAAAAGTGTTTGATACAGTGCCAATCAACAGACTTGTTAACAAAGCTATAACTAATGGAATAAAAGGGATAGTAGCAGCATAGATACAAAATTGTAGTGGTTAATAGATGTTTCTTGAGCTGCACGGAGGTTTGTCGTTGAGTTCCCCAGGGGTTGATGTTGGGACCCTTGCTTTTCCTGATGTACATAATGACCTAAACCTTGGCATTACAGGGCACAGTTTCAAATCTTGAAGATGATTTGACACTTGGAACTTTTTGAACTTGTATAGGACACTGGTTTGGCCTCAGCTAGAATATTGCATCCAGTACTGAGTGTCATATTTTAGGAAGGATGTGAAGAGAGTGGAGAAAATGCAGAAAAGATTCATGAAAATGGTTCCAGGGAAAAGGAACTTGAGTTATGAAGGTAGATTGAGAGGTTGATACTTTTTTCTTTGACGAAAAGGTGGCTGAGAGGAGATTTTATGTAGGTATTCAAAATCACGAAGGGCCGGGAAAGTCAAAACCTGAAACTGTTCCTGCTTACGGCAGGTTTGAAAACAAGGGCACAGATTGAAAGTAATTGGCAAAAGAATTGAAAGTGATATGATAAAAAACGATTTTAGGCAGCCAGCCGTTAAGGTCTGGTGGAATGCATTGCTTGAATGGTGGAGGTAGGTTTAATCAAAGTGTTCAGAAAGAAAATAGGACTATTATCAGAAGAGGAAGAAAATGCAGGGTTGGGGGAGAAGGCGTGAGAATTATATGAAGGGAATCGCTAATTTGGAAAGCCGATGCCAGCACGATGGGCTGAATGCCTTCCCCCTGTACTGTAATAATTCTGTGATTCTGAAGTATGCACTGTCTGCAAAAGCAAGGATAAATCCAACCTGACTAATTAGCACCCATTGGCCTAATCCGAATCATCGGCAAAGTCATGTCAGTAGTCATAAACCATACTCTCAAGTAGCAGTTGCATACGAATGATGTATTATTGCGATTTTGTGTTTTATCAGAATTACTTGGCTCCAAACCTTGTTAGATCCTTGGTTCAAACAGGGACACATTAGCTGAATTCTAGAGATAGGGTGAGTGCTCTTGACATCAAGACAGAATTTGACCTGCATGTAGGACTAATCAACCTGAGTAAAACTGGTCAGTGGGGGTTGGAGGAAAATGTTTACAGTGACTGGCAGGAGAAAAGATTACTTTTACTTACCAAACAAAAACAGGCCATTTGTTCCAACTTGGTGTTTGTACCTCACCCAAGTTTTTTCTCATTCTGCCTTCCTCATCTCAGCCATTCAGCATCGAGTCCCTTTCTATGTTGTTTCTAAGGTTGTTAGGAAGGCATATGGTGTCTTGGCGTTTATTGGTAGGGGGATTGAATTTAGGAGTCGTAGCGTTATGTTGCAACTGTACACAACTCTGGTGCGGCCGCACTTGGAGTACTGTGTGCAGTTCTGGTCCCCACATTACAGGAAGGATGTGGAGGCTTTGGAGAGGGTGCAGAGGAGGTTTACCAGGATGTTGCCTGGTATGGAGGGGAGATCCTATGAGGAGAGGCTGAGGGATTTGGGATTGTTTTCGCTGGAAAGGCGGCGGCTAAGAGGGGATCTTATTGAAACATATAAGATGATTAGAGGTTTAGATAGGGTGGATAGTGATAGCCTTTTTCCTCTGATGGAGAAATCCAGCACGAGGGGGCATGGCTTTAAATTGAGGGGGGGTAGTTATAGAACCGATGTCAGGGGTAGGTTCTTTACCCAGAGGGTGGTGAGGGATTGGAATGCCCTGCCAGCATCAGTAGTAAATGCGCCTAGTTTGGGGGCGTTTAAGAGATCCGTAGATAGGTTCATGGACGAAAAGAAATTGGTTTAGGTTGGAGGGTCACAGTTTTTTTTTAACTGGTCGGTGCAACATCGTGGGCCGAAGGGCCTGTTCTGCGCTGTAATGTTCTATGTTCTATGTTGTACTCACCTAAGTTTTCTTTAGGAAGTGTCTAAACCATTAGCCATAACCACTTCCTGTGGTAGTGAGTTCCACATTCTAACTACTCTGAGTAAAGACATTTCTCCTCATTTCCCTAATGGATTTATTAAAAATTGTTTTGCATTTATGGTCCCAGGCCAAAGTGAAAACATTCTCTTCAGACCTGTGCTGTCCAACCCATTGATAATTTTACAGATGGTCAGAGCTAAAGGAAAGAGCTCAATTTTCTGAATAGCTGTAATCTCTCAGTTCTGTTATTATTTTGTAAATCTTTGTTGCACAGTCTCCTGTGCTTCTATGTTCTTTCTTTGGTACGGAGGCCAGAATTGTGTACAATGCTTATGCTTATTCTAAATGTGGCCACTGGGGTCCTATACAAGTTTAATGTGACTTCACTACTTTTGAATTCTTTACTCCTAGAAATAAATTCTTGTACTTTTCAATGTTAATTGTTTCGTTAACCTGCAATGCTGTTTTTAATGATTTGTTCACCCATACTTCTTGGATTGGGCAATAACTATTTTCCATGTTAGTGATGCCCACATCCTGATATATGAATTTATAAAAATGTTCGTGCTAGTATTCACTTGTTCAATTAGCGTTCATTAAATCTTCTTGACCCCTGGGGGAAATTTTTAATCTAATGAACCTGCTGGGAAATGGGCAGGATTGGTTGAATTGCTAGATTTACACCCTGCTTGATATTACTCTTTATGATTTCATTTGGGTCGATTGTAAAACCAGTATTGCATTCCTTCCTGTCAATTTGCCGACTGGCATGTTAGACTTTATGGGGGAAATTTAAACCTATGACAAATTCTACTTTTATGCTGTTTTGCTGGCTTTCATAATGAGAAAGATACGATGGAGGCTAGGAATAGAACAAGCAGTGAACAAATCTATAAAATGCTTCTCCTTGCATTATTCTTGCTACACTTGCAAAATTAACAAGATTTCAGGGAAAGTGAAGACGTGGAAGCCAAAATATATCTAGAGTGAAGATGCTGAAAGAAACAACAATATAACCCAGGTTAATTACATTGCCTATACTGATTTATTTTTAGCCTTTGCATTTAATAAGGTAATTACATCACCTGTGACATCTGTTGGTAGACATTCTAATTAGTTGCAGCTGTTTTAGTTGCCGCGTGCAGTAGGCAATCAGAGGACGAAAGTACATTCTTAACTTAAAACTGGCTTTGGGCTAGGAGCCATGGTGGTGCTGTACTGTATGTCCCTTGACCTAGCCCCAGTAGGTAAGCCAACATATTCTCTGCTGCCTACCTTCAATGCTACCAGAACTAACCTCTACAAAACCAGATCTCTTTCCTGCAATCGCCACAAACCACCCCAACCCATTTTCACATTCCTTCCCAGTGCAAGCAACTCCAGAGATTTCACTCCTCCCTTGGTGCCCGCACCATTCTTACTTGGGTAGTAAATTAAATTGTACATTAGCCTTTCTCTTCATGTTGCCAAATTGCACGTTTCCCCAGTTACTGTACTATAAATTTAAAAACCTGAAATAGTTAATGGCATTGTAGCCTTTTTTATTATAATGTGAATAATCTAAAATAATTTTTATTCCTCATTGTTTAGGTGAATAGGAAAAACTTGCAGTTAAGAGCTGTCATAACTCAATATCTTAAGATCTTGGACATACATTGCATTACTTTGAGGGTTATTGATTATAATTATGGAGGCAAAATGGCAGCCATTTTGCACACTGAAGAAGGGCAATTCAATGCTGATGTCTCACATTGGGCTTGTATCGACAACTTGCAGAGTTAAAAGCAAGAATCCTATCAACCCAGCCAAGATGAATATTTTTGGCTCTTTAAATCTGAGTTATTGTACACTCATTTTATATATGTTGATTTCCTGTTATATAATGGGACAGTACATTGGACTTCCAGAGTGATAGGTACCCTCCATGTTTGGTGTTGGACATCATTTGTACTTTTGGAGCTTGTTTTTTTATTTGTCCACGGGATTTGGGCCTGCTGGCGAGGCCAACATTTATCGCCCATCCCTAATTGCCCTTGAGAAAATGGCGGAGAGTCATCAGTTTCATGGGGTCGGCACACCTATAGTGTTGTTGAAAGTGAGTTGCTGAATTTTGAACCAGCGACAGCGAAGAAATGGTGATACAGTTCCACGGCAGGATGCTGTGTGACCTGGAGGGAGACTTGTAGGTGCTGGTGTTCCCATGCATCTGCTGCACTTATCCTTCTAAGTTCTCTATTGGCAGCAATCCTTTGAAGAAAGGAGAGTAAAATAAGATGGTTAAAAAGCAGTAATTCTCCATTATTTAATTGTTCTTGTCAAAAAAGGGTACTGGTGTGTAAGTTATTGTCGTTTTTCTTTGTCATCTTAACATTCTATCCTTACCCTCTACTATTAAATTTGTCTGCAGCGCTATAAATTTTGAAAAGTATGTGTAATGAATTGGAGTATCTTTCAATATCTTTGTTTGCCTATATCTACTTCCAAACACATGATTTAAATCCCAAGAACAAAAGCCCCATGCTGACCATCTCTCTCCCAAACAAGATAAATTTTACAATGTGACTTGTGCGTGAGAACTTGTGATAGTGAGTCTAAAATCATTTCTGGCTTTATTACCCTGCTGTATGATGGCAAATTGCTTTCCTGACTTGCTCAAAGAAAAGAAACAACTTACAAACTATCCTGTACAGCACTTAATTTGAACACAGAAAATATATGCTGCTTCACAGCTCCAGGGACCTGGGTTCGATTCCCGGCTTGGGTTACTGTCTGTGTGGAGTTTGCACATTCTCCTCGTGTCTGCGTGGGTTTCCTCCCGGTGCTCCGGTTTCCTCCCACAGTCCAAAGATGTGCGGGTTAGGTTGATTGGCCAGGTTAAAAATTGCCCCTTAGAGTCCTGAGATGTGTAGGTTAGAGGGATTAGTGGGTAAATATGTGGGGGTAGGGCCTGGGTGGGATTGTGGTCGATGGGCTGAATAGCCTCCTTCTGCACTGTAGGGTTTCTATGATTTCTATGAAACTATGAATTTGATTTAATATGCTAAATCTTCCTTGTATGCAGATTGAGTCATACTTCCTTCCTGAAGTCATGGCCTGTTCAGTTCATAGCACCTTAGATTTGAACATTACAACCATAGGATTAGGAGCAGCTGAGTTTGAAAGCTGTTGACTTTAACCTTTATAATGATATATCTTACATTTTAATTTTGCCTAACTTGTTTATGTTAGTTTTATTTATTCACTATTTAAAGCCGGTAATAGAATGATTGAATCTTTTACCCAAAAGAGAGCTACTTGTCTTTTTATACTCAAGCATTTTTTCAGTTCATAGCGAATCTGAGATGTGGCTGTTGCTGCATTATGTGCAGCACATCTAATGTGCCATTAACTGACAGGCTGTGTGACTCAGCTATATTTAAGACCTAAATACAGTACAGCGTGTTTGTGCACCAGCTGCAGTCACAGTGCATTACTACTCTTTTGGAATCTTGCTTTAGTAGTAGTGCACCATTCTATATAAAATTACATAATGCACAACTATGACTGCTAGCATAACTATCACTTGATGCTGAATTACTGGAAATTTAAAAAAATGTCAAGCCTGTGTTGCCCCTATTTGCAGGATTATGTCACATTTTGTTTTGCTAATTGCTAAAGATGTACTTTTGTGACGGGGATCAAAATTTTTGTCATTTTAATTGATTTCTTTAAAAATAACACTGTTAGAAATGCTACTGATGCTACACTAATTCTTTGCAGTTGGTTGGAGTTCAGTATCAATATTGCCAAACTGCTCTATTCAGCATAATGACCCTGAATGCTGCTGACTTTACCTGTTCTTTGCACATGGTTTAGGAGGGGGGGAGGGGGGGGAGCCTCAGCTGCTCCTGAATTTCCTGTGTTGTTCATTTTGTTTCTATTCTAACCAGTCACCTCTGCCTCTCACCCCTGATTGAGCCCTTCTGATTTACCTCTTCCTCACATTCTGGTACTCTCTGGTACTCCCTTTTGTCACCTCAAGTCTTTTGAATTTCCTGTGATGTAATGTTCCTGTCATCTGTTTTGCCTTTCAGGGGAAAAAAAACTGTTTATCTGCGTTAGTCGGTGGATTTTTTTTTCCAGGCCTTCCTTCCCTTCAATTAGTGGTTTTTTTTTTGTTTTCCATCCCTCAAATCCATAGAGGTTTCTACCAACTACCAAAAAAAAGTTATGATTTAATCCAGTGCATTACAATGTGTTCTCCATATAGGTTGTAATTCTGCTCTCTGCCTTTGTATTTCTTGCTTCATTTTTGCATTTATAATCATCCTCTATTGCTTCCTGATTGGCATAGCCAAAATAGATGAGTTACTAGCAGAAAATGCTGGATATATAAAGTAGGTCTGAGTTTTGAGAAGATAAATGATAAATGTTCTGCATGAAATCCTTCATCAAAGCTAGCACTGGCAGGATGGGAGCTTTCATTTAAAAATGACCAAATCAAAGAGAATAACAAAGAACAGCAGGTGAAGATCAAGACCACATAAATGTAGATTGCTGTAAGCAGGCAGTTAATTGTTTTATCTTTGAGATGAGGCATTAAACAAAGACCCCGTTCCCTTTCTCAGGCAGTCATAAGATCTCCTGGCACTATTTGAAGAAGAATAGCAACATTTTTCATTTTTTCCTCCCTTTAAAGGACTATCCTTCCTATACCAATTCTGAAGAAGGGTTTCTAATTTAAAATGTCATTCTTCAGATATTGATGGAGCTGCTGTGTATTTCTAACAATATCTATTTCTGTCTCCTATCCAACATTTGCATTTTTAAAAAATTCTCCAACCTGAAACATTTGCACAGTTATATCTGTACTTTATTGTTGTTAAATGTTCAGAAAGCCTTAGTGGACTTTCAGAAAATATTGGATTCCAACAAATAAATGTTAGCAAAAATGAATTCACATGGAATTGGAAACAATCTATTGACATGGACATGGAATTGGTTCGTATATAGGAGACATAAAGTAGAGATATGGTTGTATACAACACTTGGCAGGATATGAATGGAGGTGTCCTCTAGAAATCTACCAGAGCCTCAGCTTTTCACCATATTTATCAATGACATTTATGAAGGAATAGAGAAACCTGAACAACCATATATGCTACTGATGTCAAATTAGGTGGCACAGCAAATATTGCAGAGTGGAACAGGAAGTTGATAGATTGAGTGGTCAAACTGTGGCAGATGGAGTTCAATGTGGACAAGTATGAGATTATCAATTTGAGAAAGATTGACCAAATAATAAGAAGCTGGAATCTTAGGAGGAGCAGAGAGTCTGTGGGGCTCATCTCTGGATGATGAGGTGAATCTCCACTGGTTGGAGTACACTTTGAACAAAGGAAGATGGTTGTGGTTGTTGGAGGACAATCATTTCAGCCCCAGACACTGCTGCAGAGTTCCTCAGGAGGGTGCCCTAGGCCCAACCATTTCAGCGGCTTTATTCCCTCAGAAATGGCCTTCCCTCAGAAATGGGTAATGTTTGCTGATGATTGCACAGTGTTCAGTACAACTGTATGCCTCACACTGCCAGGGATCTGGGTTCAATTCCAGCCTTGGGTGACCCCCACCCCGCTGTCTGCGTGTGTTTCCTTTGGATGCTCTGGTTTCCTCCCACAATCCAAAGAGGTGGATTGGCTACAATCAATTAGTGTCCCAAGATGCGTAGTTAGATGGATAGCCATTGTAAATGCATGGGGTAGACCTGGCAGGGTTGCTTTTTTGGAGGCTCAGTGCAGACCCGATGGGCTGGATGGCGGCCTCCTGGACTGTTGGGATTCTATGGTTCTGTGCACCTGTGTAAAAGTTGATCTTCTTGTAAATGTTGACCCTGATCTATGGCCTTAAAAAAATGTACATTTTTTTCATGTACCTCAATGCCTACCCTAGTGTTTTAAGAATCAAAGTCTAAACATTTCCTAACCTTTGTATAATTTCTACAATCACATCAAACAGCTCAGTTCATTGTTCATTAAAAAAGTTACACTTACTGTATTTCCTCCAGTCCTTACATATCAATTAAGACAGGAAGAAAGTAGATTGATGTTGAAACTGACAGATTGGGAAAGGGAAATAAACGGTGCACGTGGAAACTGGGTGCAAGGGCCAACTTTCAGAGTGAACATTAAATAAACGCCCAGGCCTTATGTCCTCAAACATTGCAATCGGCCTCCTTGGGGAGATTGGAGATGGTTCAGGGTTTGCCAGTTGGGCACCTAAAATCTTTTTGAACTAAGTGGCAGTAATCCTAATTTTTCATCCATATTATCAACCTTTACTGTATTTAGAATCATAGAATCCCTGCAGTGCAGAAAGAGGCTATTTGGCCCATTGAATCTGCACCGACTCTCTGACAGAGTATCTTACCCAGGCCCACTCCGCCGCCCTATTACCCCTGCATTTAATATATAGAAGAACTATTTGTTGTCTTGCATGCTCCTGATGATTTGAGATTATAGTATCACTTGAATATTTCAAGACTTGTATAATTTGCTATCTATAAATGCAAGTCAAAGTTGATCTCAGCAGCTAAGTATCTAACCTAGCTTCTTTCCATATTTGTCAAACAGCAACATCTTGCATTCATATAGCATCTTTAATGTAATGAAACGATCTGATGTATTTCACTGGAGCATTATAAATTAAGTTGCGACACAGAGCTGTGTAAAATGACTAGGTCAGGTAACTGAAAGCTTGGTCAGAGGTACGTTTTAAGGAGTGCCTTAAAGAAGGCAAATGAGAGATGTAGGGAGGGTTTTATTATTTGTATCTCAAGTTGGCTTACATTAACACTGCAATGAAGTTACTGTGAAAATTGCCACACTCCGGCGCCTGTTCAGATACACTGGGAGAATTTAGCATGACCAATGCACCTAATCAGCACGTCTTTCGGACTGTGGGAGGAAACCAGAGCACCCGGAGGAAACCCACGCAGACACGGGGAGAATGTGCATCCGCACAGACAGTGACCCAAACCGGGAATCAAACCCGGGTCCCTGGCACTGTGGGGCAGCAGTGCTAACCACTATGCTACAGTGCTGCCTTTCAATTTGGGATCTCGACGACTGAAAGCATGGCCAACAATGGTGGAGAAATTAAAATTGGGGATGCACCGGAAGTCAGAATTGGAGATTGCAGATATCTTGGAGGGTTGTGGGGCTGGATGAGATGACAGATGGGAATGGGTGAGACCATGGAGAGATTTTAAAAACAACTTGTTTGAATAAACCTTTACTGTTTCTCTTGGCGCTTAACAAGGATTATTGTTTTAAAATTTAAAAATTGCTTATCTGAGAGCCAGTAAGTGCAGGAGAGTGATAGGGATATAAGACTAAGAGTTAAGACATGAGCAGCAGAGTATTGGATGATCTCAAATTTACACAGGGTAGAATGTAAGTGACAAGCCAGCAGTTCATTAGAATGGTTGAATCTAGAGGTAATGAAGATGTATATAAGTTTCAGCAGCAGATGAGCTGAGTCAAAGATGAAGTTTTGGTGATGTTACAGAGGTGGAAATAGGCTGTCTTAGTGATGGGACAAATATGAAGTTAGAATCTCATTTTGAGATTAATCAGATGTTGATTGTGAAAATTGTAAACAGATTGGCTTAATATTTTATTCAGTAAGAAGCTTAACAACACCAGGTTAAAGTCCAACAGGTTTATTTGGTAGCAAAAGCCACACAAGCTTTCGGAGCTGCAAGCCCCTTCTTCAGGTGAGTGGGAATTCTGTTCACAAACAGAGCATATAAAGACACAAACTCAATTTACATGAATAATGGTTGGAATGCGAATACTTACAACTAATCAAGTCTTTAAGAAACAAAACAATGTGAGTGGAGAGAGCATCAAGACAGGCTAAAAAGATGTGTATTGTCTCCAGACAAGACAGCCAGTGAAACTCAGTGGGGGTTACAAATAGTGTGCCATGAACCCAATATCCCGGTTGAGGCCGTCCTCGTGTGTGCGGAACTTGGCTATCAGTTTCTGCTCAGCGACTCTGCGCCGTCGTGTGTCGCGAAGGCCGCCTTGGAGAACGCTTACCCGAATATCAGAGGCCGAATGCCCGTGACCGCTGAAGTGCTCCCCAACAGGAAGAGAACAGTCTTGCCTGGTGATTGTCGAGCGGTGTTCATTCATCCGTTGTCGCAGCGTCTGCCTCACTATGCAGACGCTGCGACAACGGATGAACGAACGCCGCTCGACAATCACCAGGCAAGACTGTTCTCTTCCTGTTGGGGAGCACTTCAGCGGTCACGGGCATTCGGCCTCTGATATTCAGGTAAGCGTTCTCCAAGGCGGCCTTCGCGACACACGACGGCGCAGAGTCGCTGAGCAGAAACTGATAGCCAAGTTCCGCACACACGAGGACGGCCTCAACCGGGATATTGGGTTCATGGCACACTATTTGTAACTCCCACAGAATTTCACTGGCTGTCTTGTCTGGAGACAATACACATCTTTTTAGCCTGTCTTGATGCTCTCTCCACTCGCATTGTTTTGTTTCTTAAAGACTTGATTAGTTGTAAGTATTCGCATTCCAACCATTATTCATGTAAATTGAGTTTGTGTCTTTATATGCTCTGTGAACAGAATTCCCACTCACCTGAAGAAGGGACTTGCAGCTCCGAAAGCTTGTGTGGCTTTTGCTACCAAATAAACCTGTTGGACTTTAACCTGGTGTTGTTAAACTTCTTACTGTGTTTACCCCAGTCCAACGCCGGCATCTCCACATCATTAATATTTTATTGTCAGGGAAAGAGTCAGTAGCTGTGGAACCAAGTTTGGAGCGGGGTCCGAAAACAATGGTTCTAGTATTCACAAGAATTAATTGGAGGAAATTTCAGCACACCTAGTTCTGGATGTTGGTTAAGCAGTCTGTTAATTTACCGGAGTGGAGGAGTGAAGAGAGGTCATCATAAGATAGAGCTGCGTGTTGTTTAATCCCAGTAAAAATAAGCTTCTAGGACTACTTCACGTGCACAAACTGAATAGACTGAAATAGAATCATAGAATCCCTACAGTGTGGAAGGAGGCCATTCGTCCAATTGAGTCTGCACCGACTCTGAAATGAACATCCAACCCAGGTCCTCCCCATTGCCCTACCCCTATAACCCCACATATTTTACATTTGATTTGATTTATATTGTCACGTGTATTAGTGTACTTTGAAAAGTATTGTTTCTTGCGCACTATATGGACAAAGCATACCGTTCATAAAGAAGGAAAGAAGAGGGTGCAGAATGTTAGTGTTGCAGTCATAGACAGGGTGCAGAGAAAGATCAACTTAATATAAAGTAGGTCCATTCAAAAGTCTGGCAGCAGAGAAGAAGCTGTTCTTGAGTCAGTTGGTACGTGACCTCAGATTTTTGTATCTTTTTCCCAATGGAAGAAGTATGCCTGGGATGTGTGGGGTCCTTGATTGTGCTGGCTCCCTTTCCGAGGCAGCGGCAGGAAGTGTAGACAGAGTCAATGGATGGGAGGCTGGTTTGCGTGATGGACTGGGCTTTCTTCACGACCCTTTGCAGTTTGTTGCGGTCTTGGACAGAGCAGAAGCCATACCAAGTTGTGATACAACCAAAAAGGATGCTTTCTATGGTGCACCTGTAAAAGTTGGTGAGGGTCGTAGTGGACAGGCCAAACTGCCTTAGCCTCCTGAGAAAGTGGCTAATCCACCTAAACTACACATCTTTGGATTGCGGAAGGAAACCGGAGCACCCGGAAGAAATCCACGCAGACATCAGAAAATGTGCAAACTCCACACAGGCAGTCACCCAAGGGCAGAATTGAACCTGGGTCCCTGGCACTGTGAGGCAGCCATGCTAGCCACTGTGCCATCGTGCCACTGTGCCACCCTGTCTTCAAGAATGCAGTTGCAGGTCTCAATTTTGAAATAATCTGAATTTACAACACTGTGAATTATTCAATTCAGCTTTTCAAGAAAAATGCTATGATAAAAGGTTTGAATCACAGTGCTAACAAACACCATAGCACCAGCCTCCTAAGAGGAGCTTTCAGCCCTGAGCTGAGCATTGGTCTGCTTTAAATGTATATGTAAGCTTAAAGCATAATATTTCCTTTACATTTGTATTTTCACAGCTGTGTACTTGTTGTATTAATTTCACCTTAAGTGACATTATTAGTTGCTCTTTGCACATTATTCTTTTGAAGATTATTTTAACTTTTATTTAGGTGCATTTTATATCAATTGAGTCGCTGAAATAGTCACTGAACTGAGATAAAAATGTGGCATACAAATCCTTTTTTTCCTCCATTCATTTTTTAAACAATTTTTCTCTAAAGATGCTGACTCATGCTGTCGTAGATTGTTAATCCTGTGATACCTCAACCAAGTGGCTATTTTGCATGTGTGAGCCTATATGTTGAACGTTGGCAGGCTATTTGACTGCAGGGGAGGATAAACTGAGACAAATACACACCTTGTTCAACATCCAAACACACTTCCAGCAGAGATCCCTAGGTAATGGTGAGAACAAATACTCAATTGTTTAGCAGTTCTGATTTCCTGGGAATCAAACCTGAGGCGCAGTACAGCACTGCCTTGTGTCCACTAGTTGCAGGGCCTGTTTGAGTTCAGTAATGAAGCTCTTCACTTACAATACACAACTGGAGAAGTAAGGATTGTTCTGCTTAGAAAACAGAAATTGAGAGGAGAGAAAGTTGATGTAGCTGTCCAAAATTGAGGGATCATGATTGAGCAGATATAGGGCAATTGCTCCCTTTGGTGGAAAAGTTGAGAACCAGACGATACTGATATAAGGTGAATAGCAAAAGAACCAATGATGAGATAAGTTTTTTTTAATGCGGTGAATGAGTAGAATCTGGAATGTACTGCCCGAGGGTATGGTGGAGGCAGATTCACTGCTTTACTTAAACACAGTAAGAAGTCTCACAGCACCAGGTTAAGACTTCTTACTGAGACTTCTTACTGTGTACCCCAGTCCAACACCGGCATCTCCACATCATGATTACCTAAACAGCCATAATAACACTGTGGCTACCAGCATAGCACAGAGGCTGAATCCTCTGTGGCAATTAGCTCACCCGACCATTCAAAGCTGCTTCATATTTTGCTTGGACCACTTGACTGGATAGGAGCAATTGCTGTAACAATATAGTATGTCCTGTCTGCATGAGGCATGGCAAAAATCAATAAAATATCGATCCATTATTGGTCCAATATTGGTCCAATATCCTGGAATTCCATACATTGCAATATTTTGGGGACACTCAGACTTCAGCAATACTGGGAGAAGGCCCATCACCTTTTGAGACAACTTGGGAGTTTAGTGTTGACCTCACCAGTGTCACATATTCTAAGAACAAACAAATATTTCAAAAGACTGCCTACTTCCACCTCTAATATCACCTGTCTCCACCACTAACTCATTTCAATTACTGCTGAAGCACTCATCCACACTTTGGTTACCTCTTGATTCAACTACTCCAATGTTCTTCTCGTCTTCTTATTCTCAATTCTTTATAAACTGGAACTCATTCAACACTCAGCTATTCGGATCCTAACCCACATCAAGTCCTGCACACCCCTCAACCCTGCGCTCAGTGGCGTAAATTGTTTCCTGGTCCACCAACTACAGTATTTAAAAAATCTTATCCTCCAGTTCAAATCATGGCTTCCCTCCTCCTCATTAGTGCAATCTATATTAATGTCAAGACAAGGCTAGGTAGGAATGCATTCTATGAGGAGGACACAGAGGCTGTAAAGAAATATAGGCAGATGGCTGCTTGCTCGTATAGTATTTGAGTATTGCTAAAAATGAACATGTTGCTGAAGCTTTTCACTTTGTAGACATCAGGACAATTGCAAGAATGCCAAATTTCAAACAATTACAATTTGTACTATAGAAGAAAAGGGTGTTGATTGGTTGTCAGGTTCACTGATGGTTGAGGTATTGCCATGGAGAAAGCAACGGGGAACTATCGGCTCCCCAAGTTCCTGGGTAATTCAAAAGAGGTGCAAGGCTTGAATATATTCCTTTTGTTTGCAGAAACCAGGTTCCTGTCTTGAATGTATGTCACTTCCAGAAAGCATAAGTGAGCCATCTTACAAGCTCAACTGATTATTTTAAATTGGTTGTTAGTGTAGCTGTTGACATACTCAGGTTTGTTCAGTAAGTACTTTCCCCTTACAGAGTCACATCTAGCCGTAGATGTTTAGCTTTGGGTTTTGCAAGTGTGGCCGGATTGAGTATGGTCTGTGCTCTGCTGCTTGCGAACAATCAAAAAAAGATGCTGTTTGATTTAATCAGTCAATTATTAGGATGTGCGGCCTACACACCTGGCACCACACCAGCACTGAAATTAATGTAGGACATTGCTTGATTGTATGATAGGTAGAACAACATTTTGGACTGATAGTAGTATCCTGTTAGTGGTTACCACTCTTGTAGCCACTGCACAAGGAGCAGCATGATACATATCGGTTACATGAGTGGGCAAAATTTGAAGAAGGCATATAGTGTGGGCAAGTGTGATGTTATTCACATGGGTTGTAAGAATAGAAAAGTGGAATTTTTTAAAAGGCATGAAACTTGTAAATGTTGATGTTCAGGAAGTAGGAAATACTTGTCCAAGGAACACAAAGTTAACATGCAAAAATAGAAAGCAATTAGGAAAGCAAATAGCATGTTGAGTTTCATTGCAAGGGGATTGGAGTGTAAGAATAAAGAAGTCTTGTTACAATGTACGTGGCTTTGGTGACAACACACCTGGAATTAATGTGTGCAGTTTTTGGTTTCTATGTTTAAATAAGGTATACTTGTATTGGAGGCAATACAGTGCAGGGTCACTCAATTGGTCCCTGGGATAGCACAGGTTCACTCGGTTGGTCCATGGGATGAAAAGATTGCCCTATGTTGAGAGGCTAAGTAAATTAGGTCTATAATTACCTGATGTTTAGAAGAATGAGCAGTGATTTCATTTAAGCATCCAAAATTCTGGAAGAGCTTGACAGGATAGGCACTGAGAGATTTTTCCCCCCCAGGCTGGGGGACCAAGAACAAAAGAGCACAGTTTCAGGTTAGGATTTAGGACCGAGATGAATATAAATTTCTGCACTCAGAGTTGTGAATCTTTGGAATTGTCTACTCCAGAGTTTGAGAATGCTCCATTATTGACATTATTTAAGGCTGTGGTTGAGAAATCTTTGGGGTATCAGAGAATCAAAGGATACGTGGAATGGTTGATGAAGTGAAGTTGAGGCTGAAGATCAGCCATGTCTACTTGAATAGCAGAGCAGGCCTAATGGGCTACATAGTTTCCTAGTGTTCCTATTTGGTTTGTCCTTATCTCTAATGTCGTCCAGCCCTAAAACTCTTGAACGTCTTTGTGCTTTCCCAATCCCTTTGCTCCACCATTGCCGCCTTTACCTTCAGCCATCTCGGTCCGACATTCTAAAAGCCCCCTTACCAAATCTCCCTTTCTCCCCACATCTCTCTCCTCCTTTAAGACCCTGCTTAAAACCCACCTCTTTGATCAGGCTTTTGACCACCTGTCCTATTGTCTGCTTTCTTGGCTCTGCATCACCTTTTATCTCTGAAGTAAGTGTCCTGGGATGTTTTCCTGCATTAACATCCTTACATAAAAATAAATTCTTATTGTCATAGCGCTTTTTTTATGGAACTGAGATGGGGCATAATCTTTTAATTGGACAATATTTTAATAAAAATAAACTGCTTCTGTTGAATACTTTAAATGTTTAGCTAAGATTCAGACAAAATTGTTGTTAAAATGGTGCATTATGTAGTTAAAAATCATCCAAGTAAATTTGCTTCTGTGATGGATTTAACATTATAATCTTTTTCTGTTCTACTTAAGAGAAATTTTGTTTGAGCTGATAGAGAGGAAAAGATTTCTGTGAGGTAAGATGAAAAGCTGCACTATAGGCTGAAAAACCACAGTATTGATTGCATCACCCTACACCCTCCTCCTCCCCTCCCCCCCAAGCAAAAGCCAGGCAGCTAGCATTATCTTTGGGAGATTAAATGGGATGCTGTATCATGCGTCATCACAAGCATGCTGAGAAGTCGCTGATTATTGACTGGGTGGGCTGTGCTGTAGGAAGTGATGTGCTGCTGTGAAGCGACACTGCAGCCAGGCTTTTCAGAAGCAGGCAGCGACAAAGAATGTACTTCAGTGATGACTTTGTGAAATGTTGTCCGTTGTACAAGGCTATACGACGGGATGTGCTTTGGTGGTTCCATTCTGTGTATTTTATTTCTCGGGTAGCTGGAACTAAGTACTTGTTTTCAATAGTTCTGAGCTCCACCCTTCTGTACTGTATTTACCAACATCATAGGAAGCAGCTGGTAACAGTTGTTCGATTTAGCCATTAAAGACTACCCTTTCTGTGTGAATCATATGGTTCAGTCTTTGCGGAAGATGCATATTGTTGTGCCCTATGAAAGATGAAATTGTCCTTCAAACTACCCTCCATGTAGAGTAAGTTTCCTGGCTGGCTTAAGAGTTCATCTGCATTCAGCATTGCTGGAACTCAAAATGTGCGTCACATAGAAAGACTGCATGATAATGAGAAAGGGACACTTGAGGCCAGAACTGCTCTGCCGTTGAAAGGAGTCAGGGGACAGCAATTTGAGACGAAATAAACACACAGCCAGGGCAAACTGTTGTGGTAAATCTTCTTGTTGCTGTTACTCATCAAAAGGCAAAATGTTAAGCCTACAGGATTCTGTGTTTTTTGAAATCGGCATCAAGTCTCTGCTGAAGTCTTGGAGCAGTAGCTGTAAGTAAAAAAAATCATCTATATATTCAAATAATAAATGTGATTGTGCCAAGTGAGAGCTTGGTATTTAAATATCTTAAGAGCTGTGTAAGAATGGAAGAAAATTATCTATAATATGAACCCTTTAACTGCCTATTTATTCACTGTTGATCTTTTGTGTCATTCCCTTTGCTGTAAATAAGCTGATGTGCATTAATCTATGGAGTCACTGCATTCAATTTTTTATACATTTTATTCACCACCTTGGTACTGTGAACAATATGTGGCCAGCGATTTGGGTTTTATTTCTATTGCAACCACAGTATTAGTGTTCTGTTGCCTATGATTTCAAATACATTAATAATTAGTTGTAATCAGTCAATATTTATATGCTGAGTTAATTTTGTAGCTGGGGGTTAATGTTTTTGACAATTCAGATAATGCAGCACAGCTTATTCACCATTAGGAAATGTTATGAAACGTTCACAGATATATGTGCTAAGTTCTCTTTTGCAAAGCCAGATATAGAGCTATATCATTCCAATGTTATGACCTGGCTCAGAGTACAGAATGTAAGTGCATAGCTAGCTGCTGTTTGATTATAGTTTTGCTTTTTCTATTCAGCAACAGCAGTGAAGTGACATTAATATGGCTGGCTTTTGGTATGCACACTTTCTGCCAACATTTTGAATGCTGGTAGTTCATACTTTTTGTCAGGAACATTATGTGAAACAGCTGTCTCTTGCATGTTGTAAGTGCTTTTGTTTATCATTCCCACCCACCCCCCCCCCTCAAACAAGCGTACACACACACAGACACAGACACACATACTGGATTAACAATGTTTTGACCACCGACAAAAAACGTGGCAATGAAGGTTGCAATATTGGTAGATGTGCCGGCCTACGGTTGGAAAGTAACTCACCCATTTTGAGGCTAATGATCCTAATCATTTGAGCATATTCACTGTCAGCATTTTAAAGATGATCCTTTACCAGTGGTTTAGTGCTGCACTCAAAAAACATATTGGGCCTGACCTCTATACTGTATTAAGAAATCAGGTGATATAACGCTTTCAGTTGAATAACAGAATTATTTTGGATTTATTATGCTGTAAGTTGAGCTCCCGGCTGAGAGGCAGGAGGTGGGGGTGGGGAACATAGTGAATGTTACATTGCTTCACTTGCCAACTGTCAGCCTGAGAGATGATAACAGAGGAATTGGTAAACCAGAATGGGGCAATAGTGGGAGAAAAGCAATTTTTTGGTTAATGCTTTTCTTCATGAGGATTTTACAGATGGTATTGTATATTTGTAACTTTATAAAATTGTCATGGCTAAATTTTGTGTATTTCATCTGCTGGTTAGGAAACTGCAGTGGTTGAAAATCTCAAAGGGTATTTTTGAACCACCTTTAATTAATCTCCATGAGGTGTTCTTGAGAGAGCTAGAAGAGTATTCATCCTTTCCTTTAATTTCCAAATAATTCAAACATATTTATTTCCTCAGGGAAGTCAGATGCTAGTAGAAACTGGGATTTCAATTATTCATGCAGCACCTGAGGCTAAATAACAAACCGAGATTAAGCACTCAACTTGGGGCCAAAGGGTAAATCCCTGATGGTTGGTCTTGGCCACTTTGTTACACGCAGTTATAGCTTGACATTGGAAAGAAACAGCTTAGCCATCTACCCTCTCATTTGTGCCAAAAGAGGAAGGAGAGAAGCAAAAAAAATGCTTCTCGAAGGAGAGCAGCAATAGCCATTTTGTCCCAACTCCTTGGAACCACATGCCTGATTTTTGTGGTCTTCCATGTTAGTTTTTAAAAATGTATTTTCTCAAAGGATATGAATTACACTGACGGGTTGCATTTATTATCCACTTCTGGTTATCATGCCAAGTTGGCAGTAGGCCTTCTCCTTGAACTATTGCTCCTGTTATTTGCTAAGTTGTCCACCAACATTCTGCACTGACCGTGGTAGATCTCCAAAGCTCCCCTGTGACTTACTGATGTGGAACCTGCAGTTTTTGGTGTTGTGCATGTGGGCAGTCCTGGATAATATATTCAATATCTTTGTTTCTGTGTCGGAATTATTTCTGGTGCTTGTCTTTCCCAATCCTCTGTTGATTTAAGATTGGTCTCCCCTCTTAATGGTGTTATAAGAGTAAGGGATCTGTTGGGGCATGAGGTTACAGAACGTGTTTGCATAGAACAAACAGTTGCTCAGTTTTGGGGTACCATTTATATGTCCTCAGTCTGTACCATTTGTTATGATAGTATCACACTGCAAGGGGGAGGATGTCCTTATTGTGAAAATGAAATTTCAAAACGACTTTGAGGTAGCTGTAGACAAAATTGTCTGTAAAGGTATATTGGGGTTGGACAAGTAGATTTTTCTTTGTTTGCCTTCACCACCTAACCTAGGACCAATTTGACAGTGCAATTTTTCAGAATTCAGTGAGTAATGAAATTACTGAGCCATTCTTGAAGAATGAACAGCTTTTATATTGCTGAAACTTCTTAACTAATGAGATCAAAAATTAAAATTTTTTAAGAGTAAATTGTCTTTTGTACTTTACAGAGAATGTCCAGCACAGAAGCTGGCTGTTAGGCTCAACCAATTCACGTTGATGTTTATGCTCCATGCAAACAGCCTTCCACAACTCTTCACCTCACCCTATCAGCATAACCTTCTTATTCCTTTCTCCTTCATGTATTTATCTAGTCATTAGTACCCATAGGAATAAAAATTATTATAATTAAATTACATAGGCTAAATAAAATGCCTTTGTGCAACCAATATTGATAGTGTGGAAACCTCTGTCACAAGTTGTTAATGAAACAATCCTTACATTTTAAGGCGAAGGCACAAAGGGTCTCTGAAAGGGTAAGAGAGCAAGCAGGAGAATTGGATTAATCGAGGACACTCATGGGGAGGAAAAAGGCAGCATAAAATTCACAAGACATCTACAGATATACAGCTATGACTGTAACACTACATTCTGCACGCTCTCGTTTCATTCTCTATGAACAGTATGCTTTGTATAGTGCACAAGAAACAATACTTTTCACTATGTTAATACATCTGACAATAATAAATCAAATCAAAGATGACTCTCCCACACATACTTAATTCATCCATCTAGACAATCCTATGCTCCCCATTGCATCATCTAATTGTCTCTTAAATAATTCAGGATTTTCACCCTTCCCATTTTGCTTGGAAATCCACTCTAATTGTTGATCCCTCTAATATTGGTTTTAAAATTATTTATTGATAGTTTAGATCTGCTCCAGCAATTTAATAGATAGTATTCTTGATTAACTTTTTATATCATTGATTATTTTATTTACTTTACAAATTATCTCTTGGGTGTCCCCTATCGAATCAGTCATTCCCCATGACTTTAAACCAGTGATGGGCAACCCAGGCTAGTGAGTAGGTCGCATGAATGGCCCTACATCTCAGTGGGGCACAAGATTGAAGTCGGGCTTCTTTACGAACCATGAGGCCATGAATAAGAGTGAATACATTTAATACATGATGAATATTTCATAACTAGTTATAGAAAATGCTTTAATCATTCATATCTTAATAGAACTGTCATTAACTTCAAATGGTAAAAACAAAAGAAATATTTACACTTTGGGTGCAGAGGGAGCGCATGGATCCCAAGTCAGTTTTTTAAAATAGAATTCCTACAGTGCAGAAGGAGGCCATTTTGGCCCATCGAGTCTGTGCTGATCACAATCCCACCCAGGCCCTATTCCTGTAACACTCATTTAACCTGCTAATCCCCCTGACATTAGCGTCAATTTAGCATGGCTAATCAACCTAACCCGCACATCTATTGACTGTAGGAGGAAACCCACGCAGAATGGGCGAAAGTGCAAACTCCACATATACAGTGACCCGAGACCGGACTTTAACCCCAGGTCCCTGGTGCTGTGATGCAGCAGTGCTAACCACTGTGCCATCGTGCCGCCATGTTGTGTAGAATCAGTATGCACCTCACAGTGCATTCCAAATCATAACTCGCTGCATAACAACATTCCTGCTTATCTTCACCTTGATTCTTTTGCTGTTTGTCTTAAATTTGTGTTTTCTGATTATTAACCCTCTGCCACTGGAAATAGTTCCCCCTATCTAATTTAACAAGTCTTCATTTTGTGAAACTTTATTAACCCTCAGACCTCTCAAACAATCGCAACATCTGTCATCTCACTGCATACAACCTCAACTCTCATTCTAGTAAGTTTCTGCCTTTGCATCCTTCCTTATATTGTGGTGCTGAGAATTGGACACATTGTTCATCAAAATGTTGGTTACCTAAGAGTTCAATTTTCAACTGATCCGGGATGATCTCCTGGTACGCAATACCATATAAATCCATCCTTTTAGGCAAACCAGAGAAACAGCTCTTCTGTTGTTGAAATTGGAGCATCTCGAACTCGAGGATACATGCAGGAAATGTAAGGGTTGTCAGCATTTCCATGGATCCATTAGCCTGTGAATAAGCCTCTGACTGTATTCGTGGATATATTAATTTGTGACTCTGCCTGTTGTCATCCCCAGGCATACCAACTCTCAAGATTTTGCAAGAGGGCTGCAGAATCTTGTAATTTTTGTAATCAGGTTGCCAATTTTGAACTGGAGTGACAGCGCTGTCCTTTTCTCTCGGCTTTGGCGTTACAGAAGGCCTAGAGAACTGTCTTAAATCATCGGCCTCATTTTCAAATTCCTGCATGCTGACTTTTTAACTTTCTGGTTTATCCTTGTCTCTTGGCTTTAGCAGTGAGTTCAGCAGTTGATTTTTAAAAATAATAGAACTGTCAGGAATTTAATTACTAGAGAATTCCAGTTGTTGAAGTGCTGGGTGACACACATTTTACTGTGCATTACTTTACATTTCAGTGTTAAACTACACCTGCCATGTGTCTGCCCAATGTAGCTGTTTGTCTAAATTTCCAAGTGTGTGCCTCTAAGGAGAACCATCAAAGATGCCAAGAGACAGTACCGGACCAAGCTAGAGTCCCAGGCTAGTCCCACGGACTACCACTGACTATGGCAAGGTCCGAAAGACATAACAGGCCACAAGATGAAGGCCAGTAGAATCGCCAATGCACCCCTCCCCGATGAGTTCTATGCCCATTTTGAGCAAGAGCTCACCTTCCGCCCCGGTAGCCTTGGCCGAACCAGTATCCGAGGTCACCATCGCAGATGTCAGATTAACCTTCTCGAAAGTCAATCCACAGAAAGCACTGGCGAGATGGGGTATCCAGATGAGCACTCAGATCCTGCACGAACCAACTGGTGGGGATATTCATAGACATCTTTAGCCTTGCCTTACACCAATCTGAGGTCGGTGTAAGGCTGCTTCAGAAAGATGACCATCATCCCTTGTACCAAAGAAAAGTCATGCAGCGTGCCTTAATGACTATTGCCCGGTGGCTCTGATATCCATCATTATGATGTGCTTTGAAAGGTTAGTCATGGCTCGGATCAATTCCGGCCTCCCAAATTGCCTGGATCCGCTACATTTTGCCCATTGCCGTAACAATTCCACAGCAGAAGCCATCTCTCTGGCCCTACACTCAACCCTGGAATGCCTGAATAACAAAGGCACTTATGTCAGACTCCTATTTATTGACTACAGTTTGGCCTTCAACACCATTATTCCTCCAAAACCCATCTCCAAATTCCGTGGCCTGGGGCTCGGCCCATCCTTCTGCGACTGGATCCTAGACTTCCTAACCCGCAGACTGCAATCAGTAAGGATAGGCAACAACACCACCTCCACGATTACCCTCAATACTGGTGCCCTACAAGGCTGTGTCCTCAACTCCTTACTATACTCCTTATACACTTATGACTGTGTGACCAAATTCCCCTCCAACTTGATTTTCAAGTTTGCTGATGACACCACTGTAGTGGGTCGGATCTCAAACAATGATGAGATGGAGTACAGGAAAAAGATAGAGAATCTGGTG
This sequence comes from Mustelus asterias, assembly GCF_964213995.1. NCBI lineage: Eukaryota > Metazoa > Chordata > Chondrichthyes > Carcharhiniformes > Triakidae > Mustelus > Mustelus asterias. The sequence goes on along the minus strand of NC_135801.1, from coordinate 113,224,142 downwards.
CAATGGCAATAATCTCTCCTTCAATGGCAGTAAAATGAAGAAGATAGTCATCGACTTCAGGACGCGTAGTGGAGGACATGTTCCTGTCTATATCATGATGTGGAGATGCCGGCGTTGGACTGGGGTGAACACAGTAAGAAGTCTCACAACACCAGGTTAAAGTCCAACAGGTTTATTTGGTCGCAAACTTGTTGGACTTTAACCTGGTGTTGTGAGACTTCTTCCTGTCTATATCAACAGGGATGAGGTGGAAATGGTAGAAGCTTCAAGTTTCTATGTGTCCAGATCACCAACAACCTGTCCTGATCCCTCCAAGCCGATGTTAGAGTTAAAAAAGCCCACCAATGTCTCTACTTTCTCAGGAGGTAAAGGAAGTTTGGCATGTCCGCTACGACTCTCACCAACTTTTACAGATGCACCATAGAAAGCATTCTTTCTTGTTGCATCACAGCTTGGTGTGGCTCCAGCTCTGTCTAAGACTGCAAAAGACTACAAAAGATTGTGAACGAAGTGCAGTCCATCACGCAAACCAGCCTTCCATCATGGACTCTGTATACAGTTCCCGTTGCCTCGGAAAAGCAGCCAGCATAATCAAGGACTCCACGCACCCCAGACGTACTCTGTTGCACTTTCTTCTGTCAGGAAAAAGATAAAAATGTCTGAGGTCACGTACCAACCAGCTCGAGAACAGCTTCTTCCCTGCTACCATCAGACTTTTGAATTAACGTACCATATAAGTTGATCTTTCCCTACACCCTATGACTGTAGCACTACATTCTGCACCCTCTCCTTTCCTTCTCTATGAACGGTATGCTTTGTTTGTATAGCACGCAAGAAATAATACTTTTCACTGTATGTTAATACATGTGACAAATCAAATCCTATATCACTCCCAAATTATTAATATATATTAAAGCCATGTTCCTAATACCTAACTCTAGGGGACATCCCTGTACATTTATTCCCGCACTGCCCCCACCCCCCCAATCTGATAAAGAATCATTCACCATTATCGACTGCCTTTTGTCTCTTGACCTGTTTTGCATCCATCTTGCCACTACTCCGTGAATCCCATAGGCTTCAGTTTTTTTGCCAGCAAGTTTATGTGGCACTTTGTCAAACACGGTTTGAGCATCCACGTACACAGCATAGCTATAGTACTTTCATCAACACTTGCTGTATTTAATCGAAGAATTCAATCAAATTTGTGAACAGAATTTGCTGTTAGCGAATCCACATTGACCATCATTTATTGTTCCATGTTCTTCCAAGTGATAATTTATGTTGTCCCCCATTAAGGTCTCTTGGAGTTATATGAACATACGAACGAGGAGCAGGGTGAGCCTTTCAGCTCTTCCAGCTGAATGTTCCCACTTCTGATGGGATGATGATTGGCCCAGAGTTACTGGCTTGATACCTCTTTGCTTTTGTTGATCAGGTGCATTACATTTATAACCTTCCTCAGATACCTCTCCCATATCCAAGGAGGATTGAAAAATTGTGGCCAAAGTCTTAGCTATTCCCATCATTACCTCCTCAGCAACTGAGGATGCATCCTATTTGGATAAGGTGGCTTTTCTATTTTAATTATTCAAACTATTTCCTTTTTATCTATTTTATCCTGTGTAGTTCCTCAATCCCTTTGTTTACTTTCACATGGACATAATGCTGCTCTTTTGCGAAAACAGATGCAAAGTATTCACTTTGTGCCTTAGCATTACCTTGTGACCTCCACAAGATTTCCTTTTTGATCTCCAAATGACCCCACCTTTTCCATGACTATCTTTTTACTCTCTCTACTGCCTCCAGGCTTAAATATTTCCTTTATTTCTCAGTGACAAAAGCTTGTTACAGTTGGGCTAAATGACTTAATTCCAAGCAGTAATCTTTTATGATTCTAACAAATACACCAACAAGAGAGATTGTGTAAATTTTATTCAAATGACCTATTTGGGTGTTGCCTATATCGATTTACTTAAATAAAGAAAGTTTTCTTTATTTCAAGTAACTCATAACTGCCCGTGTCAAATTTGTGTTTTTTGTTATGACCATTGAGGACACATGCAGGATTTGGCATTTCTTTCCCACTGCTCGATTAATCATGATGAGTTTTTTAAAGTAATTAGTTGAAGTTTATTTATTAATGTCACAAGTAGGCTTACACTAACACTGCAATGAAGTTTCTCTGAAAATCCCCTAGTCGTCACGTGCCAACACCTGTTTGGCTACAGTGAGGGAGAATTTAGCATGGCCAATACACCTAACCAGCATGTCTTTGGACTGTGAGAGGAAACCAGAGCACCCGGAGGAAACCCGCATAGACACTGGCAGAATGTGCAAACTCCACACAGACAGTGACCCAAGCCAGGAATCGAACCCGGGCCCCTGGTGCTGTGAGGCATCAAATATAAGGATGAAGATATTAATTCAATGTCTGTACTTAACCGTGTGCTGATGAGATGTGCTGATTTGGAAGAACTCAGTCTGACGGACTTTCTTGAGCTTAAACACAGATATTAACATTTTATTTGGGTTAAAAACCTTCCAGGGAAACATACAAGGATGTTAAATTTAAGCACATGCTCTGACCTTCACAATGGACATGCACTAAACAAACATGCAAAATTACAAATTATGCAGTAGAGAAAGTTAACCTTTGGTCAAACCAAAGTTCAATAATAAAGTGTAAAAGCATAAGAGAGTTCGCTGTTTATGATTCCTTGGCTGCTGTTTGCGGTTGAGGCAGATTTTTCATAGTGGTGTTGAAATTATAGGAGGACTGAGGCCGATGTAAACTGCAATCTGTCTTTTTCAAAAGTGAATACCATTGCACCTAATGTTCTTTTTGGTTGTAATTCACTATCTCTGTGACAGATTGAAAAATGTATCAGAGATAGGCTCTTGAACTTGAGAGCACTAGGGAAAGAGGTATTACCGCTTCAATAGATAGCTTCGTCTAGACTAAAACAACCAGGATGTTGTAATAAAAGACATTTCAAAATGGTTACTCTAGTCATATGATGTCTCTCTGTATAATTAGTTGGGTATTCCACAGAAGCTAATTGATTAGCCAAGGTCTGTCCAGACATATGCTATTGCGTTATGCCTAGGTGGTTAATTTCTTTAATGTGCTCATCATCATCTCTGATTAGACCATTCTTCCATAAGATGAGCGAGGATGAACATTTCAACACCTTCTCTATAGCCACTATCTTGGTAGATCTTCTGTCTCTGCCTGAAATGGAATATAGAAATGCAGATGGTGAGAGCCAGTTACAGGTTTCAGTTCATTTCTGAAGTAATTCTTGACATCAGCAGGTATTCAGTTCCTTTGGAGATTTGCTGTGGCATGTCCCAATTGTAATCCATGTTGGAAACTGCCAGAATCGGACCAACTTGTAATACCAGATATGTCTGATGACCTGTGGCATCTATTTTAAGTCAATGGCTTTGTTTGTTTTTTAAAAAAAATGTCCTGTTTTGTTTGTTTATTTACTTATTCAACTTTTGTTTAACCTTTGGTTAATTACGTCAGTCAATTGAGAACCAGCTATCATTCACAATGACCAAGAGGCTATTCCGCAGCAAGTCATCCATGGTAATAGAATTAATTAGGTTCAGCTTTAGTTGTCATTTGTTTCAGTCATTGGCAGTTGCAAACTGAAATGAATTATAACAAAGACTGTTGTGCTCACTCTTGCAGTGACCAATTTGATCATGTCACAACCTCAGATTATAAGAGTCAGTAAAATATAACCAACTTTTCAAATAGGTAGGTGTTTTCCCGAGCAAGTGTTGCTAAGTTAACGTTTACAATGGTGGACAATGTGTTGATGAAGTGGGTTGCTTTGTCCTGGATGGTGTTAAAGCTTCTTAACAGTTGTTGGAACTGTTGCATTCAGACAAGTGAAGATTAGTCCATCACACTACTGAATTGTGTCTTCTATGTGGGGAGCAGCTTTGCATGGGAACGGCTAGGTGGCCAAGAATTTGAGTCAGAGGTGAGTTACTCACTGCAGAATTCCAGCCTCTAACCAGATCTTTTGGCCACACTATTAATATCATTTGAGGATGTTGATTGTGGGGGATTTAGTAACGCTGTTGAATAGTAACGGGGCAATAGTTAGATTCTATCTTGGTGGAGATGGTCATTGCTTAGCACTTGGGAGCAAATGTTCCTTGTTATTTATCAGCACAAGCCTAATATTGTCCAGGTCTTGCTGCATAATGGCACAAAGTCAAGAATGATGTTGAACATTGTGCAATCATCAGCGTACTTTCCTACTTTTGACCCTTTGATGGAGGGAAGGCCAGTGAAGCAGCTAAAGATAGTTGGTTGAGATGATTAGCCTCGAGTAGCCACAGCCATCTTCCTTGGCATAACTCTTACCAGTGGAGAGTTATCCCCCTAATTTCCATTAACTTCAATTTTGCTAAGGATCCTTGCTGCCACACTTGGTCACATACCGCCTTGATGTCAAGGGCAGTCACTCTCACCTTCTCTGGTATAGTGTCTAGAGTTGAAGTTGAAGACGCAAACTATTGATTAAGTTGGAAGTGTTATCTCTGTGGTAGCACCCCAACCTTAATCAATAGTTTGTATGTTGAACTCCAACTCTAGAAACTTTTGCACAGAATCTAAGATGACACCTCAGTGCAGAACTGGGAAAGAGCTATGCTGCCAGAAGTGCTGTATGTCAGAGGAGGTGTGAATGACTGCCCTGGAGAGAAAAAGTTACCTTCATATTTATGCCAAAAAAAGTTATTGGGGTCTAGTCTGGCTTTCTAATGTAACTTGGGGTTCTGGTCCAGCACCCAAACAATAAAGTTAGATATTGTTTCATCTTATGGAACATTATTACAATTATCCATTGTTGCAGACATGTTTACTACAAAAATAGATTTGCATGTGGTTTTTGAATGTTATTGCCAAGAAGTGTACAATATCTTGCTGTGCTGTCAAATTAAGAATGCTGACCTCTTGTTTCCTAAGTTGTTTAGTTTTTGTTGTGAGAAGCACAGTGCAATAAGGTTGATAACTGACACTATTCGAGAACTTGCTAAGGCAAACCCTACATGTTTAATATACTCAAGGCCAGCTTCTTTTATTTAAGTTATACAATCAATGTTATTCTTCCAAATAGAAGTTCAAATTTGAGCTCGTTCTATAAAAATATTTTCTATTACGTTCAGGACATTGACCTTGGGCTCTGTCACTGACTGTCTTGCTTATGGGCTAGGAATTTCCTTTGAGGTACTCCCACGTTGCTGTCATAATCTGAGCGGAATTGTGGAGACAAACCTGTTTTTGCATCCAACCATGGTTTCCATCACATTTGTGGCAAAATTAGTGACTAGGCAGGAACAGCTCTGAGGACACTTCAGGCCATGTTTGCTCAACGTACTATGGCAATGTCCGAATTGCCACAAATTCCAAATTACATTTAAAGGAGCAGAGTCAGAATTTGTAGATACAGTTGCTTTAGAATTTGAAAATTACACTGCTGCAGGATGTGCCAGTCAGTATGGTTGCAATCTGAATTTGTATTTGAAACTTGGTTGAGAATGGAAGTTCAACAATTTTTATTGGCTGGGCTGCCAGTTGGAATTTGGCTTGGTGGCCTTGGCAGTTGGCTTGGGATGGGGTTGGATTCTGGAAGCGAATTTCCAGTAACAGCACTGCAATAACAATTGATCACAATGTGATGTTGATGGTGACCATAAAAAAAGGCAGCTAAGAACACCTTGATTTTTGTCTTGTGGTGTTTCAAGGATCGATTTTTGATTTGTGACTAGACGTGGTAGACTTCTCATTTGAGTATGTCCAAGCTGTAAATGACTTTAAGCTCTTTGGATCCCCTTGTGATATAAGATAATACAAAATAGGAGCAGAAGTAGGCCATTCAGACATTTGAGTCTGTTTCGCCATTCAATAAGATCTGATTGTGAATTTGCTGCTTCCATGTGATCCAGTTGGCTGCAGTATTTCCCAAGAGAGGTGGTCTGCAATGCAGAAGGTTGGAAAGCTTTAGTTTTACAGTTTTCCTTGTATCGTTTGTATTTACCACCTTAATGTTGCCTTGAGACAGTTCCCCATATAGGATTTGCCTGGGAATTCAGTAATCATCCATGCGAGAGATGATCATTGTTGACAGCTGCCCTTCAATTTGAGGATAATGACGAGTGAGGGCCATAGCCTTGCTATGGGTCTTCAGTGGGCTGGTCTCAACTCATAAATCTTTGAGCACATGAAGCAAGAATGTCCTATAGAACCACAGAATCCCTACAGTGCAGAAAGAGACCATTTGGCCCATTGGGTCTGCACTGACTCTCTGACAGAGCACTTTACTCAGGCCCACCCACCTCCAGTCCCCGTAACCCCAAACATTTACCCCACTAATCCCCCTAATCTACCATCTTGAGATACTGAAGGGTAATTTAGCATGGCCAGTCAACCTAACCTGCACATCTTAAGACTGTGGGAGGAAAACAGAGCACCCAGAGGAAACCCACGCAGACATTGGGGGAATGTGCAAACTCTACACAGACGGTCGCATAGGGGCAGAATCGAACGCAGGTCTCTGGTGCTGTGAGGCAGCAGTACTTACCAGTGTGCTACAGTGGGGCTCTTTTGGGGAGCCTTTTGACGGCAAACACTTGCTGCTGTAGTTCATAGAAGGTTGAGCTAGCACAGCTGATGTGATGTTGGATTTCCTTGTCATTGATGGCCTTTTGAGAGATGTGGCTGCTATGGAGAGTGCTCAACATATTCCAGAGTCTCCTGTAACATATATGGGAGATGTGTATTAATATGAGTTTTGTTTTGGCAGCACTCAAGGATAGGCTAACTTCTTTGTATGCAGTGAGTGGCTTGCAAATCCATTGCAAAATGGCAATAATACTACTGTCATCCACAAAATGGAGATCCTGCATGTTTATGATGGTCAGTTTAGTTTTGCTATGGAGGTGACTGAAGTTGAAGAATTTTCCATCTAGGTGGTACTTAATACACAGACCAGAGAGCAGTTGATCTTTGCTGAATCGAATAACCACAGTCTGGTAGATTGTAAATAGTATGGGGACTGACATATAGCCTTGCTTGGCTCCCAAGCCAAATTTTGAAAGCATCTATTTTGATCTCCTACTCAAGACAGTTGCAGTCAGGTTATCATGAGCAATTACAGGATCGTAATCAAGTTTCTTGTATATCCAAATCTCTTGCTTAAGTCACAAAGCTTCAGATTTACTGAATCAAATGCTTTCGTCAGGTTGATTAATGCAGTGAAGAGTTCCTGGCTTGAAGAGAGATTGGGGGAACTCTTTTTGCAGCATTCAAGGACAGGTTGACTTCTTTGAAGAATGACAGGTGATCTTATTGAAACCTAAAAATACTTGAAGGGATGAACAGGATAGATGCAAGTAAGTTGTTTCCCCTGATCTTTGTGATTTTTGTGAATCACAAAAATCTTTGTGATTTTTATTAATGACTTAGAGGAGGGGGCTGAAGGGTGGATCAGTAAATTTGCTGATGACACCAAGATTGGTGGAGTAGTGGATGAGGTGGAGGGCTGTTGTAGGCTGCAAAGAGACATAGATAGGATGCAAAGCTGGGCTGAAAAATGGCAAATGGAGTTTAACCCTGATAAATGTGAGGTGATTCATTTTGGTAGGACTAATTTAAATGTGGATTACAGGGTCAAAGGTAGGGTTCTGAAGACTGTGGAGGAACAGAGAGATCTTGGGGTCCATATCCACAGATCTCTAAAGGTTGCCACTCAAGTGGATAGAGCTGTGAAGAAGGCCTATAGTGTGTTAGCTTTTATTAACAGGGGGTTGGAGTTTAAGAGCTGTGGGGTTATGCTGCAACTGTACAGGACCTTGGTGAGACCACATTTGGAATATTGTGTGCAGTTCTGGTCACCTCACTATAAGAAGGATGTGGAAGCGCTGGAAAGAGTGCAGAGGAGATTTACCAGGATGCTGCCTGGTTTGGAGGGTAGGTCATATGAGGAAAGGTTGAGGGAGCTAGGGCTGTTCTCTCTGGAGCGGAGGAGGCTGAGGGGAGACTTAATAGAGGTTTATAAAATGATGAAGGGGACAGACAGAGTGAACGTTCAAAGACTATTTCCTCGGGTGGATGGAACTATTACAAGGGGGCATAACGATAGGGTTCATGGTGGGAGATATAGGAAGGATATCAGAGGTAGGTTCTTTACGCAGAGAGTGGTTGGGGTGTGGAATGGACTGCCTGCAGTGATAGTGGAGTCAGACACTTTAGGAACATTTAAGCGGTTATTGGATAGGCACATGGAGCACACCAGGATGATAGGGAGTGGGATAGCTTGATCTTGGTTTCAGATAAAGATCGGCACAACATCGTGGGCCGAAGGGCCTGTTCTGTGCTGTACTGTTCTATGTTCTATGATTGCAGAGTCTAGAAACAATGGACACATTTTCAAAATAAGGGATAATCCATTTGGAACCAAAAGGAGGAGATTTTTTTTAAATTGGAGGGTTGTGAATCTTTGGAATTCTCTATCCCACAGGGATGTGGAAGCTCAGCCATTGAGAATGTTTAAAGTAGAAATTGACAGATTTCTAAATACCTGTAACAGGAGCTGTTATATATTTCAAAGGGTTGCAGGTTGCTTTAAAAGCTGATCACATGATTTGATGTCATTAGGGTGTTACCACAGGCGGCTGTTTTACTTTCAGTTTATACTCTGCAGCCCAGAGAACATCTCTTTCAATAAAACCTGTTGTGTTACTTTGAATCTACGTGTACAAACCAAGTCTTTTCTTTATGTGTAAAACCCACTACGCCTAACATAGTTAGAATGTTACAGAAAGAAAATTGGCAGTAAGATGGGATTTTGCTTTTTGAGAATATCGAGAAAATATCCTAAGGTGGAGAAAAATCATTGTGGGTGCTCACACTTCGAATATTAGAAGGCTGGGAGAATCAATAACAGCATTAAAGATTGAAGTGCCAGTGCAGGAAGGCCAAGAAAGAGAAATTCTCTGTGTGGCTTTAAAAGAGGGGATTTTTTCCGATCAGAAAAGGGTGAGAGGCGAGGCAGTATCTGGCATATTTGAAAAGAGGCATGCTTTGCTGTATGGCTGGGGGTAGAAAGGGGAGTACTGGGAAGACATTAAAAAATATACTGAGCAGTCTCGAGTTGCTAGTGCCTGGAAGAGAAATGTTAGGTCAATTGGGATCCATGGGGCCTTTCAATGAAGAAAATGAAGCATGTAGCTCCTATGCCGAGCGTTTTCCGTACTTTGTACAAGCAAATAAAATTGAAAACTAGTTGCTCGTACCAGTTTTTTTTCCAGTGCAGTACGAAGCAAAACCTACAATTTTCTCTGGAACTTCCATCCAGCAAAGCCAGGAACCAAAACCTAGAATGACTTGAAAAAGATCCTTGAAGAGCATTATTCTCCAAAGCCATTTATCATCGTGGAATGGCTCCGGTTCAACCAAAGGAATCAAATGAAAGACCAAAGCATTTCTCAGTTTGTAGCAATCTTCAAAAAGCTGGCATAACATTGAGTTTGCCGAATCATTAGAAGATTCACTTCGAGATCGATTAGTTTGTGGTCTTCAAAATTAGGTTATCCAAAGAAGATGACTTAACATGCTTTGACTTCAAAGACAGCAGTAGAAATTGCAGTGTTGATGAAACAGCTAAAGGCTGCTAAAGAGGCCTCATAATTTGGTGCAGGAATGAAGATCACAAATTGGGAACTGCTCATAAGAAGTCAAAACAGCAACAAGCATGTCACAGATGTGCCAAAATGGACCATTCAGCAAGTGAATGCTGGAGCAAGGATATTTAACATAAGAATTGCAGTAAAATGAGTCACATTGAAAAATCTTATTAGACTAGGCCAGCTTCCATTGAGAATAATATTCAGAAGAAGAATCTAGGTATCTTCAAGAAGATGAACAAGTTGCATTCTACAAAAAGAATTTACAACATGGAAGAAAATAATTATGAAGAAGAGAATGCCAAGAACAATAAAGAGCAGCTCTAATTGAACGTCATTTCCATTCAGGTTTAAGTTTATTTATTTGTGTCACAAGTAGGCTTACATTAACCCTGCAATGAGGCTACTGTGAAGATCCCTAGTCGCCACACTCCAATGCTTGTTCGAGCACACTGAGGGAGAATTTTAGCATGGTCAATGCACTGAACCACGTCTTTTGGACTGTGCGAGGAAACCGGAGCACCCGGAGGAATCCCATGCTGGAACAGGGAGAACGTGCAGACTTTGCACAGACAGTGACTCGAGCCGGGAATCGAACCCGAGGGGTTGGTCACATAGATTCTGGATGATTCTGAAGTTAAGCGGATAATCTATTAGGGTGGCAGTTCATATTGATGTTGCTGTATTTTTAATTCCTGCAACTACATACTAACAAGGTGAAGCATTGTGGCCCGTGGTAATTTTCCACTTTTATTTGGGAGGTCATGGTTGGAGAAGATGAAGCTTAACTACAGTGCTGTCAACTGATTGGTCAATGCCAAAACCGACCAAGACACCACCTGGATAATTACAAGAATGTATTTGAAGAGGCAGTTGGCTCAATGAAGGGAGTTCAAGTCAAACTCAAGATAAAGCCTAATAGTCAAACAAAAAGTCTCAAAGCAAGAGTGGTGCCGTAAGCAATTCATCCCAAGGTCAAAGAAGAATTCGTAAGACTTGTTAACACTGGGGTGTTAGAGCTGGTTGTGATGAGTGACTGGGCTACCCCCATCGTAATTGCTATGAAAACAGATGGTTCAGTTCGCATTTGTGGTGATTTTAAAATAGTCATAAATCCACTGTTGTGTTGATCAATATCCGCTTCCTTTAATTGAAGATTTGTTTGCTGGGTTATTAGGTGAGCAGAAATTCAGCAAGATTGATTTTTCACAAGCACATTTACAGATGAATGTAGCCTCTGAATCACAACCATTGCTTACCGTCATTACTCATGGAGATGTTTTTCATTGTAACATCCGCTCTAGCCCGACTCCAAAGATCAATGGATCAAATTTTAAGTGGCGGTCTCTCTGGTGTACAATGTTAACTTGATGATGTTGCAATGAAGGGTCAAGTAAACAAGAGCACTTTCATAATTTAGAAGCAGCATTGGGGTGCCTTCAAGCACATGGTCTGTGTGTCAAGAAAGAAAAGTGTGATTTTTTTTTCCCGTTCAGTGCAGTATTTAGGTCACATTATTGATAGTAAAGGCATATATCAGGCACCTAAAAAAAAAAGGACGCTATTTTAGAAGCACTGCGACTGGTGAATGTGATGCAATTGAGGACCTTTCTAGGATTAGTAAATCATTATTGCAAATTTGTTACTAATTTAGCAACATTATTGAAACCATTGCATAATTTACTGTGTGAAACAGTCATGGGATTGGACAACAAAATGTGAGAAAGCATACAAAAATGTCAAAGATACTTTCTATGATCCAAAATTTGTGAAATTCAGACAGCCTGGCTGCAAAATCGCATCATGAACAATTGCCCTGGAAGAGATGAATGGGGGCCACCACCTATCCCATGAGCAAACTGAAGACAATCACCTGGGTACTCAAATGCGTGGACATTAAAGGAATTCCCAGTCTTGATCGAATCAAGATTAAATTGGAATATATTGGTTATGACCATATTTGGTTCACTGGCCATTTGGTGATAGAAGGTCACATGATGAGCCAAAGCACACTGTTTTAAGCATTTACTTTGTCTGTAGACCAGGGCAAGCATTGTTGAATGAACAAAATCCTGAGTGGAATGCTTCCCTGCCACCCCCCCCCCCCCTCCCCGACCCCCCCACTCCTTCCCCGCCAGCAACCCCTCCTTCCCTGCCGGCCCCCCCCCCCCTCTCCTCCTTCCCCGCCCCCCTCCTCCTTCCCCGCCCCCCTCCTCCTTCCCCGCCCCCCTCCTCCTTCCCCGCCCCCCCCTCTTTCCCCGCCCTCCCCTCCTTCCCCGCCCTCCCCTCCTTCCCCGCCCTCCCCTCCTTCCCCGCCCTCCCCTCCTTCCCCGCCCTCCCCTCCTTCCCCGCCCTCCCCTCCTTCCCCGCCCTCCCCTCCTTCCCCGCCCTCCCCTCCTTCCCCGCCCTCCCCTCCTTCCCCGCCCTCCCCTCCTTCCCCGCCCTCCCCTCCTTCCCCGCCCTCCCCTCCTTCCCCGCCCTCCCCTCCTTCCCCGCCCTCCCCTCCTTCCCCGCCCTCCCCTCCTTCCCCGCCCTCCCCTCCTTCCCCGCCCTCCCCTCCTTCCCCGCCCTCCCCTCCTTCCCCGCCCTCCCCTCCTTCCCCGCCCTCCCCTCCTTCCCCGCCCTCCCCTCCTTCCCCGCCCTCCCCTCCTTCCCCGCCCTCCCCTCCTTCCCCGCCCTCCCCTCCTTCCCCGCCCTCCCCTCCTTCCCCGCCCTCCCCTCCTTCCCCGCCCTCCCCTCCTTCCCCGCCCTCCCCTCCTTCCCCGCCCTCCCCTCCTTCCCCGCCCTCCCCTCCTTCCCCGCCCTCCCCTCCTTCCCCGCCCTCCCCTCCTTCCCCGCCCCCCTCCTTCCCCGCCCCCCCTCCTTCCCCGCCCCCCCCCTCCTTCCCCGCCGCCCCCCCTCCTTCTCCGCCGCCCCTCCCCGCCCCCCCCTCCTTCCCCGCCCCCCCTCCTTCCCTGCCCCCCCCTCCTTCCCTGCCCCCCCCTCCTTCCCCGCCCCCTCCTTCCCCGCCAGCCCCCCCTCCTTCCCCGCCAGCCCCCCCTCCTTCCCCGCCAGCCCCCCCTCCTTCCCCGCCAGCCTTCCCCGCCAGCCCCCCCCTCCTTCCCCACCAGCCCCCCCTCCTTCCCCGCCAGCCCCCCCTCCTTCCCCGCCAGCCCCCCCTCCTTCCCCGCCAGCCCCCCTCCTTCCCCGCCAGCCCCCCCTCCTTCCCCGCCAGCCCCCCCTCCTTCCCCGCCAGCCCCCCCTCCTTCCCCGCCAGCCCCCCCTCCTTCCCCGCCAGCCCCCCTATCCTTCCCCGCCAGCCCCCCTATCCTTCCCCGCCAGCCCCCCCTCCTTCCCCGTCAGCCCCCCTCCTTCCCCGTCAGCCCCCCTCCTTCCCCGCCAGCCCCCCTCCTTCCCCGTCAGCCCCCCTCCTTCCCCGCCAGCCCCCCCTCCTTCCCCGCCAGCCCCCCCTCCTTCCCCGCCAGCCCCCCCTCCTTCCCCGCCAGCCCCCCCTCCTTCCCCGCCAGCCCCCCATCCTTCCCCGCCAGCCCCCCTATCCTTCCCCGCCAGCCCCCTCTTCCTCCCTCCCGCTCCCTCCTGCCCCCCCGCCTCCTTGTTTACTCCTCGTTAGACCTGTTCAGGTTGATTGGTTATTTGCAGTAGAGATTATTTAAAGAATATAAGTTTTAGATTTTGGGTACTCTGTGACAATTACATTAGGCTTAGTTTGGGTTTCAATATTTTTGATTCAAAATTATTGGTGAATTGCATTTAGAGAAGCAGAAGCTATGCTTCAGAATAGATGTAAGAAAATTAATCTAATTAATGAATAACACTTGGAAAGTGCCAGATTCATTGCAGTATTTGCTGAATTAACTGGAACACCATAAATTGGCTTTAGCTAATATATACTGCTGAAGAATGGTTTCTGCTGCACTTAAAATTGGAAGTATATCACTAATAATATTATATTAAAGTCCTTTAGTGCCTGTGGATTAAGGAAAGGAATATGTGATCTCTCTATTGATCAATATCCAGTATCCCCCGGGTAGGGAGCAGGATGGAAAGGATGGGTGTGTGTTGGGTGATAAAGCATTTGGATTAGGCTGTAATGCATCAATAGTTTACAAAATATCATCAATTACAACCATAGATAGGCCTGGACTACAAACATGATTACACTTGTTTTGTTTCTTACCAATCTAGCTCACTTCAATCCTGTTTTCTCATTGTTGGGAGACAACTACAATGGCATAGAAAGGCCCTGATGACTTTTAGTCCCTCTGCTTTTTAAAAAAATACCATTCCTATTCTTAACTTTTCTTTCTAGGGTCCTGACTGCATTATTTTCAACCATATTTCTGCTATCCCCTCTTAACATTCCCTCTTGAGTTCTCCAGTGCAGGGAGGATGTTACCGATGGTGGAGGAGTCCAGAACCAGGGGTCACAGTCTGACGATTCAGGGTAGATCATTTAGGACAGAGGTGAGGAGACATTTCTTCACCCAAAGAGTGGTGAGCCTGTGGAAATCATTACCACAGGATGTAGCTAATGCCAAAACATTGAATGCATTCGAGGCAGCTGGATATAACACTTGGGGCAAATGGGATCAAAGGTTATGGGGAAAAAGCAGGATTAGACAATTGAGTTGGATGGTCAGCCATGATCGTAATGAATGGCGGAGCAGGCTCGAAGGGCCAGATGGCGGCCTCCTGCTCCTATCTTTTATGTTTCTATGTTTCTATCTATTGAGATCACCTTAATCATTCACCAGTAGCTAGGATTCATATCTCTTAAATGCTCAATTTTCTCCCCTTTTCATGGTACCGTGCATGCCTAGTTTCCTAACTATTATTTCAATTGCAGCTGCAACATATTTTTGTATGAATGACACCAGCATCATGAACTGTGGTTTGTGCAGACTTTGAATGATTTCCATTTTCAAATATGGAGTTTCTTTCATATGTGTGTATAACTTCTCAATCTTGTTGAAGTTACCAGAGGTTACTTGCATGCTTGTCCTGGATGAACTATTTTTTCAATTTAACAAGTAACTGTAGTTAAGAAACACTATAGTTAAGAAAGCCCACCAACGCCTCTACTTTCTCAGAAGACTAAGGAAATTTGGCATGTCAGCAACGACTCTCGCCAACTTTTACAGATGCACCATAGAAAGCATACTTTCTGGTTGTATCACAGCTTGGTATGCCTCCTGCTCTGCCCAAGACTGCAAGGAACTACAAAAGGTCGTGAATGTAGCTCAATCCATCACGCAAACCAGCCTCCCATCCATTGACTCTGTCTACAGTTGCCGCTGCCTCGGCAAAGCAGCCAGCATAATTAAGGACCCCATGCACCCTGGACATTCTCTCTTCCACCTTCTTCCTTCGGGAAAAAGATATAAAAGTCTGAGGTCACGTACCAACCGACTCAAGAACCGCTTCTTCCCTGCTGCTGTCAGACTTTTGAATGGACTTACCTTGCATTAAGTTGAACTTTCTCTACACCCTAGCTATGACTGTAACACTACGTTCTGCACTCTTTCGTTTCCTTCTTTATGAACGGTATGTTTTGTCTGTATAGCGTGCAAGAAACAATATTTTCACTGTACGTTAATACATAGAAACATAGAAAAACTACAGCACAATACAGGCCCTTCAGCCCACAAAGTTGTGCCGAACATGTCCCTACCTTAGCGATTGCTAGGCTTACCTATAACCCTCTATCTTACTAAGTTCCATGTACTTCTCTAAAAGTCTCTTAAAAGACCCTATCGAATCCGCCTCCACCACCGTTGCTGGCAGCCCATTCCACGCACCAACCCCCTCTGAGCGAAAAACTTACCCCTGACATCTCCTCTGTACCTACTCCCCAGCACCTTAAACCTGTGTCCTCTTGTGGCAACCATTTCAGCCCTGGGAAAAAGCCTCTGACTATCCACTCGATCAATACCTCTCAACATCTTATACACCTCTATCAGGTCACCCCTCATCCTTCGCTTCTCCAAGGAGAAAAGGCCGAGCTCACTCAACCTATCCTTGTAAGGCATGCTCCCCAACCCAGGCAACATCCTTGTAAATCTCCTCTGCACCCTTTCTGTGGCTTCCACGTCCTTCCTGTAATGAGGCGACCAGAACTGAGCACAGTACTCCAAGTGTGGTCTGACCAGGGTCTTATATAGCTGCAACATTATCTCATGATCCTAAACTCAATTCCTCGATTGATGAAGGCCAGTACACCATACACCTTCTTAACCACAGCCTCAACCTGCACAGCTGCTTTGAGCGTCCTATGAACTCTGACCCCAAGATCCTTCTGATGCATGTGACAATAAATCAAATCAAATCAAAAACTCTGAAGCCATTATTTTTGCTCTGCTCCATTGTGCTTCTGGCTCCTTTTCCAGGAACATCTTTAGCTATATATTCAAATTAGGGTCATTTGAGCGCACACCTCAGAAAATGTACATAGGATATGTAGGGCACAGGACAGGCCATTTGGCCCAACAAGTTCATGCTGGTGATATACTTTTATTTAATAGCGAGTTGACCTCTTCTACTTCCTTGACTGTTGATTGCTGCTTATTCTTTACCACACAATTGGAGGTTGAAATTTCCATTATTATGCTCATGCTCCTTGAAACCTCTTCCTAAAATAGCTTTGTCTTGCCAGCTCCCTCCCTCCAAAATTCTCCAAGTAAAGTATTATTTCTTTGGTCATGCTGTTGGTCCCTTTACCTCTTTTTGCATCCTGCTGGGTTGTGTCCTCATTCCTCGACAAAAATATAAATATATATCAACCTGAACTAAAAAACAAAAAAAATTGTAACTTGGTAAACTTGGTGTTAGGATACTGCAGAATGGTTTGAATTTTAAGTTATCTGTTACACTGTTGAACAACAAAATCAATTGAAATTTTACCTCCAACTTTGCAAAAAAAAGACCTTAACAAAATGCTTTATTTCAAGCATCTTGATTTGAAGTGACACTCGAATCTCGGCATACAGTGATGAAACGCTTTGAACTTAAGTATTTTTGCATTATTTTCCCACAAAAACCTGCATTTATAAAGCACCTTTAACATTCAGGGCATCCTGAGGCATTTTATAAAAGAATAAGTCCAATGTCAAGGCATAAGACCAATGGTCAGGCAAAGTGCACAACGTTAAAGGCAGAGGTTCTGGGAGTGGCTATGTCACTGGAAATGCATAAACTCCAATGTACCTGCATGTAACTGGCTTAGTAGTCCATCCCAAACATGCGTGACACAGGCCCTGTCCCACAGTGTCTCATCCATCATTCCTGTTCTCAGTTCTCTATCTATCAGAGCAATGATTCGCAATGCATAACCCTGCTCTTCAAATCCCATCATGAACCCACCCCAACCATCTGTGAAACTGCTTGCAACATATTTTGTATACAAATGCAAGTGGTGGTAAATGCTTTAACACTTGATCAAACATAAAGGTTCTTGTTAGGTCATACTTGAAGTCAGTAGCATTCTTTGGTGAAATTTTGGTCTTCATTCCAAAAAAACTTTAAGTCAAATAGCATTAATTGTAACCTAACACATTATAAAACACACTCACAGGCACCAGTAATGTA
Organism: Mustelus asterias; assembly: GCF_964213995.1. Classification (NCBI taxonomy): domain Eukaryota; kingdom Metazoa; phylum Chordata; class Chondrichthyes; order Carcharhiniformes; family Triakidae; genus Mustelus; species Mustelus asterias. The sequence goes on along the minus strand of NC_135801.1, from coordinate 113,206,847 downwards.
CTTTTATGCAAGATCTGTAATCAGCATTGGACTTCTCTAAATTACCATGCACACAATGCTAATTAAATATTAGAATTTGGAGTCAAATTTGGCTCAAGATTAATGAGTTAGTTCAGTGTAAGATACAGATTCACAGGTGTTAATTCACTAATGATTACCCTGCAGTTGTCTGTTACAAGGGTGGAGACATTACATTTCTGTTTTATGTTCAAACTTTTCCAAGAACTGCAGGAAATGAATATTATCATTGGAAGTGCTTTCAGAAATGAAAGTTGAAAGTGGAACACTTGTATCCATTTGATCATTTTTCTGAAATTGTGAGTCTATGTTTTTGTTGCTTAATGGAGGGGTTTCTAATTTACATACTGGTATTTGGCAACACAGCTTGTGGTTGGTGCTCTAAACTAGCTAAATTGGTGACAAGTTTGAAATGAAACGTTTTGCCACATAAAATGGTGAACAGTTGCCAAATTAACAATGTGTGTCAACATGTTTCATTTTCATGCAATTCTTCAATATTTTTCAAAATTTGCCAATCTTTCAGAGTTAGAGAGTTCGTGAATCACTGTTTAAATATTGTATGCTGGTGTTCGCTATCCTGACAAATTTCAATCAATAAAGATGCACAAAATGTTGAAATCTGGCCCATCAACATGATATGGTTTTTATTGCTGCAATCTGGATTGTACTCTTATGCCCACTCTCCTTGGCCTCATTCTTCTCCTCACTCACGATTTGTCCTCCCTGGAGAAGGTTTCTGAATATTAGTATTAGATGGGAGGAGGGATTGTACAGCCTCGCTCGGGCAAGACCAGAAATTCCCGCCCGAGGTCAATGGAGATTTCCATTGTTGGACCCTCGCCCGTTCCGATTCTGTGGTGGGTGAGGTGGTAGAGTTCCAGCCAGGGAGTTCCAGAATTATGCCAATGCGGAAAAAACAGCAGTTATATACAAACCAAGATGGTTTGGGTCTTGGAGGCAAATTTAGAGCTGATGGCATTAATCATGATCTTGTTGCCTTTGTTGTTCTTTGTAGTAGAGATTATGTGGCTCTATGGTGGTGTTTTGCTGCATGCAACCTGTAGGTGGTGCATGCTGTGGTGGAGCACTGGCCAAATGAACTACATGGTCTGGACAGTGTTGAGCTTCTGTTGTACCCCTCAAATTAATATAGAATAAACATTTCATTATATGTATAACAAGCCTTGTAGAAGATGGAAAGGTTTGGTCAGATAATGCGTCATGTGTCTTGAGTACCCAGCCTTTTTGCAATGTTGATTTGGCTGATCCAACTAAGCTTCTGGTCAGTGGTGACCTCTGGGCGGCACAGTGGTTAGCACTGCTGCCTCACAGCGCCAGGGACCCGAGTTTGATTCCCGGATTGAGTCACTGTCTGTGCAGAATCCGCACGTTCTCCCCGTGTCTGCGTGGGTTTCCTCTGGGTGCTCTGGCTTCCCCTCCCACAGTCTGAAAGATGTGCTGGTTGGGTGCATTGGCCATGCTAAATTCTCCCTCAGTGTACCTGAACAGTCGCCGGAATGTGGCGACTGGGGGATTTTCTTAACTTCTTAAAAGTAACTTCATTGCAGTGTTAATGTAAGTCTACTTGTGACACAAATGAATAAACTTCAAATGACCCACTATCACAAAGATGTTGGTAATTCTTTTCACCTGATGACGGAATTAATGAACCACAAAAATGTGTCCAACTTTGCCATCTGATAATGAACCTGAGAGAATGCGATGTTCATTTGGAATTAATGCAAATTTGATATAAATGCAAGTCCTTTTTTTGTGAAATCAAAATACATAGTCATAGCTGAAATGGATAAAGATGTAAATCAGAAATTTGAGATTAGGTGATACTAATTCATGGAGTCATTATGATAAAGCAGGAGATAATTCAGCCCACTGAGTCCATGCCACTACCACCAGAACAATCTAATCAGTCCCTTCTGCCCATTCTATCCTCAAAGCCCTGCCAGTTTATTTCCATCCAGTAGTAATCCAGTTACCTTTCGAAGTCATTCATCATCGCTGCTTCCACTACCCTTGTAGGTAGCGAGTTCCAGGTCATTACCATTTCAGATCATTACCACTAGCTGCATAAAAATGTATCTCCTCACATCTCCCTGGTATCTCTTGTCCAAAACCTTAAATGTTTGTCCCCCAGGCCTTGTAACGTCAGCTAATGAGAACATATTTTCCTTGTCTACTTTATCTAAATCTGTTATAATCCTGTATACCTCTGTCAGATTTCTCTTCAATTTCTTTTGCTCCATGTAGAAAAATCCCAGCTTCTCCAACCTAAGCTTGTCTTTAAAATTCCGTATCCCTGGAAACATTCTAGTAAATCTCCTCAAGGACTGTCACATCCTTTCTAATGAACTGGACACAATACTCTCATTGTGGCCTAACCAAAGCTTTATAAAAGTTCAACATAACTTCCATGGCTTTGGAATGAAGACCCTTATTTATGAAGCTCAAGATCCCATATGCTTTGCTAACTGCTCTCTACGTGCTCTGTCAACTTCAAATTTCATGAACCCCAAGGCCCTTCTGTCTCTGTACATTCTTTATAACTACCATTTGGGTCTAACTTGTCTCAAATACATATAGTTTGACAGTCTGAAGTTTAATGATGGGAAAGAATGAAGGTGATGAGCTTTCAGGTTTGTGGTCCTAGAAAAGTTAGTTAGAGGAGGGGACTGTGAAATGAATTTTGATTTTAATACAGTGGCCATATTGGGTAGACGAAGAGCATTTAAGGTGACATATTTACTGGAAATAAGAGAAAAATGTTCAAAGGACATCTGGCCATATGGCAGTCAACCAAAAGAAAATAAAAAAAAGTTTGTGCTTCTCTCCACTTAAGCTCAACTGGCAGCATATGAAGATTGTTCTCTTCAAGCAGCTGCTAGAAATACTCTGGAGGGGGGGCATTGGCAACCTTGGCACTTATTCAAATACATTTCCATATATTTCCTTTCGCTGGCACCTCATTTGGTTGATGTGTGGGAGTGAGTTCTGAAAGTGGGGGATGGTGGGTATTGAGTGAGTGAGTAGAATTCTGAGAACGGGAAGCAATGGCATTTTCCCCACAATTATTATTTTGCAGGCTTTGATGAAGGCAGTGTTGAGGCCTTAAGAGCTCACTCCCTTAAGCTACATCCTCCAACACAAAGCAAGAAAAAATAAATCAAGCACATGCCTTGGGACTTGGTACTGATCCCAGGGCTGTCCTGCCAGAGTCTCTGCTTCACAGTTGACACTGGAACTTGTGACCCCCCATTGCTTACGGATTTTTGCGAACACCTGGCTTAGGCAATCAATTCATCATCAAAATACAGCACAAAAAATGGCCTTCGGAAATGTTGTAACCAAGGCTGCATGAAAGGAACATGTGGCCTGCAGGTTGTGTAGACCTATGGAGGCAAGATCATTGAATATTTTTAATGTTGAGTTATATTGTTGATTGATGAGGGAGTCAAAGGGTATGAGGTAGAAAGGAAAGTGGAGGTGAGGCCACTGTCAGATCAGTCATAATCTTATTGAATGGTGTAGGAGGCTCGTGGCTGAATAGCCTTCTCCTGATTCAAATGTTCGTATGAATGTAGCATTATGCTGAGCTGTGATGCTTTCTCAGTCAAATAGCCTGATGATATCAAGCATGGGGTTGTCCAATCTGTAATATTTGAGATTTAATCACGTGATGCTTATCCACTGTTTTCAAATGTTATTGTACTCACCTTAGTTAAGTGTTTTGGTACTCAAGCATTCTCAATACAGTTATGTCATAGATCTCAAGAATTTATTCAAACTAGATATAAAACTTAGAAACATTTTTGAATTGTGTTATGTAGATAGGAGTTTGTGTTCCAGGACAAAGTCTGGAAAATTATTCATATATCACAGCCACTTTGCATAGATTACATAGAGCTGCTTTGTTGTAACTGGCTAATTTACAATTTATGATTGTCATGTCATATGCCCGTAAAGCTTGTTGGGAGAGGGATATTTTACTTTTTAAAAGCACCATGGAATATGAACAGTACTTTCACACAATGGTCTCCAGGTGACTTCTTCAATGGTTTCTGTACTTCCACAGAAACCATTGAACAAAGGTAAAATTAACATGCAAATAGCCTTTCCAGGTGTTGATTATTGCTAACCATTTGACATTGGCTGCTAGACTTGCTGGCCCCATGAAGATCTTTCAAATAAAGATATTTCAGAGCCTAACAGTAATTGGAATGTTAATGAGGTAGTGAATGCCACCATTGTATGGTGAGTGGTTAGCTGTCAACCTGTTCTCTGGACAATGGAAAACAGTGGCACTGTTGTAACATAACGGAAACTGGCTTGTGATAAGAAATACCTGGAAGGTACTTCATTAATCCACAAGGAAAGGGCAGGTCAGTCTGGATACAAAAACATAGTTGAGATGGGAAGCAATCTTAAGCCCTTCCCAAGTGGAGGACCCTCCCTTAAAAGATGGAGAATTGGAGCTTGTCGCTTTTACCTGCCAAGTATAGTCTTCATTCCTGGAGCTCGACCAGCTTTGACTGGAAAGCCAGATGCTTGCTGTTGTTTGGGGTGAACCAATGTGAATTCATCACCAGAAACCTCTGACTTTCAGTTCAGTTTTCCTCATTGCATCATGAGACATTTTTCAGGCCTGCAACATTTCAATTACCATCTTGAAGACTGATTAGAAGTGACACTTTTTAATCAAATAAATTATTCTCACACATGTTATACCTTCAGAAATTATCCGTTCTTGTGTATATTTATCTGGTATGTGTGACAAGTGAGTGTTGTGCAATTGCATTTCAAGTGTTCATCTTTTCTTTTGATTTAAATTTGCATGAAAGCCTGTTTTGTGTCTGTTCTTTAAAGCCACACCACTCAAGGGGTTGAAATGAAACACTTTTCTCAAAAACACTTTGGTTGTGTTCAGCTAAGAGGTGAAAAACAAGAAATTATCACACATCTCTCCCTGTCCAAACTTTATAACAATATAAAATCATCTAGATGTGAGAATTTTTTTCAAAAAAACAAAATATTGGAAATACTTGGGTCAGGGAACATCAACGGAGAGGGAAACAAAGTTAATGTTTCAGATGAAGAGTCATCCAGACTCTCAACATTGGCTCTATTCTCTCTCCACAGATGCTGTCAGACCTGCTGAGTTTCTTCAGCATTTTCTGTTTTTGTTTCAGATTCCAGCATCCACAGTATTTTATCTTTATCTTAATGTTTCAGGTCATGACCTTTCATTAGAACCGGTAAAAGTTAAGATATAACAGGAGTTAAGCAAGGAGAGACAGGAAGGTGGTGGGAGAACAAAGAACCAAAGGAAAGGTCTGTGAGGAGGTGGAATACTGGAACATTTAAATGGAAAGGGATAGGGGATAGTAATGAGACAAGTAAAGAAAGAACAAAGACATGAATATAGAGGAGACCACAACACAAACAACAAAAGCAGTGTATGCTCCATTGAAAGTTCATATAAATCATTGCTTTGTATTTAAGGAGCATTTGGCATTCTGGACAGTGGGAAGAGAGGAGGTTAAAAAGGCACTTGCACAGGAAGAGGGTGGAACATTGGAGATAATTTGAGGGAAGGACAAGGATATCATGGGGGAGAGCAACCTCTTTGGAAAGCTGAAAGGGGAGGGGAGAGAAACAATGTTTCCCTCTAATGTCCCTTCCTTGTGCATGGCCTGGTAATTATGTCTGTGTGGTCCCATTAAGATTGTTGCATGGGCACACATTTGTGCTGAAAATGTTAGCCCCTGCACATCACGTTTCAGTGCAGGGCAAAGCACCTGTGCAACAGTACCATTTTGAAAGAATGCGTATTGGAGGCTTTTGGTGATGTGTCACAAAAGAGGTGATGGAAATTCCAGAGGGAGATTTGTTGATGTGGAGGCTTATGGAGTAAAAAAAAGAGATTCTGGGAGGAGGGAGGGGATGGGATGGGATGAGAGTAGACATGCAAGAAATGCAATGGGCACAGATTGAGGAAAAAGGAAGACTTATTGGAAGCACCGGTATGGAAGGTGGTATCATCAGGGCAGATGTGACAGAGATGGACAAGATATGAGAATGGTATAGAGTTCTCATAGGATACTTGCGGGGGTGGAAGTACAGTCATGGTAGCTCTGGAGAACAGTAAGTTTATAATGGGTATTGTTTAATAGAAATGGAGCTAGAGAGATTGAGGAAAGGGAGAGTTCGTTGGACCAATTGAAGGTGAGGGAAAAGTGGAAATTGGAAGCAAAGTTGATCAAATTTTCCAGCTAGGTCAAGAACAGAAAACAGCACTGATAGCCATTGATGTCCTGGAAAAAGAGGTAAGGGAGGTGACCTGAATATAACTGGAATAAAGAATGCTCCACGTAACGCACAGAAGGCAGGCATAGCTACTAGGATCCACAGACATTCCCATAGTAACAGCATTTATTTGGGGGAAGTGAGTGCAATCAAAGAAAAAGTGTTCGTTTTGAGAATAAGATTGTTTCAGCAGAGGAGGGTGGTGATGGAGTGGGGACTGTTTTCGCCTATATTCAAGGAAGAAGTGGAGGGCTGTTAAGTCATTCTACTGTGGAATGGAGGTAGAGAGGGATTAGATGTCTGTGCTGAAAGAGATGGTAAACATCAGGAAACTTAAAAATGGTGGAGTGTTTTGGAAAAGTTATGGATATAAGTGAGAAGAGACTGGATAAGTTTTTGGTCTCCCACACTTTCAGTGATGTTCACTGCAAATTCAACAAATGGCACCTCTTCTTTTAGTTAGGCATTTACAGCCTTCCAGGCTCAGCGTTCAGTGTAACAATTCCAGATCATAACCACTGTCCCCATTTCTTTTGGTAGTAATGTTTGATGATTCAGCTTTTCTTATTTACACCTCCTCCAGGTTCATCTTTTTGTTTCTTCACTTTCTTCACATAATCCCCTTTTGCCTTGCACCATCATCTCTCTTGTCATTTCACTTTTTCTGCTTCCCAGCCTGTTGCAGATATTTCCTGTTGTCCTTTCTTTCCCTCTCTGCTTTCCCTGCCTCCACTTCTGTCACACCTCTAACACGCCACTTCACATACTTTGTAGATATTGCTTATTGGCCACCGTGACCAATTTGGAGCGCAGGTTTTATAGCAGGTACATCAATAGTGACAAATTGCATAAGAAAAGGTCCTTATTCTCTCCTTTCATCATCAGAATGATGTTTCTTACCTGTTTCAACCACATTTGGTTGAGTAGTTGAAATTCTTGCTACGTTAAGTCTGGAATTTGCTGGTCCTGGTCCATCTACTGCTGTCACATTAGTGTGGCAAAGTCACATTTCCAGTGAAGTTATGTTGACCAGGTGGGACCAGTGGTCAATGGAAATTCCATCCTTCCTGAAATGAGAGGAAAGAAATGGTTCATAGTGGTAGGGTGCAGGTTGTGGTCACACGAGAAGTGAAAGTACATAGGCACACAGGCATGAGACACAGCTGCAAGTACTTTTCGCTTGGATTTCAAGCACCAGTACTTTGGAGATCAGTATTCATTCTTGGTGACCCCTGGGCAATTTGGAAAGGTTGGAAACCCTAGCCAGAATTACATAGAAATTACAGTACACAAACATTTGGCCCAACTGGTCTGTGATGGTTATGCTCCATATGAGCTTCCTCCCACCCTACTTCATCTCTTCCTATCAGGAATTTTTGCAGTATTTCCCTTGCTTCCCCTTAAGTGCATCTACATATTGGAGAGCCGTCATGAAACTGTACGTGAGCATGGGAAAATTGGAAAAAAACGCAATCAAGTTATGGGAAAAACTGTAAAATTGATGTAACCATCCCAGAATTTATTCTTGGAAGAAAGGGTTAGCCCATTGCACAATGAATAGCCTGGTACCGCCTGAGGGTGTGAGAATCTGCTAATCTCCTGTGGCACTGAAAACACTGACTTTTGAACTCATGAACTGCTTATGAGCCAGTTGTGTTGTTTTACCATTCCATTAATTTGCCAAAACACTATGCTGCTCTTAGCAACCATCTAATCACTGGGCAGACATTTCCTGTTCCATTAAGTGTTATGATTGAAAATTGCCATACTGTTTATATGAAAGCCCTATATGCACACACTATAGTGTACTCTAATTAACAAAAATGATAAGTGATTGTAAACTGTCATGTTATTTTGTTTTGGAAGATTAACCCTTTCCAGTATGTATTGCTTGTTTAATTTTAAAATATTGTTTTAATTTTATTGTGTGCACATAAGGTTTTGAGCATTATAAAGTGGAATGCATAAATGTGGAAAATGGATGATAGCTGCAGTATTCTCCAGCAATAAGGATTAAATAGCAAAAATGAGTGCTTGTGTTGAGAGCATTTACTTTTGTAAAATCATGTTGTAAATTAATTGCAGTGAACTCAGTTTAAGGAATTTGATGGCTAAGAAAAGTGTGCCTGTCGAGATACTTGCAAGAAAAACCCAACTTATTCCAATTGATGTTTTATTCCCCCCAGTTTTAACGGATGTAATTTTAGGGAATCGTTGAAACTAATCAGCACCATGTCCTGAGAATGTTTGGTACTTAGGCACAAGCACTGTAAGAACTAACTGATTCAGTGCAGTTTTGGGAGTATAGGATGGTTCTGCTTCAGGGAATCAAAACATTCCACCCCAATTCCATGAGGGCGACAAGGCTGTATATGGAGGCATTAATAGTTAGATAGATTGTCTTCTAGCTTTGTATTACAGATAAGAGAGCTGCTCCAAGTTCAATTGCAGGTTCCAGGATTTTCAATACAGAGTTTGAAAAACTGCAATTGGGTAATTATGAGAGGTTGATGCTTAGTTTTAGGAACAGTCCATTCTCGAGCTTTTCTTCATTGTGAACATTTTAAAATTGTTGTGTTTCATGTAACTTAACTACAAATGCATTAATAGATTCTTATGTTAGAGAAGCTGGTGTGGTTTTCCTTCAAGCAAACAAGATTATGGAGAGATTTAACAGAGGTGTATAAGATTTTGACAGATTTAGATAAGATATACTAAAAAAAAGCAGTTCCATTGGCTGATGTCATAAGAACTCAGACACATTAAAGGCTTTGGTCAAGAAATGCAGGAAGCATGTGTTGAAGAACATATGAACATACAAATTGGGGATAGGAGCAGGCTGCTTGGCTCTTCAAGCCAGCTCTGCCATTCAATAAGATCATGGCTGATCTAATTGTAACCTCAATCCCACATTCCTGCCTACCCTTGATGTCCCTTCCACCTACTTGACAAACCTCAGAGAAGATATTTCTCCGCATCTCTGTTTTAAATGAACAACCCTTATTTTTAAACAGTGACACTTGGCTCTAGATTCTCTGACAAGAGGAAACATCCCTTCCACATCCGCTCTGCGAATACCCCTCAGAATCTTAAATGTTTCACTCAAATCACTTCTCACTCCTCTAAACTCTAGTGGATACAAACCTAGCCTCTTCCAACTTTTCCTCATAAGACAAACCATCTATTCCTGGTATTAGTCTTGTAAACCTGAACTGTTTCTAAAGCATTTGTATCTTTCCTTAAATAAAGAGACCAATACAGTACATAGTGCTCCATATGTGGTCTCATCAATGCCTTGTATAACTGAAACATAACCTCCCTACTTTTGTATTCAGTTCCCCCCCCCCCCTCAATAAATGATGACATTCTATTAGCTTTTCTAAATACTTGCTGTACCTGTGTATTTTTGTGATTCATGCACTAGAACACCCAGATCCCGCTGCACCTCAGAGCTCTGAAATCTCTCACCATTTAAGTAACAAACATTTTTATTCTTCCTGCAAAAATGGTCAATTTCACATTTGTCCACATCATACTCCATTTGCCAGATTTTTGCCCATTCGCTTAACCCATGTCCCATTGTAGCCTTCTTACGTTCTCTTCATAATTTAGCTTCCTATCTATCTGTGTCATCAGCAAATTTAGCAACCGTATCTTCCCTTCATCCAAGTCATTTATATAAATTGTAAAAGGTTGAGGCCCCAGCACTGATCCCTGTGGCACACCACTCATTACATTCCTGCAAACCAGAAAAAGACTCGTTTGTGCTAACTCTTTCTGTGCAAGGGTGGTGGAAGCAGAGATGATCAAAAATAAATTGGGTAGGCACTTGAAGACCAGAAGGAATAGAAACAGGAGTAGGCCCCTCGAGCCTGCTCCGACATTCAATAGGATCATGGCTGATCCAACATTCCTCATGTTCCTTTTTCTTGCCCTTTCCCTGAAACCCTTGATTCTCTCACTGATCAAAAATCTATCACAGCCTTAAATATGCACAATGACTCTGCCCCAAAAGCTCTCTGTGGCAAGGAGTTACAAAGACACTCAACCCTCTGAGAGGTGAAATTCCTCCCCATTTCAATCTTAAATTAGCGCCCCTTTTATTCTGAGACAATGCCGTCAGGTCCTAGACTCTCCCATGGGGTGAAACATCCTCTGATTATTTACCCTGTCAAACCCTGAAGAATCCTATATGTTTCAATAAGATCCTGTCTCATTATTCTAAATTCCAATGTGTGGAGTGCCAACCTGTTTAAACTTTCCTCATTTAAATTTATTATTGGGATACAGTGAAAAGAATTGTTTCTTGCACGCTATACAGACAAAGCATACCGTTCATGGAGTACATAGGGGAGAAGGAAAGGAGAGGGTGTAGAATATAGAAAGTTTTAAAGGAGTTAGAGTTAAGTTCAAGAGCACGGAACAAGAGTAAAAGATGGAATTAGTAGGTACGCTTGAGGACAGCTTGCAAGAAGTCGCCTTGTCTGGCGTCATTTCGATTGGGAGTGAGTGATTTTCATTTTGAGTGATTTTGGATTTTGGATGTTACGTATTAAGGAGCTCCTGTTACGTATTGGGGGTGGTTTCTCAGATTGAGGGGGTGATTTTCTAGATTTAGGGGAATTTCTGTCAGGATCAGGCAGCTGGGTTGAGGACAGTGTCCCAGGAGCAGGTGCTGACTCTGAGCCGGGTTGGCGGGAGTTCCACTTTCCCGGAATCTGCTTCTCTTTCACCTGCTGCCAGGTGGAGACCGCTGGAATTAGTTCGCTTCTGTGGGTTGAAGAAGGAAAGCTGGGGCTTGGCTCTGGCCGCAGACGGTGAAAATGAGCAGGACACCGGGAGCATTCACTGCTGCCGGAGAAAGTCGAGAGTGTGCAACTCTAAACGGCAACTCAATCATGAGCCAATCGCTCCCTGCTGGGGATCGTCCAAGTGAACCTAGACTTTGACAGCTGAAACATCTAGGTTTTGTGGTCAGCAGTGAACAGATGGTGCTCACCTTTCGTTACACTTGTTCACAGACTTTTGTACTCTGGTTCAAAACAGTACGCATTCTCTGGAGGAGATCTGGGACCTCAGGCAAAACAATTGTATATGTCCTTAACCAATCAGATTGAACAATCCTCACTGAACCATGCAGTCTGAGCCAGGAAGTGTAAGTTAGAATAGTTGATTTAATGCATAGAAAGTGAAATGGAGAGAAAAAGAAAGATGAGCTTAAAGAGAGGCAAATAATAGACACAGAAAGAAAATATGTTTGAAAAAGTATTTACATTTTTTAAAAAATCCAACAATATTTAGAATCTGGTGGAATGAGATTCCACACATTGTAAAAGTTACTTTTTAGTGCCAGAGAGGTTGTTTTTCAGAAATTAGGACTTATCACACTGCTAAAAGTTAACTTAGACTGGAATGTTCAAACTCTTAACTTTACCTGCAGCGTTTAGTGGGTAACTATCAAGTAAGCACTTTAGGCCTTTGAGTGGATTTCAACCCTAAGTCTTTTGACTAGATGCTGGTGTAGCAAAGCTTCTGGAAGAGCACAGCACCTTGGACACCAGCCTCCTGATTTAAGAGTTTAACTGCTAGAAGCTGCTCTCCGATTTACACTCAAACAATAATGGGTGCTGACAGCCACATTGGCCGAATTTTGCAGTAAAAACAGCAGTGAAATCCTGCAATCTAAGCGATGGTAAATACATGTAATCCTGTTGGTCTGCTGCTATTTCACCATGTTGGGTATAAACAGTGGCACAGCATTACTGAGGCCCTTGTTAATTAAATAGTTAATTCTGAAATGCTTTGAATTGACTTGACTACATGCTGCATTGTTAGATTGATTTTAAATAATTTCTGTGTAGTTTGTACTGGAGTAGCAAAAAGTTGATTCATGTATGAGAAATTTAACTAGCAATTTTGAGCGTGCACAGGATACTGCTTTGACCTGACAAGTTATTTCTATAGACACAAGTGTTTCCCATTTTTTTCAAGGCCAAAAAGATTGACTACTATAAAGATACAATCACTGAGTCTTTCCATGAGTTTTGGTACTAGAATATTAAAAGAAACAATAATATCTGGACCAAGGTGGGGATAACGATCAGTAAAATAGAAAAGTGGAGAAAAAGTTAGAAGCAAGTTTCCAAATATATCGTGTGTGAAAATTAGCCTGTTTTGTTCTATTCCAATTTTGGATGCCTAACTTCGTTTTATAACCTATATTTTGGATTTTGGACATGCATTTCTTCTGGCTACTATCTTCCCTCTATTTGTTTTTTATTCATTCGTGAGACATGAGCATCGCTGGCTGGCCAGCATTTATTGCCCATCCCTAGTTGCCCTTGAACTGAGTGGCTTGCTCGGCCATTTCAGAGGGCAGTTGAGAGTCAACCACATTGCTGTGGCTCTGGAGTCGCATGTAGGCCAGACCAGGTAAGGATGGCTAAAGGACATTAGTGAATGAGATGGGTTTTTCCAACAATATATATTTTATTGAATTCAAATCCCACCAGCTGCAGTGGCGGGATTCGAACCAGGGTCACCAGAACATTAGTTGAGTTTTTGGATTAATAGTCGAGCGATAATATCGTTAGGCCCTATAATTTTTTCATGAGTTCACCCTCCGTCGCTTCTTGATTTCCTTGACATTTTTGTCTTCCTCAACCTTATTACAAAAGACCATACTTCTTTGAAGATCTCTCTGACTGAAATCATAGAAATCATAGAAACCCGACAGTGCAGAAGGAGGCCATTCGGCCCATCGAGTCTGCACCGACCACAATCTCACCCAGGCCCTACCCCCACATATTTTACCCGCTAATCCCTCTAACCTACACATCTCAGGACTCTAAGGGGCAATTTTTAACCTGGCTAATCAACCTAACTCGCACATCTTTGGACTGTGGGAGGAAACCGGAGCACCCGGAGGAAACCCACGCAGACACGAGGAGAATGTGCAAACTCCACACAGACAGTGACCCGAGCCAGGAATCGAACCCGGGACCCTGGAGCTGTGAAGCAGCAGTGCTAACCACTGTGCTACCGTGCCACCCTGGTAGCAGACTGGTAGCAGATTCTCCAAATCTTCCTCTGACACATCCCTCTCATTACCCCAAATCTTTTTACTATCTTTCTTTGCTACTGCAAAATTCTTTCCCCTAATCGCCTTATCAGTATCACATAATATTCACCATAGAATTGCTCTAACTCTTTATTTTCAGTCTTTACACTCTCATTTCCACCATATCTTGGGTTGTCTGTCACGCCCATTGTCCCAGCTGGTACAATCTTGACATGATTTCAGACTTGTAGAATAGAAATGGTCCATAACCATTCTGACTAACCCATGTCAGATTTAACTTTGAGCAGTTAGGTTGTACTCTTGGCACACAATCCTATTTTTGCTCCGATTTCACCCCTGGACTGCTGGAACAACACCAAACTTGCTTACTCCATCACATGAAGTTTCTCTTGATCACCTGCCTTCCGTGCCCTTTTTTTGCACTATTGATGAGAAAAGTTCATGAATTTGTTTGTAACCAAAACAGAAACCATCCGATTAAGTTGTCATCTGGTCTTTTTATTGTAATGTTAATTCTGGATTTGTTGAACCATGGTATTTTCTATAATCCAAGTGGAGTTTCTTTTCTCACATCAATCTATTACAAGATTCTCTTCTTTCACTGCTGGAACATTGTCTGCCTTCATCACAGTCTCTCTCTCACTGCTGTGAAATCCACATTGCTCCTTTATCACTTCAAGCTGCGACTTCTTCACCCATCTCCTTGCTAGCATCCCTGGTTCCACAAGTTCAACTAAGTCAACATTCAGCAGTTTATATTTTTCCCCATAGAAAGACCCACACACCCATTACTTCTATCATTCCCAAGCAAATAACTTCTTTGTAATTGGATCATTATCTTGTTCCCTGTTCCCTGCAGTCCACTATGCCGTTCTTACAACCATTTTGTCTTTGGCTTCTGGAATTTCAAAATCTATTCATCTTGTCACTATTTGCTGTCAAAAGCACCTAAAAGCTTTTTTGGTTTAATTGTGTTTTCAAACGTTCCACCTAATTTTTTTCTTTCTTTCTAAATTGTTGTGAGATATGTTTCTCTGGGAATGCTGTAGAAATGTATGTTGTTAATTTGCTGATTGATATATAATCTTCAGTTGTCATAGTTTAAGCTGCTTACAATACTGCACTGCATACTTCCTGCCAGCCGTAAATAATTATATATTTTTGTGTTTTTATGCAGCATCAGCACCTGTTAGTACCGTAACCAGACGCCGTATTTCTCCAGGTAGTAATCCCACCTGGGAGAAGAAGAGTGTCACAATGTCAAACATCACCATTGACCCGGACATCAAACCTGGGGAATATGTTATTAAGAGCCTCTTTGCAGAATTCACAGTTCAGGCTGAAAAAAAGATTGAAGTTGTGATGGCTGAACCATTGGTAAGTCAAATTTGAGTTAAAGCAATTAAAAAGAGAGACGATGATTAATTTTTCTTATATTTTCCCTATAACCCTTTAAGCAGCACTGGAGCACCTTCACCAACCAAGAATAATGGTTGGAGAAATGCTGTGACAATCTCATTAAAGCTACTCCATATCTGATTCTGTGGGAGTAGCCTTGGGCAACTGATTCTATAGATTTGTTGCGTGTCTGCCCAACTGCAGGCAGAGGAACCTTAACCCAATGGAAATCTCAAATCCCTAACGCTACCTCGCTCACTGATTTCAAAAATCTTTTCAAAAACAATTTTTCAATAAAGTTTTCAGCTGTCTTTCCTAGTTCTCAATGGTTAGATCTCTGTTCCTTTTTCTCATTTATGAAGCATTCTGGTATATTTTTCTACCACAAAAACATTATGTAAATGCAAGTTCTTGTTTCATATGTTAGTAATTTCATTGTTAGATGTGTACAGTTAGCACTCTCAAAATCTGGCTGCTCAAAGCAGTTGGAGGAAATTATTTGAACCATTTGGTCAAGTTTGTAGTCCCTGAATACTCACTCGACAGAGGGAGTTGATAGGTTTGGTTCTTTTTGTAGGGATAGTTGTTTTTTTGATCAATATTTGTCCAGTGCCTGGAACAACTTTATGTTTGGTTTTTATTGAGTCAGTTGGTTTTCTAAACCAATCAACTTCAGTTACCTTAACAGATAATAATTATTTTGGATTTTGTTTTTCGCTTTACAAAGCTCTAGTTCTTTTCAGGTGTGCCAGTATAGCTACATACATGCCACAAAGTTTTTTGTAATGCAGAGTGATCCTCACTGTGGAAGGGAGAAAATTAGTCAAAACATTAAATACAGGACACAGACAAAATGGGCCGAATGGCCACCTTCCATGTTGTAAAAACTTATGGATAATACACCAAATTAAAAGTTAAATAATAAGTGAGTGTGTAATAAGTGAAGGTTTGTGTTAATTTTAGTAGAGGATTAATGTGAGTGACTGTTTCTGAAGCAGAATTTATTTCGGCGTCTATTGGGTTGAGACTAAGGGAACAAACTAAAGGTATGTTGATGAGAAGTGTGAGATGGTTCATCTTGTTGCAGCGTGGCAATTCACAATACACTATTTCCATTTAAGTATGCCACAAATAACTTGTGATAGAAAACATTTTGATGAAAACAGTTTTAGCACCAGAATTCATTTGAAATCCTACTAATCAGATTTTATAGTTTACTAATCTAGACCGGATTACCATACTGATGGGGGAAAAGGTATTCAGATTATGATTCTTTGAAATCTGGCATTCTTGTCTCTGTAGTTGAAGGTATCTTTGCATTATTTTTAAAATAGTGCTTTGTCCATTTCAATTTTGTGATCCTGGTGGTATGGAATGGAGGCTGTATTTAGCTCAGTTATTTCATTGCAAGGTAAGCCCTAAACCAGAAAACCAAAACCTGTTAGGACCAGCAATTAATGGCAGCGTATATTTTAAAACTATATATATTACCCTCCAGGTTTCATGATACAAAGGTAAAATTTTAGAAACCCTGCATTATAGCTAGTAATGAACCTTGGAAGAATTCCAGATCCCGCTGACAAATTACCACTTCAGGTCCCATTGATGACACAGGAAAAAGGTCATCCATCTTCTTGACCTGATTTTTCCATCAGGTTTGGTAACTAGATGTTTTATCCCCATTGCCGCTCACAATGCTACTTCTCCACCTAAAGAGAATATCATTAGTTAATTATTTAAATAATTGACAAATGTAGTTTCAAGCCTTTGCTTGCAGACAGTAGGGACCAGAGCTCATGAGTATAAAATTGTGTGTTTTACCACTATTTTCTTGACTTCAAAATATAGACTCTGACTCATAGAGCTCATTGGCCATCGTTCCTTAAATGCAGCTCCAAGCCTGCAGGACATGGTAAGACATTTCAGGAGATCAATACCAAGTGATGTCTATTTCCTCTGACGTCGAGAACTTTTTTCCTCAAATCAGGAACTATGGTTCTGTTTGAGAGATGCACATCCTTGGTGTTTTAGACCACAAATTTCTGTCTCTAAAAAAGAAGATTGTAATAGGTAAGGAATCATTGGTGCTTCGTAAATGATATCCCCAGTTTGTATTAATTTAGAATAGAAATTATAATTCCTTGGGACTTTTAGTCCATTATCCCTATGCAGGCACTTCCATGTCATGATTGATAATGTCTTTAAATCTGCAAGGATTACTCTCATCACTGTTGGGCATATTGCTGTAGTATTCTCTAATGAATGTTTTAAGGGAGCATTCACTTCAAAAGCTTACTTTGTCCTCTGCTTCGTTCCAGTCACATAGTCATAGATCATAGAGGTTTACAGCATGGAAACAGCCCCTACGGCCAAACTTGTCCATGCCGCCCTTTTATTTTAAAACCCCTAAGCTAATCCCAATTGCCCGCATTTGGCCCATATCCCTCTATACCCATCGTACCCATGTAACTATCTAAATGCTTTTTAAAAGACAAAATTGTACCCGCCTCTACTACTACCTCTGGCAGTTTGTTCCAGACACTCGCCACCCTCTGTGTGAAAAAAATTGCCCCTCTGGACACTTTTGTATCTTTCCCCTCTCACCTTAAACCTATGCCCTCTAGTTTTAGACTCCCCTAGAAAATATATTGACTATCTAGCTGATCCGTGCCCCTCATTATTTTATGGACCTCTATAAGATCATCCCTCAGTCTCCTACGCTCCAGAGAAAAAAGTCCTCTCCTTATAACTCAATCCATCAAGTCCTGGTAGCATCCTAGTAAATCTTTTCTGCACTCTTTCTCGTTTAATAATATCCTTTCTATAATAGGGTGACCAGAATTGCAGACAGTATTCCAAGTGTGGCCGTATCAATGTCTTGTACAACTTCAGCAAGACATTCCAACTCCTGTATTCAATGTTCTGACCGATGAAACCAAGCATGCCGAATGCCTATTTCACCACTCTGTCTACCTGTGACTCCACTTTTAAGGAGCTATGAACATGTACCCCTCGATCTCTTTGTAAGTCCTGCCCTGGTTCAATCTACCAAAATGCATCACCTCGCATTTGACAAATGTAGTTTCAAGCCTTTGCTTGCGGACAGTAGGGACCCGAGCTCCATGAGTATAAAATTGTGTGGTTTTTTTTTTATTTGTTCATGGGATGTGGGCATCGCTGCTGAGCCAGTAACTATTGCCCATCCCTGATGAGATTTAAGAGTCAACCACATTGCTGTAGAGTCACATATAGGCCAGACCAGGCAATGAAGACAGAGTTCCTTCCCTGAAGGACAATGAATCCTAACTTCCTCGTTTAACTGTGGTTGATTTACCCCTTCCTAGAATTTTTCTTCCTCACTGGGATATATCTTTGTTGCAAGTCATAAACGTCTGCCATTGCTGATTGACCATCTTTCCTGCTAAACTCATTTCCCAGTCCACTCCAGCCAATTCTGTCCTCATTCCTTTATAAATAATTAAGTGTACCACAGTTGTTTCTGATCCATGTTGCTCACTCTCAAACTGAATGATAAATTCTAACATGATATCGCCTGTGTTTCTTAGGGGATCTTTTACTCTGGGATTGTTTATTAAACTTGCCTCATTACACATTACCAGACCCAAAATGGCCTGATTCCTGGTTGACTCCACAACATATTGTTCTAGATAACTGTTCCAAATACCTACCATGAATTATTCCTCATAGCTACCTCTACCAATTTGATTTTCCCAATCCACATGAAGATTAAAGTCATCCATGATTAAAGTGCTGTCTTCACATGCCCTTTTTATCTCCTGATTTATTATTCATCGTACAGTGTAGCTACTGTTAGTGAAACTATAGACTCCAATGCAAGACCATTTCTTGCTGTCATACTTAATTCCATCTTGTACAAACAAAGCCACCCCACCACCCTTTCCTTCCTGCCTGTCCTTACGTAAAGTCACATGTCCCTGATTATTTAGTTCCCAGTTTTGATTTCCTTGCAACCACATCTCTGTAATAGTTATAAGATCATACCCATTAACCTCAATTTGTTCCATTAATTCATTTTGTGCTGAATACTTTGTGCATTTAAGCAAAGAGCCATTAATTTTGCCTTGTTACTATTTTTTCCCTTTTTGACTCTTTGCTTTTTTTAATGTTTGTACACTCTGTCCCTTCCTGTCACACTCTGGGGATCATGACCTAAGTAGCTGCTTTGTAATGCTGCCATATCCTTTTGTTTTGTAAACCTACATATTCCCTTTCTGGGCCCAACTCCTCCGCTGCTCTATTTAGTTTAAAGCCCTCCCCACTTCCTGGTTATGCTATTTGCAAGAACACTGGTCCCATCACAGTTCAGATGCAGACCATCTCGATGGTACAGCCCCCACTTTCCCCAGTACTGATGCCAGTGCCCCACGAACAGAATCCCATTTCTCCCACGACAGTCTTTGAGTCACGTATGCATCTCTCTCATTTTATGCATCTTATGCCTATTTCCATGTGCCTCAGGTATTAATCCACACACAATCTAGGAGGTTCTGTTGTTTAATGCCCAGCTCCTCAAACTCTCTTTCCTCGCTCTACCTATGTTGTTGTTACCTACATGGACCACAACAGCGGGATCCTGCCCCTGCTCACTGCAAGATCTTCTTCAGTCTGGAGCAGATGTCTCGAACCCTGGCACTCGAGCAGGCAGCTCAGCCATCTCGACTCTTGCTACAGAGAACAGTGTTGTGTCGCCTACTACCGCTACCTTATGTGTTTCCCCCACTTGAATCGCTTCCTGTACCCCAGTGCCATGGTCAGTCAGCTCATCCACCCTACAGACCCCATTCTGATCCAAACAAGAACCTCAAACCTGTTGGACAATTGTAGTGGCTAACACTCCTGCCCTCATGCCCTCTGTGTCCCCTTACATGCCTGTTTTGCAGTCGCACCCTCCTGTCCCTGACCACTTTCCAAAGCAGAAGATTCTATCTTAAGGGGTGTGACTAGTGTCCAAGTAGCACACTCCCTTGCTGAAGTGTTGCAGTGTCTGCAGCTCAAACTCCAACTCAATGACTCTGAGCCAAAACTCTTCAAGCCGCACATGCTTACTGCAGATGTATTTGTGCTGGATAACACCAGTATCCATGGGTCACCACTTGCTGCAGTGACACATCACCTGCTTTGCCATGTTATGATCTTTACTAATTATTTAATTAATATATTAGATATTAATTAATCTTATCACAAACTGCAGGGCAATAATAATAATGTTAGCTGTGAATGACTCAGTCAGGAAATTACAAGAAAGATTAACTGAATGACAGGGAGGTATATTGCATGATGTTTCTGGGGATCCTTAAATGAGGCTCAACAAATGCTGAGCTCCCAAGCAAACATACCATATGGATTTCTTCAGGCGCTGTTAATTTTACCGCCCAGTGTCCTAGTGCAAAAATGCCATGTACTGACTTAATATTCAGAAAGATAGTAGTAACAAATAGACACGTTTAATTAACTTGAGGAAAATTATTGCATAAACAGTTAACTATTCCCCTTTTAAAAAACTCTCTCTGCCATAACGAAGTTGGGAAAATATGGCTTCCTTCAAATGCTGTTTATTTCCCCCTCGCCAAATCTTTATAATGTTGCTAAAATAATTAATAGTTTTCTGTGGCTTGCTGTTCACACACTCATCGGCATTTGGCATTATGTATGTTCCTATTGCATTATTTATTTTTGCTGCAGTGAGAAAGAATTATCAGTTGCATGGTTTTGTTTTCTTAAATGGACTCTGCAGATGTATGACCATTTCAACTGATAATTTATATTAAAATTATTGTGCTCACCTAACAGACCCTGCTAATCACATAATGCCAGTGCCCAGTCAGATCCCATGTCAAGTAACAACAAAGAGCAGTCACATTCATGGATAGAAATAATTGAGACTCATTTACAAATACCACTGTACTTCCCTCCTGCATCCCCAAGCGGGCACCCATTCTGAGTTGGTCACCTAGCAATAATTTTCTTCTTTTGCAATGTTCAAGATTCCCTCTCCTGTAGATGTGACATTACAACAGTGCAAGTGAACAGGAAAATCTTGGCTGTAATTGTGCAACCTACATATGGCATGTTAGGGTGTGCACACTTGGCTTTAAGATAAATAAAAATATACAAGTTGAGCAAATGTTTAAAATCATAACGAAAGGTATACAAAAAAAAAGGGATACAGGTTGACAGTGAGCAAGGTAGTTCGGAATAACTAGAGCAAGAGTGGAAAACAGATAATGCTGGTGAAAAGGAAATAGAGTGGGACTTGAGCAGAGAAATGTTCCCAGAAAAGAGAAGAGAATTATATTTATTTTGTCTACCTATGTTTCCTTTTAAAACAAATGGCTCAAAGGGCTTGCAGAAAGGGAGAGAGTAGATTCCTTTCCCTCTGCAGTGCCACACGTTTCAGAATAATTGCCTTCACGTTTTTTAACTTGCCCTTTGCATGAACATGTGCATTTTAAATGTTTCATTCAGTCAGGCTGTGGAGTTTAGACCATTTAATTTTTGCACTGATTTGCACTGCGAACAGATTTGTTTACAATTGAGTTTTTTTGCAGCATGATCAAAGATTATCCTACATGCTGCCTCAGTAACATAGGCTTGATCTGATTTAAAGCAAACACTTAAGGTCACTTGCCCAGTCAGACATTTTTATTTATTTAAAATTTTTATTGTTTTGCATCTAAACTGACTTAAACAAAAAAGGAAAAGAGTAATCAGGCCATTTCCATGACGTAACATATGAGCAATCCCAACCATGCCCAGTGCACCCCACCTCCCCCTGGTCCCATCCCTCTCACCCCTGCCTTTCCCAACCAGCCATGCAATCTCCTGAGATGGACAAATAAAGCTCTGCAATTTCCAGAGCTATTCAGATAAGCTTAGGAAAAAGTGGCATCTTCAATTAATAACTTCAGTTATTCTGTGCTGCTTTCTATATTTTGAGATTCTTGACTCTCCAAAACTCACCCAACTTCCTCTTGTAAAGGAAAAATGTTCTAACCTTTGTGGTGAGATGAATTTTGTTGTTATATATTGACAAAATAATTTGATTCTGTGGCCACCAATATGCATTGTGTCACTAAGTTTAATGAGAAACACAGCATGGGTGGGAGATTTTGAATGACAGGGCTGAAAAAAATCAGGTGAGATAGGATGAAAGTAATTTCCAGCAGGCATTGAAGAAAAGAGGCAAATAGCTGGACTACATCAGGCAAATAAAGGATAAATGAAACCGAGATTGAATGATATTTTAAATAAAAACACACACAGTACTTGTGGCCGCCTGGAAGAAACATACATGTTGATGAGGAAAGATAAAGTTTGGTAGTTAGCTCTTTAGTCAGGTCTGTAGCATGTTGAATGATTGCTAATGATCACCTGTTCAAAGTATAGGTAATTGGGGAGTAGATGCTGAGAAGAAACTCTGGTGCTCTGCTTCAACAAAATTAGATTACTGCGGAAAACAAAGAGAAAATATATTTTTTTAAGTTTCTAACCATCTGAATAACTTGGCAAACTGGTTATGGGGAAGTGAGGATGTTGTATGGTGGAGTAGTGATCATGGTACTGGGCTAATATCCAGCGAATGAAACAACAAGGAATTGTATCCGTGTATCAGAATCCTGTCACAATCCATCACCGCTGTACTCAGGGTACCAAAAGATGTGAAAGTCAATTAGAAAATGTTACTTCCATGTTAAGCAAACTAAAGGATTGTTAGATACAGGCCTCATGAATATGACATGAATCGGTAATCTGTATCATATTTTCACTTCAGCTCAGTCATGATATATCAACAGTTTTGCTGCATTGGGCAGTAGCACTGTACTAAACATTGAGTCATAGAGGTTTACAGCATGGAAACAGGCCTTTCAGCCCATCTTGTCCACGCTGCCCCCTTTTTATCCCCATGCTAGTCCCAATTGCCGCATCTGGCCCATATTCCTCTATACCCAACTTATCCATGTAGCTGTCTAAATGCTTTTTAAAAGACAAAATTGTACCCGCCTCTACTACTACCTCTGGCAGCTTGTTCCAGACACTCACCACCCTCTGTGTGGAAAAAAATTGCCCTTCTGGACACTTTTGTATCTTTCCTCTCTCACCTTAAACTTATGCCCTCTCGTTTTAGACTCCCCTATCTTTGGGAAAAGATATTGACTTTCTAGCTGATCTATGCCCCTCGTTTTTTTATAGATCTCTATAAGATCACCCCTAAGCCTCCTACGCTCCAGAGAAAAAAATCCCAGTCTATTCAGCCTGTCCTTATAACTCAAACCATCAAATACCGGTAGCATCCTAGTAAATCTTTTCTGCACTTTTTCCAGTTTAATAATATCCTTTCTATAATAGGGTGACCAGAACTATACACAGTATTCCAAATGTGGCCGTACCAATGTCTTGTACAACTTCAACAAGACGTCCCAATTCCTGTATTCAATGTTCTGACCAATGAAACCAAACATGCCGAATGCCTTCTTCACCACTCTGTCCACCTGTGACTCCACTTTCAAGGAGCTATGAACCTGTACCCCTAGATCTCTTTGTTCTATAACTTTCTCCAATGCCCTACCATTAACTGAGTAAGTCCTGCCCTGGTTCGATCGACCAAAATGCATCATCTTGTATTTATCTAAATTAAACTCCATCTGCCATTCGTCAGCCTACCGGCCCAATTGATAAGATCCTGTTGCAATCCGAGATAACCTTCTTCACTGTCCACTATGCCACCAATCTTGGTGTCATTTGTAAACTTACTAACCGTGCCTCATAAATTCTCATCCAAATCATTAATATAAATGACAAATAACAGTGGACCCAGCACCAATCCCTGAGGCACACCGCTGGTCACAGGCCTCCAGTTTGAAAAACAACCTGCTAAAGTCCATGTAGGCAACATCAACTGCACTGTCCTTATCTACCTTCTTGGTTACCGCTTCAAAAAACTCAAATCAAGTTTGTGAGTCATGATTTTCCACTCTCAAAGCCATGCTGACTGTCCCTAAACAGTCTTTGCGTCTCTAAATGCCTGTAGGTCCTGTCTCTCAAAATACCTTCTAACAACTTACCCACTACAGATGTGAGGCTCACTGGCCTGTAGTTCCCAGGCTTTTCCCTGCAGCCTTTCTTAAACAAAGGCACAACATTTGCCACCATCCAATCTTCAGGCACTTGTGATTGTGATCATCAATGATTCAAATATCTCTGCTAGGGGACTCGCAATTTCCTCCCTGGCCTCCCACAGTGTCCTGAGATACACTTCATCAGGTCCCGGGGATTTATCTACCTTGATGCGCTTTAAGACTTCCAGCACCTCCTTCTCTGTTATAAGTACACTCCTCAAGACATCACTATTTATTTCCCCAAGTTCCCTAACATCCATGCTTTTCTCAACAGTAAATACTGATGAGAAATATTCATTTAGGATCTCACCCATCTCTTGCGCATAGATGACCTTGTTGATCCTTAAGAGGCCGTACTCTGTCCCTAGTTACTCGTTTGCCCTTTATGTATTTGTTGAAGCTCTTTGGATTCTCCTTTACCTTATCTGCCAAAACAATCTCGTGTCCCCTTTTTGCCCTCCTGATTTCTCTCTTGACTCTATTCCTACACCCTCTATACTCTTCAAGGGATCCATTTGATCCCAGCTGCCTATGCATGTCATGTGCCCCCTCCTTCTTCTTGACCAAGGCCTCAATATTCCGAGTCATCCAGGGTTCCCTACTTCTTCCAGCCTTGCCCTTCACTCTTAAGAGGAATGTGCTTATGCTGAATCCTGGTTAACACACTTTTGAAAGCCTCCCATTTACCAGATGTCCCTTTGCTTTCCCACAGACTCCCCCAATTAACTGTTCAAAGTTCCTGCCTGATACCATCAAAATTGGCCTTGCCCCAATTTAAAATTTAAAATTTTGGGCCAGACCTATCATTCTCCATAGCTATCTTAAAACTAATGGAATTATGGTCACTGGTCCCAAAGTGATCTCTCACTAACACTTCTGTCACCTGCCCTTCCTTATTTCCCAAGAGGAGGTCAAGTTTTGCCCCCTCTCTAGTCGGGCCATCCACATACTGAATGAGAAATTCCTCCTGAATGCACAACAAATTTCTCTCCATCCAACCCTCTAATACTATGGCTGTCCCAGTCAATGTTGGAAAAGTTAAAATCCCCTACTATTACCACCCTATTTTTCTTGGAGCTATCCGTAATCTCCTTACATATTTGCTCCTCAATTTCCTGCCGACTATTTGGGGGTCTATAGTACAATCCTATCAGAATGATTTCCCCCTTCTTATTTCCCAGTTCAACCCACATAGACTCAGTGGGCGAACCCTCGGATATATCCCCTCTCAGTACATAATCAGAAACTGTTGCAATTCCCAGATTTCCCTTGATCAACATTCATGGTGGGTCTAATTTGTGTTTGTATGTTGTTATTCCTGATCAAAAAATTTTTGACCGTAGGATTTTCTATGTTGTTGACACTTTCAGTGGGAATTGTGATTGTGGGTGAGGGGATTGGATTGACTACTAAAAATAATGAAAAGCTGAAAGCATGGTTCTTATTGCATGAAGAATAAATAGATTTGAGTTGAACATGTAATAGCTCAAGAAGGCCTTTCAAAGGATCTGCATGAATTATTTCTAAAAGATGCTGTTTAATCTCAGAAATTGGGAATACCTCAAAAATGCATGGATTATCTCTGAGATTTGAGCATGCTTGAATGCTCTGGGAAGTTGATGATTTAGTTGAAATTCAGCATTGCAATTCCATAAGTAGCTAATAATATAATTCTAGCCTCAAAGTGAAAAGGCCAACCCAGTAGTGTTTGGAATGAGACAGGATTCTGATACACAGATACAATTCCTTGTTTTGTTATGGTTCAGGTTCTTTAGGGTTTGTCTATTTTCCCAAAGGAAATTATTTAAGGCTGTAGTTTGTTAAAACCATCACTCTTTATTTAGAGCTGCTGTATACCCATTGTGACCTCAGCATGAGGTTGGAACTTCTGCTCCCTCCAGATCTCCATTGCTCAGTCAGGTTGTATTATGACATCATTACATCAGCATCATATGCTTTTGATAACGAGTTGCTTATTTGTTTTAAGGTTTCAGAAAACTATTGGGTAGGCAGCATCTACTCACTCCCATGAGTCTTTGCCGACCTCCTCTTCTTTCAAACATTTTAGTAATAAGACATAAATTTTAAATGTTATATTTGTTTCTGTCTGCTAGATATGAAATCTGTTTTGTTGTTCCATTGGGGTATAGGGATGATGAAGGTGAGAGGTAGGAATGGGATGGAGATAATATGATAAATAGGGATGATTGTGACAGGTATGGCATGGAAAGGTTCAAATGGGATGAGAATTTTAAAAACTGCTGTTGCAATAAAGATACTAATTTCACTGTAGATGTAGTTTTCTGCTATTCTTACACTTGTCCACTAAATTTATGAACAGGATCTTAAATATAATGTAACCTACAGTCTTTAGAGGCTGAGGTGGAGGAAAATAGTACAGCTTGCAAAAGAACTGCTGCACTTTGCATCTTCAGTGATTTGAAGCTATACCTTTCGACCATTACATCACATTTGTCAGAAACAAACAAGACTGCCATTTATCTGTTTGATTAAACCTTTTGTTATCTTACAACAGCTGGAACTGATTTTCAAATAACATTCTAAATTACCACTGTGTTTAACAGGCAGACTGAGTTGATCCATTGTTTTGAGGTCCAGCTGGTCAATTGCAGGAATTGTTATGGTCTCAGTAGTAGCAGAAAACTTCAAAACATAAATTTGAACCTCCAGTTAATAGCTGAAACAATAGCACAACGATATTTCATGTTTTAAGATAACTAAGATGACAAATGACTAAAAACACTATTGACAAAACAGTATTTTTGTAAGCGACTAAAGTTTAAACCACCGAATGAAATACGCTCTAATTCTTAGCCCAACTGAAAAAACACACTTTACAGTAATATTTTACACTGTGCTTTAACATTCAATTTACCCTGAATAATTGCAAAGTGATTCTTGACTCCTTAGGGTTTATTCTTGTTATTTTATTTACTCAACCTGGTAACATGCAAACTTAGAACTGTCTTTTACAGTAAGGTTTTCTTCCACTAGAGACTCTTGCTCTCGCACAAGCTAGGTGTCTCTTCTAGCCTTGGTTTAACTCCCCATGAATTTGCTCTTTTCAATCTAAATGATCTTACACCCATTTTCCTATGTGGTGAGCCTTAGAGATCTTTTTAGCCTTTAACTGCTTCCTTTCTCCAAGATCCAGGCAGATTCAAAACACTGTCTGTGATATTTAGTGATGTTCTAGGAAAGCCTGTAACCTGATCTTTACAGTGGTTTTCTCTGCATCCTTTCCCATGATAAAGTGAATCATGTGGGCCTTGTATCCAGGTAGAAATGCTAATTATCTATCTGGAGATCCCAACGCTCTCTATCTTGGAACTAAATGGGCAGTTTAAAGCTACAGTTAACACAAAGACTGCTGCCACTGTCTACAAGTGTAAACACCTTGCAGTTTCTTCCCAGTAAAACACTCTGAGCCTTCCTTTGGTCTCTAACAATCAAACCACACAGGCTTACTGTCAGGCACACTTCAGAGCAGATCACATGACCTTATTCATTTTGCCCTAAATTTAAAGACAGTTCCAAAACACAACAGTCTTTTAATCCTCATAATTGTAACAGAATAAAGATTAGAGATTTTGTCTAAGAATGTAGAAAGATTTGAAAGACTTGTTGGTACCTATCATGTTGCTGATTGGTCCGTGCTACCCATTTATATCACATGATCACTATGGGCCTAAGATATCAACGTGGAATTCTGTAGCGCACACATTTTGAAAAGCCATTCTCTTGTTCATTCCCCATGGCAATACTTTGACTAATCAGAGTCGATCTGCCTGGTTTGAATTTGAACAAAGGCTTGTCAGTTAGCTTTTTCCTGCTGCATTATCCATGAAAATGCCTCTGCTAATCAGAGCCCACTTGCCAGCCAATCGGTACTCTCTTCTCATGTAGTATAAATTGTTGTTCCCTTTACTGTTAGTATTTCTTTGTGCTACTCTGTTGAGTGTAAGACGGAAAATTTTGGCACCAATTTTTCTTTCAGCAATACTCAAGGACTACTAAATGTCTTAAATATTACCTTCTGCCCATACTCTCTTTTTATTCTAGTTGTATGTCAATAGAGAAGGACATTGTGTGTTGTGTACATTTGCACAGTGGACTATTTGCATTTGTAAGATTAATAAGCAGTTTCATTACTGTAATGTTTGCTGTAACATGTTTAGTCCAAAAATTGAGAGATTATCAGATCATCTTGTAAATTTGCTTGTATTGAAAATGTCAGAGCTGCTCCGACATGTTTGACTACTCCAGGAAAAAGTCCTTGTGACTAAAATTATATTTTGTATTGGCTTTTGTATCTATAATTAACTGTTTGAGATTTTGCCGCTGTTGTACGCCAAGAAATAGTCATCTCAGTAAATCTTCAATATAAATACCTCCTCAGCCATACCTTGCAGAGGACAATAACATTTGTAAATTTGGAATATAAAATTCTAACAATCTGCTACTTTGATTCTAAAGTCAAACTTGATTTCTCTGTGTGAAGCACTTAGACCAGAAGATATAGGTGCAGAATTGGCCCATTTGGCCCATTGAGTCTGCTCCACCATTCAACCATGGCTGATATGTTTCTCAACCCCATTCTCCTGCCATTTCCTCATAACCACTCTATCCAGGCCTCTTGGCACTGACTTCAGCTATTTGCTTAATAACATGTTTTGGGAGGAGAATTGGACCACCTGAACTGCGCTTCCAAATCTTCCATCAGATTCTTTACAATTTTCTCGAGTTAACTCCTTCATATTTCCTTCCGTGACAGCTATTTGTTCAGTCCCCCATTTTAAACTTGCCCTGAATTTCTGTTCCATCACCCTTGCTTGTAACCTGTTCCACACTCATACCACCCAGTTATTGAAAACAATGGCAAATATTTAATTTATTTTCAGCATTCCTGACTTCAAACGATCGGTGTCTGTTTAATTCACTTTTTGATCTATTTTATAGCACATTGTACAAAATGTTTATTAGGGAAGTGTAGATGGGGTTTTTTCAGAGATTAAGTATTGCCAAAACTTTAGCTAATGTAAAGACTCGCGGCACAGCAGTACCCTGGTGAAAGACGTTCTTTATTGACCAATGTATGATGGGAGGAGGCAACAGGCAGTCCAATGCCTCACTGAAGTTACATTACATTTGCCAACATAATACTTTTCCGAATTCACTTTTCCCTACCAGGTATGAATCAATCATCAATCGTTGTTAATAAATGTCATATACTTTAGCCAACTGCATCCTGTCTTCTGACATCATGGGAATTCATTGGTCCATAAAATCTGGAAGCTCCTAACCTCTGGTCTCCAGCAACCTCTATAACGCTAATCATAGAGTTCAAAGGTGTCTTTCCCACCATCTCTTAGCAACTTCTATGACACAAATCATAGAGTTCAAGAGGTCTGATCCCGTCGCCTAATGAGCCATCCTTATCAGCAAAAAGTGAATAACTCTATTCATGCTGGTTTTGAGAATTTGCACTTTCTATGACTTATTGCTGATAAGAACTGTGCTTTATGACTATTGTTCTAAAGGAATGTGCCTGTCTTACTCAGCTTTCTTCCCATTATGCCTTGGGGCAGCCTGCTTTTTGGCCAAAGTGTACATCTGAAATATTTTTAAAAATCCAAAATACATGTTTAAATGTTTTAATTGTGGTTATGTGTTTCTATGCAGACCTCTACATAGTACCTCTATAATATATTTAAGGCAGTCTGTAATTCTTATCCAAAATTACTCCACTCAGTTTTCAGTAGTCTTTATTAAATCATAGAAACCCTACAGTGCAGAAGGAGGCCATTCGGCCCATCGAGTCTGCACCGACCACAATCCCACCCAGGCCCTACCCCCACATATTTTACCCGCTAATCCCTCTAACCTACACATCCCAGGACTCTAAGGGGCAATTTTTAACCTGGCCAATCAACCTAACCCGCACATCTTTGGACTGTGGGAGGAAACCGGGGCACCCGGAGGAAACCCACGCAGACACGAGGAGAATGTGCAAACTCCACACAGGCAGTGACCCGAGCCGGGAATCGAACCCGGGACCCTGGAGCTGTGAAGCAGCAGTGCTAACCACTGTGCTACCGTGCCGCCCTTTAAATAAGTTTTTTGTGTCGGTCTTCACGGTGGAAGATACAAATAGTTTACCGAATATTAACGATAGAGGGTTGGTAGGAGGAGAGGTACTCAATACAATTAATGTTACCAGGGAGGCAGTGCTTGGTAGACTAACGGGACTGAAGGTGGACAAGTCCCCGGGCCCGGATGGAATGCATCCCAGGGTACTGAAAGAAATGTCAGAGGTAATAGCGGATGCGTTAGTGGTTATTTATCAAAATTCGTTGGATTCTGGGGTAGTGCCGGCGGCTTGGAAAACGGCTAATGTTATGCCGCTGTTTAAAAAAGGAAATAGACAAAAGGCGGGTAACTACAGGCCGGTTAGCTTAATGCCTGAAGTTGGGAAAATGCTGGAATCCATCATTAAAGAAGAAATAGCAGGCAATCTGGATAAGAATGGTTCGATTAAGCAGACGCAGCATGGATTCATGAGGGGAAAGTCGTGCTTGACGAACTTGTTGGATTTTTATGAAGATGTGACTAGTGCGGTTGACGGAGGGGATCCGGTGGATGCGGTGTTTTTGGATTTCCAAAAGGCGTTTGATAAGGTGCCTCACAAAAGGTTGCTGAAGAAGATTGGGTCACACAGAGTTGGGGGTAGGATGTTAGCGTGGATTGGGGATTGGCTATCCGACAGGAAGCAGAGAGTCGGAATAAATGGGTGCTTTTCTGGTTGGCGGATGGTAACTAATGGCGTGCCGCAGGGATCGGTACTGGGGCCTCAACTATTTACCATTTATATAGACGATCTGGAGGAGGGGACTGAGTGTAGGGTAACAAAGTTTGCAGACGACACAAAGATAAGTGGAAAAGTGAATCGTGTGGCGGGTGTAGAAGGTCTGCAGAGAGATTTGGACAGGCTGAGTGAGTGGGCGAGGATCTGGCAGATGGAATATAACGTTAACAAATGCGAGGTTATTCACTTTGGAAGAAATAATAGCAAATTGGATTATTATCTAAATGGAAAGAAATTACAACATGCTGCTGTGTAGAGGGACCTGGGGGTCCTTGTGCATGAGACGCAAAAACCCAGTCTGCAGGTGCAACAGGTGATCAAGAAGGCAAATGGGATGTTGGCCTATATCGCAAGGGGGATAGAATATAAAAGCAGAGATGTCTTGCTGCATCTGTACAGGGCATTGGTGAGGCCGCAGCTGGAATACTGTGTGCAGTATTGGTCCCCTTATTTGCGGAAGGATATATTGGCCTTGGAGGGAGTGCAGAGAAGGTTCACCAGGTTGATACCAGAGATGAGGGGTGTTGATTATGAGGAGAGACTGAGCAGATTGGGTTTATATTCGTTGGAATTTAGAAGGCTGAGGGGGGATCTTATAGAGACCTATAAGATAATGAAGGGGCTGGATAGGGTAGAGATGGAGAGATTCTTTCCACTTAGAAAGGAAACTAGAACGAGAGGGCACAGCCTCAAAATAAAGGGGGGTCAGTTTAGGTCAGAGTTGAGGAGGAACTTCTTCTCTCAGAGGGTGGTGAATATCTGGAATTCTCTGCCCACTGAAGTGGTGGAGGCTACCTCGTTGAATATGTTTAAATCACGGATAGATGGATTCCTGATCGGTAAGGGAATTAGGGGTTATAGGGATCAGGCGGGTAAGTGGAACTGATTCACTTCAGATCAGCCGTGATCTTATTGAATGGCGGGGCAGGCTCGAGGGGCTAGATGGCCTACTCCTGCTCCTATTTCTTATGTTCTTATGTTCTTATGTATGTTTTGTCTGTAGAGCGCGCAAGAAACAATACTTTTCACTGTATCCAAATTTATGTGACAATAATAAATCAAATCAAATATTGACTTTGGGTGCTGGTGAGATGATTGTAGCTTCCGATGTATTTTGTCATCCATATTAACCTTGTGTGAGTGTTGAGCTAAAGGAGGAGTAAAGGAGTATTCTATTATCCATTGTTTCAGTGTTTAATAAATGTTTTCCTTGTGTGTTTAAAAACTAATTCACGATGCTGTGACTTTATTTTCTTCACGTTTGATTAAAAAAAAATAACTGTTATGAGTTTTTGAGTTATAATACCAACTGTGAATGTAACAATTGATATTAAGACCATAAGACCATAAGACATAGGAGCGGAAGTAAGG
Organism: Mustelus asterias; assembly: GCF_964213995.1. NCBI lineage: Eukaryota > Metazoa > Chordata > Chondrichthyes > Carcharhiniformes > Triakidae > Mustelus > Mustelus asterias. The sequence continues at coordinate 113,174,614 of NC_135801.1, read as the reverse complement.
CCATTCGGCCCATCGAGTCCACTCCACCATTCAATCATGGTTGATTTCAACTCCATTTACCCGCTCTCTCCCCATAGCCCTTAATTCCTCGAGAAATCAAGAATTTATCAATTTCTGTCTTGAAGACGCTCAACGTCTCGGCCTCCACAGCCCTCTGTGGCAATGAATTCCACAGACCCACCACTCTCTGGCTGAAGAAATTTCTCCTCATCTCTGTTCTAAAGTGACTCCCTTTTATTCTAAGGCTGTGCCCCCGCGTCCTAGTCTCCCCTGTTAATGGAAACAACTTCCCTACGTCCATCCTATCTAAGCCGTTCATTATCTTGTAAGTTTCTATCAGATCTCCCCTCAACCTCCTAAACTCCAATGAATATAATCCCACGATCCTCAGACGTTCATCGTATGTCAGGCCTACCATTCCTGGGATCATCCGTGTGAATCTCCGCTGGACCCGCTCCAGTGCCAGTATGTCCTTCCTGAGGTGTGGGGCCCAAAATTGCTCACAGTACTCCAAATGGGGCCTAACCAGTGCTTTATAAAGCCTCAGAAGTACATCCCTGCTTTTGTATTCCAAGCCTCTTGAGATAAATGACAACATTACATTTGCTTTCTTAATTACGGACTCAACCTGCAAGTTTACCTTTAGAGAATCCTGGACTAGGACTCCCAAGTCCCTTTGCACTTTAGCATTATGAATTTTGTCACCGTTTAGAAAATAGTCCATGCCTCTATTCTTTTTTCCAAAGTGTACGACCTCGCACTTGCCCACGTTGAATTTCATCAGCCACTTCTTGGACCACTCTCCTAAACTGTCTAAATCTTTCTGCAGCCTCCCCACCTCCTCAATACTACCTGCCCCTCCACCTATCTTTGTATCATCGGCAAACTTGGCCAGAATGCTCCCAGTCCCGTCATCTAGATCGTTAATATATAAAGAGAACAGCTGTGGCCCCAACACTGAACCCTGCGGGACACCACTTGTCACCGGTTGCCATTCTGAGAAAGAACCTTTTATCCCAACTCTCTGCCTTCTGTCTGACAGCCAATCGTCAATCCATGTTAGTACCTTGCCTCGAATACCATGGGCCCTTATTTTACTCAGCAGTCTCCCGTGAGGCACCTTGTCAAAGGCCTTTTGGAAGTCAAGATAGATAACATCCATTGGCTCTCCTTGGTCTAACCTATTTGTTATCTCTTCAAAGAACTCTAACAGGTTTGTCAGGCACGACCTCCCCTTACTAAATCCATGCTGACTTGTCTTAATCCGACCCTGCACTTCCAAGAATTTAGAAATCTCATCCTTAACGATGGATTCTAGAATTTTGCCAACAACTGAGGTTAGGCTAATTGGCCTATAATTTTCCATCTTTTTTCTTGTTCCCTTCTTGAACAGTGGGGTTACAACAGCGATTTTCCAATCCTCTGGGACTTTCCCTGACTCCAGTGACTTTTGAAAGATCATAACTAACGCCTCCACTATTTCTTCAGCTATCTCCTTTAGAACTCTAGGATGTAGCCCATCTGGGCCCGGAGATTTATCAATTTTCAGACCTTTTAGTTTCTCTAGCACTTTCTCCTTTGTGATGGCAACCATATTCAACTCTGCCCCCTGACTTTCCTGAATTGTTGGGATATTACTCATGTCTTCTACTGTGAAGACTGACGCAAAGTACTTATTAAGTTCCTCAGCTATTTCCTTGTCTCCCATCACTAGATTACCAGCGTCATTTTGGAGCGGCCCAATGTCTACTTTTGCCTCCCGTTTGTTTTTAATGTATTTAAAGAAACTTTTACTATCATTCCTAATGTTACTGGCTAGCCTACCTTCATATTTGATCCTCTCCTTCCTTATTTCTCTCTTTGTTATCCTCTGTTTGTTTTTATAGCCTTCCCAATCTTCTGACTCCCCACTACTCTTTGCCACATTATAGGCTCTCTCTTTTGCCTTGATGCATTCCCTGACTTCCTTTGTCAGCCATGGCTGCCTAATCCCCCCTCTGATAACCTTTCTTTTGTTTGGGATGAACCTCTGCACTGTGTCCTCAATTACTCCCAGAAACTCCTGCCATTGCTGTTCTACTGTCTTTCCCACTAGGCTCTGCTTCCAGTCGATTTTTGTCAGTTCCTCCCTCATGCGCCTGTAATTACCTTTATTTAACTGTAGAACCTTCACATCTGATTCTGCCTTCCTTCTTTCAAATTGCAGACTGAATTCTACCATATTATGATCACTGCTTCCTAAGTGTTCCCTTACTTTAAGATCTTTTATCACGTCTGGCTCATTACATAACACTAAGTCCAGAATAGCCTGTTCCCTCGTGGGCTCCATCACAAGCTGTTCCAAAAAGCCGTCCTGTAAACATTCAATGAATTCCCTTTCTTTGGGTCCACTGGCAACATTATTTACCCAGTCCACCTGCATATTGAAACATTTGGATGTATAGAAATAGTTCCTTTTATAAATCTTATCAACTATTTTGATGTGCTAATACATAAATGATCTACCTAGTTAAGGTTGGTGAATGTTAATAACAGATTCAGAAGAAAATTTAAAAAACTGAGTGTGAAGGATGTCTTACTTTAAGGTATATGTCATTCAAGAAGAATAGGAAGCTGGTGGAGGGTTGGAATGTGAGATCAAGGATGGCATCGACACAATAGTTGAGAGATGGGCTTAGTTCAGGATATCAGGTTGGGTGGAGATGAATAGTAGTAGGGGGAAAGAAGTCACAAGTGGGCATAACCTATGTGCCCCCTAACATAAAAAACAAAGAAAATAGGAGCAGGAGTAGACATTTGGCCCGTCAAACCTGCTCCACTATTCCTTATTTCATGTCTGATTGTCCCTCAATAGCCTGATCCTGCCTACCCTCCCCATATCCTTTGATATCCTTCACCCCAAGAGCTATATCTAACTCCTCCTTGAAAATATACAATGTGTTCACCTCAATTGCTGTCTGTGGTAGAGAATTACAGAGGTTTACACTCTGGGTGAAAAAATCTCTCCTCGTCTCAGTCTTCAAAAGTTTAACCTCTATCTTTAGACTATTACCCCTGATTCTGGACACCCCCACCATTGTAAACATCCTACCTGCATCTACCCTGTCCAGCCCTGTTAGAATTTTATAGATTTCAGTGAAATTTCCCCCCCCCCCCCCCCCCCCCCCCCCCCGCCCCCATTATTCTGAACTCCAGTGAACGTAAGCAACTCAGCCTCTTCTCTGTCTCTTCCTATAGTGACCACAACGTAGGGCAAAGTATACAAGAGGAGATATTGGGTGCTTGTGATAAAGGAATGCCAATAATCATGGGTAACTTTGATCTACGTATAAACTGGAAAATTCAGGTTGGCAGCAGCAGCCTGAATGAGGAATTCTTAGAATGCTTTTGAGATAGTTTCTTGGAACAGGTTATTTTTGACTTGGTATTGTGTAATGTGACACGATTAATTAGTGACCTTGAGTAAAGGCACTACTAGATAGCAGCGACAATATGATTGAGTTTTACATCCCATTTGAAAGGGAGAAGAGTTGGTCTAAGACTAGCATGTTAAGCTTAAATAAGGGCAACTATGTGGGCTTGAAAGCTGAGCTTGGTGAAGTTAACTGGGGTACTAGGCTAGGGATGAATTAATAGAAGTAGTAGATGTTTCAGAATACTCAAAATAAGTATATTCCTGCTGTGAAGAAAAAATTCTTAAAGGGAGGAGCATCAAACTTAAGGAAAGAGCAAATAACATCACAAACATGAGTGACAGGCCAGAATATTGTAAAGAACAGCAGAGAATGACTAAAAGATTAATCAGGAGAAAGAAATCAAGCAATGTAAAAGCTGATAGCACAAGTTTCTACAGGTGTTTAAATAGGAACGAAGTAAGTAAACTGAATATTGGTCCTCTGGAGAGTGAGAATGGGGAGCTAATATTAGATAGTAAGGAAATGGTGGATGAAATGAACAGATATTTTGATTCTGTATTCATGACAAGAAACATCCCAGTCATAGCTAAAAATTGAGAGATTGAGGGGCAAAAGGAACTTGGTGAAATTACAGTCATGAGGGAAGCAGTACTGAGCAAACTGATGGGGCTGTGAGCTGGCAAGTTTCCAGGTCCCGATGGACTTCATCCTAGGGTCATAAAAGAGATGGCTAATGCGATAGTAGATGCATTGCTGTTAATTTTCTAAAATTCATTAGATTCTTGAAGGGTTGCATCAGACTAGAAAGCAGCAAATATCCCTCTATTCAAGAAGGGAAAGAGGCAAAAAACAGTTGATTTGACATCTGTCGTGGGGAAGGTGTTAAAATTGATCATTAAAGAGGATGCGGCAGGGCACTTAGGCTCAAGGTAATTGGGAAGAATTAGCATGGTCTTATGAAAGGGAATTCATTTGTAACTAATCTAAGTAACATGTGCTGTGGATAGAGGGGAGCCTGCAGACATATTTGGATTTCCAGAAAGCATTTGATAAGGTGCCACATCAAAAAGGTTATTGCAGAAAATGAAAGCTCATGGCGTAGGCGCTAATTTGTTTGCCTGGATTGAAGATTGACTGCTGGCAGAAAACAGTGTTGTGCAGAACTAGGTCTTTTTCTGATTGGCAGGATGTGACAAGTGGGGTCTGTGCTGGGTCCTCAACTTTTTACAATTTAAATCAAGGACTTAGATAAAGGGAGTGAAGACATGGTAGCTAAATTTGCAGATGACACAATATAGGTAGGAAAGTGTGTTGTGAAAAAGACATCAAGTTTGCAGCTAGATTGAGTGAGTAGGCAAAAATCTCCAGATGGAGTATAATGTGGGAATGTGTGAAGTTGTTCACTTGGCCCATTTAAGTAATAATCTCTTTTTAAAATAATTTTTCCTGCCAATGACTGCAGAATGCTGAGATGCAGAGTGATTTAATTGTTCTTGCCCATGAGTCACAAAACATTAGTATGCAGGTGCAGTATATAATCAAGAAGGCTAATGGAATGCTATCCTTTATTATGAGAGAAAGGAAGGAAGTTTTACTTCAGTTAAACAGGGCATTGGTGAGACCACATTTTGAATGCTGTGTTCAGTTTTGCTTTCATTTAAGGAAGGATGCAAATGTATTGGAGGCAGGTGGTTCAGAGGACATTTGCTAGATTGATACTTGGAATGAGTGGGTTACCTTATGGGGATGGGTTGGAAAGGCTGGACTTGTTTCCATTGGAGTTTAGAAGAATGAGGGGTGACTTGATTGAAGTGTATAAGATCCTGAATGGTATTGACAAGGTGGATGTTGAAAGAATGTTTCCACTTGCGGATAAGTCCAGAACTGGGGGCATCAATTTAAAATTAGGGGTCACTTTTATAAGATAGAGATGAGGAAAACATTTTTCTCTGCAGGTTATGCGACTTTGGAACACTCTGCCTCAGAAGGCAGTGGAAGTGGGATCACTGAATTTTTTTAAGGGAAAGGTAAATGGATTCTTGTTGTGCAAGAGAATCAAAGGTTATTGGGGATAGATGGGGAATGTGGAACTCCCAACACAAACAGATCAACCATGATCTTATTGAAAGGCAGAGCAAGCTCATAGGGTGGACGGCCTACTTCTTCTATGTTGTACGTTTGTATGAAATTGAGAATAGTGCAGTGATCTTTACTACATCATGGTTTAGCATGATGTGCTGTCATGGCAGTGGTTCTTGGTTTCGGACAGATGGGAAAAGTACTAATGTTGGGAAATAGCTGAGTTATTCGGGACTGCTCCTAGTACGTACTCAAAATCAACAACAACTTGTATTTATGTTTGTGGTATGTTGCCTCCCTGGCGCTAGGGTCAAGGGTATCTTAGAACGGCTTCAGGATATTCTGGAGGGGGAGGGTGAATGGCCATGTTAAATAGATGTAAATGGGTATAATATAGTAGGGATTACGAGACATGGTTGCAGGGTGACTAGGCCTGGGAACTGAACATCCGGGGATGGGGGGTTGGCAGTGGTTTTACATTGCTGGCTAAAGAGGAAGTTAACACAATAGTGAGGAAGGATATTAGCTCCGATGATGCAGAATCTTTACGGATAGAGCTGAGAAATTGAATAGCATTAAACAGGAAATTAGAGAAACATGCAATAAAGGAACATCTGTAATTATAGGTAACTTTAATCTGCATGTAGATTGGCAAGTCACATTAGTAACAATACCTTAGAGGAGGAATCCCTGGGGTGTATATGGGATGGTTTTCTGGATAGTTCGAGAGACGAACTGGAGAACAGGCCATCCTACACTGGATGTTATGCAATGAGAAAGGAATAATTGCCAATCTAGTTGTGTGAAGCCCTGGGGATGAACGAATGTAATATGATAGAATTCTTCATCAAAATGGAGAGCGATATAGTTGATTCTGAGATTAGGGTCTTGAATCTAAATAAAGGATATTGCGATGGTATGAGGTGGGAATTGGCTATGATGGATTGGGAGGGTTATTTAAAGGACAGTGGTTAGGCAATGGCAAACATTCAAAGAGTTCACGAGTGAACTGCAACAATTGTTCATTCTTGTCTGGTGTGAAAATAAAACTGGAAAGGTGGCCAAACCAAGGCTTGCGAAGCAGATCCAGAGATGGTATTAGATTCAAGAAAGAGGTATGCAAATTGGCCAGAAAAAAACAACAGACCAGATGATTGGGAGCATGTTAGAATTCAACAAAGGAGGACAAAGGGATTGATTAAGAAGGGGAAAGCAGTATACAAGAATAAGGTTGCGGGGAACATAAAAACTGACTGTAAAAGCTTCTATTGGTATGTGAAGAGAAAAGATTGGTGAAAGCAAATGTAGGTTCCTTTTGGTCAGAAATTTATAATAGGGAACAAAGAAATGGCTAAAATACTGGATACATACCTTAGTTCTGTCTTCACAAAGGAGGACACAAATAATGTACCAGAAATGTTGAGGAACACAAGGTTTAGTGAGAGGGAGGAATTGAAGGAAATTAGTTTTAATAGAGAAATGGTATTGGGGAAAGTGATAGGGTTGAAGGCCAGTAAATCCCCAATGCTTGAGAATCTATATCTCAGAGTACTTAAGGAAGTGGCTCTAGGAATAGTGGATGCATTCATAGTCATCTTCCAAGATTCTATAGATTCTGGAACAACTCCTACAGATTGGAGGGGAGATAATGTAACCCCATTGTTTAAAAAGAGAGCTCAAGAGAAAACAGTTAATTATACAGTCAGCCTGACATCGGTAATTTGGAAAATTCCAGAGTTCATTATAAAAGATTTAACAACTTGGAAAACAGTGGCAGCATCGGATAGAGTCAGCATGGATTTATGAAAGGGGAATTGTGCTTGACAAATCTACTGGAATTGTTTGCGGATGTAACTAGTAGAGTTGATGAGGGGGAGCCAGTTGATGTGATTTATTTGGACTTTCAGAAGGCTTTACGTAATGTCCCACATAAGAGATTAGCATGTAAAATTAAAGTGCATGGAATTGGAAGTAATGTATTGAGATGGATAGAAAACTGGTTGGCAGACAGGTAGCAAAGGGTAGAAATAAAAAGGTCTTATCCAAATGGCAGGCAGTGACTAGTGGGGTACTGGATGGAACAGTACTAGGATCCCAGCTATTCACAATATATGTTAATGATTTAGATGAGGGAACTCAATGTAGTATCTCCAAATTTGCAGATGACACAAGGCTGGTGGGAGGGTGAGCTGTGAGGAAGATGCAAAGATGTTTCAGTGTGAGTTGCTCAAGCTGAGTGAGTGGGCAAGTGTATGGCAGACGCAGTGTGATGTGGATAAATGTGCAGTTATCCACTTTGGTAGCAAAAGCAGGTAGGCAAATTATTATCTGAATGGCTATATTGAGAGAGCGGAATGCGCAACGAGATCTGGGTGTCCTTGTACATGAGTCGCTGAAAGTAAGCATGGCGATGCAGCAGGCGGTAAAGAAGGCAAATGATATGTTAGCCTTCGTAGCAAGAGGATTCAAGTATAGGAGCAGAGGTGTCTTGCTGCAGTTATACAGGGCCTTAGTGAGACCACACCTGGAATTTTGTATGCAGTTGGTGTCTCCTTATTTTAGGAATGATATTCTTTCTATAGAGGGAGTACAGCGAAGGTTTACCAGACTGAATCACGTGATGGCGGGACTGACATATGGGGAGAGATTGAGTCAATTAGGATTATATTCGCTTGAGTTTAGAAGAATGAGGGGGGAATCTCATATAAACCTATAAAATTCTAAAAGGGCTAGATAAGGTAGATGCAGGAAAGATGTTCCCAATGGTGGGGAAATCCTGAACCAGGGGTCACAGTCTAAGGATGCAGGTAAACCATTAAGTACTGAGATGAGAAATTTCTTCACCCAGAAAGTAGTGAGACTGGAATTCACTACCACAGAAACCAGTTGAGTCCAATGACAGTGTATGTTTTCAAGAAGGAGTTAATATAAACACGTGGGGCTAAACGGATGAAAGGATATGGGGGGAAAGCGGGAACAGGTTACCGAGTTGGATGATTAGCCGTGATCATAATGAATGGTGGAACAGACTCGATGGGCCGAATGACCTATTCCTGCTTTTATTTTCTATGTTTATATAGAGTCTTTAATGTAATAAAATGTTTCAAGATGCTTCACAATGGTGTTATCAAACACAATTTGCTGCTATCAGCCTGACAACGTAGAATTTACAACACAGAAACAGTTGATTGAAATCAATTTCTAGGGACGAGAACTCAACTAGTTTAGTCTTTCTTGATAATTGTTGACTCTCAGTTCTTGTAAATCAACTTCCATATTTCTCCAGCAATAGGGGAGGAGACAAAATGTTGAGGGAGGGAAAAATTAAGCTTACACTGGAACTTTTAAATGCAATTGAAATTTTAAAAGTTGCTCAGATGAACTTTTTTGATAGTTATCAGCAATATGAATTTTGTACATGTGCCTTCATCACATCTCCAACTTTATATTCAATGTGGACTCATCTTACTGGAACAAAATACTGCAAATACTAGAAAGCTGAAATAAAAACAGAAATGGACAGCCAGCATCTTTGGAGAGAGAATCAGTGTTAACATTTCTGGTTGCGCTTTCATCAGCACTGGAAACGATAGCAGATGTAACTGGTTTTACATGTGATGGTGGGACTGACATATGAGGAGAGATTGAGTCAATTAGGATTATATTCGCTAGAGTTTAGAAGAATGAGGGGGGAATCTCATAGAAACCTATGAGATTTCTATGAGATCTAGTACCAAGTGCAGTGTTGAAGCTTCATAAGAGAAGTGGTGTGTAGATTTACAGTTTACTGATGGCTAGCAAGGATACCTCAAATATATATTTGATCATTCCCCAAAATCAAAATGATGGACCATGATAGTTGATTGTCACTTTGGTTTAAAATCTTGAAATACTTTTGTTTGGACTGCTGGAGGTGTACTATTTAAATCCAAAATAATGTTGGTTGCACAGAAATAAATCTGGTCTTGTTAATTTACTGAATCAACCACAAATAAAATCCGAACATTATATTATGGAATGTTCGTCTGATTTTTATAACGGGAAGACTGAAGGTATTGCCTTCAGCCCCCATCACAGAATTTGTTCCTTAGCTACCAACTCCCTGTCTCTATGATCACTGTCAGGAATTCCATCCCTAAACCTCTCTGGTTTTCGTCTTTTCTCTCCTCCTTTGTTGCCACTGAAAACCTATCTCTAATCAAGCTTTTGATTACCTGTCCCAGATATTTCTTTGCGTGGCTGTCAAATTTTGACTGAAGCTCCTGTGAAGCTCGTTGGAACATTTGACTGTGTTAAAAGTGCTACATAAATGTAGGTTCTTGTTACATATCTGATTTCTATGGTGGCTAATTTTGGGAACCTTGCATTATCTAAAAATAAATTTCCAGCATAAGCAATATGCAGATTAAGATTTCATGTCTCTTTAATTTCTCTGAATAATAAAAGAACAAATTTGTTTATATTGTGTTTTTTCACAATGTCCAGACATTCCATAATCACATTCAAAATTTCAAATATAAGCGATACATAGAATAAGATTTTGCCCCTCATTTTTTGTAAATAATGAAACAACAAATTTGCACTTATGCTTTACTCGAGGTTCAGTTATTCCAAAATACTTCACAAAATATTTTTCTGCAACAGAACTGGACCAGAACCATCTTGCACTTGGGTCAATTTTTGGCCACTTTGATTAACATTATGCTTAATAAAAGGCCTAAGACATTAGTGAACAATAAAATGTCGTGGCATCTTGAAATCATTGATTGTTCAAGCATAAGTCCTGCTAAGGGTTACCCTGAACTGAAGATCCAAGCTGTGAAAATTAAGCAAAGTGCGTCATTGTAGGCCATTGAAGATGAGAGCAGATTTCTTACAAATGTGATCCTAGCTAAATAGGCACCTTTATAATGCCAGCTTAAAAACCTCTACATATGTAGTACTCATGGAATAGTATTAAGAAGCAGTTATTACGGAAATGCTGATGTTAGCTGCACGCCCCTGAGTGATTTTATTTTTCATTTCACCAAACCTGGGAAGCATAAATGCCATTGGCTATTTGCCCATTGTGGTTCTTCACCTTTTGGTGGTATGTCCTCAGTCATGAATTTATTTCAGTGTTTTAATGAAAAGATTAGACTGACGACCAGATATACATTTCTGTTATAAGGTTTTGACTGACATTTTGATGTAGGTTGACAGCTCAATCAAGGATGCTCAAAAGGCCCCGATACTGGTGACTTGGAAAGCTGATAAGATGCAGGCGTTAGAAGTGCGCTACTCCCAGTTGTGACCAAATTATTCTCCAAATGCAAAAACATGACATAACAGATTGTTTGTTTTATTTTGTTTCTAAGACTGAAGGAGAAATTATTTAAATATTTTTGCTATTGAGATGTTATACTTGGTGTAGTCACATGGTAGTTGTGAAGTTTAGTTTGATGGCTGACCAGTGTGCGTTACAGTAATCCTGAAGAAATAGTTGTAATGAAAATTACATACTTGTAACTAAGCATGTGGCATGAGGGAGGACAGCTTAAATTATAAATGATTTAATAAAAATGATTACCAGAGTTACATAAGCTCATGCAGGTACCATGACTTGAGGAATCAAAATATTTTTACAAACCCATCTCAAATTTTTGATATGTTGTACAAGTGCCAGACAATGACCATTACAGCAGAAGAGTCTAGCCAGCTCACCTTTGGCATTTGGTAGCATAAACTCCACTATCAACATCCTGGAAGTCACCATTCATCAGAAACTTAACATTGATATTGTGGCTACAGGAGTAGGTCACAGGCAGGATATTCTGTGGCAAGTGCCTCAGTTCCAGACTCCTCAAAGCCTGTCCATCATTTACAAGACACCATCAGGAATTTAAAAGAATGCACACCACTCGCCTCCATGATTGTAAGTCCCAACAATACTCGAGAGGCTCAACACCGTACAGGACATAGCAGCCCCTTTGCCACCCTATCTATCAACTTAACCATTCTCTCCCACCACCACCAGTGCATGGTGTGAACCATCTACAAGTTGCATTTGCGATTGAATCTGTGGTTTCAAAACTTTTTGAGACAGTTCCTAGTTGAAAAGGGAAATTGGGGAAGGACCTCTCCCAGTTTCTAAGGGAAATAAGAATGAAACTGAGATTGGAAATCAAAATTTCTGGGTGAAGCTATATAAAAAGAGACAGCTGAGTAGGTGATATGTCCAATGATGCTGTACAGATGGGCTGAATCACAGCATCCTTACAGTGCAGAAGGAAGTCATTCGGACTATCGGGTCTACATCGACTCTCCGACAGAGCTTCTGACCTTGACCTGTAAACCCACATATTTACATTGCTAATTCCCCTAACCTACACATCTTGCGACACGCATGGCCAATCCACCTAACCTGCACATGAGTGGGAGAAAACCAGAGCACCTGGAGGAAACCCACGCAGACACAGGGAGAATGTGCAAAGTCACAATGACCCAAGGTCAGAATTGAACCTTGGTCCCTGGCACTGTGAGGCAGCAATGCTAACCACTGTGCCATTGTGCTTCCTGAAGAATACAGAGGCTAGATCTGGAAACTGAGAATAAACCAAGATGCCATTGCTGTAGCTGTTTCTGTTACTTGATAACATTGGTGGATCTACATCACCCACCTTCTCGAGGGCAACTAGGGGATGGACCTTACCAGTGATGCTTATACCCCATGAATGATTTAAAGAAAGGTATAATTTATATCATGCTTAATAACTTATTACACTCCCATGCCCCTTAATTTCTAGCCTATCAGTTACATTTACAAATGTTTGTGGGGTGAGATAATGCCATTATGATAGTATTGGACTTAACAGAGAACAGTGGTTGAGCCTGTTGATACTCAGAAAAGAGTAATAGCCTGATAGCTGAGCTACTAAAGAAGCTGTAATCACTAGGATCTACCTTCAAAAATTTAGTGAAATGCTCAGATCCTCCACCTTGTATCTTCTGGTGCGGCTCTCTCAATAGCTACAGCAGAATATATTACCACATTTTTAAGTGTACAAAATTGTATTACTTTTCAGACAATTTTCTTGTTTGTTCTCTCCCTTCAGATGAGCCATATAAGAATGACAAATTTTCTTGCTGCACCAATATAAAACAAATTATCCAAAGGCATCTTGTCAGGAGATTAGCAGGGTAAATGTGTGGGGTTGTGGGAGTAGGATCTGGGTGGGATTGTGGTCAGTGCAGACTTGATGGGCCGAATGGCCTCCTTCTGCACTGTAGGGATTCCATGATTCTATGACATCCAACGATTGTCCAAGCGCAAACTTATTAAATTTGCTCAGGCTGGCTGTTTGGAGCACCTAATAACATGGAGCACATTGATTCAGTGAGCATTTGGTAGTATTGCCTGCTTTTATGAAATAGTTTTTTTGAACTAGTTAACACGCATCATTTTCCGCAAACAATAGATGTTGAGAAACAGGGCCATAAATATGAATCTCTTATTTTATGTAGATTGTGGAATATGTTTTGCAAATTGCAACATAATAATGACCATTAAACCAAGAAAATTATAGCCAGCTGTGATAAAATACAATAGTTCCTCATTAGCACCATTGGGAACAACTTGCTTCGGAATCTACATCAGTAAACAAATAATAATTGGCCTGCTGGAAAGAATCCTGTGATCTATGCCTGCTTGGGTATATTAATAATCCAAACTTCTTTTGCAATTATCCTTTTATTGCTGGCTTTCTTGGACAGCTTGCTAATTCTGGGAAGGATTTTTTTGAGGTTGCAGAATGATAAAACTACCATGAGATGATTATTATGAGCAATTGCTGCATCAGAGAATGCAAATTCCTCTTTTTGTGACCTTCATGCTTGTGACCTCTATACTTGTTTACAAGCATTGGCTTTAATGGTGATGTATAATTTTCATTCAGAATAATTGACCAATAGAATGAAGTGACTTCAGCACAACCCTTGATTTCATACTGCATGAATCTTGATTCTCCCTTTTGCTGTCTCCATTGATTTGAAAAGCTGTATCTAAACAGAATATTCCAAAAGATATGAAGTTGATTTTGGGAAAATGGAATATCAGCTTTTTGTTAATATTTGCACAAATGATGGACTTTTAATAATGTCCTTTTCATATGTCATTTCTACTGAAATTGGAAAATAAACATTCTCACAGCACATTTTTAAAGATAAGTGTAAGGTTTTAAACTAAAAGAGTGAGCGGAGGAGTCAGGTCGAGGAGGATTTAGAAATCTAAAGAGAAAAGTTCAGATAATAGAACAGTAGTGGTTTGGGTAAAGGCAAACAAATTGGTACAGGAAGTTTAGAGATAATAATGCATCAGCCAATGAGGTCTGTACAAATAATAGCAGTAAAATACTTTAAAAAGCTGTTTATCTAATTTTTTTTAACAAGATGATCAAAATAGTGGCACAAATAGAGATAAGTGGGTTTGATAGAATTGTTATTGCAGAGACATGGTTGCAAGGTAATTAAGGTTTATAAAAATATTTCACCGTACACAACATTGCGAAAAGAAAGGCAGAATTAAAAAGAGGGGATGTAGCCCTGATGCGGAATACACATGGACAATATTAAGAGAGGATCTTGTCTCAGAAGAGCAGGGAATAGAATTAAAATGGATGGAAATTGAGAACAATTAGGGGTCACAAAACTGAAATTGTTCACAGATCTCTGAACAGTAGTATGCTGTTGGACAGAGCATTAAGCAAGGAATAATTGGAACTTGCAGCAGAGACAATGTAATAATTGTTGGTGGGAATTGTAATCTTCTTATCAACTGGATAAGTCAAATTGGTGAAGATTTGAGAAGATGCGTTTGCAGAATGCTTTTACCACAGCTTCTTACAACAATAACAATTAAGGGCGGCATGGTCGCACAGTGGTTAGCACTGCTGCCTCGCAGCGCCAGGGACCTGGGTTTGATTCCAGCCTTGGGTGACTGCCTGTGTGGAGTTTGCACATTCTACCAGTGTTTGCGTGAGTTTCCTCCGGATGCCCCAGCTTCTCTCGCAGTCCAAAGATGTGCAGGCTAGGCGGATTAGCCATGCTAAATTACTTCTTTGTGCCCCAAGATGTGTAGGTTAGGGAGATTAGCAGGGTAAATGCATGGGGTTATGGGGACAGGGTGGAGGGTGGGCCTTGGTAAGATGCTCTGTTGGAGAGTTGGTGCAGACACAATGGGCCAAATGGCTTCCTTCTGCACTGAAGGGATTCTATGATCTGTATGAATATGTTGTGGAATCAACTTGGGGCAAAGCAACTTTGGATTTGTATTGTATAATGAAGCAGCGAAAAGTAGTAATTTCATAGTAAAAGATCATCTGGGAAAAATGGTACACTTGAATTCCATACTTGCATAGATCTGAGGGCAGAGCTAGCTGTGGTTGATTGGGTAAATAGACTCAACAGAAATTAATCAAAATGATCAACAAAAATATGTTCCATTAAAAAACAAAATGTGGTGAACAACATCCATCCTTGGCTTACTAGAGAAGTTCGAGTTTCCTCCCACAGTCCAAAAATGTGTAGATTAGATAAATTGGCCATGCTAAATTGCCCCTTAGCCCCTTAGTGTCCAAAAGATCTCTTAGCTAAGTGGGTAAGGGTTAGGGTTAGCCATGGTAAATGTGTGAAGTTACAGGGATGGGTGGGGAGAGTCTGTGGAGGGATTGGGGTGGACCTGGGTATGGTGCTCTTTTGGGGTGTTGGTGCAAACTTGATGGGCCAAATGGCCGCCTCCTGGATTCTATTAGATTAAGATTATCATTCCGTGAAGAGTAATAGTAAGCCTGAGGATTGGGACAACATTAGAAACCAGTAAAGGGCATTCAAAAAGTTGACTAAAAATTGAAAAAATAGAGTGAGTATTATGCATCAAGGGATATAAATACTGGTTGTAAGAGCTAGTATGAGGAGCATAACTAAAATAAACATTGGTACTTTCGAGTTGGAGACAGGAGAAATTATCATGGGGAATGAGGAAATGGCAGAAATGCTGAATAAATATTTTGTGTCTGCCTTCACAGTCGAAGACACAAGTTACAAAACAGAAATAGAGAGTTACTAAGGGGCTAATAAGAATGCAGAACTTAAAGTAATTAATATCAGCAGAGAAAAGATGTTAGAGAAACATCAGTAACTAAAATCTGACCAAAACCCCAGGACATGATGGCCTATAATCCTAGGTTTTTTAATGAGGTAGTCACAGAGATAGTGGATGCATTGGTTATGATTTTCCAAAATTTCCCAGGTTCTTGAATGGTCGCAGCAGATTAGGAATTAGCAAATATAATAGTGTTCAATAAAGGATGGAGAGAGAAAACTGCAAACTATGGACCAGTCACTGAGAATGCTGGAATTTATTTATAAAGAAGTCATCACAATGCACTTAGAAAATCACCGTATGATCAGGCAGAGTGAACATGATTAAATTTTTAATCTTTCACGAGATGTGAGCATCGCTGCTAGGCCAGCATTTATTGCCCATCCCTAATTGTCCTTGAGAAGGTGACAGTGAACTGCTTTCTTGAAGCGTTGCAGTCCTTGTGGTGTAGATGTACCTACAATGTTGTTATGGAAGGAATTCCAGGATTTTCACCCAGAAGTAGGGAAGCATTTGAGAAATAGTCCGTGACAAATTTATTGGCATTATTAAAGATGTAACCAGTTGGGGAGATAAAGGAAAGCCAGTAGTTGTAGTTAATCTGGATTTTCAAAAGGCATTTGGGCACCACACTAAAGATTAATACGCAAGGTAAGGGCTTTTGGAGTTGGTGGTAATATACAAGTCTGGATAGAGGATTGGTTAACAGAATGGAAGCAGAGAGTGGAGATAAAATGGGGGATTTTCAAGTTGGCAGGCTGTTATTTGTGAAATGCCACAAGGGTCAGTAGCGGAATCTCAGTTACTTACAATGTACATTGATGATTTAGGTGAAGTCTAACAGCGAAGGCTGAGAGTAATGTGCCAAGTTTCCTGATACAAAGCAAATTCATAGAATCATAGAAACCCTACAGTGCAGAAGGAGGCCATTCGGCCCATCGAGTCTGCACCGACCACAATCCCACCCAGGCCCTACCCCCACATATTTACCCGCTAATCCCTCTAACCTACACATCCCAGGACTCTAAGGGGCAATTTTTAACCTGGCCAATCAACCTAACCCGCACATCTTTGGACTGTGGGAGGAAACCGGAGCACCCGGAGGAAACCCACGCAGACACGAGGAGAATGTGCAAACTCCACACAGACAGTGACCCGAGCCGGGAATCGAACCTGGGACCCTGGAGCTGTGAAGCAGCAGTGCTAACCACTGTGCTACCGTGCCACCCATTCGGAATGCAGCAGCAGTGCTAACCACTGTGCTACCGTGCCGCCCATTCGGAATGCAAACTTGAGGAGACTGCAAAAAGAGATGGACAGGTTAATTGAATGGGCAACAGGACGGCAGATGGAGTGTAGTGTGGGGAAGTGTGAGGTTATTCGCTTGTGTAGTAAGAGTAGAAAAACAGAATACTTTTCAAAAGGCATGAACTTTTAATTGTTAATGTTCGGATAGACTTCTGTGTACTCATTTGGAATACAGAAAGTTAGCTTGCAGGCATACAGCAAGCAATTAAGAAGACACATAGCATGTTGGCCTTTATTGCAAAGGGATTAGAGTACAAGACAAGGGAATTCTTGTGACAATTAAGATTACTCCTAAAGTACTATACACAGTTTTGGTCTCCATATCTGAGGAAGGTCAGTGAGTGTTCACTAGATTGGTTCCTGGGATGAGAGGATTGTCCTGTGATGAGATGCTGTGTAAATTGGGCCTACACCCCTTTGAGGTTAGAAGAATGGGAATTGATCTTATTGAAACATGATTCTGAAAGGGTTTGACAGGGTAAGCACAGAGGTTATTTGCACTGGTTAGGGAATCTAGAATACTGGGCAAAATCTCAAAATAAGAGGGCAATCTTTTAGGACTGAGGTCAGGAGAAATTTATTTTCTCAGAGCGCTGTGAATCTTTGGAACTCTTGACCCTAGAGGGTTGTGGATGTTCTGTCATTGAGTATATTTAAGTATGAGACATAATTTTTTGGTTTTCAGTGTGAGGATTCTGGAGAGCAGGCAGGAAAGTAGAGTTGAGGCAAAAGATCTCCATTATTGTATTTGATGATGGAGCTTGTTCGTAGGACCATCTGATCTTGTCCTCTTCCAATTTCTTGTTTTTAGCAAAGCCAAACTGATCAAAAGGCCCTAAGTTTAACTGCCAGTGGGAATTTTATGTTCTAAACTTGGTTTCCTGGGGCTTTGAATTTACCATAAGATTGTCTAAGTCTTGTCCTTGTTTATAATGGAGCTATCAGAGACACCAAGTTTACTGTCCATAATTGAAGCCTCTGCAGCCGACTATCAGGCAGTATTACTTTGTTAGTCTTTATATTGATGAGATCATTGACATTTATCAAAACCAAATTGAGTAAATTCCTACGAAGATTGTCACCTTTTTTTAAAAAAGGGATAGAGATAGAAGGGATTTGAGGAAAAATATGCTTCCTTAGATTTTTTTTATTTCCTTTGAAATAATTATTGGCAAATAAAATGCTGTGGGATAATGTGTTTCAAGTGAATGTGTTTTCCATAAAATCTTGATATTACAATTACGCTCCTAAAATTTGCTACTCATTTAGCATTTAAATAATGTCAATCATTCTAAGTTTTCAGGTTTGAATATTAACACAAATTTGAAAGTCTTTACACATGTCCCCATCCAATTTTAACTATTAAGGGAAGGCAGTGACATAATGGTATTGTCACTGGGCTAGTAATCCAGAGACCCAGGGAAATGCTCTGGGGACCCAGGTTTGAATCCCACCATGGCAAATGGTGAAATTTGAATTTACTAAAGAAAATCTGGAAATAAAAGTCCTAATGATCACCTTGAAACCATTGTCATTTGTCATAAAAACCCACCTGGTTCACTTTGTGGAAATCTGTTGTCCTTACTTGGTCTAGCCTGTATGTGACTCCAGACCCACAACAGTAAGTTTTGATTTTATTAATGTCACAAGTAGGCTTATATCAACACTGCAATGAAGTTACTGTGAAAATCTCCCAGTCGCCACGCTCCGGTTCCTGTTCGGGCACAATGAGGGAGAATTTAGAATGCACCGAACCAGCACTTTTTTCGGACTATGGGAGGAAACCGGAGCACTTGGAGGACACCATGCAGACACAGGGATAATGTGCAAACTCCGCACAGACAGTGACCCAGACCGGGAATCAAACCCAAATCCCTGCCACTGTGCCACCGTGCTGCCCAACTGGAGTTGTGATTCTTAAATGCCCTCCCGGAAGGACAACAAATGCTGTCAGTGACGCCCACATCCCATGAACAAATTTTTAAAAAATACGCTAACTTTTGCCATTCTGTTTTCTCCAACTACCAATGTGGAGCAATTAGGTAGACTGATGTCTCCACTAGTTATTAATGCTGGTTTGTAGTTGACTGACATGAAGTATAGGGGTGTTTGATCTTAATCATGCTCTATACATTATAAGTCTTTATCTATCAGCCAGTTGAGAAGTACCAACAACCTTTTCTGAGAGCTACCGATTTGGAATGTTGTTCTATAGTGGTAGTCAGTGACTAGAGTTTCAATCCATCCCAAAAACAAGTGAGGATAGTCTCCTCCCTGGTTACAGTTCAGGTCTTGGTCATAACCTGGGAAGCTGATGGTGTAGGGTAATGTTGTTGAACTTGTAATTCAGACACCCACGCTAATTCGCTGGGGACATGGGTTCAAATCCCACCATAGCAGCTCATAGAATTTCAATTCAGTTAACAAAATCTGGCCTGTAAACTAATCTCAACAATAGTGATTGTGAAAATATCAATGATTGTTGCAAAAACCCATCCTGGTTCAGTAATGTCCTTTAGAGAAGGAAATATGCCATCCTTAACTGGCCTGACCTACATGTGACACCAGATGGGTGGCATGGTGGCACAGTGGTTAGCATTGCTGCCTCACAGTGCCAGGCACCTGGGTTCGATTCCCGGCTTGGGTCACTGTCTGTGTGGAGTTTAACATCTCCATGTTATTTCTGTACTGTAGTTTGTAGAACGTTTCAAAGTTAGTCACTAAAGCAGCAGGCATTTAAGAATCAGTGAGTAGGGGTTGAAAGAAAATAAAATAAGGGAATTTGTCAACAGGACAGATGCCACATAATACTGGCTGAACTAAATAGTAAGTTCCTGTGTTTGAATTACACAGAAATTACATGTCTCAACTGAACCCAGTCTTGTGATCCAAATTGTATCTTTTCCTGCCAAATATGTAAGTAATTTGTAGACAGTCCAGGGATCAAACAAAAACCTTCATCGCTATTTTTCTAGTACTGCAATTTCATATGCTCATGTATGATACATCGTATGTTATGCATCAAATCAGGGAGAAAGTTTTCACACAAGGTCTGAAAACATGCAGGCACTCACTAGCAGTTTCTGAGGCAGAGAAGGAGAAAAATTAAAATGCTACTGCCACAAAGGAGGAAAGTGGAATTAAGGCAAGGAATCAAACTGCCTGCTTCTCTGTTGTAATTTCACAGAATCACAGTTTATTAATTTAGTTTGTGTGATCTTACATCAAATATAGCTTCTTCCTCATTTGTTCATAATCTACATATCCCCCCGGGATACAGGGGAAGATGGCAGGTTGGATCCAAATTAGGTTCAATGACAGGAAGCAAAGGATAATGGTTGATGAATGTTTTTGTGAATGGAAAACAGTTTCCAGTGCTGTTCCACAGGGCTCAGTGTTGGGTCCCGTACATTTAGTTGACTATATTAATGATTTGGACTTGGGTATGAGTGGCATGACTGGGAAATTTGCAGATCACACAAAAATTAGCTGTGTAGTTGATAATGAAAAGAATGTCTCCTGAATAATGTCAATGGTGTGGTTGAGGGAGTGGAAAAGTGGCAGATAGAATTCAATCCAGAGAAGTGTGAGGTGTGCATTTGGGGGGAGGGCAAACAAAGCAGGGGAATACTCAAAAACAGGAGGATATTGATGAGGATATTGAGTAGAGGAAGTGAGAGACCTTGGATTACATGCCCATAGGTCCTTGAAGGTGACAGGACAGGTGAATAAGGTGGTAATGAAAACATGTGGAATGCTATTGGACAAGTAATTGAATATAAAAACAGGGATATAGTAAATTAACTATATAAAATACTGGTTAAGCCACAGCGGGAATTTTGTGTACAGTTTTGGTTGGCACATTACAAGAAGAGCATAATTGCTCTGGAG
Organism: Mustelus asterias; assembly: GCF_964213995.1. Taxonomy (NCBI): domain Eukaryota; kingdom Metazoa; phylum Chordata; class Chondrichthyes; order Carcharhiniformes; family Triakidae; genus Mustelus; species Mustelus asterias. The sequence continues at coordinate 113,153,782 of NC_135801.1, read as the reverse complement.
AGAGTACAGAGGAGATTGACAAGAATGTTGCCAGGGATTGAAAATTTCAGCGATGAGTGAAGATTGGATAGGATGGGGCTGTTTGCCTTGGAACTGGGAGGCTGAGGTGTGACCTCATTGATTATGAGGGCCCGAGATAGAATGGACAAGGATGCCCTGTTTCTCCTCGAAGATAGGTCAATTACTAGGGGACACAGATTTAAGTTGGTTGGTCGAAGGATTAGAGGAGACATGAAGAAAAACTTCTTCAGCCAGTGGGTATTTGGAATTTGCTGTCCAATTTGATGGTGGAGACAGAATCATAGAATCATAGAAACCCTACAGTGCAGAAGGAGGCCATTCGGCCCATCGAGTCTGCACCGACCACAATCCCACCCAGGCCCTACCCCCACATATTTTACCCGCTAATCCCTCTAACCTACGCATCCCAGGACTCTAAGGGGCAATTTTTTTAACCTGGCCAATCAACCTAACCCGCACATCTTTGGACTGTGGGAGGAAACCGGAGCACCCGGAGGAAACCCACACAGACACGAGGAGAATGTGCAAACTCCACACAGACAGTGACCCGAGCCGGGAATCGAACCCGGGACCCTGGAGCTGTGAAGCAGCAGTGCTAACCACTGTGCTACCGTGCCACCCAGTTTATCCTCATCTTGTTTAAAAGGTGCCTGAATCTGCACCAAAAATGCTATAACTTGCAAGGCTCCAGACCAGGTGCTGGAAAGAGTTTATTATTTTCTCTTTCAGCTGGTGTAGTAGACATGATGGGCTGAATGGACCACTTTGCCCAATGGTTCCAAATTAATAAACTAGCATCCTTTTTTGGAGGGCTGATGGAATAAGTAAATTATGAACACTGTCCTGTAAACTTTTTCTGGTCATCAGCCTTTTGAGACACCTGACATTAATTAGTTCTTTTTCTGTTGGCTTAAATTATAATCGTTCTGCCTCAACTTACATAGTTCCTTTGGTTAGCAATTTAGTAGTGAATTTTGCAGCCTGCCTAGTACTTTCAAATTATTTTTGTTTTATTCCTAAATGTCTATAATCATTGTTTTTGATTATTTGGCCATGGTATGTATTGATCAGCAATTAGCACTGCTTCCATCAAAATCACCTTCATAGGTTGTTCGGGCAGTAATATCCATCATTCCTGGTGGTCTAATTCATGTTTTACCCATCCTATGACCAGACCATTGAATCTGCAGGTGGCCACTCCGAGTATATTCCAAGTCTTCCATCCTCCCCACACTGCAAAACCATAGGGCCCTTCAGCCCAACTGGTCCATGCCGCCCAGTTTTTACCACTAAGCTAGTCCCAATTGCTTGCATTTGACCCATACCCCTCTATACCCATCGTACCCATATAACTGTCTAAATGCTTTTTAAAGGACAAAATTGCACCCGCTTCTACGACTGCCTCTGGCAGCTTGTTCCAGACACTCACCACCCTCTGTGTGAAAAAATGCCCCTCTGGACCCTTTTGTATCTCTCCCCTCTCAACTTAAACCTATGCCCTCTAGTTTTAGACTCCCCTACCTTTGGGAAAAGATGTTGACTATCTACCTTATCTATGCCCCTCATTATTGTATCGACCTCTATAAGATCACCCCTAAGCCTTCTATGCTCCATGGAAAAAAAGCCCCAGTTTATCCAGCCTCTCCTTAGAACTCAAACCATCAAGTCCTGATAGATGTCAGTAAATCTTTTCTGCACTCTTTCTAGTTTAATAATATCCTTTCTATAATAGGGTGACCAGAACTGTACACAGTATCCCAAGTGCAGCCTTACTTCAGGCTTGTACAACTTCAACAAGACGTCCCAACTCCTGTATTCAATCATAGAAACCCTACAGTGCAGAAGGAGGCCATTCGGCCCATCGAGTCTGCACCGACCACAATCCCACCCAGGCCCTAACCCCACATATTTTACCCGCTAATCCCTCTAACCTACGCATCCCAGGACTCTCAGGGGCAATTTTTTTAACCTGGCCAATCAACCTAACCCGCACATCTTTGGACTGTTCTGACCTTGTCAAATGCCTTGCTAAAGTTCACGTAGACAATGTTCTGACCAACGACACCAAGCATGCCAAATGCTTCCTTCATCAACCTGTCGACCTGCGACTCCACTTTCAAGGAGCTATGAACCTCTACCCCTGATCTCTTTGTTCTATAACTCTCCCCAACACCCTACCATTAACTGAGTAGGTCCTGCCCCGATTGCATCACCTCACATTGATCTAAATTAAACTCCATTTGCCATTCATTGGCCCACTGGCCCAGTTGATCAAGATCCCGTTGCAATCCAAGTATGCCACCAATCTTGGTGTCATCTGCAAATTTACTAAGCATGCCCCATAAATTCTCATCCAAATCATTAATATAAATAACAAAAAACAGTGGACCCAGTACCGATCACTGAGGCACACCACTGGTCACAGGCCTCCAGTTTGAAAAGCAATCCTCTACAACCACCCTCTGGCTTTCTGTTGTCAAGCCAATTTTGTATCCAATTGGCTACCTCACCTCGGATCCTGTGAGATTTAACCTTGTACAACAATCTACCATGCGGTACCTTGTCAAATGCCTTGCTAAAGTTCATGTAGACAATATCGACTGCACTGCCCTCATCTACCTTTGTGGTTACCCCTTCATAAAACTCAATCAAATTTGTGAGACATGATTTTCCACTCACAAAGCCGTGCGGACTATCCCTAATCAGTCCTTGCCTCTCTAAATGCCTGTAGGAATACCTTCTAACAACTTGCCTACTGCAGATGTTCGGCTCACTGGTTTGTAGTTCCCAGGCTTTTCCCTGCAGCTCTTCTTTAACAAAGGCACAACATTTGCTACCCTCCAATCTTCAGGCACCTCACCTGTGGCCTGTGTCAATGATTCAAATATCTCTGCTAGGGGACCCGCAATTTCCTCCCTAGCCTCCCACAACGTTCTGGGATACATTTCATAAGGTCCCAGGGATTTATCTACATTGACGCGCTTTAAGACTTCCAGCACCACCTCCTCTGTAATATGTACACTCCTCAAGACGTCACTATTTATTTCCCCAAGTTCCCTAACATCTATGCCTTTCTCAACAGTAAATACCGATGAGAAATATTCATTTAGTATCTCACCTATCTCTTGTGCATCTGCACATAGATGACCTTGTTGATCTTGAGAGGCCCTACTCTCCCCCTCGTTACTCTTTTGCCCTTTATTTGTAGAAGCTGTTAGGATTTTCCTTTGCCCTATCTGCCAAAACAATCTCATGTCCCCTTTTTGCATTCCTAATTTCTCTCTCAGCTCTACTCCGACAACTTCAATGCTCTTCAAGGGATCCACTTGATCCTAGCTGCCTATGCATGTCATATGCCTCCTTCTTCCTTTTCACCAGGGCCTCGATATCCCGAGTCATCCAGGGTTCCCGACTTCTACCAGCTTTGCCCTTCTCTCGAAAAGGTATGTGCTTACCCTAAACCCTGGGTAACACACTTTTTTTGAAAACCTCCCACTTACCAGATGTCCCTTTGCCTGCCAACAGACTCCCCCAATCAATTTTTGGAAGTGCCTGTCTAATACCATCAAAATTGGCCTTATCCCAATTTAGAAATTTAACTTTTGGGCCAGACCTGTCATTCTCTGTAGCTATCTTAAAACTAATGGAATTATGGCCACTGCTCCCTCACTAAAGTGATCCCTCACTAACACTTCTGTCACCTGCCCTTCCTTATTTGTCAAGAGGAGGTCAGGTTTTGCCCCCTCTCTTGTTGAGCTATCCACATACTGAATGAGAAATTCCTCCTGAATAAACTTAACAAATTTCTCTCCAACCATGCCCCTAATAGTATGGCTGTCCCAGTCAATATTGGGAAAGCTAAAATCCACTACTATTACCACCCTATTTTCCTTGGAGCTATCTGTAATCTCCTTCCATATTTGTTCCTCAATTTCCCGCTGACTATTTGGGGGCCTTTAGTCCAATCCTATCAAAGTGATCTCTCCCTTCTTATTTCTCAGTTCTACCCAGATAGACTGAGTGGACAAATCCTTGGATATATCCCCCCTCAGTACTGCTGTGGTGTTCTCCCTAATCAAAAATGCAAGCCCCCCTCCTCTCTCACCTCCTGTTCTATCTTTCCTACAGCATCTATACCCTGGAACATTGAGCTATCAGTCCTGTCCCTCCCTTAGCCATGTTTCAGTAATAGCTATAATATCCCAGTCCCATGTACCCATCCATACCCTGAGTTCATCTGCCTTGCCCGTCAGGCCTCTTGCATTGAAATAAATGCTGTTTAATCTAGACTTCCCATGCTCTCTGCCCTCAGGCCATCTGTCCTGTCATGTTTTGTACACTCTGCCTGTGTATTATTTCTCTTAGCCTTACTGGACCATTCACTGAGTTCTCCACAGTCTCTGTACTCTGTACTGTGGTCCTTTTTGATTTGTGTCTTTAGTTTCTCTGCCTTCCACTTTTTGCCTTACTGCCTTTTGTTTCTGTCCCCATTTTATTTCCCTCTGATCTCCTGCATCGCTTCCCATCTTCCTGCCACACTAGTTTAAACCCGCCCCAACAGCACTAGCAAACATTCCCCCTAGGACATTGGTTCCAGTCCTGCCCTGGTGCAGACCGTCTGATTTTTATTGGTCCCACCTCCCCAGAACCGGTTCCAATGTCCTAGGAATTTGAATCCCTGCTCCTTGCACCATCTCTCAAGCTGCGTATTCATCTTAGCTATCCTGATATTCCTAGTCTGACTAGCACGTGGCACTGGTAGCAATCCTGAAGTTACTATCTTTGAGGTCCTATTTTTTAGTTTAACTTGTAACTCCCTAATTTCAGCCTAGAGTACCTCATCCCATTTTTTACCTATATCGCTGGTGCCTCTATGCACCACGACACCTGGCTGTCCACCCACCCCACCTCCAGAATGTCCTGCAGCTGCTCCGAGGCAACCTTAACCCTTGCACCAAGAATGCAATATACCATCTGGAGTCTTGTTTGCATCTGCAGAAACGCCTGTCTACTCCCCTTACAAATGAGTCCCCTATCACTATAGCTCTGCCACCCTTTTTTTCTGCCCTGCTGCACAGCAGAGCCAGCCATGGTGCAATGAACCTGGCTACTGCCACCTTCCCCTGATGAGCTATCTCCCCCAACAGTATCCAAATTGGTATATATGTTTTGGAGGAAGATGACCGGGGAGGACCCCTACACTGCCTTCCTACTCTTCCTCTGTCTGGTGGTCAACCATTCCCTATCAACCTCAGTAATTTTTATCTGCCGTGTGACCAACTCACTGAACGTGCTTCCTCAGTATCATGGATGCTCCAAAGTGAATCCATCCACAGCTCCAGAGCCTTCAAGCAGTCGAACAGGAGCTGCAGTTGGACACACTTCTTGCATGTGAAGGAGCCAGGGACACTGGAAGAATCCCACATTGCACAAGAGGAGCATGACATGTGTCTGGGACCTCCTGCCATGACTTAACTCTTAAGTAAACTTACAACAACAACTACAATCCCAAGACAAAAAAAAAGAGAAAAAGAAAGGAAAACCGACTTACCAGTCACCAGCCAATCACTTATCTACTGGCCATGATGCAGGGTTCGATTTCTTTCTACCTCTCACTTGTCCTCAAGTTTCCCTCGCAGGTCCGCCTCTCCGTTCCTCCCAAAGATGAGCATTTCTTTCCCCTCAGCTCCAAATTCCCAATATCCTCACTGTGGCTGAATCTCATTCCAGCTGCAGTTTCTCTCCCACGGGCTTGCACAAGCTCATTGGAGTTGCCAAGTTATTTAACTTCTTACACAAAGCTTAAGAAAACAGATTGTCATTTAAGTATTACTGGAAAAAAGGCAGGTAACAATCGGACTTCTATACTCCACTTATGCCTGAGTTCTCCCACCCACCTGACGAAGGGACAGCCTGTTCCGAAAGCTAGTGGCTTTTGCTACCAAATAAACCTGTTGGACTTTAACCTGGTGTTGTTAGACTTCTTACTGTGTTTACCCCAGTCCAACGCCGGCATCTCCACATCATGACTACAGGTGAGGTCCCAGAGGATTGAAGAATAGCCAATGTTGTTCCTTTGTTTAAAAAGGGTAGCAAGAATAATCTAGGTAATTACAGGCTGGTGAGTCTGATGTCAGTGGTAGGGAAATTATTGGAGAGGATTCTTCGATTCAGGATCTACTCCCACTTGGAAATAACTGGATGTATTAGCAAGAGACAACATGGTTTTGTGAAGGGGAGGTCATGCCTCATGAACTTGATCGAGTTTTTCGAGGAAGTGACGAAGATGGTTGATGAGGGTAGGGCAGTGGACGTTGTCTACATGGACTTCAGTAAGGTCTTTGACAAGGTCCCTCATGGCAGACTGGTGTAGAATGTGAAGTCACATGGGATCAGAGGTGAGCTGGCAAGGTGGATACAGAAGTGGCTCGGTCATAGAAGATAGAGGGTAGCAGTGGAAGGACACTTTTCTGAATGGAATGCTGCGACAAGTGGCGTTCCTCAGGGATCAGTGCTGGGATCTTTGCTGTTTATATGTATAAATGATGTGGAGGAAAATGTAACTGGTTTGATTAGTAAGTTTGCGGATGACACAAAGGTTGGTGGATTTGCAGATAGTCATGAGGACCATCAGAGAATACAGCAGGATATAAATCGGTTGGAAACTTGGGAGGAGATAGAGCAGATGGAGTTTAATCCGGACAAATGTGAGGTAATGCATTTTGGCAGGTTTAATAAAGGTAGGAAATACACAGTAAATGGCAATATCCTTAAGAGTATTGATAGACAGAGGGATCTGGGTGTACAGGTACACAGGTCACAAAGTGGCAACGCAGATGGAGAAGGTAGTCAAGAAGGCATACAGAATGCTTGCCTTCATCGGCCGGGGCATTGAGTTTAAAAATTGGCAAGTCATGTTGCAGCTTTATAGAACTTTAGTTAGGCTGCACTTGGAATATAGTGTTCAATTCTGATCGCCACACTATCAGAAGGATGTGGAGGCTTTGGAGAGGGTATGGAAAAGATTTACCAGATGTTGCCTGGTATGGAGGGCATTAGCTATGAGGAGAGGTTGGAGAAACTTGGTTTGTTCTCACTAGAACGACAGAGGTTGAGGGGCGACCTGGTTGAAGTCTACAAGATTATGAGGAGCATGGACAGAGTGGATAGTCAGAAGCTTTTTCCCAGAAGAGTCAATTACTAGAGGGCATAGGTTTAAGGTGCGAGGGGCAAGGTTTAAAGGAGATGTACAAGGCAAGTTTTTTACACAGAGTGATCGGTGCCTGGAACTCGCTGCCAGGGGAGGTAGTTGAAGCAGATACAATAGTGACTTTTAAGGGGTGTCTTGACAAATCCATGAATAGGATGGGAATAGAGGGATACGGTCCCGGAAGGGTAGGGGGTTTTAGTTCCATTGGGCAGCATGGTCGGTGCAGGCTTGGAGGGCCGAAGGGCCTGTTCCAGTGCTGTAATTTTCTTTGTTCTTTGAGTCTGCTCTGCCATTCAATCATGGCTGATATTTTTCTCATCCCCATTCTCCTGCCTTTTCCCCATAATCCCTGATCCCCTGATTAATCAAGAACCTATCTATCTATGTCGTAAAGACACTCAATGACCTGGCCTCCACAGCCTTCTGCAGCAGAGAGTTCCACAGATTCACCACTCTCTGGTTGAAGAAATTCCTCCTCATACAAGATGATCAGAGGGTTAGATAGGGTGGATAGTGAGAGCCTTTTTCCTCGGATGGTGTTGGCTAGCACGAGGGGACATAGCTTTAAATTGAGGGGTGAGAGATATAGGACAGATGTTAGAGGTAGGTTCTTTACTCAGAGAGTAGTAAGGGCGTGGAATGCCCTGCCTGCAGCAGTGGTGGACTCGTCAACGTTGAGAGCATTCAAGTGGTTATTGGATAAACATATGGATGATATTGGAATAGTGTAGATTAGAGGGGCTTTAGATTGGTACCACTGGTCGGCGCAACATCGAGGGCCGAAGGGCCTGTACTGCGCTGTAATGTTCTATGTTCTATCTCTGTTTTAAAGGATCGTCCCTTTAGCCTGAGGTTGTCCCCTCTGGTTCTAGTTTTTCCTACTAGTGGAAACATCCTCTCCATGTCCACTCTATGCAGGCCTCGCATATTCCTGGGATGGCAGGTCTGTCATATGAGGAGAGACCAAGTTGGTTAAGATTATATTCATTGAAGTTTAGAAGAGTGACAGGGGATCTCATAGAAACTTAACATGATTAGGGCGCATTAAAGAAATGCAACAGCATTTCTTTCTCTATCTAAATATGTCATAATCTTGTACATGTCTATCAAAACTCCCCATCTTCTTTGCTCCAAGGATAACAACCACAACCTCTCCAACCTAATTTTGTGGCTAAAATTCCCTATCCCTGGAAGGATTTTGGTAAACATCCTCTACACCCTCTGAAGGACCTTCACGTCATTCCTAAAGCCTGGTGGTCTGAACTGAATGTAATACAGTACTCCAGTTGTGCCATAAACAGTGCTTTATAAAGATTCAACATAACTTTCCTGCTTTTGTACTTTATTCATAACTTTTGCTTTCCTAACTAATTTTTCAGTATGCTCTATCACCTTCAAAGACCTACGCACATAAACCCCCCAGGACCAATTTACCTACAAGTTCTTTAGAACTGTGTCATTTAGTTTATATTGCCTGTCTTTATCTCTTCTGTAGAAATCACACTTCTCTGCACTGAATGTAATATGCGCCTCTTCTGTCTATGTTGCTAGTCAATTTATTCTCAATTACAGTTAATTGTCTCCTCCCTGTATGCCACACCTCCAAGTTCTTGGCCTTTAAATCTGCTGTTGAGCAGTAATCTGGATGCTGAAGTGAAGGCCCCTTCATTCTTGAGAATGCGTTTATTTCTGTTGAATTGATCTTCTCGTTGGTGTAGGGAGATTGGTACTTCAGGCAGTGAGGTATCAACTAAAAACACAATTTTTCCTGGTCTTGAAAGGCACAGTGCTTAAAAGAAGATCCCACCTGCTGTTTTTTTTCACTGCTATGATTTAGAATTGACTTGTTGTTTAATGCTTGCATTGTAAAAGTGCTGACAGTCATATTATGATATAACTCAGGGAAACAAAAATACTGTAAATCTGAAATAAAAACAGAAAATGATGGAAATGCCAGTAGGTCAGGCAGCATTTCTGGGAAAGATTAATGACCTTTCATTCGGAATGGAATCAGTTAAAAAAGTAATAAATTTTAAATAGGTGAAAGGGAAGATGATGGGAAAAGGATGAAAGGGAAGGACTGTAATGGGGTGGAAGGCCCCTTCATTCTTGGGGTGGATGCCCTTTTTTTGCACCTTCTCCCCCTAAAACCTTTTAAATTTCTAACTTTTCACAATTCTGATGAAAGGTCATTGACCTGAAACCTGTCTTCCTGGACAGTATTTTGTAGATTCGTACTTGATATGGTGATAAGTTGTCAGAATTTTAACTTAGCACCATCTGAATGAAAATGTTTTGTGAGAACTGCTGCCATTGAACCAAATGTAAAGACTCCCCTTTTGTAGTTTAAGGCCGATAGCCTCAAGTACTATTGATGGAAAATTATTTTTATTATTTGAAAGCCTCAGTGTCATCACTATTTTTTCTCATTATTTGTATTTCAGGAGAAACCATTGTCCAGATCATTGCAAAGAGGTGAAGATTTACAGTTTGATCAGGTAAGAAAACTGATCTTTTGTCACACCAAGGAAATATTCATACTCCCAAAATCAACACTTTCTATTTTGCAATCTAGTATGTATAATCATGTATACTTTATAATTTGTTTTGATACTTTTGAAAATGCAAAATTTTGGTGTTTAATTTATGCTACCTAAAATTAGTTTTTCTTAATTTAATCTGATTGGTATTCAAGCTATATGTACTGCAGTATTTTAACTTTGTAAGGAAGATGACACAGTCATTACTGTAGTATATAGGAAGTAATACTGGAATACCTGAACAATGCTTCAAAATGCCAAGTATAATGAGCCATTTTGCTATTCAGTTATTTTAACTTTTCATATACGTCGAGAAGTGTGTTTTGGTGTTTTGGTTCCTACCACAAGCTGTCTTCATATATGGCAGCTGACAGCATTTTACCTTGATGCCCAGTGAGCATGTTATGATTTGCTGAAAGATATCAGTAGGTAGGGCACATATTTCTTTAATCCTTCTCCAGCTCTTGTTCATGTCTAATTGCTACTAGACTGGCTCTAGTTCCTTTGCTCTGAAAGTTACTTGTAAAGAAATTATGGGCTGTACACATAGATGGGTTTTCTCAGGAAACATAAAACCCCTCCTACAGTGTATGAATGGTAGAGTTGCTGTCATTAGTATTGAGAGTGAGGTTGATTAGAGTGAGATCAAGTGAAATCATTTTGTGGATAGGACTGACATGTTTGGAAGAATGAGAAGAAATGGATTGTATTGAAGGGGTATGGGCAGTATCTGAAATGATGTAGGTTGATGAGGTAGGAAGTAGAGTGCCAGCATTAACTAACATGGAGTAGGAAAAGTGCCAACGTGTACTCAGGTCTTTGAAGCCACAGTACAATTAATGTTGTTTATCACTTATTATTAGTGTCACAAGTAGGCTTGCATTAACACTGCAATGAAGTTACTGTGAAAATCCTCTTGTTGAGTAGGTATTTGAATTTAAATTTGCACTCGTGTTTTGGTTTGTGTGCATCTTTCTCTCAGACATGCTGGGCTAAAATGACTTGATTTTGTGTTATAGCCCGTTGCGATTCAAAGTGACAGTGTTGAGTAGGACCATCATTTGGCCTTGTTTGCACATATGAAATCACTGGGATGGTGATCAGGAACAGGAGACTTAACTGACTTGTTCTTTCACCCCTCCATATTACAGAAATTCTAAAGCCATTTATCATGGCCTTGCCTTAACTGAGACCAATTAACTCCATATTGGAGGAGAGTGATCTCAGGGCCTTCCTGATGTGAACTGTGCAATTGTAAACTGAGCAGCGCACTTAGAGAATCACAAAACTGTTACAGCAGAGAAGGAGGCCATTCACCGAGGAGCAATTCACCTAGTGCTATTCCCCTGCCTCCTCTCCATAACCTTGCACGTTCCTGCCTCCATCATTCTCTCATGCACTGCATTCCAGACCTTATTGTTATTTCTATTTAAGCAAAGTTGAAAGCCTTCTCCAGGAAGAATTTAGTGAATTGTATCATAGCCATGAAAAATTAAAAAGCTTGACAGTGTAAAATAGTCAAACTGAAAGGAAATTGAGTACGAGGAATGGTATTGTACAATTCATCCATTCAATGATTGCTTCATAAAATATTAATATATGCAATTTCTAGAACAAAAGGCTATATTTGAGTAATGCATGACTAGCTCAGACAAGATCAAGTTGAAATTCTTGAATCTTTTTGCACCATAATCAAACGCTTGATGCTCCTTGGAGTCTTTGAAACCGACAAACTGAACAGAATAGATTTTGTCAGTTTTATTTCTGAGGGTATCTGCAGAAACAATGTAACATTAGGCACCTCTCTCTTGCCAAAATCACCCAGTACTTCAGGCTCACTATGCAAAGCAAAATTAACTGCCAGTCTCTTTAGCATTGCAAACTGTTTAAGTTTCAATGTATTGATTCATGTCACAAGTAGGCTTACATTAACACTGCAAGGAAATTACTGTGAAAATCCCCGCGTCGTCACACTACGGCACCTGTTCGGGTACACTGAGGGAGAATTTAGCATGGCCAATGCACCTAACCAGCACGTCTTTCTGACTGTGGGAGGAAACCAGAACACCCGGGTTTCCTTAAACCCCTCTTTTGCCCTCTCCATGTTCAGCTCTAGCAAGCATGAAGCCCTCATGGATCTTGTTGTTAAGATTGAGGCAATCCATTCGGTTGCCCTTGCTGCTGCCTTGCCCAGTAAGTGAAACCATCCTTTAGGCTTCTCGTGCCCTAATCTGCATCCATCTCCAATTTCTCCTTTTACTTTTGTCAAGCCCTCTGAGTGTATCTTGTCTACAAGACCAATTCTTGCTCAATCAATTCCAATCCTATTTAACTGATAACCACCAAAAAATCCCTTTCTGGCTTCCATGCTAGGTGACATTGTAAATGGTTCCATTTTCTCATGTACTGTTCCCTATAAATATTAGCAACCTGAACTCACAGAAAACCCTTGACTCTCTGTTCTAGTAAGCCACTGCCCCATCTTCAACCTTTTCTGCCCCAAAGTTCCTGAATTGTTGTGCATTCCTAAATTCATGTCTTTCTTTCCCACTGTTCAATGTTTGAAAAACTCGAGCAGGTTTCTGCTCCTGTTACGACACTGAATGGTTTATCTTTGCATTCCTGAGGTTATCTTTGACATTTCCTTAGGATCAATTCTTTGACACCTCCTCTTCCAGCTCTTATTTCTTCACCAGCTCTTGTGACCGCGATATGCTTCTGTGTTGTCAAACCTCTTAGCTGATTTCCAGTCTTGGATGAGTCATAATTACTTCCAGTTGGGAAGAATGATGTCATCCTCTTTGGTCCTTGCCATTTTTGCAATTATTCCATATTCCTTCCTAGTACCTATCTCAGGTCGAATCAGACTGTTCACATCCGCAATGCATTATCTGAACTCCCACCATTACCCCAGCTGAGTTTCTGAGTCCCTATCCTTTGCTTCACAAAGACATCCTACTCCTACTTCCATAGTATCACCCAACTTGGCCACTGCCTTAACCTTCATTCATGTGCATATCACCCCCAAACTCTGCTGTTGCAATCCTATCTTGACTGGCTTTCCACCCTTCATAAAGGGAAAGCTCATCCCAAGCTCTGCTGCTCATTTCTAATCCTTTATCTAGGACTGTTCACCCATCACTCCTTTATTTCTGACCTACATTGATTTCAAACACACATTGCTTCCAATTTAAAATTCTTGTCCTTGTGTTGAAATCCCTTCATGGCTTTGTTCCTCCCTATCTTGTAAAGTTCCTCCAGCCCCACAGCCACTTGCTTTGGTCTGCTATCTATGTTTTCTCCTTACTTGGGACTACTAATCTCTGCAACTGCCACTACTTGCTGAAAATGATTGGAAATGCCTTTGTACTGATATGCTGGGCTCCAGGGTGGAAATATTTGTGTTGTCTCCTAGTTGTGAGAAAGTCGAAAATATTTAGAAGATAAAAAGTTAATAGTCTATCAGCAATGAAAATACCAATGAATATAAAATCATTAAAACTTACCAACTACTTTTATTAGTTTTGAAAAGGAAATAAACTGCAAGCATGTCTTACGTTATTGGTGACAATCAGCATAGCTTTGACATCGATGTGAAGGTGTCCAAGATAGTGTTAACAGGAACTTAGCAATCCCAAGAGATATGCAGGGTGAAATTTGTGAATTGTTGGAAGATGTTGATGAATGCTGGCCAGGTCCCTTGAGATTGGAAACAAACTGACATAGTACTCATATTTGAAAGAAATCACAAGAGACCCCCGGGTCTCTGAAGTTTTATATCAGTAACGATAAATATTGAAACTATTTTTTCAGGAACGAATTTGAAGATTAACTCAGTAAGTAGCCAGTACAACTTCGGAAAAGAGAGATCAGTTTTGTTCAACCAGCACAACTTATTTTTAAGCAAATGACCGTTTATGTGGATTATGAATTGAGAACAGTGTAGAACTTCAAAATGATACAGGCAAGTTGGTGAAGTGGGCAGGTAGATGGCAGATGAAGTTCAATGCAAAGAGGGGATGCATTTTGGGGAGGAAGAGCATGGAGAAATAATATAAACTGAAGGTAAAATTCTTAAAGGGATGAAGGAACAGAGGGACTTGGGTGGATAGATCATTAGAAGTGAGAAAACAGGTGAAGAGAGCAGTTAATAAAGTGTATAGTTTTCTGGGCTTTATTAATAGGGGCAGAGTACAAAAGCAAGGAGCTTATGCTGAATTTATACAGGATAGGTTCTGCTAAGGGAGTATGAACAGCTAGGAGCTAAATTAAAAAGCAGAACCAAAAAGGTAATAATCTCTGGGTTTGAATTCATGGGACATTGGCACCAGCATTGGGGAAGAGGGGACCTGTTCCGATGGGATGGTCTTCATCTGAATTGTGCTGGGACCAGAGTCCTGGTGAATTCTGTAACTAGGGTTGTAGATAGGGCTTTGGGGGGGGGGTGTTTCACTTGTATGGATAATTAGAAAATCTAAATTAAAGGGGAGGGTAGAAGTGCAGGTTATGGAGCTGAGGGCTCAGGAGAGGTTAATAAAGTTTCCAGACCACATAATAGATGCAAGTACTGATTAGGGACAGTCAGCATGGCTTTGGAGTGGAAAATCATGTCTCACAAATTTGAGTTTTTTTGAAGGGGTGACCAAGAAGGTAGTTGAGAGCAGTGCAGTTGATGTTGTCTACATGGACTTTAGCAAGGCCTTTGACAAGGTACCGCTGTTAGGTTGTTGCATAAGGTTAAATCTCTCAGGATCCAGGGTGAGGTAGCTAAATGGATACAAAATTGGCGTGATGATAGAAGCCAGAGGGTGGTTGTCGAGGGTTGTTTTTCAAACTGGAGGCCCGTGACCAGCAGTGTGCCTCAGAGATCAGTGCTGAGTCCCCTGTTATTTGTCATTTATATTAATGATTTGGATGAGAAAATAGGAGGCATGGTTAGTAAGTTTGCAGATGACACCAAGATTGGTGGCATAGTGGACAGTGAAGGAGGTTATCTTGGATTGCAATGGGATCTTGCTCAATTGGGCCAGTGGGCTGACGAATGGCAGATGGAGTTTAATTTAGATAAATGCGAGGTGATGCCTTTTGGTAGATTGAACCAGGGCAGGACTTACTCAGTTAATGGTAGGGCGTTGGGGAGAGTTACAGAACAAAGAGATCTCGGGGTACAGGTTCATAGCTCCTTGAAAGTGGAGTCACAGGTGGACAGAGTGGTGAAAAAGGCATTCAGCATGCTTGGTTTCATTGGTCAGAATATTGAATACAGGAGTTGGGATGTCTTGTTGAAGTTGTACAAGACATTGGTAAGGCCACACTTGGAATACTGTGTACAGTTCTGGTCACCCTATTATAGAAAGGATATTATTAAACTAGAAAGAGTGCCAAAACGATTTACTAGGATGCTACCGGGACTTGATGGTTTGAGTTATCAGGAGAGGCTGGATAGACAGGGACTTTTTTCTCTGGAGTGTAGAAGGCTGAGGGGTGACCTTATCGAAGTCTATAAAATAATCAGGGGCATAGATCAGCTAGATAGTCAATATTTTTTCTCAAAGGTAGGGGAGTCTAAAACTAGAGAGCATAGGTTTAAGGTGAGAAGGGAGAGATACAAAAGTGTCCAGAGGGACAATTTTTTTCACACAGAGGATGGTGAGTTTCTGCAAAAAGCTGCCAGAGGTAGTAGTAGAGGCGGGTACAATTTTGTCCTTTAAAAAGCATTTAGATAGTTACATGGGTATAGAGGGATATGAGCCGAATGCGGGCAATTACGACTAGCTTAGGGGTTTTTAAAAAAAGGGCGGCATGGACAAGTTGGGCCGAAGGGCCTGTTTCCCTGCTGTAAACCTCTATGATTCTAATAGAACAGAGAGTATAGAAGGTGGCAGGAATCTAACCTCAGGCAGAGCAAAAAGGGTGACAAGTTTGAGAAGGGAGATGGTCACTGCAGGACTGAGGGTATTGTACCTAAATGCGCGCAGTATACGGAACAAGGTAAATGAGCTTGTTGTGCACATTGAAATTGGCCAGTACGATGTTGTGGGCATCACAGAGACGTGGCTGCAAAGGGATCAGGGCTGGGATCTATATATCCAAGGATGTGTGTTCTATCGGAAGGACAGGCAGATGGGCAAAGGGGGCGGGGTTGCATTGTTAGTAAGAAATGAAGTTAAATCGATAGCAAGAAGTGATATAGGATCAGAAGGCATAGAATCTCCATGGGTAGAGTTGAGGAATTGCTAAAGTAAAAAGACCCTGATGGGAGTTATGTACAGGCCTCCTAGCAGTAGTCAGGATGTGGGGCAGAAAATAAATCAGGAGATAAAAAAGGCAATATTACAATAATCATGGGGGGCTTCAATATGCAGCTGGACTGGGAAAATCAGGTAGGTAGTGGATCCCAAGAAAAGGAATTTGTGGAATGTCTAAGAGATGGTTTTTTGGAGCAGCTTGTGACAGAGCCCACTAGGGAACAGGCCATTCTGGATTTGGTGATGTGTAATGAGGCAGACTTGATTAGGGAATTTAAGCTGAAGGAACCCTTAGGGAGCAGTGACCACAATATGATAGAATTTACCCTGCAGTTTGAGAGGGAGAAGCTGGAATCAGATGTAATGGTATTACAATTAAATAAAGGTAACTACAAAGACATGAGGGAGGAGCTGGCATGAGTTGATTGGAAAGGGAGCCTAGCAGGGAAGATAGTGGAACAACAATGGCAGGAGTTTTTGAGAGTTATTCGGGAGGCGCAACAGAAATTCATCCCAAGGAGGAGGAAACATGCTAAGGGGAGGACGAGGCATCCATGGCTGATGAGGGAAGTCAAAGACAGCATAAAAGCAAAAGAAAAAGCATACAAAATGGCAAGGATTAGTGGGAAGCCATTGGATTGGGAAGCCTTTAAAAGCGAGCAGAGGACAGCTAAAAAGCAATAAGGGGGGAGAAGATGAAACATGAGCGTAAGCTAGCTAGTAATATAAAAGAAGAGAGGAAGAGTTTTTTTTCAATATATAAAAGATAAGAGAGAGGCAAAAATAGCCATTGGACCACTGGAAAATGAGGCTGGAGAAGTAATAATAGGAAACAAAGCAATGGCAGAGGAACTGAATAGTTGCTTTGCATCAGTCTTCACGGTGGAAGACATCAGTGGGTTGCCAGAGCTCCAGGAGAGTCAGGCGGCACAGGTGAGTGTAGTGGCCATCGCTAAGGAGAAGTTTTTTGGGGAAACTGAAAGGTCTGAAGGTGGATAAATCATCTGGACTGGATGGACTACATCCCAGGGTTCTAAAATAGATAGCTGAGGAAATTGTGGAGGCATTGGTGGTGATCTTTCAGGAATCACTGGAGGCAGGGAGGATACCAGAGGACTAGAAAGTAGCTAATGCAACACCGCTGTTTAAGAAGGGAAGGAGGCAGCAGACGAGGAATTATAGGCTGGGTAGCCTGACTTTGGTCATTGGCAAGATTTTAGAGTCCATTATTAAAGATGAGATCGCAGAGTATTTGGAAATGCATGATAAAGTAGGACTGAGTCAGCACGGCTTTGTCAAGGGAAGGTCATGTCTGACAAATCTGTTTGAGTTCTTTGAGGAGGTAACAAAGAAGTTAGATAAAGGAGAACCAGTGGACGTGATTTATTTCGATTTCCAGAAGGCCTTTGACAAGGTGTCGCATAGGAGACTATTAAATAAGTTAAGTGCCCATGGTGTTAATGGTAAGATCCTGGCATGGATAGAGGATTGGCTGACTGGCAGAAGGCAGAGAGTGGGGATAAAGGGTCTTTTTCAGGATGGCAGCCGGTGACTAGTGGTGTGCCTCAGGGGTCAGTGCTGGGACCACAACTTTTCACAATATACATTAATGATTTGGAGGAAGGAACTGAAGGAACTATTACTAAGTTTGCAGATGATACAAAGGTATGTAGAGGGACAGGTAGTATTGAGGAAGCAGGGGGCTGCAGAAGGACTTGGACAGGTTAGGAGAATGGGCAAAGAAGTGGCAGATGGAATACAATGTGAGGTGATGCACTTTAGAAGGAGGAACGGAGGCATAGACTGTTTTCTAAATGGGAAAATGCTTAGGAAATCAGAAACACAAAGGGACTTGGGAGTCATTGTTCAAGATTCTCTTAAGGTTAACGTGCAGGTTCAGTCGGCAGTTAGGAAGGCAAATGCAATGTTAGCATTCATGTCGGGAGGGCTAGAATACAAGAGCAGGAATGTACTTCTGAAGCTGTATAAGGCTCTGGTCAGACCCCATTTGAAGTATTGTGAGCAGTTTTGGGTCCCATATCTAAGGAAGAATGTGCTGGCCTTGGAAAGGGCCCAGAGGAGGTTCACAAGAATGATCCCTGGAATGAAGAGCTTGTTGTATGAGGAACGGTTGAGGACTCTGGGTCTGTACACGTTAGAATTTAGAAGGATGAGGGGGGGATCTTATTGAAACTTACAGGATACTGCGAGGCCTGGATAGAGTGGACGTGGAGAGGATGTTTCCACTAGTAGGAAAAACTAGAACCAGAGGGCACAATCTCAGGCTAAAGGGACAATCCTTTAAAACAGAGATGAGGAGGAATTTCTTCAGCCAGAGAGTGGTGAATCTGTGGAACTCGTTGCCGCAGAAGGCTGTGGAGGCCAGGTCATTGAGCGTCTTTAAGGCAGAGATAGATAGGTTCTTGATTAATAAGGGGATCAAGGGTTATGGGGAAAAGGGAATGGGGATGAGAAAAAAATCATCGATTGAATGGCAGAGCAGACTCGATGGGCTGAGTGGCCTAATTCTGCTCCCATGTCTTATGGCCTTATGACACTAATTAGACCTCAGTTGGAGTATTGTGTACATTTCTGGGTGCCATACCGTTGGAAGGACGTGAACGCATTGGAGAGTGTGCAGAATAGGTTTATAAAAATGGTTCCAGGGATGAGAAACTTCAGTTATGAGGACAGATTGGAGAGGGTGTGATTGTTCTCCTTGGAGAGAAGATGGTTAAAAGGAGATTTGATAGAGATGTTCAAAATCCTGAGGGGGCTGGACAGTGTAGATAGGGAGAAACTGCTCCTGCTCGTAAAAGGATCAAGAACAAGAGGGCACAAATTTAAAGTGATTTGCAAAAGAAGCAAATGTGATGAGAGAAAAAACTTTGTCATACGAGTAATTCGGCTCTAGAATACACTGCCTGGAGGCGTGGTTGTGGCAGGTTTAATCAAAGCATTCAAGAGGGCATTAGGTGATTGTTTATGTTCAGATAATGTTCAAAGGTACAGGAAAAAGGCAGGAGAATGGCACTAAGTCATGATGCTCGTTTGGAGAGCCAGTGCAGACATGCTGGGCCAAATGATCTCTGTGCCATAATAATTCTGTGATTCTATCTTGAAATGGTATAATTAAATTTCTATGCCTTTGACAAAGGTTTGCATGAAAGACTGCTGCACTAGTGTAAATTGGTATTCCAAGGTAAGAGCAATAAAGTAAATTAGCTGAAAGAAATATAGAAATGAACATTTGTTAAAAGGCATTTGTTAGGTTGATGGAATTTGGCTGATGATGCTACAGTTTCTAAAACGTCATAATGCCCTGATTGAGAAATTGAATGCAAATTGGTCAGTTTTGCAAATTTTACCAAAGATGGAGAGGTATTAAATTGATCCCCTCAAATCGCCAACATGAAACAGAAGCCTATTCATGGCCAGAGCAAGGGCTGATGGAATTCAATAAAGTAAAGAGTTCGACACTATATATTGAAAAGACCAATGAGTGACATTTTCTGTGAACTCTTGTTGAAGTAACTTCTCTTAAGATGAAGTTGGTAGGGTTTTGGGGCTAATGAACTTGGTATGCAATATGCAGTCCTTATAAAGCAGCAATTAATAAAGCAGATGCAGTGAATTATTAAATAAAAGCTGCGGGGTCCTTGATCCCATGTGCATCGTATTTGAAGCCAATGTTGTCATTTCCATGTGTGTACAATTCCAGCAGGGATCACTGGATTGCTACCAGGTGCAGGAACCATAGCCAGCTTCCCTCTTATAAATCCAGGGCCAATGAGGCTACTTTTTAATGTCTATGTTTCTGTCCTATGATCATATAATTAAGAACAAGCTGGATAGCAGCTTGGACCATCCTAGGGTTTGTGGATATTTGCTGTGGGAGCAGCAGCAAGAAGGCGGGCAATGTATTTGCCGGTATGGGAGCACTGTTGGGGAGGGAGGTAGGGAATGTGGCTGCTGAGTATGAGAACACAAGAGAGAGGCTGTGAGATACTGTTAAAAAATGTATTCAGCTTCCAAATCCGATTGCTATCTTGGCGTTTCCCTCTGATCCTTGTCTCCCACTTCCTTTTCTGGAAGGTGTAGTGATGATCAGGTTGGACCTGATTGTAATGCAATCTGTGCTCAACTAGCCCATAGTTGCTCCCTTTTCAGCTTCATAGGTTGAAATGTCAACTACTTGAATCCCCTTGAGGACCGAGTTCCAAGCCCCAGGGAGTGGGGCAATATTTAACTTACTGTGATTTTAATATATTCTTGTGGGAGATTTCACAGGATGATTTCCGAGGGCAGGTGGAAAGAGAAGGAAGGGAATGGTTTGGCAGCAGGAGAGAGAGCAGAGGACAAAAGAACAGGTGCATGTGTGGCTGTGACTCAAATGGCTCTTTGGATGGAGAAGAAGAACTTCTTAAATTAATTAACTAAGCAATGACTTGGAATTATGACCTGAATTAATCAAAATAAAACTAAGTGCTTACTTAAGATATAGTTTTCTTTAGAAATGATTTCTTGGGAAAAATCTTTGAAAAGTAATAACTTGCATTTCCAGTTGTCTCAATCTACTTTACAATAATGAAGCACTTGGAAATAATTCCCCTGAGTTACAGATCAACCCCTGGCCGAGCTCTAGAGTTGCCGTGAGCCAGACTCAGTATTGATTGTAAAGGTATAAAGAACGTCGAGGGACTCAAGGTTAGTTGGGGATTGAGACAGGAGGCAGGTATGGCTGGGGATTGGGAATGTGAAAGTGAGTCGGGGTCAAGTTTAAAGTGAGGGGAATCCAGTCATAGAGGAGCAAAGGCACCAGCTTTGCAAATCATTTTGAAGCTTCGGTTTCTGCAATCGTCAAAATGCAACTGTAAGATCTCATGGGTAAGCAAGCATAGTTCCACCTACATTGGAGACCAAATCCAGAGGAACCAACCGATCAGACAAATAAAATAATTAAAGACATTGCATTGATAAGTAAATGTGACCAGCTTTTGATAATTCAAAGATTTACTTTTGCAACTGATGAGCAGTTGGAACAAACAGAATTCAAAATTTCTTTAGTGCAGTTTTAATTATCCAGTAATTTGAGTTGAACTACTTGAGGTAGGCCTTGTGCATCTGAGAAAGTATTTGAATACAATGTAATGGTTGAAAGAGCTAATTTACAAAGAGAGAACAGTGTCAGGTGTGGGTAATGAGAGAGGGGCTCAGGAGTTAAATCCATGTGTCTGCTTACAATGCAGAGTGAAACTTGAACTGTTTACATACCTGGCTCACAAATTTTGATGACCAGATTCTAAATTATACATTAAGTTTTGTGGCACTTTATTTTTCCTTGATTTGATTTGATTTGATTTGATTTATTATTGTCACATGTATTGGTATACAGTGAAAAGTATTGTTTCTTGTGTGCTATACAGACAAAACATACTGTTCATAGAATATATAGGGGAGAAAGAAAGGAGGGGTGCAGAATATAGTGTTGCAGTCAAAGCTGGGGTGTAGAGAAAGATCAAATTAATATAAGGTAGGTCTATTCAAAAATCTGATGGCAGCAGGATAGGAGTTGTTCTTGAATCGGTTGGTATGTGATCTCGGACTTTAATATCTTTTCCTTGACGGAAGAAGATGAAAGAGAGTATGTCCAGGTTGCGTGGGGTCCTTGATTATGCTGACTACTTTTCTGAGGCAGCGGGAAATGTAGACAGAGTCAATGGATGTGAGGCTGGTTTGCATGATGGACTGGGCTACGTTCACACCCTTTGTAATTTCTTACAGTCTTGGTCAGAGCAGGAGCCATACCAAATTGTGATGCATCTGGAAAGGATGCTTTCAATGGTGTATCTTTAAATGTTGGTGAGAGTTGTAGTGGACACGCCGAATTTCCTTAGCCTCCTGAGAAAGTAGAGGCGTTAGTGGGCTTTCTTAATTATACCATGGCGTGGAGGAACCAGGGCAGGTTGTTGGTGTTCTGGACACCTAAAAACTTGAAGCTCTCAACCATTTCCAATTCATCCCCGTTGATGTAGACAGGGGCATGTCCTCCACTATGCTTCCTGAAGTCAGTGACTATCTCCTTTGTTTTACTGATATTGAGGGAGAGATTATTGTCATCACACTGGTTCATCAGATTCTCTATGTCATTCCTGTACTCTTTCTCATCATTGTTTGAGATCTGACCCACTACGGTGGTGTCATCAGCAAACCTGAAAATGGAGTTGGAGCGGAATTTGGCCACATAGTCATTCAAATATAAAGAGTACACCCACTTCAAGTAATCCACAATTATTTTATTTTACTAGTGATTATGTTACTAAACTAATAATCAAGAGGCCTGGACTAATATTCAATGAATCCTGCCACGAGGTTTGGAAATTTAAATTTAAAGAAAATCTGGAAATAAAAAGCTGGTATGAGTGACCAGAATAAATTGTTCAATTGTCATAAAAAGCCAACTGGTTCAGTAATGTCCTTAGGAAAGGAAAGCTGCAGTCCTTATCCCGTGGCGCATGAATATAAGTTCCAGTCCAGTGGAACACAGTTGACACTTAACTATCCTCCAACTTGGTCTACCAAGCCTTTCATTTGTTAAGGATGGGAAATACATGCATTTATTCACCAATATATCTCTAAAATGTCGCAAAGTGGTTTGTATGCAATCTGTTTCATTATGCAATGTGATTACTGATAACATGCCAACCTTGAGAGAGATACTCGTATCGAAGAATAAATAAAAGAGGCAGCATGGTGGCACAGTGGCTAGCACTGCTGCCTCACAGCATCAGGGACCCGGGTTCAATTCCCGGTCTGTGTGGAGTTTGCACATTCTCCCTGTGTCTGCGTGGGTTTCCTCCGGGTGCCTCGGTTTCCTCCCGCTGTGCAGAGATGTGTGGGTTAGATGGATTGGCCATGCTAAATTGCCACTTAGTGTCAGAGGACTCGTTAGGGTAAATGCATAAGATTATGGGGATAGGGCCTGGGTGGGATTGTGGTTGGTGGAGACTCGATGGGCCGAATGGCCTCCTTCGGCACTGTAGGAATCTTTGATTCTATGATTCGACTTCGAAATAAATCTTCCTTACTACAATGGGCTCCAAGCCAGCTGTGAGGATTCCTGAGTGCCAGTCTCAGTATTCATTGAGAAATATTTTAAAAATTAATGCATAAAGAAACTACTGCAGATTCGTGTTGGGTTGGGGAATGAAGGATTTGTCATATGAGGAGCGGTTGAGGAGTCTGGGTCTATACTCGATGGATTTTAGAAGGATGAGGGGGGAATCTATTTGAAACTTGCAGGATACTGAGAGGCCTGGATAGAATGAATGTGGAGAGGGTGTTCCCACTAGTGGGAGAGACAAGAACACGAGGGCTTCGGAGTGAAGGGACGCTCCTTTAAAACTGAGATGAGGAGGAATTTCTTCAGTCAGAGGATGGTGAATCTGTGGAACACATTGCCACAAAGGGCTGTGGAGGCTAGGTCATTGAGTGTCTTTAAGATGGGGATAGATAAATCCGTGATCAATAAGGGGATCAAAGGTTATGGGGAGAAGGCAGGAGAAGGGTTGAGAATCAAATCAGCCATGATTGAATG
This sequence comes from Mustelus asterias, assembly GCF_964213995.1. Taxonomy (NCBI): domain Eukaryota; kingdom Metazoa; phylum Chordata; class Chondrichthyes; order Carcharhiniformes; family Triakidae; genus Mustelus; species Mustelus asterias. Next base: position 113,130,166 of record NC_135801.1, on the reverse strand, counting down.
GTGGAGCAGACTTGATGGGCCGAATGGCCTAATTCTGCTCCTATATGTTATGGTTTTATGGTCAAGGCAAATGATCTTGATTGCGCTGAGAATAAGAATGGTTCATTTTGTCGTTTCAAGAGCACAGACCTTTGGATGTTTTTAGTCTTGAAAGTTGTTTTATTCGTGTTTTGCAGGTGATTAGCTCTATGAGCTCAGTAGCAGAACACTGTCTCCCCTCTCTACTTCGCACCTTGTTTGATTGGTACAGGCGGCAGAATGGAACAGAAGATGAATCCTATGAATATCGGCCGCGGTCAAGTACAAAATCAAAAGGGTAATTTATTTTCCTTTTTTTCTCAAAAACCAGGGAACATTAACCAATCCATGGTTGCTTTTAAAAATCTTTAAAAAATTTATGTTATTATGATCTGCGTGGAGATCGATAATTTTTAAAAGAAGATGAATTTCCTGCATGATTAATGGAAATAAACTAATGGACAAAATTTCATTTTTTGAGACTTTGCTGTAACAAATAAACTAAAATAAACATAGATCAAACATTAATTACAAGTCACCACACACAACAAACTGAAGAAAAGGTACTTTCGCATTATCTAACTGATGCAGTCGCAATAGGTCTTACAACCCCTTTCACTGTGTGACAAACTTCTGATGTGGATATGCCGGCGTTGGACAATTGAGTTTGTGTCTTTATATGCCCTGTTTGTGAACAGATCTCCCACTCACCTGACGAAGGAGCAGCGCTCCGAAAGCTACCAAATAAACCTGTTGGACTTTAACCTGGTGTTGTGAGACTTCTTACTGTGACAAACTTCTGACAGATAGTAAAATTGCTGGAACAAGTCCAAAGCAATTCCCAGTTTTACAGCAGGCTCACTTTTCCCTCCCATGCCAGGCCCACTTCAGCGACTCCTTGTTCCTGAAATCTCCAAAATTCCTGTCTGTTCCATCCCTTTCTTTTGAATGGAAAATAAACTCTCACAAGCATCCTTTTTGGCTGTTGATACAAAACATTTCTGCGCCTTCACAGCAGATCTACTCTTCCTCTGAGTCTGAAAAATATCTAATGTGAGGCAGTGTGGAAAGGTGTGAAACCTGTCACTTTATTTCATTGGGATTCTGTTTGAGTTTCTCCCCCAAGGCAACCAGATTACATAGGTATGTCACCCAGCTGGGGCACTTCCAGAATCCTAAATGTTATATTAAATTTAAGGCAATATTTTTAAATGGAACTGCTTTGTAAAATACAGTTCAATAACAATATTACTAAATGTTTAATGTAAATTCCCAAGAATGTCATATTTTATTTATGTATTTATTGTTTTCTCCCGTAAATGTTAGTGAAGAGTCAAGTCCCAGTTCTGTGGTAACACTAATGTATCATCTCATTACAATAAGATTTGTAACCGTACCTTAGAAGAGAACGAGGTGAATTTATGTTTTTGTTCCTTTTGTCTCTGAGAAACCATTCAGTCTCTGCTAAAGACTTCATCATTTCCTAAAATGGGAGTATGAGAAATGATGGATTTGATGCAATATGACGCAATAGTCTCAATGCTTTTTGAAAACTTCTTGGGTGGCTTACTTGACTTGTTGTTAGACCTTCTCAGGAGTTACCCACAGACCAGACAGGGTAAGGATTTCCTTCACTAAAGGACATTAGTGAATCAGATGGGATTTTGCAACAATCCCAGAAAATGCTGGAAATGGTCAGCAGGCCTGACAGTATCTGTGGAGAGAGAATAGAGCAATGTTTTGAGTCTGGATGATCCTTTGTCAAGGCAGAGAAAAAGCCCAGGCTTGCTGGGCTTTCTCTCTGCCTTGAACTCCTCCTCTCAGCACTGGGCAGGAAACGTCCCTTAACTGGCCACAACCACCTCAATTTCGAGGGCAGGCTGGTCGCCCCACCTCATCCAACCGTAATATTTTGGGCAGGAAGGCATCAGGAAAGCCACCCGGGAAATTTTACTTGCCGCCCCAGCATCCAAACCCAGCAAATAGGATATTGTAAAATTCTGCCCCATGTTTCTGGATGCAGGCCTCTGGATTACTAGTCCTGTGCTGCTCTGTCCTATGTTTTTTCATTGGAAGTTCTTCTATCGTAGAAGAGACAATAACAGTTTGTTGTAAAGTCTGTTCTTTTGAACAATGGGAATGTTGTTTTTGTGGTGAAGTTTTGTTCCAAAGGTTTGCCCTCGAATAGTAATAATACTTGAGTACTTAGTAAACATTTTGCACAAAAATCATGTGGCAACAAAATTGGTTGGCTGCTCAAAGGATACTTAATGTTTAACCTTCAGTGGAAAGTATTACTTCAACAATGTCCCTGTTTATTTAGATAACCTGCAGTTATTGTAACAGAATAGTTCAATAATGATCCCGACTACAACTTTTCCTATGTAACCTTTTATGGATTATAGTCCACATTGCTTTGAACACAGCTACCTTTATTGGTAAAGTAAAGCTCATGGGATACAGGATAACGTGGCAAACTGGATAAAAAGTTCACTTAGTAACAGGAAACAAAGGGTTAATGGATGTCCTTGTGAATGAAAAGTTGTTTCAAGTAGTGTTCCACAGGGCTCGGTGTTGGGGCTCTTGCTGTATATATATTATATATTAACGATTTGGACGTGAATGTTGGAGGGGCGGGATTCATGATTGGAAAATTTGCAGATGAGGCAATGATTGGTCAAGTAGTGAATAGTGCAGAGGATAGCTGTAATCTCCAACGCAATATAGATGTGTTGGTGGAGTGGGTGGTAAAGTGGCAGATGAATTTTAACATAGAGAAATGTGAGGTAATGCATTTAGGGATGTCAAACAATTATAGGGAATACACAATAAATGGGAATATGCTAAGAGGGATAGATGAAGTGAGAGATTTTGGTGTGCAAGTACACAGGTTCCTAAAGGCAGCAGTTCAAGTAGACAAGGTTGTAAAGAAGGCATATGAATGCTCTCCTTCATTGGCATGGGTATGGAATATAAAAGTAAGGTTCTAATGTTGGAATTACATAAAACATTGCTGAGGCCACAACTGGAGTATTGTGTGCAGTTCTGGTCACCATATTACAGGAAGGAAGTAATTGCTCCGGGGAGAGTGCAGAGGAGGTTTACAAGAATGTTGCCAGAGCTAGGAAAGCGTAGTTATGAGGAGAGATTGGATAGGTTGGGATTATTTTCCTTGGAACAAAGAAGGCTGAGGGGGTGACTTGATTGAGGTGTACACTTTCATGACGGGAAGGGATAGAGTGAACAAGACAAAATTGTTTTCCTTTGCAGATAATTCTAGAACCAAGGGACATAGATTTAGTATAAGTGACAGAGTGTAGAGGGGACATGAGGGAGAACCTTTTTAGGCAGAGAGTAATGGATGTCTGGAATTCGCTGCCCGAGTTGGTGGTGGAGGCAGAGACCCTAAACTCTTTTAAAAAGTACTTGAATCTGCACCTTAAGTTCTGTAAGCTACAGGGTTATGGGCCGAGTGCAGGAAGGTGGGATTTAAAATGGTACCTGGGTGTCCTCAGGCTGGCATGGACAAGATGGGCCGAGTGGCCTCCTTCTGTGCTGTAATTTTTCTATGATTCTGTGGTTTATTTCTCAGAGGTATCTCAGTTATATAAACAGATCTCTGCTGAGAAATTTGGCTAGTTAGGTGGGGAGATTAATATGGCAATATTATTGAGTGAACTATTATACAGTAAATAGAAACAGAAGGTCGAAGGTAAAAAAAGATTAAGAACCTGCTCATATGCTAACAAAAACAACAGCAGCTTGAATTTATACAGCACTTTCAGTGTGGTAAATTATCCTGGGATGCTTCACAGAACCATTCTAAAGCAAACATTTGACACACATTTCAAGATGCTCAGGCAGAAAACTAGAAGGTTGGGAAGAGAGCTTAGTTTTAAGGAGAAAAGAGAGATTTAGGGAGAGAATTCCAGGGCTTTGGGTCTTGGTATCTAAAGGCATTTGCACCCATGATGGAGCAATTAAAATGACAATGTTCAGGAGGCTGGGATTGGAGGAGAGCAGTTGTTTTGAAGAGTTGTGGGCTGAAGATAGAGAGAGAGAGAGGAGTGAGGCCATGGAGGGATTTGAAAACAAAGATGAGAATTTTAAAATTGAGTCATTGCTTAACTGTGAGCCAACGTCAGCAAGCACAGGGGTGGTGGGCAAATGAAATTTGGAATGTTGGGCGTGGGGATATGGCGAGGCCATTACAAATGATGCACTGGCTACAGTTAGGAGGGTGGTGTGGTCAGCTGTATCAAAGGCTGAAGACAGGAGAAGGAACAGTTTACCTTTGCCATAGATGCATAGGATGTAATTTGTGACTTTGATAAAAGCATTGTGTCAGGGACTGAATCATGGTTAGCCGCATTTGATTCTGGAGATCTGGGGAAAATGGGCATAGATTTTGGAGGTGCCAACACGATTGAGGACTTTGAAGAGAAAAGGGAGGTTGCAGATGGGACTCATTTGCAAAAACGGTGATTTCAGAGGTTGGTTTTTTGAGGCAGGTGTGATATGGGACATTTAAAGGAAAGAGGGCCATTACCTGAAGTAAACCATTAATATCCACTAAAGTAAGAGCCAGGAAGGGAATTTGAGTGGATATCAGTTTAGTGAAAATAGAATCAAGATGGGTCTCCTGGATTAGATGTGTTTGGAGAGGGCATTAGGTAAGACACACAAGGAATTATTTGAATTAAACCCGATGGCAGAGAGGGGAACCTGAAAAAAGGTTTATCCCAAGGGGCTTGAAGGGAGAAAAGTGGCAAAGGTTAAACAATTGGTCTCAATCTGAGTGACAAAGAAATCCATTAGTCCTCACACTTGTTGGTGAAGTTGGAGGAAATGGGCAAGAGGGGTTCAAGAAGATAATTTGCAGTGGGGAAAAGAAGGTGTGCATTATGTTTGCATTCAAGGAGAATCCTGGAATAGTGAGCATTTTTGACATACAGAGGATCCAATAGTGCTTTATATGGCCCAGCTAAAACTGGTGATGAATGGCTGAACCAGATGTCCTTTGTATCTGTCCCTTGGTCTTGAGAAAGTAGAATTGAAGGTTATGCTGCTGGAATGGCCAAGATGATAAAAAAATAATGGTTTTAGAACAATATAGCACAGGAACAGGCCCTTTGGCCTCAAAGTTGGAGGTGAAGATGTGATTGAGCACATCAGCAGCCACAGAAATGTGCTGAATGTAGAATCAAAAGCTAAGCAGTTGGGGTTTTGAAAGTACAGTTGTAAGTGAATTGGGTTAGAGTTTCCTTCAAAGGATGGGCACAGAGGGAAGCAGGATTTGAGAGGGAATCGTAGGATGGTTACAACCGAGAAGGAGGCTGTTTGGCCCATCAAGCCCGTGCCAACTCTCAACAAGAGCAACTTAATAAGTCCTACTCATTAGAAGATTCCCTGGAGCCTTGCATTTTTTTCCCCTTCAGAAATGGAATGTCAGCACTTGCCACTTACCTTGGAATCTGCTTGCCAAGGTGTCAAAGTGTTTTCCTGGAAATCCCCTCGGCAATTCATTCTAACGAGAGTCCACTTTGCAATAATTATTAAAATTAAATAATTGGAATTGATTAGTCAGTCCATGTACAGAAACATGAAACACACCAAGTGCAAGTACTTTCAATATCTGTAAAGCAGAATTGTGAAAAATCAGCAATTGTTGATTTGATATTTCACTAATTTGTTTTTCTCTTTTTTAGGGATGAACAACATCGTGATAGAGATTATCTGCTTGAGAGAAGAGACTTAGCTATAGATTTCATTTTCTGTTTAGTTTTAATAGAAGTTTTAAAACAGGTAAGCTAGTTTTGTTTAGCCAATGCAGCTGGCATTTTTAATAGGTTGTGTTTACACCTCTGGCTTCACCTCCACCCCAGAAGGCCATTTAGACTAAAGACATGCCCATGTAAACTGTGGAATAAGTAACTTACTTAATGTGCCACTGGATATGGTAAAGAAGGATGCGTGTGATTAAATAAGTGACTTGTTAAGATTAACCATGGATAATAGCATAATTGTGGATGAACCATGTTTCTAAAAACTTCCATGGATTCAGAAGTGCTCTATTTCATGACTCCTTGGTGACTCCACGCTAAATCACCCACCAGTCTTTGGCTATCCTGGTCCGAAACTCTGGATTTGTTTCCTAAACCTCTTTGCCTCTCCACCTCCCTTCCTCCTTTGAAGACCCTTCATAAAACCCTGACTAAACTTTTGGTCAACCCTCTTAATATTTTCCACTTGGTATCAATTTTTCTCTGAATCATTTTGGGTTGTTTTTCTGTGATGAAGATATTATGCAAATATAAGTTGTTTCTTCCATACCAGTAGTGTTCATCATAAAAGTTGCATCCCCCCTTGCTTTTTATTTCAGCAAAATTAGGCACCAACATTAAGGAATGATTATGGATATTTTAATTATTCATCATTTTTTAAATTAATGGCCAAAATTTTGGGAGGAAAAATAAATAATCAAAATGATAACTGACCTAAGCAACTTAATGTGAACTTTTTGCCACATTGCCAAAATGTTTACATTTGTGGGAATAAGATTTCATCTTTTCCAATCATGTGTTTTTCTGTATATTGCCATCTTTCATTTATTTCCAAGATGTGTGTATAATGCATACTTAATATTAAATGAAACAGTAGTGCAATAATTTTACAGACAGAATCCTGCGGCGAGTAATTCACATCCTGCTTCCCAAAAACACATCAACTAGGTACAAGTCAGAAATGTGATGGAATACTCTCCACTTGCCTGGATGAGTGAAACTTCAACAACACTGAGGAAGCTTTCCACCATCCCGAACAAACATTCACTCCCTCCTTCACTGACATGTAGTGGCAGCAGTGCGTACCATCTACAAGGTGCATTACAGGAACTCACCAGTCTTCTTAAAGAGCGCCTTCCAAACCCACAACCCCTACCATCTAGAAAGACCAGGGCAGTGGATGCACGGGAAGACCACCACCAAGATGCCCTCCAAACCATTCACTAACCTTTACTTGGGAATATAAATTGCAATTCCTTCACTGTTGTTGTGTTCAAATCCTGAAACTCTCTCTTTAACAGCACTGTGGGTGTACCTGCACCGCATGGATTGTAGCGGTTCAAGAAGGCAGCTCAGCACCACTTTCTTGAGGGCAATTTGGCATCATCAATAATGCTGATCCTCTAACAATACCTACATTTATTTTATTCATTCGTGGGACATGGGTGTCGCTGGTTGGCCAGCATTTATTGCCCATCACTAGTTGCCCTTGGCTGGGCCATTTCTGAGGGCAGCTGAGAATCAACCATATTGCTATGGCTCTGGAGTCACATTTAGGCCAACTCTGGTAAGGATGGCAGATTTCCTTCCCTAAAGGACATTATGAACCAGATGGGTTTTTCTGACAATCAACAATGATTTCAAGGTCATTAGTAGATTCTTTCTTCTAGATTGTTTTTTTATTGAATTGAAATTCCACCATCTGCCATGGCAGGATTCAAACCCGGGTCCCCAGAACATTAGCTGAGTTTCCAGATTAATAGTCTACTGATAATACCACAGGTCCATCACCTTCTTTCTTCACATACCGTTAACAAAAAAAAAGTGCCTTTTACTTTAATCTACAACTGAAATAGAAAGGTATAAAATGCTGATGCTCAGAAGAGGTGGGGTGGAATTATACTGTTAAATTTTGTTAAGGAAATGTGAGGGATTGGGGTGGAATAAGTTTTGTTTTGCAAAGTCTTAAACTCATTGAAGCTTAGCAGTTATGATTTGTAAGGAGATGGAGAAAGTACATTTTCACTAGTCTGTGTAGCAGAGAAACATGCTGCCTGGATTACCTACAGTTTAGAAACATACATTCCATAACAATGCTGATGTGTTGATTGTTTTACAGATTCCTCTTCATCCAGTGCCAGATGCTTTAGTACATGAAGTTCTGAACTTGGCTTTTAAGCACTTTAAACACAGGGAAGGGTAAGTTGGCTTTTTGCCTTCACAGTAAGTATTTTATGTACAAGTCTGTGGCTGCTTGCTGAAATGTAGTGCTTTGCCAATATTCTATGTCAAACTCTCATTACCCACGCAAGTTCAATTAATCTTTAACTGACGCGTAGAATTCTGTAGTGAACAGTGTTCCCTTAGTTAATAACCGTTCAATTACAATGCCATTTACTGGTTAACAAAATGTTTCAAGGCCCTTCTCAGAGGGATAAATCAGGGAACAAATACTGAGTTATGAAAGGAGATTGGGAGGAGTCGCTAAAAATTTGGTGCAATAGATAGACTAAAATAAGGTTTTAAAAAGTGGGGAGAGAGGTGGAGAGACAGAGGTTTCAATAGTTCTGGAGTGTATGACCAAAATAGCTGAGGCTCTGTGACCAGTAGTAAGGAAAATTACTAGAAAAGTTGGAGCTGACAGACCAACAGTTGTGACTGATTTGGGGCTTAACAACATTTCAGAGATGGGGTGAGCAGGTCTCTGAAGGGATTTGTGGACAAAGGCGTTATAAACTTAATTAAGAACACAAAATGCTGGGAAAAATAAATCAGCAGGTCAGGCAGCATCTGTGGAGAGAAATGGAGTTAAAGCTTCAGGTCGATGATCTTTCATCAGAAAATCACTGTCCATATCTGATCTCAAATGAAATCTGACTTGCCTATTGGTTCTGATTGAAAGGTCATTGACCTGAAAAGTCAACTTTGTTTCTATGCACAGATTCTGCCAAACCTGTTGTATTTTTCGAGCATTTTTTGTTCTTATTTCAGATTTCTTGCATTTGCAGTACTTTGCTGTTGAAGAAGAAAAATGCACCTCTAAAAGAAGTAATCAGTGAATCACTAGAGCAGTACTGAAATGTACTCCTGTTCTCCTTGCTGACCAATAAATAGCAGGTGGAATTGATGTTTGAATAATGAGAGGAAGGAGGCATGATTAATCAGACAAGTCAGCATGGATTTACAAAAAGGAAATCATGCTTGACGAATCTATTGGAATTTTTGGAGGATGTAATTAGTAGGGTTGGAGGAGGACCAGTGGATGCGGTTTATTTAGACTTTCAGAAGGCTTTCGACAAGGTCTCACATTGAATCATAGAATCCTACAGTGCAGAAGGAGGCCATTCGGCCCATCAAGTCTGCACCGACCACAATCCCACATAATAGACTACTGTGTAAAGTTAAGGGATTGCAGGTAATGTCTTGAGATGGATAGGAAGCTGGGTTAGCAGATCGGAAGCAAAGAGTTGGCATAAATAGGTCTTTTACTGATTGGCAGGCAGTGACTAGTGGGGTACCGCAGAGATCTGAGCTAGGACCCCAGCTGTTCACATTATATATTAATGATTTGGAAGAAGGAATTAAATGTATTATCTCCAAATTTGCAGATGATACAAAGTTGGTGGGAGGGTGAGCTGTGAGGAGGATGCAAAGATGCTTCAGCGTGATTTGGACAGGTTGAGTGTGTGAGCATATGCATTACAGATGCAGTATGATGTGGATAACTGTGAGGTTATCTACTTTGATCACAATAATAGGAAGACAAATTATTACTTGAATAGGTGGATACTCAATGAGACCTTGGAGTCCTTGTGCATCAGTTGCTGAAAGTAGGTGCGCAGATACAGTGGGCAGTAAAGAAGGCAAATGGTCTGTTAGCTTTCATAGCGATATGACTTAAGTATAGGAATAGGGATGTTTTACTGCAATTGTATAGGGCATTGATAAAGCTGGAATCTGAAACAAAAACAGAAAATTCTCAAAAATCTCAGCAGATCTGGCAGCATTTGTAGAGGAAGAATAGAGCTAACATTTTGAGTCTGGCTGACCTCAACTCTATTTTCTCTCCATAGATGCTGCCAGACCTGCTGAGATTTTCCAGCATTTTCTGTTTTTGTTGTTGTTGAGCAAGAAACTACAGACTGGTTATCTTAACAGGTCATAGGGAAATTTCTGGAACCTATCATTAAGAATGTTATAGCGGGGCACTTGGAAAACCTCAATGCAATCAAGCAGAGTCAACATGATTTTGAGAAGGGGAAATTATGTTTGACTAATTTATTAGAGTTATTTGAGGAAGTAACAAGCAATATAATTAAAAGGAAAATCTGTGCATGTGATGTACTTAGATTTTCAGAAGGCATTTGACAAGATGCCATATTGAAGGTTACGGCACAAAATAGGAGTTCGTGGTGTAGAGGGTGACATATTAGCATGAATAGAAGATTGGCTAACGGAGGGGTAAATGGAAATTTTCAAGTACTTTCCATAACCCCACACATAACAGGAGGCGTAAATGGGTAATTTTCAGGTTGGCAAGATGTGACGAGTGGCGTGCAATAGGGATCAGTGCTGGGGCTTCAACTATTTACAATTTATGTCAATGAATTGAATGAAGGGGCAGAATATATTGTTGCTGAATTTCCTAATGACCTAAAGATAGATAGGAAAGTAATTGTGATGAGACATAGATAGGTTAAGTGAATGGGGAAAAAAAATTGCTAGATGGAATTTAACGTGGCAAAATGTGAACTTGTCCATTCTCGCAGGAAGAATAAAAAATCAACATATTATTTAAATGGAGAGAGATTTGCAGAACAAGTGGGACAGAGAGATCTGGGTGTTCTGGTATATCAATCACAGAAAGTTGGTATGCAGGAACAACAAGTGATTAGAAAAGCAAACGGGGTGTTGTTATTTAATACATGGGGAATAAAATATAAAAGTAGAGATGTTTTGCTATAGTTGTAAAAGGCATTGATGAGAATGCATCTAGAGTTCCATTGAATCCTTAGAATGCAGAAGGAGGCCATTCTGCCCATTGCACTGACGCTCCAAAAGGGCACCTTATCCAGGTCCTTCCCATAACTCCATGCTTTACCTTGGCTAATACTACACAACTTTGGACACCAAGGGATAATTTAGCATGGCCAATCCACCAAACCTGCACATCTTTGGACTGTGGGAGGAAACTGGAGCGCCTGGAGGAAATCCATGCTGACATGGGGAGAACGTGCAAACTCCACACAGGAATCAAACCCAGGTCCCTGGCGCTGTGAGGCAACAGTGCTAGTCACCATGCCACCCCGTGTTCAGTTTTGATCTCTCTATTTGAGCAGTTTGCAGTTCTTGTTAGAAGTAGTTTGCAAAAGGTTCACTCGACTGATACCTTGGTTGGGGGTTTATCTTACGAGGAAAGGTTGTACAAGCTGGACCTGTATCTATTGGAGTTTAGAAGAATGTAAGGTGATCTTATTGAAATGTATAAGATCTTAAAAGCACTTGACAGGCTGGATGCTGAAATTATGTTTCCCCTTGTGGAGAAGACTAGAACTAGGGGCACAGTTTAAAAACTAGGGGTCTCCTACTTAAGACTGAGATGAGAAGAAGGCCGAATGGCCTACTCCTAATTCATACGTTTGTATGAAATTGCATGCTGCAGGATCAGGGCTATGTCAGTTCATTGAGCCGAATGGCCTTTTTCTGTGTTGTAGCAATTATATGATTCTGTTCTATGTTGGAAATCTGAAATAAAAGCAAAAGTTCTGGAAAACCTCAGCATCTGGAGAGAAAAACAGTTAACATTTTAGATTGAGTGAGCTTTCATCAGAACTTCTGATGAAAGATCACTTTACCTGAGACATTCATTCAATTTTTCTTCTGACCTATTATTTGCACTGTGTGTACATATCATTTTACATGGAAGTGTTTTGTTGTTAATGATTGAGTAAAACTTTTCCCTTGGTTATTGACTCTTAACCTCCAAACACAAGAAAAGTGGAATTGTGAGGTTGCCAGACTAAAGGTTTTATCCTTGGTACCAAGCAGAGTATTTTGAAAGGCATACTTGAAATTGACAAATGATTACCGTAAGCCTGAACAGCTAGAAACAGTTTATTTTCTCATGCAGATTAAGGATCTGTTCTGCTACTGGTTAACCTGTGACAGGTCTGCATCAGGCAGGTTGTCCCGTGCTTGTTAGTTTTGTTTGTAATGTGATATAAACAGATTTAATTTGATGGGGGCTGATGGGAAACATTCAGATGTACAGCAGACTGGGCAGTGTGTGAAAGATGCTGTTCTTGTTACATTAGCACTTTAGGTGCAAATTTCATTCAGATATTTAACTGGGCTGCATATTTATATTTTGAAGTCTTTCAGTATTCTCAGTACACGTGAATCTGATTATAAATATGTAATTTCCACAGTCACTAAAGCTTATTTCTCTTATTTTCTCCTCTTCCTTTTCTGAGCATTGCATTTAAGCCCAAAATTGCCAATGTGTGCCCTTGTTAGCAGGAATTAGTCATTGGCAGTTAGGAATGACAATTCTGACTGAATTGTTTTGACCGCACCCCAGGATTGCATGGAATTTGAAAATTTTCTCCCCAGTGGAATATGACATGTTTCTATTATAAACAAATTTTCTGTGATGGTGACTATTTTCTTTGTTTTGCTGTCTATGATTGTGACTGGATACTGTGTTGTTTTCCAAATAAGAATCATACAGAACAGCTACAGAAACTCTCGGTGGGGTGGGGCGAACTACTTGAAGTATTTGTTCATGTCAGTGCCAATGATATGGGGAGGAATTGGATTCAGATTCTTAAGCAAAAGTTCCAAGTGTGAAGAGTTTGAAGAAACAGGATCTTGAAAGTATCAATCTCATGGTTACTAATTGTAACAATTTTCAGGATTTTATGCCAAGTATTCTGGATATAGTTGATCATTCCCAGAAGCAAACCACCTTCGCCTTTCATGCATGAAGAGCACCTTTCATTGTCGAGTATCTAATTCGATAATGGTATGACCCGGGCAGATTGGAAAGTACTCGTATCAAGATGACACAAAAACTTTAAACCATAAACTGTTTTACTTTGCATGTGAAAGGTGAATGGATTTTACACAACTTCCAAAATGTGAACAGTTACTTTATTACACTTGTTATTGGAACGATATTAAAATATGCCACCTTCTTCTCTTGAGCTATAGGCTCACTCTCCAGCTAAGCTATTTGAGAAAATTAGCTGGTTATTGCTTTTCTTTACCTTCCTGCTGAAACCCTCGTGCTCACTTTGCCTGAGAAACTGAGTTAGGCCCCTAAATTTGTGAGGTCCAAGGCTTGTCCTCCTGAGCTGCCATAGGTCAGTTCACCTGATTGAACTGTCTCCAGTTCTGATGTGTGAATTTGAGACCCCCAAATTTCTATATTAGCTCAGTGTAAATGGAATAAGAGGAAAAATAAGCTATTTTTGCACAATGCCAAACAATATTTGTGCATTGCACAGAACTAATCCAACCCTAGCTGCAAACCTTTTGTTTACTGATTGCCACCCAAATTCTTTTGCTGTTCAGCCCGGATTTAGCCCTGCTGTTTTGATGTGACAAAATGTAGAGTTCAACATTTTGGAAAAAGTATTCGGTTATATAGGTAAATTCCAGGTCATTGCACTAATAATGTCAATCCATAGTTAGTAGGGAGACAAGCTTATTGCTATATACATGCTGTAGGAAGGAAAGGTTCAAAGTATCGTCACAAGCTGAGAATCCTAGAACTCATCATCAGCACATGGACAGTAGCCACTCTAGAAGAAGGTTGACCGCCACCACCTTTTCAGGGACATCTTGGATGGGCAACAAACTCCAGCCTTTCTCGTGAAGCGTACATCTCAAAGAAAGAAAATAATACAAGAAAAACTCATTTAATCTGTACGCCTAACTCTGAGGCAGGAGTGGACTGTATTGAGACAATTGACCCGAATGGAGGGCTGGGACACATGTCATTAAGGGAAGGTTAACTGGAGCTGTCATGAAAGGTTTAAACTAATAAGGGAGAATATACTGCATGGAAGGGAGAGTAATATAGATAATAGAGAAGGTGAAATAGGGTAAGTTTGACAAAAAAAAATCAAAATGTGGAAAAAGAAAAAGGAACATTTGCAAAATCAAGAGAACTGGCCAAAACAGTTTACTCAATCATTAACGACAAAACACTTTCATGTAAAATGATATGTACATACAGTGCAAATAATAGGTCAAAGGAAAAATAGAATTAATTGCACAGAATGTAAGACAGAAAATGACGAACTTGGCTGATTGTTCAAAATAGAAAGTCATGATAGAAGAAATATGGTCGTAACTGTGTTCGAATAGGCAATTGAATACACTTAAGAATTTCAAAAATTATAAGGAAGAAAGAAAAGGAAGAGAGATAGGACTTTGGGCTGGATTTTAGGCAAAGGCAGGGCCACATCCACCCCCAGCTTAAAAGTCAGAGGCAAGCACTCTGGGCCAATTTTATGGCTGAAGAACCACTATTTGCATTGGAACAGGATTCTGGCCCTATGTGTGAACAAGTCTTTTGACCCCATGTGTGAGAAAGTGTGAGGAAGTACAGCCTCTGAGAACTGACCAAACTGATGCTAGTCCCAGCAGTGCAATTGGAAAAGGTGGCATGCAGTCCACCACAGCGAGGAACCATGGACGCCTCTACACTGGGATAAGAAAACGGAAGAATATTTGCTACGTTCAACCCCTTTTCAATTAATATGTTGCTACTTCAACAAAGAAGCATTGTTTAATCTGATTTTGGCTAATGTGGTGGAGTAGTTTTGTTCCTGAAATAATGGAGAACAACAGGAAGCATGCAGTGACCACAATATAGTTAGGTTCAGTATAAACCTACTTAAGAGAATACAAATTGAGGGCAAGAGTACTTTACTAACAACAATGCAGTTACAACAAGATGAAAAGAATAGATTAAATGAATGGAAGATTAAAAATAATACCATAGATCAGCAACGGAAAGTGCTTGAATAGTAGATGGAAAAGATATGAATCAATTATTTTTCAGGAAGCAAAAAAAGGGTGTACTAAAAGCTACAGCTCCATTGATAATTAGGGAAATTAAATTAGATTATGTCAAAGATGAATTTAATAAAGTCATTTGATACTTGGATGACTGATTAAAAAGATGAAGGAATCTTTCGATAGGGCATGTTTATTGCAAGAGGGTAATTAGGGTTGTTAATGGCTGCTCGGAAATTGAGAAGTTTGTAGTGGAGTGAGGGAGTGGCAGAATTTTTTTTACATGCACTGGATTTCATGGAAAACATGATGTGGAGATGCCGGCGTTGGACTGGGGTAAACACAGTAAGAAGTTTAACAACACCAGGTTAAAGTCCAACAGGTTTATTTGGTAGCAAAAGCCACACAAGCTTTCGGAGCTCCAAGCCCCTTCTTCAGGTGAGAAGGGGCTTGGAGCTCCGAAAGCTTGTGTGGCTTTTGCTACCAAATAAACCTGTTGGACTTTAACCTGGTGTTGTTAAACTTCTTTCATGGAAAAGGCAGTTATTTAAATTATTGTACTATCAGATATGGGTGTAGGTTATTGGCGAAACTGATTTGATCATGGCGGATTGATGTTTGACAGACAGATTGTGGATTCCGAGGAAGCTTGGAAAGAAACAACTGAGGCTGTGACCAGAATTTTTAAAAATTCAGCAAAAAGTCAAACTGTACTGGTGGCAAAGAAAAAGGAGACCAGGTTAAACTAAGAAATTGTAAGCTAAGTGTTAGTTTAGTTGTTGGTAAACTCCTAGAGGTTATACAGCACGATGAAATGACTAAGCACTTGGAGAAACATAGGCCATTTAGGAGGAGGCCATATAGTTTTTTCAGCATGTTCCACTACTCAGTGAGATCATAGTTGATCTATGACCTGACTTCATACATTTGCCCTTTCCCCACGTCCCTTAATACTTTTGGTTAACAAAAGTTTATCATGTTCAGATTTAAGATTAACAATTGACCTCGCAATTGACCATTAGCAAAAGAGTTCCAAACTTCTATCACCCTTTATGATTTCACTCCTCAAGGTCTGGCTTTAATTTTTAGGCTAGGCCCTTTAGTCCTAGAATCCCTGACCATTGGAAATAGTTTCTCTCAATCTACCCTATCTATTCCTCTTAATATCTTAAAAGCTTTGATCAAAACATTCCTTAATCTTTTAAATTCCAAGGATTACAACCCTAATGTTTGTAAAGTCATCTCGCCCAAGTATCACTCACGTAAATTGACATTGCGCTCCCTCCAGTGCCATTATATCCATCTTAAGGTGTTGTATCCAGAACTATCTGCAGTACTCTGAAGTGTGGTCTAAGTAAGGTTTTGTACTGTTAAAACATGATTTACAGACCCTTGTGTTATAGTCCTCTTGATATAAAGGCTAATGTTTGATTAGTCTTTTAGATTATTTTCTGTACTTGCTTATGACATTGTAATCTGTTCTATACCTGGACTCCAAAGTGTCTTTGGATCCCCTCTGTTTCCAGCTTTTCATTATTTCAAAAATACATCAGTGGTGGAGGGAGTGAAAGTTTAGGTTGGGAATGGGATGCCAATCAAGCACACTGCTTTGGTTTGAATGATGTTGAATTTCTCCAGTGTTGCTGGAGCTGAACTCATCCAGTGAAGAGTATTCCACCATGCTCCTGACTCATGTCCTTGCAGATGGTGGACAGGCTTTGGGGAAACAGAAGGTTAATCACTTGCCTCAGAATTCCCCATCTCAGACCTGTTCTTGAAGCCATATTTATATAGCTGATCCAGTTGATAAAGGGATTTCAGCGATGTTAATTGCATTGAATGTCAAGGGGAGATGGTTAGATTTTTTCTTATTTGAGATGGTCATTGCCTGACACTTGTGTAGTGTGAATGTTACTTTCCTCTGACCAACTAAAGCCTGAATGTAGCCCAGATCTTGTGTATTGGCTCGGACTGCTTCAGTATCTGAGGAGTCACAGACGGTACTGTGCAATCATCAGTGAACACCCTCACTTCTATTCTTCTGATGGAGGGAAGATTGTTGACAAAGCAGCTGAAGATAGATGTATCTTGGACAGTACCCTGAGGAACTCTTGCAGTGATGTCCTGGGATTGAGTTGATTCGCCTCCAGCAGCCACAACCATCTTCCTTTTTGCTAGATATGGCCAAAAACAGTAGAGAACTTTCCCCCTGGCTTCATAGACATCAATTTTGCCAGAGCTCCTTGATGCCACACTCTGTCAATTGCTACCTTGATGCCAAGGCAGTCACAGTCACCTCATCTCACCTCTTGAGTTCAGTACTTTTGTCCTTTATTGGACCAAGGCTATTATGAGGTCAAGAGCTAATTAGCCCTGGAAGAACCCAAACTGAGCATTAGTAGGCTGGTTAGTGCTGCTTGATAGCATTGTTGTCGACACCTTACATCACTTTGCTGATGACCAACAGGAGGCTGATGAGGTGGTATTGGTCAAATTGGACTTGTCCTGCTTCTTGAGGACAGGATATAACCTGGGAATTTTCCACATTGTCAGGGATGTATTATGTTGTAGCTGTACACTACTATTGCCAGGGCTAGCAGCTTATGCAATATCCAGTGCTTTCACCCATTTCTTGACATCATGTGGAGTGCATTGAATTGGCTAAAGATTGGCAGCAGTGATGCGATGGACCTCAGAAGGAGGTAGAGGTAAAAGGAGGTATGTCAAAATAGAAAGATGTGTTTTCTATTCGAGTTGCTGTCATTCTCTATACTTTGATTTGATTTACTATTGTCACATGTATTAACATACAGTGAAAAGTATTGTTTCTTGCGTGCTATACAGCCAAAACATACCGTTCATAGAGAAGGAAATGAAAGAGTGCAGAATGTAGTGTTACAGTCATAGCTGGGGTGTAGAGAAAGATCAACTTAATGCAAGGTAGGTCCATTCAAAAGTCTGACAGCAACAGGGAAGAAGCTGTTCTTGAGTTGGTTGGTACATGACCTCAGACTTTTGTATCTTTTTCCCGAAGGAAGAAGGTGGAAGAGAGAATGTCCAGGGTGCGTGGGGTCCTTGATTATGCTGGCTGCTTTGCCGAGGCAGTGGGAAGTGCAGACAGAGTCAATGGATGGGACGCTGGTTTGCGTGATGGATTGGGCTACTTTCACGATCTTGCGGTCTTGGGCAGAATAGGAGCCATACCAAGCTGTGATACAACCAGATAGAATGCTTTCTAGTGCATCTGTAAAAGTTGGTGAGAGTCATAGCAGACACGCCAAATTTCCTTAGCCTTCTGAGAAAGTAGAGGCGTTGGTGGGATTTCTTAACTATAATGTCAGCATGGGGGGACCAGGACAGGTTGTTGGTGATCTTGACACCTAAAACCTTGAAGCTCTCGACCCTTTCTACTTCGTCCCCATTGATGTAGACAGGGGCATGTTCTCCTCTCTGCTTCCTGAAGCCGATGACAATCTCCTTCGTTTTGTGGACATTGAGGGAGAGATTACTGTTGCTGCACCAGTTCACCAGATTCTCTATTTCATTCCTGTACTCTGTCTCGTCATTGTTTGAGATCCGACCCACTATGATGGTGTCATCAACAAACTTGAAAATCGAATTGGAGGGGAATTTGGCCACACAGTCATAGGTGTATAAGGAGTATAGTAAGGGGCTGAGAACATAGCCTTGTGGGGCACCAGTATTGAGGATGATCATGGAGGAGGTGTTGTTGCCTATCCTTACTGATTGTGGTCTGTGAGTTAGGAAGTTCAGCATCCAGTTGCAGAGGGGGGTGCCGAGGCCCAGGCCACGGAGTTTGGAGATGAGTTTCGTGGGAACAATAGTGTTGAAGGCTGAGCTGTAGTCAATAAATAGGAGTCTGACATCGGTGTCCTTGTTATCTAGGTGTTCTACATAAACAGTGTAGACTTGGAAATTAAAGAAATTTATTAAAAATTTGTTGATTTCATCCAATTCGGCTGAAGGGCAAATTACAATTTAAGATTGATAGACTGCAGATGAGTATTTAGACTAGCAGATTAGGATAAATAGATGACAGATGCAATCCATTGAAAGAAGATGAAGTATTGGATTTAGAACAAAAGTAAACATTAAATGGTGAGAAATGTTACCAAATATGATCAATAGCAATTGTGAAGAAACTTGAAAAATTATGGCATTTTCCTGTCAGCTGTAATAAGTTAAATGGTGTTAGATTGTCTTCATTGGTGAATAGAACAGTGAGAAGGCGTTAGAAAATTAGGAAATGAATTGCAGGACAAGTTAGCATATTGTAGCCTGAGGCGGTTTAGGGATGCATGTTGTATATTCTTGGATTTATCTATTGTATCCAATGGATTTTAAAAGCTTTGCTACAAGGAATGAAATGTGGCTGCATGGAACATTCCATACCAAAACATTTTCAACTTAATGATGTTTTGGCAAGAGGAGACAACTAAGAATGATTTGAAAACGAGCACTGTTGCCAAAATTGTTTGGAAGACTTAGATTTGAGGATTGTGGACACTGCAATCTCAGACTTGTCCAACTATATAGTTAAAAAAGCAAAATAACAAAAATTATGAATGTGATGCAAATGTAGTCTGTAACTGTGCCAAGCTCATGACCGCTACAATGCTGTAATGTTTTGAAGACTTTTCTGTGATTCACAGAGAACAATGCATTTATTGTTAAAAAATAAAAACAAGTAGATTTTCTTCACTACTGAGTAATGATTTTTTGTTTTGCCTTTCAACAAAAAAAATGCCTTTCAAATTTGGACTTGCGATTTATTTTTGCTGAATTAAATTTCTGGATAAAACCACATACAACTTGGGATATTATATTTTAAAGGAACTTGAGGAAATTGAATTGCATGTTATTTAGCTGCAACTCTTAATTTGTTGAGTGCAACACTTAAATGACACATGTTCAATTGAAATAGTGTGTTCCTGTCTGATACAAAAGCACTGTATTGTATCTTTTGCTTTGTTTTATAGGATTCTAATTTGGATTAATTTTGACTTTGATCTTGTTTAAATTTGGTCCAGCTGGGCATTTTTTAATAATCTATTCTGATCATACATTTTTATTTCATCGGCCTTCTCTTTACTTTTGCAGGTATTCAGGACCCAACACTGGGAATATGCACATTATTGCAGATTTGTATGCAGAGGTGATTGGAGTTCTTGCACAATCTAAGTAAGGAGATATATTTGTAATCTTCTTTGCATTTTTTAGGCATTGTCCAGATATTAATCTCTCAATATGTTCAGGACAACTCCCACAATGGAACCATAGAATCATTACAATGCAGAAAGAGGCCATTTGGCCTGTCGTGTCTGTGCCAGTTTTCTGCAGCCTCATTCTCCTGGCATTACCATGTAATTACCCCATTACCATGTAGCCATCTGTGGGGTTTTTTCTATTCAGGTATTTTCCAATTCCCTATTGAAAGCCACAGTTGAATCTGCCTCAATCACACTTTCAGATCCTAACCACTTGCTACATATAAAAGGCTTTATCTCATGTTGCCTTTGGTTCTATTGCCATTCACTTTAAATTGTTGCCCTTTAATTCTTGACTCTTTCCACCAATGGGAACAGTTTCTCTCTATCTACTGTATCCAGACCCTTTATGATTTTTAACAGTTCGATCAAGTCTCCTCTCAACCTTCTCTGAGGAGAACAACCCAGCTTCTCCAATCTATCCAGGAAAAGTCCTGTATCCGTGGAACTTTCTTATGAATCTTTTTTGCCTATTCTAAAATCAACATGCTTCCTAAATTGTGGGACCCAGAACTGGACACTGTACTCTTTCCTAATGTGGCAGGGCCAGTGTTTTATAAAGGTTCATCATAACCTCCTTGTTTTTGTATTCTGTGCTAAAATGTATAGGATCTGGTGTACCTTATTAACTACTTTTTCTAGAATTTTGACCTAGCGAAGGAATAATGATAAAAATTCCAAGTCAGGATGGTGTGTGGCTTGGAGGGGAACTTAGAATTGGTGGTGTTCTGCGTCTGCTGTCCTTTTTCATCTCGGTGGTAGAGAATGCAGTTTTGGAAGATGCTGTCCAAAGATACTTGATGAGTTGCTGCAGTGCATCTTGTATACAGTACACACTGCTGACACTGTGCATCAATGGTAGTAAGAATAAACATTTAATGTGGTGAATGGGGTGCCAGATCAAGCAGACTGCCTTGTCCTGCCGAGATTTTTCCAGGCAAGTATGATTGTCCATGGTGGACAGGCTCTGGAGAATTGGGAGATGAGTTACTCACCTGTTTTTGTAGTCACAGTATTTATATGATTGCTGCAGTTAAGTTTCTGATCAATGGTAACCCCCCCACAATGTTGATGTTTTAATTTGCTATCTTAGTTGACAATGCAAGTCAGGAGTACTGTCTGTCGTAACTCTTTGTACAAGTAGACCTGTAATGGTCCACAGAACTCACCTTCATGTGAGTTCACAGAATCTTTACAGTGCAGAAAGCCATCCAACTCATTGAATCAGCACTGACTCTCTGAAGGAGCATTCTACCTTGTCCAACTTCCCTGTCCTATCCTCGTAACCTTGCACTTTCTATCTTTCCAGATAACAATCCAATTCCCTTTTGAATACCTCGATCAAACTTGCCTCCACCACCCTCTCAGGAAGTTAATTTCAGACTCCAAACATCCTCTGGGTGAAAGAAAAAACTCTTCACATCACTTTTATTCCTTTGGCCAATTATTTTGAAAATATACCCTCTAGTTCTTGATGCTCTCCTGAGTGGGAACAGTTACTCATTATTTCCCCTATCCATACCCCTAAGGATCCTGAATACCTCCAACGTCTCAGCCTTCTTTTCTCCAAGGAAAACAGCTCTAACCTCTCCAATTTATCTTCATAGCAACAGTTTGTTATCCCTGGAATCATTCTTGTGAATCTCCTCAGTATTCTCTCCAATGTCTTCTCATCCTTCTTCAAATATGACATCCACACCTGGACATAGCATTCCAGATGAAGCCTAACAAGTGTCTTAGAGAAGTTCAACGTGACCTCCCTACTCTTGTACTTAATGCCCCTATTAATAAAGCCTAAGATACTTTCTGCTTTATTAACTGCTCTCTCAACATGCCTTGCCATCTTCAATGACTTATGTACATACACACAGAGGTCCCTCTGTTCCTGCACCTCCGTTAGAATTTCTCCCTTTTCTTTACACTGGCTCTCATTTTGTTACTGCCAGAATTAATCACCTCTCACTTCCTGAATTGAACTTCACCTGCCACTTGTCTGGCCAATCCACAAATATATCTATGTCCTTTTGAAGTTCAAGACTATCCTTGTCAGTTGACAACATTTCCAGTCTTCGTTTTGTCAGCAAGTTTTGAAATCATGCCCTCAACACCACAGTCTGGGTCATTACTTGATATCAGGAAGAGCAAGGATCCCAACACTGACCCTTGGGGAAACCATTGTAAACCTTTTTCCAAACTGAAAAACAACCATTCATCATTAGAAGGGCAAAAAGGGGTCACGAAATGTCCTTGGCAGACAGGATTAAGGAGAATCCCAAGGCATTTTATTCATACGTTAGGAACAAAAGGGTTGTCAGGGAAAAAATCGGACCTCTCAGGGACAAAAGTGGGGAATTATGCTTGGAGCCCAAAGAAGTAGGGGAGATCCTAAATGAATACTTTGCGTCGGTATTCACAAAGGAGAGGGATGTGTTGACTGGGAGTGTCTCGGAGGGGAGTGTTGAACCGTTGGAGAAAATCTCCATTACAAGGGAGGAAGTATTAGGTTTGTTAGAGAACATAAAGACTGACAAATCCCCAGGGCCCGATGGAATCTATCCAAGGCTGCTCAGGGAGACGAGAGATGAAATCGCTGGGCCTCTGACGCAAATCTTTGTCTCGTCACTGGACACAGGTGAGGTCCCAGAGGATTGGAGGATAGCTAATGTGGTCCCGTTATTTAAGAAGGGTAGGAAGGATAACCCGGGTAATTATAGGCCGGTGAGCTTGACGTCCGTGGTGGGGAAGTTGTTGGAGAAGATTCTTAGAGATAGGATGTATGCGCATTTAGAAAGGAATAAACTCATTAATGATAGTCAGCATGGTTTTGTGAGAGGGAGGTCATGCCTCACTAACCTGGTGGAGTTTTTTGAAGAAGTGACTAGAATGGTTGACGAGGGAAGGGCCGTGGATGTCGTCTATATGGACTTTAGTGAAGCGTTTGACAAAGTCCCTCATGGTAGACTGGTGAAAAAGGTTGGATCTCATGGGATAAAGGGGGAGGTGGCTAGATGGGTGGAGAACTGGCTTGGTCACAGAAGACAGAGGGTGGTAGTGGAAGGGTGTTTTTCCGGCTGGAGGCCTGTGACTAGTGGTGTTCCGCAGGGCTCTGTATTGGGACCTCTGCTGTTTGTGATTTATATAAACGATCTGGAAGAAGGTGTAACTGGGGTGATCAGTAAGTTTGCGGACGACACAAAATTGGCAGGACTTGCAGATAGTGAGGAGCATTGTCAGAAGCTACAGAAGGATATAGATAGGCTGGAAATTTGGGCAAAGAAATGGCAGATGGAGTTCAATCCTGATAAATGCGAAGTGATGCATTTTGGTAGAAATAATGTAGGGAGGAGCTATACGATAAATGGCAGAACCATAAAGGGTGTAGATACGCAGAGGGACCTGGGTGTGCAAGTCCACAGATCCTTGAAGGTGACATCACAGGTGGAGAAGATGGTGAAGAAGGCATATGGCATGCTTGCCTTTATAGGACGGGGCATAGAGTATAAAAGTTGGGGTCTGATGTTGCAGATGTATAGAACGTTGGTTCGGCCGCACTTGGAATACTGCGTCCAGTTCTGGTCGCCACACTACCAGAAGGACGTGGAGGCTTTGGAGAGAGTACAGAGGAGGTTTACCAGGATGTTGCCTGGTATGGAGGGGCTTAGGTATGAGGAGAGATTGGGTCAACTGGGATTGTTCTCCCTGGAAAGACGGAGGATGAGGGGTGACCTAATAGAGGTGTATAAAATTATGAAAGGCATAGATAGGGTGAACGGTGGGAGCTTTTCCCCAGGTCGGTGGCGACATTCACAAGGGGTCATAGGTTCAAGGTGAAGGGGGGGAGGTTTAACACAGATATCAGAAGGACATATTTTACACAGAGGGTGGTGGGGGCCTGGAATGCGCTGCCAGGCAAGGTGGTGGAGGCGGACACACTGGGAACGTTTAAGACTTATCTAGATAGCCATATGAACGGAGTGGGAATGGAGGGATACAAAAGAATGGTCTAATTTGGACCAGGGAGCGGCACGGGCTTGGAGGGCCGAAGGGCCTGTTCCTGTGCTGTTTTGTTCTTTGTTCTTTGTTATTACACTCCTGTTTCCTGTTACTCAGCCAATTTCTTACCTTAGTGCCTACTTTCCCTTTTATTCCATGAGCTAGAATTTTACTTAAGTCTGTTGTGTAGCAGTCCAAAGATGTGCGAGCTTGGTGAATTGGCTGTGCTAAATTGCCCCTTAGTGTCAGGGGATTAGAAGGATAAATATATGGGGTTACGGGGATAGGCCTGGGTGGGATTGTGGTCGGTGCAGACTCGATGGGCCGAATGGCCTCCTTCTGCACTGTAGGAATTCTATGATTCTAACTCAGATGCATTCTCGTTCCATCGATGTTTGTTTTCCCCAAAATAATTATCCCTTCTCTGTATTGTTCCTTGTCCTTTTTAATGTAACAATAATATTGTAGTTCCATTTGTCAACCTGTGCCTGTAGTTCACCAGCCTTATTAATCACACTGTGCATTCACATACATGCACATTAATTCTGATTTAGGCATTTTTATGTTCTTTCCCCCCTACTCTGAAGCCATCTTATGACTTACTTATGCCTTCTCTAATGCTACCAAACTATCAAATCAAAGTATTCTGTATACTTTGATGTATCCTCCTGATCAGGACGGCATGGTGGCACAGTGGTTAGCACTACTACCTCACGGTGCCAGGGATCCAGGTTCGATTCCCGGCTTGGGTGACTGTGTGGAGTGTGCACATTCTCCCCGTGTCTGCATGGGTTTCCTCTGGGTGCTCCAGTTTCCTCCCACACTCCAGAGCTGTGCGGGTTAGGTTGATTGGCCATGCTAAATTGTCCCTTAATGTCCGGAAGACTAGCTAGGGGAAATGCACTGGGTTATGGGGATAGGACCTAGGTGGGATTGTGGTTGGTGCAGACTTGATGGGCTGAGTGGCCTCCTTCTGCACTGTAGGATTCTATGATTATCAGCTAATACTTCTGTACTTCCCACTGCCAGTTTTTCTCATCTGCACTCTGAATTTCCCCTTTGGTTCCAACCCCCCTGCCATCTAGTTTAAACAGCAACCCTCCCTGCGGGCATGTTATTCCCAGACCGGTCTTTCTTGTACAGGTCCCACCTGCCCCAGAACCAGTCCCAATGTCTCAGAAATCTAAAGCCCTTCCTCCTACTCCATTCCTCCAGGTTTGTGTTGAACTGCTCAATGTTCTTTCTTATTTCTGAGATTACTGCTTTTGAAGTCCTACATTTTAATTGACTTCCTAACTCCCTAAAATTTGCTTTGACAAACTCATTACTTTTCTTACCCAATATGGACCAACAACCTCTAACCATCTACCCTCCCCCAAAAGAATGTGTAGAGTTGTATAAAATGATGTAAGAAGACCTAATGAGCTGGTTGTTTGTAGCCATTCAAATGGAAAATGAGGATGCAAGAAAAACAAAACATGTTGTTAATAGATTACCTTTTTACTAAATTAGTTTCATGTTTTCGTGAGCTGTAATGAAATTTTGTGTACCAAATTGAGATGAATACTGCCTCCACAAAAATGTATGTATTTGCTATCATTTAGCTCAGCCTTTTCTTTTGAGGTTTGAATCAGTGTGCTTTTCCTGCTTTGGGTTTTATGAGGTAGTTGTGGAGTGGTCAAGAAGTTGCATCTAAGTGTGTTTGTAGAGCACAGGAAACAAATAAGTGATTGAGAAAACCTTTATTTGAAATATGGCCAAAATAAATGCCGAGATTGTTTGATTTTAAGTATCTTGAGAATACTGTCCATGTTTCATTACTTGAGTATGGAGAGAGAAGAAAAGTAATTAACTTCTTTGCAGACTTTGATACTTGAATTCTAAAGATCTGCAGTGCATGAATTCTTCAATTTTTTTTAGATTTCAGGCAGTAAGAAAAAAGTTTATGACTGAACTGAAGGAACTACGTCAGAAAGAGCAGAGCCCTCATGTAGTGCAAAGCATCATCAGTCTAATCATGGGAATGAAGTTCTTCCGGGTCAAAATGTATCCTGTGGAGGATTTTGAAGCTTCATTTCAGTTTATGCAGGTAAAGTGGACGTTTTATTTTATCAATCACTTGTATATAAACCTTTAATTGACTTGGAAAATTTACTATTTCCTCCTGTCACAAAGTTCAAAAGTTCTGGTTGTTACCAAGTCTCATCATTTGAGAAGAAATAATATATATTTCTTTAAAGTTAGCCTTTCAAATGAAGCAAAAGTAGTGTAGTTGCACAGCTAGTTGCTATAACATATGATGCAATGTACCGTACCATGGCAAATTGAGAAATGACTATGGAAGATTTTTACCGTTCTTGGACACATGGAGGAGGAATAAAGTAAAACAGTGGATTTGCCCTTCAGTGTGGGAAACAAAGTTGATGGATCATTGACCTTTGATCTCAACTTATCTTCCTGCTTTCAACTTGAGAATAGCATTGACAGGAGCTAGAAGGAGTTAGCCTGCCAAGTTTTGGCCAGAAACATTGTGTAGTGCAGGAGTATTAAAGCAAATTTAACATGAAAGTGAGCTAAATGAAAAGAGAAGTTGGATAATACATGAAAAATTATGGGAAACAAAAGTACATTTTCTTACATTATAGGTGCTGTATAGGTACTAACTATTTTAAGAAAATAATGGCAAGGCTCTCAGCACTCATTTGTTACCAAGGTGTAAATCAGACAACAATTTCCAGCGACCACATGTGCATAGTTTATAGCAACTTCCTGATTTTTGTTTTTGGGTTGCTCTGTTCTCCTAAAAGCTCAGCAGCAACAATGTCTCATTAAGAGACTTGGTTGCCAAATACATGGAAAAACATGCAGTTGTGCTACTTAGGTACCTACTAAACTCACCAGAAAAAGTTTAGGTTTGTCAATTTTAATTTAGGTAGATTTATAACAATGTGGTAATTCGTTAATTACTGCCAAACAACATGTGTCACTAAAAATTAACTAGTGTTAACTAATTTACAAATATGAAAGTTTAATCAATGGATTTTAATCATTGCCGATTTAAAAGTAAAAGATGATCATTTTCTTTACCTTTTCTTTCTATTGCTTGTACCTCTCTCCTAATCCCAGCTTTCTTCCATCGCTTTATTTTTCTTTCTGTGCATGATTTGACGTTAAATTAGCTAACTTTAACTTGTGCATCCTAGTTTAGACTCTGTGCATCTAATTAACCATTTCTTTAGTCTGTTTAGTGAAGAAGATACACAGTTGTTTGCCTTGTTCACCAGGTTTCAGTTCCCTCTAGAGGTTGCGATGCTGAAATAGATTGCTTACCACCATAAATTGCAGTGCAAAATCGCACAGAAAGTCTGTGTGTGTAGAGTTGCAAGTTCAATGAGTCGTTCACCATTGATCACAAAATTCAATCTTTTATTTTCAGGTTTCATAGATATTCTGTCGCTTGTCTGGTGCCATCAGCATTTTTGTGTAGTTAATAATGTTGCACCTTTTTAGTTTATAATAGACAGAATTTTCTTCTGAAGACTATGAACTATAGTAGTGAAGAGAACAATTATTAATCATTACAATGTGCTATTTTTTAATTTTTATTGCAGTCAAGTGAAATAAGGCCTTTGGCAAAAGGATTTGTCTTGCTTTTCAGAAGCAACAAAAATAAAACCAGCCAAAATATCACAGGCACCTTCATTTGCAAAGTGGGCAATATATCAAAAATAATTTATCAATTAAAATTTTGTTGGATGCCAAATGGTCACCTCTTGCCCTGTAATTACTTTGATTCTATGCATTGAGAAATATAGTAAGAAGTCTCACAACACCAGGTTAGAGTCCAACAGGTTTATTTGGTAGCAAATACCATAAGCTTTCGGAGCGCTGCTCCTTCGTCAGATGGAGTGGAACTGTGCTCTCAAACAGTGCACAGAGAAATCAAGTTACAGAATACTAATTAGAATGCGAATCCCTACAGCCAGCCAGGTCTTAAAGGTACAGACAATGTGGGTGGAGGGAGCATTAAACACAGGTTAAAGAGATGTGTATTGTCTCCAGACAGAACAGCTAGTGAGATTCTGCAAGTCCAGGGGGCAAGCTGTGGGGGTTACTGATAATGTGACATAAATCCAACATCCCGGTTTAGGCCGTCCTCATGTGATAGCCAAGTTCCGCACACATGAGGACAGCCTAAACCGGGATGTTGGATTTATGTCACATTATCAGTAACCCCCACAGCTTGCCCCCTGGACTTGCAGAATCTTACTAGCTGTTCTGTCTGGAGACAATACACATCTCTTTAACCTGTGTTTAATGCTCCCTCCACCCACATTGTCTGTACCTTTAAGACCTGGCTGGCTGTAGGGATTCACATTCTAATTAGTATTCTGTAACTTGATTTCTCTGTGCACTGTTTGAGAGCACATTTCCACTCCATCTGACGAAGGAGCAGCGCTCTGAAAGCTTATGGTATTTGCTACCAAATAAACCTGTTGGACTTCAACCTGGTGTTGTGAGACTTCTTACTGTGTTCACCCCAGTCCAACGCCGGCATCTCCACATCTTGAGAAATATAGACATAGTATTAAAAAGGGAAATCAAGCACGCAGCATTTAATACTGGAGAAAGTTTAGTGACCAAATTATTAATCATTACAGTGTGCTATTTTTTATAGCCACACAGTATATGTAGAAATCACCTTTTTTAATCCAAAGTATCATAGAACCCTTACAGTGTAGAAGGAGGTCATTTTCGAAGTAAATCATGCTGAATTTTCATTACCTGAGTACCATTTGGAATATTACCCTACATAATTGTATAAAACATTGAATTACATATAGTGGAATCTTGTTACATGATCACCATTTTTAGTTACCAATTTTTAAATTATGGAGGAAAATATTACTATGAACCCGGCTGATGTTATCTGCAAGGGTGTCTCAACCTGGAACACTGGTTTGTGGTGATGTATAATTTTGTTTACAGGAATGGTGTGAGGAGTCACATGCAAGGTCCAGCGAGAACAGTAACCAGCCCAATCATAGTGTAACACTTATTAAAGACTCTGTATTACAATAAAGAAAAGACACATATACACAAATAGGACTATAATGATCTAAGACAGTCACGTATAGGAACTACTAAACACACCCACACAGTATATGTAAAAATCACCTTTTTTAATCTAAAGTATTATAGAACCCTTACAGTGCAAAAGGAGGCCATTTGGCCCATCGAGCTTGTACCCAGGCCTTATCCCTGTACCCCATGTATTTACCCTGCTAATCCTGACACGAAGGGCTGATTTAGCATGGCGAATCCACCTAACTTGCACATCGTTGGACTGTGGATGGAAACCGGAGCACCCGGAGGAAACCCACGCAGACACTGGGAGAACATGCCAGTCACACAGTCACCCGAGGCTGGAATTGAACCCGGGTCCCCAGCGCTGTGAGGCAGCAGTGCTAACCACTGTGCCACCATGTCGCCCATATGTATATTTATGAGATCTGAACTCTTTCAGGACTTCCCTCTTCCCAAACAAAATCCAATTAAATAGACCTATCAGTAAAGGCCAGCTTATTGTGGCCACTGCATGAGATTGGGCAGTTATTCTTGGAAACGTCACTTCTTGTTCAGTAAAGACATGGTTTTAACTGCCTCCATGAAGGTTTCAGCACTCATGCTTCTGGTCTGCTAGCCAGAACTTGGCTTACAGGCTGCTCGATGTAAATTGCCTCCCTGCTTCCACGAAAGGTTGGTAATTATACTTGGTACGTCCGAATCTCCAAGAATGGTGTCAATGGCCTAAGCATTAATTGTTCTAACACAGGTTCCAGCAGGGAGCTTCATTTAGTCAGCCTAAAAACAGTGTCTGCAAGAACAAAAGGTATCTTGACTGCAATGAAACAGTAAGTAGTCTCACAACACCAGGTTAAAGTCCAACAGGTTCCTGTGCCTAACGCTGGCAACTCCACATCATGGCAATGAAACATCTTAACATTCCAGTTATGGGAATGCACCTTCTTTGTCCCACATCGACAAGGAGTAGTGGGAGGCATGTCACATTACCTCTCCAAGCTGCCCTGTAAAATTGCCCAGTGGAACTGAACTCCGGTAGTTATGGTTTTGATGTCCAGGAAAGCAAAACTCAAGATAACAGCCCGTGCTGTCTATCGTCAAGCAGGTGGCAGCAGAAAGAAGTGGCTCTCATCAAAACTGCCAACTGCTGGAACGTTGGGCCTCATGCCTCCTAGACTAACTCGCTCTCTGCTGCCTTCTCCCATCGTGGAAGTATCACTCTGGAGAGACGGATCACCCTACAATCAGTCAACCTCCCCTCGAAACGTTTTGTTAATTTCTGATTCTGAATTCTAGGCACATGTAAAACCCTGCTTGGTATTTTATTGTCATACCCTGAACTCTGTTCCTTTTCCCTTTTTGGGTAGATTTTGTAAAACCCCTCTCGCATGTGTTTGTGTGTAAAACAAATAAACCAGCCCTTTTTATTTTGTTACCTCAAGTTTGCTGTATATATTGTTCTTAGAGAATTGGAACACTCCACATTTAAGGGTTGGAGAAAATACGCCACCATTTATAAAGGGGGAAATCAGAATTTTAACACCATTCTGTTCACGGACGGGTAATGAGCGGGGAAATCAGGGCAGTTTAAATTGACCCCCTTTCCCTATCTGAAGAATAGACTTGACAAGCATGCGTTTAACATTGAAAAATACGCCCATATATTTTCAAGTCAGGATGGTGAGTGGGTTGGACAGGAACTTCCAGGTGGTGATGCTCCCAGGTATTTGCCATTCTCACTCTTCTGGATGCTGGTGATCACGGGTTTGGAAGTTGCTGCCTCAGGAACCTTGGCGAGTTCCTGCAGTACATCTTGTAGATGTACATGGCTGCCACTGTTCATCATTGGTAGAGGAATTTAATATTTGTGGAAGGGGTAGTAATCAAGCAGGCTGCTTTGATCTGGATGGTGCTGAACAGGTGATAGCTGACGTGCCCAAAGCTATGGTTTTCAGCATCTTGGATGCAAAATGTGGGTTCTGGCAAATCCTTCTCGATGAAGAATCCTCTAAGCTTACTACATGAACATCTGGTTCAGTAATGTCCATTAGAGAAGGAAATCTACTGTCCTTACCTGGGTCTGGCCTACATGTGACTCCAGAGCCACATCAATGTGGTTAACACTCAACTGCCCACTGGCAACTAAGGATGGGCAACAAATACAGGCCAGCCAGCGACGCCCATGTCCCATGAATGAATAAAATAAATGTCACTGGTAGGCAGTTACCATTTTTTAAAATTTGATTTATTTGTTATTGTCACATGTATTAGTAAACAGTGAAAAGTATTGTTTCTTGCGTGCTATACAGACAAAGCATATCATTCATAGAGGAGAAAAGGAGATGGTGCAGAATGTAGTCTTACAGTCATAGTTAGAGTGCAGAGAAAGATCAATTTAATATGAGGTAGTTCCATTCAGAAGTCGGATGGCAGCAGGGAAGAAACTGTTGTTGAGTTGGTTGGTATGTGACCTCAGACTTTTTTATCTTTTTCCCAATGAAAGAAGGTGGAAGAGAGCATGTCCGGGTTTGTGGGGTCCTTGATTATGCTGGCTGCTTTTCTGAGGCAGCAGGAAGTGTAGACAGAGTCAATGGATGGGAGGCTGGTTTGCGTGATGGACTCGGCTTCGTTCATGACCCTTTGTAATTTCTTGCGGTCATGGACAAAGCAGGAGCCATACCAAGCTGTGATACAACCATGGAGAATGCTCTCTATGGTGCATCTGTAAATGTTGATGAGAGTTGTAGCGACATGCTGAATTTCTTCAGCCTCCTGAGAAAGTAGAGGCATTGGTGGGCTTTCTTAACTATAGCGTCAGCATTGGGGGATCAGGACAGCTTGTTGGTGATCTGGATACCTAGAAACCTGAAGCTCTCAACCATTTCTACTTCGTCCCTTTTGATGTAGACAGGGACATGTCTTCCACTGCGTTTTACTGACATTGAGGAGGAGATTATTGTCGTTGCACCAATTCACCAGATTCTCTATCTTTTTCCTGTACACCATCTCGTCATTGTTTGAGATCCAACCTATTCTGGTGGTGTCATCAGCAAACTTGAAAATCGAATTGGAGGGGAATTTGGCCACCCAGTCAGTCATAGGTGTATAAGGAATATAGTAAGGGGCTGAGGACACAGCCTTGTGGAGCACCGGTGTTGAGGATAATCTTGGAGGAGATGTTATTGCCTATCCTTACTGATTGCGGTCTGTGGGTTAGGAAGTCTACGATCCAGTCATATGCCCTATAGGATCTTCACTGGCAGCAAGGATTTCCAGCAGTGCATGGAGCAGCACTTTGTAGGCCAATCCTATGAAATCATTGTCGATGACATCCTGGTTTGGGGTTGTATTATACAAGTGGCACCATGGTTCATACTGCTGGCCTCACAGCGCCAGGGACCCGGATTCAATTCCCGGCTTGGGTCACTGTCTGTGTGGAGTTTGCACATTCTCCCCGTGTCTGCATGGGTTTCGTCCGGGTGTTCCGGTTTCCTCCCACACTCCAAAGATGTGTGGGTTAGGTGGATTGGCCATGCTAAATTGCCCTTTAGTGTCAGGGGGACTAGCTACGGTAAATGCATGGGGTTATGGGGATAGGGCCTAGGTGGGATTGTGGTTGGTGCAGACTGGATGGGCCGAAAGGCCTCCTTCTATGTAGGATTCTATAATTCTATGAAGAACATGATGCATGTCTTGTCTTCACCATGACAGAATTAGGGGCATACAACTAAATCTTAACCCTGCTAAATGCAGATTCAGTGTCAACCAGATTACTTACATGGGTCACTTACAGCCAATGGTGTGATCCAGATCCAGACAAGACAATGGCCATTCCCATGGACAAGCGTGCTTTGCAGTGCTTCCTCAGCATGACATGTTATCTTTCGAAGTTCATTCCTTGCCACTGGACATCTTTGTACAGCACTGGAGTGTCGGCCTTAATTTCTGTGCTCAAACATTCAAGTGGTACTTGAATTGAGCCACAGCTGGTGCCAAAGAAATGTCTATTTCCACAGTGGTTCCTTTGTTTGCGTCTTTTCAGATTTATTATTCATTGATTCCCTGATAGCTCATTAAATTTATCTAATTAGTTGCTGAGCTTTGTAGACTTGACAAAGTTTGATCTGAGACAAGGAAAGCTGGAGTCAGTTGTGATGCCCCTACAGTGTAATAGCTTTTTGATGTTTCTAAGGCTTGCATGTTAATTTGGTACTTTGTGGGTACCTGTGGTTTATCACCATCCAAGGAACCACATTCTTGCAAGGAGTGTGTTAAGGAGATGAGAAATTGTAGAAAACAAATAATAATGTATTTATATTCATTAAAGCAATGTATGTGTGAGTCATGCCAGTCAGAAAGGTAGTGGATTTATTTAATTTAACTGGGCATACAATATTTGTTAGTCATATATCTTGAATTATAAAAGCACAATCTTGTTTGAAACAAAAGTTCTGCTTTTATTGTGAATAAAAAGTAAAACTTCTGGAAAATCTCAGCAGGTCTGACAGCATCTGTGCAGAGAGAATAGAGCCAATGTTTCGAGCCAGGATGGCCCTTCGTCAGAGCTTTGATTGCAAAAAATGACAACCCTGATAAATGTGAGGTGATTCATTTTGGTAGGACTAATTTAAATGTGGATTACAGGGTCAAAGGTAGGGTTCTGAAGACTGGAGGAACAGAGAGATCTTGGGGTTCATATCCACAGATCTCTAAAGGTTGCCACTCAAGTGGATAGAGCTGTGAAGAAGGCCTATAGTGTGTTAGCTTTTATTAACAGGGGATTGGAGTTTAAGAGACGTGGGGTTATGCTGCAACTGTACAGGACCTTGGTGAGACCACATTTGGAATATTGTGTGCAGTTCTGGTCACCTCACTATAAGAAGGATGTGGAAGCGCTGGAAAGAGTGCAGAGGAGATTTACCAGGATGCTGCCTGGTTTGGAGGGTAGGTCTTATGAGGAAAGGTTGAGGGAGCTAGGGCTGTTCTCTTTGGAGCGGAGGAGGCTGAGGGGAGACTTAATAGAGGTTTATAAAATGATGAAGGGGATAGACAGAGTGAACGTTCAAAGAATATTTCCTCGGGTGGATGGAGCTATTACAAGGGGGCATAACTAGGGTTCGTGGTGGGAGATACAGGAAGGATATCAGAGGTAGGTTCTTTACGCAGAGAGTGGTTGGGGTGTGGAATGGACTGCCTGCAGTGATAGTGGAGTCAGACACTTTAGGCACATTTAAGCGGTTATTGGATAGGCACATGGAGCACACCAGGATGATAGGGAGTGGGATAGCTTGATCTTGGTTTCAGATAAAGCTCGGCACAACATCGTGGGCCGAAGGGCCTGTTCTGTGCTGTACTGTTTTATGTTCTATGTTCAATGGAAGATGGCAATAAATGCCAAAAAATGCTATGTCATGTTCATTACAAACAAAAAGGTTCCGCCAACAGATAGCTTTAAGTTTTGCAATCGTATTCTCCATCAGCTTCCAGGGATGAGGAACTTCAGTTGTGAAGATAGATTGGAGAGGTTAATACTTTTTTCTTTGGAGAAGAGAATGCCGTGAGGAGACCTGATAGAAGTATTCAAAATCAAGAGAGCTTTGGCGAAACTGTTCCCACACGTCAAAGGATTGAAATGAGAGGCCACAGATTTAAAGTAATTGGCAAAAGAAGT
Organism: Mustelus asterias; assembly: GCF_964213995.1. NCBI lineage: Eukaryota > Metazoa > Chordata > Chondrichthyes > Carcharhiniformes > Triakidae > Mustelus > Mustelus asterias. Next base: position 113,095,301 of record NC_135801.1, on the reverse strand, counting down.
AAAAACTATGAGAAAAAACTTCCCTGTAGTGAGTGGTTCAGGAATTTATTGCCCGAGAGTGTGGTGGAGACAGATTCAATTGACGCTTTCACATGGAAATTAGACTGTTAATTGAGGAGGAAGAATGTACAAGGTTACGGGGAAAAGGCAGGAGAATGGCATGAAGTGAAATGCTTATTTGGAGAGTTGGTGCAGACATAATGGGCTAAATGACCTCCTCTTGTGCTGTAACATTTTTGTGATTGTGCTGGTCTCTGGGCATGGGCCACTTACCTGTATAGCATATCCTTGGGGTTGCAGCCATCCTCTATCCTGTGTACAAGTGAAGCCTTCTTTTCGCGATTAACTCGAGAATGCTTGGCATATTTGCCCAAGAAAGGTGACTTTGTCTTTGTGTGAAGCCAAGCATGTGTCATATGGAGAATACTAAGCCTCTATTCTTGATAGGTGTAAATTGTTCAGATTTTGCTGCCATACTGCAATGTGCTGAGCATACAGGCCTTGTAGATAAGCAACTTGGTCCTGTGGGTCAATTTGTTGTTTTTCCCTGCTCATTTTGTTAGTCGGGCAAAGTTGATGGCTACTTTGCCAATGCATGTGCTGAGCTCTTTGGCAAAGCACGGTTGTCTGTCACCATGATCCAAGGGAGTAGAATTTGGATCCTGTGGTGTGCTGTTCAGTCTGATCACAGGTGGAGACTCAACACTCAGCGCCATAATTACTGTTTTCTGGCAGGAGACTTACACCATTGACTACTTTTTCCACAGTAAGCTCGCCAGTGGCAGTGGGTCCTGCAACTGCACGCGACACAAAACATCATCCTGTGGCAAAACCACTGGCATATATAGACATCTTCAAGGCAATAAGATAAATACTGATTGTTTCCTGAAATTAGTTAGGCAGTAATGAAAGGGCACAAGTGAAACCATGAAAAATTGAGAGATTAGAAAGTATTTTGTTTCCGAGGGTAATTAGAATCTGGAATTCTCTGCCGTCCACCTTTGTTGAGGCAGAATCCATAAATATTTTTAAAAGCTAGTTGTATAGTCAGTTCGAAAAAGAGAAATGTTTAAGAATATGGGGAGTATGTAGAAAAGTGGGATTAGACTAGTTGGCTCATGATGAAAAATGCCAAATAGACTTAGGGTTGAAGGCCTGTTTCTGTTCGGCAGCATTCCTAGTGTTCAAGATTGATGTGGTGATGTCTCATTCTGTAATTTTCTTCTGATGAGGAAGAGCCTGACCTACACACTGGCCACCTGAGGAATAGAAGGAAGTAGAACATACAACCTCTTTACTATGACAGTGTACGTTGGAGTTCCAACAAGCTTTGCTGCCTGGTGATATTTTTAAATGTTGTAAATTTATTTTTGTGGTCTATTATCATAACCCTGCTAATTTGGGATTTTCATCCATCCAAAGATTTTGTGCATTCTATCACTGAACTAGATAAGGCTTCACTGCCATTTTCTGCCTTTGAACAGTCATTCATTTCAATAGGGTAGAGTTTTATGAATTAGTTACAAATCTCTCTTGGAAGCCAGTATTTGCTTGTTTTTGGGTTTTTGTTATGGGATTCAGAAATTTTTAACTAGATCTTATTTTCTACAGGAATGTGCCCAGTATTTCCATGAAGTGAAAGATAAGGACATAAAACATGCACTTGCTGGACTCTTTGTGGAAATTCTAATTCCTGTAGCTGCTGTAAGTATTTTCTATTCTAATATTTTATAAGGAGAAATGGAAATGGATAAGGAGATAATGGATAACTGACGAATGCTATTGCCCCGCATATTTTTCAAAAGCTTTGTTATTCTGTAGCTATGTTCATGTTTTGTCTTGTAGGAAGGAACATTTGTAATTTTAGGGCAAATGTCTGTCAGAAAGGGAAAAGTAACATTGGGAATAATATTCAAATGATTGACTTTAAACTTTTTAATCAAATATCATTTACTGGTTCCCAATATACTCATGAGCTCAGCTTAGTTAAATAGTGTGTAACTTTTCTTTTCAATTCTATGAAACATAATTTGTCACTGCAGACTTTATAATTAACAATTTACAAAAGAAAATGTGATTTAGCCATAATCATTTAATGAATCATGAGGTAAGCATTCTCTTTAAAGATTAAAATATCATTAATAGTTGTTTAGTAGTACAGAAAATGAGTATTACTGGGAAAATGCATATGCTATCTAAGCTTTTGGTCCTGAAAAGTGCCCAGTCTACCTTTGATTACCCTGAACGGCAAGATGTCTCAAAGTTTTGAGCTAGCCATTGCACATTGTTACTATGCAGTAGCACAAATGGTATTCTCCACTAACAGGATGCTGCGTCAAGCTGAAAAGATGTTCTGTGGTGTATGAATTATAGTGCCGGTGTGATGCCAGGTCTACAGGCCAAATGTCCCAATGATTGCCAGATCATATCAAACAGCACGTACCTTCAGCTGTTGGTTAGGTACTGACGGGTACCCAATCAATCTGTGCTTGCATAACTCGAAACATATTGTCCAACATTAGATGTGATTCTATGATTGGACTACGCCTGCTAAACAATCCTGATTGTGCTAAGAATTACACTGGAAAGTAATTTAAGATAAATCAGATGGGCTCACTTACGCATGTAAGAAGCTACATATGTTCAAAAACAGTACCTTGTTCTTAGCAGACAGAAGGAACATGCCCACACTTTATACCTTCTTCATCTAAACAGAAGCTTAGGGAACATTCATTCCCCAAGGCAATGCCATGACCAATCAGAGTCAATTTGCCCAATTTTTACAATTTGAACAATGCTGGGCAGCTAACTGCTTGATGCTGCATTCTCCATGCCGCACCTGCACCAAGCAGAGTCTACTTGCCAACCAATCAGCACCCTCTTTTCATGCAATATTAATTGTTGTTCCTCTATTTCAGTTTGGCAATTTCTTGCAAATTATCCGATGAATGAGACGAGATGCTTAGCTGGCATGTGTAATTTTTCAGCAATACTAAAATATGATACTATTATCAAAGAATCAGAAGGAATCAAACTTGGTCCATACATAATTGAAGGGATTGTGGTATTGAATTTGAATGTATAATAGACATGCAATCAGAAGCGTAGCGCATGATGAGTAAATTTTGGAAAAGCTCTTTAGACTGAGTGGACTTGAAACAGATTGTTGATATTAGGGATTGCAAGAATGCTATGTCATTCGGCAAAGATCAGTGGCATGATTGCATTAACTAACACCTTGATAAGGTACAGGCTATAGTAGGATAATTACTGTCGTTTATTAGTGAAGATTCAAGGCCACCTAGCAAAATTAACAGAAATGTTCATGTACAAAATGCGGTGCACCTAAACTGGGCAGAGACTTGCAGTTTAGTGCATTAGCTATACTTACCCTGAACATTGCTATTCCATTATCATCTAAGATTTCCAGAATTTAAAAATAAAATAGGGCAACTACTTTTGAGAATTAACTTAAAGGACTCTTTTTGTTTTAAAACAGAGGTTTTCCAATTAATAAAATAGTACACCTCTCATAACAATTAATTACAAAGATTTGGTTGTCTTCTCAGTTGTTCAGGACTTACCTGCCAATTACTTGGCCACCAACACTAGTTTGTGTTTGACCAGATCCAATTGACTCTAAATCCAGACGTGAATGCAGGGTGAAAGCCTGAACTAGATTTTATACATCCACCACAAACAAGGGCTCTAATGTTTCAGGTACAAGATCCAGCACCATCTTTCAGAGCAGCTAGAGATCGATGCAGCTTTCTGAATGCTATCCATGTTCTGAGAACTACAATTTCAAATCGCAGCAGTGTCAGACAGGATGCAAAATGTCTGAAGCATTCTTAAAGCCACGACTTTTCACATTTTGTGCTAAGTATGTGCAGTTGCAGCATTAACAAAGATAGGACAGTCTGTAATGATGGGACAAATCTGTACAAGTTTATAACCATATGACCTGTGAGGGGACATGATAATATCAGTTACCGGGATGCCATGAATCTCTGGGACGGCACAATTTGGAAGTTACAATATGCGGAGACTTGCAGATGTTTAGAATTAGAAAAGGTTGATGACTTCAATGTGATGTAAGAAAAAATGGGCAGCTTACCACCACCTTCTTGAGGGCATATAGGAATGGGCAGCAAATGCTGGTCTTGTCAGCTCAGCTTAATTAAAATTAAAAAATCATTGAACCTAGTATTTAGATACTACACTAATCTCACCAAACTTGGTTGTCTAGGCTGTTAAAAATGAAGTGAATGTGCCATGTCTGAAAAATTTTGTAGAGATGCTCTATCAGACCACCTTTGAGCTTTCATCAAGAAAGAAACATTCATTGGTAAGTGCTTTTAAATTGTCATGTTTGTGATGAATGTGAATCTTGCTTTTCTGCATTATTTTATCTTTCCATTTGAAAGTATATCTTTTACTTTTTATAAAGCTATATGTAGCAGCTCAGACTAATAACCCCAGTAGAAGCTACCTTGACAAATCCTACACCCAAACCTGATCTCACATCAAAGAACAAAGAACAATACAGCACAGGAACAGGCCCTTCGGCCCTCCAAGCCTGCACCGATCATGTGTTCCTAGCTAGACCATCCGTTTGTATCGCTCTATTCCCAGTCTGTTCATGTGGCTATCTAGATAAGTCTTAAATGATCCTAGGGTGTCTGCCTCAACCACCTTGCTTGGTAGTGCATTCCAGGCCTCCACCACCCTCTGTGTAAAATACGTCCCCCGCATATCTGTATTGAACCTTGAACTTGTGACCCCTTGTGTTTGTCATTTCTGACCTGGGAAAAAACTTCCAATTGGTCACCCTATCTATGCTCTTCATAATTTTATAAACTTTTATTACGTCGCCCCTCAACCTCCGTCTTTCCAGGGAGAACTACCCTAGTTTACTCAATCTCTCCTCATAGATAATACCAGCAACATCCTGGTAAACCTTTTCTGCACTCTCTCCAAAGCCTCCACGTCCTTCTGGTAGTGTGGCGACCAGAACTGGATGCAGTATTCCAAATGTGGCCTAACCAACGTTCTATATAACTGCAACATCATATGCCAACTTTTATACTCTATGCTCCGTCCAATAAAGGCAAGCATGCCATATGCCTTCTTCACCACCTTTTCCACCTGTGCTGCCACCTTTAAGGATCTGTGGACTTGCACACCCAGATCCCTCTGTGTGTCTATACTCCTGATGGTTCTGCCATTCATTGTGTAGCTCCCCCCTGCATTAGATCTACCGAAATGCATCACTTCGCATTTATCTGGATTAAATTCCATCTGCCATTTCTCCGCCCAATTTTCCAGCCTATCTATATCCTGCTGTATTCTCTGACAATGTTCATCACTATCCGCAACTCCAGCAATCTTTGTGTCGTCTGCAAACTTACTAATCAGACCAGCTACATCATCTTCCAAATCATTTATTTATATATATATATATATATCACAAACAGTAGAGGTCCCAGTACAGAGCCCTGCGGAACACCACTAGTCACAGACCTCCAATTAGAAAAAGATCCCTCCACTGCTACCCTCTGTCTTCATCGGGTGGCATGAGAATGTGATGGCTAGATTTGCCAAGCATTTGGTGTAATTTCTTTGCCTTTTTTAAATTTAATTTTAAATTGAAACTATTTTGATTTGCATAGCTTTTGTATTTAAAACAGACGCAACTCGATACATGTAAATGAAACTTCAATCTGCCTTATCTTTTGTGAGACTTATGATGATGAGACTTACTCTTTATATTTCACAATGTTGACATCTCTACTAGTATCATACTAATCTAGTTCCTTATTGCCTAATTGGAAAAATTATCAATGTTTTGGTGCTATAATAACAGATGATACTTGAACGTCATTCTTTGCTAGTCATAAATTTATACAAGACCTAAACCTTAAGACTTGAGTTCAATTGGTAACCTGGCCTAATCATAGAAGCCCTCCAAGTGTTTATTTTGTGGCTTGATACTTACAGACTTTTGCTATATCATATTTTACAAATCCATGGCAAAATCTTAATTTAAATAAAATTCTAATTCAAAAAGAAACGTTCTAGCACAATCCCTCAATCACAGCGATCAATACAATGCCTTCAAATATTGAACATAACTTCACATAGATTAACTGGGAGGGAACCCTCAGCTTCGTCAAAGAAGAAATCCAGCAACAATACATGGGAGAAGACTTCACTCTGGACCCTTCTCAAGGAATCAGAGCAGCTTTTGCTAAGGGAAATAACTCCTTCCTATCCATTTTAATTCTTCTCCTCATTTTATATACGCGAATTGAATCTCCCCTCATCCTCCTGTTTCAAAGAAAACGACTTAAGTTTATCCAATCTTTCCTCAGAGATAAAGTTCCTTATACCTGGCAACACCCTTTTAAATCACCTCTGTAGTCCAATCACATCCTGCCTTTAACATGGTCATCAGAACTATATGTAGCACCCGAGCTGGAGCCTATCTAGTGTCTTATGCAATGTTAACACTACCTCTCTACTACTATATTTGATGCAACAGATAATAAAGGAAAGTATCCTATATACCTTCTTAAGCACTAACTCCCTTATCTATATGTCTTGCTACCTTCAGCGATCTGTAGACATGCACTCCAGTGTCCTACCATTTATTCTATAACCCCTTGATCTGTTTATCCTTCCCAAATGTATCCCCGTACATTTCTCCAGACTGAATTCTGTTTGCCACTTCACTGCTTGTCAATCTATTGACTTCATTCTGCAAATTTTTTGCTATCAACCATTCGGCCATTTTCTGTATCATCTGCAAACTTCTTAATCATGCCCCCCTTTGGTTAAGTTTAAATCATTGATGTACAACAAGAAAAGCAAAGGACCCATTGCTGAGCCTTGCAGATTCTCACTGGAAATGGCTTTCAAGTCGCAAAATCATCATCGACAATTTGCTTTTTGTCACTGAGTCAACATTTGGATCCAACTTGCCACTTTCCCTGGGATCCCATGGACTTTTATTTTTCATACCAGCCTGCCATGTGGGACCTCTGAAGCCTTGCTAAAGTCCATGCAAATTACACCAGACATGCTACCCTCAATCAGGATAGTCAGACATGACAATTCTTCAATAAATCCATACTGCTTGATCTTGATTAATCTGTGTCTTTCTAAGTGAGGGTTTATCCTATCCATTTTTCCAATTATTTCACACCACCGCGGTAAGGCCTGTGTTACTCTCTCTATCTATATCCCCCTTTCTAAAAAAGATGTGCTGGCAAGCTTCCAGCACCACACCTGTAGCCAAAGAGGAGCGGAAAATGATGGTCAGAGACTCTTCAGTTTCCTTCCTTGCTTCTCTCAGCAGACTCAGATAAATTTTTATCTAGGCTTGGCAACTCATCAACTTTCATAGATGCTAAGCATCTTAACATTTCCTCTATCACAATATTTATCCCATTCAGGATTTCACACTCATTCTCCCTAACTACAATGTTAGCACCATCATTTGTTTTGTGAAGATAGGCACGGTGTTTATTAAGAACCATTCGCATGTCTTTGCCGCCACACACAGTTTGCCTTTTTTAGTTTTTTAATAGGCCCTACTACTCTTTCCTTAGTTAGTCTCTTGCTCTTTGTGTATTTATGCAACATATTTGGGTTATACTTGATGTTACTTGCGTATGTTTTTATGCCCTCTCTGCTTTCCTAATGTTTTTAATTTCAAATCTTCAGGCATTTTGCAGTACTGAGCTCTCACAATCTAATGTAACTTTTAAAAAATCTTATCCTACCCTGCATGTTGCGTGACCAAAATGTAACCTCCCTACCACGGAGGTCTTAGAATCATTGTGGACTATGATTAATTACAGAAATGGAGGAGGGAGAGAGAGAAAATATAATCCAGGATTCTTGCTTTTGCTTATTATCCAGTAATACCTGGAAACAGCTCGTGTCTGATATGCTGTCAAATCAAGTAGCAAATTAGGGACGAACAGGCTTCCACAAACCTTAATCATCGTGCCCGCGAAGGATTCATTTAAGAAAAATCTGTTGGACTTTTAAAATTAATGACACTGTCAACTTTTACTCATTGTGCACCTTGTGTGAAAATTCCCAAGTGAAAAACTATGGAAAGAAACCTTACCAAGTACCATACCAGTCATACTCGATATATAGCAGGTGCAAGAAAAAATGGACATTGGGGAAGTTACCAGATTTCCAGCACCCATGGAACCCATTATAGAATGAGGCATTGCCGTCAGAAGAGGAGGCGAGAAAACCTGAGGGAACTCTCACTCTTGCACTCTTCCTCAGGCCTCCATCTTGCCCACAGTTGCAAGTTCTTGTACACAGCTGCCACCAACTTCCCATCTCTACTTCAATCTCACATTACCTTTCAATAGTTGCATTCAGAGAATCCTGAGATTTTGGAAACCTTTTGCAAGATCACAAAAGAGTTGAAGTTTTACCCAGAAATTGCAAGTTTCCTGATCCATTTGTAAGAGTTGGCATGACTGAGTAAACTTCACAATTGACCAGCAAAACTTTAAATTTTGATCCCTGTCTAACTTCTGCTGGTTACTTACCTCTTGGATAATTTTGCAATATCTGTCTATTCTCTTTCATAACTGTTGTCATTAATTTTGTCTGTCTTCTCAGGCCCTGTACCCATTGGTTACCTGCCTGCTTTGCGTCAGTCAAAAACAGTTCTTTCTCAACAACTGGCACATATTCCTTCAGAATTGTCTGTCTCATTTAAAGGTAAGGACTACACAATGAGCAAGATCCATTTGACCAAGAAAAACAGAGAAACTATAGATTCCTTAACAAAAGTTAGCAAAATGAGATTAATTCATGATGATCGGGTCACAATAGAACATAGAACATAGAACATTACAGCGCAGAACAGGCCCTTCGGCCCACGATGTTGCACCGACCAGTTAAAAAAAAACTGTGACCCTCCAACCTAAACCAATTTCTTTTCGTCCATGAAATGATTTTTGATTTGATGGATCAAGACTATCATGCTAAGAAACCTGCTGGTCTTTGGGTGCAAGTTTCTGGTTCAAATGCTGTAATCATATGAAAGGTGTAATTTTAAAAGTGCTTTAATTGTAACATCTCTTCTTCTCATTTTCCTCTGTCCTTTTGCTTTCTGTTTAGCCAAAGATGATTATTTTTGACCAAGTCTTTTTTATTTTTCCAATAAGCCACAAATAACAAGACAAACTAAGAATCAGAGATAATTTTCTCCTCTTTGATTTTCTATTTATTCGCTGCTACTTTGAACTTCAAAATTGAAGTAGCACCACTGGATTAGCAACTAACCTAAATTTTGGCCCCTGAGAGTAATGTTTATTTCTTCTTTAATGTACCATACTGTTTACTGTACTTATTTTTGTTTCCATTAAATTTGTTTTGGACTTGAGTATTGCTGCTACTTAAATAAGCTGAATGGTTAGAGATGGTTTTTGCTGTGAATTCCAGACATTAGTTTCATTCGGAAACTCTTTATGCATGAATATCATTCAATTTATTCTTGGTGCTCCTTGTGGCTGTAGATGTATATTCTGTATCGTTTTGTCTTGCTGAACTCCCTACTAACTCAATTACATCTTAATTTCTGCTTATATCCAGCATCAAAAAATCCTCTCAAGCGGAAAAATGCTTATGATGTTCATAGCATGTTTCATTATTTAAGTCATGTCTTCCAAAGATGTTATTTTAAACATTCCAGTTTAACTCCAAGTTATAATGCTAGCAGTGCATTGTAGTGCTTTTTGTTATGTTTAACATGAGCTGTTCACATTGCTGTATGTTGTACTTGCATTCGTTCATCAAATGTCATTAAGAATTTATGTTTGTGCTTTGTTCCCCATCTAACACGCATGGACATCCCATTCTCATGCTTGTTTATGTTTTGCTGTCTTGCATTGCTTTATTCAGATGCCATCTAACAACACTATCAGAAAGCAAATAGAAACTCTGCAGGTGAGTATGCATGTCAAGTTTTCACACATATAAAGTCTAGAAAGTTGGTAATAAACAGATGATATATAAATATATCTTCACACAGGTAGTTTTTTTTTTGCACTCTGCTGCAAACTAATCTTCATTAAATTGCAGTGATTGCATTACACCTGTTAATCTTCCATGAGGATGGCCTCACGTTTAATTGTGTGAAGTGACCTGATAAGGTCTTCACCATTACTTCAAGCATAACAAAAATAGTGAAACTGAGTAAAACTATATTAGTAGTTAAATAATATCTACCAAAATAGATTGTTAATGTTATTAAGGACAGGGGGAGGATTTCTCCTCTTGCCACCTGTCTGTGAACAGGTGTTTTTGATTTTTGATTTCCCCTTTTATAAATGGTGGTGTATTTTCCCTAAGCCTTTTTTTGGAGCGATCCAATCCTCTATTAATAACCCCACAGCAAACTTGACATAAGTTAAATTAAGAGGATAGGTTTATTTTACACGTGCAGCTGGACAGTTAAGACTATGGCATTAAACCACTTGAGGTTTGATTCCTTTTAAAGTTTTGCAACATTTTAAACATGGACTTCCTCTGTCCTTTATCATAAACTATGCTAAATTTAACTGAATGATTGAGAGATAATTGGGGATGGAGTTTTATGCTTTACCAATGAATCCCACATTCTGTGAATAAAACAAAAACTAATCCCAAATCTATCACTAAATTCTTAAACACTTGATAGGAAGGGGGGAATATAACATGAGACTTTTGATCTGCGCCTTAAGATGGTGGACAGACATTGTGGGTCAGGAGATGAGTTGCTTGTCTTGCAAAAATCTGGGTGGATATTAGTGTGTGACATACTGAAGTAATAATCTTGGTGCCAATTTAGCCTAGTAAGGATGTGAAAGAAACTAGTGGGAAACAGGGCCCAGTAATTATGAAAGTAGTAGTAGGTTCACAGTGTACAAATTAAAACAGGAGTAGGTACATTGAAATACATAAGAAATAGGAGTAGGCTATTTGGTCCATAGAGCCTGCCTTGCCATTCACTAAGACCATGGCTGATCTGAAAATTCCACTTCTTCTATTAAAACTTCTAATTCCAGTGTTGGCTTGGGCCCTGCCTTTGACTTTGCTCTGTAAGCTTTTTATTTAAATTTGTATTGTAAATGCACTCTTTAGTCACATGATTCTCTATAATCTTAAGGTTCCTTATCCCCAGACACAATTAATTTGATGGCCAACTCATGCACCTTTGACTAAAGTTCAATAAGAAGGTGAATGAAAACGTTCTATCCTCCGCAAACCGCAGGTCATCCAGAGCTTTACTGCCCATGTCCTAATGTTCACCAAATCCGGTTCACCAGTCACCGGAAGCTCTAACCCTTGTTGGCTCCTTGTTAAGTAGACTATTTCAAAATTCTCATTTTTGTTTTCAAATTCCTCCATGATCACACCTCTTCCCATCTCTGTAATCTCCAGCCCTACAATCCTCCAAGATGCCTGCATTGCTCTAATTCTGGCCGCTTGAAAATCCCTGATTTTAATTAGCTGTATGGTTGTGGTTGTGCTGTTAGCTGTTCAGGCTTGAAGGTCTAGAGTGCTTTCCCTAAACCTCGCTGCCTCTCTACCTTTCACTTCTCCTCCAACTTGTTCTTTAAAACCTAGCCCTTTGACAAAGCTTTTGGTCTTCTATCTCCTTATGTGGCTCAATGTCGATCTGTGTTTTATAATGTTGCTGTGAAGCAGTAGTCGGGATTTACATAAGGGTATGTTCTCTGCTCATTTATCCACACCTTGCAGCTCTGAGCTTTCCTGTTCAGTTGCCCGTAAGAGCCTAGCAATTTGAACTCCAGTGAGCAATATGACTAGGGGAATCATTCATGAGGTGGTACCCTGTTGCCTTCCTCACGTGTGCTTAGATTCTAGCCCTTCTGCTATCACCACCAAACATTCGCTGGTTCCATTGTTTGCCATGTCTGTGAACTGCCTTAGACCATTTTATTACATTGTAGTGCTGTATAACTGCAAGTCATTGTTGATAGTAAAGCAATTATGCATTTGTGATGCCGTCTTTTGTAAAAAAATACTTTTGTTAGATTTTAAAGAAAGACCTCAAATACTTCTGTGTTGAGTAAAATGATATATGCTTACTAAATTATTTACATCCTCCAATGAAGCAGACTGTTTTACACTAACTGTAAAAAGTGCAATATTGTTTGACTGATCAGTGCAGCTTTGCAAAGGGTTGCAAACTTCATGGATTATTGAATAGCATAATATACTTGGAAGGTTTTTAAAATGCACTTTATGCACTGAAAATTTAAATCAAGATCTAATTGTCAGTACATCAATTTCTGAGTAATGGAGCAAGCAGTCCATCGTCTCCTGAGACAGATGGATGTCAGTAGTAATAATAAGAATGAAGGAAATCAGTAACAGTAATAATGAAACAAACCAAATCTTTCGAGATAGAGTCACTTCCTGTATAATTTAAACAGTTTCTTAGATATTTGTTCCAGTATCAAAATGTTTACAGGTGTTTTGTATGTCTATTTTTTACCTGGACTGGTGCAAATAATGTTTTGTGTGGAAACTGCATGAACATGGTACATCTTTGTCTTCTATTGAAACATTCCTTTGTTTCTTCTTATAGAACAAAGATCCCAAAATGTCTCGAGTTGCACTGGAATCACTGTATAGGTTGCTGTGGGTTTATGTAATCAGAATTAAATGTGAAAGCAACACTGTAACACAAAGGTGGGTATAGATAAGCAAGTGTATTTTAGAAAGATCAATGAATTGAATTAGACACTTATGTTGAAGCAAAATGCCATTTTAATAATAGTATCAGAAATTTTGCGTAAGGAAGAAAGTTAACATAGCCAAACTACTGCGGCGATCTTTGAAACTTTCACCCAATTATAAAGTATTTACTTGACTGAAATACAAGCTGGGTAGCATGGTGGCACCGTGGTTAGCACTGCTGCCTCTCAGCACAGGGACCCAGGTTCGATTCCCAGCTTGGGTCACTTTGCAGTGTATGCATGTCCTCCCTATGTTTGTGTGGGTTTGTTCCGGTTTTCTCACACAGTCCTAAAGACCTGCTGATTAGATGCATTGGCCATGCTAAATTCTCCCTCAATGTACCCGAACAAGCGCCAGAGTGTGGTGACTAGGGGATTTTACAGTAACTTCATTGCAGTGTTAATGTAAGCCTACTTGTGACAGTAACAAATAAACTTTAAACTTTAAAAGTAGGGTACTGCAAAAACCAGTGGTGTCTGAAAAATAGACATTTTTTTTCCTGCGCTCCAGTGAACCTTAATTTTACCTGATGCAGCTCAGAAGTGCAGAGTTGATCAGCTTTGCATGCCTGATTTTTCCCATGCTCCAGTGAACCTTGACTCTACCTGACCTAGTGCAGATTTGACAGAGATGGTTGAACTCACCCAAGAACAAAAGACTTTTGTCGTGTTCAGTGAGGTAGAAAGCTATGTATTGTACTTGGGATCAGGCCATAAGTCAATTCTTGCTACAGTACAGAATACCTGCATTGAGATTTGATGCCATTAAGGCCACCCAAGTAGAAACCCACAGGCTTAAGTTCAAACTATGCACTTGATTCCAAAAAGCTTTTAAGTTCCATGGGTGCTGGTTGCCATCTTACAGCTGGCCCAAATCAGTTCAAAGAAAGTTATTGAAGAGTGCTCTACAGTATTGCATGAATAACAAACAAATAGTTTCAGTTACAGCTGCAGGCATTTATAACAAAATTTCAATTTGATTGATCTTTTGTCATTTTACATAGGTCTCTTGATGTAGGGAAGTGAGGGAGGCATGAAAGAGTTATTAACTCCAATGTGTGAGAAGTGAATTATTATTAGCAAAGACATGGCCACTAATCTAAAGTGCTTTGTAATCAAATCAGTTGGTTTTTCTTAGTCCCATGGTCACTGAGTTAAGGTATTTCGATTTGAATTAAGGTGTTGTGATTTTGTCCCCTCAAAAAATCAGCAAGTTCTGAAATCCGACAGACTCAGTCCAGAGGTTGCCTGATTTGAGGTATTCTATCTGTATTTCATTTAAGATACAGTAACATTAAGCACCTTCTAAATTACAAAAATAAATGCCTGGGATAGTTACACTTAACAAATTATGTGTACCAAATGCTAGGAATGTGATGGCGCACCTGAAATCTTTAGGGTAGGGTTTGGGCCTAGTTCATAAATATGTAGTTACACTTCGGAAGTCTCAATGATTGACCTATATTGTATATTTTCAACCATGTCTCACATGAATTAAAACAAATGGTATATTTAATCTCAACTCATTCAGCAACATAGAAGAGCAGCAGTTGTTTGCAAATGACAATCAAGGCAACCTGTTTATTTCTATGTTTATTTTGTACATTTTGGGAAACTACTGAATTTTTAAGTTTTATTTTTCTTGCTGATTTACTAGCATGTGACAAATTCTTTGATAATTACAGTCAAAAAGTAATATTTTTAGTAACAACAATACTTCTTTAAAAATGTTCTACATATCTGATGAATAATCCATCTGATCTAAATTTTGCCACGGAGAAATCAGTCTGATATTTTCAAAGTAGATTGTTTATTAATGATTCATTGATTTGTAAAGTTAGAATATCTCAAATTACAGTTGCATGCAATGTTCTGAGACAACATTGCACACCTGTTAGCTTTCTTGGAATGTTTGGTATTGTGTACATACATTCAGACTTCAAATAATTCATCTTTCTTAAAAATTTATTGTTAAAATATGTGCAACTCGCCTATTGTGTCCATTCTGGTATTGATCCATTTTTAATCCATGTTTTTCAATTCTGACTTTCTAAACAGTCGCCTTTTGAGCATTGTATCAGCACTTTTTCCCAAAGGCTCCCGCAGTGTGGTTCCCCGTGACACGCCTCTGAACATATTTGTCAAGATTATTCAGTTTATTGCTCAGGTATGATTTCAGTAGTAATATTTATGGTGTAGTTCTGGATTATTCAAAAAGGTTTTAGAACATAGAACATAGAACATTACAGCGCAGAACAGGCCCTTCGGCCCACGATGTTGCACCGACCAGTTAAAAAAAAACTGTGACCCTCCAACCTAAACCAATTTCTTTTCGTCCATGAACCTATCTACGGATCTCTTAAACGCCCCCAAACTAGGCGCATTTACTACTGATGCTGGCAGGGCATTCCAATCCCTCACCACCCTCTGGGTAAAGAACCTACCCCTGACATCGGTTCTATAACTGCCCCCCCTCAATTTAAAGCCATGCCCCCTCGTGCTGGATTTCTCCATCAGAGGAAAAAGCTTTGATTTCTGTATCATATAAAATCTAAACCAAGTATCGAAATTTCATGAGCAGGTATAACATTTCTACTCTTCATTAACTTAAACAATGTCTGTTAAGCTTTTAAAATATTTCTCAATATTTTGTGTGCATATGATTACATATTCATGTTCCAAACACCTTTATACTGAAGGCAGAATCTGCTGAGCTTTCATTTTTCTAATATGTCTGAATATTTCACGTGTGTTTGTATGTGTATATGTATTCATACACACACTCAGAACACTTGCTTCCTGGAGGATGCACTTGTTTGTATGGCGACCTCTTTCTCTACCCACCTCCCTCACTCAGCATGTCCATTTCTCAACCCGTGGGTGGGAGTGTGTGTGTGTGTGTGTGTGTCACACATGGACACACGCACGCCTGCCTGCCACTCACCCATATGTATTTGCTCCTTGTTCGAGGGGTTTCCTATTTCCTATTTTCCCTTTGCCCCCATGCATTGAATTCTACGTTTTTGATCTCATTTACTCTCCTTACCTACCTCTGCAATCACTGCTAACTTTAAATCCCAGACTTGGGACCCCATAGTCTTGAGTACTTCAGTCCCCCTTCCTGTGCATCTCCGGTTCACCACTAATGGCTTCATCTGTTTTCACTTCTTTCTCTTCTTTAGAAAACTCTTCCTAATATCTTCTGCATACAGTTATATTCTTTGCTTTTAAAAGTCTCATGAAAATTAATCTCATCGACAATCCTTTTAGTATTTTTCCCTAACCAACAGTTGAGATCCTGGTTCTTCGTTAAATGCCTAGTTGCCTTAAAGGATCTGCATACAACTTTTAAGTTATTTCTTGAAGTTGTGCAAATTTGGAGTTCTATTTGCATGTGGATCTTTAGACATTTAGACAAAATGAGGCCAAAACATTTTGTTCCAAAATCCCAACAGTTACGTCCAGCTCCTGCCTGTCAGAATCCACCAACATGACCCTGGCTGGAGCTTGCAGGACTAGTATGCTACCTAATTAGCATGGGACAGACAAAATCATACAGCGTTCTATGCTGGAGAATCTAGTGAAGTCATAACAGAGGCATTGCCACACACATTTAATAATGCATTCAAAAGAGGTATTGGACAAGAGGACTGATGGATCAATCAAGAAAGGGTGTAAGATAAACCCAATAATTACAGATTATTTTAAATTGGATAGTGGGGAAGCTTCTAGAAACAATTATTTGGGATAGAATTAATAGTTACATAGAAAAATGTGGCTTGATTAGGAAGAGCCAGCATCGATTTCTTGAGGGAAGATTGTGTTTGACTAACTTGCTGAAATTCTTTGTAGGGGTAATGGGGAAGTATTCTGAAGGTAATGATATTGATGTGGTGTACATGGACTTCGAAAAGGCATTCGATACAGTGCCACAAAATAGACTTTTGAGAAAAATTGTAGCTCACGGAATAAAAGGGACAATATCAATGTGGGAGGCAAAATTGACTAAGAGGAAACAGCTAATAATGACAAATGGATATTTTTTGTGTTGGAGGAAGGCTTGTTTTGAAGTTCCCCAGGGGTTACTATTGGGACCCTTTTTTTTCCAAACATAAATTAATGATCTAGATCTTGGTGTGCCGGGGACAATTGCAAAGTTTGCAGATGACACAAAACTCCCAAGCATCGTAATCTTTAAAGACAGTGTGGAAGTTCGGAAGAACATTGACAATTTGGCGGAGAGGCAGATAGCTGACAGATGAAGTTCAATGCAGAGAAGTGTGAGGTGATGCATTTTGGTAGGAAGAACATGGACAGACAATATAAAACAAGGGGTACAAATAATGGATGTGCAGGAGCAGAGAGACCAAAGTGTATATGTGCTTAGGTCGTCAAAGGTGGCAGGACAAGTTGAAAGAACATTTAATATAGCATGCAATATCCTAGGCTTCATTAATAGGTGCATAGAATACAAGAACAAGGAAGTTCTTGTACTCTGAACTTGCAGTGGATAGTGGTTAGACCTCAGCTGGAGTATTATGTACAGTCTAGGTTGGGGTGTTGCGTCCAGTTCTGGACACCACACCATAGGAGGGATGTGAATGCATTGGAGAGAGCGCAAAAGAGGTTTACAAGAATGGTTCCAGGATGAGAAACATCAGTTATGAAGATAGATTGGGAAAGGTGGGACTGTAGGCCAAAAGGTGATTTGAACAAGGTGTTCAAAATCATGAGGGGGATGGACAGTGTAGATAGGGAGAAACTGTTGTTGCTTGTAAGTGGATTGAAAACAAATGGACACATTTGAAAGTTTGACTTGTTTTTATTTTAACAACAGGAGCGACTTGATTTTGCAATGAAAGAAATCATATTTGATCTACTTTGTGTTGGAAAGCCATCAAAAACATTTGCCATTAATCCAGAGGTAAGACTATTGCCTAAGTAATCTACCTTTTAGCATGTTAATAGCTGGCATATCAAGGGTACATATATACAGTTGAGATAGAACTTATGATTGTGTAGGATATTTTTTCTTTGTTACAATAAATTGTACAAATCTTTTGTAGTCTTTTCATAATGAAATAATATCCCTACTGATGGAAAATATTTATGGGATATTCACATTTTAATGTTCTACAAGAAAGCTTCTACTTAATTCTACTTTTAGTATGAAAAGTAATGTTTGCTGTCCTGGGTTTTGAATTTCTCTGTTATTCCAATATGGAAGCAGTTATAATGCCCCTAAAAGTGGATTCTGAAATTTGCAATTAGCTGAAATAACCTACATTTTGCCTGTTTACAACAATGGTCTTAGTGACAAGTCAAGTCTGCAGCTAAACATTCCGGCACTAGTGAAATATTGTGGTGGATGCTTCAAATCTGAAATAAAAACAGAAAATGCTGAAAATACTCAGCAGTGAGTTCTGATAGAAGACCATCAACGTTAACTCTGTTTCTCCACAGATGCTGCCTGACCTGAGTTTTTTCAGCATTTTCTGTTTTTTATAGCTAAACATTCCAAGTGTACTCCAGACTTGGACTTATTTGTGAACAATGCCTTTGCAGATCAAATATAGATTTGTACGTTGTAACTCTAATTTATTTAAGGTCTTCCATGTAGCGCACACACTTCTTATCAGAGCCGCACATATTTGCTGTCACATTTCAATTGTATTTTGTTGATTAGCTCTGAGTAAAATGGCAACAAGCTACAGTTGAAAAGGTTGGGAGCCTTTGAATCAAATGTGATGAAAGTGATATGAGAAATTTTTATGGGTTCATGGAAGTCACCAGTGAGATGAAACTGCATACAAACAGTTTTAGGTTTGTCCATCGCCCTAGCCTGCTTATCCACAGTATTCTAACCCTGAATCCCATTTGCAGACAAAAGCCCATCTAATTAAGATTTATTGTACCAATATCCATACCAGTAAACCAGGTGATCTGTTTTAGTAATATTGGTTGAAGGATATATATTGGTCAGAACACCTGGAGAGATACCTCTGTTGTTGTCTCAATTCTGTTGTTGTTTCAATAATGTGTAATGAATAAGATTGTCATGCTAATTCAAGTTAAAATGGAATAGTGAAGAAGGTCATAAGATCTATGAGTTCTGCCCAACAATGAGCATGGGTAGCTTGGTTACTATGGGGCCGATTTTACCAAATCGGGACTAAGTGCCGGGTCCGGTTGTCAAACGGATCCGCGCCCGGCAGCCGCGCTCCAGCGCGCCCATACGCCTTTTTTCGGCGCCGGCCTATTGGGCGGGGCTTAGCGCTGTTGGAGCGGCCGGAGCTCCAACTGCACATGTGCAGTTCGGAACAGACCCCAGGTAGCGCGCCCGGGCGCGAAAGGCAAAGCAGCACAGACAGCAGAGAGGATGAAAGGAATTCCCTCTGGAGGATAATGTCCACGTTATAATCACAGGAACTAAAAACCTTACAGTCCAAAATCTGGGATAATATTACAGGACAGGGATGGCGGGATATACATTTTGAAATATTATCCCAGATTTTGGACTGTCAGGTTTTTAGTCCCTGTGATTTGGACATTATCCTCCAGAGGGAATTCCTTTCATCCTCTCTGCTGTGTGTGTGTGGGGTGGGGGGTGCGGAGAGAGAAGGGGAGTGACGTGTCTGCCCCTGGGGGTGGGGGGGGGGAATCGGTGGCAGACTGGCAGAGCGCCCCCCCCCCCCCCCCGGGGGCAGACACGTCACTCCCCTTCTCCATCCAGGGAAAGGCAGAGCAAGGGTCGACGGACTGCAGATCAGAAGGATGGTGGAGGGAGACCGGCGATCAAGCTAGGTCGGGGGTGTGCCTCCGGGGGGGGGGCTACCTCCCAGGGGGGGTCCAATCCTGGGGGGGGGGGTCTGCCGGCGGGGCCTGCCTCGCAGGGGGGTCCAATTGGGGGGGGAGGGGCAGGGGGGTTGGCTTCGGCGGTTCCCCTGCTGAATTTGAGTCCCATTCGGACTTTTATTTAGCAGGTCGTTTAATGCGCGGACGCGAAATGGGCTGCAACCTGGTAAAGTCGGATTCATCGGTAAAGTTGGGCGTGAGCTTCATTAAGTCGATTTAAATGCATGCAAATGCATTTAAATCGTCGCGCCGGCCGATTCGGGCACGCACCAGACCCGTGCCCGATCGGGGCTCGGTAAAGACGCGATCTGCCATGAGTCGGGTGCAGATCGCATTTTAGGCCCGACGCCCAACTTTACCGCGATTTCGCGCCAAATTTTGGTAAAATCGGGCCCTATGAGAACAGGAAAGCCCAGGGTGAGACTTACTGGGAGCAAAGCATAAAATGTTCACACCTGGCACTGAGTACCTTTGAACGAGGAATTCCTCCGGGAGCATGCAAGCAAACATGCCAGATAATGCTTTAATCATCATTTTTTTAGTTGTTATAACTCTCAAAGTCCTCAATCTTACTGCTGTTCTTGGCAACGTAAATCTCTTTTTAATCTGATATTGTACTACTTCAGTTAGCCGTGGTTGGATCTCGTTTATCATGGAAATTTTGTTTCTCAATGGATGGCCAATTTGTTGAGAACTATAAAGTATTTTTTCCCATCATCCCTTTTAATCACATCCTACTTTAGCCCATGCACCCCTCTCATCTATATTTATGCTTCAGACTCTACTTTTGGACTTAAGTAGGTCATCCTTGAACACTAGATTCTGTTATATTATGATCACTGTTTCCAGGATGACCCTTACAATCGATTACAAATTAACTCCTGTCTCATTGCACTAGATAAGGTGTAAAACCATCTATTTCCTAGTTGGTCTGATGACATGTTGCTCAAGGAAACCCTCTCAACTCCATTCCATGATTTCATCATTCAAACTATTTTTGCCAATATGATTTGTCCAGCCAATATGAAGGTCAAGGCCCCTCATGATTATTGCAGTATTTTTAATGCAATCTCCTCGCTCCTTGATTACCACTTTGTCCAACATTATAACTACCATTTGGGAACCTATAGAGCACTCCCACTAGTGTTTTGGCTCCTTGTTATTTCCTATCTCTACCCATGCTGATCATACTTCCTGATCCTCTGGAGTGAACAATAGTTGCAAAGTAATGTCAAGCATTGGTTTGGCTTCTGCTGCCACATTGAGTTGTTGCTTATGGAAAAACATTAGCCTGAGCCTCTGGATTACTAGTCCAGCGACATTAGGTTGAGTGTCTTGGGTTACAGGAAGACATAGACAAGATGGGCAAATGGGTGAATAAGTGGCAGATGGAGTTTAACCCTGAAAAGTGTGAGGTGACGCACTTTGGAAGGAGTAATTTGACAAGGAAGTATACTATGAAAGGTCTGACACTGGGAAGTTCCAGAGAACAAAGGGACCTTGGTGTGTTTGTCCATAGCTCTCTGAAGGTGGAAAGGCAGGTTAATAGGGTGGTGAAAAAGGCATATGGCACACTCGCCTTTATCAATCGGGGTGTAGATTACAAAAGCAGAGAGGTCATGATGGAGTTGTATAGAACTTTGGTGAGGCCACAGCTGGAGTACTGTGTGCAGTTCTGGTTGCCATATTATAGGAAGGATGTGAACGCACTGGAGGGGGTGTAGAAGAGATTTACCAGGATGCTGCCTGGGATGGAACATTTAAGTTATGAAGAGAGGTTGGATCATCTTGGATTGTTTTCGTTGGGGCATAGAAGAGTGAGAAGCGACCTGATTGAGATGTTCAAGATTATGAGGGGCATGGACAAGGTGGATAGAGAGCAGCTGTTCCCCTTAGTTGAAGGGTCAGTTACGAGGGGACACAAGTGAGGGGTGGGAAGTTTAAGGGGGATTTGAGGAAAAACGTTTTACCCAGAGGGTGATGACAGTCTGAAATGCACTGCCTGGGAGGGTGGTGGATGCGGGATACCTCACATCCTTTAAAAAGTACCTGGATGAGTACTTGGCACACCATAATATTCAAGGTTGGCAAATGGGATTAGGTGGACAGGTCAGGGCCCTTCATGTGTTGGTGCAGACTCGATGGGCTGAAGGGCCTCTTCTGCACTGTAGTATTCTGTGATTCTGTGACGTTACCACTATGCCCCTGTCTTTCTTCACTATTGGGAAAAAAATGTTTAAAACAAATATTTTCCCACGCCACAATATATTTTTGTACATGCAGAGTAGATGCAAACCTGTTGTCATCATGAAGTACTTTTGCACAGAAGAATCAATTGCTTGCCAGTTATATTCCCATAAGTGTCTTTCATTGCACTGATAATTATTTAAATGATGAAATAAAACAAAACTAGAAATTTGAGTATTTTATTTATGAATGTTTGCTCCTTGAGCAAGAAATTTCTATCTGGCGAAAGGGATCAATGGATATGGGGGAAGGCGGGATCAGGATATTGAATTTGATGATCAGCCATAATCAAAATGAATGGCGAGCAAGCTGAAAGGGCTGAATGGCCTACTCCTGCTTCTAGTTTCTACATTTCTAAATAACCTTGAAACTAGAGCTGCTACCTTATTTCTATTTAACTGTATAATCAGTAATTTGTCACTGCGTTTTCACATTTGTTTTTCAATTGTTCATTCAAAACTGATTAAGTTTTCAGTCAAATTTCACATTGAGGATGTAATCAAGTCCTCTTTTTCTTTGAGTAAAGTTATACGTAGTGTAATAATATGTAGTGTAATAATAGTGTAATAATATCCAGCATGTCCTTGAATAAATTGAAAGCACCGATTAAACAATAACTTCTGTTTGGTTAAAATTGAATCCATCACCGGTAAATCAGCATATACAACAATGCTTGGAATTCATACACACATCTCACACACATGTATTTAGGCCTTTTCAGTGCACGATAAAGAATATTTTAATCAACGGATATGAGAATTAGATGATGCATACAGTACAATTTTAAGCAATGTTTTGATCAGTGGATGACTAAAGATAAAATTGAAATTCTGCCACTTGTTGAATAGAGGTTGATCATGATTACATTTCTTACTCCTGAAAGAATTGATTGTTGCTCATTGTTATGTTTCTGTTACAGAGAATGAACATAGGTTTGAGAGCATTCCTTGTAATTGCCGATAGTTTACAGCAGAAAGATGGGGAACCTCCAATGCCAACAACAGGAGTTGTTCTTCCATCAGGTAGTACACTGCGAGTAAAGAAAATCTTCCTGAACAAAACCCTCACAGATGAAGAAGCTAAAGTGATAGGTTGGTTTGGCGTACTTGAAAGTTATATTTGTATATGTTAGCCTCTTTTAGCAGCCTTCTCGTTACATTATATTTAAATTGCAAAATTCTTACATTTTTTGTATTTTTCTCTGATTCAACATTGCATGCCGTTGCAATAAATGAGTTCTTTCATAATCTGTGCATGCATTTTAATTGCCCAATTTCGAAATAAATCAGTCAGAGCTGGAAAAGAAATCTTTATCGCTGCAATTGGCTTGTTAGGTATATGAAGTGAAGATCTGGTTGATATCAAAAAGCAGTAAAACAAATGGTTCATAGATGGCATGATGTCACTGTGGTTAGCACTGCTGCCTCAACAGCGCCCGGGACCCAGATTAAATTCCGGCCTTCATGACTATCTATATGAAGTTTGCATGTTTCTTCTTGGTTCGCTGGTTTCGTCCTACAGTCCAAAGATGTGTGGGTTAGATGGATTGGCCATGCTAAATTGCCCCTTAGATGTACAAGGATGTGTAGGTTAAGGACATCAGAGGGGTAAATACATGGGGTTGCGGGATACGGCCTGGGTAAGATGCTCTGTTAGGGATTCTATGAGTTAAACAATGGCTTAAGTTATCATATGGATTTATTAAGCAATAAACAAATAAATTAACAGTGGCAAAGAAAAGACGCTACTTTTGCCGAAGGGTAAAGAAAAGGGCAAAAAAGATATTCCTGCAGCCTATATGTCAGGAACATTTGGAAAATAAATAGTTCATTCAGTGGAAGTAGGAAGACTACAGAATTCTAATTCATCATGATCACATGGTGTAAGGAGGTGAAATGCTCTATGAAAACTATGAAAATAGGAAAGCCATTTCAATGAAGATATCCATCCATCAACCAAATATAAACTGGGAAAACCCAAATGTTGTACAGAGTTGGTAAATATAATGTACAATTATTTTATCACTGTACCGAGTGTCATCTTGACCTGTTGTCTGTAAAGGGTCATGTAAAGGATAATGTACAGGAATCAATTTTATTAAGTTTAAGGGGCAGCGACTACAATATGATAATATTTAACATGACTTGAGAGTCAGAAATATCCAGACCAGAAGCTAGGTTTGTAAACTGAATTCCGTGAACAACTAAAGCAAATAGATACATTGAATAGTACTCCATTCCCTTTAAAGATGTCACACTGAACATGCAGGACAAACGCAATCTAAACAAACTTGATCAAAAATGGATTGACAAGATAATTGAAGGTGAAAGAGATAAAATAACCTCGCCAAATCCTGCAGAGGTGAAGTGGTTAAGTGGGATTAATACAACAAAACACAAATGAGTTAAAAGGGTAATGATGGTGGGAAGGAGGGACCTGGAGAAGAAGGCATCAGCAGAAGATAAACATGAGCAATAAAAAATATTTTACTGAAAACAACAAAAGGGCAGTCAAAGAGGTGAAAATCATAAAATGTAAACAGAAACACCTTGGTTGTGAATGAAAGATCATTTAAAATTTTGAATTACTGTGTCATTCACAAGGGAAGACATGAATAATGTGTTACCCAAAATTACAGTCAAAGACTTGTAATGAGATGGAAGCACTAAACAGGTGAAAAGGGCTCAAAATAAACAAGTCACTAGAAGAAAAATGGCACTAAGTGTCAGCTGTGGCTCAGTTGGTAGCATTCTCACTTCTGAATGACAAACTGTGATGCTGCCTTTTAGATAAGATGTTAAACCAAGCCCTAGGTGGGTATAAAAATCCCATGGCATTATTGCAAAGAGGAACAAAGAGTTATTTTTGGTGTCATTTACCCCCAGTCTACATCACAAAAACAGATTATCAGGTCATTATCACATTGTTGTTTGTTGTGAGCAAATTGGATGCCGTATTTCCAACATGACAGTAGTGACTGTAAAGCACTTTGAGACATCTCTTGTCAGTCATAGAATAATAGAATCCCTACAGTGCAGAAAGAGGTCATTTAGCCCATCGAGCCTGCACCGACAACAATCCCACCCAGGCTCTATCCCCGTAACTCCACATATTTACCCTGCTAGTCTCCCTGACACTAAGAGGCAATTTAGCATGGCCAATCCACCTAACCTGCACATCTTTGGACTGTGGGAGGAAACTGGAGCACCCGGAGAAACCCACGCAGACACTGGGAGAATGTGCAAACGCTACATAGTGACCCGAGGCTGGAATTGAACCTGGGTCCCTGGCGCTGTGAGGCAGCAGTGCTCAGCGCTGTGAGGCAGCAGTGCTCAGCACTGTGCCACGGTGCCGCCCAGTTGCGAAATAAGCAAAAGTCTTGCATTTTTCAATTCACAGAATGCTAATAGAGATGAGAAAGGGGTTTTGTGAAATACCCAAAGGTGATGAGGGATATACGGGGCACTTGGTTTTGGGAATGGGTGGATGCAGATGGCTGAGTGAGACAGTTTGGTTTCCAGTCGAGTAGAAAGATGCTAATACTTCTCCTTTATCACAAAGGAATGAAAGAACAGAAAACTACAAACCCATTATTTTCACCTCCATTCCAAGTAAAACACTGGAATAGATTGTCATGAGTGAATTTGAAGAATATCTGTATTGAGTAATATCACCGAGAAAATAGTAGCCAAAACTGGTTCAGGAAAAAAAGCAGCAAGTCTGGTCACCCTCTTTGGCAGCTTTAAAAAAGCAATGCCCAAATCAACTGGAAAAGCATTTGACAAAATTCACCTTTTGAAAAGACGTTTGACAAAATCACTCTTGAAAGGCTTGTCAAGCTCAAAGATATGGTGATGCAGAAGCAATCTGGAAAGTGGAAAAAAACTGGCTGAAGGATGGAAATCAGTGTGCACTTATTGGAAGAAATGGGTCATAACGGAGGAACATAGAAACTAGAAGCAGGAGTAGGCCATTCGGCCCTTTGACCCTGCTCCATCATTCATTATGATCATGGCTGATCATCAAATTCAACATCCTGATCCCCTTTTCCCCCCCATATCCCTTGATCCCTTGAGCTCCAAGAGCTATATCTAATTTTGTCTTAAGTTCAGGCAATGTTTTGGCCTCAACTACTTTCTATGGTAGTGAATTCCACAGCTCACCAGCCTTTGGTTGAAGAAATTTCTCCTCGCCTCAGCTCTAAAAGGTTTACCCTTATCCTCAAACTATGGCCCCTAGTTCTGGACTCCCTCACCATCAGGAACGCTCTTTCTGAACATAATAAACTATGGCCCCTAGTTCTGGACTCCCTCACCATCAGGAACGCTCTTTCTGAACATAATTTCTCAACATAAAATAAGTTGACCACTTGATGTCGGATTAAATGAAAAAAAAATCACCAGTGTGAATTTTGGTCTCTGTGCTGAGTTAACCACCAGATTTATGTTCCTCAATTTATTCACAGCTAAACGGCATCACTGGAAAGGCAATCATTTATTGTCTTTTACTAATTGCCCTTGAGAAGATGATGATGACCCACCTTCTTGAACCACTGCAATCCGTGTGTTGAAGGTGCTCCCACAGTGTTGTTAGGGAATGCTGGAGACGGAATCCCCAGGGCCTGGTGATCTATATCCAGGTTGCTAAAAGAAGTGGTTGTGGAAATAGTGGATGCGTTGGTTGTCATCTTCCAAAATTCTGTAGATTCTGGAATGGTCCCGGCAGATTGGAAGGTGGCAAATGTAACCTCACTTAAAAAAAGAGGGAGGGAGAAAATGGAATTATGGACCAGTTATCCACTGAGTGCAGTGAAGGTTCACCAGACTGATCCTTGGATGACAGGATTGTGGAATAAGAAAAGATTGGGTTGACTAGGCTGGTATTCACTGGAATTTGGCAGAATGAGAGGGGATCTTATTGAAACGTATAAAGTTCTGACAGGGCTGGACAGACTAGATGCAGGGATATTGTTTCCTTTGGCTGGGTGGTCTAGAACAAGGAGCCACAGTCTCAGGAAACAGGATAAGCCATTTTGGACTCAGATGAGGAGAAACCTCTTCACTTAGAGGTGGTGAACCTGTGGCATTCTCTACCACAGAAGGCTGTGGAGGCCAAGTCGCTGAATATATGTAAAAAGGATATAGATAGATTTCTAGACACTGAAGTTGTCAAGGGATACAGAGAAAGAGCAGGAGTATGGCATTGAGATAGAAGATCAACCATGATCATATTGAATAGTGGAGCAGGTTCAATGGGCCAAATAGCTTACCGCTCCTATTTTCTATGTTTCTAATGAATAGCAATGTATTTTCAAGTCAGGAATGTGTGTTACTCTGAGGAAAAATTGAAAGTGGTGCTCTCAGGTCTGCTTGTTCTTGTAGGTGGTAGAGATTGTAGGTTTGAGAAGTATTGTCAAAGAAGCTTTTGACAAGTTGCTGTAGTGCATCTTGTAAATAGTATAGCCACATTGTGTCTGTGGTGGCAGGAAAGAATGCTTAGTATGGTGAATTGGGTGCCAATAAAGAGGGCAGCATTGTTCTGGATGATATCGAGCATCTTGAATGGTGTTGAAAATGTTCCTCCACATTGCTTACTTTTGCCTTGTAGGTGATGGAAGTGTTGGGGAATTGGGCTGTGAATTATTTGCTACAGAATATATAGGTTCTGGCCCCTTGCAGCCAACTGACTGGTCCAGGTTTCTGGTTAATCTTTTGGGAGGTTGGTATTGGGAATTTGACTTTGGAAATGCCATGGAATGTACAAGGGGAGGTGTTTTGACACTGTCTTATTGGAGATGGTCTTGCCTGACATTTGTAAGGAACAAATAATACTTACCACTTATCCACCCAGGTCTTGTTGCACGTGAGCATGGAGTGTTTCACAAAAAAATTGTGAATAAACTGAACACTTTGCAATCATCAGTGAAAAATATCAGTTTTGAGCTTAGAACAGAAGAAAGGTCATTGCTGAAATTAACTGAAGATGGTTGGGCCTAGGACACTGCCCTGAGAAACCTCTACAGTGATGTCTTGGAATTGAGATTGTTAGCCTCCAACCAAAACCATATTTCTCTGTACTGGATTGGACTCCAGCCAGTGGAGAGTTTTCCCACTGACTTCAGTTTTACTGGAGTTCCTTGATACTGCGCTTGGTCAAATGCTGCCTTGATATCAAAGGTATCCACTCTCACTTCACCTTTGGAATCCATTTCTTTTGTCTATGTTTCAACCAAGGTTGTAAATAAGGTTGGAACTAAATGGTCCTGGTGGTACCCAAACTAAGCATTGGTGAACAAGTTATTGATGAAGTGCTGTTGATAGCGCCGTTGAAGGTACTTTTCATCAGTTTGAGCACTGAGACTTCTGAGGCAGTAATTGGCCAGATTGGATTTGTCGTGCTTCTTGTGGACAGAATATACCTGTGCAATTTTTCACTTTGCTGGGCAGATGCAAGCTGGTACAGCTTGACTAAGGATAAGCCTAATTCTGGAGCACAACTCTTCAGCATTACATCTGGAATGTTTTTGGGACCCGCACCCTTTACTGCAATAACAAGAAATAACATTTCTTGTTATTTTTGCTGAAAAGCTTAATACTTTTGGTTAAAGACTGGCATTTGTGATAATGGGAGGAGGCTGAGATGGATCAGCCACTTAACATTTCTGACTGACGATGGTTGCAAATTCTTCACCCTTGCCTTTTGCATTCACATGCTGGGCTCTGCTGTCACTAAGGTTGAGGATATTCATGGAGCCACCGCCTCGTGTTAATTGTTTAATGCCTACTGCCATTCACAGTTAGAACATAGAACATAGAACATAGAACATTACAGCGCAGAACAGGCCCTTCGGCCCACGATGTTGCACCGACCAGTTAAAAAAAAAAACTGTGACCCTCCAACCTAAACCAATTTCTTTTCGTCCATGAACCTATCTACGGATCTCTTAAACGCCCCCAAACTAGGCGCATTTACTACTGATGCTGGCAGGGCATTCCAATCCCTCACCACCCTCTGGGTAAAGAACCTACCCCTGACATCGGTTCTATAACTACCCCCCCTCAATTTAAAGCCATGCCCCCTCGTGCTGGATTTCTCCATCAGAGGAAAAAGGCTATCACTATCCACCCTATCTAAACCTCTAATCATCTTATATGTTTCAATAAGATCCCCTCTTAGCCGCCGCCTTTCCAGCGAAAACAATCCCAAATCCCTCAGCCTCTCCTCATAGGATCTCCCCTCCATACCAGGCAACATCCTGGTAAACCTCCTCTGCACCCTCTCCAAAGCCTCCACATCCTTCCTGTAATGTGGGGACCAGAACTGCACACAGTACTCCAAGTGCGGCCGCACCAGAGTTGTGTACAGTTGCAACATAACGCTACGACTCCTAAATTCAATCCCCCTACCAATAAACGCCAAGACACCATATGCCTTCTTAACAACCTTATCTACTTGATTCCCAACTTTCAGGGATCTATGCACACATACACCTAGATCCCTCTGCTCCTCCACACTATTCAAAGTCCTCCCGTTAGCCCTATACTCAACACATCTGTTATTCCTACCAAAGTGAATTACCTCACACTTCTCCGCATTAAACTCCATCCGCCACCTCTCGGCCCAACTTTGCAACCTGTCTAAGTCTTCCTGCAAACTACGACACCCTTCCTCACTGTCTACCACACCACCGACTTTGGTGTCATCAGCAAATTTGCTAATCCACCCAACTATACCCTCATCCAGATCATTAATAAATATTACAAACAGCAGTGGCCCCAAAACAGATCCCTGAGGTACACCACTTGTAACCGCACTCCATGATGAATATTTACTATCAACCACCACCCTCTGTTTCCTATCCGCTAGCCAATTCCTGATCCAATTTCCTAGATCACCCCCAATCCCATACATCTGCATTTTCTGCAGAAGCCTACCATGGTGAACCTTATCAAACGCCTTACTAAAATCCATATATACCACGTCCACTGCCTTGCCCCCATCCACCTCCTTGGTCACTTTCTCAAAAAACTCAATAAGGTTAGTAAGGCACGACCTACCTGCCACAAAACCATGCTGACTATCACCTATCAATTCATTACTCTCCAAATAACTATAAATCCTATCCCTTATAATTTTTTCCAACATCTTGCCGACAACAGAAGAGACTCACCGGTCTATAATTCCCGGGGAAGTCTCTGTTCCCCTTCTTAAACAATGGGACAACATTCGCTAACCTCCATGGTTGGATGTAGCAAGACTGCAGGACAGATGTGTAGCATTGGAAGATTACAATGTTTCACTGCCTCCAAGCTCAAGCTGGGAGGTTTGCCCCTTGACAATAGCTCAAGTCTAACATCAATTCAAGTGATGGCAGCAAGCAGGGTAAGCAGCCAATCACATTGCAGTATTCTCTCAGCAAACAGGAAGTTAAAAACACTGATTTGCTTCACTTTTAATTAAAAATTTAAGAAAGTGAAATTAAGAATGATGATTAGAATAAGATGGAAGCTAAGATATTGTAAACAACTTTTGAAATTGTGGATTTTATCATGGAGAAATTTGACATTCCATAAATATATAAAGTGAGCTTTTCAAGCTGACTGTTTAGCAGTAATTATGAAGTTAAAATGCTATTAGAAACAATGTTGTGACTCATTCCATAAGGTGTAACTCTGTCAGTGGGTTTTATAGCATTAAAATTTTTAAAGTTTAAGTTTAATTGGAAGGCAGTTAGGGACGGGCAATAAATACCTGGTCCAGCGAGCGACACTCAGGTCCCGTAAAAAATATTTTTTACAACATTGCATGCTGTGGGCATTCTCAACAGCATAGAGTTACTGACATCAACTTTACACCATGTGCAGATTCCCAGAGTTTCTGTCAGTTTCTGAGGAGCAATGATAGCCAATGCTGATGGCCTCCCCATCATCACCACTGCAAAATCCAGGCCTTTGTATCGTAATTAATCAGATGTGCTTCTCATATTTTTAATAACTATTGCTGGTTATGTCTCCAAAAAGCTTTTCATTTAAAAATGAATGTAACCTGCTGCATCTATTACTTGTAATATTGTTTCAAACTGTTTTCCGATTGACATTTCGTGTTTGCTTCATCGTTTTGTTTTTGTTAAAAAATTTGAACGAGCCAGTGTGATAACAATGCCAAATCATCTTTGTCCACTAGGGATGTCGTTTTACTATCCACAAGTGAGGAAGGCTCTTGATAGCATTCTCAGACATTTGGACAAGGAAGTGGGAAGATCTATGAGTATGACTAACGTGCAGATGTCCAACAAGGAGCCTGAGGACATGATCACGTAAGCACTAAATACATTTTAAAAATAAATCAGAAATGGATAAAATCTCCTTTGAGGATGTGAGCATTGATAACGACTAACATTTAGAATTATAGTTCTTCATTGGATGAAGTTCCTCATTGGGTGTCATTCTAACAAATCGTTTCTGCATCTCCCCTCAAGTCTTGGTTCTTTCTAAAGTATGATTCCCAGAATTGACCACACACTCCATCTGAGACCTGATCAATGTTTTATAAAGTTTTAACATAACTTCCTTGCTGTATACCCCTTTTCTCTATTACTATAACCAATGTAATCCTATAAGTTTTTTTTAAAAAATCAGCTTTTAACTTGTCCAACCCCCTTCAAAAATAGGTGCCCCAGATCTTTCCCTCATCCTTCACTGCCTTTTGTACCATTTAGTTTATATTGCCTTTTCTCATTTTATATGCCAAAATATATCACCTTGCACTGTTCTGTGTTAAATTTGATCTACAAAGTGTCCGCCTATTCATAAAACTATTTTCTGTGGTCTGTTATTATTCTCTTCATAATTTATTGCACTTCTGAGTTTCATGCCATCTGTGAACATTAATATTATGGTTTGTGTATCGAAGTACCGGACATTGATGTGTAACGAAAAGAGCAGGCATCTCAATACTACCCCGGGGAGAACACAACTAATGTATTACCCCTCCATCTGAAAAAAAAGCATTTGTCATTACTCAGTTTAGTGTCTCTAAGTTAATTTTGTATCCACACTGCCAGTGTCCCTTTAATTCCACGACTATTAATTTAGCTGTACCCTCTCTTGTGGTATTTACTTAAAAGCCAATTGAATGTCCATATAAACAACATATAACAACTCTCACTCACCTGATGAAGGGGCAGTGCTCTGAAAGCTTGTGGCTTGTGCTACCAAATAAACCTGTTGGACTTTAACCTGGTGTTGTTAGACTTCTTACTGTGCTTACCCCAGTCTAACGCCGGCATCTCCACATCATATAAACAACGTCAACTGCATTACTTTATCAACCGTTCTTGCATCAAGTAATTCAATCTAATTAGGTTAACATGTTTACTTCATGAACATTTTTTCATTTCTCCCCCAGATTTCTTCCCCCCCCCCCCCATCCCCATCTATTCGATTAAACCTTTCAAAATTTTGAAAGCCTTTATAAAAATCTGCCTTAATTTTCTCTGCAGTAAGGATAACAATCCCAGCTTCTCTCGTATCTCTATATAACTGAACTTCCTCAGCCTTTGTATCATTGTGGTAAATTTCCACTGCAGTAATATGTTTAGAACTGATCTTGCATTCACAGCACATTTGCAGTTCACAACTGAACACCATATAATTGACTACAGCTTTAGACTCCCAACAATTCATGCTAACTTTCATTTCTTTGCCCTTGTTTTTAGTGTTAATGTAAAGTCTTGACATGGGTTGACTTTTGTTTCCAGTCTGATGCATAAGCTAAGAGACAATTTGATATCATAGACAACTGCTTTTGCATCACTTTGTGCAGGATCAGGATGTTATGTTGAATTTAATTTGTGTGGGTTGATTATTTTTATATCCCTATATGAAAGGGGAACTGCTCATAAAACATTCTATTGCATTCAAAGCCTCCCCAGTCTGCCTCTCTTCAGCTGGGGAGCTTTCAATAGTATGTGCTACAGATTTATTCGTGGCCAGTGGAATTGAGACTTGAATTCCTAATGCCCCTAACTGTGAGCTTCAAGGCTGATTTGCTTTTTTTAAATGGTTGAAGAATTATAGAATGGTTGGGTAGGTGAATTGCACCTTGTTTTGGTTCAGCTGAATTTGAACTTTAGTTCAGAGTTCCTTGAGGAATATTTGTTTGATAAAATTTGTGTTCTTAATTTTTAACCTACTACAGTCTAAAGCTGTAATCAATTACGCTATGTTCATTTGTGAACTGCAAATGTGCTATGAATGTAAGATCAGGTCTAATCATATTATCGCAGTGGAAATTTACCACAATGATACAAAGGCTGAGGAAGGTCAGTTATATAGAGATATGAGAGAAGCTGGGATTGTTATCCTTATTGCAGAGAAAGTTAAGGCAGATTTTTATAAAGGTTTTCAAATTATGAAAGGTTTGATAGAAGAGATGGGGAGAAATTGTTTCCACTGGGAGGATGATCATAGGGCGTAGATGTAAGATATTTTGGAGGGGTAGGGGAAGACATCTGGGAGAGAAATGTAAAAGTGTTTATGAAGCAAGTTATGAGGAGGAATGCATTGCCTGAAAGAGTGATGGAAGTATACTCAATTTTCAAAAGGGATTTGAAAATACACTTCACAGTAAAATTTGGCCTACTGTAGGTAAAGTGCAGGGGAGTGGAACTAATCAAATAGCTCTTTCAAAAGTCTGGCACAAATATAGTGGAAAGTCAGGGAGGATGGGTGTAACTGCGTGTGGGAGGTTAAGAAGAAATAAATGCTCATGTTTCTGGGGTCATGATCCATTTAGGGAATTAACATTAAGAAAAATCTGAATAACTGGTAATTAAGAGAATAACACCACAAGATTAACTGTTTTTCAACAAAAATGTTATGTATTCAAGAATTAAAACAGTCTTTACAATATAGTTTTACAATAAAAGTTATAACTATGTATGCTACGCACCTATTTTTACTGCTTACTTCCCTTATAAAACACATCAAGCTTAACACAAGAAATATAAGCAGGGGTAGGCCACAGGGCCCTTCAAGCCTGCCCCATCATCCAATGTGATCATGGCTGATCTATGTAAAAGTATGCCAGAGTCCTAAAGTAGTGTTTTTTATTTCAAAAATATACTTTATTCATATATAATCTGAAAAAGATTATAAAAACATTTCCAATCATTACCACAGTAATTTGCGATCATATTTACATTTTCCAGGAGATCAAAATTTAGTGTTCAGTCTAAGACCATTATATATATTTCAGTACAAGTCCAGAAATCTTTATGAAACTATGTACATTGGTCAAATTGCACTGTGTGGTGCTTTAATAGAGTTACACACAGTTAGAAATTATAGTCAGTCCAAGGGCTTTTTCTGGTTAGGAGCCCCTTGGCCTATATTGGCTGAAAGGCATTTCGATCACAGTCCTAAAATAGGTACTTTAATTTTCCTCAGTTACAACTATTCTCAAAAAGAGAAGAACTTAATATGATAACCCAACTACCTGTCTTGGAGACCACACCAAGTTTTGTATATCTGAGCTGGTAGATTGTGTGATGGTACTTTGTACACTTGCATTATGCTTGAAGAGCCTGTGAGAGATGAAAGACATGAATTAGACCCAACTAGGGAAAGGGGTGAAAGTATCATTGTGTAGATGATCATGTTTTAGTTAGAGGCAGTACTACGTCAACATAAGTGAATGTGGGGTGCCACTGACTGCATGATAGCTAATTCTACCTTCAGGCACCTCCATCTTCCATCTACAATGACAATGCACTCCATCACCACCTGCTTCACAGCTGTCAAAGTAGTATTTACTGGAGAGCCACTCCCGGGTTTTGTGTCTTTCCCCTATATTCTGTGCTCTCTTCTGCAAGGAAGTAAGCAAGAGAGCTAAATGAGAGAAGTAGAATGTTTGAGAGGAATGGAGGATGACATTTGTGGAGAATGACTGAAAGATAGATGTGAGATATCAGTAAGATGAGGGTGTGTTTCAGTGTTGGTTTTTATATGGGATGTGAGGAGCTATCTTGAAAGAGGTGAGTGGGTGAATCTGCAAGGTGTTTTGGTTGAGAAGTGCTATTCAGGAGAAAGCTGGAAAGTCATTGAGGGGATTGGCACTTGAAGGTAATGTGCCAGTCACTTTCTTGCCCTGAAAAGGCCATTGGAATACTTTCAGCCTGTAGCTACAAACAACAGACCATAATTCTGTTACTATCAAAAGCTGACCTCTTCCTTCTAGCCACCACATTTACAACTCACAGCATTACTTCCTGGGATGCCTCAGAGAACTGTTGAGCAGTCATTCCACATTGGGTCCCCATCAGTAATGTTCTTATTTGTGTCCTGTCAATTGCAGAGTGGGTCAATTGATGCATCGTTAACAGCCAGGTAATGGCTGTGATCATGCTTGCTCTTCTCAAATGGTCAAGAAATCCAGAAGTGGGATGCTCATGACGTGGCTCAGTTAAAGAGCCATGGCCAAATCTGTTCCACTTTCTTTCAGGTTTCTGACCAGTTGCTGGAGTACCCCTGCACTGCGAGCAGGTCGATAGGTTAAAAGTCTGCCCAATGGATTGGATTACCTCTCTGATGCCATATGATCCAATGATTAAAGCTAATTACTGCTGAGATTTCTGCTGGATACAAATTTCAGAGTTTTCAAACACACTATTTTATATTTTAATTGCATCACATTTGGATTAAGTATCATAAATCTACTTAGTAAAAATTAATCTGTCGAGATGACAGACTTGTATCGACTAACATGATGCTTGTTCGGATTGTAATACATGTTGAAATCATATAATCCATTCTTTTAGTGTGTTTGTTAGTGATGAGTACCTCTTAGTAGTGATGAGTAGTGGAACTGAACCCACTATCAGATCAGCCATGATCTTATTGAATGGCGGAGCAGGCTTGAGGGGCTAGATGGCCTACTCCTGCTCTTATTTCTTATGTTTCTTATGAGTAGTAATATTTATTCAAAATCCTTCATTGTTTACATATTTAAGATGCCAAGTTGCAGCACTCTCTCCAAACAGCTTTTCTTTATAACTCAACTGCGTTAATACATCTTTTCATTACGTCTCATTCTTCTAAGTAGTGGTTTGCTGATATTTGTGAACAATTTGCCAAGATGAATTTTGTCAATTGCCTTCAGAGTTTTGAAAATAAACTGCATCACCTCAGTAGGGGGCGGCACGATGGCACAGTGGTTAGCACTACTGCCTCACAGCGCCAAGGACTTGGGTTCGAATCCCACCTTGGATCACTGTCTGTGTGGAATTTGCACGTTCTCCCTGCGTCTGCATGGGTTTCCTCCAGATACTCCGGTTTCCTCCCACAATCTGAAAGACGTGCTGGTTAGGTGCATTGACCTGAACAGGTGCCGGAGTGTGGCGACTAGGGGAATTTCACAGCAAGGTTCATTGCAGTGTAAACCTTACTTGTGACTAATAAATACACTTTAACTTTATCTTCTTTTCATAAAAAATTAAACCACATTTCCTTAACATTCCCTGATGATTGGTGCACAAAGGAGATTTCCAATGTAATATGCTAAAGTCAGTGGGGAGACTTTCTACAATTAGCAAACCATAAAACACTAAGGTGAAAAAAAATCAGAAATAATTTCAGCAACTTTTTCTGGTCGTAAGAATTATTGTGGTTAATCATTTCAATGTTTTTGTGTTTTAATAGGGGTGAAAGAAAGCCTAAGATTGATCTCTTCCGGACATGTGTGGCTGCTATTCCCAGGCTGATTCCAGATGGCATGAGTAGGGCAGAACTTGTTGAACTCTTGGCAAGGTGATGCATTCATTTCACCAAAAATTAATAGTGGTTTTACATGTTGGATCATCATATTGTAATCCTATTTTAATACATAAAGCATTGAATTACATAGAATAGAAAATAGTACAGCAAATGATGCATCAGTTTTGCTTTGCTTAGATGAGCACCATGTCTGGCAGCAAAACATAAAATCAATCATAAGACTTCAAAGTGGAGCAAAATGAAACCTTCCTTTGCTCATTTGGTTAATCAAATCATCCACTGAGTGAGCGTGCCTGGTTGACTTGTCCAATATTGTAAAGTTGCTGTTGAGACTAAGAGAGCTTCAACTTTAGTTTCAAAGAAGAAAAACAAATGGAGCTTGGAAAGTGGCAGCCATTTTGAGACTTTGATGAAAGATTAATCGGCCTGAGACATTCACTCAATTTCCCTCTCTACAAATGCTGCCAGAG
This sequence comes from Mustelus asterias, assembly GCF_964213995.1. NCBI lineage: Eukaryota > Metazoa > Chordata > Chondrichthyes > Carcharhiniformes > Triakidae > Mustelus > Mustelus asterias. The sequence continues at coordinate 113,058,167 of NC_135801.1, read as the reverse complement.
CTGTTGAATGTTTCCTCCATTTTCTGTTTTTACTTCGGACATTTAGTAACCTGCATCTTTATAACTCAAGATGTATATGTTATACACTCTTACTCATAGTAATTGGAATATATTTCATTTTGTTTTACAGACTCACCATTCACATGGATGAAGAGCTTCGAGGTCTGGCATTCACTACTCTACAGGCTTTAATGGTTGACTTTCCTGACTGGAGGGAAGATGTTCTGTCAGGGTTTGTGTCATTCATTGTCCGAGAGGTGAATGACGTCCATCCAACGCTCCTAGATAACTCTGTCAAGATGTTAGTGCAATTAATAAACCATTGGAAACAAGCAGTTCAATCTCAAATGAAAAGTCAAGATTTGCAGGTAAAGACAAAATTCACATTGAATTTGCAGTGAAAGACTTCATTACAGATCAACCACTATTTTGTTTGTGACTTAACACTTCCATATTATCCACAGCGTGCTGTTCCCAATGGAGCTTCCCACACGCTTCCACTAGAACGGAGCCCTTATTCTTCTGTCTTCCATGCAGCAGAAGGTTTTGCCTTAGTGGTTCTTTGCAGCTGTCGGCCAGCCACCAGGAGACTTGCTGTCAACATTCTAAGAGAAATTAGAACTTTGTTCACAGCTTTGGGAGTTTCAAAGGTTAGTGCTACTAATAGGTTTCTGTTTATTATTAACAGTTGTGTGATGCAGAATTGATCTGCTGATTGGCTTCCTTGTGCTGTATTATTTGTGATTCTATATTGCTCATTATTAGCCAATTTTAAAAAAAAATGTTGGTCCTTACTTCTAGTATCCAAAACTTACTGATGTGTTGATCTTTGAAAAAAAAAGGATAGGTTTGACCAGCAAAATTTACAGCATAGATTATCCTTAAGAATTTTATGTTTCAGTGAAATCACCTCTCATTCTTCTGAATTTGATTGAATATAGACCAAATCTACCTCATCTCTCGCCATCCCAGCAATCAGTCTAGTGCATTCTCATTTAACTTCCTCAAAGTATATCCTTCCTTGGGTAAGGAGATTAAAATTGTACAGAATACTTCAGATGTAGTTTCACCAAAACCCTGTATTATTACAGCAGGACTTCTTTACTCTTATACTTCATTCCTTTGTCATAAATGCCAACATATCATTTAGTGTCACCTGTGGTTCAGTTGGCAGCAGTCTTGGCTCTTAATCAGAAGGTTAAGTCCCACTCTAAGACTTGAGCATAGAAATCTAGGCTGATATTCCAGTGGAATATTGAGGCAGTGCTGCACGGTCAGCGATACTGGCTTTCGATGAGACATCAAACATAGTTCCCATCTGTCCTCTCAGGCATACGTAAAAAAATTCCTATTTCAAAGAAGAGTTGTAAAGAAAAACTCTGATTTTCTCTCTTTCCTTCCAAGGTGGATAATTTCACACTTCCTCCATCTCCTGCCCACTAAGTTAATGAAACTATGTCTTTGCTATTCATCCAGCAAAAGGGACTCTTCAGTTGCAGGCAATAAAACAAAACTTACTCCAACTAATAAATCAAAGGATAGGGTTTAATAAAGAAACTTCATTACTCCAAGGACTTTCCAAGCTTTTCATAATCTCCAGCTGCTTCCTATTTATACTGAGTCAGCTGATGACCACATCATTTTGTCATTGGTTACATAGTTTACCTGGTCAGCTGACCCTCACAGATCCAGTGTTATCATTGGTTACATTCTAACATTTGCAACCCTTTTACATTTCCCTGTGTTTATTTTTCCACCTGACTTTATTATGTTTAGCACAAACCTGCATAGATTATGCTCAGTCCCTTCATTTAAGTCTGTGATATAAATTGTAAGTCACTAAGGCACAAGTGCAGATCCTTGTTTTACCCCCTGCTAGTTGCAGCCTGTCAACCCAAAAATGACACTTTTATTCCGACTCTGTTTTCTGTCCATTAAGCAATATATTACAATAATATAATACAATAATATATTGCCCTCAATCCCATGAGCCCTAATTTTGGGTAATAATCTTATGTGTAACACCTATCTTGAAAATTCAAATACATAACATGCAGTCTTCTTAGGCAGTCCCTTCAGGACTGAGGATGACTTATTTCCATTCCAGTTCAATGACTTCTGAGATGGCTGCTATGTCCAAAGCGCAAGCTGTACACTCTGCCACATGTGAGACAGGTGGTGTTTGAAAGATTGGGCAGACCTCCTACCATGGTTAATCCACCTAATTTACACATCTTTGCACTGTGGGAGGAAATGGAGCACCTGGAGCAAACTCATGCAGACACTGGGAGGATGTACAAACTCCACATAGGCAGTCGTCCAAGGCTGGAATTGAACCTTGGTCACTGGCGCTGTAAGGCAGCCACCATGCCACCTTACACCTCTACTTCATCCTATGTGCTGCCAATAAAATCTCTTGATTTGTTTGTTGTCTTCTCAAACAAACCTCCATCACAAGTCAGGGACTTCCATGACTTGGCCGGGATGTTTGAAGTCTTCAGGGGTGTATTGAGGACATCCTTATGGTATTTCAGCTGTGCTAGGCGTTTTCTACTGCAACTGAGTTCCAAATTGAACAGTTGCTTAGGAGTCTGGTATCAATCATACACACACAGTGTTCTACTCCATGAAGCTCATTTTGCCTGAATGGTACCTTAGTGCTGAGTTTGAGATCCTGGTCCTCATACTCTTTTCCTAAGTCCGAAGGCTGAGCTGGCATGTTGGACATGGTGGTGAATTACGTTATCTATTCTGCCTTCGTTGAGAGGAGGTTCCCAAGATATGGAAAATGGTTGCCATTTTCCAATATCCTCACATTGATCATAACCGAAGGGGGATCACGGCAAATTCAACAAAAATAAGGAGCAGCATCAGCTGCTGTACATGGTCTTTTCCAAAGTCAAGAAAACCTTTTACTGTCAAACACGTTGGTTTAGAGTATCTTCATCAAATCTGGACGCTCTTCGAAATTTGTCACCATCCTCAGCCTGCTCCATGATAACATGCAAGCTGTGCTTCTCACCAATCAAACTGCTGAAGACCCCATCTCGGTGAGGGCCGGGGTCAAAAGCAAGGGTGTGCCATTACACCAACTGTCCCCTTTGTTTTCCTTGCTGCAATACTGCAGCTTGCCTTCAGTAATTACTGAAGCATGGAGATAATTTACAGAACAAATGGGAAACTATTAAACCTACACCACCTTCAATCCAAAACCAAAATCACTCCAACCTCATTGAGCTTCAGTATGTAGATGAAGCTTATCTGTGTGTTTAGTCAGAAATGAAATGCTTTCGTAAAGCATATGAAAAAATGGGCCTTTTACTAAACACCTGGAAAACCAAGGTCCTCGAGTCCCATTAATCGCTTGTATTTTATTAGAATTCCAACCTAATTTATTGGTAACATTCTTGCCAGTTTGCCTAGTAGGTAAGACTGCATGCTTGATGTTTTTGCACTGCAGCCCAAATCCATTACTCAGCACATTATACAAGATAAGATAATTTTCCTTTTATTTCAGGGAGACGAAGAGCTTGCAATTGATGTCATGGATCGATTAAGCCCTTCAATCTTGGAAAGCTTCATACACCTCACTGGAGCAGACCAGGTAGATCAGTGAGCGGAAATTGATACTTTACAGTTAGAAGGCAATATAGTATTGACAGTTTTGACAATATGAATAAAAATGTGAACCTCATTTATATATTTAGAAATTATTACTCAGTTCTCATAACATTAGTCATGCTTTCAGATAGTGAATGCCAAAGGTGCATAACAACTTACAAACATCCCCTAGCGTTAGAATAAGATGTACCAAAACAAAATAATAAATTCCATAATTGATCGTCCTATGTCTTGTGATCCAAGGTTATGAAGTGGGCTATATTAGAAATAAAGTAATTGTTACGTTAGGTGAATATGTTGTCCTCCTGGGGGTACAGTATTAGATAATATAGCTTATACAATGAATTAGAGGCCATGGCCAATAAATATTCATTCTCATTCATGATTCCACACACTACAAACTATTAACCTGTGCCTTGCTACACCAGGAGGCAGGTGCTCCTTTCAGGCGGGTTGAAAAACTGGACAGAGCCCTATGTTCCTATTTTAGCTGCTCTTGGGTACTTCTGTGTCTGTCAAGAATTAAAGTTCTTTTTTTCTGTCTCACCAAGAACACAGAACCTATCTTGTGCCTCTCTTGTAGCCTTGTTCTTTTATTTAAGAAACATACTGTGTATATTCGGATGTAACAAGCTCTGGCTTGTGTCAATTTTAATTAATCTTTTATTTTGGCAAGTTTTTGGAATGTAAATTAAAAGAAAAACTAAAGACAGATGGCAAAGATGTAATATGTGCAATACTGGTAATATCATTGAAGAATATCAGCTAATTTCTCCATGGAACTTGACCTAACAGCCGTTTGGTAGTACAGAACTTGAATATTACTGCAAAACAAGACAGGTTGCCGAAGCTATAGTTCCCCATTGATCTGTTGTTCTGAAATCTACTGTTTCACTGGTTCAGCTGGACACCAAAGATTTCATGACACTACCTGAAGAGCAGGATTGTTTTCTCAGTGTCCAGGCCAATATTGCTGCTTCAAAATATATCACCAAAAATAACTAATCGTTAATTTTGTTACTTTTTATGGGATGAAGCTGTGTATAAAAGCTGACCCTGGTTTGCCATATATTTTTCTCCTGTGCTGGGCCAAAGACCACATCTGTAAATGGGTCCTGGCTTCCTCTGCGTGACTCTAAATGCATGATATACATTTAGCACAATGTTGCCCTTGGGTCAAACAGATACCCGGTTCCATATTTAGCTTACTAAATATGACTTGAGCCTTCCAGCCATTTAATTGATTTTAGAAAGTGGTTAAAGCCTATAGACTTCAGAAGTATATATTTTATATTTGTGAAAGCCGAGGATTGTTATAAAAGTATATACACGTGAACTGTAGATTCTAAACCAATTGATAAAAGGTAGAACTGGTAACTGAGAGAGATGGTCCCAGTCATCTCTCTGCCCTAGCTGGAGAGGTGAAACACTGCTCCTTTTGTCTCACCCCCACCACAAACCTCGAGCCTCTGTGACACCTTGTAGGGCCCCTCTTAGTTGGAAAATAATTATTTGCATTCAAGAATTTCATCTAATTATAGATAAGAGGAATCAAAGTTTTATCTCTACAAATAGATGCAACTGTCATTCAGAGTGGGGTTCAAAGACATGATTGTCCTTTCAGACCTTTGTTTTCAGCCAAAAATGGTAACAACTAAACAATCCTCCAGTTAATGGGCTAGTAATTATTCAGACATCATCAGAATATGTTTTTGATCAACTTCAATGGTTTTGCAATTTAAAAATATCAGCAGATCAAGGCTGTCTAGAGAAGACATCCAATTGCCTATAAGTACATCAACTGTGAAATTTCCAACCTCACAGGAGCATATATTGTAATTAGTTCAAGAATATCGTGGAGTACGACAGATTTAAAATAATCAACCAACCCACATATCAAAGTATGATTGTGATTTGAAATGTGATTAAATTGGTAAAATGACTAATGAGTCACTACATCACACCTCACTGTGAAGGCTACAAATGTATGAATAATTTGCTGTCTCTATATCAGTGGTTCTATTTTGTTTTATGAAACATAGCTCATTATCATTATCTTAATTTTCACCCATATATATATGAGTTTACCCATTGAGTAGCTGAACCACACAGAGCAATAACATCTTGGGTTCAGGATCCATTCTATCGGAAGTTAACTAATTCCAGTCTGGATGATAGTATGATTGCCATGATGTGGAGATGCCAGCATTGGACTTGGGTAAGCACAGTAAGAAATCTCACAACACCAGGTTAAAGTCCAACAGGTTTATTTGACAGCACAAGCCACAAGCTTTCAGAGCGCTGCTCCTTCATCAGGTGAGTGGGAGTTCTGTTCACAAACAGGGCATATAAAGACACAAACTCAATTTACAAAATAATGGTTGGAATGCGAGTCTTTACAGGTATTCAAGTCTTAAAGGTACAGACAATGTGAGTGGAGAGAGGGTTAAGCACAGGTTAAAGAGATGTGTATTGTCTCCAGCCAGGACAGTTAGTGAGATTTTGTAAGCCCAGGCAAGTTGTGGCGTTACAGATAGTGTGACATGAACCCAAGATCCTGGTTGCGGCCGTCCTCATGTGTGCGGAACTTGGCTAGCAGTTTCTGCTCAACGATTCTGCATTGTCGTGTGTCGTGAAGGCCGCCTTGGAGAACGCTTACCCGAAGATCAGAGGCTGAATGCCCGTGACTGCTGAAGTGTTCCCCAACAGGAAGGGAACACTCCTGCCTGGTGATTGTCAAGCGGTGTTCATTCATCCGTTGTCGTAGCGTCTGCATAGTCTCCCCAATGTACCATGCCTCGGGACACCCTTTCCTGCAGCGTATCAGATGGACAACGTTGGCAGAGTTGCAAGAGTATGTACCGTGTACCTGGTGGATGGTGTTCTCACGTGAGATGATGGCATCTGTGTCGATGATCCGGCATGTCTTGCAGAGGTTGCTGTGGCAGGGTTATGTGGTGTCGTGGTCACTGTTCTCCTGAAGGCTGGGTAGTTTGCTGCGGACAATGGTCTGTTTGAGGTTGTGCGGTTGTTTGAAGGCAAGAAGTGGGGCTGTGGAGATGGCCTTGGCGAGATGTTTGTTTTCATCGATGACATGTTGAAGGTTCCAGAGAACATGTCATAGCTTCTCCGCTCCAGGGAAGTACTGGATGACGAAGGGTACTCTGTGTGCCGTGTCCCGTGTTTGTCTTCTGAGGAGGTCAGTGTGGTTTTTCACTGTGGCGTGTCAGAACTGTCGATCGAGCGCCATATCCAGTTCTTATGAGGGCATCTTTCAGTGTCGAAGTGTCTGTTGCGATCCTCCTCATCTGAGCAGATCCTGTGTATACGGAGGACTTGTCCGTAGGGGATGGCTTCTTTAACGTGTTTAGGGTGGAAGCTGGAGAAGTGGAGCATCGTGAGGTTATCCGTGGGCTTGCGCTGAGCAGAAACTGATAGCCAAGTTCCGCACACATGAAGACGGCCTCAACTAGGATCCTGGGTTCATGTCACACTATCTGTAACCCCCACGACTTGCCTGGGCTTGCAAAATCTCATTAACTGTCCTGGCTTCAGACATTACTCATCTCTTTAACCTGTGCTTAACCCTCTCTCCACTCACATTGTCTGTGCCTTTAAGACTTGATTACCTGTAAAGACTCGCATTCCAACCATTATTTTGTAAAGTGAGTTTGTGTCTTTATATGTCCTGTTTGTGAACAGAACTCCCACTCACCTGATGAAGGAGCAGCGCTCTAAAAGCTTGTGGCTTGTGCTACCAAATAAACCCGTTGGACTTTAACCTGGTGTTGTGAGACTTCTTACTGTGATAGTATGGTTCCCAGGACAAATAAAAGATTTTTGCTCTTCATATCTGGTGGCACGCCTCTCCCCACTGAAACAACAATGTAGATACCAGGTGAGAACAAGATCACACTTGGTCATTATGTCCCTCATAATTCAATAGCATAACGGCACACATCAATAAAGACTTATTGTGTGAACTACAAAGAAGGCTACATACAATCATAACCCAGCAAGAATCCAGTATTTTCATGAGGGAAGGAAATTAAACCTGCTGGTATGCTTAGGAATGGGAGATATTTTCTTTTGTTGCTGCTTCATATTGAACATAACTTTCTAAAGTCATGTATATTATATTCTAAAAAACTTTTTTTTTGCCCATAAATCAGACGAACTTGCTGTATTGCCCCACTGGGATAGACCTCCAAACACTTGCAGAATGGAGTTCCTCTCCCATCAGTCATCAGTTTGATGTGGTCAGTCCTTCACACATTTGGATATTTGCACATGTGACACAGGGTCTGGACCCTTGGGTAATTAGCTTATCAAGCTTTCTCAAGCAAGAAAATTTGCCCAAACACTGTCCATCAGCACTGAGTTATGCATGGATGTTTTCATATATTCGCCTACAGATGCTTTCTCCACAAGTGGACATAAAGTAAGTCTTTCTGAACTGATTCTGAAACTTATTGCTAGCCATGACTGTGTTCCCTTATCAGTTAGTGATATGCATGAGTGATCCCTTTTCTGCATCTTTTAGTTTATTAGATTTGGGAATTTAGAATTCAGGTTATAAGTGGTAAATTATTATTGATCAATATTGGTTATGAGCTTCTTAAACAATTTTATTCGGCACCTGTACCTAAGAAAGCAAATTCTTGTCTTAGAAAGTGTGCAACAAAGGTTCATTTGATTGTTTTGGGATGAAGGGGTCAGCATCATTTGTAGAGATTGAGTAGAATGGATCTATATTGACTGCAGTTTAGAAGAATGAGAGGTGATCTCATTGAATTGTACAAGATTCTGAAGGGACTTGCCAGGGTAGATTCTGAGAGGCCAGTTCCCCCAGCCAGTGAGTCTAAAACTAGGGACCAAAAGTAAATACTGCAGATGCTGGAATTCTGAAATAGGATCAGAAAATACTGGGATTACTCAGCAGGTCTGGCAGTATCTGAGGGTGAGACCCAGACATTTTGATAAATGGTCACAGACCAGAAACTAGAATTAGGGACCCTGGTCTCAGGATATTAACAGCATGATTTCAAGGCTGAGGTAAGAAATTGCTTCACTCTTGAGGGCTGTGAATCTGTGCAATTCTTTACCCTCGAGAACTGTAGATACTGAATCACTGACTATATTCAAAACTGAGGCTTTCAGACTCTTAAGGGAATTGAGAAATATGGAGATCGAACAGGAAAGTTGAGTTGAGGACGATGATCAGCATTGATATTAAATGGCAAAATGGACACAAGGGGCCACTTAACCTCTTATTTCCCACATTCTTATGAAGTGTGGGTCAGATACGATGACAGATACCATGTATCATGGATAATGAGGGAAAAATGAGTGAAACCTGTGGAGATACTGACCATAATCTTCCAATCCTCAGTTATGTGGATTGTGCCAGAGGACTGGAGAATTGCAAGTGTCACACTCTTGTTCAAAAAAAAATGCAAGGATAAACCCAACAACTGCAGACCTGTCAGCTTAACCTTAGTGGTGGGAAAGGTTTTAGGAATGATTAAACAGAACAAAATTTGGTCAACTTTATTTAGTTTTTTGATGAGGTAATAAAGTATTGATGAAGCTAATGTCGTTGACATGGTATATGTGGTCTTCCAAATTGCAACATAATAGGCTTGCCATCAAAGTTGAAGCTCGTGGAATAAATGGGATGGTAAAAAGTTGAGTGAGTGTCAAGAAACGGTGAATAGTGGTAAACAGTTGTTTTTTCAGACTGGAGCAAGATATACAGTCGAGTTCCCCAGGGTTGCTACATGGTGTTACAAGATGGCTATGCTTTAAAATGTCTCCTTTAACCTGAGAATCCTCTGGATAAAAGGGAGGGACAGGATGCTTGTCATACTAAACCTCTGCCAGAAACAGGCTTGTGACCTACTTGTCATGGAAGAAAAACCAAAATCTTTTGAAAATTGTGACTCTTTTAAATTGTTGACACAGAAAAAGGGACAGCTGCTTTTTGGACACAAAGGCATAGGTAATCAGAGAGAGAGAAACAATACAGCTTCTGCTGTGAAGAACAAAGAAAGACCATTTTTCTGTTAGCAACCAAGCATGATACTGGTGAGAGCTGATTCTTTGTTCGAGAAAAAGATGATGGAACAGACAGAACTTTTGGGGATTTAAGAAACCAGGAGTTGTCTAGGTGGGCCTGCTGATGGAAGTCAGTTTCCTCAGGCTGAGGAAACTATTTTTGAAAGAGACTGGAAGATTTGATCTGATGTTATGGGGGAGGGGGTGGCAGAATGAGCCTGCTGGAAAATTGGGAGTAACTTGGAACTTGATCTTCTAATGCTATATATCTGCCTGAAGTACATTGCACAGTGGAAGGAGTTGTCAGGTTTACCTCAATTGCATAAATTAGTTCATGCTATTTGCTTTTCTTTAGTTTGATGTATGATTTGTCTGTTAATATTTGATCTATCTGATGTTAGTTTGTTACAGTAAATGTTTTAAAACGTGAACTCTTGTCCTTTGGTTATTTTGTTGGTCGTTTTGAGGATCACAGAATTGGTATAATGCAGAAGGAGGCCGTGCAGTTCATTATGGAGTCTCTCTGAATGAGCAATTCACTTAGTGCCATTCTCCACCTTCTCCATGTAACCCTGTACATCCTTCCTTTTCAGATAACAGTTTAATTCCTTTTGAATGCTTCAATTGAACCTGCCTCCACCACATTTTGAGAACCCACCCCTTTTTTTAACCACCCTTTTACTTTTGATATGTTTATAGAAGATTTTTCTATTTCCTTTTATATTATCTGCCAATGTCTTCTCACATTTTCTTTGCTTCTCAATTATTTTTCACTTCCCTTCTGAAATTACTATATTTAGCCTGGTTCTCACCCAGGTATTATCAACCTGACATCTGCCATATGCACACTTCTTCTGTTCATCTTCTTCATCCTGGGAGCTCTCGCTTTGTTGGCCCTTCCTTTCCCATATATTTTACTCTACCCAAGTCATCGCCTCTTTAAATAGAGTCCATTGTTCCGTCACAGTTTTGGTTGCCAATCTTTGATTCCAATTTATCAATCATGTATGATGAATCCTCCATAGATGGTGCCTCATCCTCCTTTACTCCATTCAGTAATGCTCAATTGTTTTATTTATTCTGTTTCCCCTGCCTTTAAGTCAACTTACAGATCACAGCTAATTGTTGTTGAACCTGATGTGCCAGCCCTATACTAAATGGTAGCCACAGGACAACACAAGGTCCCTTTGACCAAGACCCTATCTCATGCTCTTTGCCTTAATTGCTTTGCTCCATCTGCCACACCTTTCTTCCATCCTGTATTGTTGCTCCTACTGCATTAAAATAGAGAACAATTTAAAGCGATTGACAAAAGAAGCAATGAAGATATGATGCAGCAAGTGGTTAGGATCTGAAATGTACTCAGATTGTGGTGGACACAGGTTTCAATTATGGCATTCAAAGGGGATTTGGATAAACACCTGCATAGAAAAGAAATAACTGGACAATGGGAAAACGGCAGGTGTGTGGGATTGGCAGGGTTGTTCTTGCCGTGACAAAGTGGGTTGAATTATTTCCTTCTGTGCTGCACCCATTCTATGATTCAATAACAAACACACTTTAAAAATTTGAGTGCTTTTAATGTTGAGTAATTTTTTTAATGGAAGTATTTATGTTCTAAACCTCCTCTGTTTCCATACAGTAGTCCTATAAATGCCAAAAAAGTGAGCACCACAATTGGCAATGATTCGTACATTGGGCTTTGGAGAAACTACCTTATTCTTTGCTGCAGTGCAGCAACATGTAACACAGCTACTTCAGGGTCAGTGCGGTGTTCCCCTCCTGAGACGCTGGCGTCAACTCCTGATAGTGGATATAGTTTGGATTCTAAGGTAAGCACATCTTCATTGTCCAAAAATTAATAAAGAACTCTCTTGAGCAGAATGGAGAAAGGGAAATAAATTCCTGGATTGTGCCCTCATTCTCTGTCAAAGCAATTTATATATGTAAATGGCTTAGCAGTTAGTGTTTAAAAACATTCACAGGTAGAGCAGAAAGAATGTTTTCTGCACATGGCTTCTGGAACGTGTCTCATTTCACTGTCCTGTTGGGCATGTTGAAAACATCTTGGGGCATTAATGTTCCATTTTTGCAAAATTATATTTATTTTATCTTAAGAATTAGCCTTCCATCCACATGCAATCAAATTATCTTCAAAAATGCACTCACATCTACTGGTAAGGCTTTTTCATAGATCCCTGTGAAAACCAATATCAATAATTGTTAGGCATTTGTGTTCTCTGCATCTGAAAACCTTAAGAAAATGTGATTGTGAACAAAATATTTCCAGTGAGTGGTAACATGCCCTGTGTTCCTGCTTGACCATTATTCCTGTAACAAATTCTCCAAAATTGTTTTGAATTCCATTGGATTGGCTTGCTCTGCCTGCTACTGCCAGCAAATCACTACCACTCCTTTACCCCCAGACTAAATTGTCCCCGACTATCACTACATTTCTATTAACTCCCCCCTCTTGAGTGACTTTCTGTACCATGATGCCATGGTCAGTTTGCTCATCCATCCTACAACCACCGTTTTCATCTGTACTTTCACTGATTTAATTAGTCCCACTTTGAACTCTCGCTGTTTTAACTAGTCCTATCCTGAACACTTGCTGTTTTAACAGGGAGAGAGAAAATTGGGAATTATAGGCTGGTTTGGCTGATAGCAGCAGTAAGGAAAATGCTAGAATCTATTATTAAGGACATGGAATACAGCTCCTAAGAATTCATAGCATGATCAGGCAGAGTCAATGTGGTTTTTTGATAAATTTGGACTTTGATAAATCTAGAATTGTTTTGAAGATGTCGCTAGCAGGATAGATAAGGTGGAACCAATGGATGTTAGTGTATTTGGTTTCAAAAGCCATTCACAATGTTGCTGCAGAAAACAGAGTGGAATAAAAGGGCTATATTTTGAAATGGCATGGTAACACTAATGAAGTACTTATAAAGATCACTGCTTGGACTCTGCAATCTGTTAACAGCTGAGGGAACCAGGTTTAATGTATCCAAGTTTGCTGCTGATTAAAAGCCAGATGGGCAAATAAACTGTGAGGAGGAGGTAAAAAGGCTGCAAAGAAATATGATGAGTAAATTGTGAGGTAGGAAGAATGGAAAAGTAGCATTTTTTTTTAAAAAATAGTAAATGCTGGAGTTCAGGAGGATTTGGATATCCAGCACTCAAAAAACAAAGTTAACATGCAGGGGAGGTGGTGGCATAGTGGTATTGTCGCTGGACTAGTAATGCAGAGGTCCAGACTAATTTCAAGGGACATAGGTTCAAATCCCCAAGACACCTCAGAATGTAAATAAAAATTTGGAATTGAAAATTAGTCTTGGTAACAGTGACTATTGAAACCATTGTCATAAAAACCCATCTGGTTCACTAATATCATACAAATCAAGAATAGGCCACTCAGCCCTTTGAGCCTGCTCCACCATTCTCAATTCCACATTCCTGCCTATCCCGGAGAACCTTTCAGCTCTTGCTCATCAAGAATCTATCTACCTCTTCCTTAAAGATTCAACTTCCATCACCTTTTGAGGAAGAGAGTTCCAAAGACACTCAACTCTCAGGTTGTTGGACATGGATTGACCTGAAGCCCCCTCAGTGAGATGGGAGTTCTTAAATCAAAAAATTTTTGTTTTCAGCTCCAAGGATGTGCGGATTGGCCATGCTAAATTGCCCCTTTGTGTCAGGGGGATTAGTGGGGTTACAGGGATAGGGTCTGGGTGGGATTGTTGTCGGTGCAGGTTCAATGGGCCGATTGACCTCCTTCTATTCTGTAAGGATTCTCTGATTCTAGTTACAAAGCACCAACTAGGCAGGGGAAAACTTCAAGGAAAAGGGTCATAATTATAATAATGCTGTGTGATGTACTGAGTGTCCTCTTCACTTATTCATATTATGTAACTGTCTGCCACTCAGTGCATTTTGCTAGAGAAATTGCTGTTTTTATTGGGAGAAGTTGCTGAGTTTTGCAGTTGTAAACACTGTTTTTAAGTAAATTGTTTTAAATATAGTTTTGTTATTCCTGGATGCTGAGTTTAAAAAAAATTGTTTGCTTTGCTGTCTGCTGTAGTCTTGCCCCATTTTCAATTTATTTGCTGATGCGATGGTGTTGATGGATATACTACTTTTTTTTCTCTGACTAAATCAAATCTTTCTTTAATTCTCTTTTGGTTCCTGATTTGACTCTGATTTATCCTATTTCCTTCTTTATTGTTCCTCATTTTATTTCTCAATTCCATTTGTTAAGAAACTGTTGGTCCTGCCATTCACTAAGATTTCAGATGACTTGTTGACCTTACTGCACAGTTATCAACTCATACTTGCAGCAATTTACAGCATAAGAACTGTTTGAACTGTAGCTCAGTTAAGCCCGATGTCTGTGATGTTTGTGCAGATTGCTTTCTTACTGCTGGAAATAAAAAATGTAAAGGAAGCGGATAGAAAAGGCATTAACATTTGCAATAAACAGTGCAGGAATGGGCACTTGCTTCATTTTCATTTTTGGTTGCAGATTGCATTTTGAAGGGTATAAATCCAGTGTTGGGAGAAATGAGTAAGGTTTGTGCGAATGTTATGAATAGAATGTTGCAGACAGAAGACTTGCTGACTACCACGTAAACCCACCCAGTGGACCACAAATATAGACAAATAAGAACTTGCCAAAGTGCTTTTCAATAAATGAGTCGCTTTTTGAAGTGCAGCCACTGATATGTATATAACCAAGGGATTGAGCAGATAAATCCAAAATTAAACTGAGAACAGGACATGGGACCACACGTTCATATTAGTTTAGAGTAAATGTACAATGGCTTGCAAGATAATCTTCAAGCAAAGAATGTTCATCATATGGCATAGTCTTTTGTGTGGATTTGTGCCAGCAAAAGGCAAGCAATTAATTTTTTAAAATTCTAGCGGTCTGGGTTCCTTAAAGGCGAATCAAAACGGACAATCCTCTTCCTTGTCCATAATTATTTTGAGAAACATGGTAGCTGATTTAGGATCCCAGAAACAACGAATGTGTTTTTATTTGGGGAGATGGTGGGGAGCGGAGGTTGTTAGCCAGGACACTAGGAAATTGCAGTACTCTTCTTCCGTATGCCCTTGTCTTCTTTAGTGCTCACTTGAGCAGGCATTTGGGGCCTTACTTTAACATTTCATCCAGAAGATACCACTTCAACAATACAGTACTCCCATAGTACTACTCTGAAATGTTAGCTGAGGTCATGACTGTAGTGGGGATTAAACCCACAAACGTCTGACTCAAACAAGAGTACTACCAACTGAGTCCATTTGACATTTCCAATAGTAACTAGTGGAATAGGTAGCAGGAAATTCTGAAGATATGAACTTTGTATTAATGTGAATAGCTTGTGATTAATTTATTTGTAATTTCAGATAATTGGCATTCCATCCCCATCCTCATTATTCAAGTTTATAGTTCCAATGATGCGCTCTGAGAGCATGGAAATTACAGAATCTCTGGTGCTGGGGCTTGGCAGGACCAATCCTGTAGCATTTAGGTAAGAGCATTTCACTGCACAAGTTTCATACTACTTATTCTTTGTCAGCAGCAGCAAAGCACATTAACGGACATTTAATTTGGTTTCTCTTTCAAGATATTGGAGATCAGCATCTTCAGTTTAGGATTACCCAAATATCCATAATCTTTGGGAGTCAGTTCAAAAGTCAGTTGGTTACATTTATTTACTATCTCCAGCTGTTTATGTCCTGGGAAGTAATGACATTACTTTGTGCTCTTCCATGACCCGAAAACTCGAATAATGGATTGGGGGCGTGGGTGTGGGTGTCCTGCTGTACTGTACCAATCTTTGAGAGTTTGATGCATTTTTTTGTATAAAATGAAAAGAACTTTAGTAAAAATATAATTTTAAAAAGAAGAAAGGATTGAGCTCAGTTTTCCAGCTGATTGAGAAAAATTCATAGAAGAATTCCATCGAATAAAAAAGCTTCAGCTGACAGCTATCTTTTCTTCATATTGAACTCTAGTCTTTGTTGTCAATTTAAGGGGACATGATGGAATAGTGGTACTGTCACGATCCAGATGCCCAGGCTACTGTTCTGGGAGCATGGGTCATATCCCATCACAGCAGTTGGGGGAATTTTAAATTCAATTCACAAAATCTGAAATTAAAGGCTAGCCTTAGTAATGGTGACCATGAAAGTACCGGTGGTTGCTGTAAAAAACCCATCTGGTTCACTAATGTCCTTTCGTGAAAGAAATCTTCCACCCTAGACCTCATTCCAGATCCATGGAATGTGGTTGACGCTTAACTGCCCCCTGCAATGATCTAGCAAGGCATTCGATTCAAGGGTAATAAAGAATGGACAATAAATGCTGGCCTTGATAGCAATGCCCACATCCCATGAAAGATATAAATAAAATAAAAAATTGCAAGCTAAGTACAACAGATATTTCAAGGGTATTTTTAATCCATAAATGCTGAATTTTAAGTAGCTTAGATTTGGCTTGTTTTTTTTTGCAGAGACTTAATAGAAGAACTTCATCCCATTATAAAAGAAGCACTTGAAAGGCGACCAGAGGTAATTAAAAACTGAACTGGGCTCATATTTCATTGGTAATTTTCCAGATGATCTGCTTAGAAAGTTTGCTTTTGTTGTGAATCGTTTTGTGCACAGGATTTTCAAAAAGTAAAAGAACCTGACAGCTATTTTTTCTGAGTTTGGCATTTTGAAAGCAATTTTCTTCAGTTCCATAGCATCCAAATGATTGAGCAAACAATATTTATCATTAAGTGAGTGCATTCTGCCAAACTCTCTCCCAATTCACTAAAACTACCCTTTCAAAATCCAAAATGTCCAGCAATTAGCCACTGATTTACAATGACAATTTTGCGGCTTATGATCTGCTCCTCCACACCCACACCTTCAATGACCCAGTCCCCATTTAAAACAGTACTCTCTCATCCTGTTCCTCCAGAAATGGCTCCCATCCCCTCTTCCTTAAGTGAGAGGGACACGGACTTGAAAGGATATGGCAAATATCTGGGCAAGCCATTCACCACAAGATCTGGCTGAACAGCATAAAGCAGGATGTTGTCCAGAATTTGTGTCTGCTGAAACTACTCACTGTTCCAGGATCATTCTGAAATACAAAAATAGTCCAGGATCTATTTTCTCTGTAGCACACTGTCTATTAAATTCTCTTCAGTGTCTGCTTCACCCTCATCTCCAACAATAATGGGCTTTGTCAATAGGGGCATGGTGTACAAAAGCAATACTGTTTTGTTGAACTTGCATAGATCACTGATTTGGCTAGGCTGGAGTGTTGTGTCCAGTTCTGGGTGCCACACTTGGGAAGAATGTGAAAGAATTGGATAGAGTGCAGAAAAGATTCACGAAAATGGTTCCAAGAATGAGAAACTTCAGTTATAAAGGTAGATTGGAGAAATTGAGACTCTTTTCCATGGAGAAGAGAAGTCTGGGAGATTTGTTAGAGGTATTCAAAATCATGAGGTGGCTGGACAGAGTAATTAGGGGGGAACTGTTCGCATTGGTGGAAGGCTTGATAGCAAGAGGGCACAGATTTAAAGCAATTGCAAAAGAAGCAAGGGACACATGAGGAAAAACCTTTTTACAGAGTGGATGGTTAGGATCTGGAGTTTGATTCCTGAGTGTCTACAGGCATGTGCCTGTAAAAAGGAAGGATAGGAAAGGTAGGATTCGAGAGCCGTGGATAACCAGGGAAATTGAGGATCTGATCAAAAAGAAGAGAGGCGTACGTTAGGTCCAGGTAACTGAAAACAGATGGAACTCTGGAGGAATACAGAGAGAGTAGGAAAGAACTCAAATGGGGAGTTAGAAGGGCAAAAAGAGGTCACGAAATGTTTTTGGCAGACAGGATTAAGGAGAATCCTAAGGCATTTTATTCATATGTTAGGAACAAAAGAGTTGTCAGGGAAAAAGTCGGACCTCTCAGGGACAAAGGAGGGGAATTATGCTTAGAACCCAAGGGAATAGGAGAGATCCTAAATGAATACTTTGCATCGGTATTCACAAAGAAGAGGGACTTGTTGACTGGAAGTGTCTCAGAGGGAGGTGTTGACCCGTTAGAGAGAATCTCCATTACAAGGGAGGAAGTGCTGGGCCTCTGACGGAAATCTTTGTCTCTTCATTGGACACAGGTGAGGTCCCTGAGGATTGGAGGATAGCGAATGTGGTACCGTTATTTAAGAAGGGTAGCGGGGATAACCCGGGTAATTATAGGCCAGTGAGCTTGACGTCCGTGGTAGGGAAGTTGTTGGAGAGGATTCTTAGAGACAGGATGTATGCGCATTTAGAACGGAACAATCTCATTAGTGACAGACAGCATGGTTTTGTAAGAGGGAGGTCGTGCCTTACAAATTTGGTGGAGTTTTTTGAGGAAGTGACAAAAACAGTTGACGAAGGAAGGGCCGTGGATGTCGTCTATATAAATTTCAGTAAGGCATTTGACAAAGTCCCTCATGGCAGATTGGTTAAGAAGGTTAAGGCTCATGGGATACAAGGAGAGGTGGCTAGATGGGTAGGAAACTGGCTTGGCCACAGGAGACAGAGGGTAACAGTCGAAGGGTCTTTTTCCGGCTGGAGGTCTGTGACCAGTGGTGTTCCGCAGGGCTCTGTACTGGGACCTCTGCTATTTGTGATATATATAAATGATTTGGAAGAAGGTGTAACTGGTGTTGTCAGCAAGTTTGCGGATGACATGAAGATGGCTGGACTTGCGGATAGCGATGAACATTGTCGGATAATACAGCAGGATATAGATAGGCTGGAAAATTGGGCGGAGAAATGGCAGATGGAATTTAATCCAGATAAATGCAAAGTGATGCATTTTGGAAGAACTAATGTAGGGGGGAGCTATACAATAAATGGCAGAGCCATCAAGAGTATAGAAACACAGAGGGACCTAGGTCTGCAAGTCCACAAATCCTTGAAGGTGGAAGCACAGGTGGAGAAGGTGGTGAAGAAGGCATATGGTATGCTTGCCTTTATAGGACGGGGTATAGAGTATAAAAGCTGGAGTCTGATGTTGCAGCTGTATAGAACGCTGGTTAGGCCACATTTGGAGTACTGCATCCAGTTCTGGTCGCCGCACTACCAGAAGGACGTAGAGGCGTTAGAGAGAGTGCAGAGAAGGTTTACCAGGATGTTGCCTGGTATGGAGGGTCTTAGCTATGAGGAGAGATTGGGTAACCTGGGCTTGTTCTCCCTGGAAAGACGGAGAATGAAGGGAGACCTAATAGAGGTGTACAAAATTATGAAGGGTATAGATAGGGTGAACCGTGGGAAGCTTTTTCCCAGGTCGGAGGTGATGATCAGGAGGGGTCACGGGCTCAAGGTGAGAAGGGCGAGGTATAACTCAGATATCAGAGGGATGTTTTTTACACAGAGAGTGGTGGGGGCCTGGAATGCGCTGCCCAGTAGGGTGGTGGAGGCAGACACGCTGGCATCGTTTAAGACTTACCTGGATAGTCACATTTGCAGTCTGGGAATGGAGGGATACAAACGAATGGCCTAGTTGGACCAATGAGCGGCACAGGCTTGGAGGGCTGAAGGGCCTGTTTCCTGTGCTGTACTGTTCTTTGTTGTGGAGGAAAAGTCTATTGAGGCTTTCAAAAGGGAATTGGATCATTGAGAAAAGGAAAACTGTTCCTGGCTACAGGAAAAAGTTAGAGGAGTGGCACTAGGTGAATTGCTCCTTCAGAGGGCCAACACAGATGCAGTGGGCCAAATGGTTTCCTTCTGTGCTGTAACCATTCTATGACTATGATTCTAAGAAGTGCGAGAATGCTTCTTTGTCAGTAAGATTAAGAAGCTGTGATCAGCTGGCTCAGCTGTTTCCCCCAAGCTCCCCTCTTCCATCAGGTCAGACCTTCTAAGGTTCCCCTCTGCCCTAACCCTGAATTTGCATCTTTGTCCAGTTTCTCACCTATATGCCTTCATGCCTTCTTCAAGCTAATCTTGCCCCTCCCGCTTTCTTGACCCTATTCCTACTAAACTGCTGACCATCCAGCTTAGATAGCTCCCATGTTAGTTCATACTATTAACAGTTCCCTTTGTTCAGATATTGTTCCCTCTCCTCCAAACCTGATGTCATCAATCCTCTTTTACAAAAAGCAACCCTAACCCCCTCAATCCAAGTAAACTACTGCCCCATCTCTGACCATTTTCCTCTCAAAAGATTTTGAATTTTTGGTCGATGCCAAAAACTGTACTAATTTTTCCCTGCCCTTTCTGTTTGAACCCTTCCAATCAGATTTCCGCAGTACCGAAATCACTTTTATCAAAGTGCACGTGATATTCTGTATGACTGAGAGTGTTAAACTAATCTTTCCTATCATTCTTGACTTGTCTGCTGCCTTTGACATAGTTCACCACGTTCTCTTGCTCTAATGCTTCTCCACCATCTTCTAGCTGAGTTGACTGCACCCACCTGATTCCATTCTTACTGTAGCCGGTGCAGCTTCTCTTTCTGATCATCTGCTGGTCCCTGAGGATCTATCCTTGGCACCCTTCTATACTTATCTACATACTGCCCTTTGGTGACATCACCCAAAAACAAATGCTGGAATTTTACCACCTCACCTGCCCGATGCTCGTAACATCTGACCCGAGGCCAACAGAGGATTCCGCTCTGCGAGCCTTGCCCACCCTGATTCTGGGGCGGGTGTGCCAGTAAAATTCCGGCAAAAGTGTCTGTATGCATAACTGAAAACATCGAATTTTACTTCACCACCACCACTGCCTCATGTGAACCACTGTTGTCCCCTCCACTGTCTCTAAATTGTCAAAGTGCCTGACCAACAGTCTGTACTGAATGAGCAGAAATTTCCTCTAAATACCAGGAAGACCAAAGCCATAATCTTTGGTCCCCACTGCAAGCTCCATTCCCTAGCCACTGGTGCTGTCCCTCTCCCTGGCAATTGAATGAGGCTGAACCAGACTGTTTGCAACCTTTGTGTCATATTTGACCTCGAGATGAACCTCCAAGCAGATAACTGTGCTGTCAATAACGCTGCCCATTTCCATCTCAAAACTTCACCCGACTTTGACCTGCCTCCTGCTGCTGAAACCTTCATCATTGCACCTTGGCCTGACTATTCTAATGCACTGCTCCAGTTTTCATCCTCTTATCTTAAATCACTCCATCGTTGACGGATGTGCTTTCATCAGTCAAGACCCTAAGATCCTGACTTTCCACCCTAACCATTTCCACTTGTCTTCTGCGCTTTCCTCCTTTAAAACATTCCTTTAAGGCTCCCTTTTTGACCAAGTTGTTAGTTGTCTGCCCTAATATCTCCATATATAGCTTGGTATCAATTTTGTTTGATAATGTTCCAGTGAAGCGCCTTGAAGTTTTTTTTTTACTTAATTAAAGGTGCTATATAAGCGCACGTAACTTCACAGAAATTCAAATATTTTCATTCAGTGTGAAACGTGCTTCTAAATAAATTAAT
Source organism: Mustelus asterias (assembly GCF_964213995.1). Lineage (NCBI taxonomy): Eukaryota > Metazoa > Chordata > Chondrichthyes > Carcharhiniformes > Triakidae > Mustelus > Mustelus asterias. Next base: position 113,036,997 of record NC_135801.1, on the reverse strand, counting down.
TCTTTCTTGGCTGTTTCAAAATATAATATATAAAAAGCTCGTGTCTATGTGTACTTGTTACTTTGCTTCTTGTGGTCATGTTGTAACACTTGTTAGCCTGTTGGCCAATTTGAACGCAGCAATATCTCACAAATAGCAGTGTGGTAATGACCAGTGTTTTAGAGATGTTGGATGAGGGATGAATATGCGTCAAAACACAAGGGGGAACTAACTCTTTTGCTGTTCCTCAAATAATACGATTGGATGTTTTACATGCAACTGAGTAAACAAGCTAGGTTTAACATTTTGGGTCTGAAAGATCAGATCTCTGACAATGCAGAACTGTCTTAGTGCTGCAGTGAAGTGTCTGCTTGGATCTTTTGTTCATGTCTTGGAAAGGAACTTGAACCCACAACCCTCTGACCTTAAGTGAGAATGCTACAAATGAGCCACAGCTGATGTAGATCCACAAGATGGCAGTGCAGAATAAAAGTTTGTTCAACAGTTCATGTAACATGCCTCCCTTCATAGCATCATGACCAAATTTTAATCGCCTAGACCTCAGATTGCGCTCTTATTTGTACAGTCACCTCTTGCTGCCACCACCACCTCCCACAATCATCTACACAACAACCTCTGAAGAAGTAGTATGCCACCCTCTTTTAAGTTTCCATGCACTCCCCCTTCAAATGAACTTGTTCAGAGAGCCCAGTTGTGTGTCACCATACAGGTGTGCCTTTATAGCTCCATGAACCTTCCTCTGTGTGCTTTCACCACCACATGTTCATATCGTCAGCAAGTCTTTTTGTTGCTGTTCTTCTCCCTTTAACTTTTTTTTGTCTCCACTCTTCCTTTACTTCTCCTCAGCCATTCTCATTCTCTTCCCAATCTTCCAAGCCAGAGTATAGACTGGTTTATATAATTGAACCACACTAATAATTGTTTACCATAAAAATAAGTGGCATTTGAAAAATGAATGAAGATATTTTACTGAAGTGTTATGGTAATTATTTGTCATCTGTTCTTAAATTATTTTTAAAAATTGCCTCTTTGGCATAATATGGTGTAAGAAGATTATTCTTTGATCTGATCTTTGCACCAAAAAGAAGATAAGGTAGCAATTTAATTCCGAAAATGCAATGCAAGTATTGGTACGATATTTTCTTTAAATAAGTGGAATTGACCTCAGTGCACAAGCAACAGTCACAACTGAGTTGTGTTTGTTTGGAACCTGTTTTGTACTCAATTTATACAATTGATGGCTGTAGTTTTTAAAATATATTTATGTAAATGAAGAAAATCAGAAACTGTGGATCTATCTGTATATCATGAAACGATTTTGTAGCTCTATTCCCATTCAATATTTCAGCTAAGAGTTGTGCTTGGCTCTCATGATATGGTAGAGATTTCAGAGCGTGTAATTTTTGTTAAGTATTTTGTACAGTTTTTGCACATATTTGACTTTGCTATTCTGTATTGGAATGGTTATGTTTTGTAGCTTCACTAACACCTTTAGCTTTTTGCAACCAAATCAAAACCAGCCCATAAAAGCTGAAATTGGGCTATATTGTTAGAAGTTACCTATTGAAAAAGAATACACTGTTTAACAGCCACCAACATGATTTGTCAATTTCTAACTACTGTAATTTGAAAATGGAGCTTAATTTCATAAAAATGTGATAAATATCGAAAGAAACTTGATATTGATAGATTTTGAAAGCTTCCATGCATATTTTATACACCAAGGTTTAAAGAGATTTTTTTTGTAGTAATGTCCATAATGATTCCAATTTGACTGTGATAATATCTGCATCTTTGGAAATTTATGGGCTATAATCAGACACTTGCTATAATTTTTATTTAGTGAGTTGTTGAAGCAGCTTTAGGCAGCAATTTCATTTTACCTGTATTGTCAGGTGTATTGTAGAACTTCAAAACACAGAAACTAAGTAATACTTGTGTCTGTGATGCAGAATATGAAACGACGCAGGCGTCGAGATATTTTGCGAGTGCAACTCGTGAGGATCTTTGAGCTACTAGCAGATGCTGGTGTAATTAGTCACAGGTAAGTAACAGACATATAGTTAGATTCCAATTTTATGTCAACAATTACAAGGAAAAAATTATGTTATTAGAAATGTACTACATGGTTTTTGATTGCTGTGACTGATGTGATATTGAGCTATGAAGACGAGAAGTATCTCAGCTTTGATCCCAGCCTGCTCATGTAGTTGACCTCAAACGAGCTTGCAAGAGATGTCATGAAATTGACCTCTGTGTTTGTGATTGGGGAGGGGAAAATGTCAGGATTGTTTTCTGTGGTGGTGTCCCACATAGTTGAGTAATTTAAATGACATTCATTATGTAGGAATACGCAAAAGAATCATCTTCAGCCCTGACCACATTCTCATGTATCCAAAGTTGACGTGGTGCCTGTGAGTTTGAGTAGGAGGCTTTGTATGAAGATAGGAATTAAGGGACGATGGGAAGAGGCAGCCTAAGAGGATTGTTGACAACGTGAGTAGAGATGGACATTGAAATCATAAAGGATAAGGAGTTAGTTCAGAGGTTGAGGAATGGTATATTGGTGGGAAACACATGATTGAACTGGGGAGAATGGCTGGAAAAGGATATTATTGGGGCGGTGGAAGGCTTGGAGTAAAGGAGGGGACGGTGTTAGAGGATTAGGAGGTGAGACCAAGGTGTGATCTTTAGATGAGTCACATTGTCAGGACAGCAGATTGGGCAAAGGGGGTCTTGGAAGGTATACTAAGGCACTGGCAACTTCATGAAGACATGAGGCATTACCAACTGTGAGCCAGTCATCCAAAATAAGATTCAGATGGAAATGGGTTTGCTTTCTAAGAATGGACATTCTCGAGGGGAATGTGGAGCAGCGTGGTAATTGTTGATGCTCTGGCAGAGTCCAAAGAGGAGATGAAGGACAGTGAGCAGGGCGCAAAGAAGGTTTACAGGATTGGCATCAGGCAAACAAAATGTGAGGGTTGACAAAAGAAAATGGAGCAGCAGTGGTTGCTGCTTCCAAGGGGGAGTGACAGTTGACCTAGTGCATTGATATGATTAAAGATTATATTCCACTAAACATAAAGTTATGCATTATTAAAACACATTTACTTTTTATTTTGTTTATCCTTTACTTCCATATCTATGTTGTGGGATGCACCACTATTTTTGTGCACAGATTGATTGATTAGCTATCAATTTCAGTTATTCACCATGTACCATCGTGTCAGATCTTACTGCACTGTTTTGTATATTGACCTGTTTTTTGAAGCAGAAGTAGTTGGGTGTAATTTCTTTCATTTTGTTCTCTGGTTATAGAAAGGAAATGTTCACAAAGCGAAGCTGTAAGTTCTTAACAATCACTGAGAAAGAAGGAAAAGCTTAGGAAGGAAATATTTATGCTGTATACTTTATAACTTCCTGACTTTGGAAAAGTTTAGACCAATTTTTGGTCTAAAAGTACAATATTTTCCTTACCAATTTGTGAATGTTTTGCATTGTGAATTTGTTTCAAAAATGAAATGAGGTGCAAACTGCCAGTGCCTCTCATCACTTGGCAAGGAATTCGTATTTAATTTACACATAACTTAAATTAAAAGAACCATATGACGTTTGTGTCAATTAAGTTGTAAAACAGTTTTTGGTTTAAACTGTATTGCCATTACAGTTTGTTTTTTAAATAAGTGTTTACATTAGTCAATGGTAATTCTTCCATTGCAAGAGGTGAAACTCTGCTTTTGATATAAATTTAAAATGATAGTTGGGAAAGAAATAAATAGCCTTTCTAATACTTATTCAGCATTCGTACTGAACGTCATATTAAATAAACTACTTTGCATGATTTGTCCAGTTTCCTCAATTTGTTGCCATGAAACTGCAGTTTAGTGCATTACTGAGCATATGCCAGCACATTATATATCACAAATTCTGCCAGATGAATGGATTTTCATATGCATTATAACATTCCAAATTTTGAAGGAAAGCAAAGCTCGCAATCAGTGTAGCCTTCTTCACTAAGGGACACATTTAGAACAAAGAACAAAGAAAATTACAGCACAGGAACAGGCCCTTCGGCCCTCCAAGCCTGCACTGACCATGCTGCCTGACTTAACTAAAACCCCCTACCCTTCCAGGGACCATATCCCTCTATTCATGTACTCGTCAAGACGCCCCTTAAAAGTCACTAACGTATCTGCTTCCACTACCTCCCCCGGCAACGCGTTTCAGGCACCCACCACTCTCTGTGTAAAAAATCTGCCTCGTACATCTCTTTTAAAACTTGCCCCTCACACCTTAAACCTATGTTCCCTAGTAATTGACTCTTCTACCTGGGAAAAAGCTTCAGGCTATCCACTCTGTCCATGCCTCTCATAATCTTGTAGACTTCTATCAGGTCTCCCCTCAACCTCCGTCGCTCCAGTGAGAACAAACCAAGTTTCTCCAACCTCTCCTCATAGCTAATGCCCTCCATATCAGGCAACATCCTGGTAAATCTTTTCTGTACCCTCTCCAAAGCCTCCACATCCTTCTGGTAGTGTGGCGACCAGAATTGAACACTATATTCCAAGTGCGGCCTAACTAAGGTTCTATAAAGCATCAACATGACTTGCCAATTTTTAAACTCAATACCCCGGCCGATGAAGGCAAGCATGCCATATGCCTTCTTGACTACCTTCTCCACCTGCATTGCCACTTTCAGTGACCTGTGTACCTGTGCACCCAGATCCTTTTGCCTATCAATACTTCTAAGGGTTCTGCCATTTACTGTATATTTCCTATCTGTATTAGACCTTCCAAAATGCATTACCTCACATTTGTCCGGATTAAACTCCATCTGCCATCTCTCCGCCCAAGTCTCCAACTGATCTATATCCTGCTGTGCTGTGTATACCAACACTTCTCAACCTTGCTTCTCCCTGAGGTATGGTGATTCTCAGGTTAATTCACCACCAGTCAGGCTCTCTTCCTCAAAGGGGATAACAGCCTACGGTCACCTGGGACTATGGTGACTTTATCTTTACCAGCACTAGTGCAGAGAAGTTATCCGTGAGTTGGGAGTACTTATACCAAAACAGAGTAAATTCAACACACTTTTGGCATTGGGGTGTGCAGTCTTTTGGAGGTATTGTGTTAAAGTTGTATGTTATTCTGGAGATAGCATGGCATCATTCCAGTGTTGAACATTCTAATATGTGTTTCTGATTAAGGAAGAGCAATGACAGTTGAAGCACAATTTATCTGTTCAATACTTGGAATTTTACTTAAATTTAGCACCATATATTTTTCTCATATATATTGGTATAATGACAACATAGGTTTTCTTAAAGTTAATTCGTTTTTTGTGTTTTTGGTTTTCTTACGTATTCTTTGTGTTTTCTCTCCACCACCCCCCCCCCCCCCCCCCCCAAATATCAGTGGAAGTGGAGGCCTTGATAATGAAACACATTCCCTTAATAACACTTTGTTGGAGTATGTTGATCTAACAAGGCAGCTGCTAGAAGCTGAGAACGACAAGGATTCTGACACGTTGAAGGATATCCGATGCCATTTCAGTGCCTTGGTGGCAAATATTATTCAAAATGTCCCAGGTATGCATAATTACAAAATAAGCAATGTGTTAATATGGTAACAATTTTTATTAAATAATATGCAGTAAGACTCTAAATGTTAACAAATACATGGTCGCCTTTCTTCTAATTAGTGGGAGCCAGTAATATTTATTAATTTAGAATATTTATAATAATGAGAGGTGCAGTTTAACATAACCTGGTTCAGTCTTAGAATCAAAATGGTAAAATCGGGCCTAAGTGCTGAATCTGGGTGTGTTTCTTTTACTTTTAAACCTGTTCTCAGGCGCCCCCATACACACTCTGCCTGAAAAAAAGCAGCGATTCTGAATTGCGCTGCAGAAGCCTGTGGGCGGGGCTTATTACGCCTGAAACACTGCAGCTCCAATTGGCCCCTTCAACTGCGCGTGCTCAGTAAAATAAAATAGGAAAACGCTCCCCTGCCATATCGCTACCGGGCCCGATAATGCCCCCCCCCCTGGCCCCCACAGACATTGCCCCACCCCCACAACATAACTGTCCCCCTTATCCCCCACCGATCGCACGCAGAGAGCCATCTGACCCACCTCCCTCCTCCCCCCACCAGAGAGCCTGCTGACCTGCCTCTCCCCCGCCCCCAAACACCACTACCACCACCACTGTCACTGGAATGCCCGAATCGGACTTTTGCCGACCATGTCTGTTTTGCGCCGAATCTGGATGGGCGAATGTGGTGGTAAAGAGGGAAATGCCGGTAAGTTTGGGCACCCAGGCCATTAAGTCAATTTAAATGCATGCAAATGCATTTAAATTGCCGTCCCGCCCGTTTTAGGCACGGTCTCGATCGTGGCCAGTTTAGGCACTTGCTAAAGGGAGAACGGACGCGGAGGCGGTCGCAGATCGTGCTACTCGCCTCACGCCAGGCTTTACCAAGCTTTTGTGCCTAAAAATGGGTGCAACCTGATGGTAAAATCAGGCCCTTAGTGTGTATTTACCCAAAACCTGTAACATCAGTGTAATGCAAGTTTGTTTAACATCAATATCAGTTACAGTGTAAATCTTGTTAAGCCTCAACTTTGCTATTATACTGTGCCAGTTTAAACTTTTGGAGTGTAATTGTACCCTGAAGAACTAGAATATAAGAAGGTAAGGAAGTGATACAAGAACTATTAGTTGTAGAAGGAAAGCTACAAAATATAAATGAACTGGAGCACACTATGGGTGGAATTCTTCCAAAAAAATTCTAAGTGTCAAATTCGCATAAAAACTGGAGTAAATCCCACTGGTTTTGTCAGCGGGATTTTCAAAATGAATCTCCCACACTTTGTGCACTACAGAGTGCACTAGTATGAATCTCATTAAAATGAGTAGGCAGTATTGCTGCTGGAGAGGCTGGCAGCGTAGCGCTGAGCGGCCCACTGCACATGCGCTGATCTGTCAGCGCCGAGATCACGCATGCACAGTAGCCTCGCACTGCTGGTCTTCTAATCGCTGGGCAGCTCACTCGCTGGCCAGCCCCGCATTCCTGCAACGCTGGCCATGCGATACCCCCACCCTCCGAGCACTGGGCTCCCGGATCTGTCTGGGTCAGCCCTGACCCCCACTCCGGGGCGCCTCGATTTCCCCCCCTTCCGCAGTCCTGATCTCCCAATTATCACGCGTGACGTGTTGAGACGTGATGTGAAAATTGCCTTGCCAACATTCACACTGACCTTTAGACTTGCCATAAGGCAGCTAGGTGCCCTAAAAAGGTGTGACCTGTCTTCCCCTGATTCTACTTCACTGCAGTAGAGTTCCATGAGGGATGCTGCACATTTCTGGGAAAACTGGACTTGGAAGGTCCCCGAAGAAATGTGGAGAAGCTTCGGGTCAGAGAATTTAGGAGCAAAGTGGCAAGCTGACGATCATTGCTACTGCTAGAAAGATCCGGACCCATGTTTGAATAACATAGTAAATATTTAAAATAAAAAAGGAATTCAGGGTGGAGCAAAAACCAATAACCTTAAAGTTATTCTAAAAACAGGCTTTAAAACTAAAGATCGCAGAAGACATATAATCATAGTAATCAATGTTATCATTTAATTAGATGAGCAAGTCAGCAGAAATCTTCTGGACTTTGAAAGTTGAGGCAGTCTTATTTGAAGACGAGTTGGGACTTTCTCAATACAGAGCTCAACACTCACCACCTGTATCAGGCAACTGGTACAAATCATCTGTCATTATCATAGGCATCAATTACCATGGCACTGCTCAAACCACTATGAAAGTGGACTATTTTGAGCAATTCTAGCAGTTGTTTGTGCCTCATTAAAGTGTGAATACCCGTTCATCTTTCAGGCAGCCAACAGTCTTTAGCCACCTGTCACCGTGGGGAGGCAAAAAATGGGGATTATTTCCGTTCTTTAGAAATAATTGTTGGCTACACTGGCCATCGTGTATAACCGGAAAATTGCATTGACAGCAACATACCTGCTCTAATCAGTGGGAATTTAGTCCAGTAATCAGAATGCCAATGATTTTTACCAGTCAGATTGAGCAAGGCTAATGTAGTTTTGAAATGAATATGTTCTACACAAGCCTTCACCTATGAGTATGAGAGTACACTAGATCCAAAATCTGACTCCTGCCAAAGAAAATAAACTACTTTTTTTAACATTGTCTAGCAGTCATGCATCAGAAGAGATTTTTGTTTAAATTGTTTTGAAGGTAAATATTATACAATGCTTAATTTATCCAGGAGACATTCTGTGATTCATTTTACTTTTTTGTCATTCCTTACAGTACACCAACGCAGGGCCATCTTTCCACAGCAGAGTTTGCGCCATAGTCTGTTTATGTTGTTCAGTCACTGGGCCGGTCCTTTCAGCATAATGTTTACTCCTTTGGACAGATACAGTGATAGGAACATGCAAATTAACCGGCACCAGTATTCTGCATTAAAGGTACAGACAATATCTCATATGTTTTGCTAACCTAATTCTATATGTAGTGGCATTATGTAATTCTAGTATTAGCATTATGTTATATCCTACTAGTTGCTTCCTGTCATTTGACAAATATTAGTGATCAATATTTTTCTGGGTCAAAGGAAGTTGAACACCGGTGATAGTGAAAAGCCATGACTTTCTATTTAATGCCCAACAACTACCGGCACTAAATAAACCATATATGCCTATTGACTACAACAGAGAAATTTTCAGTTTTATTTTAGTCATGGTTGTGGCTTTTACACATGTGAAGGAATGGCTGTGTTCAAAACATCTCAAATCAGCTTCTTTCTTCATTCAACTTGTTTTGGCACATTTGTCGTCCATTAACTGGAAATTTAGGTAGTACATTCCAAACCACAGGAACTCTGCATAAAAATAATCTCTTGCTGCTTCCAGCTTCTTGCCAATCAAAAATCTATATCCTCTGGTTCCTGACCTTTCTGCCACTGGAAACCATTCATCTTTATTTAAACTTCATTATCATTCAAGATTTTGAAAACTTCTTTCAAATCTCCTTTTAACCTTCTCAGCTCGAAGAAAAACAGCCCCAACTTCTCCAGTTTCTTATAACTGAAGACCGCATTTCTCTCTCAGTCCTCTGTGCACCGTGTTCCTTTTTAATGTTTCAAGCTATTGCCTGTCCCTTGCCAAATTAGTTTAAACCCTGCCCCACAGCACTAGTTAACCTCCTAATGACAATTCTGGTCCCAATCTGTCTATCTTGAACAGGCCCCTCATGCTGCAGGATCAGTCTCAATGCCTCTTGCACTATTTCTCGAGCCACCCTTTTCCTTTTTCTCCCATACTTCCTAGTGCATTGCACTTCAGAGATTGTGTCTTGAGTAATATTGAAAGGAATGTGGTGATAAGTAAAACACAAATCCTGTATAATTTAGATATGAGCTAATTTTAGCAGGCATTATAAATTTATATACAGTAAAAGTGTAAGTTCATGAATTAGTATGTATATATTCATCATTGAAGAGTTGAGCTTCATGTCTGGGGAAAGGAGCAAACTAAATAATTACAGTATTGCAGCAGTAAATGAATTGTGTATGTTCAATTACATGCAAGATAAATATTGACCCCTTCTGACAGCACAAATCTGTTTGGACTCCAGTTGCACTAACTTAATTTAAACTTTTGATAATATATTTATCACAGTTGGACAGCACTAATGTACACTTAAGGTGCAGCTGTTTATCTCCGGGATAGATGCCTAATTGAATACAAATTGAATGTGATAATGTCACCTGAATAATTTACACATGGTGAAAATGTCTACCTGATACCTAGAGTCACTGATCCCACTGTTATGAGAAGGCATATTTATAGGGACCCTCTTCACAATATCGCTCTAGTTGGCTACATATGCTATTTTTATAATGGATTTTTATATGTTTTTAAAGAAGGATAATGGGGTTAATCCACTGGGGCTCCTGGTATGGAGCCTGCTTAACAAGATTGTGGATCTAAGACTTAGGTGTGGGAGTTGGCAAGTCTAATTGGTCGAATTCCTCTTTTTCAAGTAATTGTAGTGCACCAAGTAGTGCAAAATATACTTTGATAAAATCAGTTTAAAAAGTGAAAATTCAAAAAATACTTGGAGTCTTGTGATGAATTGCGTGGGTAAGTACAAACAAGTAGTGGCGGTTAAACATACTGTTACCTTCATCTTAAATTCAACAAAAGAATGAATAGTTGATATTTCTAATAGTAATCTATTGTCAACCTTGTACTACAGGCACTGTTAGCACTAAACCTATGTTGTTTTGGCCCAGGAGGATTGTCACAATTATTTCCTTGAATCATTTATGTCAATCTCATTTTTCATCACCATAGGCTATGTCAGCTGTGCTATGTTGTGGGCCTGTGTCTGACAATGTAGGTCTGTCATCAGATGGCTACTTGTACAAGTGGTTGGATAACATCCTGGATTCTCAAGAAAAAAAGGTAAGCATTATCTTGAAAAGTATTTTGATTTGATTTGATTTATTATTGTCATGTGTTAGCATACAGTGAAAAGTATTGTTTCCTGTGCGCTACACAGACAAAGAATACTGTTCATATAGAAGGAAACGAGAGTGCAGAATGTAGTGTTACAGTTATAGCTAGGATGTAGAGAAAGATCAACTTAATGCAAGGTAGATCCATTCAAAAGTCTGATGGCAGCAGGGAAGAAGCTGTTCTTGTGTCAGTTGGTACGTGACCTCAGACTTTTGTATCTTTCTCCTGATGGAAGAAGGTGGAAGAGAGAATGTCCGGGGTGCATGAGGTCCTTAATTATGCTGGCTGTTTTGCCGAGGCAGCAGGAAGTGTAGACAGAGTCAATGGATGGGAAGCTGGTTTGCGTGATGGATTGGGCAACATTCACGACCTTTTGTAGTTACTTGCGGTCTTGGGAGAGCACGAACCATACCAAGCTATGATACAACCAGAAAGAATGCTTTCTATTGTGCATCTGTAAAAGTTGGTGAGAGTTGTAGCTGACATGCCAAATTTCCTTAGTCTCCTGAAGAGTAGAGGCGTTGGTGGACTTTCTTAACACTAGTGTCGGCATGGGGGGACCAGGACAGGTTGTTGGTGATCTGGATACCTAAAAACTTGAAGCTCTTGATCCCTTCTACTTCGTCCCCATTGATATAGACAGGGGCATGTTCTCCCCTACGCTTCCTGAAGTCGATGACAATCTCCTTTGTTTTGTTGCCATTGAGGAAGAGATTAATGTCGCTGCACCAATTCACCAGATTCTCTATCTCATTCCTGTACTCTGTCTTGTCATTGTTTGAGATCCGACCCACCATGGTGGTGTCGTCAGCAAACTTGAAAATCGAGTTGGAGATGAATTTGGCCACAGTCATAGGTGTATAAGGAGTATAGTAGGGGGCTGAGAACACAGCCTTGTGGGGCACCAGTGTTGAGGATGATCGTGGAGGAGGTGTTGTTGCCTATCCTTATTGATTGTGGTCTGTGGGTTAGTAAGTTCAGGATCCAGCCGCAGAGGGAGGAGCTGAGGCCCAGGCCACGGAGTTTGGAGATGAATTTCGTAGATCATAGATGTATACGATAAATATCATGTATAAAAGTAATAATTTGAGCAATATGAAAAATCAAATGAACTTGAATGTAGTCTTTGGTCTCTTATGTTCTGAAAACTCAATACTTAAAGATAGTATTGTAAAGGCTGTTTTTATACAAGATGCACGAATATGGTTGACTTCTTTCATGGCAAAATTGATTTCAGTTGGCTGCTCAAGCTGTTAGTTGCATGCATCTGTACAATTAATTGTGCCTGCCTTTAACAGTCAGCATTGAAATAATCTGTGAAATAAATTTATTTTTCTCGTTTAAATATTAACTCTGTATTATGCATGCTTTCTTTAGGTTCACCAGTTAGGCTGTGAAGCTGTAATGCTTTTACTAGAGTTGAATCCAGACCAAAGTAATCTGATGTACTGGGCTGTAGATCGATGCTATACAGGTTCAAGGCGTGTTGCAGCTGGATGTTTCAAGGCAATAGCCAATGTGTTTCATAACAGGTAGGAATTAAGCTATTCTCGTATTGATGGCTAAGCAAAAATGGATATGTGAGCTGGAACTAAGGTAGCTTGATTGGATCTTAGGAGCATTGAACCTTTGTAGGCAGGCTAGCTTGATTAAATAACTATTATTTCAATTGGTCACTGGGAGGGAAGATCTGAATTATCCTTCCAATTTTACCCCTCTCCATGTTTGCACAATCTCCTCTGACCCCATCCCCTCTCTCACTGCAACAGTTAGCTTTCAGCAAAAGCTTCAGCTCATCCACTTATCTCCGCATCTCAATTGAATTTGGAGCTCATTAAATTATGATTTTTCTGTTCACTTCACCTCCACACCTGCCTTTTTGGCCAGCATCATCTTCTGCATAGCATACCCTTTCTCCTATTTTCAGAATCCTTGTTCGACCTGGACCCCTCAATCTGGCCTCAGGCCCTCTCTAGATCTCTGCATTGGTAATTTAGCTGGTATGACATTGTCAATCTCCATTACTCTACTCCACTTTCTTGCATTAACTTAGCTCCCTATGAACATGCAACACTTTGTTCTATCAGTCCAACCCTAACATTGTCACCCAGCAGTTTAAAGACACTTCTTATTTGACAAACAGGTCTTGCGGTGGCTGATCGGTAACTCTTCAACACCACCTCCTAACTTCCCTGGAGCATAACCCCTACCACTAATTGTAAAAATTGAGGAGGAAGAGCTACTAACCCCAAAATCACAGAACTCCAGTACCATCTTTAACATTTAAAAAAAATTAAAAGATTTACTTTAAAAAAACTTAAGCACACAACATTAAAGTTACACAGTTAAAACAGTTTTACAGAAGAATCCCCCCCCCCCTCCCCCCAAAAAAACTGCTTAGTTAAAAGTGCACCAGTGAATTTACCTTTGTGGCAACAACGCCCTTAATAGTTTTTAACCATAAAACTCTTGTAATATTAACCAAGTCAAAGAATTCTGTCACTTCAGTAAAGGTATATGCACAACTTTTTAAACACTTTCACTCTGGTGTGGAATTCCAGAAAGGAGGTTCAAAAACAAAGTCTCTTTTAGCTTAACATTGGGTGGCTGCCTCTAATTCAAGATTTTCACAACTTCTCCCACACAAAGGAGCTGGTCCTCAGGGATCCCCCCCTCTTCCCCCACAACCAACACAACTCAGTTAAAATATTTTTCCTTAACTGACTTTTTCCCCTTTATCTCCGGTTCCATTGTCCGCAACACTCTTTGAACTCAACTTCTTCAAAAATAAAAATCTTTCATGTTTTTCGATTTTGCCTCTACTTTCAGGTCAATAAAAGTTTCTCCTGTTCATTGATTAAACCTTTGTAAGATATAAAGGTTCCTTATCACCTCTGAGCTCCCTTTCGAAATTCAGCAGCTCAAAAAACCAAATTTCCCATTTCTCTCACAATGTTGATTTTAGAGCCAATCTATTTGCATGTAACTCAAACTTACCAGAACCTCTCATTACAAATGCACCAAAATAACATCTTTAACCTTCCAACTCTTAGCCCTCACAGACAACCTGTCTCTAGTAACACTCCCCCTGTTTGATTAACCTGGACACACAAATAAGCACACAGCTTTCTTTACCTACACAGAATACCAACATAATCCCCCAAAAAATCAAACTGCATTTCTCATCACACCGAACTTCACGCCATCACTTTTCATGCTATCACTGACCTCAACTCCTCTGGAGAGGCATTGTCCCTCAGTGACCTCCAGCCTCAATCCCCCAACCCCATGCAGCCTACTTCAGCTTCCTTTCCACAATTTACAAACAGGGTTGCCTTGGTAGACCCATTGTTTCAGCCTGTTTTTACTCCATGAAACTTATTTCTTCATATCCACATTCTATTTGTCTTCCATAGTCCCATCCCTTCCCACCTGCATCCACAGCACAATTTCCCAGTCCTGTTTCCTTTTCGTCAAGGATAATTTGTATACACTGCCACTCCTCACAAGGATGGATTGAGACCTCCTTCCATGAATGGAGGCCTCTCCATTCATCATCACCACTCTCCACCTGGCTCAACTAAGTTGAGCAACTTATTTGACTTCACTTATGTCTTATTAATAAAGGGTATTATCATGAGAACCCAAATGGATCTTAACTCTGCCTGCGCACATGGAGCACTCTTTGTTCCGGTGCTGATCACCTTTTGTTTTCAGCATGTTGAGACTGGCTTGGTCCTGTTTCCTTCTTTTGCCCCAGACTGTAAATTTTAACAAATATGTCCAATTTCCACCTTTCCTTGCCTCCACATGATCCATCTGCAACTTCTTCCCACCCTTCAACTTCTCAGTTTCATTTTCTGGGAATAGACCAAAGTTCAATATAAGCTAAACGGCTACACTTCCTCCTACCTTGCTTCTTGTAAAATTTCTATTCAATTCTCCAAGTTTCTCCATCTCCCTCACATTTAACCTGACAATGCCACATTCCATATTAGTGATTTTGGCATCTTTTTTCCCCTCAACCGAAAATTCACCTCCACTGTGGTCAACAGGACCCTTGACCATGTCCACCCATTGCCACACTCATGCTCTTATCCCTTTCTCTCCCTCCCAGAATCACAATCAGATTCCCTTTGCCTTTCTCTTTCAACCACCGGCCTCCACATTCAATGGATCATCCTCTTTCATTTCCACCATCTCCAATGGATGCCGCCATCAAACACATCTTCACTTTCACTTCCTTTTCAGCATTCTGAAGGGGCTGTTGTCTCCATAACACCCTGGTCCACAAGACCGTAAGACATAGGAGCAGAAGACGGCCACTCGGCCCATCGAGCCTGCTCCACCATTCAATGAGATCAAGACTGATCTGATATGATAACCACTCCTCAGTCATCCTCAGCAACCCTCCTCCCCATTTCATGCAAACACAGACAAAACAACACCAGCCTTTTCTGTTGTCCAGGGCCATAGCTATTTCCTCCTTTTTCGATTTAGTATACCATATGTGCTCCTCATGAAGCAGTTCTTGTACATAGAGGAGACCTAATGCAAATTGGGTGACTGATTTGCAGCACATCTGTGGTTCTGAGCATCTGTGGTCCTGAGCTTCTAATAGTCTGTCATTTTAATCCTCCACCCTACTCCCACTCTGACCTTTATGTGCTTAGTCTCCTACACTGTTCCAGTGGAGTTCAGTGTAAACTCTTGTTTCAATTAAGCACTTTTACAGCCTACTGATGTACTCTTTACACCTCTTCTGAACTTATCTTTTGTTTATTTTCTTGTCCCTTTACCATCCCCTTTTGCCTTGCACCATAATTTCTTTTGCCATTTAAAGCTCCTGCCTTCCACACACTATTAGACCTTTTGTCCTTTTCCTGCCCTCCCCTTCTTCCTGCCTCTATATTGCTTAACACTTGTTACATCTGTAACTTTATCCAGTTCTAAAAAAGTTATTGACCTGAAACTCTGTTTCTCTCTGTGTAGTTACTTCCATACTTGTTGAGTTTCTCCAATATTTTCTATTTTTAGTTCAGATGTCTAACATTCACAGTATTTTGCTTCTTGCTGGACACCTAATATTTATTTAATTCCACTTGGTTGTGCAACGGTACTGATTTGAGTTCACATCTGTGATATTTCAATAAATTGAAGACCAAATTCTGTAAGGTTATCTGCAACAAACAGTCCTCATGAGGAAAAATCAGAGGCTGAACCAACTTCTGCAATGCCCGAGCTGCCGCATCAATGACAGAGTCCTGACCAACTGTGCACATTGTAGAACATAGAACATAGAACATTACAGCGCAGAACAGGCCCTTCGGCCCACGATGTTGCACCGACCAGTTAAAAAAAAAACTGTGACCCTCCAACCTAAACCAATTTCTTTTCGTCCATGAACCTATCTACGGATCTCTTAAACGCCCCCAAACTAGGCGCATTTACTACTGATGCTGGCAGGGCATTCCAATCCCTCACCACCCTCTGGGTAAAGAACCTACCCCTGACATCGGTTCTATAACTACCCCCCCTCAATTTAAAGCCATGCCCCCTCGTGCTGGATTTCTCCATCAGAGGAAAAAGGCTATCACTATCCACCCTATCTAAACCTCTAATCATCTTATATGTTTCAATAAGATCCCCTCTTAGCCGCCGCCTTTCCAGCGAAAACAATCCCAAATCCCTCAGCCTCTCCTCATAGGATCTCCCCTCCATACCAGGCAACATCCTGGTAAACCTCCTCTGCACCCTCTCCAAAGCCTCCACATCCTTCCTGTAATGTGGGGACCAGAACTGCACACAGTACTCCAAGTGCGGCCGCACCAGAGTTGTGTACAGTTGCAACATAACGCTACGACTCCTAAATTCAATCCCCCTACCAATAAACGCCAAGACACCATATGCCTTCTTAACAACCTTATCTACTTGATTCCCAACTTTCAGGGATCTATGCACACATACACCTAGATCCCTCTGCTCCTCCACACTATTCAAAGTCCTCCCGTTAGCCCTATACTCAACACATCTGTTATTCCTACCAAAGTGAATTACCTCACACTTCTCCGCATTAAACTCCATCCGCCACCTCTCGGCCCAACTTTGCAACCTGTCTAAGTCTTCCTGCAAACTACGACACCCTTCCTCACTGTCTACCACACCACCGACTTTGGTGTCATCAGCAAATTTGCTAATCCACCCAACTATACCCTCATCCAGATCATTAATAAATATTACAAACAGCAGTGGCCCCAAAACAGATCCCTGAGGTACACCACTTGTAACCGCACTCCATGATGAATATTTACTATCAACCACCACCCTCTGTTTCCTATCCGCTAGCCAATTCCTGATCCAATTTCCTAGATCACCCCCAATCCCATACATCTGCATTTTCTGCAGAAGCCTACCATGGTGAACCTTATCAAACGCCTTACTAAAATCCATATATACCACGTCCACTGCCTTGCCCCCATCCACCTCCTTGGTCACTTTCTCAAAAAACTCAATAAGGTTAGTAAGGCACGACCTACCTGCCACAAAACCATGCTGACTATCACCTATCAATTCATTACTCTCCAAATAACTATAAATCCTATCCCTTATAATTTTTTCCAACATCTTGCCGACAACAGAAGTGAGACTCACCGGTCTATAATTCCCGGGGAAGTCTCTGTTCCCCTTCTTAAACAATGGGACAACATTCGCTAACCTCCAATCTTCTGGTACTATACCAGAGGCCAACGACGACCTGAAGATCAGAGCCAGAGGCTCTGCAATCACTTCTCTTGCCTCCCAGAGAATCCTTGGATAAATCCCATCCGGACCAGGGGATTTATCTATTTTCAGACCCTCCAGAATATCCTGCACATCCTCCTTATCAACTGTAATACTGTCTATTCTACTCCCTTGCAACCCAGTGTCCTCCTCAGCTATATTCATGTCCCCTTGCGTGAACACCGAAGAGAAATATTGGTTCAATGCTTCACCAATCTCCTCCGGTTCCACACATAACTTCCCTCTGCCATCTATAACTGGCCCTAAACTTGCCCTAACCAACCTTCTGTTCTTGACATACCTATAGAACGCCTTAGGATTCTCTTTAACCCTATCCGCCAAAGTCTTCTCATGTCCCCTTTTAGCCCTTCTAAGCTCGCTCTTCAACTCCCTCTTAGCCAATCTAAAGCTTTCTAGTGCACTACCCGAGTGCTCACGTCTCATCCGAACATAAGCCTCCTTTTTCTTTTTAACCAACAAAGAAACTTTTTTGGTGCACCACGGTTCCCTAGCCCTACCAATTCCTCCTTGCCTGACAGGGACATACCTATCACAGACTGTGGACGTGGAAGGCGATGAAGGAACAAATTGAAGCTAGTTACAAACTGAAAAGTTGCTTGAAGTACACCGTTCTGTTTACAGTGGAAACTAATGTCAAACTTTTTTTTTTACACTGTGCTGTCAGAATTGGTGAGATATCTGTGACCCGTTAGAATTCACAAAGTTGTGGAAGTAAAATTTGAAATCTTAGAAAGGTACATTAGTCAAGTATTAAATGTTTTGAAGAATCTTGCTGGCAGCTCATTTCTTTAATTATGAATCTTCAGAAGTTATTTTCCTATAATAGGTTAATTTAATGAACCTACATTGTGTGAGGATTTAGCATTATACGTCCTGTGTGACTTCAATTTATCTCTGGTTTCTTCCTGATGTTAGTCCTCTGGCTAAAACAAGCTCTTCAAGTTGAACTTTCATGAACTATTGTGTACATATTTTGTTTAAACAAACTGACATATTTATCTTGGGATAATGTTGTTTGATTTAGTATTTGCTTTTGCTCATGTGTGCTTTACTTAAACTAATCATAAGACTATAACTAAAAAATATACTCTGTTAATGTAATAAATTTTGGAACTTCTTCACAGGGATTACCAGTTTGACACTGTGACCCTTCTGAACCTGATACTTTTCAAAGCAGCTGATTCATCCAGAGAGATCTATGAAATTGCCATGCAACTGCTGCAGGTTTGTGAATGATTTGATATGAAAGCAGTGATGTTTTCATCCAATGCGTTGCTTCAGGTTTAATTCAAAGGTTTTAATTTTGACAATTATCATAGTTTTATAAATATCCAAATTAGCCCATCTGTAAGTACGGAAAATCACAGAATATTTCCATTTGTCACTGTTTGTAACCTGACAGTCATTTGCCTCAATTTCCTGGGAGCAATATCAGGTTTAATATTTTAAGCTACCATTGTTGAATCCAGGCCTATGTGTTTGAGTCCTTAAACTCACAACCTTCTGATTCAATGACAAGAGGACTAACCCTGCACCATCGGCAACATTTGTAGTGGTACCATTGAAGTTTTGGGACTTTGATGTATTTGGGAGGGATAAAGAAACTATGATGCTTTTCAAAGTATTGACTATCTGAGATGTTGCTAAAATTGAGGCCTATAGGAGGCAGAGCGCTGGATATGGAAAAGGTTTAAAGTTTATTTATTAGTCACAAGTAAGGCTTACATTAACATTGCAATGAAGTTACTGTGAAATTCCCCCAGTCGCCACACTCCGGTACCTGTTCAGGTCAATGCATCTAACTAGCACGTCTTTCAGACTGTGGGAGGAAACCGGAGTACCCAGAGGAAACCCACGCAGACACGGGGAGAATGTGCAAACTCCACACAGATAGTGAGCTAAGCCAGGAATCGAACCCGGATCCCTGGCACTGTGAGGCAGCAGGGCTAACCACCGTGCCACCGATCTTTGCCTGTTTGAGTATCTTTGGGATTTTAGTAGCACCTTTTCCCATAAGACCGATCTTTGGGTGGCATTTGAGAACATGAATGGTTATGCCCTCCAGCAGTCTGCCACAAGTTCAGGATTCCATTGTGCAGTCAAGCAAGGATTTTTGCTTTTTTTATTTCAGTTGTTTATTTTCTTTCTCAAAAAAATTACAGATTGAAACCATGTGCAATAATACACACATGAATTAATTTCATTGTTGTCAGATAGCATTTGTTCAGTCACTTTTTGTCCCTCCGGGCACATGGAAATAAAGATTCCTATCTCTAGGAAGTTAGTTTTTCTGTGTCCTTGTTGGATGTGAAAAATATTTCTCGAGCTTAAAGGTGGCCATATCAATCCAATCAAAGAATGAAAGGTTAATGCAGCAAAAAAGAAAGTAATTCAGTCTATCATAACTATTCAGGCTCTTTGGTGGAGTTATCTAATTATTCCTGCTCCTTGCTCTTAGTCCCAAAATGTCTGTAATGTTTTTCCCTTCAGGTATTTATTCATTTTAAAAATGTTACTATTGAACTCACTGTGCAAAATAAAACGTATCCTTTTATGATCTCTGGTTCTTTTGCCAATCACCTTAATTCTGAATCTTCTGGTTACTAACTTTCCACCACTGGATGCAGTTCCTCTTTGTTTAATCTATCAAAACTATTCATAGAATCCTAGAAATATTACAGCACAAAAAACAGACATGACAGAAGCTGAATGGCCTTCTTTTGTGAAAACAACTTGGCCTTGCCCTGAAAATCTATCCTCTTCAGATCATAATCGAATTAACTTATGAAAGCAATAATTGAATCTGCCTCTACTACACTTTCAGCCAAAGCATTCCAGATCCTAATCACTTCCTGCATAAAAAAAGTCTTTCCTCATATTCTTTTGCCAGTCATTTTAAGTTGGTGTCCTCTGGATTTTGAACCTTCTGTCAGTGGGAGCAGTTTCTCTCTTTCTACTCTGTCTGGATCCCTGGTGGTTTTGAATGCCTCTGTAACATTTCCTCTCAACTATCTTTTTAAAAAGAACAGCCCTAACTTCATTAATCTATCGATGTAACTGCAGTCACTCATTCCTGGAACCAGTTTTGTAAATCTTTACTTCACTCTCTCCAATGCCATCGCATGGTTCCAAAAATAGAATTGGACACTGCACTCAAGTGGAAGTCACACCAGTGTTTATTATAAAAGTTCACCATGGCTTTCTTGCTTTTTTGTGCTCCATATCCTCATCTTTAAAGTTCAGCATCCCTTATTAACTCACTCTGCCACCTTCAACAATTTGTCCACATATTTCCTCAGGATCCCACTGCTCATGCACCCTCTTTAGAATTCATCCGTAATCTTATATTGCCTTTCTTTGTGTTTTCTACAAAATGGATCACTTTAACTTAAACTAAATTGGCAAAGGAATGGACACTAAAACATCGAAGTAGAAGACAATCCTGGATAGTACTAGAAAGTGAAATACAGTAGCACCATGTGAAATAGGAACAGAGTAAGAAGGATATGAGGATGACAAAGACAGGTTTAGAATGCATGTATGTAAAGATATGAAGTGTGGTGAATAAGGCTGATGTTCAAATTGCCATGTCAGTTTATGATGTAGCAGCAATAATGTAAATGTGGCTTAAAAATGGTGAGGACTAGGTGTTGAATATTCAAGAATACAAAGTGTTCAGGAAAGATAGGAAAAGAAAAAGTGAGGTTGGGTGGCAGTACTCATTAGGGAAAATATTCTAGTGATGGAAATAAAAGGGGGGGGGGTAAGGACAGAACACATTTGGCTAGAGTTGAGAAACAAGAAAGCTATAATCACAATGTCAGCCTCCAAATAGTGAGAGATAGAAGTGCAAATCTGCAGGGAAATCTGAGAGATGTGGAAAAACTTAAATGATCTAAATATTGTTTAGAATAATGTTAGAGTAAAAGGAAAGGAGGAAAACATTAACAGATACTTGGAGAGATTTGACTTAATTAAGGAGAGCCAGCCAGATTTGTAAAAGTCAGTCGTGCTTGGCGAATCTAATGAATTTCTTGATGAAGTAACAGAGAAGGTTAACAAAAGAAATGTAATGGATGCTGTCTGTATAGATTTTTGAGAAAACAAGAGAATATTTGTGGAGGCTTGGACGATGAGAGGATAATTATGAATTCCTCTAATTGTATGTGTTGATGTTGATACGAAAGTACATGGTGATATTGACCAAATCTTTTTTGAATGTGCTAGGTAATTTAAGTAAATTTTGAACTTGTATTCATTAGAATCATGTTGAGGAGTTGCATTGCCATTTTGTGGTTAAGAAAGTGCTTTGGTAATATTTCTAAATGTTACTTATGAAAAATTATAAAATAATTCTTGTTTCACAAACCTTGAATTACAATAAGCCATCCAATGGCCCCCTACTCTTTTGAATTCACTGCCTAAATCTCTGAGTTACTGCTTCTCTCCCTGCCTTTAAAAATCACCAATATATAAAACTAATGTTTAGATATCCTAACTATTGATTTTTTTTAAAGTTTTACGTGTTAGTTTTACTCATTGCAGATTTTGGAGCCCAAGCTATTTCGCTATGCCCACAAGCTGGAAGTGCAGCGAATTGATGGAATACTAAATCATCCTTCTCCACTGCCACATCTTTATTCTGTTTCCTACTATCAACTGTCAGAGGAATTGGCAAGGACTTACCCAGAACTCACAATCCCAGTCTTCTCAGGTACATTTTATTGGTTTCTTAGATAATAGATTTTCTCAATATTTTCTGTAGAAATGACCATTCAAACTTGTGTAATAACGTATGACTAGCAAAACCCTTTATGAATTACTTTCTGTTTGTAAGACAATTCCACTCGTTCCTTTTCCTTTTGTTTAGACGTAATTGAAAACAAAGGCATTTCTAACTGAATACCTGCCTAATGTTGTCAATTTGCTTAGATGCCATCAAAGATAGGTTTGAGTTCACTGGGTTGTGTGTTGTTTTCCATGTTTTGATGTTGCCAATTATGTGACAAAAACTGTATCTTAAAATATCCATAAATAATGTAGAAGAGGCCAATCACAAAAGAGAGTCCAAAATATAAATGTCAAATGAACTAGACCTTATTTCAAAATTTGTCGATGATACAAAACTTGGAAGTATCATGAACTGAAGAGGACAATGCAGAATTTCAAAATGACATGGATATGTTGGTGGGAATGAGGGAACAGGTGAAGTTCAATGTGGAGAAATGTGAAATGATTCATTTTAGAAGGAAGAAAATGGAGAAAAGATATAAAATAAATGGTACAAGAAGGTGCAGGAGCAAAGGGACCCTGACTGTAGATGTGCATAAGTCATTGAATGTGGCAGGACACTTTGAAAGAGCGGTTAAAAGCAAATTACTGTGGATGCTGGAATCTGAAACCAGAAGAGAAAATGCGAGAAAATCTCAGCAGGTCTGGCAGCACCTGTAAAGAGAGAAAAGAGCTGATGTTTCGAGTCCAGATGACCCTTTGTCAAAGCTAAAAGGAATGCTGCCAGACCTGCTGAGATTTTCCAGCATTTTCTCTTTTGGTTTTTGAAAGAGCGATTAATAATGCATGCAGTACCCTAGCTTTATTATGAAGGGCATTGAGAAGAGCAAGGAGGTTATGTTGAACTTCTATTATCCACTAGTTCAGCCTCAGCTGGAGTGTTGTGTTCAGTTCTGGGCGCTCTACCTTAGGAAGGATATGGAGGTATTAAAGAGAGTGTAGAAAAATTCACAAGAATGGTTCCACGGATGAGGAATTTAAATTACGAAGACAGTGGAGGAGTTAGGATTCTTTTCCTTGGAAAAAGGATGAGAGGAGATTTCATATGAGGTGTTCAATATCATGAGGAGTTTGGACAGAGTAGATAAGGAGAAGCTGTTCCCTCTCATGAAACTATAGCGAACGAGTAGGAACAGAATTGAAATATTTGGAAAAAGAAGCAAAAGCAACATGAGAAAAAACTTTTTCACTCAGCAAGTGGTTAAGGTGTGGAATGCATTGGCTTAGAGCGTGGTGGAGGCAAATTCGATTGAGGCATTCAGAAGGAAATTGGATTGTAAACTGAAAAGGAAGAATGTGCAAGGT
Organism: Mustelus asterias; assembly: GCF_964213995.1. Classification (NCBI taxonomy): domain Eukaryota; kingdom Metazoa; phylum Chordata; class Chondrichthyes; order Carcharhiniformes; family Triakidae; genus Mustelus; species Mustelus asterias. The sequence continues at coordinate 113,013,554 of NC_135801.1, read as the reverse complement.
TAAGGGGAGAAGGCAGGAGAATGGCACTAAGTGAGTTACTCACTGGAGAACCAGCGCAGATACAATAGTCTGGATGGCCTTCTTCTGCACTGTAACAGTTCTGTGATTCTATTCTCTGATGGTGGCCTACAAAGCCAAACATCCTTCTCATTAGGGTCTGTTCTGTAATGTCACTGACTGGGGTCTTGGATGGCTTCAGACTTCAGTCTGTCCCTTGGACATCTGTGACCCTGGGGAGCCTGCTACCTCATGGATGTGCAGAAGTAAACAATACACAGCAGTTTCCTTTCGTATTAAGTACCATCTTCTACGTATTTCAGTTGTATTATGCTTTAAACAGCACTTGCGATAGATTTAGTAAAATACTTGCTTTGCCATTATTAGGTCGCCAATTCAACATGATTGGCTTTAGAAGTTGTAACCTATTGCATCTATTGTCTAAAAACATGTAATTTAGTTTGTTTCTGATCATACCTGCTATTTATAAAGAACAAAAAAAATTACAGCACAGGAACAGGCCCTTCGGCCCTCTAAGCCTGCACCGACCATGCTGCCCGACTTAACTAAAAACCCCTACCCTTCCGGGGACCATATCCCTCTCTTCCCATCCTATTCATGTACTTGTCAAGATGCCCCTTAAAAGTCACTACCGTATCCACTTCCACTACCTCCCCTGGCAACGAGTTCCAGGGACCCACTACTCTCTGTGCAAAAAATCTGCCTTGCACATCTCCTTTAAACCTTGCCCCTTGCACCTTAAACCCCCTAGTAATTGACTCTTCCACCTGGGAAAAAGCTTCAGACTATCCACTCTGTCCATGCCTCTCATAAACTTGTAGACAGACTTCTATCAGATCTCCCCTCAACCTCCGTGGCTCCAGTAAGAACAAAACAAGTTTCCCCAACCTCTCCTCATAGCTAATGCCCTCCATACCAGGCAACATCCTGGTAAATCTTTTCTGTACCCTCTCCAAAGCCTCCACATCCTTCTGGTAGTGTAGCGACCAGAATTGAACACTATATTCCAAGTGCGGCCTAACTAATGTTCTATAAAGCTGCAACATGACTTGCCAATTTTTAAACCCAATACCCCGGCCGTTGAAGGCAAGCATGCCGTATGCCTTCTTGACTACCTTCTCCACCTGCATTGCCACTTTCAGTGACCTGTGTACCTGTACGCCCAGATCCCTTTGCCTATCAATACTCTAAAGGATTCTGCCATTTACTGTATATTTCCTATCTGTATTAGACCTTCCAAAATGCATTACCTCACTTTTGTCCGGATTAAACTCCATCTGCCATCTCTCCGCCCAAGTCTCCAACTGATCTATATCCAGCTGTATCCTCTGATGGTCCTCATTGCTATCCGCAAATCCACCAACCTTTGTGTCATCCGCAAACTTACTAATCAATCCAGTTACATTTTCCTCCAAATCATTTATATATATTACAAACAGCAAAGGTCCCAGCACTGATCCCTGAGGAAAACCACTTGTCACAGCCCTCCATTCAGAAACGCACCCTTCCACTGCTACCCTCTGTCTTCTATGACTGAGCCAGTTTTGTTTCCACCTTTCCAGCTCACCTCTGATCCCATGCGACTTCACCTTCTGCACCAGTCTGCCATGAGGGACCTTGTCAGAAGCCTTACTGAAGTCCATATAGACAACATCCATTGCCCTACCCTCAATCATCTTCTTAACTTCCTCGAAAAACCCGATCATGTTCGTGAGACACGACCTCCCCTTCACAAAACCATGTTGGCTCTCACTAATACGTCCATTTATTTCCAAGTGAGAATAAATCCTGTCTCGAAGAATCCTTTCCAATAATTTCCCTACCACTGATGTAAGGCTCACCGGCCTGTAATTACGTGGATTATTCTTGCTACCCTTCTTAAACAAAGGAACAACATTGGCTATTCTCCAATCGTCTGGGACCTCCCCTGTAGCCAGTGAGGATACAAAGATTTCTCTCAAGGCCCCAGCAATTTCCTCTCTTGCCTCTCTCAGTATTCTAGGGTAAATCCCATCAGGCCCTGGGGACGTGTCTACCTTAATGTTTCTCAAGAACCCCAATACCTCCTTTTTGATCTCAACATGACTCAAACTATCTACACATCCTTTCCCAGACTCATCATCCACCAAGTCCTTCTCTTTGGTGAATATTGACGCAAAGTACTCATTTAATACCTCGCCCATTTCCTCTGGCTCCACGCATAGATTCCCTCCCTTGTCCTTGTGTGGGCCAACCCTCTCCCTGGCTACCCTCTTGCTCTTTATATATGTATAAAAAGCCTTGGGATTTTCCTTAATCCTGCTGGCCAATGCTTTTTCATGACCCCTTTTAGTCCTTCTTACTCCTTGCTTAAGTTTCTTTCTACTTTCCTTGTATTCCACACTTGCTTCATGTGTTCCCAGCCTCCGAGCTTTGACAAATGCAATTTGACAAATTTCTTCCTGATGTGATTTTATTTTTGCTGAACTTCTTGTTATTTTGATGTTAGTCTTGGTCCTGAAATGAGGTTGATAATTTTGAATCAAACACAAAATATTACAAGCTGTAGCTTGGATTTTATAATATTGCATTTTAACCTTTACAGAAGTAAGTCATAGAATCCAAACAGCGCACCCTGCTGGTCGACAAGTGATGCTGCACTATCTCCTTCCCTGGATGAATAACATTGAATTGGTCGATTTCAAACCTTTGCCATCAACAAAGACTATGGATGAAACTGATGAAGTATATATGAAGGACAGGGAGATGATGACAAACAGCAGACGCTGGCTAAAGGGGGAAGGTTGGGGATCTCCGCAGGCTACTATCATGGTGCTAAATAACCTGATGTATATGACAGCAAAAGTAAGTGTGTTCTCATCTACAATATCATGAAAAATACACCCTGAAACTTGTAGCATTAAAAAAAGTGCAAACTGATTTTTGAATTTTCTTCAGGGAGTTCTGTTTCTTACAGAAGCAAACTACTTCAGATTGTGGAAATCTGAAATACGAACAGAAAATGCTGGAAATACTCACGTCAGACAGTACTCTGTAGAGAGTGAAATAGTTAACATTTCAGGTCAATGTCCTTTCATTGGAGCTGGGGCACTGTCCTCAACACATTAATGCGAGTAATCAATGCTACATTAAAATCAGCATCTGTATAATGGTTCCCAGTTCTGTCTAACATCCCACCTCACATGCACGGGAAGGCTAAAACACATAAGAGTTTGTCTGCATTGAAGCCTATCCAGATCTGGCAATTCATGAAGACCTTTGGAATCTACTGCATATGCAACTTAAATCATACAGACCTTTCTGGTGCTCTGAATGCTTGGAGCATTGCAGGCTTTGACATGAAGGGCAAGTGGTGCAACCACTGGGCTGATACCAATAGTGTCACAAAAATCTGGCGAGTGATCAGCTTTCAGGGTTTGACCTCCTTCAAACAGGGGTTGCACCTCCATGCAAGGACATCACACTGCCTCCACAAATGGAATGTCAAGGGTGGCCTAGCACGTGACTATGGCCATCCAGATCACCAAATTATGACTTAACGTGGTTTACAAAAACTTTCCACAGCATTCAGGACAATCCACCTAATAACACAGTGCTGTGACTTGGACTTTAACTTGTAAAACTGCACAACATCATACACTAGAAGAAGAAAAGCTGGAAAAATTCCACAGTACTAGCTTTTGCCAGCTGGATTTCTTATTGGCATTGATAATAGAACCATGTTGACAGACTGAGCAATGCACCTTTCCAAGGCAGTGTGAGGTACAGTGTCAGATCTAAAAAGCTTGCAGTCCCATCAACTGTTAAATCAAATCTGGAGACTGGGAATTGGGGGATAGGTCTGGCTGAATTCTGAAATTTAAACTAAGTATAAAATATGCTAATAACCTCAGGAGGATTATTGCAGGAAATATGTTTTCACAGATACATAATCTTATCTGAAACTGAAAAGGCATATTGTAAAAATAAAATTCTACCACTAAATTTAATAGTGAAAGTTTATAACTTGACAAGCTATTGATGTAACTTCCTTGGGGTTAAGAAAGTGCTAACACAATGATGCCAACGTTGTTTTTAATGCATGTCAGTTTTGACCATAAAATATAGGAAATGCACTTTATTCTTAGTGTGAAAAAGAGTTATAATGTGGTGTCAAAAGTTGTGTATCATTGTTAATTATAATTTGCACTTTTTTTCTGTACAGTATGGTGACGAGTTAGCATGGTCAGAGATAGAAAATGTATGGACAACGCTAGCAGACAGCTGGCCCAAAAACCTAAAAATAATTCTGCACTTCCTTATCAGTATGTGTGGTGTGACAAGTGAACCCAGTCTCCTACCGTATGTAAGTAAATACTACATACTCTTGAGGGTAGAAATAGGGAATAATATTTGTTTATTGATTTTCAAAATAGCTGGTTAATTCCTGTTATTATCAATTGTACCATCAGTAAATAATGCTTTACGTTTAGTTTTATAATACATATTCACTTTGTATCCTTTTTTCCTTAAAAATGTAAGAAACAGTAATATAGAAATATTAGTAAGGAATGTGCATCCTTGTTAGTCTTTAAGGAAATTAATTCTCCTTATGCATTTTTATCTCAGGCTTTCAATACTGCTAACATGATGTTTGCTTGTCCATTTCATAAAAGAATATTAGTTTTAGTCACAGTAGGAGCACTTTAGGCCAACACATCATCCCTTCTTAAGAGATACACCTCCTTCCAGCCATCTTGTCATCATGTTTGTTATCTTTGTGAATTTGAATGTATCACTAAGATAATGAATATCCTGAAGGAACAGTATTTCCTTCCCACTTTCCTTTTGTGTCTTTGAGTTATATTATGCTTCTCATCCATTTGCTCATTTAGATTATTTCGTCTCACCTCCGAAGGCTGATATGATCCCAGATCTTTGTCAGTGATGCTCCAAAATCATTGTATGACAGTGTCTGAGAGCAGCTGGGCTATTTTGCCGTATGATTTTCTCACCACTTCAGAGACATGGTCACATAATCTAACTCACACCTCAGTGCCATACTGAGGCAGTGCATTGTTGTTGGAGATGTACTCTTTTGGATTGGATGTAAAACTGAGGCCCTCTCTTGGTGTCCTGGTCAATAATTGCACATCAATCAATATCTCCTAGGCAGATTATCTGGTCGTTATGTCATTGCTGTTGTTGGGAACCTGTGTGTACGTTGGCTACTGCATTCTCTATATTACAGCACTGACTATACTTAAACATATTGTATTGGCTGCAAAGTGCTTTGGAACATCCTACAGCCATTTTATTTTGTGGTGGTGGTGCTGTAGACTGCTTCTTTGGGACCCCACAATACAACCATACTTGGTGCTGCATTATCCTCACATTTCAATTTTGCTTCACAGACTGAATTTCGCCAAGCATAATTAAAGATGGCCATTTCTTGTAATAAGACACGAGATGAGATGACAAAAATGTCAGCAGTGATAGAACATAAAGATTTGATTGATGGACATAATTATAAACCTTTATTAGAAAACTCCAGACTTGTACTAGGGATTACATGCTGAGAAATAACATGCAGTGACAGCTGAAGGAGAAAAACCCAGGGAATGTTATTTTTAAAAAATAGCGATTGGAAGTATGTAACCAGCAGCAACACTATCCCACAAACTTAATCCATTCAATCAAGTTTATTGAATTTGCCAAACGGGTGGACAGTCACCCAGTTTTGTTTCCATTTCATAGTAGTCTTTGCTTTTTCTTTTTGTTGCTCAATTCCCTTTTTAACTTTTTATTTTTTTCTCTCTTGCTACCTTATTTTTCTTCCTGCTAAATTGAAAGCTTTGTATTAACAACGGCAGAGCATAGCAATGCTGGATAGCATTGCTCACTAGCCTGTTAAAACTGTACAAACCTTTGCTTAGGAATAAATATTTCTTCTATTTGTATTAAACACTCTCTCTCAACCTGCAATGGTAGCAACAATGCTGCACCACTGTTACTATACTGGGCCATGTGCACTATAGCATGTCCTGCCCAATTTACTTAATGAATTGATGATAACTCTACAAGAAGAGAAAAACGAAGTTGTCCTAAAATACTAATAGCAGATCAGATCAATTACACATTAAGTTGAAGTAGAATTAATGTTCAGTTTACTGAGTATGCCAACAATGTTTGTGGTAATATTGTTAAATTGAGTATAATTTTATTGAGGAATGGCACAAAATAATTTGTTATTGCAATGAAGTAACAACTTAGATTCAATAAACGAATTCATTGAGAAGGTGGAAGAATTATGGAGTCTGCAGAAATCCCAGGCAAAACTTTATTTAAAAATGTGAAAAATAATTTTCATGTCATTGTCCTACACAGATCAAAAAAGTGGTTGTGTATCTGGGCAGAGATAAAACGATGCAATTGTTGGAGGAGCTGGTGGCAGAACTGCAATTGACTGATCCAGTTAGCTCAGCTGTCATTCACATGGACAACCCACCCTACTACCGCATCACCTCGAGCTACAAAATCCCCTCCATCGCCTCAGGTAACTTGCATTTAGCTGGGTACTAAAGTTCAGATAAGTCTGAAAACTTTATCACTTGCACACAGAAGAAAAGATTCTTCCTTTTTGTTTAGTCTGTACACAGCTGTTTATGAGCTTGTCGTTCAGCTATGGGAAGGTTAAGGAGACAGGAAATTTAATACTATCTCAGCTCGCTTGCACTTCCTCAGTCTCACTAATGAATACTGTAATATAAACAAAGGAAGGGCAAAAGAGAAAAAAAACTTTTCTGAGTCTACATTCTGAAACTTTGGCCAGCTTTCTAGTGATCAAGATCAAATGTTTCTCCTGACCCACTCCCTTCAATGGGGAGTTTGTTTCAAATCTTGCTGAGAGATGTTTTTCTTCAGGGTGGGAAGAATGGGCTCTGTTAATTTTAGAATAAATTTTGCAGTTCAAACTTTTATTTAAAATAGTTGTGGTCAGAGATTCAGTTTGATTAGCAGGACAGTTTAAAAGTACTGGTCAAGTCATGGCCTGTAATGTAGCAAGTCAGAAGCTCTGGTCTTTCCTACAGCCAATAGTAAAGAGTGCATCTAGAATTACAATATGAACACACAAAATTAAGATCAGGAATAGGCCCTTCCAGTCTGCTCCGCCATTGAATAAGATCCTAATCGTGGCATCAACACCACATTTCCACCTACCCTTGATACGTTTACACTCCCTTGTTTGTCAACAATCTATCTCCCTCTACCTTAAAAATATTCAATGACCCTGCCTCCACCGTTCTCTGGGAACAAGATTTTCAAAGACTGTTCACTCTCTGAGAGAATAAATCTTTCCTCACCTTTGTCTTATATCGACGACTCCTTATTTTTAAACTTTGTCCCCTAGTTCTAGTCTTTCCCAAAAAGGCGAAACATCCCGTCAGCATCCAGCCTGTCAAGTCCCCTCAGGATCTTGTATTTAAATAAGATCACCTCTCATTCTGCTAATCTCCCATGGATACAGGCCCAGCCTGTCCAAAACTGTGCACAGTATTCCAGAAGTGGTCCCACAAATACCCTCTACAACAAAACATTCTTACTTTTATATTCCATTCCCCTTGCAGTAAATGACATTTCATTTGCAAACAATTGATCTGAGAAGCACTATAATCAGGGAAATGTGTACTTGCACATGAACCTCTTACCATAGCATACAGTTACACCAATCAGCATTTGAGGTTTGAGAGAGATTTTTGAGTGGTTTTCATCCAGTTGATGTAGTAGGTATGAGTTTATAGGGAATCAGAATTCGATGGTCAGTTTTACTTTTCCCGTTTTGAAGAATCGATTTGAAATGGAGCTATTATTACCTCTTGGAAGAACTTGAGGTGACCATCTTTCTCTTTGCTTCTCCCCCCACCAAGTCAATTCTTCATGCAAGGGCTTCACTTAATACCAGAAGCTATTTAAAAAATAATAAAATCCTTGCACGATTGAATGCAGCATATCCAGAGCTTTTTTCTCAGCTGATGTCTTATATATAGATTTTACTGTAAAACCTTCTTCTTCTCTGGTTAACTGAATTGATGTTTCCAACACTCAAGGGTTTTTCTGAATTTGATAACTCCTATATCACAGCAGACTGTTGATTCATTAAAAGGAAGGGTGACAAATACTGATAGCTAGTACCTGTAACCAATATAAACTGGATGATTCTCCTTTGAGGTTAATGCTCAACTAGATGGTTTCCTCCGGGTGCTCCTGTTTCCTCCCACAGTCCAAAGATGTGCGGGTTAGGTGGATTGGCCGTGCCAAATTGGCCCTTAGTGTAAGGGGGACTAGCTAGGGTAAATGTATGGGGTTATGGGGATAGGGCCTGGGTGGGATCTCGTTCCCAGAGAACGGTGGAGGCAGGGTCATTGAATATTTTTAAGGTAGAGGGAGATAGATTGTTGACAAACAAGGGAGTGTAAACGTATCAAGGGTAGGTGAAAATGTGGTGTTGATGCCACGATTAGGATCTTATTCAATGGCGGAGCAGACTGGAAGGGACTGATTCGATGGGCCGAATAGTCTCTTTCTGCACTGTCGGATTCTATGATTCTAAATGCTTAACTGCTATCCCTGAACTTTCAAACAATGACTTGGTCCTGGACATACTTTGTGTTAGTTTGGTTTAATTGATGGTACTCTCACCTCTGTGTCAGAAGACTAGGGATTGAGCACACAGCCTAGGGTAACACTTCAGTGCATTACTGAGAAAATCATAGTGTCAGAGGTAGTATCTTTTGAATTGAGATGCCTTCTATCCAGATATATGACATAAAAGATATGTCAATGATATTCAAAGAAGAGCAGAAGATTCCCCTAGGATCTTAGCCAACATTTGTAAAAGCTAACTCCAATTTTACAAAGTAATGAATAGAATTCAAAATTAATTAATAGAACTGTAGAATAGTACAGCACAGAAGCCATTTAACCTGTTAAGTCTGTGCTTTGGGCAAACAATATCATTAGTCCCACTCCCCTGTTCCTTCCCCATATTACTGTAATATTTTTCTCTAATTCCTTTTTAAAAGCAATGCATCCCAGATCCTAACCACTTGTTGCATAAAACGTCACCTCTGGTTCTTTCACCAATCACCTTAAATTCGTGCCCTCTGGTTTATTACCATTCACGCATTGGAAAAATGTTCTCTTTCTCTAATGTATAATTGTGTCATGCAACTATCAGGAGACGATAAGTCAAACTTGATGAATCTTGGTCTTTTTCTTTTAGCAATTCCTATTTTTATATGTAATAGCTTTCATTAACAAAATAATTCACTTCTGGATCTGTGTCTACAGATTAATTGCTTAGCACCAGTACTATTAAGCTTAAATGACTCCAAATTTTATTTATAGCTGAGCATCAACATTGAGGTGGTCAGGCTTACTTCTGGTAAATTTAAATCCACTTTGTTTTTTAAGGATACTTTTTAATTGTTTTCAAGAAAAAGAAAATAGTTAATTAAATGAAAATACATATGTGACATAGAATCCTCTGCAACATCGAAGCATTAATGAAATAAATAACTGGCAAAGGAAGGTTCTTAAAATTTGATTCTTTTGATTTCTTATCCATTTCTGCTATGTGTAGGTACCACTTCCAGCAGCAATACAATGGTAGCTGGTCACGATGGTCATCAGGACAGTAAGCTAACAAAGGATTCTGCTATTGATGATAAGTATGTAGTATTTCAAAAAAACTGCATTATAATTTATTGAATTTTTGTAGGGTTTATTAATGTGCCAATTGTTTTGAAGTTGAAGATTATGTTGTTTCATCTGCCTCTGATATCTCTGTATAGCTGCTTCTCATCTTCCACTTCTCATTCATTTTTTTCAAAGCAGAGCAGGGAAATTTGTCCAATTTGACCAACATTTATCCGTCAACCAACACCTACAATAGATAATCTAATCATTTATTTCACTTTCATTGCTGTTTTGGGTGCTTGCTTGGAGGGAACTTGCAAATGGTGCTGTTCCCCTTTGTCTCCTGCCTTTGTCCTTCTCAGCTGTAGATGTCATGGGTTGTAAGATGTTGTTTGGAGGAGTCTTGGTGAGTTGCTGCAGTGCATCTTGTAGATGGTACAGACTGCAGCTGATGTGCATTGATTGTGAAGGGAGTGGATGAATGAATGTTTCTTTAAGTGGGTGAATGGCTTTGGAGAGTCAGGAGGTGAGTTAATCACTGCAGTATTCCCATCCTCTGATCTGCCCTAGTAGCCATATAATTATACAGCTAGTCCAGTTACATCTCTGGTCAATGGTAACCCCTTCAGGATGTTAATGGTGGGGAATTCAGTGATGGTAATGGCACTGAATATTGAGGGGAGATGGTTAGATTCTGTCTTGTTGGGAATGGTCATTGCCATTAGTGGGTATCCTTGATTCCCTCGGTCAAATGCTGCCTTGGTGCCAAGGGCAGTCACTTTCACCTTGCCTCTTGAGTTCAGTACTACTGTCCATGTTTGAACCAAGACTATAATGAGGCCAGGGGTCAGGTGACCCTGCCGAAAACCAAACTGCGCATTGGTGAGCTGGTTAGTGCCAAGCAAGTGCAGTTTGCACTTGGTGTCAACGACACCTTGCATCACTTTGTTGACAATCAAAAATAGACTCATGGGGTGGTATTGAAATCTTTCATCTAAAATAATTTGAGGAGGACGTATGCAAATTGTAGCGAGGTTAAAAGCATTGTTAGAACTTTTGCTTCTAAGTTTTACACCTGTGGGGCCATATACTCAAATTTAATTAATTGTTCTCTAAATAGTTATGGACATCTCGATATGTACAGTGGGCTGAACAGTAACCTAAACCGGCAGCATCACCGACTTGAATCTCGTTACAGCAGCAGCTCTGGAGGATCCTATGAAGAGGAGAAGAGTACGTATCTTATTCACAGAATATATATTAAAGTGTTTTATAGATCATTGAATCCCTTTAAGGTTTCAAACATATAAAATTTATTATTTGGACTGTAAGTCTGCTGGGCAATTACATTGTTAAAAATAAAATACTTAATTAAATATTAAATGATAAATATGGTTGGGATCATATAAACTATGGCGGCACGGTGGCACAGTGGTTAGCACTGCTGCCTCACAGCGCCAGAGACCCGGGTTCGATTCCTGGCTTGGGTCACTGTCTGTGTGGAGTTTGCACGTTCTCCCCGTGTCTGCGTGGGTTTCCTCCGGGTGCTCCGGTTTCCTCCCACAGTCTGAAAGACGTGCTGGTTAGGTGCCTTGACCTGAACAGCTGCTGAAGTGTGGCGTCTCAGGGAATTTCACAGTAACTTCATTGCAGTGTTAATGTAAGCCTTACTTGTGACTAATAAATAACTTTAATTTATATTTCTGCAAATATAAATTTTAGCAAACACATCTTTAAGGCTTGCAAGACTCTCATATTTTAATACTATTTCCTTCTTGTACCTGAATGCAAGGAATGCTCATTTTATAAAGACTATTCTGGTATCTGGGAAGGAACAGTCAACCATTTTAGATGCCTGTTCTAATTCCACTATTCCATACTGTGTATTTAATAGGTGATTCTATGCCCATTTATGCAAACTGGAGGCTGAAAGTAATGGAACTCAACAAAGCAGAGCCATTGCCATTTCCTCCCACTGGCGGAAGTTGGTCACCACTGGCTGATTATCTGCCTGAGACTGGTACCCCAGGGATACCGCTACAGAGGTCAGTGAACATTGAAATAATACACTAATGCTTTGTACAGACTATTATGATTAAATGATTTCATATCCTATATACAAAATACGAAAACCATACCAATTTAGTGAAATATGTACGTGATGGCATTGTGGAGAAATGCAGTGGCAAGGTAAATTCTTAGAATGGGTCTGAACGAACTTGTTTCCATGTAATACACGTTGGATTTTTTAATTGTTACAATATTTTAGTGCCACAGTTTGGATAAACAGAAAATACGTATTAATTTTGTGATGAAGTCTAGCGGTTGACCTTCCAGTAAAGTGCATCTTTTTTCCACGGTCAATGTGAATAATGTTTGCCTACTTCAAAGCATTTTTAAAAATTACTTGCACTGACTTTATCAGAGAAAGTTATTTTGAAACCATGGGCAGAATTTTCCTGTACCGCCCTCCACGGGAATCATGGTGGGTGGGACACCCATTGACCTCAGGTCGGATTTTCCGATCTTGGGGCGCGTGCTGCCGGAAACCCCGCCCCATATGTTGTGGGAATCGACGAGTAAACCCAGGGCTGAGTAACAGTTGTACTCCACAAGGTGGCATTAGACTATTAGAATGGATGTATTCCATCCTTTCGGCCTGATGTCCTGCTCCTCAGGGACCAGAAGAATTTGTAAGGGAGGAAAACAAACAGACATTTTGGATTTGTGTTATTGAAATACGAAATAAAATGTTCAATATGTTTTATTTAAATTGGTGAATATTTTGCAGTATATACACCTGGTTTGGTAATCAGTTTTTGTATGGCAATCCTGCTTACTGAGATTGTCAATTATTTGTCTTGCCACTAAATGAATTACGCCATAAAAATTCAACAGTTACGTTGTTTAAATTTTCAGAAATCTATTGCTAATATTTTAGGCAGTTACATTCCATTCCTGTACTAAAACTGCAACTGTTTTGTTTTGTTCTTAGGTGTAACATAGCAGTGATCCTTCTGACAGACCTAATCGTTGATCACAGCGTAAAGGTGGAATGGGGGAACTACATGCATCTTTTGCTTCATGCAATATTTATAGGTAATTAGAAAGTAAAAATGTTTTGTTTTCATTGCTGGCACGGCACGCTATAGTTGGGGTGATCTAGGACACTGTGATCGAATAATGGCCCATAGTTTCCTGTATACTAATTTCAGCCAGACCATCAAATGGAAACTGACTTTAAACAAAGTTGTATGAAAATGATCTCTGTTCACTACTTCAGCAAAGCCATAAGTGTAGTTACAATCATAAAGAATATGATATTTGCTAATACATTTTGTAAAAGGAAGGTAGAAATTAGAAACATGCCAAGTAGTGTTGTTTTTGAACACTTGTGAAAACAGTACATACTGTTTGCCCATTCTGTACATGCTGATGTGTTGGAATTTTAAAGAATCACAGAATGGTTACAGAACAAACGGAGGGCATTTGGCCTGTCATGTCTAACAGGCCAGTTACTTTTTTTTAAAGAAATCCAAAATCCTAATTATTTACTAAAAAGAAGGAAGCCATGAGATTCCATTTGTTAAAAACGAAAGAACATTTACTGTACAAGAATTGAACAAAGCAAACATTAAATATTATTTTAGCTAACCGCTGATACCCTACAACCAAGAATTGCCATAACTTTAACATGAATTAACAAGCAAATTGTGGTTGATTATAAAATAGAAATTACACATTTAATGGCAGATACAACTGAGGCAGATCTTACAAATTGGCTCAGCAGTTCACATGATACATAGGTAATCAAATTTAGTCACAAAATCCTTGAAAACTCTAGATGGCATAGATACGCCAATGTAAGCTTCATGTAACAGAAACAGCTGCAGCAACTGGATCTGGCTTCTCCTTCAGCTTGCCTCTACTGCACAATTGGACTCCTCGGGGGCGATTCTCCCAAAAATATTCTAAGTGTCAAATTTGCAGGAAGACTGGAGTAACTCACGCTGGTTTTTTCAGTGGGAGTTCAGACTAGAATCTCCCGCACTCTGTACACTGCAGAGGCCACCAACATGAATATCATTAAATTTCAGAGGGCAGGGCCTCTTCCCACCTGGGAGGCTGAAACCAGTGGGTCTCTGCAAATGTGCAGTGGTCCCGAACTGACAGCCTCCCGTTTGCTGGCCAGCCCAGGACCCCCGCAGTGCTGCCCCCCAACCCCCACAGTCCGATTGCAGCCCCCAAGCCATGCCCCGTCCCCTTGACACTGCCTCATGCCCGATGGACAGTGCCAAGCTGCCCCCTTGGCATTGGCACTTTGCTCCTTGGGTAGTACTGGGGGCACAGGCTGGCACTGCCAGGGTGCCAATGCCCAGGGGGCACCACCCCTCCGCCGCTCAACTCCCTGGGAGGCTCCAATTGCCCCTCCTTCACTCCAGCGGTGTAAATGCCGCGAGAGTGAAATACTCTGGTGGGGTGGGAGGGGCTAGCGGGCCTGGAGAATTCAGTCCCGGGCCCACTAATCACATTAAAAATAGATTTAAATTACTTAACTGGTGTTCCCGCCAGTTTCCAGCGCGGATCTGATGGTGCCGGAAATGCGGCGCTGGGAGATGCGCGCGCGGCGGGAATGCATGCCTGAATGCCGAGCATGCCTGGATGCGAGATTCTCCCACCATGCTGCACTAGGAAACTAGTGTAGCCGGGTGGGAGAATCGCTCCCCTCAACTGCTACTTCACCTTGAGCTGTCTTCATGGCAGATTTTATATCACTGGTGGTTTACCATTGCCTTCCTTTCTTGGGAAAAGGGCAGGGAGGCATGTCCCCAGTCTATCTCGGCCATTAGTGAATTAAATCCATTCTGAACCACACACTAACTCTCTAGCCAATTGAGCTATAATAGTGGAGTGGAGTGGAAGTGGAGAGGATGTTTCCACTAGTAGAAAAAACTAGAGGACACAATCTCAGGTTAAAGGGACAATCCTTTAAAACAGAGATGAGGAGGAATTTCTTCAGCCAGAGAATGGTGAATCTGTGGAACTCTTTGCCGCAGTAGGCTGTGGAGGCCAGGTCATTGAGTGTCTTTAAGACAGAGATAGATAGGTTCTTGATTAATAAGGGGATCAGGGGTGATGGAGAAAAGGCAGGAGAATGGAGATGAGAAAAAAAATCAGCTATGATTGAATGGGCCGAGTGGCCTAATTCTGCTCCTATGGCTTATGGTCTTACAATGGAAAAAATTTCTGCAGTATAGCAAATGGGAATTTTCTTTTAATTAATGGTACAAATCCAAATATGTTTTAGAACTTGAGGTAATGTAAAACAAAATATTTGTTTTGTATTATACAGTTTTGAAAAAAAGTCAGGTTGAATTGAATGAAATGTTGATAACAAACCATAAATTATCTTACGAGTTTTCTTTGTCTGTCTGTACAGGATTTGATCACCAGCATCCTGAAGTATATGAACATTGTAAGCGACTGCTGCTGCACTTGCTTATAGTAATGGCCTATAACAGTAATGTTCAAGCTATGGCCTCCGTTCTTCTCAGGAACAGGGAGTTTACTGAGCCGAAGGTGCTCACTGTCAAACCAACCACTCATGTAGAGTATAGTTTTACAGGTTAGTGACTGTTGTATATACCCCAGATCTTGTTGCTTCTTTTTCACTCCAGGAGATGGTGCCACTTGTTTGTAAAAGATAGAATTCAAGCACAGTATCACATTTCCAAATTTAAAGTATTCTTAAAAATATATAGTATTTTATTGAATTGCAGCAACTTTGAAACTAGCAGAAGCTAATTATATTTGATCAAGACTCAATACTTTGGGGAAATGAAATGTTCATATATTTCCAATATGTTTGATATCTTCCATAATATATTGTTTTAACTCAGCAAGTCTAATTGGAAATTTTTCTCTAGAACAGAAAAATGACCAAAATTGTCAAAAATGATAGCAGATCTATGCTAGGAATAATCCCGCTTTCAGCAGTCATCTATTTATGACGTGTGATTTGTAGAATATGCCGTGTGTTGCCCATGACCTGGGGATGGTGCAGGGAGAGAGGTGTGGTGGGGTCGGCAGCAAGGGCAGAAGCTGGTTCTCAGTGGGCCCCTTCTTGCTGGTGTTTATTCCCTCAATCAGGCCTTTGATTGAGAGACCACCTCCCTGGAAATGACAAGCTGACCGCATGGATTTAGCTGCAGTGCATGCCACAGGGCAACAGGCCCACCCGTCATGGGACGAAGTCCTTAAGCGGTCATTAATTGGCCACTTTAGGGTCTTAATAGGTAGCGAGGCAGGAAGGGGGGAACCAAGGGCCTTCCCACCCAGAATTTATTTCTGGTGGAGGCAGGAAAATTGCAGAGTTCCAGTTCACTTCCCACCTCTAAGCTCGCCACCAGTGAAACCATGAAATTCTGCTCATGTTTTCATTTGGGCAAATATATGATTTTAGAACAAACCACCAATTTAAAGCAGGGACAGAACCTCTGATTAAATTTACTCAAACTACAGCAAACAGAGTTTATTCACACCTGTCTCCCAAGTATAATGGAATTATGGCTGGAACTTTACAGCTATTCATGCCAGCAGGATCCGCCGCTGCGCACCTCCACTGTGGGTTTCCTGGCGGTGTGGGGAGGTGCCAATGTGAGATCCCTTTGACAGCGATGGGAACAGAAGATCCTGCCAGCGGCCAACAGTGCGCCACCTCCCACCACAGGAAAGACGCCACGTGGAGGCCCGACAATCCTGTCCTATATCTCTTGTTAAATGCAGTGAGTAGAAGGTAGTTGCAGCATATAGATAGGTGAAATGGTAAGAGACAGAGAATATTTGCAGGGAGTGGGGGGGTTAATTGGAAATGACTGGTGATATCCTACAAGGATCTATGCTGGGACCTCTAATGTTCTCTGTAATTATTAAAAACTTAAATGAAAGAACAGCAAACTACATATTCAAATGTACTGATGGCACAAAGATAGAAAGCATTTTACGTAGTGATGATCAAAGTGTAAAGTTACAGCGAGATTAATGACAACTGAAACTGTCGAAAATGGATTAGAATGTAGGAAAATGTGAGGTCATCTACATTGGACTATTAAAGGATAGAACATGGTACTTTCTAAATGGTAAACACTAGAAACAGTGAGGGTCCAAAGAAATATAGGACCTTGGTTCTCTCAGTACACAGATTATTAAAATGTCATGAATAAGAACAGAAAATAATTATTTTATTACTCATTCAATGGACATAAAGCAAGGCCAAAATTTATTGGCCAAGTACCCCACGAAGAAGTGTTGGTGAACGACCTTCATGAACCGTAATCCATGTATTGAAAGATGCATTCACACTGCTGTTCAGAAGAAGTTCCAGGATATTGACTCAGTCACAGTGGAAGAAGGGTAGCATAGTTCCATATAAGGATGATGCATGATTTGGAGGATAATGTGCAGGTCGGCACGGTAGCACAGTGGTTAGCACTGCTGCTTCACAGCACCAGGGACCTGGGTTCGATTCCTGGCTTGGGACACTGTCTGTGTGGAGTTTGCACATTCTCCCTGTGTCTGCGTGGGTTTCCTCCGGTTGCTCCAGTTTCCTCCCACATTCTGAAAGACATGCTGGTTAGGTGCATTGACCCGAACAGGCGCCGGAGTGTGGCGACTACGAGAATTTCACAGTAACTTCATTGCAGTGTTAATGTAAGCCTTTCTTGTGACTAATAAATAAACTTTACTTTAGGTGCTGCTGTTCCCATGTACCTGCTGCCCTTGTTCTTCCAGGTAGTAAAGGTTGAAGTTTTGGAAGTGTTGTTGGAGACTTGAGGATTTGATTTGATTTATTATTGTCACATATATTAGTATACAGTGAAAAGTATTGTTTCTTGCGTGCTATACAGACAAAGCATACCATTCATAGAGAAGGAAAGGAGAAAGTGCAGAATGTAGTGTTACAGTCATAGCTAGGGTGTAGAGAAAGATCAACTTAATGCGAGGTAGGTCCATTCAAAAGTCTGGATCATAACAAGCTGAGATTGATAGATTGTTTTACAGCGTGGAAACAACTTTTTTTTTAACGTCCGGGATTTAAAACTAAATAAGAGGGGCGGGAGGGGAGAGCTAAGCTGAAAGTTCCAGAAAATGGGGAAACTGCCCCCTCATTGTTTCGCCAAGTCTGTAACTGTGCGGATGGTTATTGAAAAAAACATTTGCACCCAGCAGAATTTTTTTCTCTGCGCACGGTATTTTTCCCCCTTTTCAGCACAGACCCATTTCTCTCCTGCCCCTGAGGGGGTGGTTTCCACCCAGACCCTGCCCCCAGCCCAGGCCGATTGGTCGAAGCTAAGTGGCGATCATTTTTTTGTTGACAAAGGTATTAAGGGATGTGGGCAAAGGTGGGTATATGGATTTGTGTCACAGATCAGCCATGCTCTGATTGAATGGTAGGGTAGGCTTCAGGAGCTAAATGACCTCCTCTTCTGCCTATGTTTCTGCAAATTATGTGCATAAAATCAATGCCTGTTACTTACGACTGGCGTAATGAATGGAGGAATTACCCAATAATTTCCAGTTCGGCCAAGACTTGTGGTGTTACTGTATAAGCAACCTTAAAATAATGATAACCTTTGTTATTTATATGTTTAATTTTTAAAAATATTCTTCCAGCAGGTGGCAGTGAATTTGCACCAGATTACCAGCCATCGCCAATGACCGACTCAGGACTCAGCTCAAGCTCTACCTCTTCTAGCATCAGCTTAGGAACTACCAGTGCTGCCATTCCCCAGCTCACTCCCACCATTTTAAATGAAGTGGATATTTCTGCAGATCAAGATGAGAAGGTGAAAACACTCATCGAATTTATAACCACAAGGTAAGTTGATTAAAAATTGGGTAACTTGCCAATCAATTAGTTCTTTGAAAATGTGACTAAACACATTGACGAAGGAAAAGCGGTAGATGTGGTTTACATGGGCTTCAGCAAGACGTTCGATAAGGTCCCCCATGCAAGACTTCTCGAGAAAGTGAGAGGGCATGGGATCCAAGGGGCTGTTGCCTTTTGGATCCAGAACTGGCTTGCCTGCAGAAGGCAGAGAGTGGTTGTAGATGGGTCTTTTTCTAAATGGAGGTCGGTCACCAGTGGAGTGCCCCAGCAATCTGTTCTGGGACCCTTGATGTTTGTCATTTTCATAAATGACCTGGATGAGGAAGTGGAGGGATGGGTTGATAAGTTTGCCGACGACACGAAGGTTGGTGGTGGTGTGGATAGTTTGGAGGGATGTCAGAAGCTGCAGAGTGACATAGATAGGATGCAAGACTGGGCGGAGAAGTGGCAGATGGACTTCAACCCGGATAAATGTGTAGTGGTCCATTTTGGCAGGTCAAATGGGATGAAAGAGTATAATATCAAGGGTAAGACTCTTAGCAGTGTAGAGGATCAGAAGGACCTTGGGGTCCGGGTCCATAGGACTCTTAAATCGGCCTCGCAGGTAGAGGAGGTGGTTAAGAAGGCGTATGGTGTGCTGGCCTTCATCAATCGAGGGATTGAGTTTAGGAGTCGGGAGATAATGATGCAGCTTTATAAGACCCTCGTCAGACCCCACTTGGAGTACTGTGCTCAGTTCTGGTCGCCTCATTACAGGAGGGATGTGGAAATGATTGAAAGGGTGCAGAGAAGATTTACAAGGATGTTGCCTGGATTGAGTGGCATGCCTTATGAGGATAGGTTGAGGGAGCTCGGTCTTTTCTCCTTGGAGAGACGAAGAATAAGAGGTGACCTGATAGAGGTGTACAAGATGTTGAGAGGTATAGATCGGGTGGATTCTCGGAGGCTTTTTCCCAGGGCTGAAATGGCTGCTACGAGAGGACACAGGTTTAAGGTGCTGGGGAGTAGGTACAGAGGAGATGTCAGGGGTAAGTTTTTCACTCAGAGGGTTGTGGGTGAGTGGAATCGGCTGCCGTCAGTGGTGGTGGAGGCAAACTCGATAGGGTCTTTTAAGAGACTTCTGGATGAGTACATAGGACTTAATAGGATTGAGGGTTATAGATAAGTCTAGGTAGGTAGGGACATGACCGGCTCAACTTGTGGGCCGAAGGGCCTGTTTGTGCTGTATTTTTTCTATGTTCTATGTTCTAATTTGTTTCGCCTCACAGACTAATGTGCCAGTACTCACAGAGCAGTTGGGAAGGAAAGGAGAGCATGTTGAGTATCTTGCGTTCCCTGCATTTGTCAGATCCTTGAAATCTTTTGGCATTACACCATTGCCCGAGGGAATGTGGATGTGGTAGTGAGTGCTTCTGTCACATCCTTCCATGTCCACCTTCCATCTATGCTTGATGGTTCGAGTATAGTTGGGAGTTAAGTAATTGTTCATACCCCTTTCTATCTCATGCAGGAGCGCCTGCATGTTACTCTCCACAAAATAGCAGGCCGCCTTCATGGCAATGATAGCTGATCTAATCATGAGGAACTAAAGTTTTTGATACAATGTGGACTCCCCATTGAACAATTTCAGTGAATTACGGAAAAATCTTTAGGACAGAGTTCTCTGTGACTTACCTTACGTTCTCACTCTGAAGGGGGAAAGAAACCTCAGTTTTATGGGATTCCCCCTAACACATAAAGGCCTCGTCAGGTTGTGTTCAAATTTTGCTCAAACCGCATTGACTATTTGCACTCACTCTTGTGTTTCAGCATAGTCAGATTAGATTCACAGGACATTTTTTGAGATCAAGTAAATGGGTGTGATTTTGAGGGTAATTTCCTGAATACAGTCCCACAGGAAATTTCACTCCTCCACATTTAATTAGATTTATCTTGTATAACGGAAAATGATAACTGTTTATATTTTGATACTTATAACAACTTTATATATCTTCACTTCTAAAAGAAAACGAGGGCCACTATGGAATCATGAAGATGTCTCTCCTAAGAATCCAAACATTAAAACTGCTGAACAGTTAACTGTGTTTTTAAAGCATGTAATTTCCATATTCAAGCAGTCAAGATCAGGTAATCAGAATGCACACTCTTATTGCAAATTCTTAAATATACTTTTTACGATCTGAACCCTTTAAATGTTAATCTAGTTTTTTTTCTGGTATTTTTATTTCTGATTAAACTAGGTTTTCAGCTGGAGCAGCTTCTCAGTGAAGTGGCCTTGCAGACAGCACTTTCATGTTCTAACAGACATTATGCTGGAAGGTCATTCCAGATCTTCAGAGCCCTGAAACAGCCACTGACTGTAACTACACTGTCTGATGTACTGTCAAGACTTGTTGAAACAGTTGGAGATGCAGGGGAAGAGGCTCAGGTAAATCAGCAAACTTGTAGTTGAAGTAACAAAATATCTCTGCGTATCAATTGTGGAAAATGTGTTTCAGTTTGTGACTGTGTCTCAATGCACAATTGTATTCATAACATAAAAAAGATCTGAACCAGAAACCACAATGATATGGTTAATGAAAAAATTAATTGGGGTTGACACATTTACATACCTATATAATACAGTTTCATATAATTAAATGCAGAGTTAAAAAAACATTTATATCAATGACGTCAGTTTACTGCAGCAGTACATTTGGTGTCAATTTGAACTTCCTGCTCCGCTTTGCATTAAGTCCTTCACTCAAGAGGAACCCAACTTTTCTCTATGTCGAGTTAGCTTTTCCTAGCTAAAGTTGTGTTTGAGGTTGTACAATTGATCTTAACTCAATTCAGCTGGGCAGGGGGAAATTACCTGCAGTTCCTGATCCTGACTCCTATCCGGTGACCTTTCTGGAAAGTTCATTTAAGAAGAAAACATTTCTTCTCATTCATTCTCCGTCATCTAGCCTCTTAAAAATTTGTTCAACCTCTGTATTTCTGTATTTGTATTCCTCAAATTGTAAGATTTCATGTTAATGTTTCTGTTAACAGGGTTTTGTTATAGAACTGCTGCTCACTCTTGAGTCTGCCATTGACACATTAGCAGACACTATAAAGCAGTATGATCTGCTTTCTGCACTTTCTCAGTAAGTACTTTTGACTTTGTGTTCTTTGATAATTTGACTATTGACATCTATTTAATGTTATCTCTGTCTTCAAAGCTTATATAGCATAACCCAAGCATACATCTTTTTAATATTTAAATACATCTAACTAAAGGTTGTGGATGTTTGCTTCAAAACATTCTCCAGTACATGTTATGCAGAGAACCTAGTTATGTGGCTTTTCTGTATCCAGGAGTTACATTGATCTCCCTTAAATTTTACTGGCACTCTCAGAAGCTTAAACCCTTCCATCATTTGAAAATTTGTGTCATTTGTTTGGAAGCACACTGTTCAGTGGAGTGCAGGAGATGGAATAATATGAGTCTCTAAGATGCAGGAAACCCCTATGTGCTGAACAGAATATTGCAACTCGTGTGTAGTTTTGTTTTATATTTTAAAAATAACCTGAATAACACTGCCCCAAAAAAGCAAGCTACTGTTCAATTTATTTTTAAAAAATGTAATTGTAATTCAAAACGCCAAATTATAATGTCCTGTTGGCATACTTTGGTATGCCAAGTAAAGGCTGATATCCAATAGCCTCACTAGGAGAAAGGAACTAGGTAATATAATGGGATACCAACTTGGAGTACAACTCACTAGCATGATTAGAAAGGTGCAACTTTACTCCACTTCCCACATATTGACCTTATGATCACCATGTTGTTTAGGGAAATGCCAAATGGAGAGAGTAGCGGGAGGAACAATTATCCCACGAACTGGTTTAGGACAACAACATGGATTATGGCCTGGATGCATTTGTTGCTTGCCTGAAGGAATTGTGCAAGAGGGAAAAGAACTTAAATGAGCCTAAAGCAGGACAGATATACATTTAACATTCAAATCAACTGTCAACAGTTTGCATACAGTCCTACTTTGAAACCTGTGTACAAATGCTTTCAGAATGTATTAAGCTGCTTGTGACTGAGCGCACCATGTGCACATTATGTAATTCCATATTTGTCAATGATATATATTCATATTTATAATGTGCTTCTTGATCAGAAGACTCGCACACATTAAGGGGAAGGGAGAAGTTAAAGATTAGATCAAAGAAACTAAGCATGGTCACAGAGATCTTTAAAGGGGGGATAGCAATAGTAAGATAACATGATTTGGAAATGATCTTGAAAGTGGCCCTGAATGATTGACCTTAAACAATAATTCAAAGTGGTGGATGTAGGCTGGCTGCACTATACAGTTGTGGAGTGAATTATTAAACATGGGTGAAACCAAACTATGAAAGGATTTAAAACTGAGCTTTATAGAAAATCAATGAATGTACAGAAAGCAAGTTATCATAATCTACACTGCTTGTATTTACAGCCTAATATCAAAATTTGTATCTGACTTAAACATGCAAATGATCTTTTGTATTTGTCTTCATCTTATTACAGAACACATTTAACTGATCCCTTAATGGGCACTAAGTTGGCAGCTAACAGGAAAAGCACTGGGCAATTAAACCTAAGCACAAGCCCACTCAGTACCAGTGGTTTCCTAACT
This sequence comes from Mustelus asterias, assembly GCF_964213995.1. Taxonomy (NCBI): domain Eukaryota; kingdom Metazoa; phylum Chordata; class Chondrichthyes; order Carcharhiniformes; family Triakidae; genus Mustelus; species Mustelus asterias. The sequence continues at coordinate 112,990,316 of NC_135801.1, read as the reverse complement.
CATCACAGTTGTCATGCGAGAAGTAACTCGTTGCGAGCCAGTCTACTGGGAGACAGACGGTGTGACAGGCGTCGAAGTAATACACTGGATATTTTGGATGGGAGGATGAACTATGGTAACCTAGCAAGGACTCGAAGCCTATCCTCTCTTAGAGAGGGAGAAATGCCTGACCAGCAGCCAACTACTGACCCAAGTAGCCTGATGGCCACCATATTCTGGATAGCTACGGCTCTACTAGAGTCTGACTATGAATATGAATACCTTTTGGCACTAAAACTGCTCCACAAACTGCTCACGCAGTTGCCTCTGGATAAGGCAGAGAGTCGGGAGAAGATTGAAAAAGTGCAAAGCAAACTGAAGTGGAACAGTTTTCCTGGCCTCCAGCAGTTATTCCTTAAGGGCTTTACCTCAGCTTCCACTCAGGAGATGACTGTCCATTTGCTGAGCAAACTAATTTCCATCTCGAGACACACTCTGGTGGATCCAGCTCAGGTGGCAGGTATGTTTGTTATTTTCGTTTTCAAGTATTTTTCATGTCATTTTTAGTTTACCAGTTATTATTTCTAACATTCTTACTATATTTAAGTAGGAATTTTGGAATGGTGAAGAAACCTATATAAAACATTCTCCTTTATCTCCTGCAAAGCCCAGGTTCAAACCAGCACTGTAACAACTAAGAACGTGACAAGTGCAGATTGAAAAAAAATGTTTTCCACTTGCCCAGTTCCAAAAACTAATATCTCCCAATATATCCAGATGTTCTTATAAATGTGCGAACATGTTGGTAAAAGCTGTACAAAAAAAATCCTCAATTTTATTAATAGTGCAACTACAAGAACATATAATGCCTTAACAGAAACACTGAAAAGAACAGAATTTGCAATAACTTTGAAAAGAACAATTGTTAAGTATTTGAAAAAGAAAACAACTAAAAGTGTAGGCAATTGGGACTAAGTTGTCAGCTCATTACAGAGAACTGAAATGGTATGATGGACCCAATGCTGTGAAGTGCTTTGTTTTGGTCTGGTTAGATATACTTTGTGGTGTGCCCAAGAGATTGCTTTCTTTTTCTGAACTACGTAACTCGAATTCAGAAATCCAATATATATTGGCCAAATTCACAGGTGATCCTAAAGTAGAATGAGAAGTTTAATTTGAAGTAGTGAACAAACTGCAAAAAAAATGCTCATAAAAAGCTTACACAAAATTTGCAAGTGGATCAAGGTTACAGCAGAAGAATTTCAGTACAATTGCCATTTGAAAGAAGAGTCCAGGGACTTGATCACTGATTCAAACAAGCTGGAGGAGAGGTTGGAAGACTGTCAACTCAACAATGATCATATTCAGTCATTTCAGAGCATCAGGCAAAGCAAATGGAATGATCAGCTATTTTGCCGGATCAGTCAATTATCATAGAATCCCCACAATGCAGAAGGAGGCCATTCGGCCCATTGAGCCTGCATCGACCACAATCCTAACCAGGCTCTATTCCTGTAACCCCACGTGTTTACCCTTTTAATCCCTTGACACTAGGGTCAATTGAGCATGGCCAATCCACCTAACCCGCACATCTTTCAACTGTGGGAGGAAACCAGAGCACCCGGAGGAAACCCACGCAGACACAGGGAGAATGTGCAAACTCTACACAAGCAGTGACTTGAGGCCGGGTCCCTGGCGCTGTGAGGCAGCAGTGCTAACCACTGTGCCACCGTGCTGCCCTATGTGTTATAAGTCTGATGGAAACCAAAACAAATAAAGTTGCCTACGCTGGAAATCTGAAACATTCTTTAAATCACCTAGGCTCTAATTACTGTAATTGAAATGACGTTCCATCCTTTACTAGTTGCTACATCTGTAGATCATGTCCTCTCATTTCAATTGTAGAGAGGTCTGGATGCTGTTCCTGTTAGGTTTTCCTTTGTTTAGTTTGATAACCTGTACAGAGGAAGATTATAAAACGATCTGGAGCTGTCAAAAATTAATGTCAAATTTAAACTAGCTTGTGTTGATTATCTTCTGGAAGAGATTTCTGCTGCCTGCATGAGGCAAATACTTGGAGTTTAGGTATTAATTACGAAAGAAATCAATCCTACCTCAGTTTATATCAATTACTTGTAGACAAATCCTTATCAGGATAAAATTGGATTGATGAATTCCGTGAAAGAGACTGATCCTTTATCTGTAATGGCAGTGACATTGAGGTGCCCTGCTAGCAAAGCAATTAGCCTCTTGGATAAATGGAAGGCTTTTTTGTGATTGCTTATTTTCTTTAGTTGATTCAGTTCAATTGTATTTTCATGTGATTTTGGTGAGTCAGAAAAGAGTGCAGATGGAAATGTAAAAAGCTGATCAAAAGAGTCGGCTTCAAGTATTAAAGTGAGAGTTAAATACTCTGTTAATTTTTTGGCATGCTGACGTAGCTTGCATCTCCGTATATTTTTTAAAAATTAAATAATTTGGAATTTACCCTGAAATGTATTTCTAGTAATGTGTTGTTTATTCAATGATGAATGATCAGGGGTAGACATTAGGGCGGCACGATGGCACACTGGTTAGCACTGCTGCCTCGCAGCTCCAGGGACCTGGGTTTGATTCCCGGCTTGGGTCACTGTGTGGAGTTTGCATGTTCTTCCTGTGTCTGCGTAGGTTTCCTCCGGGTGCTCCGGTTTCCTCCCACAGTCCAAAGATGTGCGGGTTAGGTGCATTGGCCATGCTAAATTGACCCTTAGTGTCCCAGGATGCATAGGTTAGAGGGATTAGCGGGTTAAATGTGTGGGGTTACAGGGATAGGGCCTGAGTGGGATTGGTGTCGGTGCAGACTCCATGGGCCAAATGGCCTCCTTCTGCACTGTAGGGATTCTATTATATTGTCCTTCCCTACTCAGCAATGAAGAGAGCTTTGTTATCCCTACATCCAGAACAAAAAATGCATGAGGGTAAGCTTGAGATATGAAAGCTTCCTTTATAGTGAGCTAGGAGATATCCCAAAATGTAATGGTTTTAAAACCATACATAATTAGCCCATTACTCTTTTTTCCACCTTAGAAATGTCAGCAATTACATTGTAGCACATCCATTTTTCCTGCCCTAAAAAAACTATGTTTACCCACTTCGTTACCAACTTCCATTCTTTTGAAAGCGAGACCTAACGTTGCAGAAGCCGAGAACCGGGACCGAAGTTAGAAAAGACCATGAGAAGAATATGGTATTCTGGGTTTTATGCACAAGTACATTCAGCATAAAAAATGATGTTGAATTGGTATGAAACATTGGTTAAGCTATTGTTGGTGTACTGCCCTCCATTTTGAAAACCACTTTATAGAATAGATATTAGAGTCATGGAAAAGGTATAGTGGGGACTCACTCGGATTTTGCCACGAATGAGAGATTATGATGAAAGCCTGAAAATGACAGGGGTGTCTTATCGATAGAAACAAATGAGAGATTTAATGAAGATTTTGAGAAGATAAATGGTGAACGGTTGTTTCCAGTATTTAGCAAATCAGCACAAGGAAGAATGGAAAACGCGTTATTTAAGAACACCAGAGTGAGAAGTAATTTTATTTTTGCACTGACGGCTATGCAATTCCTTGCTACATGTGGCTACTGCTTAAAACTGAATTTGGTACGTTTTTGAAAAGGATTGAGAAAATGCCAGAAGATAGTGTTACAGACAGGAAGGGCTAATTTAAACAGGACAAATCCAACCCAACCAATTACCGTCCCATCAGTCTACACTCGATCATTAGTAAAGTGATGGAACAGGTCATCACCAGCGCTGTCAAGCTGCACTTGTTCAGTAATAACCTGCTCATGGACTCTCAGTTTGGGTGCCGCAAGGGTCACTCGGTCTTGACCTCATTACAACCTTGGTTCAAACATGGACAACAGAGGTGTCAGAGGTGAGAGTGACTGCCCTTGACATCAGCATTATTTGACCAAGTATGACATCAAGGAGCCCTAGCAAAACCAGAATCAGAGGGAAATCCCTCCGCTGCTTGGAGTCATACCTGGCTCAAAGGAAGATGGTTGTGATTGAAGGTCAATCAACTCAGCTCCAGGACATCACCGTAGGAGTTCCTCAGGGTAAAAGCAAAATACTGCGATGCTGGAATCGGAAACAAAAATAGAAAATGCTGGAAAATCTCAGCGGGTCTGACAGCAACTGTGGGGAGAGAATAGAGCCAACGTTTCGAGTCTAAATGACCCTTTGGGGGGAATTTTACCATTTTGAGTCTAAGTGCCGAATCCGGGCGTCAAATAGATTCTGCATCAGTGCCCTGAACAGATGTTGCAAAGAAAGTGTGGCACTGTTGCATTCCGCTGAGGTGAATGATGACAGTCTTGGTGTTTGAAGTATGCAGCCACTCCGGCGGAGGGAATCGTTCCTCCGGTGGGGAGGGGGGATCGGCCGCAGACTGGCAGCGGAACCCCCCCCCCCCCAGAGGATAAACGTCACCCCCCCCCCCCCCCCCCCAGAGGATGAAACCCCCCCCCGCTTCTCCCACCGCCTCCCCCCCACCCCCACCCCGTCGGGCCGCCCGATTTGGGTGCGGGCCAGACCCGCGCCCGAATCGGGTGTCGGTAAAGCCGCAACCTGCTCTGATTCGGGTGCAGATCGCGTTAAAGGCCCGACACCCAACTTTACCGCGATTTCGGGCGCGGAGTTTTGGTAAAATCGGACCCTTTGTCAGAGCATTCCTCAGGGTAGTGTCCTAGGCCCAACCCAACCATCTTCAGTGGCTTCATTAATGAACTTCCTTCCACTGTAAGGTCAGAAGTGGGGATGTTCACTGATGACTGCACGCTGATGACTGAACAATGTTCAATATCATTCATGATGCCTCAGATACTGAAGCCGTTGAAGTCCAAATGCAGCAAGAGCTGGACAATATCCAGACTTGGGCTGACAAGTGGCAAGTAATATTCATGCCACACCAGTGCCAGGCAATGACCACCTCCAACAAAAGAGGAACTAACCATCGCCCCTTGACATTCAATGCATTACCATCGCTGAATCCCTTCCTATCAACATCCTGAGGTTGCCATTGACCAGAAACTGAACAGGACTAACCATATAAATACTGTTAACTACCAGAGCAGTCAAAGGCTAAGAATCCTACAGCAAGTAACTCACCTCCTGACTCCAAAGCCTATCCCCTAACTAAATGGTACAAGTAAGGAGTGTAATGGAATACTGTCCACTTGCCTGGGTGAGTGCATCTCCAGCAACACTGAAGGAGCTTGACACCATCCAGGGCAAAGCAGCCCACTTGGTTGCTACTCCTCCCACAAACATTCAATCCTCCCACCATTGACAAACAGTGACAACCATGTGTATTATCTACAAAATGCATCGCAGGAGCTCACCAAGATTCCTTAGACTGCACCTTCCAAACCACAACCACTACCATCTGGAAGGACGATATCTGGGAACACCACCACCTGGAGGTTCCCCTCCAAGTCATTCACCATCCTGACTTGGAACTATATCACCATTCCTTCACTATCGCTGGGTCAAACTCCAGGAACTTCCTCCCTAACAGCACTATGGGTGTACCTACACCTCATGGGCTGCAGTGGTTCAGGAAGGCAGCTTATCACCACCTTCTCGAGGGCAACTAAGGAAGGGCAATAACTTGGTAGCCTGGACAGCAACTCCCACATCCCATAAATAAATAAAAATAAATTCTCCTCTCACCATTTATCCATTAACAGAAAGGTTTTTATAATTAGCTTCCGCCTATATAAGCAGTGGTGTATTTCTCAACCCCTCAGTTTTGGTGTGATCCAATTTTCTATTAATAACCCCACAGCAAACTCAAAGGGTTAGTCTTTTTGTACCCATTCAAAACATGGGAGAAGGGTTGCAAGTTGCCTCCTTTGCATTCATACAGTAAAAAGTCTCACAACACCAGGTTAAAGTCCAACAGGTTTATTTGGAGTCCACTCACCTGATGAATGAGCAGCGCTCCGAAAGTTCGTGATTCCAAATAAACCTGTTGGACTTTAACCTGGTGTTGTGAAACCTTCTTACTGTGCCCATCCTAGTCCAACACTGGCATCTGCACAACATTTATACAGTAAAAGAGGGTTAGAGAAGAGAAAGATTTACAGAGCAGAGACCACAAAGAAAACAAATATTGATTCTCGACTCTACTCCATGCAAAACAAAGTCCAATGAGATAGTCCATTATGGAGGCCTGTGAGCTGAAACCCATTGCTGGTTAATTCACTTTTCTGGTGGTGTAGATTTCACACACTGAGATAGGCATGCAGAAATGATTCAGTCTTCTAAGCGATGGTACGGCTTTCAGATAGAAGCCGTGTCGATTGGATCAAGTGTCCAGCTTGGACAGAGTTTCTTTTGTGAGGCTTCTTGTAGGATGGTAAACAGCACACTGTTTTTGTAGTTCCACCAGGCAATATGTTCACTAACTCGAGTGTCACATGACTTCCATCTCTTCACAGTGTCTTTGGCAAGGATGTGTATCCCTCGTTGGGATCTTTGAGATGGTTAAATGTCTCAATATTAATAATTGAAAGGAAGGTTGTGGGGTCCTTTGCTGTAGCAGACAAGTAGATTCTACTTGGCCAGCCTGGGTTGTGAAACAAAATTAGCCTTGTATAGCTCGTTTTGAATTTGGTTTGTGCAGCCCACAAGGGGTAATTAGTGGCTCTTCGGAGATAACAAGTTGCAAGTTTATCCAATACTGCCAGGTAGCTCCTTTTGTCAGAGGTCACAAAGAGATTCAGTATTTAAGGTCTTTCATAGATACCCTACAGTGCAGAAGGAGGCCATTTGGCCCATCGAGTCTACACTGACAACAATCGTACCCCAGACCCTATCCCCACAACCGCCCCGCTAATCCCTCTACCGACACATCCCGAGACACTATGGGCAATTTAACATGGCCAGTCAACCTAACCCGCACATCTTTGGACTGTGGGAAGAAACTGGAACATCCAGAAGAAACCCACGCAGACACGGTGAGAATGTGCAAACTCCACACAAACAGTGACCCAAGCCGGGAATCGAACCCGGGTCCCTAGAGCTGTGAAGCAGCAGGGCTAACCACTGTGTCGCCACATCTTTGTCCTGTTTCAATTTTTAAGATATAGGGATGAGCTTATCTTTATAATTTTTATTAAAAATATATACACATGCAAATACTAGTGGAATGTCAGAAGATTGGGCAGAATATAAGGGAGAGCCAACGAAGGCTAAAGTATTAATAAGGAGAGAAAATTGGCTGTGGGAGAAAGCTAGCTAGAAATATGAAAACAGACCATAAGAGTTTCTATAAATATTTTGAAAAGGAAACAAGTTAATAAAATGAGCATTGACCGGATAGAAAGTGAGTCTGGTGAATTGCTAATGGAAAACAAGGTGACGGCAGATGAATTGAACAGATATTTTGCATTAGCTTTCACTGTAGAAGATCCAAGATCCCAGAAGCAGCTATAAATCAGGAAGTGGAAGGGAGGGAGGAACTCAGGAAAATTGGAATCACCTGAGAAGTGGTTCTGAGTAGATTGTTGGAGCTGCAGGCTGACAAGTGCTGGGTCATTTTGCACAAACAGTTTGAAAGCTCAGTACATCTTGTTTAAATTTCATGAATTCATGCCTGCTTTCAGCTGTGTTAAATCAAGATCATTTTAAATTGCTGAACAAAAACCATGGATCTAGTTCGCTTGCATGCTCATCCTAGATCTCGATTTTCACAGTAACTTCATTGCAGTGTTAATGTAAGCCTACTTGTGACACTAATAAATAAACTTAAAAACATCCAAAATATTACACTTCACAATATTGAAAGAGATTAATTTAACTTAAGTATTTGCATTGATTCATATGTATTTGATTCACTCTGAAATGATTAGAAATAATAGTAATTTCAGTAATTATTGAAAAAATGCAGTAATATTACTTATGGAGAAGAATCTTCCAGCTTAATTAACTTACCAGCTCAAAAATGCACTAAATAAATGAAAATTCCGCACTTTGTGCTATATTAGTGCAGTATTAATATATGGGGAATCTAATTCATGGGCATTTATTTGTTCCTGATTATCTCGATAAATATACAAAAATCCCTGTGATGTAATTTGTATTTGACTAGACGTGTGTTTATTTTTCAGGATTCCCATTAAATATTCTGTGCCTGCTACCTCATTTAATTCAACATTTTGATAACCCTACCCAGTTCTGCAAGGAAACTGCTGATAGAATAGCAAAGGTATGTACACAGTTCTGAATAAGTGCACAAGTATTGGAATGCTGAATATAAATGATTTATTCTTTGGAACACAATCCCAGATATTTAATAAGTGATTGTGTGTGTGTGTATACAATTTTAAAAGCAGTGTAACAAAACACTACAGGAATGCTTTTAATCTGGACATGCACATGGGTTTAAATGCAAGTGTGAGGTTACAACTGGGAAAAATGAGGGCACATTGGAAACTTAACTCTGACCCACCTACAGCTGCATTTAGTTCCAATACATTTGGCTGTTTGTGTGCAACCTCCTAGGGTGAAACAAGTTGCAAATTATCATATTAATAGTTCAGTTAAAACTGGATTAATGCAAACTTTTTACATTAGTGTCAGATGCATGGGTTTCCCAGGCTTCTGAAACTCGCTGGTGAAAACGAGGCAAATATAGTGCAGCGATTGAGGAGGCTGAATCAATTTTGAGGAAATGTGCCCATAAATACTCAGTACTCACAGCTGTTGTCCTACCCCTTTGTGACGGAGGGTTTGTTCACAGCACCTTCACTGAGAGGCTACTTTTGGCAGTTGGGAATCCACTTTTGGCACTTGGAGGTTTGCTCCATCACATCAGGATGGGTTGTTGTGGACCAAAAACGTTTTGAAGATACTCCGAAGCTCTTGAGGTGCAGCAGCATTGACAATGATTTGGAGAAGTATGCTACTAATTGTTCAAAATGACTACAATTTGGCCATCAAACTGCATCATACTTTGAATCCAAAGATGTGCAGGTTAGGTTGATTGGCCATGCTAGATTGCAGCAATTTTTATTTCTAATCACCCACATGGGAAGTTTTCTTTTGAATTCATGGGAATTGGGCAACACTAGGCCATTGTTTATTGCCCCACCCCTAATTGCCTTTGAGACAGTGGACACAATGACTATATATTTCCAAGTCAGATTGGTGTGTGATTTGAAGGGGAACTTGCAGACAGTGGTGTTTCTATCTGCCTATTGTTCTTGATTTTCTTGATATTAAAGGTTACAAGTTTGCATGTTGCTAATGCCAAGATCCTTGGTGGATTGTTGTAGGTCATACAGAATACAACCAGTTTGTATTAGTGATTGGCGTGGTGGGAATGAATGCTTAAGGTCTGAAAGGAGTGGTAATGTTGAAGTATATTCTGTCATTAGTGGTGAAAAAATAAACATGTATTGTGTGAAAATGAAACCTAAAACTTGATGAATTTTACTTTTATTTTTATTTCCTATAAACTCGAGCCACCCATTTAGAAGTCAAGTACCCTAGAATTTTAGCAGAAATATTACAACAGGATTGTTGAAGTATGTTTTTATCTCTCTCATTTGCTACTGCAAAAAAAAGCGAAGCTGAAATAATGGACACTCTGGTTTTGAATTTAGGTAACAAAGCTGCCAGGCAATAAAATAAGTTAATGCTTGAATTTACTTGTTTTTGTAGTTGAATAATGTAATATTTTCATCCTAGGTCTGTGCAGAAGAAAAGACAGCCACACTCTCCAACTTGGCTCACATGATGAGCCTGTATAGCGCACACAGTTATTCACGAGACAGTGCAAATTGGATTAATGTGGTTTGCCGATACCTCCACGATGCATTCTCAGATATCACTTTTAACCTGGTCACTTACTTAGCTGAGGTAATTTTGTCTATCTAATTGATATGTTGGTTGTAGAGGATGACTTGGTAGAAGCATGGAAGAAATACCAGATTCTTTTTTTAAATTACTTGTTGACTGGTGTTGGTCAAGAACCAAGACTGACTGACTTCTATTTTTGTTGAAATTGAGGATCCCATTATATCACTCCTTTTTGGTTAATTGACTTGTTCTCGACCCTGTATCCCAGTTTGTATTTTGTTTTGTATCAGTTATGCTCTCCATTTAACATGCAACACAATCCCAACATTTTGTTGATGATGTCACTCTAGATTTATCAACTTCCTTCAGATGACGTGCTCTTACTGTATGCAACTCCCATCACAATGCACAAATCACTCTATTTATATCCCCTTTAGTGAACAAATGAAAGACTTGTTTCTTCCAATTCAATCTACTTATCTTTACGCATCCCCAATTTAGTGTACTGAAATATTGGACTTTTAAAATAAGGGAAGTTTGAAATATCTTAAATTTGCCATGTATGTCCTGCACTCTTTATTTGGTTATCACATTCGGTCACACGCAGTTACATCTATAGCTGCACATTACAATCAGTCAAAGAAGTGCAAGGAACTCCAGATTCTGTAAATCCACATACCTACATCTATGATGCACTGAGGGAAAATTCTTTTGCCATGACGAGGTGTGAGCAAAGCTATTGGGGATGCTGTAGTTTTATTGAAAACTTTCGAAGTAGCATGCATGAAGGGAGAATTTAGCAAGCTAAACCTTGTGCTTGCATGCAATATTGATGGTAATTAATGAAAATGTTTTTTCAAAATGCTACCATTATTATTTTAATTCATAACTGAAATGGCAATAAAGGTATTACCTCTCTGTAATTTTTCTCCACAGCTATTAGAAAAGGGCCTAACTAGTATGCAGCAGTCATTACTACAAATTATCTATAGCCTTTTGAGTCATATTGATCTGTCTGGTGCTCCAGTAAAACAGTTCAATTTGGAGATCATGAAGATCATTGGGAAATACGTGCAGGTGAGTCATAAGAAACAATTTTGTGTTAAAAGTTATTTCCTTTGTTAGATGCAATATACCTATCTGGAGAAAATTATAATTGTTGAAGTTCTTGCTTCGTAATTATTAAAGTAAGATGAGAGCTTAAGAGCTGTTGTCTGCATCTTACTGGCAGTGATTATCAGCTTGGTACGAAAAGAGTCACCTGCCTCAATTAGTAATCCACTTTATTATTGTTGTTAGGCAGTATACATATAAATCATACGTCTGGTTAGAAAATAAGCATGCAGTTTGTATCAAAACTATGCAGTCTAAATGCACACCCACTAGTTTTCCATGGCAATCCCTGAGTAATCACGGAATATGAGAGATAATACCCAATCAGGAGAGCTGACGCTGGCTAGGCATTTAGCCCTCCCTCTCGATCTGCCGTTTCTACATCCCCGACGCACGGTCGTCTTCTGCATTGTTAATCTCTGGAGTTTCGCTGCTCCTTGTTCAGGAATCTTCATTCTTATCCTGTTGGTTATCTTTTCCAAGATGTGCCTGCCTCTTCCTTGTTGGTGTAAACTTGCCCAATTATTTCATATCTTTCCCTCATTGGCCCCAGTCCAAGGTCCTAGGTAGGATTGTCTCATTGCTGTCTGGCTAAATAAGGCTTATGCCTTGCACCATTTCCTTTGTCTTTTTTACAGAACTAAATAAGCTTAACAAGTTCAAACCAGTTTCAGGTTACTGCAGTTCAAGCAGCCTTTGCAGACTTTTGCTGCCCCTTTCAGTCCCTGGGCAACAGAGCGTGTAACTACTGAATGAAAATTGAAAAATGAATATTTTTTATTTGTGCAGACTTTTTACCAATATCCATCTACATCTTTGTCACACAAATACATAGTTTAAACCAGAAGGCCAACAACTATCATTTCGTATCTAGAGGTCTTCACTCAAGCCAACCATATAGGTTGACTTGATGCCTGCAGGAATCTTGCAACAATGGAGAATTTGTTCATGTCGGATAGGAACCAAACTCAACAATCTAACTGTTAAAACTAGAAATCTGAAATAAAAACAAAAAATTACCTAATATTGTTCAACCCAATGTTGAGTCTGTAAGACTGCAAAACACCTAATCGAAAGATGAGGTGCTGTTCTTCAATTTTGCTTGTGCTTCATTGGAGGCCAATGTTGGAGGCTGAGAACAGAGAGAGAGTGGGACAGAGAGTTAAATGTGTACATTTCACAGTTCCTCAAAGTGAATTGGTTACCATTGTGGAGAAACTGCATACTATTACAGGTATTTTGAGAACATTTAAATTCGAATTTTAATCTACATCTGTACTTCATTGAGGTTTTATGGTTATATTCAGAAAAAAGTAGGTTGCGAAAATAGATGAATTCAACTTCATTTTCAGTCATGATGCCTTTATTTATAAACCAGCTCAAGCCAATGTGCACTTTATCATATAACTTTGTGTGAAACTTTTAGTTTTAGCTCATACATGGGGTAATTTGGCCTTTTATGCCATCTTGCACAAGAAATCTCAAAAATTGAGACACAATTTCTTGCATTTCAAATTCTTTGTGCCATGTCATAAAATAATTCCATCTAAATCACAGTGGATTAAAATATCCAGAAAATGGATGAAGGCAATTCCTTTTTATGTATAGTGCTTTCTCACAATATAGATGTGTTTCCTCAGGATGATTTCAATTCAGCATTAATGGTAGTAGGGGAACAGTGTAAATCAACACACATCTCTATTTTAAAATGAATATCTTAAAGGGGATTTTACTTTTTGCTTTGGTTGCTTTCAAAGAGTCATCCTTTGGAATGCAGTGAGCTTGAGGCCTACAGAAGAAATGGATGCATTCAAGCTTTGTCTAAAGCATGCTGCTTGTTTCACATTTTTTCACCTTGTGCATTTTTATCTTTTCATTGGAATAGATCCTTAGAAAAATACATATGGCAGGTCAATGAACTGTTATTCAAAGAGCCTGTATTTGAATGATTGTGACAGTGATCTTAATAGCGTGGCACTTTAGTCATTAAGCTGTTATCTAGAGAAGCTTGTCAATTTAGTGACTGTTTCAGTGATTGCTTTAATTTTTATGGTCACTATATTTAGATTTGCTGTTATCCTCCATGGTCATTTAAGTCTGAAAGCACTTTGAAGGAATTTCGACTGTCAGTTGAGTGTCAGTTGCGAAAGGGAATAATAAATTGGATAGAGTAGAGTGGACAGTACAGATGCAAATTTTGATATTTCAATTTACAGTATGTCATGCAGACATTGAAGTGAACCTATCACATTTTGCGAATATATTTCACTGAAGATGGAAAAAACACCTGCATAAGTTGGGGGAAGTTACATTTAACAATATTTTTACTAATTAAAGAAATAGAGGCAGCCACACAGTATTTAGTTTGATCTGATCTTGGAATAATTTCATCACTTGCAGTTGATTTGCATTGTGTGTATGGTTTGATTGGGTTGTAGTTATTAAGCAAAATAAAAGAGAAAATCACCAGTTTAGAAAAATAATTCATTTTTTAAAATAAAGGAAGGACAAGCTAGTTTTAGTGACCACACCTGTGACATTCACTTTGACTCATTATTGTGGTACCAAGAAGATATTAGGAACCTGCACATAGAAGAGTATTTGATTTTTAAAAACATGGCATGGAGGTGGGAGCTTATCACTTTGGAACATGGGACACAGTTCTTGAAATGATCTGAAAAACTTCATGCCCATGGGCTGATTTTTAACTTTATCTCATTTCACACATCCATGTTGTTTTTCGTAGAATGGAGTGAGATAATCAAAGAGAAAGCTACTCAGAAATAACCTTTAGTACATCCCATCAGCTGGTTTTAGAATGGTGTTGTCCAAAGTATGGGAACAAGACCATAAGTAATGAATGGCACACAGAGAAGGAGAAAGCAGAGAAAAGGAACAGGGTAAAAAGAAAAAAATCCTAAACTGTTTTATTCATTCATGGGATGCTGGAGTCACTGACAGGACCATCATTTATTGCCCATTCCTTATTTTGCATCAATGTAAATCTGTTCTTAACCTCACTGGGGCCTCAAAGTCGCAAAGCTAACTCAGTCTTGCATTTCTTGGATAACAGTTTTGCCTCATCGCAATTGTATGCTGTAATCGGATTTCAGCATATTTTGCAATTGTCTATTGACAGTTTATACAGTATAAGTAAGCTTTCTAGCTGTACTATTGTTTTATTTATTTTATTTAGAGCCCATACTGGAAAGAAGCACTTAATATTCTGAAATTGGTGGTATCTCGTTCAGCCAGCCTTGTTGTGCCAGATGAAGTGCATAGATCAAATTATGGAGGGGATTTGTCTACATCTCCTGAAATTTCCTTCACCAAAATCTGGAACAATGCTTCAAAAGAACTGCCTGGAAAGACTCTCGACTTCCATTTTGACATCTCTGAGGTATGTAATTACTGTTCACGGCTTATTGAAGATAATTAATAGTGATCCTCCTAGCCAATGCTTGCCAATGTCCTACCAAGGACCAATTAAGTCATTTTCTTTATTGCGGTTTTTGTTTTGTATAGTACAATGTTATAGTGCAATTTTGTATTAGTACAGAAAAATCTGGATGATGTTTTTACTCTTGTATTCCACTGGCCTGCTGTTGCAGATCTTAGCTTGGGAATGTAAATGTTTGTGTTGTATGTGCATTAAAGAAAGTTCACTGAAACCACTTCTGTAAGTATACAGTGTTGATTTTATTCTAATGCCATTTGATTTCTATAGACGCCAATTATAGGACAGAAATATGGTGACCAACACAGTGCTGCATGCCGAAATGGAAAACCAAAAGTCATTGCTGTCACCCGGAGTACTTCTTCTACATCGTCAGGGTCCAACTCAAATGCCTTAGTGCCCGTCAGCTGGAAAAGGCCACAGCTATCCCAGGTACGGCGAACTCTACCCAAACCAAACTCAGTTGGTCTGGATAAATTATACATTCCCAATCCAGTGCATTAAAAATGAGATTATATTTTCTCAATATAATTATTGTTTTTTTCCTAATATACCAAAGTCTTGGGCTGTAATTATTCCACAGTAATTCAACACTAATTGACTATCTTATTCAGTGTGGAAAATAGACAGTCATGCTGGTGTAGTCAGAATGCTTTTCAGAGCTTTTGATGTAGATAGTAAAACAGCAAAAAGCAAACATAACTCTGTGCTATAACTGACCTTTGAATTATTTGATGCTGCCTCTGGATGTCGGAATTAGATAAAATCACAGTTGCTAGCACTTGCATCATGCTTTGATGAACACACAAATTCACCAAAACTTATTAGCTTTGGTTATAACTGTAAAGTATGTATATATGTGATGTCCAAAATTGGTTGGGCCATGCAAATACTAAATAAAAGTATGTGTTCATAGAGCATCTTTAATGTACGAAAATTTCCAAAGACACTTCATTGAAGAATTTGCTATCATCTTATGAACCATCATTTTAAATTAAATATTCAAAAGTTTTCTTTTTCTTCCCCCATGTTTCCTTCATGTAAGCAACTGTTATTTTATTACTGTACACTTGAGGGAGCCTTTAATAATGGATATTGCTGTGCAGCATTATCAATGCAATTGAGCCATTGACAACTGATGTTGTTCTTAGATGAGGTGACATTCTGACTCAAGCTTTCCCATTTTTTGTGGAAATATAGGGATAAAAAAATTAAAGTACAAAGTAGTGAAGTAGCCTGTTTGTATTCAAAGTGTAATCTGATCATATTAAAATGTTGTGGTACTTCAGTTTGATTGAATAAGCTTTTTAAAACATGTTTTGAATCTTCTTACATTTGGGGTTTTTTTTATTTTAGAGGAGGACAAGAGAGAAATTAATGAATGTACTTTCACTTTGTGGCCAAGAAGTTGGTCTCCCGAAGAACCCATCAGTAAGTTAAATTTTTTCATTCAATCTAAAGTACATTTCTAGCTCACTGTACTATACAATATTTTTAAATAGAATCTTTGCTTAAAGATGGCTTTGCAATAGCTCTTTAAAAATTGGCATCCTGTGTCTTTGGTATGAAATGAACGACTATTTAATTCATAAGAATATCAGGAGAAAAGAAGGACAATACAGAATCTCCCCTTTGATTTTATTCCTGCAGTATGTTTAACTAATGCAATCTAGCATCAAATTACCATTAGAACTACACTTAATATCTAGATTGCACTGTTCTAGTTTCAGTATGAGGGAGCTAGCAGAGATAGGAAGGATGTTGAATGCTGCAGTGCAGTGTTTTAGTCAGCAACCAATCAGTATTTTTGACTTTGCAAATTTTGAGTTGAACAAAATTCTTGCTCATTGAGGGCTTATTAGCTGAACAGTCTAGTTCATTAATTTAAATAAAGAAAAGCAGTGACCCAAGTACCAGCAAGTATTTATATGTTGTCCAAAATCGGTTGGGTCATCCAAATACTAAATACAAGTATGTGTTCATCGAGCACCTTTAATGTACAAAGATTTGTAAAAAGAATCTGTTTTTGTTACATTAATTGAAGGATAAATATTGCCCAGGACATTTCTCATTCTATTCTTCACAATAGTGCTCTTGGTTCTTTTACATCCACCCAAGTAGGCAGATGAGACCCAGATTAATGTCTTATCTGAAAGATGGCACCTGTGACAGTGCAGTACTCCTGCGGTACAGCACTGAAGTATCAGCCCTGATTTTTGTGCTCAAGCCCTGAAGTGGGACTTGAACCCAGAGCCTGTTGCTCAGAGAAAAGGGTATAACCAACGGTGACAGCTGATTGTACAATGTTAGTTTAATAATTAAACAGTCTTCCAGCTGATTCATTTCTACTACTTTAAGTTATTTTATTTGTTGATAGTTAAATTTAATTGGTTTCACTTTTAAAATTTGAGTTCTATTTGCTAGCCCCCAATGCTGTCGGTTGTTGGTACAAGGGACACTGCTTTTCTTGATTTAAAGAATTTGACTGTTTCGCTAATAAGTTCCCAATTAACAAGAATTTTGTTCAAATCAAAATTTGCAAAAGCAAAAACATGTTCTCATTACTATTGCCAGCGCCATTCAAATTTTCTCCTGTTTTCCACTGCTGCTCCTTTAGTACAATATATTAGATAATGTGCTTGTTCCTATTCTTTTTGGTTACCTTTTGATTGTCCTTTGTAAACATGATTACTCCAAAAGCAATACCAACCATTTATAAAACAATGTGCCCTCTGCACAAGGGCAACAAGGGATGAGTAATAAATGCTGGCCTGCCAGTGATGCCCATGTCCCACAAGTGAAAAAATAATCATCATTTAGCTTGCCCAGAATTGGATGCAATGCTCTAGCTGAGACTGAATATTATCATAACATTGAATGGCAGTGCAGGCTTGAGGGGCAGAATGGCCTACACCTATTTTCTATGTTTCTATCTGAAAAGTTGAAAACACTGAAGAAACTTTGTTTTGGGAATTTTGGACTTCTCTCTCTGTCCTTTATTTTAGTATGGACACCACCCCAAAACTAATTTCTCTCCTGGCATCTTTTCTTCTGCAACTAATTGCTGCCTATGTTCTTTATCTCTGGCACAAAAAACATTTGCTGCATATCGAGCACTTTTTACTGCTATAATCTGTCTTTTTCTCCCCACAACCCTTATCCTTAACTGCTTAAATTCCTTAATACTCCCTCCTTTAATGTATGTATTCCGCTAAGAGTTATATAGTATCTGAAACCAATTGATTTTATTTCCTTTCTTATTAATGCAGCATATAAATATAAAGGGGACAATCTTACCAAAAAAATTCTAAGTGCCGAATGAGCATGAAAACAGGAGAGTTTCAGATCTGATTTTTCAGTGAGGGAAAACATTTAAGGAATTCTCCCATCCCGCCCGTCACGGGAATTGTAGCAGGCCAGGAGGCAAGGTCCATTGGCCTCGGGTGGGATTCTCCGGTTTTGGGGCAAACACGGATGAAGAATCCCACCCAAATCCTATGACACTTAGAAAAAAGAGGCAAAATGTGATTCTCACCAGTTGGGGGAGTGGATGGAGTCTATTCACGCCGGGAAGCTGGCTGCTAACTGCTGGGCACATGCGCCTGATCTCCCAGTTTACTGTTTCAAGAGTAGACAGTGTGCTGGGAGATTGTGCCCCCCGCCCCCGGCCAGGACATTGCCTGCCCTTTTCTCCCTCTCCAGTGACCCCTGATGCACTATGGGCAGCCCCAAGCACTGCCTCCCTTCAGGCCCTGCCCCTTAGTCCCATTGGTGGTGCCAGGCTAGCATTGCCAGGGTCCCAGGCACTGCCTGCCCCCGACTATCTGGGGGGCTTCAATGGCTTCCAGTCCCAAGAGCGAGGCCATCACGTCCAGTCACCATTGCTGGGGACATACGTGATCCTCACCAGTGAGGATCTCCACCAGCAAGGCCATTAAGGCAAGTGAGCCCAGACACTTGTGTCCTGGTTTTCACTAATAATATTCTAATTAACTTATGAATATTAAAAATATTACACCGACAGATTGGAAAGATCGGGAGACTGGGCGCGAAGCTGGTTTTTTTGCCTCTCGGGATCTTGCCTACTTGCCATACCGATCGACCGGCGTGACAAGCCAGTACGATCACCCCCAAAATCTATTTTGGTTCAGATTCATTTAATTCAGCCCTATGCATGTAGCCTTTATATCAAAACAGCAACAGCAATAATTATCACTGTTCATTTATTAAATAATTAACAGCACCAAAACATCCCAAGACACCTTCACAGGAGCATTATAAAAAATGTATTACACCAGGCCACATAAGCAGATATTAGATCAGGTGACCAAAAGCTTAGTGAAAGAGTTTTGCTTCAAGAAGTGTCTTAAAGGAAGAAAGCGAAGTAATGAGGCGGGCAGGTGTAGGGAGGGAATTCCAATGCTTGGGGCCAAGGCAAATGAATGCACGGCCAACTGTGGTAGAGCAATTTTAGTTTGGAATACACGAGCCATAATTAGAGAGGCAGATATCTTGGAGTATTGTGGGGTTGGAGGGGGTTATGCAAATAAAGAGGGACAAGGCCATTAAGAGATTTTAAAATCAAGGCATTGGTTGACTGGGAGCCAGTGTAGGTCATTGAGCATCAAAACTTAGGAACATAGAAATTAGAAGCAGGAGTGGGCCAGTTGACCCTTCAAGCCTGCTCCAGCATTCATTGCGATCATGGTTGATCATATTCAATATTGTGATTCTGCCTTTCCCCATATCCCTTAATCCCTTTAGCCCAAAGAGCTATATCTAATTTCTTCTGGAAATCACACAATTTTTTGGCCTCAACTACTTTGTGGTAGTGAATTCCACAGATTCAACACTCTTTGGGTGAAGAAATTTCTTCTCACCTCAGTCCTAAAAGGTTTACCCCTTATTCCTCAAACTATGACCCCTAGTTTTGTACACCCCCATCATCAGGAATATTCTTTCTGAATCTACCCTGTCTCACCCTGTTAGAAATGTGTAATTTCTATGAGATCCTCTCTTACTCATCTAAGCTCCAACAAATAAAACCCTAACTGGCTTAGTCTCTCCTCATGTGACAGACCTGCCACCTCAAGAATCAGCCTGGTAAACCTTCACTGCACTACCTCTATAGCAAGGGCATCCTCCCTCAGATAAGGACACCAAAACTGCACTCAAGACTCCAGGTGTGGCCCCACTAACACCCTATAAAATTGCAGTTAACCATCCCTATTTGAATGCTTAAATCCTCTCGCTATGAAGGCCGATATACCATTTGCCTCCTTTACTGCCTGCTGTACCTGCATGCTTACTTTCAGCTACTGATGCACAAGGACACCAAAGTCTTGCTGACTAGCCACCACTTTCAATTTACATCCATTCAAATAATCTACATTTCTATTATTACTACCAAAATGGATAACCTCATATTTATCCACATTATACGGCATCCGCCATGCATATGCCTGCTCACTCAGCATGTCCAAATCACACTGAAGCATCTCTACATCCTCCTCACAGCTCAACTTAAGATACAACTTCTGCTGGTCCCAGGGAGGTTGTACATTTGGGAAAGAAAGTAGTTCATTTCACATTTCCTGGGACCCAGGTACAGGATATCTTTTGTACAGGTTTAGGAGCTGGTCACATATCCAGCCTTAGACAGGGAAGCGGCAGTGACGCAAGGGGGCCTGACGATTGGCAAAAAAATGTTTAATGTAAAAACATGTTTTTGCAAATGCATGATACACCTGTATATAATTAGAAAACACTTTTTTAGGTTATATTTTCATCCAGTGAAGACCTAGACATTGCAGAACAACAGACAAGTTTAATTTCCACAACTGAAGATCCAATCAGAGAAGAGGAAATACCAGTGGAGGATGCTAATACTGAACAGCAATTTGGAGTGCTGAAGGATTTCGATTTCTTGGATGTCGAACTGGAAGATGCGGAGGTAAGAAAGTTCTGGGTCAGGGGCTGGGGTGGGGGGTCTCTGTGATGGGGTGAGTGGGGAGGGGCAGTGGGATTAAGCGGCCAATGGGAATGTTTAAGAGGCAGATGACCTTGGCAGCCTGCCTCTGATGAACCCAGGGGAGGTACCGTGCCTCCCCCAAATGACCCGACATCAGCCTGCTGAGTTAAAACTGCAGGCCTTGTGTATGGTGTGAGCCACTCCCCACCTTGGGCAAATTACAATAGTGTGATGAGGCTCTTAATTGTACATTTAATGGCTTCATAACACCCAAGAACAGGAAAGCTGCTGGACACGCTCTCCCTCCCTGCCCTCCATAAAATTTTAGACCGGTCGGGGTGGACAGGTTACATAGTGGGAAAGTTGGATTTTTTGTGCCTTCCCACCTTTAACCCCGCTAAAAGCAGAGTGTAACACCCAGCCATTATTTCCTAATACTTTACAGTGGCAATTTGCATCTCTAATGTGCTTTTAACATAGAAAAATGCCTCCAAGCATTTTGGGGTTGTGATAAAAGAAATGCATAGCCAGCGAAATAATGAGTCTGGAGATGACAAAAGCATAAATAAGATATCACTTGCAGATGGGTAGAGATAGGGATGAAGGTGGCTGATATTATGGAGGTAGTCATAGCTAATGTTTATGCTGGAAAGATATAGAATCATAGAGTTTTACAGCATGGAAAGAGGCCCTTTGGCCTTATCATGTCTATGCCAGCCATCAAGCACCTATCTGTTCGACTCCTATTTTCCAACACTTGGCCTGGAGCCTTGTGTGCTAAGGCATTTCAAATGCTCATCTAACTAAAATGTTGTGAGAGTTCCCGACCCTACCACCCTTTCAGGCTGAGAGTTCCATTTATGCCCCCTGGTTATTGACCCCTTTGCTAAGGGGAAAAGTTCCTTCCTATTCACCCTATCTATGTCCCTCATAATTTATTAAGTAGGAAACTCAATTTGGGATTGAATGGAATGCCAAAATTGCAAACAGATTCAATATGAGGCAAAGATCAGGCAAGAAAATGAATTTGGTAGTGAGGGTATGGAGTTTGCAATCAGGGTCAAACACAATGGCTTTGGTCTTCAGTGTTTAACTGGAAGAACATGTGGCCCATCTACTCCTCATTGATTTTGCTTTTAAATACCCTGATTGATTTTATATCCATCGTCTTCCAGGATGATGTGTCACAACCCTTTGCATGCAGAACATTTTCCTGGATTCACTTTTAATAAGCTGTGATTCAATTTTAAGTATCAAGTTGGCTCACTGGTATCACTTCTTACTGAAAAGATCATGGGTTCAAACAGAACCCTACTGTAGAATTTGAGCATATAATCCGTGTTGACACATTATTGCAGTATTGAGGGAGCACTCCATTGTTGGAGGTATCTTTGAGTTCATAAACCAAGGCTCCAACTGCTTATTCAAGTGTCTGTAAAAGATGCCATAATGCTATTCAAGGAAGTTTGGGAAACTTCTCAACCTGCTCCAGCAAAATAGATTAACTGCCCATTTTACTCATATTAATTTGGAATCTTGTGCAAACGTTGATTTCTGTATTTACCTTCATAGCAGTGACCATACTGCAGGAGAATGTCACTGATTACTATGATATTCACTCCACGTCAGTGTTTATCCGCAGTGCATTGTCTCACATTTATACAGTACCTTTCCAACTAAAACAAAAAGTGTTGAAATGACATGGTACATTGTCTTGGTGTACAAGAAGACTGTATCAGAGAGTGGCAGTGGCTCCCATTCATTCCTAATATCACTCAGGCCTTCTATTTTAAGACAAGTTGAAATAAGTGGGATTTCCCTAGAGAGAAAGGGAGGTTCAGGATACAACAAGTCACGGGTCCTTTCTAGTGACTTAGGTGATGTCTTTAAATAGCATATGCAGCTAATAAACAAATGTTTAAAAAATGAGCTGCGCTTCCTGCATGTATTTTGTTCCTTGAAGTGTCACACCCTAACTAAACTGCCTGTTAAATTCAATGTAATAGATGTTTGTTCAGATTAAGGCATACTCCTGTTTCTTACATCGTGCCAAATATTTCTCTTTTCTTACTTTTTAATGCTGGTCATCTCTTTTCCTCATTGCTAACCAGGAGCTGCAGGTAAGTTGCAGCCTGGTGCGGTGTTTTGTTCAGTCTTTGTCTTGTGTGTGATAAATGTTGAATGTTAATTAATGGTGTAATATTACTGTGCAGGGCCTTAGTGTTCTGTTTATAGTTGTGTGCAAATTTTGGCCCTCTCTAGAACATGCCTGCACATAAATGTGAAAAACAAAATTAACAAACAATATACTGATGTAAAAGCACGAGCTAACTTTGTTCTTCAGGGAATTTTAATATTAAATACCGTGAAGTATGTTCAAAATTTGGTTATCTACTTACAGAAAGTACCATGATAGAGTATAATGAGCTACATGTTTATTAATGTGGTTGACTGCATGTTTCATGTATTGTTGCACACTATTACTTCTGGGTATTTCAGTAAATCACAAGGGATTTACAGCTGAATTGGTGCAGTATGTTAAGGGAATAAACTATTTTCAACACACCTGTAATGTGCAATCTCATAATGCTCTGGCAGCATATAAATTTGTCTTTTGTAATGCAGTTTTAAGAAAAATCCTGTTAAGAAAAAATAAATTAAAAGTAAAACTGTTGCAGGGTGAAAGCATGGACAACTTCAATTGGGGTGTGCGGAGGCGTTCATTGGACAGCATTGAGAAGGGAGATACACCATCACTCCAGGAGTTCCAGTATTCCGGAAGCACACCCAGTTTAAACTTAACCAATCAGGAGGACACTGACGAGTCATCTGAAGAGGAGGTGCTGACTGCTAGTCAGATCTTAACCCGGTCACAGATGGTGAGTCAATGCTTTTCTCTTGTGTTAAACAGTCTTTTTATTTTTACAGTTTTGTTTGTCATGTTATCATAATGGATACATTGACCGAACTTAAGGAAGATGTGAATTTCCAAGATTTGTGTCCATTCAATTCCGTTTTTGATGATCTGTCAATTACGCATTCTGATCTCTTAATGGCTGCCATCAGCACGCTTCTTGGCCATGATCACCCACCATTTACATTACCTTTGTCTTCTTGTCTGTGACATCTTTGTCAATCCTCTCCTTCCTCACCCTAACAATATAAATCTCATCCTATTTTTTATTGTCTTCAGCCCTGATGAAGGGTAATCCAGGCTCAAAACATTGGCTCTAATCTCTCTCCAAAGATGCTGTCAGACCTGCTGAGATTTTCCAGCATTTTCCTCCCTTTTTAAATGAGTTCCCTAAGTTTTTGCAATTTTATCAAAATCGAGCTACTCTTGGATCAAAATTAGTATTGTAAGCAACTTTAAATTTGTTTCTCAAAAGAAAATTTGGTTTCTTAACATGAAAATAATTAGTAATTCTGACTGACAAAGCAATGACGTGAATTATGCAATTAGAGCAAGACATTGCATGAAACACACATTTTAAAAGTGTATTTTGGAACCTTAGTTTAAATAAAAATGTTATCCAGGAAGGTATGTATGCTTAAATCCCATACTGATTTATTATTTAAGTTTATAAATTTCCATATTTTGTTAGATTTCACCAGGGAAAACTGGTGTCTCCTTATTGGTTTATTTTTTTAAAAAGCTATCTTTTGCTTATTAGTGGCATTATTTTTCTCCCTTCCAAATCCCCAGTACTGCCTGCAGCTATTTTTATTTGTTTATGAGTGAGATTTCTCCATGGCTGTCATCAATGCACAGTGGGGCTAATCCTGCTGGTTTTGTTTCCTTGTACCATATCATAAGAGTGGCTACAGCACAGAAGGAGGCCATTCAACCTGCCCAGTTGCCGGCTGTCAGCAAGAGCAGATTAGTTACTCCCTCTCTGCTGCTCTTTCCCAAATTCTTGTTTTCTCCAAGTGCTTATCCAATTCCTTTTTGAAAGCCACAATTCAATCTGCCTCCACCATTCACTTAAGCACTGCATTCAAGATCCTAACCATTCACTTTGTCACAATGTTTTTCTTTATTTTGCTTTTGCTTCTTTTGCCATTCATCCTAAAATTCTGGTTCCTGATCCTCCTGCTAATGGGAACAATTTATGTCTATCTACTCTCTCATGATTTTAAATACCTCTATCAAATCTCCTCTCAATCTTCTCTCTAAGGAGCTTCTTAAGTCTATCCATTTAAATGAAGCCCCACATCCTGGAACCATTCTCGTAAATCTTTTCTGCACCTTCTCTAATCATAGAATACCTACAATGCAGAAGGAGGCCATTTTTGGCCCATCGAGCTTGCACCGACGACAGCCCCACCCAGGCCCTATCCCCGTAACCCCACGTATTTACCCTACTAATCCTTCTGACACGAAAGGTCAATTTACCATGGCCAATCAACCTAACCCACACGTCTAATGCCTTCACATTTTTCCTAAAATGTCAGAATTGCATACGATACTCCTGTTGAGGCCAAACCAGCATTACATAAACATTCATCACAACTTCCTTACTTTTGCACTCTATGCCACTTCTTATAAACAGTAAGGAGTCTAACAGCACCAGGTTAAAGTCCAACAGGTTCATTTGGTGGCAAACGCCACTAGCTTTCGGAGCGCTGCTCCTTCGTCAGGTGAGTGGGAGTTCTGTTCACAAACAGGGCATATAAAGACACAAACTCAATTTACTGAATAATGATTGGAATGCGAGTCTTTACAGCTAATCAAGTCTTAAAGGTACAGATTTAAAGGTACTTGATTAGCTGTAAAGATTCGCATTCCAATCATTATTCATTATTCTGTAAATTGAGTTTGTGTCTTTATATGCCCTGTTTGTGAAGAGAACTCCCACTCACCTGACGAAGGAGCAGCGCGCCAAAAGCTAGTGGCGTTTGCTACCAAATAAACCTGTTGGACTTTAACCTGGTGCTGTTAGACTCCTTACTGTGTTTACCCCAGTCCAACGCCGGCATCTCCACATCATGACTTCTTATAAAGCCCAGGAGCCCCTCTGCCTTTTTTCAAACAGAGCTGCTACCTTTAAAACTTTGTGCACATGTACCTTTTGTACCTTTTTCATTTATATTACTTCTCCTCTTCCAACCTAAATGTTTCGCTTTACTCTTCTCTGCGTTAAATTTAATGTCACGTCTGCCCATTCCAACAGTTTGTCTACATCCTATTGAAGTCTTATCAGCATGCTCCCCACAGTTCACAATGATTCCAATTTGTCAGCTGCAAATTTTGAAATTGTATACCTAAGTCTAAGTCATTAATGTACATCAAGAAAATTATCACTCAGGCAACTTTGTCCATGTGCTGCTTTTATTCCGTGAGCTTCAACTTTGCTGACAAAGCTATTATGTAGCGCTTGACCAAATGTCTTTTGGAAGCCCATAGACAACACATCAACTATATTTTACCTTCATCAACGTTTTCTGGAATCGCATCAAAAAATGAAGCATATGTTTCTATGTTTTTATGTAAGCATGATTTGCCTTTAACTTGATTTCCTTAATTAATCCACATTTGACCAAATGACTGTTAGTTTTGTCTTGGATTATTATATTTACAAGCTTTCCACAACCAAGATGAAATTAACTGGCCTATAGTTGCTGGTTTTATTAGGTGTAATATTTGCAGTTCTCCAGCCCTCTGTCATCACAAATATAAATACACTGAATAGTGTGATGGTACCTAGTGTTTCTTAATGCCAACAAATAGATTCTGACCCTAATCCATCCAGGACATCTCACTCCAGAAATATATTTGCCTAACTCACTGCTGTAACTGCACCTCCTTTTGTTCCTTTCCTGTCATTCCTTAACACTCTGTATCTGGCTATATTTAGTACCCAGTTATGCCGTTTTTTGAGCCTGGTCTCCATTATCACCCGGCACAGTTAGCTGCCTGTGTTCAATTCCAGCCTCGGGTGAATGTCCATGTGGAGTTTGCATGTTCTCCCCGTGTCTGCGTGGGTTTCCTCCAGGTGCTCCAGGTTCCTCCCACAGTCTGAAGATGTGTGGGTTAAGTTGATTGACCATGCTAAATTGCCCATTAGTGTCAAGGAGATTAGCAGGGTAAATGTGTGCGGTTACGGGGATAGGGCCTGGGTGGGATTGTTGTCAGTGCAGACTCGATGGGCCGAATGGCTTCTTTCCGCACCGTAGGGATTCAATGATTCTATACCATTCCCATCTGCCTTTTTGAGTCAATTTGGCTCTTCAGAACTATAGAGAGGGAGAAATGTGTTAGTTGAGAGAATTGCAACAAGATGTAGCAACTTTATGAACAAAAGACAAATGGCTTGATTTGCGGGGGTGGTTGTTGCACTGAGACAAGAAATATATGGAATATTTTTAGAAAAGAGGTTTAAGTTGTAGGAGAAAGGTCACAATCTAAAGTTGTTGGACTCGATGAGGGCTGTAATGTGCTTAATGGAAGATGAGATGCTGCTCCATCAGCTTGCATTGAACTTCATTGGAGAATTGCAGTAGGTTAAGGATGGACATGTGGGCATGAGAAAGAGGCACTAAGTTAATATGTTTATGAAGACAAAGCTTTTCTCCTTAACCTCTCATCAAATTACCTTAACAATTACTCTAAGGTTTTCCAGTCCAAAAATGTGCAGGTCAGGTGGATTGGTCGTGCTAAATTGCCCCTGAATGTCAGGGGGTTTAGTGGGGTAAATACATGGGGTTATGGGGATAAAGCCCGAAAGGGATTATTGTCGGTGCAGATTTGATGGGCTGAATGACCTCCCTCTGTACTGTAGGGATTCTATGATTATATGATGTTTGGACAGTAGTTGGGTCTACTTGGCACATTGTACAAAATGTTTGGGTGACATTGAGAGGGAAAGAAACCAACATCTCAATACCACAACGACCTGAACTATCGGGTTGCCACAGATTTATCTAAAATAATAGAAAGATTTATGGTGGCTCCACTGTACCTGTGCCAGTCAAAAAAGACCCATCCAGCCTAATCCCACTTTCCAGCTCTATGGCCATAGCCTAGAAGTTACAGCATATTAATTGCATACCCAAGTGTTTTTTTGAATGCATCATGGGTTTTCATCTCTACTACATTTTAAGGCAGTGAATTCCTGATCCCCTCCACTCTCTGGTTTAAAAAAAATACTCCTCAACATCCTTCTCATCCTTCCACTAATTATTTTAGTTCTCTGTCGATTATTGACCTCTCTGATAATAGAAATGCGTCTTTCCTACCCATTCCATCTAGACCCCTCATAATTTTATACGCCTCAATTAAATCTTCCCTCAGCCTTCCTCATAGTTAAAATTCTCCATTCCTGGCAACATTCTCATAAAACTCCTCTGTACCTTCTCTAGTCCGATTGCATCATTCCTGTAATGCACTGACCAGAAATGTACAGAGTACTCTAGCTGTGGTCTGATCTGTGTTTCATACAGTTCTAGCATAATATCCCTGCTCTTTTTCACCAAACGTTGGTTAATAAGGAAAAGTATCCAATATGCCTTTTTAACCATCTTTTCTACCTGTCCTGCTATCTTTAAGAATCTGCGTATGTGAACTCCAAGATCCAAATGTTCCTCTATACTTCTCATAATCTTGGTGTGTTCCTTTGCTTTGTTTGTCATCCCCAAATGTATTGCTTTCACTTCTCAGAATTGAACTGCCATTTTTCTGCCCACCTGACGAATTCATTGATATCTACGTGCAGTCTACGGCTTTCTTCCTCACTATCAACCATGTAGTCAATTTTCATATCATCTGCAAACTTCTTAATCGTGCCCCCTGCATTTAAGTTTAAATCATTCATAAAACCACAAATAACAAAGGATCCAATACTGAGTCATGTGGTACCCAATTAAAAATAGCCTTCCAGCCACAAAGATTCTTGTTCACTATAACCCTTTGTTATGGATGGGGAAAGAAATGGTGGGATACCTGTTGGGTGTCAGGAACAAGATTTATGTTTCGTGATTTTCTTTGTTGTGAATGTTAATAATGGACATGGAGCAGACTTTCGGGTAAGTTTAAATCAGAAAAAAATTGTGATTTTTCACACACAATTCCAAAATGTAAACACAACAAATAGCACTTACTCCTTTCACTTAGGCAAGCGCATACAAGTAGATGTGGATTCTAGATAGAATCTCAAGAAACAAATCTCATGCAGATTGAATCCTTTAAGATGTACATAGTGCAGTCCTGAATGCATTCACTCTCATGATTCTTTGGAGTTGAACTGAAGTTGGAAGTCTCTGGATTTTGGAAGAAGTTATGACCAGGTTTCAAGGAGGCAAATCTTTGCAAGTGAAAACCAATTAGTCTCAATAAGCTGACTGGTTTTCAGGCAGGGTTTTGTTCTCCTGACTAGAGGAATGGTAAAAGTAAAAGTTTATTTATTAGTCACAAGTAAGGCTTACATTAACGCTGCAATGAAGTTACTGTGAAATTCCCTATAGTCCCTATTGTCCTGTTGCCTTTAGACTGACTGGTTTCTAAGATTTGTTATCAGAAGATAGTTTTGATCACATGATCAATACTTCTATTATCCACCCAGATTGGCTTGGAAGTCCAAAACTATTGCTGCACAATGGAGAAAATGGATGGGTTATTCACACCTTATGTTTAACTGGTTTCTCAGTTCTTTTTTGTTCAGTATCGAGCTTTGAAACAGTGGGCAGAATTTTACAAGATTTTTTTCTAAATGTTGGGTGGGCGTGAAACTGAGAGAGTTCCAGATCCATTTTTTGGGTGTGTTTTCAGGCCCAATCTTATGCACTCTGTCTTTAAAATTTTGGGTGAATCTGTTTCTCGCGACAGAAGGCATTGGTCAGGACTTAATGCGCCTGACAACCTGTAGAGGGAGGTATTGTGCATGTGCAGACCTCTGATGCTGCATATGTGCATTAACAGTAGCAGGAGTCTGACAGACAAAGAGAGCTGTCAGGCCCCTACTACTGCAGGCAGCCTCAAGTAGTACCCGGCCGGCTCCCTGCAATCGGGGGGGGGGGGGGGGGGGGGGGGGGGCAGCCCCCATCACCCAGAGAGATCTCGGACCCCCTCCCTCCCCCACTGATTGTTGCCCCAATGCCCTCTCCCACCGTTCACATGCAGAGTGGTAGTGGACCCCCCCCCCATCCATTGGTCCTGCCCCTGACACTGCCCAGTGGGCATTACCCAGATGCCAGGCTGGCATTGCCAAGGTGCTAAAGTGTCACTGCCAGTCTGGCACTGCGCAAGGGGCATCCCCGTTTTGCCCTCGGCCTCCCCGGGGGGCCTCAGTGGCCTCCGGTTTCACTGGCAAAGCCAACATGACTGTTCCCCGTTCATGGGGAGCAGGTGTTTTCCTCAGCGGAGAGAACCTCTCCCGGCAAGGCCGTAAAGGCAAGCGAGTCCGGACGATTGAGTGCCGGGCTTGCTCGACACATTCAAAACATTATTTTAATAAATTTAAATAAATTAACCAGCCTCTCCCTCATTCCCGATGAAAGGCTGACCGCGTCAGAAATCCGGGTCTAGTAGAATTAACGCCGGTCGCGAAAACCGGCGTCATTCACGAATTTTCCCAAAATGGGCATAAAGCGGGAGTACAATTCCGCCCAGAGTGCCTGAAAGTCTATTCATTTTGAATTTTGGATAAGTCGACAACAACAGAAGGTATGAATTCCAGAGATGGTTTCCTCTTGGTATGTTCATGTAAAGGGGGCACTCCACCTGTAGTTATTCATAGAACATAGAAATGTACAGCACAGGAAAAGGCCCTTTGGCCCACGGTGTTGTGCTGAATGCGACACCAAATTAAACTAATCCCTTCTGCCTGTCCTTGGCCCATATTCTTCTATTCCTTGCATATTAAATGCTTTTCTAAAAGCTCCTTAAACGCCTCTATTGTATCTGCCTACACCACCATCCTTGGCAGTGCATTCTAGACACCTGCCAATTTCTGTAAAAAAAACTTGCCCCTCAGATATCCTTTGCACTTTCCCCATCTCACCTTAAGTGCATGCCCAAGGTCCCTGATATTCAATCAGGACCCTTCTGGAAACTGGAGATAATTGAGTCTATGCAGAAATTGAGAAAGTCCCCTGACCCTCAGCAGCCATCACATCAGCCTTCTGATGTCCATTTTTAAAAGAAGGTAATTCCAGAAATACAATTCATATTTAATCCATGACAATCTTTTACTGGGCATGACACCTTCGCTTCTTGTCTCTGAAAAATTTCGAATCCAACTTGTCAATTTCCTTTGAACCCCATGAGCTTTTAATTTTCTGATCAGTCTGCTTGGTGGGATCTTGTCAACACCTATTTAGATTGCATCAAATGTACTGCCCCTATTGACCCTTCTTGTGACCTCCTCAAAAAATTCAATCGAGTTCACCACATGACCTCCTTCCCCAAATCAATCCATGCTGATTAATCTGTGCTTCTGCAAATTATTATTTTTACTGTCCCTGAGAATTTTTAATATGCCCATCCCAATCTTAGGCTGACTGGCCTGTAATTACATGGGCTGTCTGTTCCTTTTTAAACAATTGCACAACATATAGCAATCCTGAAGTTCTCCAGCGCCATGCCTGAAACCAGACATAGTTTGAATGTTATAATCAGAGCTTTCCATTATTTCCTCCCTTGATTCACTGAACAACCTGGGGTATATTTCACCTGGCCTGGTGATTTAAAACACCTTAATATTTAATCCGTCATTATTTATCTTGTCAAATATTTCACAAACCTCTTGCTCCTTAACCACTATCTTTGTTTTGCCCCCTCTATTATGCAACGTATTCATTAACAACCATGCTTATGCCTTCCACCTGCACCCACAAGTTTTTGGTCTCTAATTGGGCCATACGTTTCCTTAGTTATCCTCTTGCTCTTTATGTATTCTTAATACATCATTATCTTTCCTTGATTTTACTTCTCGGAGTTTGCTTGATCTTCCTTATCAATAATTAACAAGCCCTCTCTTTGCTTTCCTAATTTCCCTTTCTAATTTCATCCCACACTCTTTTAGTAATATTGAGGTTTTTGGCATCTCTGATATAAGCTATTTTTCAATTATCCAAATCTGTATGATTATTGACATCCAGGCGGCTAAATTTGGCTTCCACTCTTTTTATAAGGAATATATTTGTACTGAAACCCCACCCCTCCTTTGCACCTCTGTTGGTATGGCCAAGGTTCAGGAAGTATTTCCCAGATGAGCCATTGCCTTATTAGTTGCAGAGCAAGATACAGTCCCCTGCAGCCTGGTCTTTGTTTGACTATCTGGTGGTCATGCATTTCCCTTCTGCCTGCATACCCTTAATCTGTGGAGTGGCCACCTGTCGAAACAAGCAATCCATGTAGCTCCTCGCCTCACAGATGCACTGCAGTAACACAGGCTGCTGCTCAAGCTCTAAAACATTGCACATGTAGTTATCCAGATTTTTCCTGGAGTTCCCAAATGGAACAGAATGTGCATCCCACAGGAATGAGGTGCCCTGCCATACCTCTATTTATCAGACTAACTAAACTAAGCTGAAATAAATTGAAGACTTAATTTAAAAATATATTCAATAGCTACTCGACAGTCGACACTTTTCCTTGTGCTGACATCACTTTAGTTTTTTTAACCTCATTCACTGATCCCCATGCCCACCCTGCTCTGTGCTTACCCAAACTCCTTCACATTTATGTCCTTTCCCTCCTGGCTCTGGTTATAAAAACTTCAGCAATTTGCAAAATTGGCCGCATGGCTATCAGAATATATAACTTAGCAAACTTACATTTTAATTTCAATAAATATACAGTAAAAAGAGCTCAAACAAGTTCAGGTAATTGGAGAACTTGTGAAGAACTCAAGCATGCTTGCTGCTGAATGATTTCTACAATGCTGCCTCTCCCTGTTCGTACAGTTTCTACTGGGATATTTAAACACCCATTTTTCTGTTGCATTTGGACAAAGTGAGAGTTCTACACCAAAAACACTTCGAACGGAGATTTCAAATTTAAAGGCATTCATGTACATATATATAAGTCCATACATTAGCATACATGTTTTGGACAGTGGGAACCAATTGTTTTGCAATTTCTCTTGAAAATTAGCTAATTGAATGTTTAGTAAAAGCCCACTGATGTAATACATTGCTCAAATATTCAGCATCAAACTTTGTTTCTGGATCACCATGCTTTGTGGTTATAATAACCATTATATTGAGTGAACTATTTTTTTCATTGGTGTAGTTATGTTCTAGTAATCAGAAACAAATTCTAATGGATTTATTCTCATTTGTAATTTCCTGTGTCCTTCCCTTAGTTAAACAGTGACTCAGCAACAGATGATGCTGCTCCAAACCATGTGGATTCTCTGCTGCACTTAAAAGACACAGCAACCAATGTGGTGTCTGACGAAACACCACTGCCCAGAGCTGAGACCCCAAATTTAGAGACACCTCTTCCAGATAGCGCTAACAGCCAGCTGCCTGAGGTGGGAAGCAATGTGGGTAGAAATATGGGTTGGTGCATGGCTGATTTGGGATCTTTCTAATGACATTTATTCCTTGTATATTTCTGCACTGAAAGTTGATCAAACATTGCAGATTCACAGAGCCATATGAAGTTTTAATATTTTTAACCTGTGACAGTATTTAGACAAGATGTATCTATTATATGATCCTTAAAGGGTTGTCTTTAGATGCATGAATTGTTTGCATGGGTTAAAAAAATCCTTTTGTATAAGAGATTTAAGCAACACTTTTGCAGAGATACAATTTGAAGAAGAAATTTGCATTCTCTCTTGGTTAATTCTGTGGTCTTCAAGGGTGATGGTGATTTTACTAAGTAACTAATCCTAAGAAATCTGATTTATGGGCTTGGCAATGTTAATCTTTTCTTGGCTTTGCATTTGCACTTTGATTGTGGGTTGAAATTTTGGGTACTAGCCTCAGGCTTGCTGTGTTAGCATATCATCCATGTCACTAAAATGACAATGTATAGGCCTATGAAATAAGGCTGGTTAGTGTCACCTTTGGGGCTAAACCTGATTTGTAAGTATAACATTCCTTTCATACTACATTACTAATATACATTTGATAATTTATGTCTGGCAGTTTTCAATTGCTTATTTTTAGTTTCTAAATATTGCAACTAAAATTCCTACTAAATTTATTGCTGTTATTTAAGCATTTGCGCATAGAACTAAAACTGAATTCCTTTTACTTTTATGAAGGAAAGTATATTTTCAAAGTGCAAAGTGATAATGCATATGGTTAAACATTTCTCATTTTGCTCCTATTGATTGCATCAAGTGTTTACGAATCAATTTAAGCATATTTGAGATGGGGAGTAAATCTTCCTAGCCGAACAAAGTGCCTTAAAACAAATTTAACCAGTGTGTGATTTTCACATTCCCATCTCAAATATTGAGTAAGGTTGGTAACTTGGTAACTATTTGTGCTAAATTGTGAGACAGTTTTATATTGTTGACTTGTATCAACTTGAAACAATGTATAGACTAATCAAAGTGATGAAGAACATTTTAACAGTTGTGGCAGAGGTGACAAAACCCCAAAACAGGTGGGCATTGCATTATTTTGGCCAATGGACAAGTAGGCCTGGATTTTCATCCTCGAGACAGGTAGCAGGAGTTGGGAAAATTCCCAGCTCAGCCTGCCCACTTCAGGAGAAAGTACCCGTAAGAACAGGCCAATCAACCTGGGAAAACCTTCAGGGGTTGTCAAGTGTCACGGCAGGCAGCCTAAAAGACCCACCTTGGTGCTGTGAACTTTGTCCCAATTAAAATTAAAAAAGGCCTTCCAGCTCTAACTCCTCACAGCCCTCCCCTCCCTACACATTCCTCAATCACCCTTGCCAAGGAATGGCACTTAGAGTCATAGAGGTTTACAGCATGGATACAGGCCCTTCGGCCCAACTTGTCCATGCCGCCCTTTTTTTTAAAACCCCTAAGCTAATCCCAATTGCCCGCATTTGGCCCATATCCCTCTACACCCGTCGTACCCATGTAACTATCTAAATGCTTTTAAAAAATAAAATTGTTCCCGCCTCTACTACTACCTCTGGCAGCTTGTTCCAGACACTCACCACCCTCTGGACACTTTTGTACCTCTCCCCTCTCCCCTTAAACCTATGTCTTCTAGTTTTAGACTCCCCTACCTTTGGGAAAAGATATTGACTATCTACCTTGTCTATGCCCCTCATTATTTTATAGACCTCTATAAGGTCATCCCTCAGCCTCCTATGCTCCAGACAAAAAAGTCCCAGTCTATTCAGCCTCTCCTTATAACTCAATCCATCAAGTCCTGGCAGCATCCTAGTAAATCTTTTCTGCACTCTTTCTAGTTTAATAATATCCTTTCTATAATAGGGTGACCAGAATTGCACACAGCATGCCAAGTGTGGCCTTACCAATGTCTTGTACAACTTCAACAAGACATTCCAACTCCTGTATTCAATGTTCTGACCGATGAAACCAAGCATGCCGAATGCCTTCTTCACCACTCTGTCCACCTGTGACTCCACTTTAAAGGAGCTATGAACATGTACCCCTAGATCTCTTTGTTCTGTAACTCTCCCCAATGCCCTACCATTAACTGAGTAAGTCCTGCCCTGGTTCAATCTACCAAAATGCATCACCTCGCATTTATCTAAATTAAACTCCATCTGCCATTCGTCAGCCCACTGACCCAATTGATCAAGATCCCGCTGCAATTGGAGATAACCTTCCTCACTGTCCACCATGCCACCAATCTTGGTGTCATCTGCAAACTTACTAACCATGCCTACTAAATTCTCATCCAAATCATTAATATAAATGACAAATAACAGTGGACCCAGCACTGATCCCTGAGGCACACCGCTGGTCACAGGCCTCCAGTTTGAAAAACAACTCTCCACAACCACTCTCTGGCTTCTGTCAGGAAGCCAATTTTGTATCCATTTAGATACCTCACCCTGGATCCCGTGAGATTTAACTTTATGCAACAACCTACTATGCGGTACCTTGTCAAAGGCCTTGCTAAAGTCCATGTAGACAACATCAACTGCACTGCCCTCATCTACCTTTTTGGTTACCCCTTCAAAAAACTCAATTAAATTTGTGAGACATGATTTTCCACTCTCAAAGCCATGCTGACTGTCCCTAATCAGTCCTTGCATCTCTAAATGCCTGTAGATCCTGTCTCTCAAAATACCTTCCAAAAATTTACCCACCACAGATGTGAGGCTCACTGGCCTGTAGTTCCCAGACTTTTCCCTGCAGCCCTTTTTAAACAAAGGCACAACATTTGCCACTCTCCAATCTTCAGGCACCTCACCCGTGATTTTCGGTGATTCAAATATCTTGGCTAGGGGAACCTCAATTTCCTCCCTAGCCTCTCACAACATCCTGGGATATACTTCATCAGGTCCCGGGGATTTATCTACCTTGATGCGCTTTAAGACTTCCAGCACCACCACCTCTGTAATACGTAAACTCCTCAAGACATCACTATTTATTTCCCCAAGTTCCCTAACATCCATGCTTTTCTCAACAGTAAATAATGATGAGAAATATTCATTTAGGATCTCACCCATCCCTTGTTGATCCTTAAGAGGCCCTACTCTCTCCCTAGTTACTCTTTTGCCCTTTATGTATTTGTAGAAGCTCTTTGGATTCTCCTTTGCCTTATTTGCCAAAACAATTTTGTGTCCCCTTTTTGCCCTCCTGATTTCTCTCTTAACTCTACTCCTACACCCCCTATACTCTTCAAGAGATTCACTTGATCCCAGCTGCCTATGCATGTCATGTGCCTCTTCTTCTTCACCAGGGCCTCAATATCCCGAGTCATCCAGGGTTCCCGACTTCTGCCAGCCTTGCCCTTCACTCTAAGAGGAATGTGTTTACCCTAAAACCTGGTTAACACACTTGTGAAAGCATGCCACTTACCAGATGTCCCTTCCCACAGACTCCCCCAATTAACTTTTGAAAGTTTCTACCTGATACCATCAAAATTGGCCTTGCCCCAATTTAGAATTTTAACTTTTGGGACAGACCTATCATTCTCCATAGCTATCTTGAAACCAATAGAATTATGGTCACTGGTCCCAAAGTGATCCCTCACTAACACTTCTGTCACCTGCCCTTCCTTATTTCCCAAGAGGAGGTCAAGTTTTGCCCCCTCTCTGGTCAGGCCATCCATATACTGAATGAGAAATTCCTCCTAAATACACTCAACAAATTTCTCTCCATCCAACCCTCTAGTACTCTGGCTGTCCCAGTCAATGTTGGGAAAATTAAAATCTCCGACTATTACCACCCTATTTTTCTTGGAGCTATCTGCAAACTCCTTGCATATTTGCTCCTCAATTTCCCGCTGACTATTTGGGGGCCTATAGTTCAACCCTATCAAAGTGATTTCCCCCTTCTTATTTCTCAGTTCTACCCATATAGACTCAGTGGCTGAACCCTCGGATATATCCCCTCTCAGTACGGCCGTGATGCTTTCCCTAATCAAAAGTGCAACTCCCCCTCCTCTCTTACCTCCTGTTCTATCTTTCCTATAGCATCTGTACCCTGGAACATTAAGCTGCCAGTCCTGTCCCTCCCTTAGCCATGTTTCAGTAATTGCTATAAGATCCCAGTCCCATGCATCCAACAAT
The DNA here is from genome assembly GCF_964213995.1 of Mustelus asterias. Taxonomy (NCBI): domain Eukaryota; kingdom Metazoa; phylum Chordata; class Chondrichthyes; order Carcharhiniformes; family Triakidae; genus Mustelus; species Mustelus asterias. The sequence goes on along the minus strand of NC_135801.1, from coordinate 112,953,295 downwards.
GCCCTGAGTTCATCTGCCTTGCCCATCAGGCCTCTTGTATTGAAATAAATGCAGTTTAATCTGGACTTCCCTTGCTCTCTGTCTTGCTTTTGCCTGACCTGTCTTGTACTCGGATTACTGACACTGCCTTTACTAATTGATATGCTCTCTTTAACTTCTGTGCTGTCCTCAAACTTCTCTTCTGTCTCCCTACTGCTTTGGGTCCCACCCCCCTGCCAAACTAGTTTAAACCCTCCCGAGTGGCTCTAGCAAATCTCCCCGCCAGGATGTTAGTCCCCCTCCAGTTCAGATGTAACCCATCCCTCTTGAACAGATCAGCCCTTCCTCAGAAAAGATCCCAATGATCCAAAAATCTAAATCCCTGCCCCCTGCACCAGCTCTCAAGCCATGTCCATGCACTGTACACAATAAGGTGTGGTTTAAAAATACTTTTTAAACAGTCATTTATTAGTAGCTTTCCAACTACTTGAAAAACCTCCCAGTCCAATCAAAGTGTTAATCATCCATAGTCTTTAACATTTCAGTAGCTGAATCTGCAGGAACTTTAAATCTTTTATAAATAAACTTGGTGAAATTGACAGCATAGATCAGAGAGCCAGAGCTGTCAGTCATATTTTCTTTGGGGTTAATACTCTCATGTATTAATAATCTAACCTAAAGTGGCGATTTTAGCATGATCAATCCATCTAAGCTGTTCATCCTTGTACTGTGGGAGGAAACTGGAGCACCGGAAGGAAACCCACATGGAGAACGTGTAAACTCCACACAAAAAGTAACCCAAGGCTGGAATTGAACCCTGATCCTGGCGCTGTGATGCAACAGTGCTAACCACTGTGCTGCCTGATCAATTGGATTATCAGTTGGACTTTCTTTATAGTTCCAAACCAAGGTATAAGCAGCATAAACATTGCCAACATTTAGAAAGCCAAATTCATAGAATCATAGAAACCCTACAGTGCAGAAGGAGGCCATTCGGCCTATCGAGTCTGCACCGACCACAATCCCACCCAGGCCCTACCCCCACATATTTTACCCGCTAATCCCTCTAACCTACGGATCTCAGGGGCAATTTTAACCTGGCCAATCAACCTAACCCGCACATCTTTGGACTGTGGGAGGAAACCGGAGCACCCGGAGGAAACCCACGCAGACATGAGGAGAATGTGCAAACTCCACACAGACAGTGACCCGAGCCGGGAATCGAACCCGGGACCCTGGAGCTGTGAAGCAGCAGTGCTAACCACTGTGCTACCGTGCAGGAGAAATTCTACTTTCTCCTGAAATTAATCAGCTGTTCGTAACTTATGACAAGACTCCATTTTTAAAATTGCATCTTAGTATGTTGAAATGTTAGTTTTGGATATTTAAAACCTAATTGATCAATGTAATTGTGAAAATATCATCAACAATTTATGTTTGGTGCTGTATTTCTAGTTCTGTATTTGATTGCAGGATGCCAGTGTAGCTCTGAAGGATGAACTGGCTAACACTGTTGGTGAAGACACAGTTTCAGATATTAACCAAGAATCCCCAAAGATCCAAGAGAATCTTGTTCCTGGGAGTTCCCCAGAGTCCATCTGTGATGAGGATGTCACCCTTGCACTTAAAGAGCTTGACGAGAGATGTGAAGAAGAGGAAGCAGATCTTTCAAGTCATTCAAGGTATTAGTTCTATATTACCCAGCTAACACGAGAGTGCCAAATATAATTATTTTTTCCAATTAGCGCATTACTTTTTATTGTTACATTTAAAATTGGAAGAGTAATAGCCACGTATTTACCAAACCCATTGTAGTATATGTAATGAGCAAGATTTTGCGAGTATCAGAGAAGGGACATCACTCATACTGACTGACAGCAAAGAAAACCACCCACAAAGATTTGGCCCGCTCTAGAGCATCGGTTTTCCCCATTCCAAACTAACTTTGAATCTGGCACCATGTGTCACATGTAGCAACAGTGGTGTCATCAGGGAGGCTGTTCAGTCTATTGGGTTGAAAAATTCTCTCAGTCACAAAAATCAGGAAGTTAAAGGAATTTAGAATTCACGTTTTAATCATTTTGCGAGAAGTTAAATATAGATTGGGGTATACATATGGAATTAAGCTAAAACATCAAATTTTAAAAAACAAGTGTTATTATCTTAAAAGTAATGGCATTTTTAAATATTGTGAAGGAATGCCACTCCACACTTCTAAAATTACCCTTTTGGGGCCAGACGGGTTCTTCAGCTGTAATTATGACTTTTAGTTGAGCCATTTAAAAAATTCAGTTACCCTCTATTCAAAAAGTCTTCGCAAAGACACTTTTTTTTAACAGCAACCATAATGTGTCAAAAGTTGAAGTTGGCATCAATTTACTCATTATGTGTTAATTTATATGCAAAGACCATCTACCCTGTTGAGAAGTTTATCACTTGACGGCAACTCCAGGTTTCCATATTTAGCTGCACGTGTGCAGGCACCAGGTATTGCTGTCAATTTTATACAGGAATGATGGCGAACATTGCAAGTTTTGCCAACATTGGAAGCCAAAATTCTGGGCTAATGTAGATTAATATTTGAATCTAGTGGTAAGAATAGAAACATTTTTAATCAAGATTATATAATATGGTCATGCTATTATGTGGAGCTGATGATATGGCATTAGTTTGATGTTCACCATAGGATAAATAGTAATAATCAACACAAACATCTTTAACTCCTTCCAAACAAGTGACACAATGTTATAACCAATTTATACTTTATGTTCTCCATTGAAACCGTCCACACGTGGTCATAAAAGTAATTCTGATTGCATTTCAGTGTTTTTGAAAGATATAGGATCATCAGTATTCCAGTATTCATTGTTAGGATCACAACTTTTTTATGAATTCTTACCCCCATGTTCTTTTTGATCTGAGACAGTGCTGTACTGAAAAGTAGAACTTGGATTTAAAATATTGTTTGCATGGTACTTTCCAGCTTAACTGTGTGTTTAATTTGAGCAAGTGTTTTTTCAGAAAATTATTGCAATTTCTCTTCAGTACTTTTATCCCCAGTTCTCAGCATTGATCCTTCAGTTTCAGAACACTGTTGTTCTTTTTGTCTTTCGTGTTCTTTGGTCAATCCATACCACTGCTCTGATGGAAGTATTTGTTCCAGTCAGATGTTAATCTCTGGTCAGTAGGATCTTTGCAGCAAAAGGTACACAGCCTGCTTGAAAGTATTAAAGCACAGGCTAAAACTCCAAAGAAGCAGAAGTATTGAGCTTAGTATGTAGAAGTACTGCCCATCTTTGGATCATGTTACTTCAGAAGTAATAACCAAACTTAGTGTTCCATGTCCGCTTACAAAGCTGGGGGGAAGAACTTGGTGTCATGCACAGTCATCTGTGTCTCTCGTATACACTTTTAATAATGGCTGAAGCAGAAATAGCCACTGGCTATTTTGCAGCAGTACAAAAGCACTTTCGCTCGGAATTTGAGTATCAGTATAAAATAGTTTCCTATTAGAACTTCTGGTTTGGTACTTGGTCCAGAGCGTTTGGCTGTCACACTCATGCTCTATGTACCTGCTGGACTGAAAGGTACTAATCAGGCCTTGTTTCGTGATGAATAGAGCGTATATTCAAAGCTGCGCAGAAGTATTTGAAAGGGCTATGCACTGCAAAAAAAAAAGAGCCATGCAGAACAACTAAATTTTAAATTGAGCTTTGTTCATACCCACGCAACGTTTGTTAGTTGATCCTTTTGAGTTGATCATAAAACTACTTATTTCTCTGCTTAGTGACTGTGGATTTCAAAGAAGGTTGATCTCCTTTGACACAGATTTTAAAAGGAGGCAACAAAAATACAGGTTCCAAGCGTCCTTTATTCAAACCTTTTGTATTTGTTTCTGAGACATGGGCATCACTGACTAGGTCAGTATTTATTGCCCATTGTAACTTGCGCCCGAGAAGATGATGGCATGTTGCCTTTTTGAACTGCTGCAGCTCACGCAAAAACACCCACAGTGCTTTGAGGAAGAATTTTGACTCAGCACCAATAAAGGAAAGACGGTATAGTTGCAAGTTAGGATGGTGTGTGACTTGGAGGGGAACGCCATTGGTGGTGATCCCATACATCTACTCCCTTGTCCTTCTAGGTGGTAGGGGTCGCAGATTTGGAAGGTACTGTCGAAGGAGTCCTGATGAGTTCCTACAGTGCATCTTGTAGATTGTACGCGTTGCTGTCATGGTGCATTGGTGGTGGAGGGAGTGAACATTGGAAGTCGTGGATGGGGTCCCAATCAAGTGGACTGCTTTGTCCTGGATGATGTCAAGCTTCTTGAGTATTGTTGGAGGTGCACCCATCCAGGCAAGTGGAGAGTATTCCATCATACTTCTAACATGTATTGTGGATGGTGGATAGGCTTTGCGGAGTCAGGAGATGAGTTATTCTCTACAGAATTCATGGCCTCTGACCTGTTGTAGCCACAGTATTTATTTGGCTTGTTCAGTTCAATTTCTGGTCAATGGTAACCTTTAGGGTGTTTGTATTGGGGGATTGAGCAGTGACAATGCCATTGATTGTCAAAGGGCGATGGTTAGATTTTCTCTTGTTGGGGATGATCACTACCTGATATTTGTGTGGCAAGAATTTTGCTTGCTGCTTATCAGCAAAGCCTGAATATTGTCAAGTTTTGGCTTCATATATGGATACGGATTGCTTCAGTATCTGGGGAGTCATAAATGGGAACATAATACAATCATCTGCAAACACACTCACTTCTGACATGATGGTGGAAAGACCATTGATTAAATAGCTGAAAATGGTTGGGCCTCGGACACTGCACTGAGGAACTCCTGCAGCAATGTCCCAGGACTGAGATGATTGACCTCCAACAATCACAACCATCTTTCTTTGTGTTAGGTATGACTCCAGTGGCTGTGAGTTTTCCCTTTGGTTCCTATTGACTTCCATTTCGCTGGGGCTCCTTGAAGCCACATTCAATCTCATGCTGCCTTGATTTCAAGGGCAGTTGCTCTCACCTCCCCTCTTGAATTCAGCTGTTTTGTCCATGTTTAGACCAAGGCTGTAATGAGGTCATGATCTGAGTTGCCTGGCAGAACACAAACAGTGCATCAATGAGCAGGGTATTGCTGCACATGGAGGTCAACCTCTTTTCAAGGTTCTTTAAAGAAGGAGACATTTAAAGAAAGATATTACAATTCCAGAGTGCCTTTGACAAATTCCGAGATCTGGTAGCATTTCAGAGCTAATGAAGTACTTTGGAAGTGTTGTCACTGTAGTAATGCGGGAAAACAAGGCAGCTCTACCAACAGCAGTGAGATAATATATACTGGCAAACCAGAAGAATTCCCTGCTCTTGGAATAAGACCATTAGATATTTTACATCCAGCAGATCAGATCCTCCAAAACTACAGCACTTCTGCAGTATACCATTTAAGTGTCAGCCTAGATTATGTTGCTAGAGTGAACCATGGTTCACATCATTTAATTCTATTCCTTGAGTTGGTGATTGGGATAATGAAGGAACTTGCGTCATGTATTAATGTACTTGTATTAGCTTAGCATTTACAGGAAGCAACTAACTGGTTTTCATTGTGCTTCAATACATTTGTATACCTTCCACTTTGAAACATGGATTGGTTGCAGGAGGATATTTTATGAGGGATCACCTCGGTGACTGAAATTGAGGACATTTGCATCTTCAAAAAAATGTTTTTTAATGTCATGGTGTCAGCTCAGATGTCAGCTTTCTGTAGCCCAATCTAAACAGTACCATTCCCCTGTTCTGTCCCTGTAGCCCTGCCAGTTTATTTCCCTCAAATACCGTCCAATTTCCTTTTGAAATCATTCATCATTTCATAAAACATGAGATATAGGAGTAGAGTTTGGCCATTCGGCCTATCGAGTCTGCTCTGCCATTCAATCATGGCTGATAAGTTTCTCAACCTCATTCTCCCGCCTTTTCCCTGTAACCTTTAATCCGCTTACCAATCAAGTACCTATTTATCTCTGTGTTAAATACTCTCAATGACTTGGCCTCCACAGCCTTCTGTGGCAATGAATTCCATAGATTCACCACCCTCTAGCTGAAGAAATTCCTCCTAATCTCAGTTCTAAAGAGTCGTCCCTTTATTCTGAGGCTGTGCCCTCGGACCCTAGTCTTGCCTACTAATGGAAACACCTTCCCCACGTTCACTCTATCCAGGCCTTTCAGTATTCTGCAAGTTTCAGTGAGGTCTCCCCTCATCCTAAACTGCATCGAGTGCAGACCCAGAGGCCTCAAATGCTCCTCGTATGTCGAGCTATTCATTCTTGGAATCATTCTTGTGAACCTCCTCCGGACCCTCTCCAGGGCCAACACATCCTTCCTTAGATACAGGGCCCAAAATTGTTCACAATACTCCATATGTGGTCTGACCAAAGCCTTATAAAGCCTCAGCAATACATCTCTACTTTTGTATTCTAGTCCTCTCAAAATGAATGCTAACATTGCAGTTGCCTTCCTAACTACCAACTCAACGTGAAAGTTAACCCTAAGAGAATCCTAAACTCGGACTCCCAAGTCCCTTTCCACTACCGATTTTCTGAATTTTCTCCCCCATTTAGAAAATAGTCTACGCCTCTATCCTTCTACCAAGGTGCATAACCTCACACTTTCCCACATTGTATTCCATCTGCCACTTCTTTTCTCACTCTCCCTAACCTGTCCAAGTCTTTCTGCAGCCTCCCCGCCTCCTCAATACTACCTATCCCTCCTACTATCTTTGTATTGCCAGCAAACCTCGCCACAATGCTCTCAGTTCCTTCATCTAGATCATTGATGTATAAAGTGAAAAGTTGTGGTCCCAACACTGATCCCTGCAGAACTCCACTAGTCATTGGTATAAAGTGAAAAGTTGTGGTCCCAACACTGACCCCTGCAGAACTCCACTAGTCACTGGCCAACATCCTGGAAAGGACCCTTTTATCCTTACTCTCTGTCTTCTGCAGTCAGCCAATCTTCTATCCATGATAGTACTTTGCCTCTAACACCTTGGGCTCTTATCTTGTTCAGCAGCCTCCTGTGCGGCCTTGTCAAAGACCTTCTGGAAATCCAAGTCGATAACATCCACTCGCTCTCCTTTGTCTAACCTGCTGGTTACCTCCTCAAAGAATTCTAACAGATTTGTCAGGCATGACCTCCCCTTGATGACATCATGCCGACTATGCCCTATTTTACCCTGGTTCTGCTTCCACCACTCTTGTAGGCAGAAACTTCCGGGTCATTATCACTCACTGCTTTTCCTCCAATCACAAGAATACACGAAATAGAAGCAGGAGTAGACCACCAGGTCCGTTAAGCCTGCCCCTCATTCAATACAATCATAGCTGATCTATGCAGATCTCAATTCCTTTTTGTGCCATTTCCCCATAGCTCTCTGTTCCTTGATCCATCAAATATTTATCCACCTCCACTTTGAATGCTTCTAATAATCCAGCCTCCACCATCCTTTGGGGCAGAGAATTCCAGAGATTCAGCACCCTCTGCAAGAAGAAATTTCTATGCACCTCAGTTTTAAACGACTGACCCTTTTTCTTTATCCCTGCATCTCTTGCTCTAAAGCTTACATTTGTCTACCCTCGCCCTGGATTGCACTAAAATGTGACCCCTCTACAAATTCTGTCAGAGATATTGATCCTTAATCCTTGAAAGGAGGTCAGCCTCCTTTATCCTCTGGTTTTCCAGAATTTGCTTCATTCATGGGAAACTGCCAAAAATTGGGAAAACATTCTGATCATGATTGGTTCGGATAACAAACTATACTACTGACGGGATGTTATTTATTCTGCTTGTTGCCAATTCATCCATTTTATTCAGTATTTGAATAGAGTCACAAGTATGCAATCCAAAACAAGAACCCTGTGCCCCCTAGTGGAGTCCAAAAGATTTGCTGCTTTAGGGAAAAGTGACTGCACCAGATAGTATGTAGCTGGGGTTAGTAACATTGATGGCAAGGGTAGCAACTGTCAGTAACATTTTGATTCATGTAATATCATTGCATTAAACTAAGACTCATTGCAACGCTTCATATTTTCCTACAATATACTTTCTAAGGATCTGGAAAGGAAGAAGCTCCTTGTGCCCCTCAGCCTTCCTTTTCTTCTGCATCCACTGGGCTTTTAAAACCCAGGCTTTGCTGCACCTAAACACTTCTGTTTGATTTATCTCTTAGCGTACACTTTTGATGTTCTGCACTGTCTTGTCAAGATTTATTATAAAATTGCTGCAACCATTAGATGAGAGATCTTAAAGTTTGGCAGCCACTGCATTTACAGCCTTCCTGTTGTGATGTTCAAATAGAAAACCCAAGCCATTTAAGGACGAAATTCATGCCATTTTCTCAGTGCTGTTGTGAAGTGATTGTTCTGGCTCTGCAGCAATTGGAAGCAGATTGTTTTGGCTCTGCAGCAATTGGAAGCAGATTGTTTTGAGATCTCTCATTGTTTTTTGTTCTGTGAGATTATTTAATCCCATCATCTTTTCTCATCAATGTGAAAGATAAAGAACAAGTGATTAACCTCAGTATATACATCAAGTGCAATAAAATAATTCACTGAGTAAAATGAATAAAATTGATTGGTATGTCAATTAACAGCAAAAGATAGATGACCAAGAGGAAATGTTAAGGAATTTGACAGTTGTGAATCCCATTAAATTGATTGTGCTTGCAAATTGACATGTTGATGCATCAAACCTCTTGAAACAGACCCTACTTAAGATAATTAAAAATACTGTCTACGACAGCAAAAGGTCTGTGCCTTTTCCAAGAGAAACATTTCACTAGTGCATGCAGCGACCAACTGCGTCTATATGCAGATAATCTTCCAGCTAACGCATAGTAGCTGTTCGAATGCACTTGAACCAAAGTGCTGTCTAACATTTGTAGAAATGTTATCTGCATTAAGCAGGAACAGTCTCAGATATATTTACTCTGCATGCTTTGTAAGAATATTCAGTAAACTTGAACAGTGAGTATATATTTTTGTAAATTATGATTTATTATTTGGGTAGATTTCCTCCATTTTCTAGCTTTCTCTGGAACAAAATATACATTGAGTGGAAACAAATATATAGGCATGTATTTTAATTTCACAGTATCTTTTTAGTAATGATTTTGGTTTAAGAATAATTTAATCAGGTTATTGATTTTACCAGTAGTAAAAGATTCTGTAAACTAATATGTAATTACATTGTTCTAATCAAATATGATAGAGGAGGTTGCACCTAAAGAAGGATTAAATTAAATTATGCTCTCCACCCTGCAGCATTATTGTCATTTATTACTGTGTGCATTACTCCTTCAGGCTTTTCGTGGTATTTCTGCACCAAAATTTTAAAAAGTTTTAACTTTCAGAGAATGCCCTGTGGCTGTTTTTACTTCTCAAATGTTACTTTAATATTTAACATTAGAATGCTCCTGCAGAGACTGTGTGTGATTATATATGCACCTATAGGAAAAATTATAAAAGGCTATCCTTATTCTCCATTATAACTGATTGGAAACTAGTAACATTGCAGTCATGGCTTAAGGAATGTATCCTGTGTATTTTTATGTTCCCACTCCTTTTTAGAGCTCGTTGCTGCCCTAAATTATAACACTGGCATCCTTTAGGACAGAGAAGTGGGAAAACTTAGAACACTGACTTCTCCATGACTGGTGTCAATATAATCTACCCAGGGTGTGCTGAATGTTGGGACTAGTCCCGGCACTTTTTTATGAGTTAAAATGACAGTTGATGTCAGGTTTTGCATGTTTCACCTCTTCCAATTTGATAATCCAGTATTTTATTACAATAATTATCAACTGCCAAAAGTAATATATTTATTAAAGTGAACATTTCTTAAGTTATGTCTTTAGTGTGCTGTTATTTTCGAAAGAAACAACCAAAAATTGCCCTGCAGCTGATGATTTTGGATTTAGAAACTGAATTTCCTTTGAGACTTTAATAAAATGTTTTCCTCAACAATATAAACCAGAAACAATCTATGCAAGGAAATTTGTGTGTCCCCGTGTAGGCTTGGAATTGAATTATTAAAAAATATAACTAACCATTTCATTTCCAGTGCAGCACTGTTTGCCAGCATAATCACAAAAGCATATTGGAATTAGGCTTCAGGATTATAATATAAAGCATCAGTGATGTTGGTTTTCCAGACGTACAATGGACTATCAATTATAGAGTTGGTTTTCTACCTAATTCAGATGCTTTGCTTTGATCATCTATTTTGTATCTTTTTTCAGTCAAGATGAAGGAGACCAAGAAGGGTTTCCTGAGATTCAAGCCTCACCACCACCATCACCTTTCCTGTCAGCTATCTTGTCTGCTTTCCAACCAGTGGCTTATGAGGATGAGGAGGAAGCCTGGCGTTGCCATGTCAACCAGATGCTGTCAGATACAGATGGATCCTGTGCGGTGCATACATTTCATGTGTTCTCTAGACTGTTTCAGGTCAGTAGTCTATTACCTGATGAGAATTTTTTTGAGGAGATGACAGATTCAGGAAGTGCAGTAAATGTGGTGTCAGTGAAGTTTGCTTTACTCAAAATTATTGAAACTGAATTTGTCAATTGGAATGTTCTGACTGACATCCTATAAGTCATCCATCATTAACAATGATATGAAGATATTATTGAAGTGAAAATAGTCCAGACTATTTATGTATTTCTGGATGTCTCAGCCTTTTGAATAAAAGTATAATTTAGGTAAGATTAAGTGTCTGCAAAATACAAGGCCTTTAAGCAATGCTTTTGGAATATTTTACAAATAGTGTCTTCAGACAAGAGTTGCATTAAGGGGAAGAAATTTAATATTTCCCCATTCTAGGTGGCAAAATTATGTTTGCAATCTATCTACACCAATTTTATGTTGTAATTAATATATGAGGCAGGTCCAGTAAGTTATATTCTCTAATCCTTTTGTAATATCTCTCATTGATGCAGAGACAACAACAACTTACATTTATATGGTATCTTTATCGTAGAAAAATGATTCACTGAAAAGTAATCAGCCAAAAATTGGATTATGAGCCAGAGGAGGTGCAAATAGAAGGTGTGGTAAAAAGCTTGCTCACAGATGTAGGTTTTGCAGAGGATTTTAAAAGGGTAAAGAAAGGTGAGGAAGCTTAAGAGAATTTCAGGAGCAGGGCTGAGCACCGCTGTTAAAAGAGTGGAATGCACAGGAGGCCATAGCTGGGATGATGGGTGACCAATTGGTGTTGGTGGGTTAATGGGAGACTAGTCGGGGGAGTTGGAATAATCCAGGTAATTACAGGCTGGTGAGCCTTACATCAGTGGTAGGGAAATTACTGGAGAGAGGATTCTTCGAGACAGGATTTGTTCCCACTTGGAAATAAGTGGACGTATTATAGTGAGAGACAACATGGTTTTGTGAAAGGGGAGGTCATGTCTCACTAACTCCAACACCCCCGACTAGTCTCCCATTAACCCACCAACACCAATTGGCCACCTATCATTCCTGCTCTCTAGCTCAAACCTCCTCCAGCTTTGCAACTTCCCCAAAACTCTATTCCTTCAAGTATGGCCTCCTGTGCATTCCACTCTTTTAACAGCGGTGCTCAGACCTGCTCCTGAATTGCAGAAAGAAGCAGGTCATCTTTGCTCTCTAGGATTGTCCTGGAGTAGTGGATTTGACAGAAGAGAGTGTGGCCCAAAAGGTCCATGGTCCAGCCAAATCTAATATTGAATACATAAACTAATAGAGTGCCACCTATTTTTTAATTCAATTTTACAGGATATGGTATTGCTGGCTGGACCAGCATTTATTGCCCATCCCTAACTGCCCTCCATTTCAGAGGGCATTTGAGAGTTAGCCACATTGCTGTGGTTCTGGAGTCACATGTAGGCCAGACCAGGTAGGGACAGCAGATTTCCTTCCCTAAAGAACATCAGTGAACCAGATGGTTTTTTATGACAATCAACAATGGTTTCATGGTCATCATTAAACTTTTAATCGCAGATTTTCATTGAATTCAAATTTCACCATCTGTTGTTGAGAGATTCAAACCTGGGTCCCCAGAGCATTACCTTAGGTCTCTGGATTGCTAGTGCAGTGATAATTCCACTGTGCCACTGCCTTCCCTGATTTACACTACAAGTTTAACATTGCTTTGAAGCCAAAATGGCTTTGCACCAATCTACATAAACCTTGTGCTGATGTGAAAACATTTTAAATTTTAATATATGATAGGAACAGAGTAAAAAGTGATGTTGATAACCAATTGCTTGTTTCTACAGAACATTCAGAAAAAATTCTGTGCCATAACTCATGATTCAGTCAGTCATTTGGGGGACAGTCTGCAGAGGATTGGATCGAAATTCAAGAGCTCATTGGAAATAATGATGATGTGTTCAGATTGCCCTACTGTGTTTGTGGATGCTGAAACTGTAAGTTTTAGACTTTTACTACAATAAAATTAGTAACAGTTGTATAAAAATGGCGTAAACTAATTTGTTATAAAATGCTATGGCATTCCTATCATAGAACCAGAGTGGTTACAGCACAGAAGGCAACTTTATCACATGTATTCATAAAGCTCTATTCTAGAAAATGTAGGTTGCATTTCTTGAAAGTAATTCTTAAAAATTGTTTGCTAGTCATATTTTTGAGCCTTCTGCTAGTTTCATCCAATTTAAGTCATGTGTAAACTTAAACTTGCTGTTCACAAGTTACTTCCTTCAGCAGTTGCCCATGTAATGGGAACTATCAAATTGATCCAGAATGACATGAAAATGCTACCCAGTTCCTGCACTAAGTGCTGACTACAAATAAAGTTTCATTACAAGAGTTTGCATCTGCATGCCTTCATCTCCAAAAATGATCTAGAATTATATTACAGTACCATTGGTAAATTTTGAAATTCTACTCTGTAGTCCAAGATCTTGGTCATCTATATATAGCGTATTACACTTTTATATGTAACATACATTATCATTCATAAGTTCCTAATGACATGCAAGTGAGATAAGCACTTCCCTAAGGAAGTCTATGGCACTGGCTCAGATCAAGGTGAAATGTTTTAAAGGAACAAGTGTGCGGCGCAGTGGAACAATGGTTAGCACTGCTGCCTCACAGTGCCAGGGACCCAAATTCGATTCCAACCTTGGGTGACTGTCTGTGTGGAGTTTGCATGTTCTCCCTGTGTCAGTGTGGGTTTCCTATGGGTACTCTGGTTTCTTCCCATAGTCCAAAGATGTGCAGGTTAGGTGGATTGGCCATGCTGAGTTGCACTTTAGTGTCCCAAAATGTTTAGATTAGGGGGATTAGCGGGGTAAATATGAGGGGTTACAGGGATAGGGCCTTGGTGGGATGCTCTGTCGGAGAGTCGGTGCAGACTTGATGGGCCGAATGGCCTCTTTCAGCACTATAAGGATTCCAGGAATTCTGTGAACAAATGGGAAACCTTGCCAAGTTTCTGCAAGAAATTGAAGCAGAAGAAAATTCTGGAGGAGGTGGAACAGTCTATATCTTTAAGATGCCAGTTATGTTTCTCGGTTTCTTTATTTAACCTCTTTCTTCCCCACCTCTCCTCCACCTGCCACAATAGATGTGAAAGGGTTATATCCATCCATCAGTCCACAAATGAGAAGGCACACGAGCAATTTTTTATCCAGTTCACCACTAGTGTTATTGAACTGGCCATGCAGAGTTGCTGAGGAAAACTTGCACCCTAGTTTTCCTCACTTCATGATTTTTGATGTTAACCAGGAACCTGAATTGCAAACACAAGTGTGTTAAACCACTGAACAAGTCTGTTCACCAGTCTCTGACATTATTTCTGACATAAATATACATTCTAATTTTCAAGTTATTTAAAGTATAACAGGAGTATATAATGTTCACGATTGTTTTTGCTCATTTCTTTGCAGCTTGTCTCCTGTGGATTGTTAGAGACATTAAAGTTCAGCGTTTTAGAGCTACAAGAGCACTTGGATACTTACAATGCCAAAAGGGAAGGAGCAGAGCAGGTGAGCCATAGAAACTCTCCTTTTCTTACATTTGCACTTCTGATTTATATGTGGCAATCTTTACAGAATCACATTTCCACTGATATTGGGATCAAACATTTGAAAAGTATGGAACATTGAAAGGAAGGAAAAACTTGATACTACTGTTTCCTCACACTTCTCTTTTCTCCATTAACCTAGTGCTTGGGACCATATTTGTTCCAGAACACCGAACTGGTGAATGCAACACGTTTATTATTATCATTGTAAAGGAGTGTCCTACTTCTTTTTAGAGTGCTAAATGTTGGGAATGTAAAGTTGAATGAAAATTTAGAATTTGCTAAAATCTGCAGAACAGAATACTCAATTTTTATTTATATAATTTACTGTGCCTGTACTTGATAAGGAAAAACTAGGTACTGTTTCCATTTTCTCACTATCCCAATCCAAAATCACTTCTTGAAGAGAGTATTGGTTGAAGATGGTGCAAGAACATTTTTACCCTGATTTTCTGACTCATAGGCCAGAATTTTCCATCCCCTCCTGCCAGTGGAATCTTCCGGTCCCACCAAAGTCAGTGTGAGAACATCCTAAATCCCAGATGGGAAACTTGGAATGCCGTTTCTTAAACTACTTATTTTTGCAATTTGGAAAAAAGTGTGATAAAAGAGATGAAACCCAGTGAGGAAAGGGAGCAGTCTTGTAAATTATTCAAATAACAAAACATTTATTAAACTTTACAACGCACAAGAAAGGCAGCAGTAACATTTACAATTAACTAGAATAATGATTACCCAGACAGTATGTTTAAATTAACCCCCAATCTAAATCTCCCTATTTTACTAAATGCCGCGAATATACCTTTCCCCAAACAACATCCCATAGGTTTTAACACTATAATCCAAATCCAGCAAATAATTACCACACAGGACCTATAGCTTTCTTTTGGGAGCCTCTCTTCTAGGTTCGAATGGAATTTATGGGGTCTCACAAGACAGACTTCTTCTACTTTGTTTTCTGAACTGTAATTTAATTCGCTGAAAGAGCTCTGCTTTGCAACAGGACTGGCTATGATCTAGGTCTCTAGACTGCTAATCTCCATTTTGTTTAACAAAGTGTCTGTTTTTACCCCACTACTAAGCTAATCTGCATCTCTCAAGTCTTCAGTGCAGCTCAATCTCTATCAATTTATTTTTATCCAATTATTTACCTTTCATTTCATTCCAACTTCTAACAATTATTGCATTTTAAATGTTTCACTGAGACAAAGGGTAGACTGGAGTACAATTGTGATACTTTTTACAATTTTTTCAGCTGACAAATTGGAAGAACTACCTTGTAAGCTGGTAGCATGGCAGAAATTCCATTAGATAAATGTTAATTAACGATCAAGCTTGGATTTTTTTTACCTTTACCACCTCGAAACCCAATTACACCAACCTATTTTCAAAGTTGACAAAAATTTGTAGTCATGACAAAATTCGCACATTGGAATGAAACATTAAGGTATATACCCAAGAGATGGTGGTGTAATGTTAATGCCACTAGACTAGTAATCCAAAGGCCCAGGCTAATGCTCTGGAGATACCAGTTCAAATCCCACCATGACAGTTGGTGTAATTTAAGTTCAATAAATAATTCTGGAATATAAAGCTAGTTTCATCAATGGTGATCATCGATTGTTGTAAAAACCCATCCGGGGTTCTTTAGGGGAGGAAATCTGCCATCCTAACCCAGTCTGGCTGACTAGTGACTCCAGATGCCCTCTGAAATTGCCCAGCAAACCACTCAGTTCAAGGGAAATTAGTGATGGGAAATAACTGCTGGCCTTGCCAGCAAGACCCACATCCCATAAAAAAGAATTTTTAAAAATACACAGGGTCAGGAATGAAAAATAAAATAGATTGTGTTTTGCAGAGCCTTATGAGTTCTGTTTGCTGTGTTTTTTTAACATACTGTTGTGAAAATATTGGTTACTGCAAACTCAAGTATAGCATTTTGTTGCCTAAATTCATATGTAAAGAGGCAAGATCAAATCAGAAGTGATTAATACACTTAAATGGTCAGTTATTTGTATTTTTTTTTTAGTTTTTCTCTCTTGTTTAGAATATTTGTAAACCAGAATAAGGGTATTTCCAATAATGTTTTATATTTGTTATTAGGGGCAGCACGGTGGCACAGTGATTAGCACAGCTGCCTCACAGCACCAGGGACCCAGGTTTGATTCCTGGCTTGGATCACTTCCTGTGCGGAGTCTGGATGTTCTCCCCATGTCTGCGTGGGTTTCCTCTGGGTGCTCTGGTTTCCTCCCACAGTCCAAAGATGCGCTGGTTAGATGGATTGGCCAGGCTAAATTGCCCCTTAATGTCAGGGGGACTAGCTAGGGTAAATACATGGGGTTATAGGGCCAGGGTGGGATTGTGGTTGGTGCAGACTCAATGGGTCAAATGGCCTCTTTCTGCACTGTCGAGTTTCTATGTTTTGATATCAAACATAATGCAATCATGAAAAGTTTGCTGGTAAATTTGCTTCTGGAATAGTGTATACCACTTGAAATATCATGGTGGTTAACACCTAAAAGCAGGCACATGGATAACAATGAGAGATTAACCCACCTCTATTAATTGAAATGCAGGCAACTGCCAACTTCCCATTGCCTGTCTATTAGAATTATTTTTGTGTTCATCCAACACTAAATGCACACTGTTCATCGACTGCACACATTAGCAGGGGACATAAAATTGTAACTTCCCAATATCACTTAATGTTAGCTTTCATCTCTTAAAAAGGAAGCACACTTGGCTGGAGCAATTGCTGCAAGTTGCACAGGAAGTTAATTTCTCCCAGGGAATCAGTGAGAAATGGCACATTATAGGAAAGTCCAGGCTTCAAGGTTTTGGGGTACTGCATTGACAGTCTTCGTAGAGAAGAGGAGAGATCCACAATGTACAGGAAGCCCTCCCAACAAATGGTCAAGAAGTAGTTGGAGCAGATAGTGTGGAGATCAATACTAAGAGTCAAGCCCCTGTTTTCATCAGTGTGTGATTAGTGTGCAAAGGGGCTTGCAGTGTGTCATGGCAGTCCAGCAATCTGTCCATCAACTGACTACTAGATTCACTGAGGCACTGGCCCAAGAGAATGACATGGCTTCCATGGAGCATGAACCGACTGACCTCTCTCAAAATGATCACATGCATCCTCCCACACATGCCTTTCCTCCGGTCTGTTAGCAAGCCAGACCGGACTGCTGATACCCATGCTGAAATTGCAGTCTGCATCTGGGCCCGAGAGTTCCAGAGTTGGATCAAGATGGTCCTTGAAGACTGGCTGCAGTCTCTTTTACTGAACACCAGCAGCTTACCACCAGCTTTATTGCAGCCACTGGGGTTGCACTGCATAGAAGCATCAGGTAAGCCAGGCAAATGGAACAAAAACAGAAGATGCTGGAAAATCTCAGCAGGTCTGACAGCATCTGTGGAAAGAGAATAGAACTAAAGGCATCCAGCATCCGCAGCCTTTTGCCTTTGTCTTAAGGCAAATGGAAGATAGACACAATACACAAGAGTGATTCGTTTACATTTGTTTGTGATGTGGCATCATTTTATTTATAAATTTGGTTTGGTTTTTTGGTTATCTTGTGGTGGCTTTTATTTTTACATTGTAACCAAGCGGATTTAGTAAGGGGAGGTCGTGCCTGACCAACCCGTTAGAGTTCTTTGAAGAGATAACAAATAGGTTAGACCAAGGAGAGCCAATGGATGTTATCTATCTTGACTTCCAAAAGGCCTTTGACAAGGTGCCTCACGGGAGACTGCTGAGTAAAATAAGGGCCCATGGTATTCGAGGCAAGGTACTAACATGGATTGACGATTGGCTGTCAGACAGAAGGCAGAGAGTTGGGATAAAAGGTTCTTTCTCAGAATGGCAACCGGTGACAAGTGGTGTCCCGCAGGGTTCAGTGTTGGGGCCACAGCTGTTCTCTTTATATATTAACGATCTAGATGACGGGACTGGGAGCATTCTGGCCAAGTTTGCCGATGATACAAAGATAGGTGGAGGGGCAGGTAGTATTGAGGAGGTGGG
Source organism: Mustelus asterias (assembly GCF_964213995.1). Classification (NCBI taxonomy): domain Eukaryota; kingdom Metazoa; phylum Chordata; class Chondrichthyes; order Carcharhiniformes; family Triakidae; genus Mustelus; species Mustelus asterias. Next base: position 112,935,215 of record NC_135801.1, on the reverse strand, counting down.
GAGGCTGCAGAAAGATTTAGACAGTTTAGGAGAGTGGTCCAAGAAGTGGCTGATGAAATTCAACGTGGGCAAGTGCGAGGTCGTACACTTTGGAAAAAAGAATAGAGGCATGGACTATTTTCTAAACGGTGACAAAATTCATAATGCTAAAGTGCAAAGGGACTTGGGAGTCCTAGTCCAGGATTCTCTAAAGGTAAACTTGCAGGTTGAGTCCGTAATTAAGAAAGCAAATGTAATGTTGTCATTTATCTCAAGAGGCTTGGAATACAAAAGCAGGGATGTACTTCTGAGGCTTTATAAAGCACTGGTTAGGCCCCATTTGGAGTACTGTGAGCAATTTTGGGCCCCACACCTCAGGAAGGACATACTGGCACTGGAGCGGGTCCAGCGGAGATTCACACGGATGATCCCAGGAATGGTAGGCCTGACATACGATGAACGTCTGAGGATTGTGGGATTATATTCATTGGAGTTTAGGAGGTTGAGGGGAGATCTGATAGAAACTTACAAGATAATGAACGGCTTAGATAGGATGGACGTAGGGAAGTTGTTTCCATTAACAGGGGAGACTAGGACGCGGGGGCACAGCCTTAGAATAAAAGGGAGTCACTTTAGAACAGAGATGAGGAGAAATTTCTTCAGCCAGAGAGTGGTGGGTCTGTGGAATTCATTGCCACAGAGGGCTGTGGAGGCCGAGACGTTGAGCGTCTTCAAGACAGAAATTGATAAATTCTTGATTTCTCGAGGAATTAAGGGCTATGGGGAGAGAGCGGGTAAATGGAGTTGAAATCAACCATGATTGAATGGTGGAGTGGACTCGATGGGCCGAATGGCCTTACTTCCGCTCCTATGTCTTATGGTCTTATGGTCTTATGGACACTGTGGTCAGAGGGAAGGAAAGTCGTGGGGATGTTGGTGGAAGAGAAGCAGCGGTTTCAGTTACTCATATCATGCTTGAATTAGCCCCTCACAGATAATCTGAGCAGAAAGAGACTGGCTAGATTGCCTTCACCCTTCCTCTTCCTCCTCTTTCCCATGATACTGATCCTCAGCTGCTTGCTATGTAGATGGTGGGAAGGGCTGCAACTCATGATGCCAAGCTTGTGCAGCATATTGCTCTGCCAGCTACAACTGCAGTGCTCTTCCAGAGTGGTCCAGGCTGTAGATGTGGACCACTGACCACCACCTTCACGAGGGCAATTAGGGATGGAAAAAATGTTGGCCTTGTCAGTAACACTCTTACCCTAAAAATGAATTTAAAAAAGCACATATCTCACTGGTCTGTTTGACAGCATGGCTTTCATTGTTTGCTCACTACACGAGATGCTTGAGCCATATCGTCAGTGGATAGCCCTTATCACCCTGTAGCTACCCATTAATTTGCTGTGCTGGCTCCAATGAACAGAATTAAAACATTATGTCTGCTGTCAGGATACTGGTCGTTGACCTGCCTGATTTACTGCCTATTTACACACCAGCTGGACATTGAGGAAATAGAATCCCTTTCAGTTCCAGAATATGTTAAAGTTGATGAGATGCTTGTAAAACAATGTGTTCCGTTAATGGCACCCTGCACCACAAGGAAATCTATAACCTCGGCAAAGCTATATGCTTGCTCCACCTTCTGGTCTTTGACAAAGCAGAATGAAATGTAGTTAGCTCTCTTTGATTAGAGAGGCTCACTGATCATCCCTACATAACAGTGGCCAGCAAGCTGCAAGATGTCGCAAATATTTCTAGTTCTGGCCTGGAAGGATCTGATGTGGAGATGCTCCACATTTCCACTCCATCTGACGAAGGAGCAGCGCTCCGAAAGCTAATGGTATTTGCTACCAAATAAACCTGTTGGACTTTAACCTGGTGTTGTTAAAACTCTTACGCTGGAAGGATCTACACAGACATAAAAGTTCAAAGTCCTGGTTACCTTCACAGCCACTGGCAATGCTGTTCTTGCCCTGCTCTGAGTTTGCAATTGTGGTAGCATCAGGGGGTAGAATTTGCTGAGGACATTTGTGTGTAATCAGCATGCACCTCAATTCACTTGCCCTTGCTTTACGCGTACATCACTTCAGACATACCGGCAGGAAAAAAAAACACTGTTGGAAATCAGCGGAACATAGCATCTCTGCATGTGGGCAACGGTCAACAAAATATCTCGTGGGCCACACTTAGACCACAGTTGGACCGCATTTCACCACCAGGCTGCAGGTTGCCCACGTTACCCGAGCAGAACCTCTTCCTTAGCCCTACCCATGTTGTTGGTACCCACAGCACTGGATCCTTCCCCTTCCACTCCCAGTTCTTCTCCAGCCCTGAGGATATGTCCACAGCCATGGTGCCAGGCAGGCAGCACAGTCATAGGCTGGAACTGTACCATTTCGCCGCCACGGAATCAGCACGGGTGAGTGTCCAACAACGGAAATCTCCATTGACCTTGAGTGAAAATTTCCGTTCTCACCCGAGCGAGGCCGTAAAACCCTGCCCATTGTCAGAGAGGTTTACAGCATGGAAACAGGCCCTTTAGCCCAACATGTCCATGCTACCCAGTTTTTACCACTGAGCTAGTCCCAATTGCCCACATTTGGCCCATATCCCTCTATACCCATCGTACCCACGTAACTATCTAAATGCTTTTTAAAATACCAAATTGTACCTGCCTCTACTACTACCTCTGGCAGCTTGTTCCAGACACTCACCACCCTCTGTGTAAAAGAAATTGCCCCTCTGGACACTTTTGTATCTCTCCCCTCTCACCTTAAACCTATGCCCTCTAGTATTAGACATATCTTTGGGAAAAGATGTTGACTATCTAGCTGATCTATGCCCCTCATTATTTTATAGTCCTCTATAAGATCACCCTTATGCCTCCTACGCTCCAGAGAAAAAAGTCTCAGTCTATCCAGCCTCCCCTTGTAACTCAAACCATCACGTCCTGGTAGCATCCTAGTATATCTTTTCTGCACTCTTTCTAGTTTAATAATATCCTTTCTATAATAGGGCGACCAGAACTGTACACAGTATTCCAAGTGTGGCCTTAATAATGTCTTGTACAACTTCAACAAGATGTCCCAACTCCTGTACTCGATGTTCTGACCGATGAAACCAAGCATGCCAACTGCCTTCTTCACCACCCTGTCCACCTGTGACTCCACTTTCAAGGAGCTATGAACCTGTACTCCGAGATCTCTTTGTTCTATAACTCTCCCCAACACCCTACCATTAACTGAGTAGATTCTGCCCCGGTTTGATCTACTAAAATGCATCACCACACATTTATCTAAATTAAACTCCATCTGCCATTCATCAGCCCACTGGCCCAATTGATCAAGATCCCGTTGCAATCCTAGATAACCTTCTTCACTGTTCACTGCCACCAATCTTGGTGTCATCTGCAAATTTACTAACCAGGCCCCATAAATTCTCATCCAAATTATTAATATGAATAACAAATAACAGTGGACCCAGCACTGATCCCTGAGAGACACCGCTAGTCACAGGCCTCCAGTTTGAAAAACAACCCTCTACTCTCTCTCTTCTGTCGTCAAGCCAGTTTTGTATCCAATTGGCTACCTCACCCTGGATCCGATGAGATTTAACCTTTTGCAACAGCCTACCATATGGTACCTTGTCCAAGGCCTTGCTAAAGTCCATGTAGACAAGGTCGATTGCACTGCCCTCATCTACCTTCTTAGTTACCCTTTCAAAACACTCAATCAAATTTGTGAGACATGCTGACTGTCCCTAAACAGTCTTGCCTCTCTAAATGCCTGTAGATCCTCCCTCTCAGTTGTTAGCTTCTAACAACTTACCCACTGCAGACGTTAAGCTCACTGGTCTGTAGTTCCCAGGCTTTTCCCTGCAGCTCTTTTTAAACAAAGGCACAACATTTGCCACCCTCCAATCTTCAGGCACCTTACCTGTGGCTGTCGATGATTCAAGTATCTCTGCTAGGGTCCCGCAATTTCCTCCCGAGCCTCCCACAATGTCCTGGGATACATTTCATTAGATCCCAGGGATTTATCTACCTTGATGTGCTTTAAGACTTCCAGCCCTCCTCCTCTGCAATATGTTCACTCCTCAAGACATCACTATTTATTTCCCCAAGTTCCCTAACATACATGCCTTTCTCAACAGTAAATACTGATGAGAAATATTCATTTAGGATCTCACCCATCTCTTGTGGATCTGCACATAGATGACCTTGATGATCCTTAAGAGGCTCTCCTCTCTCCCTATTTACTCTTTTGCCCTTTATGTATTTGTAGAAGCGCTTTGGATTCTCCTTTGCCTTATCTGCCAAAGCAATCTCATGTTCCCTTTTTGGCCTCCTGATTTGTCACTTGACGCTACTCCAGCAACCTCTATACTCTTCAAGGGATCCACTTGATCCCAGCTGCCTGTGCATGTCACATGCCTCTTCCTTTTTGACCAGGGCCTCAATATCCCTAGTCATCCAGGGTTCCCTACTTCTACCAGCCTTGCCCTTCACTCTGAAAGAAATGTGCTTACCCTGACCCCTGGTTAACACACTTTTGAAAGCCTCTCACTTGCCAAATGTCCCTTTGCCTGCCAACAGACTCCATAATCAAATTCTGAAAGTTTCTGTCTAATACCATCAAAATTGGCCTTATCCTAATTTAGAATTTTAACTTTTGGGACAGACCTATCATTCTCCATAGCTATCTTAAAACTAATAGAATTATGGTCACTGGTCCCAAAATGATCCCTCACTAACACTTCTGTCATCTGTCCTTCCTTATTTCCCAAGAGGAGGTCAAGTTTTTCCCCCTCTATAGTCGGGCCAACCACATATTGAATGAGAAATTCCTCCTGAATACACTCAACAAATTTCTCTCCATCTAAACCCCTAATGCTATGGCTGACCGATCAATGTTGGGAAAGGTAAAGTCCCCGACTGTTACCACCCTATCTCCTGACATATTTGCTCCTCAATTTCCTGCTGACTATTTGGGGGCCTGTAGTACAATCCCATCAAAGTGATCTTTCCCTTCTTATTTCTCAGTTCATATAGACCATATAGACTCAGTGGCCGAACCCTCAGAGAGATCCCCTCAGTACTGCCCTGATGTTCTCCCTAATCAAAAACGCAATTCTCCCTCCTCTTACCTCCTGTTCTCTTTCCTACAGCATCTGTACAGTGGAACATTGAGCTGCCATTCCTGTCCCTCCCTTAGCCATGTTTCAGTAAGAGCTATAATATTCCAGTCCCATATGCCCATCCATGCCCTGAGTTCATCAGGCCTCTTGCATTGAAATAAATGCTGTTTAATCTAGGACTTCCCTTGCTCTCTGCCCTGCTCTCTCAGACCATCTGTCCTGTGATACTTTGTACACTCTCCCTGTGTTTTATTTCTCTTAGCCTTACTGGACCCATTCACTGAGTTCTCCACAGTCTCTGTACTCTGTACTGTGGCCCTTTTTGTCTTTGGGTTCTCTGCCTTCCACTTTTCCCCTTACTGCCTTTTATTTCTGTCCCCACTTTACTTCCCTCTGACCTCCTGCATCGGTTCCCATCCCCCTGCCACATTGGTTTAAACCCTCCCCAACTGCAGTAGCAAACACTCCCCCAAAACATTGGTTCCAGTCCTGCCCAGGTGCAGACCGTCCGATTTGTATTGGTTCCACCTACCCCAGAACAGGTTCTAATGTCCTAGGAATTTGAATCCCTCCCTCTTGCACCATCTTGCAAGCCACATATTCATTTTAGCTATCCTGACATTCCTACTTTGACTAGCACATGGCACTGGTAGCAATCCTGAGATTACTATCTTTTAGGTCCTACTTTTTAGTTTAACTCCTAACTCCCTAAATTCAGCTTGAGGGACCTCATCCTGTTTTTTTTTTACCTATATCGTTGGTGCCTATATGCACCACGACAGCTTCACCTTCCCCCTCCAGAATGCCCTGCAGCTGCTCTGAAACATCCTTGACCCTTGCAGCAGGGAGGCAACACACCATCCTGGAGTCTCGTTTGCGTCCACAGGAACGCCTGTTTACTCCCCTTACAATTGAGCCCCCTATCACTATAGCTCTGCCATTCTTTTTTCTGCCGCCCTGCACAGCAGAGCCTGCTGCCAGGTACGTGGTGTATCTGTTTTGGAGGGAGATGCATTGCCTTCCTACTCTTCCTCTGTCTGGTGGTTACCCATTCCCTATCTCCCTCAATTTTTATCTGCGGTGTGACCATCTCACTGAACATGCTATCCACGACTTCGTCAGCATCGCGGATGCTCCAAAGTGAATCCATCTGCAGCTTCAGAGCCGTCAAGCGGTCGAACAGGAGCTGCAGTTGGACACACTTATTGCATGTAAAGGAACCAGGGACACCGGGAGAATCCCTGAATTCCCAAGTTGCACAAGAGGAGCATGACACAGGTCTGGGATCTCCTGCCATGACTTAACCCTTAAGTTAACTTACAACAACAACTACAATGCCAAGACAAAAAAAAAGAGAAAAAAGAAAGGGAAAACTACTTGCCAATCACTTGCATGCTGGTTTGACGTCACAGTTTGATTTCTTTCAACCTCTCTCTTGATTTACATACCAGTTTAAATTTCCTAAGTGTTCACACCTATTGAGGCTCTAATCGGGCTTCGGTTGATTGACAAATAACTGCCACTTATCTAACTGGATCAGTTGCTTTTTGACCTCTAAATTGGACTACTGAATTTGAAGAGAAAAAAAGAGAAACACTTACCAATAGTTACCCACTCAGCTCCAAATTCCCGATACCCTCACTTTGGCTGAATCTCACTCGCGCTGCTGTCTCTCTTCCACTGGCTTGCGCAAGCTTACTGCAGTTACAGCATGAGTGCTGTAGGCTGCTGAGAGCAGTATCTAAACCCCCAAATTATATTGTCCCCAGAACAACTAATTTCCCTTTTACACTCCCACTTGAATGGCCCCGCGCCATGATGCGCTGATCAGTTTTGCTCATTCATCTTGCAGCCTCTGCTCTCATCCACACAGGCTACAAGAGCATTGAACCTGTTGAACAAGTGCAAAGACTTTGGCTCCTCCAATATACTATGAATTTAGTGTTACTTTCCACTTCTCCCTTCTTCTGAAATCCTGACGGTTTGTTCATTTTTCCTGGTTTCTAAAACACTCCGAATCCTCAGACTTAGTACTATTTTTTTTACATTACAAGTCCCTTCTTTAATCTAATATTATCCTAATAAACCACGCATGGATCTTTCTTGCTCAGTTTTTGTTTTTCAATGAAATTTTTTTTTTGAACATATTAAATTGTTTCTTTAAGTGCTTCCCATAGTTTATTTACCACCATATCTGTTAGTCTATTTACCCATTCAGCCTTAGCCAACTCTCCTCTCATACCTTTGTAATTGGCTTTTTAAGTTTAAGTTTCTTGTTTGAGTTTAAGTATGTCACTTTCAAACTTAATGTGGAATTCAATTGTAGGTCAAAAATAGGTTGGAGGTTGGTAATTCTGTTGCATGTAATTCATCTCTTGACTCCCCAAAGCCTCTCCATGATTTGCAAGGTAAAGTCAGGAATGTGATGAAATACCTGCCACTTGCCTTGCTTGATAAGCGAAGAACTAACACTCTAAAAGGTCAATATCATGTTAAACAAAGCAACCTACTTAATTGACACCCCATTTACTGCCATAAATATTAATTCCCTTCACCGCTGGTGCACTGTTGCAGCAGTGTGCACCATCCACATGAGACTCACCAGCAACTCGCAAGCTTCCTTTGACAGCATCTTCCAACCTCCCAACTTCTCCCTTAAAGAACCTCTCCTCTTGAAGAACAATTTCAGTAAGCGCATGGAAACAGCACACCTGCAAATTCCCTTCCAAGTCGCATATCTTCCTAACTTAGAAATGTATCAACATCCTTTCACTGTCACTGGCTCAAAATCCTCCAACTCCCCACAACAGCATTGATTGTGAACCGTGTTTCTCCACCCTGTTCCTTCACAACATGGGCTGCAGTGGTTCAATTACACACCTTCTCAGAGGAAACTAAGGATGGCAGAGATGCTTTCTTCCCAGGAATGAATAATATAAAAGTTAAAAGTAACCATAAATGCATTAGCTATTATTAGTGTGGTTAAGGATACTAGAGTATATCGTAACTGTAATATAACTTTTTAGTTTGTATATTAGACAGTTTTGGCTTAAATATGAAGACATTCAATGTCCGGCAGGGCAAGGTTTACAATTGGGGGAGAGGTAATTATGATGCGATTAGGCAAGAATTAGGGGGCATAAGTTGGGAACAGAAACTGTCAGAGAAAGGAACTAATGAAAAGTGGAACTTTTTCAAGGAACAAATACTGGATGTCCTTGATAGGTATGTCCCTGTCAGGCAGGGAGGAAATGGCCGAGTGAGGGAACCATGGTTCACGAAAGAGGTGGAATGTCTTGTGAAAAGGAAGAGGGAAGCTTATGTAGGGATGAGGAAACAAGGTTCAGATGGCTCGATTGAGGGTTACAAGTTAGCAAGGAATGAGCTGAAAAAGGGGCTTAGGAGAGCTAGGATGGGACACAAGAAGTCCTTGGCGGGTCGGATCAAGGAAAACCCCAAGGCTTTTTACTCTTATGTGAGGAATAAAAGAATGACCAGGGTGAGGTTAGGGCCGGTCAAGGACAGTAGTGGGAACTTGTGTATGGAGTCAGTAGAGATAGGCGAGGTGATGAATGAATACTTTTCTTCAGTGTTCACCAAGGAGAGGGGCCATGTTTTTGAGGAAGAGAAGGTGTTACAGGCTAATAGGCTGGAGGAAATAGATGTTCGGAGGGAGGATGTCCTGGCAGTTTTGAATAAACTGAAGGTCGATAAGTCCCCTGGGCCTGATGAAATGTATCCTAGGATTCTTTGGGAGGCAAGGGATGAGATTGCAGAGCCTTTGGCTTTGATCTTTGGGTCCTCGCTGTCCACGGGGATGGTGCCAGAGGACTGGAGAATGGCAAATGTTGTTCCTCTGTTTAAGAAAGGGAATAGAAATGACCCTGGTAATTATAGGCCGGTTAGTCTTACTTCGGTGGTTGGTAAATTGATGGAAAAGGTCCTTAGAGATGGGATTTACGACCATTTGGAAAGATGCGGATTAATCCGGGATAGTCAGCATGGATTCGTGAAGGGCAAGTCGTGCCTCACAAATTTGATAGAATTTTTTGAGGAGGTAACTAAGTGTGTTGATGAAGGTAGGGCAGTTGATGTCATATACATGGATTTTAGTAAGGCGTTTGATAAGGTCCCCCATGGTCGGCTTATGATGAAAGTGAGGAGGTGTGGGATAGAGGGAAAGTTGGCCGATTGGATAGGTAACTGGCTGTCTGATCGAAGACAGAGGGTGGTGGTGGATGGAAAATTTTCGGATTGGAGGCAGGTTGCTAGCGGAGTGCCGCAGGGATCAGTGCTTGGTCCTCTGCTCTTTGTGATTTTTATTAATGACTTAGAGGAGGGGGCTGAAGGGTGGATCAGTAAATTTGCTGATGACACCAAGATTGGTGGAGTAGTGGATGAGGTGGAGGGCTGTTGTAGGCTGCAAAGAGACATAGATAGGATGCAAAGCTGGGCTGAAAAATGGCAAATGGAGTTTAACCCTGATAAATGTGAGGTGATTCATTTTGGTAGGACTAATTTAAATGTGGATTACAGGGTCAAAGGTAGGGTTCTGAAGACTGTGGAGGAACAGAGAGATCTTGGGGTTCATATCCACAGATCTCTAAAGGTTGCCACTCAAGTGGATAGAGCTGTGAAGAAGGCCTATAGTGTGTTAGCTTTTATTAACAGGGGGTTGGAGTTTAAGAGCCGTGGGGTTATGCTGCAACTGTACAGGACCTTGGTGAGACCACATTTGGAATATTGTGTGCAGTTCTGGTCACCTCACTATAAGAAGGATGTGGAAGCGCTGGAAAGAGTGCAGAGGAGATTTACCAGGATGCTGCCTGGTTTGGAGGGTAGGTCTTATGAGGAAAGGTTGACGGAGCTAGGGCTGTTCTCTCTGGAGCGGAGGAGGCTGAGGGGAGACTTAATAGAGGTTTATAAAATGATGAAGGGGATAGATAGAGTGAATGTTCAAAGACTATTTCCTCGGGTGGATGGAGCTATTACAAGGGGGCATAACTATAGGGTTCGTGGTGGGAGATACAGGAAGGATATCAGAGGTAGGTTCTTTACGCAGAGAGTGGTTGGGGTGTGGAATGGACTGCCTGCAGTGATAGTGGAGTCAGACACTTTAGGAACATTTAAGCGGTTATTGGATAGGCACATGGAGCACACCAGGATGATAGGGAGTGGGATAGCTTGATCTTGGTTTCGGATAAAGCTCGGCACAACATCATAGGCCGAAGGGCCTGTTCTGTGCTGTACTGTTCTGTGTTCTATGTTGTAAGAACATTTCCCCAGAGTTCTTAAGGAAATGGAATACCTAATTGTGATCCAATGGTTCACATATTCAGAAGCGCATTTGGGGTTCTGTTCTTCAGCCCTGAGTCAGAAGGATTCAAATCCCACTCCATAACCTGACACGATGGGCCTGATTTTACCATTTTCATTCTAAGTGCCGAATCTGGGCATAATGCAGATCCGACTTAGAAATCTGCTTTCAGGCGCCCCCATACGCTCTCAGCCATCTCCAGTCCCATTCGCGCTGTGGGCGGAGCTTAGCGCAGCCAAAACGATCGGAGCTCTGAACTGCGCATGCGCAGTTTGAAAAAAATTTGAAAAGGCGCGCCTGAGTCAGAACACTCCCGGGCTGCGGAAAGCGGCCTGGGAGCGAAAACTGGGAGCGATGGCCCCCACACACATCACTGTCCCCCTTATCCACCCCCCCACTACCCACACACATCACTGTCCCCCTTATCCACCCCCCCCCTCCCACTACCCAGACCGATCGCCACCCCTGCCCCCTCCCCTCCCCGCCAATTGCCCGCAGAGTAGCAGCGGACCCCCCTGCCCCCCCACCAGAGATCCATCTGCCTTCCACCCCAACCAGAGATCCATCTGCCCCCCCCCCCACCGCCAGAGATCCATCTCCCCCCACCACCACCACCACCACCACTGATCTGAGTCAGAGAGCCGTTGGAAACACTGAACGGGCCCTTCAGAAGCTGGAGCGTCCGTTTCAGACTTTTATTTAGCAAGTCCATTACGGCGCAGTTCCGGATTGGCAAACACGGTGGTAAAGGGGGAAATGCTGATAAAGTTGGGCGGGCAGTTCATTAATTCTATTTAAATACATGCAAATGCATTTAAATCGTCGTTGCACCTGTTTTGGGCGCGAATCGAATCGCCGCCATTCCCGGGTTTTGGTAAAGTGGCAGTCTGCGCGGATGCGGATCGCGATAATGGCCTCTCACCCGTCTTTACCACGTTTTGCGCGAGGCAATGGTAAAATAGGGCCCGATGTTTCAGTGCAGTTCTAAAGGGTGTGACATTAAACTGACCTATCTACCCTCTCGAGTTGTCACAGAAGTTGCCATGACACCATCAAAAAAGAGAATGAGAGTTCTCTTGGTATCCCAGCCCATAATTAATTATTTCTCTACCAGCATAACTAAAACTGATTATCTGACCAATACCTTACTATTATTTGTGTGATCTTAGTTGGTGGCTGCTTTTCCCTACATTACAACTGTAACTGAACTTCAAAACTGATTCCTTGGAAAGTTATTTGAGGGTTTGTGTGTGTCTCTTTCCAGCTCGCCTTACACCTCTCTCTTCTTCCCCTCTCCCTTTTCATGCTCCTTTTTCTTCCCACCAGTCTCTCTCCCCTTATCTCCCTACCCTTGTTCTTTCTCTTCTCTCTCCCATTTTCTTCTTGCTCCTCTCCTGCTCACTTACCCCTCTGCCTCTTTTTCATGCTCCTCTCCTCACTTTTCTATTTCTCCCCACACCCCCACCTTATCCAATCTCCTTCCAGTCTCAATTCCTTTCCTCTCCCCTCTCTCCCATTCTTACCAAAAGATTAGTTTCTCAAGATAGTCCCATCGTGACTTGTGGGTTTGTAGGTAATTTAATTGCAAGATATTCTCTGTGTGTTTGTTTTATATTGTACAATAAAGCAGTCTGACATGAACTTCACCTCCCTTATTATGGTTTCAGTCCTCCTTTGGAAAGATTAAAGGATTGTTATGCTAATATAAAAATAAAATACTGCAGATGCTAGAAATCTAAAATTAACAATTAATTGTGTTAATTTTAGATTTCCAAAGAAGAGTCATATTCTATTCGAAACATTAACTCTGCTTTTCTCTCCAAATGCTACCACACCTGCTAAATATTTCCAGCCCTTTCTGTTTTTTATTATTATGTTCCTGTGACCTGCTATTGCACAAAGGATTACAAAATTAAAGTTTTAATGTTTATTTATTAGTCATAAGTAAGGCTTACATTAGCACTGCAATGAAGTTACTGTGAAATTCCCCTAGTCGCCACACTCCGGCGCCTTTTCGGGTCAATGCACCTAACCAGCACGTCTTTCAGACTGTGAGAGGAAACTGGAGCACCTGGAGGAAACCCACGCAGACACTGGGAGAACGTGCAAACTCCACACAAACAGTGACCCAAGCTGGGAATCGAACCCGGGTCCCTGGTGCTGTGAGGCAGCAGTGCTAACCACTGTGCCACCGTGCTGCCCACAAGGCAGTGAAAATAAGCTTTTACAAGATGTCTGAACATTTACTATATAAGGAAATTACTGGCATCACTGTATCTGAGAATATATCTGGGGCAGGCCTGAATTCATAGCATTTATGTAGGAAAACCAATTTAAATACATATATCAGGAACAAAGCCTGGGGATACTGGCTGATCTCCTGTTAAAACCACACAAATGGTAGTTGGACCATTAAATACAAAATAAGGAACCCAATAATTTGGAATGTATGAAGCTCAGGTATATCTGTACTTGGAGTAATTTGTCCAGTTTAGGACCACACATATGTTGAGGAATATCTAGGCTCTAAAGAGAGTGCAAACAAAATTAAATCAAATCTTAGAATTATCAGCAATGAGGGTCATTCCAAAAATTAGATGTTTGATTTAGAGAATGGTGGGTCTAGAGGTCACATGAATTATATTTTTAATTGATGAAAGGATTGAATACAGTCCTGTCAGATGCATTATTTGAAATGTACAGGGACGGTAGAATTAGAGGTCATTCCTATAAAATCATTATGCAAAGTGTTTGCCAGGAAATTAGTTGCCAGGAAGTATTTTTTTGCAAAGTAATTGTCATCATGAACAAGCTGCCAAGACATGATGAAAGGAAGTTTCTGTGGTGCTTTAAAGGAGAACCTGACAAGTTTGAACAGAAAAGGTATCTATGGTTTTAGAGAGCAAGTTGTGTAGAAAATTAGAGAGCTACAAAAAGCACTGCTGTCAATTTGGCAATTGCCAGATAAATGCACCTCAGTCTCCCTCAAAAATCTAATTCTCTCCCACACTGCCGACCTCCACTGGCACCTTCATTTTAGCAACCTTCAATCTGAGAAGACAATGGTTCACACTATGGTGATGAATTCCATTAAGCATCGCGTGATGCAGCTCAAGAGCCCCACTAGGGCATGTCTTTGATGCATTTACTGCAGAGGAAGATATTGAGCTGAGAAGGTGTATGATCATTGGCCTGTATTTTAACTGGGCCCTCTCCTGGGTCAGCTGAGCTTTTCGTTTCTGCTCACCCCTTCCAATGCCTTTTAATCAGCTCCCGTAAGTCACAGCTGTGAGCAATTGTCTTCCAGTTGTCAGTATCAATGTCCACCATCTTCATATTTCACTTGCAGCTGGGCTTGTAGCAGAGGGATGGACCCAGTGGCCAGTTTACTGTACAGAAGGTCTTTGGATATACAGCTGTCATTTGTCAGATGAACATAGTGGAGTCAGCACAGACATTGTTGGCTTTGCAATGAGTGTATGCTGATGTAACTAGTGCACTTTCAGGACCTCTGACTTGATGACCTTGTCTTGCTAAGAGATGGTGAGGATAAATCTGAGACCGTGAAGGTGGAAACTTTTCAACCTTTTCTCCTGCCTACTGTATGTTGTCCGGTTCTCTTCCCTGAAGAAGCTTGCACTGAGTCTGCAGGTTTGGTAGATTTTTCATTTTAGTGTTCACGGTCTGGTCACTGTTGTTCCATACTTTCTTTCTCAGCTTAGATATAACAGCTACAGCTTTTGCAATGTGCATGTTGGTTTCAGCATCAAGTGACAGATTGCCACTGAGACAGTCTATTCATTTGCCGCTGACTGTGTTCCTAAGTATGGATGCAGCATCATCAATCTAGAGCAACTCTCAGGACTTGGCGCACCTTTTGTCTTGAATCTAAGATGAGCAAGGCTGAATGGCTTTCCATCAGTTCCGATATGTAAGTGGACATTCTCTGTAGATTACGTAAAGGCATATGACAGCAACAAAGTGACGAATATGCCAGAAAGTATCAATGCCAAAATACAACCCTGTTTGGCTCCACTGCAAATCTCAAAGAGTTCTGATGTTACCTTGTCATAGCTGACCTTGTGTTGTCATGGAAAGAGATGATCTCATTGAGCAACCTGAGTGGATAGCCAGTTTTCCGCAGAAGCTTGAATCGTCTCCCTCTGCTCAAATGTTGAATGTTATGGTGAAATTGATGAAGGTAAAGATAGTGGTCTGCTTTGTCTCCTTTCCCCAACTACACTACCACACTCTCTCTCTATGGAAAACAGGAGCAGAAAATTGCTGACCGATTCGAGGCCATTGTTACTGTAATAATACCTGTCATTGAAGCCAACCAATCCATTGTCATTAATTACAAGAGAAGTCCAAGTGAGAAGACTCTGAATGCACTAAGAGCCGCTCAAAGTAAAGTCCAACAGACTGCTGGTGGTGCACCAATGACCACTGGTTACAACTTTGCCAGAATATCCAGATGTCCTTTGATACAAAATGCTAGAGGCAAATATGAAGGGACCAATGGAGCAATAGGTCCATTAGCAAAGAAAACCGCTCCAACAAATAGTGAGATCATCAACAACAATAAACTGTTGGAGAGATGGATGGAACACTATCTTGCATTGTACTCTAGGGAGAATACAGTCACGAAGGAAACATGACTCCATAGAAAGCCTATCTGTCATGGCAGAGCTGGATGTCGAGGAGCTTATCAAAGTTATTGACTTACTTGCCATGGTCAAAGTTCCATATACTGACTGAATTCATCAGGCATGGGAAGCTAGCATTCTTGTGATATCTGCACATACATCTGTGCTGAAGGGAGGGGGAACTGCTCATCTATGCGTGATGCAAAGATTGTGACCCTGTACAAGCACAGGATGACTGCAGTGACTACAACAACTATTGGGGCATTTCTATTCCACTATGGAAAAGGTATTTGCCTATTTTCCCCTTTGTGAGACTTCAAATTCTGGTTGAACATAGTTGCCCTAAATTGCAGTGTGGTTTCAGGACTGGAAGATCTACAACTGAAATTATCTTAGCAGTCCAACATGTGCAAGAGGAATACTGAACAAAGCAGACCACTGGTCTCTCGGACAATGCATTTCCTCTTTCCAAGCCATGGGTGATTAATTTATCTATTCTTTTAAGGACCTTTCTGTGTGAACAATGTTAGGCTCTCCAGCCTCTTATACTGGAAGCTTAATTGCCCTTTTCTGCATCCCTTCCAGTGTCTGAGTATCCTTTTTAGTGCACTGAAAAGAATTGCACATAGCGCTCCAGCTGTGGTTGTTACTGTGTACTTGAGACTCTTGTCAGCTCTTGAAATTTATGCTCTATTTCTTTGGCTTTACATTCCATGATCCAACAAGCTCTCTGCTGCTGCTGACTGCCCTGTTGATTTCAGATCCACCAGTGCCCGAGACCACTCTATCCTTTATTGTGTCCAGTTATGAGCCACTTAGTTGATATTCATGCTATTAACTTCCTTCCCAAATCTTATTACCTTGCATTTGTCTACATTATATGCCACTTTTCACTCAATCAGACTACCTTCCAAACCAACCTGATCTTTTTGTACTTGTTTTACCTAATTGTTGGAATACACACACGCACACACACCACCCTATTTGGTGGCCTCTGCAAGCTTAGGCAGATTGATTTATGTCCTGGCTCTTAATTTATATACAAAAAGCAATTCCTTAGCACTGATTCATTTGAAACCTTTGCCATATGAGTGCAGTTTTATTTATAACTATTTTTTTTCCTGAAACCTCAGAAGCTTGCCTCATATTTTTTGTTTTTCTACATTCTGAACTAATTGCTTGTGTGGTATGGTATTGAAAGCCACAACTTATTCACAGAGTTTCTGTTGTCAACATTATTTGTCAAGAAATTCCAATAAATGTATTAGACAAGAATTCCTTCTGTAAATTTATGTTGATCCTTTCCCATACCACGCTACCTCAGTATTTCATGATTCTGTCTTACAGAATGCCTTTGAATACATTACCTACAGCAGATGTTAGGCTCAATCATCTGTAATTTCAAGGCTCATCCTGTGCCACCTCTTTTAGTGATAGATGTTATGCTTGCTACTTTTCACCTTCAATCAATAAATAATTTTCCTTTTGTGACTTGATTTGAATTTTAATCCATCTTCTAAATGCTGTATTTAAGTTTGCAACTTTTAAAATGTGAGCGTTTGGTAGATAAGACCTCTGGAACATCTGATTGACTCTTCAGTAATCACCAATGGGAAAAATAAATTTGTTTACCATTAAAGACTTCCATCTTAATGCATTATGCAATTTCTCTGCATTCACATTCTTTGTCCCCAATGCATTGGGGAGACTTTCAAGCCCTCACCCCACTCATCCCTTGCCGCAGAGGAAAAATGGGAAACCTGCTGCAAGCACAGTCACTTCCATTTTAACCGGGATGGGTGAGTAAGGAGTTCTTGAGAGCCTCTTCTTTGTTTTCATTGACTTTATAATTGACATGTTCATAGTAAAAAATCTGTGCAAAGTTTGGGCTTTTGTTGGATTTTCATTATACAGTGATTGCACAATTGGGAAATGTGCCAAAGAGCCTGCGCATTCGAAGGATTCCATTGTTACGATTTTTCATGTTTGGTTGCTGTCTCTTTCAAAAGTTAGAGACTTAGAATGGTGATTCTGGACATGAATTTTAAAAGCTAATTTTAGTAACTTTTCTCCTGATATATATATATGTATGCTAGGTCTGAAAATTGGCAAGTTAGATTCATGTTCCACACATGCCAGACAATGCCTATCTCCAACTATCTCCCTTTGACATTCAATAGCATTGCTGAATCCTCCATTATTAATTTCCTGGGGTTACCATTACCAGAAACTGAACAGGACCAGTCATATAAATATGCAGCTACAAGAACAGGTCAGAGGCTGGGATTTCTGCGGCAACTATCTCACCTCCTGACTCCCCAAAACCTGTCCACCATCTACCAGATGTAAGTCAGGAACATGATGCAACACTCCCCAGTTGCAGAGTGCAACTTCAACAACATTCAAGAAACTCGACACAGTCAAGGACAAAGCAACCGATTTGATTGGCATCCTGTACAGCATCTTCAAAATTCACTCCATCCACCACGACCACTGCTGCACCTAACACGCACACATTTAGCATACTTAAGCTTTATGACTTTTATAAAGCTTATATAACCTTTATAACCTTTATTTAAATATATGACTAGTAGGTGATGGGTTAAAAGGACCTGCTTCATTTCACAAGCATGTCCTGTTGTGAACTCTGTCTCATAAATATAATTAAATCAGGTCACATTGGAAGCATAATAAGATTTACAAATGGAACTTGAAATCCATTCACTAATTGAAATGGATGCTGCAATCTCTGGAGTATTCCATCAATTTTAGCACATGCCATCAAATTTACTTTACAGATTCTGGTATACCTTTTAAATTGATTAAATGAAGAATTGGCTTCCTTGTTTGTCACGAGAATTACAATGATTTTTGTAGCTGTGGTGGTGCTTATATATACAATATTGTTTTCTCGTGGACAAAATGACCATAATTGTTAACAAGAAATCTCTAAGTGCTCTATGGACTTGTATTTTAAAAATATATCAGCCCTTTTAAATTTGTACCTGCCCAAGTGGATTATAGTTTAATGAGTCATTGTTCACAGATGGACTTCCTGTAGCAAGATTTCCTCACAACCTAGAAATAAGGGATTTGAAACTTTTGGAGCAATTTTGGATTTTGAAAATTTGAAGGATGGTTAGGTTTGTGGTAAAGATATTCAAGAGTTAAATGAGAAATTTAGAAACATAAATGGAAAGTAAGTCTCCAGATCTGTCAGTCCCAAGGGAACATGGACACTTTGGTTTAAAGTGTTTAAAGTGATAAAAGGGTTTGATCGCGTGGATATAAAAAAGCAGTATCCTCTAGGGGATGGAATCCAGAATAAGGGGACATAAATCCTAAAATTTAAGCTAGGTTATCGGAAATAAAGTCAGGAAGTACTTTTTCATGGTAATGATGATCGAGAATTCTCTGCTCCAAAAGACTGTGGATCCTGGATCAGTTAAGATTTTCATAACTGAAGTAAACAGATTTTTATTAGTCTCAAGGCTACCGAGGAATGTAGATCAATGGTGAAAAATGGAGTTGGGGTACAGATCAGCCCTGATCTAATTGAATGGTGGACCAGACTTAAGTGTCTGAATGGCCTAACGTCACAGTCATTTAATTCATAGAAGGAGACCATTTAGTCTATCAGGTCTGTGCTAGCACTCTTGAAACAATCTACTCAGTGCCATTGCCCTACTTGTTTCCCAAAGACCTGTAAGTTTATTCCCTTCAAGTTCCCCATTCAAGTTATTTTTGAAAACACTGATCAGCTCTGCTTCTACCACCCTCATGGACAGAGTATTTCAGGTCAGCATCATTCTGCATTAAAAAAAAGTTCTCCTTCACATTCTCCCTGCATCTCTTGTCTAAGGCCAAACAATTATAGGCTAGTTATTCTTACATCACTGGTGGGCAAATTGTTAGAATTAATCCTCAAAGAGCAGATAAAATGTGTCTTAGAAAGGCATGAACTAGTCAGGGATAATTAGCATGGCTTTGTTAAGGGAAGGTCATACCTTACAAATTTGATTGAATTCTTTGAGGAAGTGATAAGGAGGATCAATGAGGGTAGTGCAGTGGATGTTGTCTACATGGATTTTAGTATGACATCTGACAAGGTCCCACAAAAAGCAAAAGCCCATGGGACATGGTATTGTGGCGAATTGGATTCAAAGCTGACTTAGTAACAGGAAACAAAGGGTAATGGTCGATGTCTGCCCTTGCGAATGGAAAGCTGTTTCAAGTGGTGTTCCTCAAGGCTCAGTGTTGGGACACCTGCTGTTTGTTTTATATATTAATGATTTGGACATGGAATGTGAGGGGCACGATTGGGAAATTTGCAGATGACACAAAAGTTGGCCATGTAGTGGATAGCGCAGAGGTTGCCTGTAAGCTCCAAAATGATATAGATGGATTGGTGGAGTGACCAGGAAAGTGGCAGATGGAGTTCAACTCTGAAAAGTGTGAGGTAATGCATTTAGAGTCATACAGTGCAGAAAAGGCCCTTTGGGCCATTGAGTTAGGGAGGTCAAACAGTAAAAGGGAATACACAATAAATGGTATTATACTGAGAGGGGTAGATGAAGTGAGAGATCATGGTGTGCAAGTGCATAGGTCCCTAAAGATAGCAGTAAAGTTTTATAAGGTTCTAAAGAAGGCATCTGGAATGCTCTCATTCATTGGCAGAAGTATAGAATACAAAACTAGGAATATAATGATGGAACTGTATAAGACACTGGATAAAAGCAAATTACTGCGGATGCTGGAATCTGAAAACGAAAATGCTGGAAAATCTCAGCAGGTCTGGCAATATCTGTACAGAGAGAAAAGAGCTAACGTTTCGAGTCCAGACAACCCTTTATCAAAACCCCTCTTGTGAAATAACATCTCCTCTGTATAAGACACTGATAAGGCCATAACTGGAGTATTGTGTGCAGTTCTGGTCACTACATTACAGGAAGGACGTAATTTCTCTGGAAAGAGTGCAGAAAATATTTACTAGAATGTTGCCGGGGCTGGAAAATTGTAGCTAAGAGGATAGATTAGAGAGGTTCTGGTTGGTTTCCTTAGAGCAAAGAAGACTGACGGGTGACATGATTGAGGTATCCAAAATTGTGAAGGATAGAGAAAGAGTCGACAGGAGGAACCTGTTACCCTTAGCAGAGAGTTAAAAAACCAGGGGGTCATAGATTCAAGCTAAGTGGCAGAAGGGTTCGAGGGGACATGAGAAAAACTTCTTTATGCAGAGGTGTTTGGAATTCGCTGCTTGAGTTGCTGGTGGAGGCAGTGACCCCAAACTCTCTTTTAAAAAGTCCCTGAATCTGCAGTTTAAGTGCTGTAAGCTGCCAGGTTATGGGCTATGTGCAGGAATATGGGATTAGAAAGGGCACTTGAGTGTCTCTGGATCAACGTGGACAAGATGGGCCAAATAGCCCCTTCTGTGCTGTATCATTTCTATGGCCTTAAATCTGTTTCCTTGTACAATGAGCTAACAGGAACAGTTTTTCCTTGTCTACTTTATCCAAACCTGTCATAATCTTGAACACCAAATACCTCCTCAACCTCATTTCCTCCAAGAAGAACAACCCCACCTTCTCCAGCCTAACTCTGTAGCTAAAATCTACCATCCCTGGAACCATACTGGGAAATTTCCTCTGCACTCTCTCTCTCGAGGATGCTCACATTCTTCCTGGGCACAATACTCCAGTTGTGGCCTAACCAAAGTGTTGTAAGGGTCCAGTGTAACTTCCCTGCTTTTGTACTCGACCCATCTATTTGTGAAGCTCTATATCCCATATCCTTTGCTAACCACTCTATGTCCTGCTGCCTTCACTGATCTATATACATGCACCCCCAGGTCAGCGATCCTGCGTACTCTTTAGAATTGCACCATTAAGTCTACATTGCCTCACCCTATCCCTTCTGCCAAAATGCATCACCTCACACTTGTCATGTCTATACCATGACAGCATAACAAGGAAATTGACTGGGGAGAAAGAAAATGGTACCCAAAGTAAAAAGTTAGCCGGGATGGGAATCTAGATATTTATTTTTCCTTCCCTATGACATCAGCTTGAAATTGGTGAAATACTCTCCACTTACCTGCATAAATGCAGCTCCAACAACATAAGAAGCTGAACATCTATTGAGCTTGCTTAGTGGAATAAACAGAATACATCTTGACCATTAGGCTGCTAGAAAGAGATTCAGTGGCATTCATCCAGGTAAGTGGAGAGTATTTCACATTTCTGACTTATGTCTTGTAAATGGCAGAAAGGCTTTGGGTAATTTGTGTGGCTGATAAGTTTCTCGTTAACCTCCACCAGCATGTTGATGGTGGGAAATTCAGCAATGGTAATGCTGTTGAATGTCAAGAGAGATATAACATTCTCTCTTTGTTGTAAATAGTTTTTACCCTGTCCCTTGTGCGGTGAGAGTATTATTTGCCACATACCAGTATAAGAATATTGCCCAGGTCCTGCTGCATGCGAGCATCGACTGCTTCTTATCGAAAGAGTTGCAACTGTCCAATCATCAGCGAACATCCCCACTTCTAATCTTATGATGGAGAGAGGGTCATTGATGAAACAACTGAAGATAGTTGAGCCGAGGACACTGCCCCAAGGCACTCCTGCACTGATGTACTGAGGCTGAGATGATTATCCTTCAATAACCACCACCATCATCCTTTGAGCTAGGTATGACTTCAGCCTGTGCAAAGGTGTATCCCCCCTATGCCTCTCCTCCTGGATTCCTGGTGACTTCAATTTTGTTAGGGCTGCTTGATGTCATACTTGGTCAGATACAGCTTTGGTGTTAAGGCCAGTGACTTTGACCTCACCTCGGGAATTCAGTTCTTTTGTCCACTTTTGGACACATGCTGTAATAAGGTTGAGATTTGAGTGGCCCCAACATAATCCAAACTGAGCATTGTTGAGCAGGTTTTTGGTAAGTAAGGGCCACTTGATAGCATTGCTGGCTGGATAGATTTGTCCTGTTTTTAGTGGGAAGAACCTACTTGGGCAATTTTCTGCTTGGCCAGGTAGATGCCAGTCTTGTAGCTGTACCATAACAGCTTGGTTAAAGACATAGCTAGTTATGGAACAAACAAAAATCAGTATTTTGTTAGGACCCGTAGTCTCTGCTGTATTCAGTGGGCTCAGCTGTTTCTTCATAATGACATAGAGTGACTTGAATTGGCTGAAATCTGGCATCTGAGTTGTTGGGGATCTTAGAAGACCAAGATGAATCACTTGGCACTTATGGCTGAAGATAGGTGCTTCAGCCTTGTCTTTTACATTCAGATGCTAAGCTCTGCCATTGTTAGACAACAGGTAAGTGCTGTAACTTTGCAGGTGATTGGAGTTGATGAACCTGCTATTTAAATAGTGTTCTGGTTTTGGGCACTGGGGGTGGTCACCCTTGATTTATGAATGAATAACTGCATATATGAGGATATCATAGTTTTTGTGCCTGTTAAGTTGTTTATTTACTAATATGACTGAACATTTTCTATTGCAGTGGTTGGAAAACTGTAAAAGAACATTTGGCGCAGGGGATGGTCTCCAAACAACAAATAGAGATGCACAGGTGAGTGACCTAATTTTTCTATTCTCTCCCCAATATTCTGCCTCACCCCCACCCACCTTATCCATTTTTCTACTTCCCTTGTATACTAGGATACAGAACAAACCTCAGGAGAAATTGGAAGAAGGAGCATTAATATACACAATTTTAAAACATAATTTTCCATTTCAGCAATTTTATGATAATGCTAAAAGATTATTCCTATTGAACATAATTTTTACAAATGCGGCTAATTGCAACAGACTTTCTCTAATAACTCAAAAGCCTTGACCATTTTCATTATTAATGATGGAGAGCACAGGAAAATAAATCTTGACCAACCCTTAGGAAACCATGTAAATAAAAGTGAGGTTTGAATCCCCGCAAGTGGTTTCGTTATTTATTTGTGAATATTACTCTACACCATTTTGAATTAAATCGTATTTTTACGGTATTTGTGGTTTCCTGTTTTCAAATTGTTTGATGTCCATGTAACTTGTTCCATATTCATATGCGTGGGTAAACATGGTTTTGCACTCATGTTGATCAAACAAAAGTCATTCCATCGGAACTACCGGTCATTATGTTACAGAAATAAGCAAAAATCAATGGTCAGTTGGTAGTTTCATCCAGTGAATATTCTAACTGGTCTGTTTAGTCTGTCACCCAAATAATTAGTAAAACATTAATTCAATTGCTCTGTTTCACTTTCTATCGTTCTGTAATATTGTAAATGAAGAAATGACCAGCTCAACATTAAGACGTAAACAATGCTATCCGTTACTGATTCCACAGTTTCAGCAGCTAGTGACATTCACACAGAGGACATGAATTTTCATGAACAATAAATCATGCCGTGTGCCTGCATTGGCATGCCTATCTGGCCCATGAATACAGAATCGATCCATACAAATAGATATGATTTACCTGAAATTGAAAGATATTTTGGTGCTAACAGGTATTTGCAAAACGTGTCCTGATATTTTGAATATAAAAGTGTAATGTTTCTCATATCAGGTGAGCTTCATTTCTACTATTTGACATTCCCCACAAGCATCCAAAACATACCCAGTCTGAAGTTCTGCAATGGCCTTCTTGGGAAGATTTTGAAGATGGCTTCTGCAGGAACAGCCACAAAACATTCTGATTGCAGTGCTGGGGTCAGGCTATTATGAATGGAGCTGAATGGGAGGATGTGTTGTGGGGGTGGAATGCAATGCCTTTATCCTTGCCAAAATGTGCCAATTGACATTCTGAAGTTGAAGGGTTGTCAGCTACTTGACATAAATTGATGGAAATAACAGGCTTTCGCTGAGCCAATGGGGTGGTCAATGTTTGGACAACCAGGTTGATTCACAGCAATTCACTAAAGACTCAGCCACTGCTTTTTTTTCATGGCATTGCTGTGGCAAATTTTAATTGTTAATTAGTCATTTAGAGAATCTCTGTACTTAAAATCCTCTATTTCTTGGCCACATGGGAAATCTACTAACCAAGTTTGAAAATTGAACTGTACGCTCACATGGTGTAGGTGCCGAAAATCAAGCTTCTACATATCCAATCAATATGCTATATGTAAATACCACCATTTCTTCCAACAGCAACTTTGACAGTACATTTTGAAAATCTTTACGGTCCATTTGGTACTTATATACATCTTATATACCATCTGAGATATGTCTCCTCTGAAAAGTTCTGAATGAAATAAGTAAGCGAGTTGTAGAAGTTTTGTGTTGATACTTAACTATCATCATTTTCAACATTGGCATTTACAGCAGAAAAACGGAAATTTGCAGAACAGAAAAGCCATTCAACACATCATATCCTTACCAACTCTGTGTTAAGGCAAATCAAAACTAATCTCAGTACTTTATATTTTTCCTGTCATTTCGTGCCACCTTCTCATCCAATTTTCCTTTAATAGGAGTATTGGTCTCTGCCTGAACCACTTCCTTTGGCAAAATATTGCATCTGCAACAAGAAATTTCTCCCATCTCTCTTGCTTATTTTAGAAATTTTGGAAATAATGTCCTTTCGTCATTCAGTCTGCAACCGAAGGAAGTAACTTTTTTTTATTCACACTCTTTGTCTTCATAATTTTAAAAACTTCTTCCAAATCTTCTTTCCCTTTTTCTGCTCCAGTGAAAATAGTCCCAGTATTTCAAGTTATCCTCATAATTATTTGTTTCCCATCCCTGGCACCCTCCTAATAAATTTGCACTGTATACTTTCATGGATTTTAATTATCTTTCTACAGTGAAGTACCCAAAACTGAACAGTACTCTTTGTGGCGAAATCGTTATTTTATATAACTATATTATTACTTGATTTTTAATATCCAGAATTTTATCAGTCTTTTTCATGGCTGCCCTGACATTTTCAGGGAATTATGACTAATCTCTAGATCTCTCCATTTATCCATGCAGTGTCCTGTCATTGACCGTACACACCCATTGCTTATCCACATTAAATTGCATCTGCTACTTTACTGGCATTCTTATAACATGCCCATATTTTCCTTTCTTGGTGTCAACAATCTTCAAGATTGTGTCTTGTATGCAAGCTTAAATCATCTATTAATACCGAGAGGAAAAGTGGACCTAGCACTGACCTATGAGGTGTGTCACTTTTAAGCTTTCTCCATTTCAAAATCCATTGATCCTAACTCTTTGGTTCTGTCTGTAAACCAGTTTTCTATCTATGCTTCTACATTCTTTACTTTGTTACAGGTCTGTTGCGAGATACCTTATTGAATACCACCTCAAAGTTCATTGATATTTTACCTAGTACATACATTGGACTGAAATCTCGAACCAGTTTAGAATTTTATACTCTTGTCTAAGCTGATTATTTGTAATCCAATATCTAAGCCACTTTTAATTTGGGGCTACCTCTGCCCTTGCTGTTTAACCAGCATTTGAGTTTGCAAGGTTTCAATAAAGCTGTGCAAAAACTGGCAAGATGTAGTGAAAAGTCTCTTTTTATAAATAACATGAATAGTAAAGCATTTTGTATCAAATGAGGGAACTATTTAAAAGTAAGTAGTACTTGAATTTCATAAAGTTGTAGTTAAGTATATTTTCAATTAGAAACTGTTGTAATTCATAATTTAATTATCAGGTTTATCTAAGTGTGTTCATTTTTAGATAATTTGATTGTATGTTTACATATTCAGAATCCATCTTTCAAGCTGTATAAGTTTCCTTTGATATATGAAACCATTAGACTTAGGCCATTTGGCCCATCGAGTCTGCTGCGCCATTCAATGAGATCATGGCTGATCTGATATAATCCTGAACTCCACTTTCCCACATTATCCCCATTACCCTTGATTCCCTTATTGATTAAAAATCTGTCTATCTCAGCCTTGAACATACTTAAAGACCCAGCCTCTACAGCTCTCTGTGGTAAAGAATTCCACAGATTAACTACCATCTGAAAGAAGAAATTCCTCCTCATCTCTGACTTAAATGAGCAACTCTTACTCTGAGATTATGCCCCCTGAGAATCCTTTTTGTCTCAATAAGGTCATTTCTCATTCTTCTAAACTCCAATGAGTACAGGGCTGCCGCACAGTGGTTAGTACTGTTGTCTCACAGCACCAGGGACCCGGGTTCAAGTCCCGGCTTGGGTCACTGTCTGTGTAGAATCTGTACGTTCTCCCCGTTTTACATTGGCAGTTTTCCAATCCCTTGGTACTTTTCCAGAATTTAAGGATTCTTGGAAGATTACTACCATTGCATCCAGTATCTCTGTAGCTACTTCCTTTAATATCCTGGATGCAACTCATCAGGTCCAAGGGACTTGGCCTATGACCCCATTAGTTGCCGTAGTATATTTTCTCCAGTGATAGTTATTGTATTTGTTTCCTCTCCCCTTTTGCCCCTTCATTATTTAGTATTTTTGGAATGTTATTCGTGTTCAAAGATGTGCTGTTGGGACATTAGGTGGCCATGCTAAATTGTCCCTTAGTGTCCCAAGATGTATAGGTTAGGAGGATTAGCGGGGTAAATGCGTGGGGATAGGGTGGGCGATGGGCCTGGGTCAGATGGACTGTCGGAGAGTCAGTGCAGATACGATGGGCCAAATGGCTGCCTTCTCCACTAAGGATTCTATGATACTTCTACTGTGAAGATTGACACAAAGTATTTGTTTAACTTCTCTGCCATTTCCTGGTTCCCTATTATTATTTCTCCAGTCTCATTTGCTAAGTGGTCTGTATTCACTTTGGTCTTTTCCCTCTTTATTTTTCTTTGGTCATCTATTGTTGGTTTTTAAAACTTTCCCAATCCTCTGGCAGAATAGAAAAATACTCCACTGCAGAGAGATAAATGTTTACATTTTAGGTCTGTGACTTTAACTTGATTTATTATTGTCACATGTATTAGTATGCAGTGAAAAGTATTGTTTTTTGCGCGCTATACAGACAAAGCATAACTTACGTAGAGGAGAGGGTGCAGAATGTAGTGTTACAGTCATAACTAGGATGTAGAGAAAGATCAACTTAGTGCGAAGTAGGTCCATTCAAAAGTCTGAGGGCAGCAGGAAAGAAGCTGATCTTGAGTTGGTTGGTACGTGACCACAGACTTTTGTATCTTTTTCTCGATGGTAAAAGGTGGAAGAGAGTATGTCCGGGGTGCATGCCGTCCTTGGTTATGCTGGCTGCTTTTCCGAGGCAGCGGGAAGCGTAGACAGAGCCCATGGATGGAAGGCTGGTTTGCATGATGGACTGGGCTTTTTTTACGACCCTTTGTGGTTTCTTGCAGTCTTGGACAGAGCAGGAGCCATACCAAGCTGTGATACAACC
The DNA here is from genome assembly GCF_964213995.1 of Mustelus asterias. Lineage (NCBI taxonomy): Eukaryota > Metazoa > Chordata > Chondrichthyes > Carcharhiniformes > Triakidae > Mustelus > Mustelus asterias. The sequence goes on along the minus strand of NC_135801.1, from coordinate 112,907,770 downwards.
ATAAAAAATGCTTTGTATGGTACATCTGTAAAAGTTGGTGAGAGACATAGCAGACATGTCAAATTTCTTTAGTCTTCTGAGAAAGTAGAGTCGTTGGTGGGCTTTCTTAACTATTGACGTGGTGGATGTGCCAAATTTCCTTAGCCTCCTGAGAAAGTAGAGGCATTGGTGAACTTTCTTAGCTATAGCATCGGAGTGGAGGGACCAGGACAGGTTGTTGGTGACCTAGACACCTAAAAGTATGAAGCTCTCATCCATTTCCACTTTAGCCCTGTTGATGTAGACAGGGGCATGTCCTCCGCTACGCTTCCTGAAGTCGATGATCATCTCCTTCCATTTGCTGACATTGAGAGGGAGACTATTGTCGCACCAGTTCAGCAGATTCTCTATCTCTTTCCTGTACTCTGTCTCATCATTGTTTGAGATCCCACTATGGTGGTGTCATCAGCAAACTTGAAAATAGAGTTGGAGGTGAATTTGGCCACACAGTCATAGATGTATAATGAATATAGTAAGGGGCTGAGGGCACAGCCTTGTGGGGCACCGGTGTTGAGGATGATCATGGAGGAGGCCTATCCTTACTGATTGCAGTCTGTGAGTTAGGAAGTCTAGGATCCAGTCACAGAGGGAGGAACCAAACCCCAGGCCACGGAGTTTGGAGATGAGTTTTGTGGGAATAATGGTGTTGAAGGCTGAGTTGGAGTCAATAAATAGGTGTCTGACATAAGTGTCTTTCGTTATCCTGGTGTTCCAGGGTTGAATGTAGGGCTTGGGTGAGGGTGTCTATTGTGGACCTGTTGTGGCAATAGGCAAACTGTAGTGGATCCAGGCAAGCTGGAAGGCTGGAATTGATTTGTGGCATGACTAACCTTTCAAAGCACTTTATAATGATGGATGTCAGAACCACCAGGCGACAGTCATTACGGCACGCTGCCTGGATTTTCTTTGGTACAGGGATGATGGTCATCTTCTTGAAGCAGATAGGGATCTCAGATTGATGTAAAGAGAAGTTAAGGATGACTGAGAATACCCCCACCAGCTGATCCATGCAGGATCTGAGCGCTCATCTGGGTACCCCATCTGGGCCAATCACTTTCCGTGGGTTGACTTTTGAGAAGGTGGATCTGTCGTCTGTGATGGATACTGGTTCGGCCACAGTTTCCAGGGCTGAAGGCATGCTCTCGCTGACCTCTTGCTCAAAATGGGCATAAAATGCATTGAGTTAATTGGGAAGGGGTGCATTGGTGCTGAAGATTCTACATGCCTTCATCTTGTAGCCTGTTATGTCTTGCAGACCTTGCCACAGTCGGTGGGAGTCCATGTGGCTAGCCTGGGACTCTAGCTTGGTCTGGTACTGCCTTTTGGCATCTTTGATGGATCTCCATAGATCGTATTGGATAGCAGGGGGTTATCTCTCTAGTAACCATACCAACAAAGTGGTGTTCTGGAATGGTCACAATCCCAAAGGCTCACTTAGAATTTGTGTGGAACTGACTGTAAACAAATCAGTGGAACATGAGTTGGGGTGGCACAGTGGTTAGCACTGCTACCTCACAGTGCCAGGGACCCGGGTTCGATTCCCGGCTTGGGTCACTGTCTCTGTGGAGTTTGCACATTCTCCCCATGTCTACATGGGTTTCCCCGTGTGCTCCGGTTTCTTCCCACAGTCCAAAGATGTGCAGGTTAGGTGGATTGGCCATGCTAAATTGTCCCTTGTCATCGGGATTAGCTAGGGTAAATGCATGGGGTTATGGGGATAGGGCCTGAGTGGGACTGTTGTCAGTGCAGACTCGATGGGCTGAATGGCCGCCTTCTGCACTGTAGGGATTCTATGATTCTACGAGATCCACCTGATGGCATCAGTGAGTGGATGAAAAACTTGCCAAATTTTAAAGTAGTTAACGTTTATTTATTAGTGTCACAAGTAGGCTTACATTAACACTGCAATGAAGTTACTATGAAAATCACCCAGCAAGTTAGAAATTAGTACCCTTTTCACTAAATTAGATGCAAGGAGAGTTTTTTGGCAGTTGCCTCAGGAGAAAGAATCCAGACTGCTGACCACTTTCATAATGCAATTAGGTCATTATTGCATTAATAGATCACCATTTGGAATTGCTCCTGCACCAGAAATATTCCAGAGAATTATGTCTCAAACCCTAGAAGGCATTGAAGGAGTAATATGCAATACTGACGACATACTCATACATGTTTCTGAGGGAAGAACAGAACCACAGAGTGAGAGTAGTCCTCAAAGTCTATAGCAAACAGGTTTGACATTGAATGAGAAATGTGAATTTGCAAAGTCAATGATTAAATTCCTTGGGCACATTGTCCAAACCACAGAAAGCCAAGGTGATTAGAAAGTTCACACAACTCAATGTTACAGCTCTGCAAAGAATCCTTGAGATAGTCAACCAAGTCAGGAAGTTCTGCCAAATTTGGCAGAAATTAATGACCTGTTGTGACAGCTGCTGAAACCAGGTCAACAGTGGTGCTGGAATGTAGACCAGCAAAATGCTTTTAACAAAGTCAAAAATCCTCTAATTTCACCTGAACTTCAAACGCACATGGATCCAGAACTGCTAACCATCATAGCACAGTAAGAAGTCTCACAACACCAGGTTAAAGTCCAACAGGTTTATTTGGTAGCAAATACCATAAGCTTTCGGAGCGCTGCCCCTTCGTCAGATGGAGTGGACGTCACTTTCCACTTCTTACTGTGCTTACCCCAGTCCAACGCCGGCATCTCCACATCATGACAACCATCATAGCAGCAGATGCATCATCTACTGGTCTGGATGCAGTATTGTTTCAAGTTCAAAAAGATAGTAAAAGAAGACCAGTTTATTACGCCTTAAGAGATCGCTCTCAGACACTGAGAAAAGGTGTGCATTAATTCAGAACAAAGCTTTAGCAGCAACATGGGTGTGTGAGAAGTTCTCCGATTACATGATGGGATTGCAGTTTAAAATTGAAACCGAACACAAGCCTTTGATCATTCTTCTTAACCTAAAAGTGATTGCAAATTTGCCACTTAGAATTCAACATTTTAGACCAAGACTAATAAGGTATGATTAATTGACTGGGTATGTTCAAGGGAAGTACTAGATGATAGTAGATGCACTATCAAGAATACCAGAGGAAGAAACCAACATGGAAGATTAGAATTTAATCAAGTGGAAGTGCATACTTCACTCATTACCAAACAACATTACCGAAAAGAGACTACAGGAGATTAAACAAGCAGGTTGACAAATGTATCCAAATAATGGAATACTGCAAGAAAGGATGGCCTAATTATACTCCTTACAACCCAGTACTACAGCAGTATTTTGAACAGAGAAAGCATCCCATAATCTTTGGTTTCTCAGTTTTTAATTAAAGACTAGTCGTCCCTAAAACACTTCAATTTGAGATTCTTCAAAAACTTCTTCAGGGTCACTTGGGGATTGCAACATGTTGAGCAAGAGTCCAGCAATCAGTCTGGTGGGCAGGCATTCATCATTCTATAGAAGAACCAATCTTGAATTGCCTTGTGTGTGCAGTAAATAGCTAACATCATAGCAAACCACTGTCACTTTCCACTTTACCATCGAGGCCATGAGAGCACCTGGAATGGATTAATTTGTGTTTAAAGGCAAATCATCATCACTGATTACTCTTCCAGATGGCTTGAAGTGAACAGATGGCACAACATCAAGGTGGAGGCAGTCATCAATCACTGAAGAGAATCTTTGCGGCACAAAGCATCCCAGACATTGTAGTCTCAGACCATAAACCACAGTTTGCTAACAAATTATTCTATAACTTTGCAAAGGAATAAACTGGCTCACCTAGATATCCTCAAATTGAAAATCCTCAAATCTGCAAATTGAGAAGCTGAAAAGGGGGTTCTAACAATCAAAGAACGGATGAAAAAGAATGAAGATATCAACTTAAACCTTCCTAGTTACGGAACCTCACCATGACAAAACGGGAATTCTTAATAGGAAGGTGACTAAGAACTCAAATTCCAGCTCTGCAACAGAAACTACAATTTAACATTATCTCAAATGATCACGAGAAGCATGAGGAGCAACAGAGACACAAACCGGCTCATAACTTCAACTTTAGGCACAGAACACGAGACTTAAAACAGCTGCAGCCTGGGAGAGAGTGTAGAAACAAAACATAAAGAAGGTAGAATAATAAAAACTGCTCAACAACCCAACATCTTATAAGATTGAGACGATCAGGGAAATAGCAGGAGAACTCTAAGCGCCTTAATATCATTGGACAGAAAGCCAAACTGAACTTTAGCTTATTACTGAGATCTGGATGGAAACAGGAATCAAGACTAGGCTCTGTAGCCACCCACAACACTCATTTCAAAAGAATCGAGAGTGCAGAATAGTTCTTGACCTCAGAATGAGATCAGAACAAGATTAGGGAGGTTTGTCAAAGCACCTCGGAGACAAACCCTGTGAAATATGCAGAGAAACGTGGAAGGATGTGTATAATTAGGATAAAGACTTGGGGGGAGATGTAGAGTCAATAGTTAACATCAGAAGCGTCTGATGCTGATGTAACTATAATGCAATGTCACAGGACAAAGTAACAGGGATCTGGAGGGTAAGAGAAGTCTGACCTCTTGTAGAGTTACTGAGATGTACCTTTAGCTATAAATAAGTAATAATGGTTTTATACAGTCTTAAGTAACTTTGTTATGGAAACAGTCAAACCTAAAGAACCCCAACTGGATGCCAAAGGCAAGACCATCAGTTCCAATCCTCTTTGGCTTTAGGTACTGAAGGACTGCTAATTTTGGATCATTGTTTTAAAAAGGGAGAAAGAAACATAGAAAATAGGAGCAGGAGTAGGCCATTCAGCCCTTTAAGCCTGCTCAACCTGCCATTCATTATGATCATAGTTGATCATCCAACTCAGTAGGCTGATTCCATCTTCCCTCCGTATCCTTTTGATCCCCTTCGCCCTGAGAGCTATACCTTCTTCTTAAAAACTGGAAAGGGATAGCCCAAATAATTAAAGGCTTGTCAGCCTAACCTCAGTGTAGGAAAATTATTCAAAACATTTCTGAGAGGCAATATGAATTGTCATTTAATCTGGACAGTCAGCATGGGTTTGTTGAGTGAAGGCTGTGTCTGACTAACTTGGTTGATTTTGTTTAGGACGTAATAAGGATAATGTGTTTGATGTCATCTATGTGTTTTTTGGCAAGGCTGTTGACTTGGTACCATACAGCAGACTTGGTCAGAAAGTTAAAATATCATGGGATCCAAAGAAAAATGGTGAGTTGGAGCCAAAATGACACATGCCAGGGAGCAAATGGTATTGGGAAATGGGTGTTTCTGTGAAAGGAAGGCTACTTCCAATGGAGTTCCACAAGGATCAGTAACGGATCCCTTGCTGTTAATTGTGTATATCAATAATGTAGACTTAATTATAGGGGGCATGATTAAGAAGTTTATAGATAACATGAAAATTGGCAGTATAGGCAATAGTGAGGGGGAAAAAGCTGTATACTGCAGGAAGCTATCAATGGACTAGTCAGGTGAGTAGAATAGTGAGAAATGTAATTTAATACAGAAAATTGTGATGTAATGCTGTTGAGGAAGGCAAATAAAGCAAGGAAATCCACAATAAATGGAGGATTTGGAGAAATATGGAGGAATAGATGAACCTTCAACTGCCTGGAGGTGGACTCTCTGCAGCAGACTGGGGCCAAAGCATAAGAGCAAAGGGCTATGCCAATATGGTATAAATATCAGTTAGGCCACGCTAGAGTACTGCCCACAATTCTGGTCGTCACATTACAGGAGAGGTAAGATTGCACTAAAGAGGGTAAAAGGAGATTTACAGGAATGTTTTCAGGAATGGAGATTTTTAGCTGTGAGTAAAAATTGGATAACCTGAGGGTGTTCTCTTTGGACCAGAGGAGCCTGGGGAGAGATTTGAATGAGATGAATGAAATTGAGGGGCCCAGATTGAATGGATAGGAAGGACCTATTTCCCTTAAGAAAGATCAATAAACAGATAGCATACATTTAAAATAGTTAGTAGAAGGAAAACATGGGAGATGAGGGGGAAATGTTTAACCCAGTTGGTAATGAGGGCCTGGAACCTTACTCCATGAAAGATTGGTAGAGGCAGAAATTCTCATTGCATTTTAAGAATATTTGGATGTGCACTTGAGGTGTCATAAAGTAAAGTTAAAGTTTATTTATTAGTCACAAGTAAGGCTTACATTAACACTGCAATGAAGTTACTGTGAAATTCCCCTAGTCACCACAGTTCGGCGCCTGTTCGGGTCAATGCACCTAACCAGCACGTCTTTCAGAATGTGGGAGGAAGCACCTCCGGAGCACCCGGAGGAAACCCACGCAGACACGGGGAGAACATGCAAACTCTACACAGACAGTGACCCAAGCCAGGAATCGAAACCGGGTCCCTGGAGCTGTAAAGCAGCAGTGCTAACCACTGTGCTACCGTGCCGCCCCCAAATCAGAGTGGAGAATGTGGGCATCGATTCCAGTATCTCTCGCATGCAAAGCGAGCGCTCTACCATTTGAGCTAATTCTCCTTGGCAATGCCACAACATTACAGACCAAGAGGTGCACAGTGAAATTATACTAGTTATCTCTTTTACAGCTAGCACAAAAAAGATGGCTGGAATGGCCACCTTCTGCATCATTATTTTTTTATGTAAGCATGGAGAAAATTGGCTGTAAAAACCTACACTTGGAAACTAAGAAACATGTTATGCCACCTCAGGTAATTTTATCTTAAATGTTAGTGAGGAAAGAACTTAAAATTGCATCCAGGTTATATTGGCAGCCTACAAAAGTCAGTGACTCACTATACGATTGTGATTCTTAAGGTTAGAAAATAAACGTGTTCTATTTTAGTCCTTCAAAATGTTGTAGTGGCTGGACTCCTGCAGTTAGTATAATTTCAAGAAACTGAGGGATTGGCTTGCTTTTGCTGTAATGTGAGTCAGAGTTGTATCAATTCACTTTGTCCCAAGAGAATCAGTATAGAGAGAGCCTTGAATGTATCTAGTTTTTTTAAAAATGGAAGGTATTTAAGTAGGAAGGCATTAAATCCAGATTTTAATTTTTAAAAATCAATAAAATGAAATATAGCATTCTATACTTCATTCTGCATTATTAAAGCCACACAGTAAAATTATCTTGATTTACATCCATTACTAGGATAGAAATATTAAATTGATCGTTTTATCACATTGCAACCATTAAAGCTGAAATTGGATTTAAATATGTAAGTATGGTTTTGGTAAAATCTAAGATAATTCAAAATATAAGATTTTACCAACTTGTCAACTGCAGGTGGGTTTCCAATGAGCAGTGTGATCTTATCGTAAACCAATTCATAGCTTTATTATATTGTAAACTTACCACAAAACCAAAAATGGTTTTGACTCTGTAATTGTTTAATATGAAACATTTAAAATCCAGTTTTAATTAAAGAAGGAGGTTTTATGAAATGACTCGGACGTAATGAAAATTCAGGTAAAAATACATCATCTAACCATCATCTCGAGGGATTTAGGTTCAATTTGTAGCACAGTAGTGGGTAAATTGGTTCTGTTAACACTGGGACATCTTTGACCTTGTATGAGGTTTAACTGTCACTAATTCTTGATCTCTTTTTCTTTCTTTGTTTTGTGACTTCACCTTCTTGCTTAGCAAATGGAAGTTCTAGCAGTAAGTGATGGTTCTTGTCTTCTAGACATATTAACAGTGTTGGAATCGCAAGCTGACCATTGTTTGCCGCGTTTACATTTGTAACCCTGCAATGTGTCTGACATCATTCATATATGTGTGTAGATGTTGTGCAGTTGCCAAAGAATGCAATGTGTTGCTTTCATGCTTTTTGATGACAATTATACAACGTGCTTGTAGCCTTTCAATAAATAATTGCTGAAAGAAAAAAGATAATTTTCTTTCATTAAACATCTATATTACGTACTGAATGCTGAAATAAATAACATTGCAAGTATCACATTTTGGATTCTACAGATGATATATATAACAAGTGGGCAGTATTGTTCTTGAATTGTGTACATATGACTATGACAAACGTGGTACTGACAGCATACTTCAGAAATTAAAGCTGATGACAAAAAAATGTTAACAAAGTCTATTTTTTTATTATCACTACTCTCAAAGTCTTTTAGGATATCAAAATTGTGGTTTGTTTGTGCAGAAGATAGATATTCGAAAATATTATTTTTAAACTTAAAGTAAGCTCTTTTTTCTATGAAACAATTTAGACTATGAACTTTTACTTTGTGTAAATTTCAAATTTAGATACAGTATAACCAAAATATAGAAAGTATAACCTTGTTTTTATTTTGAATCCATAATCAGCAACAGAAATTTTTAAAATGTGAAACTTCAGACAAGCTTCAAAGCAAACCGTATTTCTATGATTATTTGTATTCTATTATCAGACTTAAGAATTCTTTATTCCCCATATAAATTTATTAGATTTGAGAAGTGTGGCAGAGCACTAATGAAAATTATTTTCTTTAAATATAGAATACATAAACCATTAGCTAGAAATGTAGAATTAAAAAGTTATAGAGGCTGGTTTGTTTTCCAGTATGTAAAACTTACCAACTTATGTACATTAATGAAAAGATGTGTGTAGAAAATATTTAGTGAATCATACTATTGTTCCATAGAAACATAAAAAATAGGAGTGACGTAGGCCATTTGGCCCTTCGAGCCTGATTCACTGTTCATTATGATCATGGCAGTTTATCCAACTCAAAAGCCTGATCCCGTCTTCCATCCATTTCGTTTGATCCCCTTCGCTCCAAGAGCTATATCTAACTCCTCCTTGAAAACATTCCATTTGGCCTCAACTGCTCACTGTGATAGCAAATTCCATAGGCTCACCACTCTCTGGGTGAAGAGATTTCTCCTCATCTCGGTCCTAAAAGGTTTACTCTATATCCTTAGACTATGACCCCCTGGTTCTGGACACTCCCACCATCTGGAGCATTCTAGTCCTGTTAGAATTTTATAAGTTTCTATGAGAAACATTTAAAATCCAGTTTTAATTAAAGGAGGCTTTATGAAATGTAATGAAAATTCAGGTTAAAAATGCATCATCTAACAATCATCTCAAGGGATTTAGGTTCAATTTGTAGCACAGTAGTGGGTAAATAGATTTTGTTAGCACTGGGACACTCCCCCTCATTCTTCTGAACTCCAGCAAATATAATCCTAACTGACTCAATTTCTTCTCATGTATCAGTCACGCCATCCCAGCAATCAGTCTGGTAAACCTTCGCTGCTCTCCTTCAATAGCAAGAATATTCTTCCTCAGATAAGGAGACTAAAACTGCACACAATATTCCAGGTGTGGCCTCAACAAGTCCCTTTATGATTGCAGCAAGACAGGCCTGCTCCTGCACTCGAATCCTTTTGCTATGAAGGCCAACATGCCATTTGGCATCTTTACCGCCTTCTGCCACTGCATGCTTACCTTCAGTGATTGATTTACAAAAGCACCCAGGTTTTGTTGCACATTCCCCTCTCATAATTTGTAGCCATTCACATAATAATCTGTCTTCCTGTTTTTGCTCCCAAAATGCTCACATTTACCCACATTATACTGCATCTGCCATGCATTTGCCCACTCACTCAGCTTATCAAAATCACACTGAAGCATCTTTGCATCCTCCTCACAGCTCACCCTCCCACCCAGCTTTGTGTCATCTGCAAATTTGGAGATATTACATTTAGTTTCCTCATCTAAATCATTAATATATATTGTGAATAGCTGGGGTCCCAGCACTGATCCCTGTGGTAGCCCACAAGTCACTGCCTGCCATTTGGTAAAAGACCCGTTTATTCCTATACTTTATTTCCTGTCTGCCAACCAGTTTTCTATCCATTTCAATACCTATCCCATGTGCTTTAATTTTACATGCTCATCTCTTATGTGGGACTTTGTCATAAACCATCTTGAAAGTGCAGAAGAGATTTACTAGGATGTTGCCTGGTTTGGAGGACTATGAAGAAAGGTTGAACAAACTTGGATTATTTTCATTGGAGCGTCGGAGGATGAGGGGGGACCTAATAGAGGATTACAAGATTATGACAGGTTTGGATATAGTGGATGGTCAGAGTCTTTTTCCCCGGGGTCGAAGGGTCAATTACACGGGGGCATAGATTGAAAGTGAGAAGGGGAAAATTTAAAAGAGATGTAAGGGGCAAGTTTTTCACACAAAGGGTGGTGAATGCCTGGAACACACTGCTGGAGGAGGTGATGGAAGCAGATTCCATAACAATGTTCAAGAAGCATCTGGATAGATACATGAATAAGCAGGGAATAGGGTGATATGGGCCACGCAGAGTCAAGAAAATATTAGATTAGAGAGGCATCTGTGTCAGCACAGACTTGGTGGGCCGAAGGGCCTGTTCCTGTGCTGTACTGTTCTTTGTTCCAAATAAACCACATCGACTGGCTTCCCCCTCATTAACTCTACTAGTTACATCCTCTAAGAATTCCAGTAGATTTGTCAAGCATGATTACCCTTTCGTAAATCCATGCTAACTCTGTCCGATTCTACCACTGTTTTTCAAGTGCTCTGCTATATAATCTTTGATAGAATTTTCCCCACTACCAACTCAGGTTGACTGATCTATAAAATCTATCTTGTTTCTCACTGTTTGTGTTATGCTGTAGTTTGTGTCTATGTACCAACAGATATTTACAATGTTCCCTATCTTTTGTCAGAACAACTTAGTGATATTAAATATACATAACAGCTCTTCATTGAATTTAGCATTTAATTTCTTGCTTTGGTTTTTTTGTTTAAGCAATAACTCTGCACAAAGTCTATGGTCTGGTGTTGAAATACTGTGGTAAAATATAATATAATACATTGAACAGGTTTGAAAGCACACTGAACACACGTCATTATAAGAATGAAATAGTCAGAAACGTTGTTTTCTTCTAATGACCCTGCCCCCAATCCTGAATCTACCCATTGACCCTCTTGGTACCCACCCCTTGACTCTCCGCACCCCCTAACTTGACTATTGTCCACCACCCAACTCCACCCCCCCCGACTCCCTGACCTATCTACCCACTCACCCAGCTGCCACCCTATCCACCTGCCAACTTACCTCGCAAACCTACCCACTTAGACCTACTACCTACACATTCACCCACTCACCATTCACTCATACATTAATACAGAGAAGCTTTGGGACCTTTAAACACTTACCCGAATATGGCAGCTAATGCCGTAAAAAGGGAATATGGGCTTGTCTCTCCCCCAGCCCCAACACTACGTTGAAGCTCCTTGATGGACTGTACACTGGACTTGGAAGACCTGGCCAGAAAATTGGAGCATTGTCTAGGAACTGGCAAATAGGAGCAGAGTGACAATCTGACAATGATTGCCACTCCTCAGGAGATCCAAGCTTCTAAGTGTTTTTAATAGAATTGTGTTTTTAGCAATTAAACTCTAAAGTATGTGTAATGTTTCCTATTGATAGTCTCTTGAGTTAGTTGAGTTTTAAGATTAACAGTTATGATGAGCCACAGTACTTATTACTCAGAAAATAAGTATGACTCTTGCTAAAAATTCTAAGTTTACTTGGATAAAAAGAAATCTTGTGAAAATACTATTTACCGCTGTTGTTTGCTTATTAAGGTCAATGATCAAGTACACAGCTTGTTGTCCAATGATGTCACAAAGCATATATGGCAGTTTTAAAATCATGAAAATATTCACCATTAATGATTTGATCCATTGATACTCATCCCTCTGGTACCCAAACAATTGATAGCCCTCTGATATCCATACAATCCAATCCAAACCTAGCTTCAATTGCATTTATCTCCACTATCTTTGCTAGCAAATTATTTCAAATATTTATCACCTTTTGAATAAAGAACTAGTTTCTTTACTTCTCGTAATTATAATTTTGATTCTTTTTAACTGTTTCATTTTTCAAGAGGACGATGATGAGTTCCAATATGCCTACATACGTACAGATTAGGAGCAGGATTAGGCCACTCCGCCCTCGAGCCTGTTCCACCATTTAATTAGATTATCGTTGATCTCACTGAAACCTCAATCCCACATTCCCACCTACCTCCTATAACCTCTTATACCCTTGCTTATCAAGAATCTATCTCCCTCTGCCTTAAAAATATTCAAAGACTCTGCTTCCAACACCTTTTTAAGAAAGAGAATTCCTAAGATTCTCAGCCCTCCGTAATTAAAAAAATTCTCCTCACTTCGTTTTAAATGGACCTCCCTTATTTTTAAACAGTGCTAGATTCTCCTACAAGAGGAAACATCCTCTTCACATCTACCTTGTCAAGCCCCCTCAGGATTTTATATGTTTCAATCAAGTTGCCTCTTATGCTTCTAAACTCCAGTGGATCCAAGCCTAGCTGTCCAACTTTTTTATTATGAGACAACCTACCCATTCCAGGTATTAGTCTTGTAAACGTCCAAACTGTATCTGATGCATTTACATCCTTCCTTAAACAAGGAGACCAGTACTTCAGATGTGGTCTCACCAATGTTCTATATAACTGAAGCATAATCTTTCTATTTTTGTATTCAATGTACCATAAATAATAATGTTCTATTAGCTTTCCTAATTACTTGCTGCACCTGGATACAAACCTTTTGTAATTAATGCACTAGGACACCTAGATCCCCCTACATCTCAGAGCTGTGCAATCTCTCACCATTTTCCTTCCCTTTACTTTTCCTGCCAAAATAGACATTTTCACATTTTCCTACATTTGTCAGTTCTTTGCCCACTCACTTAACCTATCTATATACCTTTGCAGCCTCCTTACCTATGTGTCTTCCGAGTCTTTTGAGGGGGGCGGAGGCGGAATGGAATCTCTGCACAGCTGACCGGTTCTATCAGTCCACACCTCGCCTTGCCAGAGTGATGGTGCAAACCACGCTCCCGATTTTGTTATGACAGAGTGTCAGAGGATCTGGTGAGAATACCTGGTTGTGTTTCTGGAGAGAAGTGCGCTGGTTTTCAGTCAGAACCTGACATTTTGCCTTTTTTTTTAATTTCACAGATATCAGTTCAGCAATGGGATTTAAAATTATTTTGAGGGAAATATTTTATGATGTGGTATAGTGATTTCCGAATACCATGGCTTTAACAATTGTTTCACTTGATGTTAGATAACAGTCTGTCAGAGCAATGCTGGCTGCTTTGTGTCAGATGTGCCAGTGAGCTGATTTATTTTTGCTTTCTGTGCTGGAGCTGTAACTGTGACTGTAGTGCAAAGGTCAGCTTTCATCTGCCCTTCCATCAGCTTTACGTTGTATCAGCTCATTTTAAGCTGGCATCTGCTCTGCGTAATTAGCCAGTAACCAATTTTAATCTTTCATTGCAGAAAGCTGACTGTGATTAATCTTCAAGTTACTGCATAATTACTGCATGTGCAGTAGGCTAAGGAAGATACTAATCTGCCTGTGTTCTCTTTAGGAGCTGGAGCTGTGTCGAAGACTATACAAACTTCATTTCCAACTATTGCTCTTGTATCAGGCCTACTGTAAACTCATCAGTCAAGTAGACACCATCAAGCAAAAAGCTGAGGTAACTTGAATAATATTTTCAATTATTTTGTGTGTTACCTTACCAAGCCCTTTCTTAATCCACCTTGAGTTATTTTATAAAATTTTTTCAGAACCAATTCCATTACAACAGTCATGTCTTAATAAGTTGTTCCACAAAGTAAATCTTTGTCGAAACTGATTATTTTTGATGTCCACCATACTTTTACTCTCTGCAATTCAATTTACTCCTTCATTCCTGAGCCTTCCTATTTTCTCTTAATTATTGGTTTACTTAAATGTATTTAAAAGCTTACTATTACCTTTCATAATATTTGCTTAACTTTTTCTCATTCCTATTTGGCCCTCTGATCTTTCAACCCTCAACTATACTTTTCCATCACTGATTAACAGCATCAGTGAATCTACGCTGACAAAACTTATGGCTTTAATATCCTTTTTATAATTATCTTTATTACCTTTAGTAGTGTTAGTCTCAGCTTTTATCAAATGTCTCCCTATTAAGTTTCAGTTTAGTTTAATTTCCTAGTTTATCCATAGACCTCATTTTTCATGCATCCTTTTTTCACCTTGCATAAATATATTTATTTTATACTCTAAGTATCACATATTTGAAGAGTTTCCACATTGTTGACAACAGTTTCTCCCTACCTACTCTATCCAGCCCCCTCATGTTTTTGGACAATTCCATCAAATCTCCTTAGTCTTCTCCTTCTCAAGGAGAACAGTCACAACCTCTCCAATCTGTCTATATAACTGTAAGTTTCTCATCACTGGAACCATTCTTGTAAACTTCTTCTGCACTCGCTATAATATGTTCACATGTTTCCTATAGTATGGTGCTCAAAACTGTACACAATATTCCAGCTGAGGTGTAACCAGTGTCACTTAAAGGATTGTGGATCTATGGAATTCTTTATTCCAGAGGGGTTGTGAATGATCCATCATTGAATATATTTAAGGCTGAGATGACAGAGTGAGAAAATGGAGCTGAGGCCAAAATTGAGTCATGATCATATTAGAACATAGAACAGTACAGCACAGAACAGGCCCTTCGGCCCACGATGTTGTGCCAAGCTTTATCTGAAACCAAGATCAAGCTATCCCACTCCCTATCGTCCTGGTGTGCTCCATGTGCCTATCCAATAACCGCTTAAATGTTCCTAAAGTGTCTGACTCCACTATCACTGCAGGCAGTCCATTCCACACCCCAACCACTCTCTGCGTAAAGAACCTACCTCTGATATCCTTCCTATATCTCCCACCACGAACCCTATAGTTATGCCCGCTTGTAATAGCTCCATCCACCCGATATTGAATGCTGGAGCAGGCTCAAATGAGACCCTATGGTCTATTATTCCTATTTCTTATGCTCTGCAATGATGTTTTTGCCTGACTGCAATCCACCCTCCCTATTTTTTTTGCACCTTGAAGCACACATAGCAGCTGGCTGCTCTAAGATGAAGAATGCCCTTCAGATGAAGAATACCCACTTAACACATTGCTGAAATCACACAAGAACCACCCAATTAGTGAAGCCATGTTTAAATGTTTCTTTGATTGTCCTTGAATCTTCCCGCCACACTTGCCATCCTCTCTCGCCGCACCAGTCTGGCGCGCCGCACGGAACCACTGCTTTACATCAACAGCCCCAAGGTTCAGCACTTGAGTCCAGTTGAGCAGAGCTTGTTGCATCCTGTGTCCTTTGATGCGGACTCTCCACAGCAGGTCCAGTCTCCAGCATCTGTTTTTGCTCACATGTGATTGTGAGTCACCAGGTGAAAGCTCAACTTCTTTTCTGACCTCACTGTGTGAGTAGCTGAGTGGTGCATGGTCTTGCTCGCATCTGACAGTGCACCCTCAGAATAAGTGACCTGCACTGAGGAGTTGGCCATTGTCCTCCTGCACCAGTTTCTGTGGGTGATTAAGACATGAATTAAGACTGTAAAGGTAAAAATGCTTTAGTGATCATTGTGCATATGAATAAGTCACTTGCTGGTAAATATTGTCAGTCGGAGTGAGTGTTATATGCCATGCAGCTGTATGTTGCTTAATTCTGTGACCAGGTAGGTGGGAAGCCCCCAACTCCAATGGCCAACACACCAAGGGTGGAATTTTACAAGATCTTTTCTAAGTGTCCAGCTGGTCTGAAAATGGGAAAGTTCCAGGTCTGTTTTTTGGGCGCGTTTTCACACCCAATCTTATGCACTCTGTCTCTGAAAAGATGGGCTAGTCAGTTTCTCGCCAGAGAGGCTGTGGGCTGGGCTTGACTTTCCAGACAGCCTGTCAATGGAGGTATTGCGCATGTGCAGACCTCTGATGCTGCAGATGTGCCGTAGCAGGGGTCTGACAGACAGAGAGAGAGCTGTCAGGCCCCTGCTACTGCAGGCAGCCTCAACTAGCACCCCCGCAATCGTGGGGGCCTGAGATGTAGCCCAGACCGATCGTGGCCTCCCCCACCAATCACAGACAGAGTGCCAGTGGGCCTCCCCTGCCCCCCCCCCCATCCCCCACCCCCCCATCCCCCACCGATCGCAGGCAGAATGGTAGTGGCCTCCCCATCCCCAGCACTGCCCGGTGAACTGTGCCAAGGTGCCCAGTGGGCGTTGCCCAGGTCTCAGGCTGGCAGTGCTAAGTTGCCAGACTGGCACTGCCCAAGGGGCATACCCGCCTTGCACTCGGCCACCCCAGGGCGCCTCAGTGGCCTCCAGTTCCACCGGCGAGGCTAACACGACTGTTCCTGTTCATGGGGAGCAGGTGTTTTCCTCACTGGAGAGAACCCTCAGCGAGGCCATAAAGGCAAGCGAGCCTGGATGGTTGAGCACCGGGCTCACTAAACACATGCAAAACACTATTTTAATAAATTTAAATAAATTAATCAGCCTCTTGTCCATTTCTGGCGGGAGGGTGACCGCGCCAGAAATCCAGGTGTTGTAAAATTGCAACAAGTGTGAAAACGGGCGCCATTCCCGCTAGCCGCTTTACACCTGATTTTGAGACATTTTTCCCATGGCAAAGCAGGCGCAGAGGCTGTAAAATTCCACTCCAAGACTTTACTGGTGTCTAGAATCACCAACTCTACAAATGTCAGTAACTAGATGGTTACCTCCAGTTTTCTGCCTCTCCTTCATGTTCTGTCCTCTCTTTTCCTGCAAGGACGGAAAGAAGACCAATGAATGAGAATAATGTTATATTTGAACAAATGAATGGGGAATTT
Source organism: Mustelus asterias (assembly GCF_964213995.1). Taxonomy (NCBI): domain Eukaryota; kingdom Metazoa; phylum Chordata; class Chondrichthyes; order Carcharhiniformes; family Triakidae; genus Mustelus; species Mustelus asterias. Next base: position 112,890,944 of record NC_135801.1, on the reverse strand, counting down.
CTTTTATTAATTTTTTCACGGGATGAGGGCATTGCTTTCTAGGCCAGCATTTATTGCCCATTCCTAACTATCTTTTGAGAAGGTGGTGGTCAGCTGCCTTCTGCTGCAGTGCATGTGATATAGGTACACCTGTATAAGGGGCAGCACTCCGAAAGCTAGTGGCTTTTGCTACCAAATAAACCTGTTGGACTTTAACCTGGTGTTGTTAGACTCCTTACTGTGTTTACCCCAGTCCAACGCCAGCATCTCCACATCATATAGGTACACCCACAGTGCTGTTAGGAAGAGATTTCCGGGATTTAACCCAGTGACAGTGAAGGGATGGTGATATAGTTCTAAGTCAAGATGTGCCGGTTAGGTGCATTGACCCGAACAGGCGATGAAATATGACGATTAGGGGATTTTCACAGTAACTTCATTGCTGTGTTAATGTAAGCCTTACTTGTGACTGATAAATAAATAAACTTTTAAGATGGTGTATGGCTTGGAGGGGAAATTGCAGGTGGCGGTGTTCCCATGCATCTACTGCCTTTGTCTTTCTAGGTGGTAGAAGTCACAGGTTTGGAGGGATTTGTTAATGGAGCTTTCGTAAGTTGCTGCAGTGCACCTTGTACATGGTACACACTGCTGCCACTGTGCATCAGTGGTGGAAGGAGTAAATTTCTGGTGGTGGATGCCATGCTAACCAAGTAGGCTGCTTTGTCCTGGATGATGCAGAACTTCTTGAATGTTCTTCAAGCTGCATTCATCCAGACTTGTACCTTGTACATGTTGGACAGGTTTGGGAAGTTAGAAGGTGTGTCATTAGCAATAAAATTCCTAACCTCTGACTTGCTCTTGTAGCCACAGTATTAATATAGCTAGTCCAGTTCAGTTTCTGGTCAATGGTAGCTCCAAGTTGTTAATAGTGGGGGTTTTCAGCAATGGTAATGCCATTGAATGTCAGGGAGAGATGATTAGATTCACTCCTGTTGAAGGTGAAGGCACTTGTGTGGTGCAAAATGTCACTTGCCACTTGTCAGCCTAAGCCTGAATGTTGACCATGGTTTTCCTGTATATGGATCCAGATCACTTCAGTATCTGAGTGGTCACGGATGATGCTGAACATTGTGCAATCACCATCCCTGCATCTGACCTTATGATGGCAGGAAGGTTATTAATGAAGTAGCTGAAGATGATTGGGCCTAGGACACTACCCTGAAGAACTCCTGCAGCAATGTCCTGGAACTGAGATGATTGACCTCTAACAACCACAATCACCTTCCTTTGTACTTGGTATGACTCCAACCAGTGGAGAGTTTACTCCCAGATTTCATTGTTTTCAGTTTTGTTAGGATTCCTTGATGTCACACTTGGTCAAATGCAGTTCTGCTCTTTCGTCCATATTTGGACCAAGGTCGATTGGCCATCATGGGACCCAAACTAAGCATCAATGAGCAGGTTATTGTGAGTGCTGTATAAATAGCACTTTCAACAACCCCATCCATCATGTTACTGATGATCAAGAGTGGACTGATGGTGGTAATTGGCCGGGTTTGAATTGCCCTGATTTTTATGAGCAATTTTCCACATTGCCAGGTAGATGTCAGTGTTGCAGTTTTACTAGAACAGCTTGGCTAGAGGTGTGACTAGTTCTGGAGCACAAGTTTTCAGTACTATTGCTGGAATGTTGTTAGTGTCCATAGCCTTTACAGTATCCAGTGTCTTCAGCTGTAGAAAGTACATTATTGAAGTAAAAAATGAAATTAGGTAAGCAAAGAGAGGATACGAAAAGGTATTGGCAGGTAAGATAAAAGTTAACACGGAGATGTGTACTAATCCATTAAGAGCAAGAAAATATGGAAAGGATAGGTCCTATCAGAGATGTCCATGGTAACTTAGAATCATAGAACCTGTAGAGTGCAGAAGGAGGCTATTTGGCCCATCGAGCCTGCACCAACAACAATACCACCCAGGTCCTATCTCCGTACCCCCACATATTTACCCTACTAATCCCCAGACACCAAGGAGCAATTTACCATGGCCAATCAACCGAACTCACACATCTTTAGACTGTGGGAGGAAACTGGAACACTCAGAGGAAACCCATGCAGACATGGGGTGAATGTGCAAACTCCACACAGACGGTCACCTGAGATCGGAATTGAACCTGGGTCCCTGGCATTATGAAGCAGCAGTGCCAACATTGCCACCATGCCATCCCTTGTGGGTTGATTCAGAAGATGTGGGCAGGGTTCTCAATGAGAACTTTGTCTCCCTCTTCACTGAGGAGAGGGATGATGCTGACATTCTAGTTAAAGAGGAGAAGTGTGAAATATTAGATACAATAAGAATAATGAGGGGAAGTACTGGAGGGATGAACATCTTTGAAAGTGGATAAATCACTGGGGCCGAATGGATTGCATCTCAGGCAGTTAAAAGGAGCCAGGGAGAAAATAGCAGATGCTGTGAGGATCATTTTCCAATCCTCACTAGATACCAACAAGATTCCAGAGTAAGAATAATGGGGGAGAGCCAACTTCAGCACGTCAGGACCAGAACTGGACTGGAACCTAAAAGTATGCGGGGAAAACTGTAGCTGAACAATGTGCTACCTTTAAGAAAAAATAGTTCAGGCACATTTAAAGTTTATTCCCTCAAAAGGGCAAAACAAAGGGCAAACAAGTCCAGAACTGCCCGGATGAAAAAAAGAGATGGAAATTTAAGATAAAAAAGAAAAAGTGTGCTTATCAGAGGTATCAGGTAGAAAATACAATTGAGAACCAAGCTGAATACAGAAGGTTCAGAGCAAAGATGAAGAAAGAGATAAGCGAAGTGAAGAGGAATTATGAAAAAAGACTGACAGCCAACATAAAGGGGAATCCCAGTCTTTTACAGGCACGTTAATAGCAAATGGGTGATGAGTAGAGCTAATTAGGGACCATAAAAGGGATTTACATATGGAGGCAGGTGATATGGCTGCGTAATTAAATTGATAGTTTGCATCTGTCTTTACCAAGGAAGCAGATGCTATCCTGACCATGGTGACGGAGCAGGAAGGGTTCAAAATTGATGAGGAGGGAATTGGATAATCTGTCAGTACTAAAAGTGACAAGGCAACAGGAGCAGATGAGATGCCGTCAAAGATATTGAAGGAAGTGTGAATGGAAGTTGCAGGGGCACTGCCTTTTTCTTTTAGTCTTCCCTAGACACGGGGAAGGTGCCAGAGGACTGGAGAATTGCAAATATTAAACTTTTGTTTTAAAAATGCTGTAAGGATAAACCCAGCAATTACAGATCAGCCAGTTCAACTTCTATGGTGGGGAAGCTTCTAGAAACAATTATTTGGGATAGAATTAATAGTCACATGGAAAAATGTGGGTTGATTAGGAAAAGCCAACATAGATTTCTTAAAGGAAAATCATGTTTAACTAACATGCTCGAGTTTTTTGAAGAGTTAACAGAGAGGGATGATAACAGTAATACTGTTGGTGGTGTACATATATTTTCAAAAGGCAGTGCCACACAACAAACTTGAGAAGTTATAGCTCATGGATTAAAAGGGACAATAGCAACATTGATACAAAATTACCTAAGTAATAGAAAACAATGGGCACTGGTCAATGGATTTTTTTGGGGTTGGAGGAAGTTTTGTAGTGATGTTCCCTTACTTTTCCTGATACATATTAATGATTTAGATTTTGGTGTGCAGGGAACAGTTTCAGGGTCTGTGGATGAAACTTGAAAGCATTGCAAACTGTGAGGAAGATAGTGTAGAACTTCAAAAAGACTTAGATAAATTGGTGAAATGGTCAGGGTAGGTGGCAGATGAGGTTCGATGCAGAGAAGTATGAGGTGATTGATTGTGGTAGGAAGAATATAAAGAGACAGTACCAAATAAAGGGTACAACTCAAGGCTGTGCAGGAACAGGAGACCTGGGTGTATATGTGCATGTCATTGAAGTTGGTAGGACAGGTGGAGAGAGCAGTAAATAAAACATTCAATATCCGAAGCTTTATTCATAGAGGATTTGAGTATAAGAGCAAGGAGGTTATGCAGAGCTTGTATAGGACACTAGTTGTACCTCAGCTGGTGTTTTGGGTATAGTTCTGATGTGTGAATGCATTGGGGAGAGTGCAGAAGGGGTTTACAAGAATGGTTCCAGGGATGAGAAACTTCAGTTATGAAGATAAATTATAGAACAAGGAGATTTGATCAAAATCATGAGGGGGGGTGGACAGGGTAGATAGGAAAATACGATTCCCACTCAAATGGATTGAGAATGAGAGTAGAGATTTAAAGTGATTTGCAAAAGAAGAAAACATAATGTGAGAGAACAAAGTTTTCACACAGCCAGTGGATCGGGTCTGGAATGCACTGCCTGGAAGTGTGATAGGGACAAATTTAATCAAGGGCATTAGATGATTGTTTCTATCCAAGTAATGTGCAGGGGTACTGGGTAAAGGCAGGAGAATGGCACTAACTTGTAATGCTCATTCAGAGAGCTGGTGCAGACACAAATGGCTGAATGGCCTCCTCCTGCACCGCAACAATTCTGAGATTCTGGATTGGAGGTCTGTGAGTATTGTACCATTATTTTAAAAGATTGTGAGGGATAGGGCAGAAAATTATAGACCAGTCAGTCGGACTTCGGTGGTGAGAAAATTATTGAAATCAGTTCTGAGAGACAGGTTCAGTCCTCTCTTTTACAATGTAGCAATAGGCAATGGATTTCTCAACAATAAAAATTAATGTTATTTCCTGATCAGTCAGAAAAAAGGCTCATTTTTGACACCCCATCATTTGTGACATCCATATTTTTCCATAGTAAGCGTACATCATTTGCCAGTAATGCAGTTGAACTGGCAGTCAACAGCCCAGTGACAAAAGATACAATATCAATAGGGAAATGTTTACAATTATTACAATAGTATTTACATATAATTTCCAAATTGTAGACTTGTCTATTCTTCATCATTCAGCTGTTATCTGATAGAAATTTGGAACATCCTGTTCTGTACTGGAAGTTCCTATTTTTCAGTTATTTACAGACTAGTTTAGGTAACAAAGGGGGTTGAATGATCGGAATGTTTCAAGAAATGTCACAACTGAAGTTTCCTCATTTTTATCAATTTTCAGGTTATAAATATGTCGGAAGAACTGGCTCGGTTGGAAGCCAGCCTGAAAGAAGCAGAAAGTCTCAGTAATGAAGTTGAAGTCTCTGAAGCCCTGCAGACATGCACAGAGACTGCCATTCACTCCCTCATTGAGACCTTGAGAAATGAGGAGTTTCCATCTGCACTTGCTCAGGTCAAAGCATTCAGGTAATTCACACAATTAATCGTAGTCATTGTCAGCAAGAAACTGGCGGCAAGCAAGACCACTTGTAGAGATTCTTCGAGCGACATTGCATGCTTTGGCATAAACTGAAGGAGTCTGTCATGCTTTTTTTAAATTTAAAACTTCTGAAATGCAGTTGGTCTCTAGTTTGAACTGTATTTTGTACGAGCTAACTACATCCGTATTTATAGTGTACATTTTTCAAAAAAAAACTGCTGCATTAAATTACATTTTATCCAGTATGATCCATTAGGTTGATACTAAATGGCTGTTAGTTTTATTTGTGTATGATTTGCAATTCATGCATAAGCACCCTTCACCAACACCATTATTGGTGAATATATAAGAGTTTTAAGAGCATATTGGAAAGCATGGACTGAGCAAATACTATTTGACCCATTCTGCTCATTCGTAATTTGTTCTGTTGTGAATTAATCAATTTTTCTGAAATATTTCTGCCTGGCTGTCAAATGTAACTTGAGCTGTCTATGTTTGACATCTTTATTGCCCTGCAGCAGAAGGATCAATAGCCCAAAATTTGCCGGAGTGGGGCATCTTATGTTCTGTCCCAATTGTTTGAATTTGCTCCAAGACATATTTGATTATCCATGTTGATGCTTGTCCATATTACTAATACTGCATTCCTGATCGTATTTTATCCTGTGGACTTTTTCCATCCCACTCACCTATTAATCCCTTACTCTCTCACTCTAAGAAACACTGTTCCTTCCTCCCCTCTCCCTGAAAAGAAAATGCATTAGTACTGTTAATATTTCTCTAACTCTCAATCTCTTCAGAATTAATCAACTGCCTTCAAGTATCAGTTGGCCCCAAATCAATGCCACCTTTGAATGTCTAATATGCTATCATTTTTTTTTCTCCTTTCTAAACTTGACCAAAGCTTTTGAATATTGTACTTGTCCGCTAGTCTTGTGCACAGTCCAAATTAATTTGCTTACTTTCAAATTTACCTATCCACTATTATGTTGAACTGTATCATGACTTCCCCCTCCACCCCCCACCCAATCTCCTATCCAAACAAAATAAGCCTTTATTTAATACGTAGAAACTTGTGTAGAACATTTACAGCCAGTAATAATAGAACTGTAATCTTGATATTTAACTGGGTTACTCAATTGTGCTCACCTCATATTCAACCCTACATTTACTAATTTAAATGACTGTAATCTCCTCCAGTCTTGACTTGCAAACAGAGATTAGAAGGGGAAAGGCCATGGAGGGATCAGAAAACCATGATAAGAATTATATAATGGAGGCATTGTTTAATCAGGAGCCAATATAGGTAACCTTGGTGTTATATTTGACCCAGAGATGAGCTTCTGATTGCATATCGACATCTTCATTAAGAACACTGATTTCCACCTTGTAACATCACAACACCGCCCCACCTCAGCTCATGTGCTGCTGAAACTATTATCCATGCCATTGGAATAGTCCATTCTGGAGGTAACAATGTACTCCTGGCTGGCCTCCCACATTCAATTTTCCATTAACTTGAGGTCACCCATGTCCTCACTCGCACCCAGGTTCCATTCACCCATCACCCTGCAATCGATGACCTACATTGGATCCCAGTTGAGCAATGTCTCAATTTTAACGAGTTTGATTCCTTCGCCATCTCAATCGCTTTTAATCCTACAATCGTTGAGGATATCTGTATTCTTCCATTCCCTCAATTTTAAATGCACTGCCATAGGGGCTGTGCCTTAATCTGTCAAGGCCCTAAACTCCAGAATTTCATCCCTTAACCTCTGCTTCTCCCTCCTTTATACAACACTCTAAAACCCACCTCTTTGACCAAGAACTTTGTCATCCTCCTATATCATTTTGTATAACTTGGTGTCAACTTCTTGCTCCTGTGAAACACCTTGGGGCCGTCAGTTTATCATCACAATTAAAATTTGACAATGAAAAATCTGTTTGTTCAATGTCCAGTTTGAAACTTTTACCAAGTTCAAGAAGTAATTAATTAAGTGAGAGACCCAACAACCATGAATTTGAATGCATTATTCAGTTGATAGTTTTATATTAGTGTAAATTAATATTTCATATTTTATCCACAGATCTGTGTGGCCCAATGATATTTTTGGGAATTGTGATGATGATCCAGTACAAACTCTCCTGCACATCTATTTCCGCCATCAGACCTTGGGCCAAACCGGTAGCTTTGCTGTGGTGGGGTCTAACCAGGACTTAACCAAAGTCTGCTCCAAACTAATGGAGCTGAATCTGCAGATTCGAGAGTCTCTCCGAACAGTGCAATCGTACCAGCTTCTGGCAAAGGCAACAGCTGCAGCAGATGTTCTAAGTACTGGATTTTAAGAAACTCTGACTCAAAATTCATCCCATTCAGTGTTGATAAGAAGGTGCATCATGTATATTAACCACATCGGCTTCAACTTTTTGAACTGTCCAGATTGCCTCTATTTATAGAAAGTCATGCACATGAAATCAAATATTAAAACAGGAAAGAGTAATAAGCTGTATGGGACTAATTAACAGCAAATCACTCCATGTGCACAAGACATATAGGATTGACTGTGCAAACTATTTATTGGTTCATTGCACTCGTACTGTCAGTCATACTGAAAGATAAAGGCATGGAAGGAGGAAAGGGGTATTATTCTTCATTTTCTGAAGACAAGCCAGCTCCCTTGTAATAATGTATAGTAGTGACATTCAGGCTCTCTGCAGCAGGTGGAATGATGCTAAAATCATCTGGGAAATGGCTTTAGGCTGAATAACCTGCAAGGCTTTAAGGCAAACAAGAATATTTAACTTTGTTTTCATAGTGTCTGTGGACAAAAACAGATCAAACACCTGCATAAACAGACCAGTTAATGCCACTTACCATGTGGCAAAATTATTATATGTAAGAGGTTAAAACTTGATTTATGACAAATTGACTGCAAGCTTTATAATATAAAATGTTAATAGTTCATAAAGTCAAGCATGCCTGAAAAATCATTTTTGAAGAAATTTATTTTATATTAGAACTAACGTGATCCATGGTATGCTGTAGAAAATCTTATACAAAGTTAGGATACGTGACAGGTAAATTTAAACTGAGTTTTACTCAGCACTGTAAACTAATTCTACATCTGTTATTTTGTTTACTGTTCAGTGGGCATTAGATGTTCTCTGATCAGTAGTTGTTATAAATACTGGTGGTATCTAACCAAAAATTTGCCTGTAGGTACTTAAAACTGAATGGCAACAGAAATAAAAAGTGCTTCAGCCTAGCAATTTATTAGGAGAACTCACCTAACTTATTTTACTCTGTAAATATTTTAGACCTGTATAGTGTAAAATCAGTATTGTTTTTCTTGTACATTTGTGCATTGCACTGTTATGAGAATAGGTGTATAAAACTAATGCAAAACAAAAAACTTAAGTACTGGTAATGAGTCTTTATCTGCTGTCACTGCAGTCTGTGAATTTACAGATACTTCTGAAAGCAGATACTGTTCTGTCTACTCATCTGTTTCCAGCGGACTTTGAACTTTGGGACCATCTTTTTCTTCATTATTGGAAAAGAACGTCAAAAGACTGAATACGCAACATTCAACATACTCAAAGGACTGAAATGCTGCAATCCTCCAGCTTTCATACTTGAGATTCCGTTCACAGCAGTGGCTTTCTGTGGGGAAAGATATTGAATGTAAAAATCACCCATTGATGGTGTACCTGCCTCTGTTTGCTGGGAATGACCCTGCTTATAATATGCATCTATCCTATCCACTGTGATTTTTATGGGCTCTATACCATGGAGTGTAGAATGTACTGTTCAATTATTAGCATTTGCCTTTTGAGAAAGTGAACTATAGACCAGGAATAATTGTGATGAATTGTATGAGTTTAAAGGCACTGTGCATGCTATCAGACTGCAAACAGTAGTTAACATAATTTAAGGCTCTGTAACCAGTCATAGCAAATTAACAAATCACTGTAATCATTCTTCAACAATGATAAATTATTTTGTTGGCAGTTTGGTACTATGGCTGTTTCAATATTTAATTACATACTTGAGCTAAATGGTTAAGTCCACATCAAAGTATGATGTTTCAACTGAGTACGGGGACATTCAGCAACTTTGAGCAAGCTTATCTACTAAGCTCCCTTTACTCTGGTCTCTCGCAAATAATTGCTTACCATCTGGATAGGGATAGTATCTTAGCTCTTTTCTCACTTTTTCTATTCCAACACTAGCTGCCCCTTTAGTCTCTAATTATACCTCCTCGCCCCAAAAATCCTGTAGCTTCTCTTCATTTGATCAGTCAAACGCAACAGACTTTAGTTACTGACCTTCATGTGTAGAACATTAAAAGCCCACCTTACCCAAAGTAGAGCTTGAATGATGAGAACTGCTCATCTAAAAGATTCACACAACTTGGTAAGATGTCAAGATTTTTGCTAACTCCAGATTTTGTCTCAATCACTTGTGGGACATGGGCATCACTGGCTGGCATCACATTTATTGCCCGAGAGCAGTTGCGGGTCAACCACAATGCTGTGGCTCAAGTCATTCATAGGTAACAACAAGGATGGCAGATTTCCTTCCCTCAGGGACATTAGTGAACCAGATGGGTTTTTCTGACAATCAACATTGGTTTCATGTTCATCAGTAGATTCTGGATTCCAGATAATTTTTATTGAATTCAAATTCCACCATCTGCTGTGGCGAGATTCAAACCTGGGTGTTCAGAACATTAGCTGAGTTTCTGGATTAATAATCTAGTGATAATACCACTGGACCATCACCTCCCATAAAAGGTAAATTGTTTTCACATTACAAACCAACAGTTTACAGTTATTTTCCTGATGGACAGGATGATTCAGTCTGAACCATGGCATGATCTGTATTTTAAAAGATTCTTATTTGGGCCATTTATCCAAATTCTAGACATTCTTAATTCTTAAAGATTTGAGTATTTCCATATTCCAAGACCAGATGGTCAGGAACTAATTTGTCAAATTATTTTGAAAGATTTGCAAGATAATCCACTTAGGCTAGTGTGATTAGAGCAGTAAAATTATAGCCTGGGGGTGTGGTGGGAAAGATGAAAAATTTTGAAAACTGCAGTAGGGCTTTATTTAGTTTACATATTCCATTTGTTTACACCAAATTACCTAGCAACCCTAACACAATCTTGCTGTATAAGAATGTGTCCTCATCAACACATGCAGCTAATATAGCATTCATTGCATGGCAGCAAACCCAGCCCTACAGAGCATTTGAGGATAGTATTAAATTAGTTCCTTGCCACGGAGGAACATATTTCCCATGAACTAATGGCATTCCTGTCCCTTCCAGTTTAAAGAAAAATTGGGTTTTAACATTGCTACGCTGACAGATTAGGGTGGCAGTGGTTAGCACTGCTGCTTCAGTGCCAGGATTCAATTCCAGCCTTGTGTGACCATGTGGAGTTTGTACATTCTCCTTGTACCTGCATGGATTTCCTCCCATAGTCCAAAGATGTGCATGTTATATGGATTGGCAATGCCAAATTGCCCCTGATGTCCAAAGATGTGTAGGTTAGGGGGATTAGCAGAGTAACTACATGGGGTTAGGTGAAAGGGCCTGGATGGGATCTGACAGTTGGTGCAGACTCAGTGGGCCAAATGACTTCCTGCACTGTAGGGATTCAGTGATTTTAGATCATGCACCTAGTTCATTTTGAAAAATTCATTTGGTCAAATCCATCTCCTAGCCTTTACAAGCCATTATTTCCTCAAATGTTGGATTAAAAAGGAGTTTAAACTAATTTGGGTCATACACATTACACACATTCCATTAAAGCTAGATTACCACTATTAGAATTGACACCTTTGTTTTTGTAGCAATTACAATTGGGGCAGCATGATATCTAACACTACTGCCTCACAGCACTGGGGACCTGGGTTCAATTCCATTCTCCTTGTCTGTGTGGGTTTCCTCCCACAGTCCAAAAGTGTGGGGGTTAGGTTGATTAGCTGTATTAAATTGCCCTTTAGTGTCAGGGGGACTAGCCAGAGTAAATACATGGGGCTAGGTAGGATTGGGGGGGGGGGGAAAGCAGAGTCAATGGACCAAATGGCCCCCTTCTGCACTGTAGGGATTCTATGAATTATACTGCCAGCGTTGTCAAATTTGGAAGGAATTATTAATCCATGTTAACTAGACCAAATTGAGACAATGTTGAACTGAATGCAGTTTTCAATAAAGTGCCAATTACTTCTCTCCAGCTGGTGTCAATTTATGCCAACAACCCGGCTCCCTTTTGAACAAGTATCCAGCCAATAGGAAGAATCCCACTCTAGGTTTTGATTGCTTCTGTGGATGTTTACGAAGCAGTCCTCGAGGAAAATCCGGTGCCTATGCCAGGTTTTGCTTATGATCCCCGTCAGATAGGATAATTTGTCATGATGGAAACTGGACCGTTTCCCTCAAGTATTAACCCTGTTGAAAAGTAGTGGTTAGATAGGATTTTAATCCTCAGACATTGCAAGCACAGAATGCCCCATTTCAAGTGACGGCAAGAGAAACGTGCTTTTTACACACTTTATTTCCTTCAGCTCCATTTGAATGTTTAAAGAAACCAAAAAGGACAAAAATAAAGTTGATTCCTGCGTTCCATTAACTCGAGTCCCGGCAGAAAATTAACGCTACCGTCGAAATCAAATGATATATTTGAAGCTGAAAGTGCTGTCACAGGAGAGCCGTTTGCCTTTGCACCTCCCGCAGAGATCCTGGCGATGTGGTCTCTTTGGGTCAACGTGGCGCATTTTGATGGGACATGTACATCTTGTCTGTTTGCAGGTCTGATGGGCAGGAAAAAACAAGTCTCACTGTACGGATGCTGGATACTCCTCAGTAAACGTCTACTCAGCCTGTGTGCTTCCTGCGCTACTTACTTGACAGGTGATGTCCTCGACACGGTAAGGGTTGTAGGCCTTCTCGCAGGTTCTGCAAAACTGCTTAAAGTAGACCTGTGGGTCAAGGAGATCCGTTATGTAGATAGTTCTCAATAGATTACACACTTAAAAACACAACCACCTTTTTACACACCTTATTAGTGCCTTGGACACACCAGACGTAAGCACTCTCCCAGCGAGCATTACAGTCTTTACAATGGAAGTATCCGTATTTCTGCTCTAGGAACTAAAATGAAACAAATGTTTAGGACTGTTACCAGCAATCCAACTGCAGGTACTGTATCCAAATCAAAGATTCTCATTAAGCGTCCAAAGACTGTCCCTAAATGCATCTCCATCAGTCTGGAGTCAGGATAGAGCTGCAGTTTATCCAGGTTTGTGTAGAAGTGGCCACAGTTGTAAACTTAGTCTCTTGGCGAATGTCATTAGTCGGCAAGTGTTTCTGGTGCTACCCGTGCCAGGTAAAGGCTTTGCCGCCTCCTCCATCTCCGGCCAAAGCCTCAGCGGAAACTTTCCAGGTTTTCCCCAATTGTTTAATGGAAAGTGATGGGCGCGGGGCGGGGAGTGAAAGCAGAGCCGGACTAAGGTCGCTCAAAGTAACAATGTGATTGGATTTGAGAGTTATTGGAGCTGGCTTAAATAGAAACAGCTTTTTGTTACTGACTAGACTGCAGCTTCTAATACACTTTCCCCAATAGTTTAGTGGATGAATCCATATAACGGTGCTCTCCATGGATAAAAACTATTTAGATTTGGCAGGAGTTTGCTTTGGAGTCTGCGATATGATAAATTTCAGACCGCGAGGATAATTTCATATGTTTTTAACCAAGGCGGAAACATTATCCTAATCTTGCCCTCTGTGGCCCGGGGAGGGTAACAAGGTTTCAAACACCTTGGGGCGCTTTACCTTAAAGGCGCAGGTAAACAAGTTGTAGGAAGTAGAAAGTCAATTGGCGATTTAAATAGGTAGCCCATTGTATTTCAATATTCAATCCTGCCTCTGTCCCAATAGTCTAGCCGACAATGAAATCAATGTTACTTTAATTTACCAGCTCTGATCAAGTCTTATTCCAATTGAAACATTTAACTTCGCCACAAATGCTGCCAGACCTGAACGTAGAGGGAGAAAAAGAGGAACTCACCTGAAATCTTAAGCGTTTCTCGCTCGGTGTTATTTTCGGGACATTACCGGGGTCTTGCTCCTTCTCCTCTATAACTGGACCTTCAGGCTGCTCGGTAATCGGCCTGTTTGGACCATCCCCGATTGCAGTTCCTTTCTCTTCAAATTGCTCGGGTGCCGTTTCTATCTTTGGCGCATCCTCCTCTTCCACCACTTCACACTCCTTTTCTTCCTGCGGAGGTTTCTCTGCTGGCTCTTTGGAATCGGTTTTGCCAACATCCCGCGGCTCCCCTCTGGACAGGAAGGTGTTTAGATTGGGGGAGATGATGGGGGAGTAGATGGCCATAGTCCTCCGAAAGCGGACATTTCTGGGCATGCTGGCCTGACTCCCCTGCACTTGGACCTGGGAAGGCCGACGCTTGAACGCTCCCCTCCGCCTCATGGTCATCATCATGAGTGTCCTGGGGCCCAAGGAACATTGCACAGACGCATCGGTTCTGGGATTAACCTGGACTCCCACATCTTTCGTGTTTGCTTTCCTCACTCTTGGGGTCAGGTTGGGGTTGACTTGGGATAAGATCGCTTTAAGTTGGGCTCTCTGATAGTTGTCAAAATATTCGCTAGGATCACCATAACTGCTCAGGTAATTCCTTTGTCTCCAAGTGGAACCTTTTGCTCGGTTGCTTATATATTGGTAAGAATAGGGATTAAACGGTGAGTAAATGTAATCAAACGCATCTTCACCTAAGGTAGCCATAGTCTCAAGGCTGAGGTGCTACCCCCGCTGCTTTTTTTAAATAGGCCACCCAACCAGTCAATTGCAAAGTCCCACTAGTTAAATCAATTCATTTAACAAGCTCCAGTCACGGCTTTTAGACAACTTTTATTAGCAATGAGCGAACAAAACATGGCAATTAAAAATAAAAACTGCACTGGGAGGTACAATATAGTGTGGCTCCGCTAATTCTAGAGAAATTTCAAAAGCGTTGATGGTCTCTGCTAATTTAGAAATATTGCAAATGAACATAGAATACGTTTTCCTTAATATTATTCATGAAACACCAACATGTTTTAAATGAGCAGGTGGAGTATATGGATACACAGCTGTGTCCTGGGGAATCACTTCTTGACATATTAAAGACTACCAGTCATTTACACTGCGCCCAACGGCTTACAAAATAGTTGACATTTTTACTCAAACTAATCGTTAAAGTTTATTAATTTTAAATTGAACTTTATTAATTCCCCCAAAACACAAAAACTGGATCGCGCAGAACATGTAGAAATGATGAGACTAACGACCAATTGCCCTATTAAAGGGTTTTAGTGGATAACAGCTGGCAATCGTCAAACTTGTGTCAGCTCATTAACATCACATTTTATTGCAGTCAGCGACTACCAGCAGTGGGCTCCATCATCATAACGCACTGTTCACTGCTACTCACAGCTCCATAGGCTGAATCAGTCACCTCTTCCTCCTTGAGCTTCTTATATGAAATGTCTGTGTCATCCTCTTGGTCTGCCGGCTTCTTGTCTAACTCATCTCTTCTGTAGATTCTATATGCCAACACAAACAAGGCAGCTTCTGTAGCTTGGAATAACGCGTAGAGCAGCGGGAACATGTAGATACCGCCAATTATCTCGGGCGGGAAGGCTAATTTCAGGATGGCTGTACAGAGTTGGACATTTTGACATCCAGTCTCCAAGGAAACTGTCCTCTTGCAGTTGGGAGGCAATTTGAAGAGAGCGCCTAGACCATAACCAGCGACATATCCAGTGAGAGGCATCAGCAGAGCCACAATGTACACAGAAGCTGGGATAGTGGCCAATTGATCAGGTCCCAGCAAGGTGCCAGTGAGGATGAAGAGGAGTATTAGAGTGCCCGTCAAGGACCAGAGGGAAACCTAGAAAAGGAATACTGTTTTAAAAATAATTTCACCATGTGCAAATTCTACTGGTTTAAATATTTCACATTAATTTTCTAAATGTGAAATCAGCCACTTTGAACCTTCTGAATGGCAAAAGGCTCGATACAGCAGAGGTCCAAAGTGACTTAGAGACAGGAAAGTAATCAAAAAGATGAATGGGATGCTGACCTTTATACTTAAAGTAACGAAAGTTATACTTCAGCTATATTAAGCCCTGGTTGAAGCACACCTGGAGTACTATGTGTGATTCTGGGCACCACACTTTTGGAAAGGGGATGGTGGCATAGTGGTTATGTTAATGAGGCTAATGCTCTGGGACACGAGTTCAAATCCAAAATAGCAACTAGTGAAATTTAAATTCAATTAATTAATAAATCTGAAATTAAAAGCTAGTTTCAGTAATGGTGACCATTGTAGTACAATACATCTGGTTCATTAGATCTATCATTTATTCTTATCTGGTTTGGCCTACATGGAACTCCAGATCCACACAATGAGGTTGACTCTTAACTCATCTGAAATGTTCAGCTTCACCAAACCACTATGAAAAAGTCAAATAAGAATAATACAGATCACCTGGTATTGACCAAGGCATTGGAAATCACACCAGCATAGCTTGCCCAGCCGATCCTGCGAAATCCTCCCTGCTAACAAGCCAAAATTGGGAGAGCCATCCCACAGATCAGTCAAGCAATGACCTTCCATAGCCATTGTCATACTTATAGAACCATACCATACAGGTACTATCCCAGATGTCTCTATCCTGAGTTCTGTCCAGCCATTGAGACAGGCCAGTAGTATACAGTCAGAAGAGATGTGTCCTCAACATTGACTCCAGATCCCACAAAATCTCACATCATCGAACAAGGAAACTTCTTGCCAGTTACCACCTACCTCCCTTGATGAATCATTGCTGCTCCACATGGAATACCACTTAGAAGAAGCACTGATGGTTGCAATATACCCTGGTTGGGGAACTTCATCATCATAATGCACTGTTCACTGCATGCCTGGTGTTGCTCATGGCATGCTGTTCTGAACTTCTCATTGATTCAGGGTTGATCCTCTGGTTTGATGGTAATAGTACCATGGAGGATTTGCTGGGACATGAGGTTACAGATTGTGGTTGTATACAATTGGGAGAGCCATCCCACAGATCAGTCAAGCAATGACCTTCCATAGCCATTGTCATGCTTATAGAACCATACCATACAGGTACTATCCCAGATGTCTCTATCCACGACTAAGCAAACCCTGAATGAAATTCTGCCAGACTGCAGAAAATGCTGAGGGAAAGACCTACTTGTCCTCACCCTCTACCTATCATAGATGCACCTGTCTATGATACAATTAATGGAGTGACCAATGCACAGACCTTGTGCAATCAAAACCCACCGACAGACTGAGGATACCAACCATCATGTGTGGCACTATCACCATGCAAAATGGAATAAATTTGGAACAAATCTAGCAACTCAAACTGGACATCCATGAGGCGCAGTGGGCCATTAGTAGCAGCAGAATTGTATACAACCACAATCTGTAACCTCATGTCCCAGCAAATCCTCCATGGTACTATTACCATCAAACCAGGGGATCAACCCTGAATCAATGAGAAGTTCAGAACAGCATGCCATGAGCAACACCAGGCATACCTGGTGAAGCTACAACACAGGACTACTCACATATCAAATAGCAGAAGCAGCATGCAATGCATACAGCTAAGTAATCCTACAACAAATGGATCATATCTAACCTCTATAGTCCTGCCACATGCAGTATGAACATTTTTGTTCTTCTCAATCTTGTATTTCTGACTCCTTATTCTGAAACTGGAATTCTGGTTTTGGTTTCTCCAACTAGGGGGAAATTCTCTCAGAAACCTCCGTCAAGCCTTTTTAGAATTTTAAACCCCATGTTTCAATAAGATATCTTCACATCTTCTTAATTCTAGATAATGTAGGCAAAGTCTACTCAATATCTTCCCAGAGAGCATTCCTAGAATCAATCTAATGAATCTTCATCACACTCCATCCAGGAATACATCCTTCCTCAGGTGAGGGGACCAAAATTGTACACTGTTTTCCAGGCATGATCTCACTAAGCCCCTATATAATTGTTGTTTTCTTTACTACAAAGGGATTGGAATATGAGACTCCATAAAATACCATTTGAATCTATGCAGTTCCCTTTTCTGTTTGCTATGTGGCAAAATAAATTTGAGGACTTGAGTCCTGTGGGTTACTATGAAGTGTTTACTTGCATCACATTTAATTTCTGCTTTGCAAGGCTTTTGAAGTAGGGTATCATATTTATACTCACAAAAACTGATGGCAGTATGTACCCGATTTTCTAACAGTGAATTAAGGCAAATTAGAAATCTTCTAACATAATAGTGGAAGCGACAATAGCAAAGGTATAGAATTACCAAATTGTGCAGTCAAACAAACATTTCACAGTCCAGAAGTGAAACCTGCAATTGAACTGTTTTAGAAAAGGCAGAAGTTCTGTTTACCCCATGCGGAAGTGAAATGAAGAAGTTGCTAAACAAAGGTTTCAACCAAGTCGCCACTTCACAGTAAGCGGTGAAATCATGCTGCTCGTGCACTGACCTGAACATCTATTTTGCTTTTTATTCCCAATAACCTCCAACAGGAGAACACTGCTCAAAGGTATGTGAGTTGTGACGCATCTTTGTTTTCTTTACCATTTTTTAAAATAAATTATTAAGATAACATAGTGTTGCGAGACCTTTCAAATTTACCCGAATCTCCGAGTTAGAGAGTGTATCTCTTTAAATCGTATCCCAAGGACAGAACCACCAACTGCACCGGATGTCAGCATAAATTATGTAGATAAATTTATTATGACTCTTGCACTCTCAACCTTCTGAGTCAGAGGCAAGAGTAACACAACCTGCACTGGTATTCTATCCATCGTTTAAATAAACTTCGGTATTGGTCTTGCTATTTTTCAACAGTGAGAGAAGTAATAACATTATGTTTAAATCTTTGTTTGCATTTAATATATTAGACTTCCACACCAGAGAATTGTGATTGAGACCTGACACAGGACTCATTTGAAGGAGGTAAATACAGAGCTACAAGAAAGTCGTTGAAATAATATAAAATTGCTGTTAAAGCACCAGTTCTTGCAATAGTGCAAAGTAGTTCTGATGCACTTTGATGGGAATTGTATTCTGCAATACATTAAAGCAAAGTAAGGAAGAACCCTTTCCTAACGCGCTGCTTCACACTACTTAGGTTTCACACAAGGTGAGTACAATCCCAGTCAAATATGAAAACGTGTTTGAAAGGGTCCTTTGGGTTACCTCGGCATCTAAATAACACTGGTATTGAGTGTTTTAATATTGTGACAAAACAAATGATATGGTTCACTCTTTCTAAAATGAAGAATTGGCGGTTGAGGAGTTAAACATCATACTTGCATTCACCAAGCATATTATATACCTCCTGGCAAGGCAGAGTGTGCCAAAACTCCAAAACTGTTTTCAAAGAAGGGTCCGTACACAAAACATTAACAAGCCTAGTCTCTCCACAGTTGCTGCCTGATCCGCTCAGAATTTCCACGAAAACTAATTTTTATTTCAGATCTCAATTATCTGTTGAAATGTGCTTTTTGTTCTCAGTGTTCAGTTGACTTCGAGAGCCCAGGTCCATCGACAAACCTATAAGAGTCTACATTTGTAAGATATTTTTGTTTTGCAAATGCCACTGGACTAGGTTGGAGTCTCCATGTGTCGGTTTAGATCGGAAATATATATCAACATAAAATCACGAGCACGTCGCAGTCAAATTTAATTTTTTAGCTAGGTCACCTTTACCATGGCTGGATGAATGACTAATGGGGTTTGCTGAAGGTGGGATGATATCTTAAATCTGATGTCAGATCTGCTGTGAGTCAAGCCTTTAAATGCAGGCATCGCAGACTCTAATTTTTACATATATATAATATGCTTTTGCCAATGTTCACATGATCAAATCCTGACCCTGATTCATGTTTAAATTTCGCACGATTTAGCAGGTTGTTTGCTTCATCCAGAAGGAAGGAGAAAAAGCTTCTGATTTTTGGCACTGATGTAAAAGTCAAAACACTGCGGCTGCTGGAATCAGAAACAAAAGCAGAAAATGCTACAAAATCTCAGCGGTTCTGGCAGCATCTGTGGAGAGAGAATAGAGCCAATGTTTCGAGTCTGGATGACCCTTCGTCAGGGCTGAGGAATAGACATATTCGACTGGAAACGTTAACTCTATCTGTGTGGAGTTTGCACATTCTCTAACTGTCTGTGTGGAGTTTGCACATTCTCCTCGTGTCTGCGTGGGTTTCCTCCGGGTGCTCCGGTTTCCTCCCACAGTCTAAAGATGTGCGGGTTAGGTTGATTAGCCATGCTAAAGAAATTGCCCCTTGGTGTCCTGGGATGCGTAGATTAGAGGGATCAGCGGGTAAAATATGTAGGGATATGGGGGTAGGGCCTGGGTGGGATTGTGGTCGGTGCAGACTCGATGGGCCGAATGGCCTCTTTCTGTACTGTAGGGTTTTGATGATTTCTATGTTTTCTATCTCTCTCCACAGATGCTGCCGGACCTGCTGAGTTCTTCCAGCACTTTCTGCTCTAGTTTCTGCTTTTTTGAGTTTGTATTGTTTGAACAAACTATGGCGAGGCTGGTGCCAGGATTACACAAGGGAGGTACACCACACTCCGCCCATTCCGGTCACTGTACCTTCAGGAGAAAGGCTGCTGCTCGGCTGTACTTGTGTCTGAGAAACACCCCCAGGCCAATGGGGATCAAAGTGCAGCAGAGTGTCAGGGTTATCGCCCCGAAGGGCATCAGCTGAACGACAGGGGTATTAATCCAGGCTCGGCTGTACATCCACAGACACAAGGGCATCAGGACTAGGGCCAGCAGCGTGGAGGAGATGGTCATGATGATACTAAAAAAAGGGAAAGGGGAGACAGATTAGACAAACACTGCAGTGTGTGGATCCGGCAGCAGGGCAGTCCCTGCACCATTCACTATCTCGACAGGACCACCCTCCAATCAGAGGGAATGTGGACCCAATAACCACATCAGCATATTCAGCCCGGCCTCTCACAAAGAGGTTTCACTCCTGTCCAGCTCCCTATCCTCAACCTCACCCTCCCTCACCCCCACTCTCTCTCACCCTCACACTCACCCCTACCCAAAACCTCCCTTACCTCCACCCATGTCCTCCCAACCTCACCGTCCCCCCGCCCTCTGCGGGCTCCTCTCCCCCATGCCCCTGTCCCATGCCCCCGCTCCTGCTCCCAGTTATTCCCTCTCCTTAAATGGTGCGGGTGTTTTGAACTTATCAGTTTGGTTTAGTTTTACGCGGACATGATTTAATGTGGACAGTGGCTGGTGTAATATATCAAATGATGGACTGGCTGCTCCCTGAGCGGTGCGGCCGGAGTTTCTTACCTGAGGTTCATGTCTCCATTAACCAGCAGACACATGATGTTGGAGAGGTTTCCCCCAGGGCAACAACCACACAGGAGCACGGCCACCGCAGCCACTTCACTCAGAGAGAAGATCAAAGCCAAGAGAAAGGCAACCAGAGGCATGATAACAAACTGGGAGATAGCAGCCAGCAGCACCCCCACGGGTCTCCCCAGGTGGTATCCCGGGTGGTTAGTCTCCACCGTGCAGCCCAAGCCCAGCATGGTGAGGCTCAGAATCCCCCCCACCAGCACATTGATGCCCTGGTTCAGGGCAGAGTCCCAGGAAGCTGCGGCGGGGCTGGCAGGGGAAAGCTCACTGGGGGTAACATCCCCCAGGGTGGAACTTTCCTGGCTCCAGAGGCTGGTGAAACTCACAGCGTCGCTGTTATAGTAATCTGTGAAATTCAAAATATCCGAGGAAACTGCCGGGACCCAGGTAACATTTTCTGCTGAAGTGTTGTTCTCCATCTCTATGGAGCTTTCTGTAAGCTGTGTCTCTGTCTCAGACAGGACACACACTATATTTATATCAGCAACCTACAATCCCCTGAGCCCACCGATCGATGGTTTCTTCCAGGGGGAGTTTATTGGGGAGTGAGAACTCTTGGACACGACCGAAGCAACAGAAAGCCTGATTAGCATCTTCTTCAAGGGAGGACACAGATTTATGAGCGCACCCCCCTCTCCTCTCTCTGTCCTTTCTGTATTAATCGAGATTTCCATTTCTGGAACTAAGCAGAACGATCTCCACTCGGTAAGAAATTACAGAATTGGGAACCACTCCAACAAGTTACTGATAATAAATGTAAATTCTATTTCATGCCGATTTCTTTGGGTGCTATTAATTATTTGATATTTTAAAGCGAGGCAGTGGAACGACACATATTCTTTCTATTCTTGTACTCTGTGTGTGCAGGAAGTGCAGAGGTGTGTAGGTGAAATGTGTGGATGGAAACTGGTCACTTTCAGTTAGTAAATACCCAGACTCCTCCCGCTTTAGGTTATTTTTCAACCCCACATCCTCTCTGTCAGGGGAAAAAAAACACACCGAGGAAAGCGGTTGCTTTCCCTGGAAATGATGATATTTCTCCTCATTTCAATTGATTTCCCTCCCCCGATGCTCACTTGGGAGCTGCTGCCCACATTGTCAGCAGTGAGTGAGTGACTGGGAGAGAGATCCACACTCGCCCGTGCGGCTGGCGAGTTTCCCCCGCTGTTTCTGCGGGAAATGTGGGATCAGTTGTTCACGGAAAGGCTTCTGTAGATCGTCTCTGGGCCCCCAACAATTTTGAAACGCGGTGCTCGTTATTCTGAAGAAAGGCAGCCACTGAAATCAGATGAAGGTAAAACTCAGCATCAGAGTCCACAGAGCGAGATAAAAAAATTTTAAACCCCTTTCTTGTGAAGCAAGAAACAAATCCCATTAGCTCCAAACTTGCTTCTGAATGTTTATTGCGCCTGTTTATTTTCAATCTTTTTAAAATATCAGGTGTTGACATGGGGTGAAATCTGGGGTTACTGAGCCTGACAGCGACTCCAGCCTCAGAGAGAGCCATGTGTTCTCTCTTGCACTTTAATGAATTCCTGGTGCCATTAGGTTCAGTAACTCACCGCAGTTGGGAGCATCAGTCCCTGAAGCTTGAACTAAAATGTTGAAGAAATGGCAAGTGCAAATCTATCCTTATTGAATAGCCTGCACTTATTAAAGTGACCCTCCAGGACAGGCAGAGAGGGAACCAATTGCAGAGTAAAATCCTCTTTGATTTTATCCCAACCATAGGACTTCGCCCCAACTGGAGGAGAATGCGCTGCAACTTGTCCATCTGAGATATTACACTTGCTAGAAGGGCCTTTCCTCAATGTCACTGCCAAATCCGCTGGTGACAGTTCACTGCTCTGAGTTCTTGCCTACCAGACATGTAAAAGTGCAAGGGTTCTCCCGAGTAGAAGCTTCCTCCCGGATTGGGAAGAAGTCCCAGGGGAGGGTCTGCTTGCCTCTCTGTCTCTCTACCAAGACGGTTCAAAGAGGGGAATTTGAAATTGGTTCAGTGGAAGAACATGCACAAACTGGACCATGTGACACTGTCTCATCCAACAGGCCACAACACAGCCGGATACACTGCTGCGGAAAAACACTGAGCGAGTGAGAACCTCCTTCACCCCTCCCGGTTCCCTAGGACAACTCCAGCCAGGGACCTGGGTGTGCAAGTCCACAGATCCTTGAAGGTGACGTCACAGGTGGAGAAGGTGGTGAAGAAGGCATATGGCATGCTTGCCTTTATAGGACGGGGCATAGAGTATAAAAGTTGGGGTCTGATGTTGCAGATGTATAGAACGTTGGTTCGGCCGCATTTGGAATACTGCGTCCAGTTCTGGTCGCCACACTACCAGAAGGACGTGGAGGCTTTGGAGAGAGTACAGAGGAGGTTTACCAGGATGTTGCCTGGTATGGAAGGGCTTAGTTATGAGGAGAGATTGGGTAAACTGGGGTTGTTCTCCCTGGAAAGACGGAGGATGAGGGGAGACTTAATAGAGGTGTATAAAATTATGAAAGACATAGATAGGGTGAACGGTGGGAAGCTTTTCCCCAGGTCGGTGGTGATGTTCACGAGGGGGCATAGGTTCAAGGTGAAGGAGGGGAGGTTTAACACAGATATCAGAAGGACATATTTTACACAGAGGGTGGTGGGGGCCTGGAATGCGCTGCCAGGCAAGGTGGTGGAGGCGGACACATTGGGAACGTTTAAGACTTATCTAGACAGCCATATGAACGGAGTGGAAATGGAGGGATACAAAAGAATGGTCTAGTTTGGACCAGGGAGCGGCACGGGCTTGGAGGGCCGAAGGGCCTGTTCCTGTGCTGTATTGTTCTTTGTTCTTTGTTCTTTGTTCTCTTTGCCAGTGGGTGTGTGGCTCTGGGATGAATCTGCTGAGTCACTTGAGGATACGCAGCCTGACACACTCCCGGTTTCCAGGGACTGATTATCAATGACTAGAAACTGCGCTGAACAAAGAACAGTACAACACAGGAACAGGCCCTTCAGCGCACCAAGTCTGTGCTGACGCAGATGCCTCTCTAATCTGATATTTTCTTGCCTCTACGTGGTCCATATCCCTCTATTTCCCACCTATTCATGTATCTATCCAGATGCCTCTTGAACAGAATCTGCTTCCACCACCTCCTCCGGCAGCACGTTCCAGGCATTCACCGCCCTCTGTGTGAAAAACTTGCCCCTTGCATCTCTTTTAAACTTTCCCCCTCTCACTCTCAATCTATACTCCCGAGTAATTGACGCTTCGACCCTGGGAAAAAGGCTCTGACTATCCACTCTATCTAAGCCTGTCATAATCTTGTAATCCTCTATCAGGTCCCCCCTCATCCTCGGATGCTCCAGTGAAAACAATCCAAGCTTGTTCAACTTTTCTTCATAGTCCATATCCTCCAAACCAGGCAATATCCTGGTAAATCTCTTCTGCACCCTTTCCAGTGCATCAACATCCTTTCGGTAGTGTGGCAACCAGAATTGTACACAATACTCCAAATGCAGCCTAATCAAAATCTTATACAGCTGCAACATAATTTTCCAATTCCGATACTCAACACTCCTACCAATGAAGGTCAGCATGCCATACGCCTTCTTGACAGCTTTTCCACCTGAGTTGCCACCTTTAGGGAACTGTGAATCTGCACGCCTAGATCCCTTTGTATGCTAATATTTCTAAGGGCTCTACCATTTACTGTGCACTTTCCTTCTGCAGTACACCTTCCAAATCGCATCACCTCAGTTTTGCCTGGGTTAAATTCTATCTGCCATCTTTTGGTCCAGGTCTCCAGCTGATTTATATTCTGCTGTATCCTCTGACAATCCTCCTCACTATCCACTACTCCCCCAATTTTTGTATCATCTGCAAATTTATGAATCAGACTATCTATGTTTTCCTCCAAATCATTTATAAATATTACAAACAACAGATGTCCCAGCACTGATCCTTGTGGAACACCGCTTGTCACAGACCTCCCGTTAGAAAAGTATCCTCCATTGCTACTCTTTGCTTTCTATGCCCAAGCCAGTTTTGTATCCATCTTACCAGCTCACCTCGGATCCCATATGACTTCATGTTCTGTATCAGCCTACCATGAGGAACTTTATTGAAAGCTTTACTGAAATCCATGTATATAACATCCACTGCCCTGCCCTGGTCAATTTTTCTTGTCACTTCGCTCAAAGAACTCAACTAAGTTTGTGAGACACGACCTCTCCTTCACAAAACCATGCTGCCTATCGCTAATAAGCAAGCCTAATCTCTTCCAGTTGTAAGTGTATCCTGTCCCTAAGAATTTTCTCCAATAATTTCCCCACCATCACTGTAAGGCTCACAGGCCTGTAATTTCTCGGATTGTCTCTTCTGCCCTTCTTAAACAGTGGAACAATGTTAGCTACTCTCCAATCCTCTGGTACCTCACCCGTGGCTAAAGAGGATACAAAGATTTTGGCCAAGGCCTCAGCAATTTCTTCCCTCACCTCTCTCAGTATTCTGGGATAGACCTTATCTGGCCCTGGAGACTTGTCCACCTTAATGTTTTTCAAAACCTCCAATATCTCCTCCCTTTTTATCTCAATACGTCCTAGAATGTCAACATCCTCCTTTCTACACTCACTAAGCACCACATCCTTCTCCTTTGTGAATACTGATGCAAAGTACTTGTTAAGGACCTCACCCACCTCATCTGGCCCCACACACAAATTCCTTCCACTCCCCTTGAGTGGACCTACCCTTCCCTTAGCTACCCTCTTCCTCCTTATATATGCATAAAAAGCCTAGGGATTCTCCTTAATCCTGCCTGCCAAGGACATTTCATGGCCCCTTTTTGCCCTCCTAAGTCCCTGTTTAAGCTCTTTCCTGCAATCCTTGTACTCCTCAAGAGCCTTATCCATTTTCAATTTCCTGAAATTTATGTATACCTCCTTCTTCTTTTTCACTAAGCTCACAATCTCTCCTGTAATCCAGGGTTCCCGAATCTTGCCATCTTTACCCTTCATTTTTACAGGGACATACTTGTCCTGAATTGTTAACAACTGACTTTTAAAAGACTCCCACATATCAAATGTGGATTTACTCTCAAAGCTGCCTCCAGTCTACATTCCCTAGCTCCTGCCTAATACTGTTGCAGTTAGCCTTCCCTCAATTTAGTACTTTCACTCTGGGACTACTTTTATCCTTTTCTACAAGTATCTTGAAACTTATAGAATTGTGATCACTGTTCCCAAAATGGTCCTCACACTGAGACATTAATCACCTGTCCAGGCTCATTTCCCAGAACCAGGCCTAAGATAGCCCCTTCCTGAGTTGGACTGTCTACATATTGCCTCAAGAAGAATTCTTGGACACACTGAACAAACTCTGCCCCGTCCAAGCCTCTGGCATTAAAGGAATCCCAGTCTATGTTGGGGAAGTTAAAATCACCCATCACAACAACCCTGTTGTTTTTACATCTTCTTGTAATCGGCTGACATTTCAGTTCCTCCACTTCACACTGGTTGTTGGAAGGTCTGTAGTACAACTCCAACAGTGTGATTGCATCGCTCTGTTCCTGAGTTCCAGCCATATGGCCTCACTGCATGATCCCACCAAGGTGTCCTCCCTCAGTTTAGCTGTGACATTCTCCGTAATTGATAAAGCAACACCTCTTTTGTCACCCTCTCTATCTCGCCTGAACCATCTAAATCCTGGAATGCTAAGCTGTCAGTCCTGTCCTTCTTTCATCCATAATTGCCACAACATCATAGTTCCATGTAGTAATCCAAGCTTTAAGTTCATCCACCTTACCTGTCATAGTCCTTGCATTAAAGCAAACACACCTCAGACCATTTGTCCTGTCATGTTTTGTACACTCTCCCTGTGTTTTATTTCTCTTAGCCTAATTGGACCCATTCACTGAGTTCTCCACAGTCTCTGTACTCTGTACTGTGGCCCTTTTTGATTTTTGTCTTTGGTTTCTCTGTCTTCCACTTTTCCCCTTACTGCCTTTTGATTCTGTCTCCACTTTACTTTCTAATAACTTCCGGCATTGGTTCCCATCCCCCTGCCACATTAATTTAAACCCCCTCCCCCCCCCCCCCCCCCCCCCCCCCGCACCCCCCACCCCCGCCAACTGCAGTAGCAAACACCACCCCTAGGATATTGGTTACAGTCCAGCCCAGGTACAGATCTTCCGATTTGTATTGGTTCCACCTCTCTCAGAACTGGTTCCAATGTGTAGGAATTTGAATCCCTCCCTCTTGCACTATTTCTGAAGCCACATATTCATCTTTGCTATCCTGACATTCCTACTCTGACTAGCACGTGGCACTGGTAGCAATCCTGAGATTACTACCTTTGAGGTCCTACTTTTTAGTTTAACTCCTAACTCCCTAAATTCAGCTTGTAGGACCTCATCCTGTTTTTTACTTATATCGTTGGTGCCTATATGCACCACGACAGCTGGCTGTTCACCCTCCCCCTCCAGAATGCCCTGCAGTCGCTCTGAGTTGTCCTTGACCCTTGCACCAGAGAGGCAACATACCATCCTGGAGTCTCGTCTGCATCCGCAGAAATGTCTGTCTATTCTCCTTACAGTTGAGTCCCCTATCATTATAGCTCTGCCACTCTTTCTTTCTGCCCTCTTGTGCAGCAGAGCCAGCCATGCTGCAATGAACCTTGCTGCTGCCACCTTCCCCAAGTAAGCCATCTCCCCCAAAATATACAAAACAGTATATCTGTTTTGGAGGAGATGATTGAATGGGCCCCTGCGCTGCCTTCCTACTCTTTCTCTGTCTGGTGGTCACCCATTCCCTATCTCCCTCAGTAATTTTTATCTGTGGTATGACCAACTCACTGAACGTGCTATCCACAACTTCCTCATCGCGGATGCTCCAAAGTGAATCCATCTGCAGCTCCAGAGCCGTCAAGCGGTCGAACAGGAGCTGCAGTTGGACACAATTGTTGCACATAAAGGAGCCAGGGACACCGGAAGGGTCCTTGAATTTGCACATAACACAAGAGGAGCATGTCACAGGTCTGGGATCTCCTGCCATGACTTAACCCTTAAGTTAACTTACAACAACAACTACAATCCCAAGACAAAAAAAAGAGAAAAAGAAAGGAAAAACGACTTACCAGTCACCAGCCAATCACTTTACTACTGGCTGTGATGCACGGTTCGATTTCTTTCTACCCCTCACTTGTCCTTGAGTTTCCCTCGCAGGTCTGCCTCTCCGCTCCTCCCGAAGATGAGCATCTCTTTCCCCTCAGCACCGAATTCCCACTCAGCTCCAAATTCCTTAAACCCTCACTCTGGCTGAATCTCACTCCGGCTGTAGTCTCTCTCCCACTGGTACGCGCAAGCTCACTGTGTTGAGACTGACAAATATTATTTGACAGAAGACATTGCATTTATGCAACGTCTCTCACAATCACCCAAACTCAGCCAGTCTAGTCACTATTATAATGTGGGAAACACAGCAGCCAATTTTGCACAATGAAATAGTGACCTTATTGTGATGCTGATTGAGGGAATTTGGTTCAGACACCAACTAGGATAACTCCCAGCCCTTTGCAATAGTTTGAAGCTTTCCATGTCACTATTGGCATCCCCTACTCTTTGAATTCACATAATTCCATGTTTCCTATAGAATCCCTACAGTGCAAAAGAAGGCCATTTGGCCCATTGAGTCTGCACTGACCACAATCTCACCCAGGCCCTATTCCCATAACCCCACATTTACCTTGCTAATCCCCCTGACACTAAGGGGTGATAAAGCATGGCCAATCAACCTAACCCGCACATCTTTGGACTGTGAGAGGAAATTAGAGCACCTGGAGGAAACCCACACAGACATGGGGAGAACGTGCTGTCTCCACACAGACAGTAACTGAGGCCAGAATTGAACCTGGGTCCCTGGTGCTCTGAGGCAGCAGTGCTAGCCATTGTGCCACCGTGCCACCTCCCGTGCTAATTTTTTCCAGGCTGTTCTTTCAACATGAGTCTGTTTTCTGGAATCTTCATTATTCTATCCTCTCCATCTCTGCTTTCAGTGACCAGCAGACATTCCGACCCCTCAATCCTATTCCAAGCTCCATGTCCACTGGTAGCATTTTGCACCAGGAAATGTTACAGGCCATTGGTGGCTGGGAGCCCGTTTCCCATGCGGTCCATTTTGCTTTGTTTATTGTAGTGCCTGATTTAATGGGATTGAGGCTTGAAGTTTTCACCCGAACGTTATTGATATTGTGGTCCATGCTCCAACCTGGAGGTAAACACTGACTGTTCTTTGGAAATATTACATTGCTGATTTTTTTCTAGCAAATCAAGATCAAATCCTGCTCGTTGAATAATATTATTTTGTTTTTTATGTTGGAAAGGATGTTGGATGATGAATAATGAGTTTGCTTGAAGAAACTAATACAGCTTAGATGCGATGTGATACAGAATGATGTTTCTCACTTTGTGATATTATCTCAAAGATGCGAGACTGACTTCAGAATTAACTCACTGAATTAAACAGAAATGTTGGGATGAATTTTATCAGGAATTCCTGCCTCCCCTCCCAGCTCACTAATCTTAAAATGGGCAGGGAGGACACACTGGGAGTATTAACTCAGGGAAGGGAAGTCCCACCTTCGGGAGCTACGGGACAATCTGATTTGCCAGCAGGGACAGAATGCAGGGGTGGGGGTCAGGTTTTGGAGGACAAGCTGGAAATTCACGGAGAACTTTTTTAAAAATGTTTTTACTCCATCCTTAAAGTTACAAATGCTCAGAGTGGACCGTGCAAATCCGAATCCATTCCTTGCTTGCTCCAAAAACTCAATTCAAATTCCAATTGAATCCAATTCAAGGTCCCCACAAGAGAGGCAAACAAGATCCGAGCTGACAAGATAAGGCATTGTGGCCCACCTTGGGCTTGATTCACGCTTGATCTTAACCAAAAGGTGGAAATTCATGGGGAGCACCCTGCAGGACAAGCCTTCATACCCTACAAACGGTTTAGTGAGTGAGATATAGAGAGGGGGAAGAGATCAGACTCTCCTCACTCTTTAGTGTGTTCAGTATATTATTTTTGACTTCTTTACCAGTGGTTTCATGGCAGGTTTTCTGCTGTGAGGTTAAACCAGAAGTGGCACCGCAATTTATTTTAATGGCTGAGACAAGGGATTTCTCCTGGTGACTGCATGCATTCGCTCTGAGCAGCAAGCAAATACATTTTTTCATCATTTATACTTGCATGTGTTCAGGTCAATGAAGTCACTGATGCCTGTCCACATCCATGAATGAATAAAAAATGCATTTGCTGCTCACCGAACAACTTGAGGTCATGATTGTAGCCATGATCTCCTCTGCATATATTATCTGTGTTCATACACGTAAGGTACGTCTCCATTACCGCACTGCACAAGTCTGAAATGTCTGCAATCAAATTTTTTGAATGATGAGGATGTTTTTACAAGTGAACTTAAGTAACAAACTGAACCTGGAAAAGTCCATTCCTGTTATATTTTTAAGAGCCAAAAGTGTTTATTTTAAAAGGCTAGTTATTAAATTTCTTTTTGTTTTAGTTGAGAGAATGATGATCCTCCTTGTGATTTCTGGAATCTTCCTTGCAGTCCAAGGTAAACAGACACAATTCATCACACACATTGGGAGCATTAACTGATAATCCTGTTTCTCATATTTCATAGTAAGAATTCATTAACCGCTTTGGATGATGTTTATCAGACTATCATTCTGTCTAAGTACCTTCTCTCAAAAATCAGTTATATTCCTTTCAGTTAAATATTGTGAAGAGTAAAATCACTTTGGACCCTGACAAAACTCTGCCCACCAATTCCATCCCTTTCCCTGGTTGCTGTCTGAGGCTGGACCAGATAAGTCACAACCTTACTGTCACATTTGACCATGAGATGAGTTTTAGACCAGATAGCTGCTTCATCATCAGGATTTCCTACTTTCACCTCCATAACAATCCCTATGTTAGCCCTTACCTAAACTCATCTGCTGCTGAAGCCCTCATCCATACCTTTGTTATCCCTAGCTTTGATTATTTTAACACTCTCCTGGCAGCCCTCCTTACCTCCAACCCCACCAACTACCCACACCTGTAAACTTGAAGCCATCCAAAAGTCTACTGCCAGTATCTTAACTCACACCAAGTCTCATTAACCAATCGCCTCTGTGCTTCTGTAACCAACATCAGTTCCTGAGCTGACCATACTTCAGTTTTAAAATTCTCATCCTTGCTTTTAGCTCCCTCCATTTACTTTCCCTGCCTACCTCTGTAACCTCCTAAGCCCCAGAGCCCTCGGATATCTTGATGCTCCCTTACTTTTGGCCTCTTGTGCATGCTCTATTTCAATTGCTCCACCATTAGTGGCTGTGCCTTTGGCAGCTGTTAAGCCCTAAGCTCTGGGATTCTCTTCCTAAACATCTCTGCCTCACTACCATCATCTTCACTTTTTAAGACACCCGTACCTCTTTGGTCAATCTTTGGCTTGGTGTTCAATTTTGCTTGATAATATTCCTGTGAAAAGCCTTGAGACATTTGACCGTGTTTCTTCTATGTAAATGCAAGTTGTTGTTGGAAAAGAGGAATATGATAGATGAGCCAGTCTATGTAAGTCATTGAACATGCAGCATGCAATGACCCTGGGCAGAATTATATGCCCCCCTGTGGATGGATTTACAGGCAGTGAGTGGATGGATGCAGTCCCAGCCGTGGCCAGCACTCCTGTAGTGGATACACAGGGCTATCTGGCTATTTGTAAAACTACAGCGTGAAAAGGGTGGGCTGGAAAGTTGTGGAAAAAAGGCACCAATGGCATTTTATGTCCTTACACACACGCCTGCAAACCTACCCACCAGGCAGCGTAAAATTCTGTCCAGGGTAATAGTATGCTGTATCTTCCAGGATTTATATAAGCATAAATGCTGACTCATCTGTCATATTCCTTATTTCTATTTCCATGAACATCCCAGGTCTATGACTACATCAGCCCCCCTCCCCGCCCAGAGACAGGTTCAGTATCCAGGAACAGTCCTGATCCGTGTCCCAAGCCCCCAAAGCAAAGATTCAGCCCTTGCAGTTGGGAGGGAGGGATCCATGGAATCCTCACCTTTGACCCTAGATCCCATGGAGTCTCATAGTATCAGGTCACACAAGAACAAGGAAGCCCCCTGAAGATTACCTACTTCTGCCCTCCTGAATCCTATTTGAAAGAAGCACCGGAGGTAGCAAGAGATCAGAATGTATTTTGAGGGGGAGACTTCAATATCTAGCACTGAGTGACTTGGTAGCCCCACCACTAACCATGCTGGCTGAGCCGTGAAGGACATATCTGGCAGACTAAGTTTCTGGCAGGTGACAAAATAAATGATGGGGAAAAAACATACTTGACCTCATCCTCAGGAATTTACCTGTTGCAGATGCATCAGTCTGAGAAAACACTGGTTGGTGTGACTACCACTCAATGGATACAAGTCACATTGATGACACCTTCCCACCTTTTCTGGGATAGAGTGATCAGAATCGTGCAGCTGAAAACTGGGCATTGCGAGAGCGCTTTCTACCACCAACAACAGGAGAACTCAATCTCACCACAATCAGTAACCCCATGGCCCAGCAGATTCCCTCACTTCATCATTACCATGCAGTCCAGAGACCAACCCTGGTTCAATAAGAAAAATATGTCAGAAACAACAGCAGGAGTGCCTGAAAATGAGGTGCCAACCTGATTGAAGCTACATTACAATCATATGCATGCAAACAGCATGTTATAGACAAATCTAAGTATTCTACAACTAATGGACCACAAAAAAGCTCTGCATTCCTGTCACATCCAGTCATGAATATTGGTGGAAACTTAACTCAGCATCGGCCATGGTTCATTTGGTAAAACTCTCTCCTTTTGAATCAGAAGGTTATGAATTCAAGTCAGATGCCAGTACTTGAGCGCACAGATCAGGACTGAGGGAGCGCAGCGTTGTTGGGGGGCTGAGGGAGCGCTGCATTGTTGGAGGGCCGAGGGGGCGCTGCATTGTTGGAGGGCTGAGGGGGCGCTGCATTGTTGGAGGGCCGAGGGGGCGCTGCATTGTTGGAGTGCTGAGGGGGGCGCTGCCTTGTTGGGGGCTGAGGGAGCGCTGCATTGTTGGAGTGCTGAGGGGGCGCTGCATTGTTGGGGGGCTGAGGGGGCGCTGCCTTGTTGGGGGGCTGAGGGGGCGCTGCCTTGTTGGGGGGCTGAGGGGGCGCTGCCTTGTTGGGGGGCTGAGGGGGGCGCTGCCTTGTTGGGGGGCTGAGGGGGCGCTGCATTGTTGGGGGGCTGAGGGGGCGCTGCATTGTTGGAGGGCTGAGGGAGCGCAGCGTTGTTGGAGGGCTGAGGGAGCGCAGCGTTGTTGGAGGGCTGAGGGGGCGCTGCATTGTTGGAGTGCTGAGGGGGCGCTGCATTGTTGGAGTGCTGAGGGGGCGCTGCATTGTTGGAGTGCTGAGGGGGCGCTGCATTGTTGGAGTGCTGAGGGGGTGCTGCATTGTTGGAGTGCTGAGGGGGCGCTGCATTGTTGGAGTGCTGAGGGGGCGCTGCATTGTTGGAGTGCTGAGGGGGCGCTGCATTGTTGGAGTGCTGAGGGGGCGCTGCATTGTTGGAGTGCTGAGGGGGCGCTGCATTGTTGGAGGACTGAGGGGGCGCTGCATTGTTGGAGTGCTGAGGGGGGCGCTGCATTGTTGGAGTACTGAGGGAGCGCTGCATTTTTGGAGTACTGAGGGAGCGCTGCATTTTTGGAGTACTGAGGGAGCGCTGCATTTTTGGAGTACTGAGGGAGCGCTGCATTGTTGGAGTACTGAGGGAGCGCTGCATTGTTGGAGTACTGAGGGAGCGCTGCATTGTTGGAGTACTGAGGGAGCGCTGCATTGTTGGAGTACTGAGGGAGCGCTGCATTGTTGGAGTACTGAGGGAGCGCTGCATTGTTGGAGTACTGAGGGAGCGCTGCATTGTTGGAGTACTGAGGGGGCGCTGCATTTTTGGAGTTCTGAGGGAGCGCTGCATTGTTGGAGTACTGAGGGAGTGCTGCAGGAAACTACCCCGAGAAACCCCGCAGAGATGTCTTGGAGCTGATATGATTGGCCTTCAACAACTTCAACCATCATCCATTGTGTTAGGAATCACTCCAGCTAATAGAGAGTTTTCCTCCTGATTCCCATTGAGTTTAATTTTGTTATGGCTCCTTGAACCCTGACACGTGGGCAAATGCTGCCTTTACAGGTGAGGTGAAAGTGACTACCCTTGACATCAAGGCAGCATTTGACCCAGCATGGCAACAGGATCACTAGAAAATGGAATCATCAAGGTGCCAGATTTCTTTTGGAGTGACTAGACTTTGCTAATGAATTGTTCATTGTTCCTGTGGTGAAGGAAGGTCAGTGTTCAAGCTGTTCCTGTAATGGAGGAGAGTGAGAGTTCAGTGGTGCCAGAGGACTATGGGATTGTTAATCTTATAGCCCTGTGGGAGAGGTAAAAACACAGCAACTGCTGGTCAGACAGCCTAACACCTGTGATAGGAAACAGACAATCAATTGGGACATAATTAACTGGCACTTGGAAAATATGAGTTAATAAATGAAAGGCAGTAAGGATTTGTTGGTGGTAAGTCATGTTTAACAAACCTGATTGATTTAGTTGATGTCCTGGGTGTTTTGAAAGGTGTTTCATGCAGTACAATATGATAGACTTTATAGTAAAATTGAAACGGATGTGACTAAAGGGGCAGTGGCATTGTGGATATGAAAGTTACCAAGAAATGGAAAGTAGAGAGTAGTGGTGAATGGCTCAAACTGGATGGATATACACAGTGGTGTCTCCCCTGGGGTTAGTAGGAGAAGGTTTTGACATATAATAATTACCTGGATTTGGTATTCAGGGCAAAAAACCCCAAAAAGATGTGAAGTGATGTTAGGAAGAATGAGGAGAGGCAATATAAGATAAACATTAGTTTTAAAGGGATTGCAGGAACACAGGGCTTTGGGGTACATATGCACAAATCTATAAAGATGAGGATCTGGAATGACTGCACGAAGGGGTGGTGGAAGTAGATTCATTAAGAGCATTCAAAATCGATTTGGATAAATACTCAAAGGGGAAAATGCAAGGTTATGGGAAAGGCAAGGGGAATGAGATTAACTGGATAACTCTTTCAAAGCGCTGACACAGACATGGTGGACTGAGTGGCCTCCTGTTGTGTTGTATCATTCCATGGTTGCAATATTGATCTGTCCTCCCACATTTCTCACAGGCTGCCCACCGATTATAAAGCATTCTCAATGGTCAACACGGGCTTCTCGTTGCACCCATAGTCTGCCGACCTCTCTTAAATATGCTGTGATTCATCACACTGATGGCAATCCCTGCTTCACCCTCCCAGCATGCAAGAGGCAACTGCAGAATATCCAACATTACCACATGGACGAACGTGGCTGGTGCGATATTGGCTACAAGTAAGTCTCTGCCAGGAAATCCTCAACTTTGTTTCCTTTTGTTGCTCCAGAAAATGTCAATGCTTCACAGCTTCATTTTATTGCAGTAACTCGGGCCGATCTTTCTGTGCTAGATTTGCAATAATGGTCTCCAGGAACACCTAAGCCTTGATTTGGAAGTACAGAAATATCAGTGAAGTGGTACAGGAACATCTGCTCTGCCAGTGGGGAAGACCAGTTCCACTCAGTGAATGGAAGCAAATCCCTTTGCTCCATTTTCAGATGTGCCGCTGATTGAAAAGATGCAGGTTGCCTGTAATTGGCTGGGATGTACAAAATCGGGCAAAGCAACAGCACTGAAAGGGTTCGGCTTGTCATTCCAGGGGAGAGATAGCTCCTTTTGAAAGAAAACCTGATTGTATAAGGAGTTTCATTGAGTATTTCAATAGTGGGTGGACTAAAGTTGGGGAATGTGATTCAATAAAGTTAGAAGCAGGCAGTCTTTTTGTTGGAGGGGATAAGGGATGAAAGACTCAGCAAGGTCGGTGGGGATGAGGCAGAGGATTTGCTGGATCAGCATGGTATACAATGAAAATGTTCAAAGCAATGCTTGAGGATGATTGGTATGCTAAATACAACACAACATATTCAACTGGTACATATTAAAATGTAAAAGGACTGTAGAGTTACAAAAGCTAATTGCACAACTTAATTCTAAACTTACAAAATCAAAAACAGTTACATACACTGAAAGAAGGTGACTTCTTCTTTTCACAGGATGGCACAGCATTGCTGCCTCACAGTGTCAGGGACCCGGATTCAATTCTGGCCTCGGGTCACTGTGTGTGTGGAGTTTGCACATTCTCCCCGTGTCTGCATGGGTTTCCTCCGGGTGCTCCGGTTTCCTCCCACAGTCCAAAGATGTGCGGGTTATGTTGATTGGTCATGCTAAAATTGCCCCTTAGGAGCAGGGTAAGTAAGTGGGGTTATGTGGATAGGGCTTGGGTGGGATTGTGTTTGGTGCAGACTCGATGGGCCAAATGGCTCCTTCTGCACTGTAGGAATTCTATGATTCTTTTAAACATCACAAGTTAAACTGCACTAATTTGAAGCACAAGGCTGAATGTTTTAACACTTCTTTTTCTTTGTAGAATGGGTATTTGAATTTGGAGAATGGTGCTGATAGGTTTTAATCGCCAGGGAGGTGGATTACAAAGAACAAAGAACAATACAGCACAGGAACAGGCCCTTCGGCCCTCCAAGCCCGCGCCGCTCCCCGGTCCAGGATTGAATCCTGAATCCAGGATCCCCGCCCAATTTTCCAGCCTATCTACATCCTAATATCCTATCCACCGAGCTGTCCCTCACAGCTACGATGCTTTGTTCATCACAACCTATTAACTCACCCCCACCCCCCCATTCCAGACCATGTGATCTCCAGGGAGAGGCGAAAACCCAGAGTGAAAACCCCAGGGCCAATATGGGGAAAAGAAATCTGGGAAATTCCTCACCGATCCCCTGAGGCGATCGAAACGAGTCCAGGAGATCACACTGGCCCTGATCAGAAAATGCTTCCCAACCCTATTCATTTCCACTTCTGCTTTACGAACACCATCTGAATTCCCTGCCCCCGAGACAGGTTCCCAACTATCCGCAGTCTCGCTCTGTACTGGCACCAGCAAGATGATCATAGAATGAAGCCTTGAAATGAGAAACAAAGAACAATTAGCCCGCGCCGCTCCCTTGTCCAAACTAGACCACTCTTTTGTATCCCTCCATTCCCACTCCGTTCATATAGCTGTCTAGATAAGTCTTAAACGTTCCCAGTGTGTCCGCCTCCACCACCTTGCCCGGCAACACATTCCAGGCCCCCACGACCCTCTGTGTAAAATATGTCCTTCTGATATCTGTGTTAAACCTCCCCCCCTTCACCTTGAACCTATGACCCCTCGTGAACGTCACCACCGACCCGGGGAAAAGCTTCCCACCGTTCACCCTATCTATGCCTTTCATAATTTTATACACCTCTATTAAGTCTCCCCTCATCCTCCGTCTTTCCAAGGAGAACAACCCCAGTTTCCCCAATCTCTCCTCATAACCAAGCCCTTGTTAAACTTTGTTGTTCAACTTTGACGTCTTGCATCACTGGCTCAGGGGTCATATGTTCTCTTCTTCCTTGTCAAGTGTGAATGTCATGCTGAGGGCCACGTCATGTGCTGAGCTAGTGTCCCAGATTTCAACATAAAACATAGTGGGTTGACATGTTTTGATTATTTGACTAATGCCCCCAAAACTAAACTACAAACCAACTCTAAATCAAAATTAAATTTTACATTTGAGATCACAAAATGATACTGCAAAAGAAGAATTGGCTTCAGATCTATAAACAATGGGCTGTTTCATTTAGGTGGCTATTAACAAGGAGCACAAAATGTAGAAAATAATTTGCATTTGTATATTAACTTACACAGCAAGTGAGGACACAATAAATAAGAGCAGGAATAAAGAATACAGCCACCTGAGCCTGACCACTATTCAATACGATGATGGCTGATCTTCAACTTCAACTCCAACTTCCTGCCTGCTCCCCATTTCCTTTGATTCCCTGACTGATTGGAAATATGTCATCTCAGCCTCAAATAATGATAGAGCATCCACAGCCTTCTGGAGTAAAGAATTCCAAAGATTCACAAACATTTGAACAAAGAAATTTATCTTCCAAACAATTGGACCCTTACCCTGCGACTGTATCCCTATGTTTTAGGTTTTGCAGCCAGTGGAAAAAAACATCTGTGTCTATCCTGTCAAACCACTTCCGAATCTTGTATGTTCCAATGCCTCTTGTTCTTCTAAATCTCCAAGATTATAGGCCCAATTTGCACAGCCTTTCATCATGGAACAACCCTCTCATCCCGGGAAACAACTTGGCGATTCTTGGTTGTACCATCTCCAAGGCAGTATATTCTTCCTTAAATATGGAAACCAAAACTGCAGACAGTACTCCAAGTGTAGCCTCACCAAATCCCAACTGTAACAAGACCTGTCTAATTTTGTACTCAAATCCTCCTGAAATCAAAACCAACAAAGCCCTTTGCCTTCCTAATTACTTTCTATATCTGCATGCTAACATTCTGTGTTCCTTTGGAAGAGTGCACCCACATCCCTCTGAACATCAACATTTAGAAGTTTAATTCTTAAAATAAAAATTCTACTTTCCTACTTTTACTTACAGAAACAAATAACCTCATGCTTCCCATTTGAGTAAAAGGAGGCACAGATTAGTGCAGATCGAGGAGGGACCCCCCTCCCACCCCACCACCACCCCAGCTGACATGCAGCGCACATGGTTTGATCAGTCGTGGAAGCTGCATGTACACCCGCCTGGAGCTGGGCTGATTGCAGTGGAAGTGGTAAGGGACTCAAATGGAGGTGGGGTGGGAAGGCTGACCACTATGGGCCTTCCTGTCTACAACTCACTTCCATTGGAGGTGGGAAGATGTTGAGTATCAGTCTCAACACCAACCTGCCAAATTCTCAGGCTCTCAGGCCCCGGGCGGAAGATTCCAGCCAACAGTTTTAGTTACGTGGAATCTTTTGTCTGCTATATGGCATAAGGAGTTAAAAATGATTCTTAGTCTATTTGCAAAAAAGAGACTTAAAAAATGTTCAATTATTTTCTTTAACCAGTGTTTTCTAATTCTACAAATCTACTAATTCAGAAAGTTGGGTATGTACAGAATTATTTCTCAAAGGAAAAATATACTTTAAACGAGCTAACTGTATTTCGCTCTCATGTTATCAGTTTTCTCATTGGGGAGGATGGGAATGTTTATGAAGGCCGAGGATGGACCAAAAGGGGAGCCCAAACCCGT
This sequence comes from Mustelus asterias, assembly GCF_964213995.1. NCBI lineage: Eukaryota > Metazoa > Chordata > Chondrichthyes > Carcharhiniformes > Triakidae > Mustelus > Mustelus asterias. The sequence goes on along the minus strand of NC_135801.1, from coordinate 112,851,788 downwards.
GGATACAATGATGTCAGCATCGGGATAAGCTTCATGGGAAACTTTACAAGTGAGTAACTATGTTTGAATATTTTGCCAAACAATTTGTGTTATATCAATGAAAACACTAAATATGCTCAACCTTGCTAAACTCCGTAAGAAGTCTCACAACACCAGGTTAAAGTCCAACAGGTTTATTTGGAATCACGAGCTTTTGGAGCGCTGCTCCTTCATCAGGTGGGTGGTATGCTCACCTGATGAAGGGGCAGCGCTCTGGAAGCTCGTGACTCCAAATAAACCCTGTTGGACTTTAATCTGGTGTTGTGAGACTTCGTACTGTGCCCACCCCAGTCCAATGCTGGCATCTCCACATCATTGCTAAACTCTGGTGAAATAATCCATTATTTCCCAGCAATTTCAAACTATCAATCACTTGTTCTGAATATCATACATCACAAATAAAAGCGTGTGTACTGGAAATGTGAAATAAAAACAGAAAATCCTCCCCGCTGACCCCCCACACACCAGGCCATCTGTCTCTTAAAGTTGCTACTTGTTATTGCAATCTCTCACGGCTACACTTTAATATCTAATGCATTGTCCTTCCCTTCAGCTCTGACGAGGAGCTTTGTCTACTTACAGATGCTGCCAGATCTCCTGAGATTTTTCAATATCGTCTGTTCTTGTTTCAGATTCTAGCTTCCGCAGTATTTTGTTTATTCCCAGCATTACATCCCTGTTTTTATATTCAATACCTCACCCAATAAAGAAAAGTATTCCATATGTGTTCTTGACCACCTTGTCCACCTGTCCTACCATTTTCAAGGACCTGTGGACATGCACTCCCAGGTTTCTCACTTCCTCAATTCCTCTTAATATTTTCCTGTTTATTGAGTATTCCCTTGCTTTGTTTGCCCTCCGCAAATACATTACCTCAGACAAATCCCCAGGGCCTGATGGAATCTATCCAAGGCTGCTCAGGGAGACGAGAGGTGAAATCGTTGGGCCTCTGACGCAAATCTTTGTCTCGTCACTGGACACATGTGAGGTCCCAGAGGATTGGACGATAGCTAATGTGGTCCCGTTATTTAAGAAGGGTAGGAAGGATAACCCGGGTAATTATAGGCCGGTGAGCTTGACGTCCGTGGTGGGGAAGTTGTTGGAGAAGATTCTTAAAGATAGGATGTATGCGCATTTAGAAAGGAATAAACTCATTCACGATAGTCAACATGGTTTTGTGAGAGGGAGGTCATGCTTCACTAACCTGGTGGTGTTTTTTGAAGAAGTGACCAAAATGGTTGACGAAGGAAGGGCCGTGGATGTTGTCTATATGGACTTTAGTAAAGCGTTTGACAAAGTCCCTCATGGTAGGCTGGTGAAAAAGGTTGGATCTCATGGGATAAAGGGGGAGGTGGCTAGATGGGTGGAGAACTGGCTTGGTCATAGAAGACAGAGGGTGGTAGTGGAAGGGTCTTTTTCCGGCTGGAGGCCTGTGACTAGTGGTGTACCGCAGGGCTCTGTATTGGGACCTCTGCTGTTTGTGATTTATATAAATGATCTGGAAGAAGGAGTAACTGGGGTGATCAGTAAGTTTGCGGACGACACAAAACTGGCAGGACTTGCAGATAGTGAGGAACATTGTCAGAGGCTACAGAAGGATATAGATAGGCTGGAAATTTGGGCAAGGAAATGGCAGATGGAGTTCAATCCTGATAAATGCGAAGTGATGCATTTTGGTGGGAATAATGTAGGGAGGAGCTACACGATAAATGGAAGAACCATAAAGGGTGTAGAGACGCAGAGGGACCTGGGTGTGCAAGTCCACAGATCTTTGAAGGTGACGTCACAGGTGGAGAAGGTGGTGAAGAAGGCATATGGCATGCTTGCCTTTATAGGACGGGGCATAGAGTATAAGAGTTGGGGTCTGATGTTGCAGATGTATAGAACGTTGGTTCAGCCGCATTTGGAATACTGCGTCCAGTTCTGGTCGCCACACTACCAGAAGGACGTGGAGGCTTTGGAGAGAGTACAGAGGAGGTTTACCAGGATGTTGCCTGGTATGGAGGGGCTTGGTTATGAGGAGAGATTGGGGAAACTGGGGTTGTTCTCCTTGGAAAGACGGAGGATGAGGGGAGACTTAATAGAGGTGTATAAAATTATGAAAGGCATAGATAGGGTGAACGGTGGGAAGCTTTTCCCCGGGTCGGTGGTGACGTTCACGAGGGGTCATAGGTTCAAGGTGAAGGGAGGGAGGTTTAACACAGATATCAGAAGGACATATTTCACACAGAGGGTCGTGGGGGCCTGGAATGTGTTGCCGGGCAAGGTGGTGGAGGCGGACACATTGGGAACGTTTAAGACTTATCTAGACAGCTATATGAACGGAGTGGGAATGGAGGGATACAAAAGAGTGGTCTAGTTTGGACCAGGGAGCGGCGCGGGCTAATTGTTCCTTGTTTCTCGTTTCAAGGCTTCATTCTATGATCATCTTGCTGGTGCCAGTACAGAGCGAGACTGCGGATAGTTGGGAACCTGTCTCGGGGGCAGGGAATTCATATGGTGTTCGTGGAAGTGGAAATGACTAGGGTTGGGAAGCATTTTCCGATCAGGGCCATTGTGATCTCCTGGACTCGTTTCGATCGCCTCAGGGGGTCGGAGAGGAATTTCCCAGAATTTTTTTCCCCATATTGGCCCTGGGGTTTTTCACTCTGGGTTTTCGCCTCTCCCTGGAGATCACATGGTCTGGAATGGGGGGGTGGGGGTGAGTTAATAGGTTGTAATGAACAAAGCATCGTAGCTGTGAGGGACAGCTCGGTGGATAGGATATTGGTATGTAGATAGGCTGGAAAATTGGGCGGGGATCCTGGATTCAGGATTCAATCCTGGACCGGGGAGCGGCGCGGGCTTGGAGGGCCGAAGGGCCTGTTCCTGTGCTGTATTGTTCTTTGTTCTTTGTTCTTTTCCAAATTGAATTCCATTTGCTACTTCACTGCCCACTCAACCAAACCATTGATATTATTCTGGATCAGCTATCCTCCTCACTATCAACTCCACGGCCAATTTTTGTTTAATCTGCACGTTTACCAATCATGCCAACCACATTTAATCCTAAATCATTAGTATAGACAACAAACGGCAAGGACCCTAAGACTGAGACCTGTGGAACACCACAGAAAACCACTTTCTATTTGCAAAAACATCCATCAACGTTACCCTTTGTTTCCTGTCATTGAGCCAATTTTGGATCTAACCTGCCACCTTCCCCTGTATCCCATGAGATCTCACCTTTCTGACCAGTCTGCCATGTGGGACCTTGTCAAATGCATTTACTGAAATCCATCTGGTCCTGCCGATTTACCCACTTTCAAGGATGCCAGTCTCTCCAGTACTTCCTGTCTCATTTTTCTTATTGTGTCTAATATTTCACACACCTCTCCTTTAATTAGAATGTCTGCAGTATCCCTCTCCTTAATGTGGATGGAGATATTGAGAACGCTGCCCACATCTTCTGAATCAACACACGGGTTATCATGTTCATCTCTGATAGGCCCCGCCTTTTCCTTAATTATTATCTTGCTCTTAATATATTGCTAAAACATCTTAGAATTTTCTTTGATTTTACCTGTCAATGTTTTTTCATATGCTCGCTTTGCTTTGTCTTGAGGAGTGTATATCTTACAGAGAAGGAGGTGCTGGAAGTCTTAAAGCGCATCAAAGTAGATAAATCCCTGGGATCTGATGAAGTGTATCCCAGGACATTGTGGGAGGCTAGGGAGGAAATTGCGGGTCCCCTAGCCGAGATATTTGAATCATCGATAGTCACGGGTGAGGTGCCTGAAGACTGGAGGGTGGCAAATGTTGTGCCTTTGTTTAAAAAGGGCTGCAGGGAAAAGCCTGGGAACTACAAGCCAGTGAGCCTCACATCTGTGGTGGGTAAATTGTTGGAAGGTATTTTGAGAGACAGGATCTACAGGCATTTAGAGACGCAAGGACTGATTAGGGACAGTCAGCATGGCTTTGTGAGTGGAAAATCATGTCTCACAAATTTGATTGAGTTTTTTGAAGGGGTAGCCAAGAAAGTAGATGAGGGCAGTGCAGTTGATGTTGTCTACATGGACTTTAGCAAGGCCTTTGACAAGGTACCACATGGTAGGTTGTTGCATAAGGTTAAATCTCACGGGATCCAGGGTGAGGTATCTAAATGGATACAAAATTGGCTTCTTGACAGAAGCCAGAGGGTGGTTGCAGAGGGTTGTTTTTCAAACTGGAGGCCTGTGACCAGTGGTGTGCCTCAGGGATCAGTGCTGGGTCCACTGTTATTTGTCATTTATATTAATGATTTGGATGAGAATATAGGAAGCATGGTTAGTAAGTTTGCAGATGACACCAAAATTGGTGGCATAGTGGACAGTGAAGAAAGTTATCTCCAATTGCAATGGGATCTTGTGGGCCAGTGGGCTGACGAATGGCAGATGAAGTTTAATTTAGATAAATGCGAGGTGATGCATTTTAGTCAATTGAACCAGGGCAGGACTTACTCAGTTAATGGTAGGATGTTAGGGAGAGTTACAGGACAAAGAGATCTAGGTACATGTTCATAGCTCCTTGAAAGTGGAGTCACAGGTGGACAGAGTGGTGAAGAAGGCATTCTGCATGCTTGGTTTCATTGGTCAGAACATTGAATACAGGAGATGGGACGTCTTGTTGAAGTTGTACAAGACATTGGTAAGGCTATACTTGGAATACTGTGTGCAACTCTGGCCACCCTATTATAGAAAGGATATTATTAAACTAGAAAAAGTGCAGAAAAGATTTACTAGGATGCTATCGGGACATGATGGATTGAGTTATAAGGAGAGGCTGGATAGACTGGGACTTTTTTCTCTGGAGCGTAGGAGGCTGAAGGGTAATCTTATAGAGGTCCATAAAATAATGAGGAGCACAGATCAGCTAGATAGTCAATATCTTTTCCCAAAGGTAGGGGAGTCTAAAACTAGAGGGCATAGGTTTAAGGTGGGAGGGCAGAGATCAAAAGTGTCCAGAGGGGCAATTTTTTCACGGAGGGTGGTGAGTGTCTGGAACAAGCTGCCAGAGGTAGTAGTAGAGGTGGGTACAATTTTGTCTTTTAAAAAGCATTTAGATAGTTACATGGGTATCGAGGGATATTGGCCAAATGCGGGCAATTGGGATTAGCTTAGGGGTTTTAAAAAAGAAAGGGCGGCATGGACAAGTTGGGCCGAAGGGCCTGTTTCCATGTTGTAAATCTCTATGACTCTATGACTTTATGCTTTTGCAATTTCATTTAACTTCACCCCTGTACTTTCTATACTCCCCTTGGCTATCTACAGTATTAACTCCTTTATGATTCATCTTTTGTGACTTGTCCCAGGATGAGCTAGACTTTTTGAACATCGGAATCTCATGTAACCACAAGCTGAGTTTACGATCCCACATCCTCTCCATCACAAACTCCAATGTCCATAAGATTCCCTGCCTCTGCCCAACCCTCAGCCTGTCATTATCACCTCCAGGTTCAACTAATCTCTTGAGCTTCGGTTGCTTTCCTATCCTTCACCTTCATTATTCTTAGCTCATCTAAAACTCTATTCCCCAACACAATTCGGAGCAACCTAATGGTGGCTTGTGTGCTGTATTTGCTCCTTTGAATGGTATAAGGCGTAAAGTGACCTAACCACCAGTGTTTAAAGGGGCCACTGCTGGCTGCTTAGAAAAAAGCAAGTTCCAGATATTTTAGAAATTTCCATTTGATTTTTCTCCCTGTTGCAACCAGTAAGAATGAGTTCTGAGGTGGTCAGAATGTGGGGCTTAACGCTGATGGTGTGTTATCAGTCTCAATGTGGGGCCTTCTCCCTGCCCATCTGTAATATCACAGCAAGACTGATAAGGGATAGAAATGTATGGAGAAGCATGATTAGCAACCAAAGATACAACATGAAGAGAGATACAAGACCAATAAGATGTGTCTTTTAGCACTGCAACTTTATGTGATTTTCGTTTATTTCAACTTTGATATAATTTGTGATTTAATTCAATTTTCTTCAAATGTAATTTGGATTTTATTATAAAGTCTCTGCGTTGTTGCAGGTGTTGTACCAAACAGCAAAGCACTGAATGCTGCCCAGAGTCTGATTGAATGTTCTGCTTCAAGAGGCTATCTGTCATCCACGTACACACTGAAGGGCCACAGGCAATTGAGACAAACTGATTGTCCTGGAAATGCACTCTACCAAGTCATTCAGACATGGCCTAGGTGGGGCTAATGAATGCTGTTTGCACTTTGATTGCTGCTTCCTCAAATCTGCCTAGCTGCTCTAGTTTGATCTTTGTGCTATTTCAGGACTTGACATACCTTGCATAAAGAAAGCTGGAAAAATACAAGGTTTCTGTGTTTGTATAACAGATTCTGCTCGCGTTAAAATCAATGCTAGGATAAGCATCCTTTTAAATGCACATGGCAATCCTTTGCAAGATCTGGCCAATGCTGACAAGCTTGCATCTGTTGCTTAGGGAAGAATGATTGATATAAGCTCTTTGTATTAATATTAGGTTAATATATTAAATGAAGTCATTGGCATTTCATTCTGCAAACTATTGCATCAAATAATCACAATAAATTTTGCTGAAAATATAAATCCAGAATGAGTGCGATGTCAGTATGTTTCGGTGTTGATTTGTGGTGAACGACTGGAAGGCCATCTGCTGGCTGGAATGGAACTACACCATCAAAGATTTTAAACAGAAGCAGACAGTTTTACATTCCTGACCCAGGCGTACAGACTGAAACCTGACAGCCTATGTCAGAACAATATGGATGGATTTAATTGTGAATTCTGACAAGAACACACCTGGGATTTTATTTGAAACTGTGCCTCATACTTAGTCTAATGTACGAGAGCCTTTCCCACAGCCTTTGTGAATCAAATAAAATAGCATGTTACCGCCTGCATGAGTGTAAGGAACGATCTTTGGTTTCTGCATTGGAGATGTTAGTACACACAACTGCTGTAGCAGATGAGATAATATGGTCTGTCACAGCTTGCCAATGCAGGACTGGGTCTTCCAGAACTCGATTACATCTGTTATTTCTTTCATTTCTCTCACTATTTCTTCTTTAATCTTGTCCTTTCTTCCACCTAATCAAAGAACATTCTTTCTCCCCTCCACCCCCACCTCCTCCTGGCTCTATTCCTTCTTATAAGCTGTCTAAATGCTGACAGAAAGTCATCTACCCACACATTAACCCTGCCTTCCTCTCATCATAGATCCTATCTGACCAGCAGTTTCTGTTTTTATTCAAGAGTCCAATGTTCCTGCTTCCCAATATTGACGATGATTGATCCATCAAACCATTGAGGCTGTAACTTCTAAACTGCCAGCGTCAGATTAAGGGGATGGCCCAAAATGTGCTGGGGAATCTCTCTCGGAACTTCACAGGAGCAAACTTCCTCTGGGCAACTGCACTATGCTGTGAACCACTCGGGAATGTGATTTCAATAGCTAACTTCGGATGATTCCGATAGGGTTACACTCATAGTTACCCAGAAAATGTTAGAAGAATTAAAACCTCTTCTGTCTTCTGGATAACTATTGTAAAGACCCAGACTACCCGCCACCCCCCGCCCCCAGGGGTCATCCCCCTCGGAGCAGGCACTCACACACTTGGACTAACCATCCCCTAGAGTATCCCCCGTCCTGAATGCCCCTCCACCCCACCCTCACGGGACTCCTCACTCCCAAAACATACTACACTACATCTGTCAAACCTTCACACCTGATTAGCTGGTGTTGCAGATGTTATTTTCTCCAGCCTAGAATGACGCGGAGGCATAAATGTTCAGAGCCACTGCGAATTTGATAATCATAGACAAGGATGTGTACATGTACCCTTGTGCTGGGCGGCAATTAATCCAGTAACAGTAACATGAGAACCATGAGAACTTCTTTGTAAAGTGGAACTTCTGCACACACAGCAACTTGATGAACTGTAAGACGTTCTGGGCATACACACTCACAGGCGTGGGTCCAGAGCTTCCTGCAAGGTGCGCTTCTATCGAGAACACTGAAGCTTGTAGAATGCTGGAGCTCCGCTGTTCCTGACCTGTTCATTCATCCTCCTTTTCCAACCAGAATGTCGGTAAAATGAGCAAACTCACTGAGACCAATCAGAAGTTTGCAAGAAATGTCATGCCAAAAACCCTTCTGCTAACTCATTATTGCCAATTCCAGCAGTCAAATGTCCCAGAAAAGTGCAAAAGCAGGGCACAGTCTAAATAAACTAGCCACCATAGAAGCTGAAGCCCTGTTTCAATATCACCAGGAAATGGCACCTTCCAGATTGATCCCAATCACGATTGTGACTGATTTAGAATCTGGTGAATAGAACACCAGGCTAGGCAAACATGTCTGGGTGCTTAATAGTGGCAAGACCTTCAATAAGGTGCTTTAATTGGCAATCTCAGATTAGAAACTGCCTCACTGGACGCAGTCCCAGTTCAAAGCTATGATGGACAAATTGTGTGAGTGAAAGGTGGCAGATCACAAATAAAAACAGAAAATGCTGGAAAAACTCAGCAGGACTGGCAACAACTGCGGAGAGAGCAACAGATCGGGATTTGCCGGCCCGGACCCTTCCCAGGTGGACTGAAAATTTGACGACTCAGCAAAATGTGCATTGACTTTTGGTGGGAATTTGGTGGAAATGAGACGATCAAGGCCAGAACTATAATCTTGAGTCTAATATGATTCTCTGCAGAAGTCACGTGAGATTACGACTGGACTTTCAGTGTCTTGGTCCTTTACTCGTTGGAATTTAGAAGGCTGAGGGGGGATCTTATAGAGACCTATAAGATAATGAAGGGGCTGGATAGGGTAGAGGTGGAGAGATTCTTTCCACTTAGAAAGGAAGCTAGAACTGGAGGGCACAGCCTCAAAATAAAGGGGGGTCAGTTTAGGACAGAGTTGAGGAGGAACTTCTTCTCTCAGAGAGTGGTGAATCTCTGGAATTCTCTGCCCACTGAAGTGGTGGAGGCTACCTCGTTGAATATGTTTAAATCACGGATAGATGGATTCCTGATCGGTAAGGGAATTAGGGGTTATAGGGATCAGGCGGGTAAGTGGAACTGATCCACTTCAGATCAGCCATGATCTTATTGAATGGCGGGGCAGGCTCGAGGGGCTAGATGGCCTACTCCTGCTCCTATTTCTTATGTTCTTATGTTTATTGGAAACGAAACATGGGCTCACAAGTTGAGATTCTCCTCACTTTTTATAGGCAAGTGTGGTGGAAAATGTGTGTGGTGGGGGTGTGTTACAGATTGCTCAGGGAGTCTGAGCTACTGGGGCAACTTACATTTTCACATGCATGCTGTGGTCTGGAGCTGTGGATAGTGATGGTAGGCGCTTCAACTTTCTTTTCATGGCAAGGCTGACCAGGAATTTCTCCCGCTGTTACTGCCTGCCATTGGCGCGTGTTGACAGGATTTGCAGGTTGATTGGCTGTTTGGCTGCATTAGGAGCCTTCCATGACCAGCAAGTCCCCAGGATGGGACTCAAACCCAGAACTTCTGGCTGAGAGGCAGGGACGCCACCTATTGTGCCACAGGTCCTCCATAGCAAATGGAAATACAAAGCTCCAAAAACAGTAAACGAGATAAATTATCAATTTATTTGTTTAAAGATAATTAAAGCCTGGTATTGGCTATGCTAGAATACGATTTATCCCACTATATATTGTCATATTGTCAAAACCACACAGAGTAAAAGAGTTCGAGAGGGCAGTGGAGATGCAGGGTACGAGTGAGTGGAGGTAACACAGGGTAAAAGAGCACAAGGGAAGTAGCCAGTTTGTGGCTCCGGAGCAGACCAACTGTGTTCTGAGCAAATCAAAGTGTGGCACCCCAGGGAAACAGGTAAGTGATTACAAAGAACAAGAACAAAGAACAATACAGCACAGGAACAGGCCCTTCGGCCCGCCAAGCCCGTGCCGCTCCCTGGTCCAAACTAGACCATTCTTTTGTATCCCTCCATTCCCACTCCGTTCATGTGGCTATCTAGATAAGTCTTAAACGTTCCCAGTGTGTCCTCCTCCACCACCTTGCCTGGCAGCACATTCCAGGCCCCCACCACCCTCTGTGTAAAATATGTCCTTCTGATATCTGTGTTAAACCTTCCCCCCTTCACCTTGAACCTATGACCCCTCGTGAACGTCACCACCGACCTGGGGAAAAGCTTCCCACTGTTCACCCTATCTATGCCTTTCATAATTTTATACACCTCTATTAAGTCTCCCCTCATCCTCCGTCTTTCCAGGGAGAACAACCCCAGTTTACCCAATCTCTCCTCATAACTAAGCCCCTCCATACCAGGCAACATCCTGGTAAACCTCCTCTGTACTCTCTCCAAAGCCTCCACGTCCTTCTGGTAGTGTGGCGACCAGAACTGGACGCAGTATTCCAAATGCGGCTGAACCAATGTTCTATACAACTGCAACATCAGACCCCAACTTTTATACTCTATGCCCCGTCCTATAAAGGCAAGCATGCCATATGCCTTCTTCACCACCTTCTCCACCTGTGACGCCACCTTCAAGGATCTGTGGACTTGCACACCCAGGTCCCTCTGCGTATCTACACCCTTTATGGTTGTGCCATTTATCGTATAGCTCCTCCCTACATTATTTCTACCAAAATGCATCACTTCGCTTTTATCAGGATTGAACTCCATCTGCCATTTCTTTGCCCAAATTTCCAGCCTATCTATATCCTTCTGTAGCCTCTGACAATGCTCCTCACTATCTGCAAGTCCTGCCAATTTTGTGTCGTCCGCAAACTTACTGATCACCCCAGTTACACCTTCTTCCAGATCATTTATATAAATCACAAACAGCAGAGGTCCCAATACAGAGCCCTGCGGAACACCACTAGTCGCAGGCATCCAGCCGGAAAAAGACCCTTCCACTACTACCCTCTGTCTTCTGTGACCAAGATGTGGAGATGCTGGCGTTGGACTAGGGTAAACACAGTAAGAAGTTTAACAACACCAGGTTAAAGTCCAACAGGTTTATTTGGTAGCAAAAGCCACACAAGCTTTCGGAGCTCTAAGCCCCTTCTTCAGGTGAGTGGGAATTCTGTTCACAAACAGAGCATATAAAGACACAGACTCAATTTACATGAATAATGGTTGGAATGCGAATACTTACAACTAATCAAGTCTTTAAGAAACAAAACAATGTGAGTGGAGAGAGCATCAAGACAGGCTAAAAAGATGTGTATTTAACCTGGTGTTGTTAAACTTCTTATTCTGTGACCAAGCCAGTTCTCCACCCATCTAGCCACCTCCCCCTTTATCCCATGAGATCCAACCTTTTGCACCAGCCTACCATGAGGGACTTTGTCAAACGCTTTACTAAAGTCCATATAGACGACATCCACGGCCCTTCCCTCGTCAACCATTCTCGTCACTTCTTCAAAAAACTCCACCAGGTTAATGAGGCATGACCTCTCTCTCACAAAACCATGCTGACTATCGTTAATGAGTTTATTCCTTTCTAAATGCGCATACATCCTATCTCTAAGAATCCTCTCCAACAACTTCCCCACCACGGACGTCAAGCTCACCGGCCTATAATTACCCGGGTTATCCTTCCTACTCTTCTTAAATAACGGGACCACATTAGCTATCCTCCAATCCTCTGGGACCTCACCTGTGTCCAGTGACGAGACAAAAGATTTGCGTCAGAGGCCCAGCGATTTCATCTCTTGTCTCCCTGAGCAGCCTTGGATAGATTCCATCAGGCCCTGGGGATTTGTCAGTCTTTATATTCTCTAACAAACCTAACACTTCCTCCCTTGTAATGGAGATTTTCTCCAACGGTTCAACACTCCCCTCCGAGACATTCCCAGTCAACACATCCCTCTCCTTTATGAATACCGACGCAAAGTATTCATTTAGGATCTCCCCTACTTCTTTGGGCTCTGAGCATAATTCCCCAATTTTGTTCCTGAGAGGTCCGATTTTTTCCCTGACAACCCTTTTGTTCCTAACGTATGAATAAAATGCCTTGGGATTCTCCTTAATCCTGTCTGCCAAGGACATTTCGTGACCTCTTTTTGCCCTTCTAATTCCCCGTTTGAGTTCTTTCCTACTTTCTTTGTACCCCTCCAGAGCTCCCTCCGTTTTTAGCTGCCTGGACCTAACATACGCCTCTCTTTTCTTTTTGACCAGTCCCTCAATTTCCCTGGTTATCCACGGTTCTCGAATCCTACCCTTCCTATCCTTTTTTACAGGCACATGCCTGTCCTGTAGCCCTAACAACTGTTCCTTAAAAGACTCCCACATGCCAGATGTGGATTTACCCTCAAACAGCCTCTCCCAATCAAGAGCTGCCAATTTCTGCCTAATCCTACTAAAGTTAGCCTTCCCCCAATCCAACACCTTACTCTTGGGACACCACTCATCCTTTTCCATCACAATCCTAAAGCTAACAGAATTGTGGTCACTATTTGCCACATGTTCTCCTACTGAAACTTTGAAGACCTGACCGGGCTCATTCCCCAGTACTAGGTCCAGTATAGCCCCCTCTCTAGTCGGGCTATCTACATATTGTTCCAAAGAACCCTCCTGTACGCATTTTACAAATTCCTCCCCATTCAGAGTCCCAGCTCTCAGCGATTTCCAGTCTATACCAGGGAAATTGAAGTCTCCCATGACAACAACCCTATTTTTCCTGCACCTATCCAGTATCTCCTGACATATCCGTTCTTCCACTTCCCTTGGGCTGTTGGGGGGCCTGTAGTATACCCTCAACATAGTGACTGCGCCCTTCCTGTTTCTAAGCTCCACCCAGAGTGACTCGTTACACGACCCCTCTGAATTGTCCTCCCTCTGCACCGCTGTAATGTGCTCTCCAACTAATACTGCTACTCCATCTCTTTTGGCCCCTCCTCTGTCTCGCCTAAAACACTTGTACCCCGGAATATTCAGCTGCCAGTCCTGTCCCTCTTTCAACCAAGTCTCTGTCACCGCAACCACATCCAAATTCCTTGTGAGCATTAAGGCCCTAGGTTCGTCTTTCTTACCTGCTACGCTCCTTGCATTGAAGTATAAGCACTCCAGACCTCCAGGCCCAGTGAGGTCATCCTCCCCCAGAGTGCTCTTCTTCTTTGCCAGCCTTGTCCCAGCCCCAAGCTCGTCCCCAGCCTCTACACTTGTAGACCTAATATTTTGATCCCCACCCCCCTGCCATACTAGTTTAAACCCCCCCGAACTGCACTAGCAAAACTCCCAGCCAGGATATTCGTGCCCTTCCAACTTAGTTGTGACCCGTCCTTCTTGTACAGGTGCCATCCTCTCCTGAAAACTTCCCATTGATCTAGGAAAATGAAGCCCTCCCTCCTGGACCAGTCCTTTAGCCAAGCATTCAATTGTACTAACTCCCTATTCTTAGCCTCACTGGCACGAGGCATTGGGAGCAGCCCAGAGATGGCCACCCTGGAGGCCCTACTTTTTAGTCTATTTCCCAACTCCCTGAATTGCTCTTGAAGGATCCCCCTGCTCTTCCTATCTACGTCATTTGCACCAATGTGTACAATGACATCCGTTTCTTTATCTTCCCCATTTAAGATGCCTCCTATCCGCTTGGAGACATCCATTACCCCAGCACCAGGTAGGCAGACTACCATCCTGGAGTCCCGTTCGCACCCACAGAATCGCCTGCCCGTGCCTCTAACTGACGCATCCCCCACCGCTATTGCTCTCCTAACCCCTCTCTTTCCTTTCCGGGCCACAGAGCCTGACTCTGTGCCAGTGACCTGGTCACTGTGGCTTACCCCTGGAGAGTCATCCTCCTCCACACTATCCAAAACAATATACTTGTTTTGGAGTGGGACAACCACAGGTGACCCCCTCCACTAATTGCTCACTCCCCTCCCCTCTCACACCTGTCACCGAGCCCTTCCTATTATGAGAGACAGCCACTGGAATACACTCTGGTACGTTACCCTTCTGACCTTTACTCCTCCTAACTGTGACCCACGTGTCTTCCTCCCGATGCCCCGGTGTAACTAGTACCTTATAACTCAATTATTCTCTCATTCTCCCTGACTAGACTAAGGTCAGCAATCTGCAGTGAGAATTTTTCTCATTTCTCTTCTGGAATCTGGGTAATTTATTAATGATTGTAAGGGATAGTAAGGTTTACTAGCGGGACTAATAATTATTAGAAGTAGTAGGGTTTATTAATTAAGAAAAATAAATTAGCGCATAATACATTTGATAGCCAGGTGGTGTGTTGCAGCTGTTGTATGTGGTGCTGATGGATGCCAGTGTGATCCAGAGCAAACATATCTGCTTAAGTGTCCATGGTTCCAGAAACTTCAGTTAATAGTCAATGAACTGGAGGCCAAGCTATAGACACTGATGCATCAGGGAAAGGGCAAGTTACCTGGACACTTTGTTTCAGAAAGCAGTCATACCCTTTAGCATAGGGTCATCCAAATTGGTCTGTGGTCAGGGACAGGGACTGAGGCAGGTAAGGGAATAGAGAAAATAGAAGTGGAGGAACCTTAGCCCTTGAAATTGCCCAACCTGCTTGCAGTTCTTGCAGCTTGTAAGGTTGAGAGCGGGGACTGCAAGTTGGATGAGCAAATTGAGCATGGCACCATGCTACAAGAAGCCATTCTAGCAGAGGGTGTTAATAGGAATGTGGTGGTTGTCAGGGAAGTACAGTCAGGAGGACAGACATAGTTCTCTGCAGTTCCAGGGTGAGTCCAGAGGTTTGACAAAGGGTCATCTGGATTCGAAACGTCAGCTCTTTTCTCTCCCTACAGATGCTGCCAGACCTGCTGAGATTTTCCAGCATTTTCTCTTTTGGCTATATATATATATATATATATATATTTTCTGATGAAGGAAATGTTTAAAATACAGCTTTTTCTGCAGGCACCAGATGTGTCTGAAAAACATACAGATGCTGGGAGAGCAGGATAATTACTCATTTTAACCTTGCACTGTTTAACTAAGGATAGAGCTGATGGATTTTTGTTTATAGATGGAGATTTCCCCTGGGGTTTTGATTAAAGGAATGGATGGTGGGTTTAGATATACAGGATCATGTGATGTAGTTAATGGGAGGAGCTAGGTATGTAGCAGAAGAAACAGATTTTCAGTTCTGGCTGGGAATTGCTTGAAGACAGGTTTTCTGTAAGCTGCTGAAATTCAATCTCTCTCTCGAAGCTTCAAGACTGCCTACACTCAGCAAGTATAGTTATGGGTACCAACTGTAGCTAAAGTGGCATCGTAAAGCTACAAGTGGATGTTGCTTATTTGGAACTGAAAGTGATAAGTTAGAAAATAAAGCTGTTTCTTTTCATTTTTAAATATTATTCAACTGTTAATAGTTAAACTGCTTTATGTTAGAGTTATTAAACTAGTAACAGTTGAATAATATTTAAAAATGAAAAGAAACAGCTTTAATTTCTAACTCATCACTGTTTCAGTTCCAAATAAGCAACACCCACTTGCAGCTTTACGATGCCACTTTAATTATACTTGCTGAGTGTAGGCAGTCTTGAAGCTTCTAGAGATTGAATTTCAGCAGCTTACAGAAAACCTGTCTTCAAGCAATTCCCAGCCAGAACTGAAAATCTGTTTCTCTGCGACATACCTAGCTCCTCCCATTAACTACATCACATGATCCTGCATATCTAAACCCACCATCCATTCCTTTAATCAAAACCCCAAGGGAAATCTTCACCTATAAACAAAAATCCATTAGCTCTATCCTAAGTAAACAGTACAAGGCTAAAGTAAGTAATTATCCTGCTCTCCCAGCATCTGAGCTAAATGTTTTTCAGACACATCTGGTACCTGCAGAAAAAGCCGTATTTTAAACATTTTCTTAAACAGAAAATTTTTATAGGTACCCAAAAGAGAAAATGCTGGAAAACCTCATCTGGGCTGACAGCTCCTGTGGAGAGAATGAAGCCAAAGTTTTGAGTCAGGATGACCCTTCAACTGAGCTTTATTAAATAAAGTTGTTTTTTCTTTAAAAGCTCCCTAATTGGTCTGTTGAATTACTTCTGTAGCGAAGCATCATATTCTCACATTTATGCCAAAATAGAAAAACTGTTGGGGTTTAGTCTGGCTACCTTGGGGCTTTGGTCCAGTATCTTCACAATGGGAACACCACCATCATCAATCCTATTTGGGAAAATATCACTGTTCAATCACTTGCCTGGTGAAAACAATGGAACTACTTTCCACCAGCGAAGGATGTACCTATAGCACATGGATTGCTTTGGTTAAAGGGTGGTGACTACACCATCTTCTCATGGGCAATTACAGATGGGCAATAAAAATACTGGCTTTGCCAGCAATGCACATTCTATGAATGAATGAATGAATAAGACATTTCTACCAACCTACATACTGAAGTGTGAAAGTTTTGCCTGTTGATTTTGCAGTAATTTCATCACCTTCATTTCCATAAAATCTCTCCTTCACCCGATTTTCATTTACTATCACTGATGTGTAGGTACCAATGGCGTAGCACTCATTTGTGGTAGTGTCATCATCAGCTTTTGAGATAATCCATTGCAAGAGCATCTAACTTCAAAATACCTTTGTAAATCATATTCTTGCACAGGGTGCCTCATCTAGAACCATAGAAGTTATGGCTAAGGAAGAGGCCATTCAGCCCATCATGTCTGCAACTGGCCATACAAGATGAAAATATTCCACCTTTCCAGCTAGTCCAGTCTTGCTCAGTGCAGTGATCCAAACACCGTTAAGGCAGCTGTGGTGTTAACAATGCAATTCTCTATTCTATCGTGTCTATCAAATGTTTTTATTGTCTGCTCTATAGTAAGGGTGGCATACCAAATGCAATTGAGCAGGGCTGCTTAGTTCTACAGGATGTGTCCAGCACTGAGCAATCAAGATCCCACACTTCTTGCATTCAAGTCTGCAGTTATGGCTGTTATCAAACCTGCTGCTGGCAGATGCCCATCACCACATTGCTTTATTTAATCTCCCTCAACAAGGGAAAAACCAGCATAGAAATTATTTGAATTATGCTGATTACAAGTTGATGTATTCTCCAATTTCTGAGTTTAGTATTAGTCAACATGACTGGAATTCATTCATGAGAAAGCAGCAAACTCATCACACCTTAAGATACTGGGAAGATTTCATAGTAGTTAGGATCCTTGGATATCCTGAAGCTCTAAATTTGAATCCCCGTACAGAATGGTCAAATTGTGTGGTTGCTCGGTCTTGCCTCTAACCTTTAGCTGTCCTGGCATTGGCAGCCCTTTTGATAGTAAGATTACCTGAAGTATTGGTATTCCAACAATGGAAGCATATAAGCTCTTTCGCAAGTTGACTGCAAGATGAGATTTACCAAGAGCCTGTTATTCAGCCCCAACATCCTGCAAGAGTGCAATTATCTTCAAATTCCCTTTCAGAATGAAGGAATTCAATGCTCCACGATCCAGGTTCAGTTAGATACTCCCTCCTGTGTTTGAAGACGGAATTGGGAGTTGAGGGAGGAAGTTGCAAAGATCTTAGTGACCAACATTTCCAGGATTAATTTATTTGTAATTTTAGAAAAAAAATGGAGTTTAGTAAAGTATTTAACAATAAGCCAACGAAATGTGTTAGGGAACATTAGGTTTCTGTAAGCAAAGGAGGAATAATGAGTCAAGGTGGCTTTTACTTTCCCAAGGTTAGGATGTCATTCCTGACACTATCCAATTCTTTCACTTCCCCATCATCTTACTGTATGGAGTAGTTGGATTTTTAGTTACAGATTTCAAGAGGTAATGAAAGAATCTACCAGTCACTTTCAGTGACTATCAGCATAAATAATGATATAGAAAGATCATCCAGTTCTGACTTAAATGAAAGAAAATAGTTTCATCTTTTAAACTACCCCCACCCTCCCTGACCTAAACAATACTTGGCATAAAAATCAGAAGATCTGACAAGCCCCAGTGGCAAGAGTTACATTCCAATATAGCAATTGCATTAAATCAGAGCAACTTAATTTTCATTAAGATAATTTAAACAAATGTACAATTTACAATGGTTCTGATCAAGACTATATTCGCCAGTTGTTACTTTCCTTTTTCATTGTTGATAGAATGCCAGAATGTATATGAACAGTTACAAACCAGTTGGTCAGAAACCTTCCTCTGTTCTATAGAAATAGATTTCAATAATACAATGTGAAATTGTTTTCCAATGTCAAGAACTTTATTTTTCCCCCCAAACAAGATGATTCTTGCATTTTTTTTTTAAACAAGTTCATTAACATTACAAAAGTTACATAGCAGAGCAAAAAATTAAATATTGAAAGCAATAGATGACCATTTATTTACATTTGAGTATTATCTACTCCAAGCTATTGGCACAAAAATAACCCACATTCAACAAACAAAATCATAATCTCAAAAATGAGTTTAAATTATAGGCACTATTTTTTATATATAAAATTAAGAATTCCACACTTCGAGTGAAAGCAAGTTTATTTTGCCCACAGAATTTTAGTTCAATGTTGTTTGTGTGTCACATTTGTGATTAGTTCCTCCAAACTAAATCACTGTGGGATAACATGCCTTTAATTTTACTGATTAATTTATTCTTAAAATTACCATAAGGTTTTATTTTTGTCCAATTGTGTCTCATGGTACTGCAGTGTGCAAGTGTATACTTGTGTATGTATAATGTGTTAAAACAAAGTTTTCCATTAAAAACAAAAGAATCCCACTATTGTGCACTGTCAACATTCATAGCAATTTTCTGAAGGAAGTTCCACAACTTGGAATGGGTTTGTGGTTACGTCACTTCACTCCCACAAGGTGCTGCTTAGAAGATTTTTCCAGCCTTCATTCTACATTAAGTTTTCGAACATAACATCCCTCCTGTGGAAAGGACTAATCCAACCTCCAACTTTTGAAAAGACCGTTTACCTCAACACGAATTTAGAAATAATATAATTTGTAATGAAACCACATGTTTAATTTGGAATTAATTAATTTGGAACTACACTGCCCATTCGCTGGGCTACTTTTTAGATAGTAAAAGGCAATTTGGAAAGTATATAATAAATATTTTTTCCTCATTTAGGAAATTACTTAACAGAGGGCAAAGAAGTTTCATAGGTATATATTTAAAATATATTGACAGTAAACAGCTGTTATGCAGGATTACATTTGAACAAGTTCTTTCCCCTCAACACATGACTATATTTTCAAGTCCAGAGATTTTCAGATCTATCCAACTTGTAGAATTGAGATGACGTGACAACTTTACTTCAGTTGGCCATTTAGGTTGGTAAACAAATGTGTAAAAATCAACATTCAACTCACCCACTATTTGTTCACATGGTATCACATGTTCACTCCACACTAACTGCAAACCCAATCATCTGTAACCCATGCCCATCTCTCTTCACTATTCACTCAGTCATCCTATTCATCTGTTCATCCTTCATCCCACATCCGTCTCATTCATTCACTGTCTACTCACTCATAACTTTCATATTTACCACACTCTTTCACTGACCACCTCTTCCTAACACACCATTTGTTATTGGCTCCATGAATATTAAGGGCATTTGGAAAGGCTTTCTTCTAAATTTGCAAGGAATATTTCCTGTAAACAAATCCAAAAATACTTTTTTTTGAACAATTAGCCTATGATTAACATGAATGTCAATTCAAGCTATTTTATGGCATCACCTGCAAATTAAACTTAAAACATACTACTCATGTAGTATGAAAATATACTTAAGTGTAAACTCAATCTTTCATAATATACACAAGTGTAGTGATGTCGTTGAACACTGTAATTACTGGATATAGTACCTACCAGGCTGCAGTATTTATTGAACAGCTCCAAGCAACTGTGTTTGTATAACAGGATATGAGTGCATAGATAGAACCATGTTGCATTATTTTTTAAGCACTGTGGTGTGATCGGATTACAACTTGAATGGACCAAGTTTTCACTGCCTACCCTTTAAGGAAACATAAGTTACCAAAACAGACATGTCCTATTAATGCGCTGCATGCTGAAAACCTGGCTGCACATTAAAGCCACTCTTTCCTGAGCCAGTGCTGTACAATTTGACAAAAGCAATTGTGTAAAACACACTTGACACTAAGCCCTTTGGCAATTAAACAACAATTGTCAACTGCAAAAAAAAAACAGATACTGAAGGTTTCCCTACCAATATTTTTTCTTGATGTGGGCAAAAGTTAAACAAAGTGTCTCACTTACAATATACACTCAACTTTCAACTTAAGCCATTTATCCACATGTATCTTATCTGCACAAAGCACCATTCAGGTTACAACTCGTCTTTTCCTACTAAATTTTCAGTCCGTTATAAAGTACAACAGGTCACAACTCCAGTGATCACCCGCAGAGCGTCAAAAATTACATTAACTTGCCCATAATACATTTAAGCTTTTACAATGAAAACTTATTGGTGCAATATTAATTTTAAGTGAGCAAAAAATTGTGAAGCTAACATTTTAGTGTGACATTACTGTTGGGTGTTAAAATAAATTGCGACAAATTAAAATAACGCTCTCCAACCCCTTCCCCAAAGTTTCACAAATAAAATTAGAAAAATGTGTTATCGTCTTGTATGTCACTCAAGGTATTCAGAACTGTAACACTTGGGATTCTTTTCCTTTATGTCCTGAAATAAATCAGACTGCAGTGGGCTGTGGATTGTTGTGACGCTATCTGCCCATGATAATGGAATTGTGCCCTGCTTTACTTCCAGAACATCAAATTTGTAACTGGTACAATATCTGATTTGTACAAAACAGGATTCCACAATTAGTCTTTTAGCGACTATTCTAAAGTCTCAACAATGTTAGTTATCCATTTCCCCCTACCAATGGTTGTTGCAAGCTTTTTCTTTGGCATTTTTGGGATTGTGTCCAGACTTCTTTTTTTGAATGACGACAAATTGCTCATAAGCATCAAAACAATGGACAGTCATGGAAAAACTGATTGTACATGTATGAAAAAGTCTGATGTTTAATGTCAATAAAGTGCTACTCCATGATCTCCACCAATTTGTGCTGATTTATGGCAGAGAACTGGATTTTCTCAAATCCTACTAAATCTCTCTGAACAGTCTTTAAGTAAAAAGTCCTTTTGTTTCAGGAATAGTAGCGGAGCAAGCTTCAGACTCTTACGTAATCAGTTCAATAGCAACCATCTTTCCAGCTTTCATCTCTAATGCTGCCATAAGTCTTCGGAGTTGGCAATGACCTGGAAGTCAAGTTATAAGAGAAATTAATACACTTGACAACACACTTATTGTACTTTGATTGCAATTTAACAGTTGCACAGCTTTAAATCATTTAATTCTGTTACATAATTTACATAATAAACAATGGGAAAACAAAGCTGATACTAAACATTCAAATCAACACCTTATATTTCCATCATAAACATTATGTATGAAGTGGCTAGTGGGCATAACTTAACCCTTCATTGAATAGTCACTTTGACGTAAAGAGTTGTAGGAGGCTCTGGACATTGTAAAACAGGAATATCTAAATTCTGTTAGCCATGTATTAAATTTAAATCCATGCTTCTGTCAAATTTATAGTCCAAGTTCCTCATACAAATAGATATTAATCTCAGATTATAACCATAGCTAAGAAAAACCGTTGCCCAAATCTCTACGGCTGCAAAATTCTAAAACAAACCAACATATGAAAAATATAAATTGCCTGATCTTTTGAGATCTGCTGTGAATCTTCCTGAATGTTAATTTACAAATTCTTATTGAATGGCAAATATGTATTATGTTTAGAAACCAATGCATGACATTGTGAAATTTGGTGGTATTTTATTAAATCTACATTATTAGCAACATTTGTTCAAAGCTAAATAACTTTACACAGAAAATGAGGATACAGCTTACCCTAGGTCAGCTGAAGCAGTTAAAGGCAGTTCAATCAACAGTTAGTCCTTAACTCTGCCAGCTTCAGATATGCCTTAAGAGAACTCACCATTCAACCAGCGAAAAGTACCCAATTGGACAGCGCTTACAGACAGCGGACAACTACAGAAGAACCTCCAAATCTATTCCAAGCCACCAGACCTGGTTGTATCTAGTTTTTTTGAGAGTGACTAAGATTCTGTTATTACTGTTTTGGTACTAAATGATCCTTATCTTTATTTGAACAGCATTTCATTCGAACCATCCTTTAATTAAAATTGTTACTGGTTTAGTTAAAGTTCCCGGGTTGGTTGAATAAAATAAGTTGTTAATTATTCACTTAAAGCCACCTTTAGAAGGAGCACTGTGTACAGTTCTGGCCGCCCTATCGCAGAAAGGACATTATTAAGCTAGAAAGAGTGCAGGAAAGATTTACTAGGATGCTACCGGGACTTGATGGTTTGAGTTATAAAGAGAGTCTGAATAGACTGAGAATTTTTTTCTCTGGAGCGTAGGAGGCTGAGGGGTGATCTTATAGAGGTCTATAAAATGATGGGGGGCAGAGGTCAGCTAGATAGTCAACATATTTTCCCAAAGGTAGGGGAGTCTAAAACTAGAGGGCATAGGTTTAAGGTGAGAGGGGAGAGATACAAAAGGGTCCAGAGGGGCAATTTTTTCACACAGAGGGTGGTGAGTGTCTGGAACAAGCTGGCAGAGGTAGTGGTTGAGACGGGTACAATTTTGTCTTTTGAAAAGCGTTTAGATAGTTACGTGGGTAAGATGGGTATAGAGGGATATGGGCCAAAGGCGGGCAATTGGGGCTAGCTTAGTGGTTTAGAAAAAAAGGGCCGGCATGGACAAGTTGGGCCGAAGGGCCTGTTTCCATTCTGTAAACCTCTATGACTCTAGGTTATACTTATTGACAGTGGACACACTCAAAAATTGGGCAAATCAATACAAGATTGTGGACCTTCATATATATGGAAGTCGAATTTCTGCACTAATTTAAAAATCAATGTGCGGCTACTGATGCCGTTAGACTAAATTCACTCTGGTTTTCATAATTATTTCTGCTACTTCAGGTGGGAGGAAGTAATGCTTTTGCCCCTATTAGTCTGTTTGCGAACAACATATCCCAAAAATTAAGGGAGAAATTTCAACAAAACTTGGGACCATATCCTATCAGTTTAAAGGATCAAGTAATATTGGGAGAGAAGAGTGAATTGTCTTCTTTTAAAAATAATGTTGTGGGTTGTTTTATCTAGGAGGCCGATTGTTTAGAATATTAGATTGTCTCAAATGCTGTGGTGGAATTTGTCACAATTGTCAAAATGTGAACAGAGTTGGCAGAGTGGGTTGTTGTGTGTTGCCTGAAGCCATCTCAGTGGGATGGAAGCTCTTAATGCAAAAATGTATTTTATCCCCATGATTTGATGACACAATCACACAAAATATCAAGTGGGCAGCATGCATATTTACATTCTTTGTGAAGGTTTTTTTCTCTGTCAACCATCTACCAATTCCATTCAGTGTGAATATGATACTTAAAACGGCATGTTGAGGGATGCACCCATTGGTTGAACTATGGACGTTCGACCCCCTCCTTCAGCATAACTGCAACGTGGGTGCTATTTCTTCACAAGTGCCCTTTGATCTCATCTGTTACATGGGATCTGAACATAGAACCACAGAATCCCTACAGTGCAGAAAGAGGTCATTCAGCACATGGAGTCTGCACCGGCTCTCCGAAAGTGATAGGCTGAGTATATGTAAAAGTATGGCTTTCAGGACCAGAGGAATCAGGGCATGTTGTACAATGCTCTCACTACAGAAGTGCAAATGTTGTGGATCACATTTAACATTGAAGGCATTCATTATATTGCTGTCTACAGGAGTTATAGGAACTGCATGTACTAACCAGAGCTGATCATTTTCTGTCAAAGTAATGGTAAACCTAATTATGCTTGCTGTAATTCTGGGACAACTACTATAGCAACTTCAAACAAGGCCAGCTGCATGATTAAATTTGGAAATCCAAAGGATACTGAGAGGGTTTTAGTGAAATTTGCATTGCGCCAACTGACTTGCCGCTGGACCGCATCGAATATCTATACTTACACGGTAGATATGATGGAACTTGCCACATGTCCATTTAATGACTTGATCTTTGGTAGGGAATCTTAACCTATGTGAACAATCTCATTTCCTTAGATTTAAATTGTAGGAAATTTTAAAGTAAAATCAGAAAAAAAAAACTTCTCCATTCTGTCCGTCTCTTTACTCAATCTTTCACTTTCTCTTCCCTATTTGACTTGAATTCACCCACTCTAATTTGAACTTCTTTTAGTTTTTGTATTGTTAAGTTTGTATTTTTTTCATTCATGCGGTGCGGGCCTCACTAGCAGGGCCAGGCTTTATTGCCCATCCCGGAGGGAATTTATCAACCACATTGCTGTGGGTCTAGAGTCACATAGTTCAGACCAGATAAGGATGACAGATCTCCTTCCCTAAAGGGCATTAGTGAACAAGATCAGTTTTTATGACAACTGACAATGGACTTTCATTTCAGATTTTTATTGAAATCTCACCATCAACAAAAAATTTAAAAGCTGAATATTCAAGGACAAGATTGAACCAATGGCAGGTGCAATTTTGCAGCAAATTATGACATTGCTTTTTACACAGCATTTGCAACCCAGAAACAGGTTGCTGAGCTCAGCCTATCTAGACAACCTTTTATGCTCCATGCAAGCTTCCGTCCAGTACTTAATCTAATGCTATCAAGTGTATCTTTCTATTCTTTTCACTCTCATGAACTAATCTCATTTCATCTAAATGCATCTATTTGTCTCAAGTATTTCCGGTGCTATAAAGTTCCACATTCTTAGCTTCTGGGTAAAGACGTTTCTCCTGAATTTCTTGTTGGATTTAGTGATTTTCTTAAAAACTATGACCCCTAGATTTGAATTCCCCACAGGCGGAAACATCCTCATGTCTATCTATCAAACTGCTTCTTAATTTTAAAAGACCTCTTTTAGGCCATACCTCAGCCTGCTCTTTTACAGAAAAAAGAGCGAATTCAGTTCAGTCTTTCCTGATATTTATAACCTCAGTTCTTGTATCATCTTTGTAACTCATTTTGCACTTTCAGTGACTCGATATCCTTTTTGTAATAAGACCAGGAGCTTTCCACACTGCAATTTTCAATGAAATGTTCACTCTGAATGAATAAAATGTTATTTTAAAAAGGACAAGATAAAGTGTGGATCAATGAGTTATACATTGTACTCTTGGGACCCAACTTCAAACCTTGCCTCCTCTAGTGCAATGCAAGTCGATTCTTTGAAGTGTAAGCAGTTTTGACCCTGTATCTTCTGGTGAATTTCAGAGATTTGCTTCAATTTTTTTGGAAAGACAGCTTTGACTTTCCCTGTAGTAGAGAGACTGCTTTCTCTCTGGAGTCTTGCTAAAAACATGTAAATTCCCCATATGTGAACCAAGACATTATTATAACCATGCTACATGACCATCAAGACTAGATAACTGTGCATGTCTTTAGAACAGAAATCAGAAACAAGAGCCAGAAGCATGCCTACTTTT
Source organism: Mustelus asterias (assembly GCF_964213995.1). Classification (NCBI taxonomy): domain Eukaryota; kingdom Metazoa; phylum Chordata; class Chondrichthyes; order Carcharhiniformes; family Triakidae; genus Mustelus; species Mustelus asterias. The sequence goes on along the minus strand of NC_135801.1, from coordinate 112,826,218 downwards.
CCGCTCTTTAGACCAAGGGCACAGGAACGAACTGTTGCGGCTCAGCTGTCCCCATTTGAGCCTAGTTAACTAGTTAGACTTAATTGGGAAACTTTTGACCTGTGTGGCTCATATGCACATTTTGCCAATTAAAATACAAGGGGAAATTCTCAAACTGCTCACAACTTGCTAATTTCAAAGCAGCCAGATAGTTGATAGGACGCATCTATCAGAAAATTCACTCCAAAAAATAGATTAAGGGGAATCAAAGATGGCGCTGGTGCAAGGGGAAGCATGATCCACAGGTGGCAAGATCCTTCTTGAAATCCGGCTGTTTGTTGAGGTCTGGAAAGAGGTTAATGTACATCAAGCAAGCTTTAAACATACCTGGAGGACAGTTGCAAAGAGAGAACTTCAAAAGTCTAGCTGGTAAAGGTTAGATTCCTTCCTGTGTGTGCTCAGCAGGGGAGGGGCTGTGGATTACAGCTGTCTGCAAACTCTGTTCTTTTTTCACCCAAGAAAGGATGAATTAAAGTGGGAAGCAGGAGCAACTGAGGTCCTGCTGTTATTTCTACTTTTGGATTGCTTTTTTTTGCAGCTAAAGCGCAATGAGGGGCATGTTGGGACTTGCAGTTCAGCCTGGGACCTTCTTGTAGTTTTTTCACTCAGTCAAGTGTGAATTGGTTTAGGGTGGGGGGCAGCCCAGGGAAGAACTCCGTGTCATCAAAACTGCAACCGTCAGATCAACTGCTGTTTCTTTTTTCACCCAACCATGGGTGAATTAAAGTGAGGGAGAAGAGTTGCAACTTACAGCTCGGCTGGGAACCCTTTGCTGCTTCTGTTCGCCTAGTTAAGGATGAAGTAAGGTGAAAAACAACCCACTTAAGAACTCTGGTAAATCGAACAGCGAGACAGCTTGATACTTGGACCAAGAAATAGCGTTCCAGGCTGGAGGAAATGGGTAAGCCCACGGGCGCTGGCACTGGCAAAATGGCAGGAGGCAAACCAAAATCGAAGAGTGGGACCATAGGGGCAGAAGGAGGGTCCCCACCACGCTCTCCTGGAGGGATCCCTGAGCAGAGCATGCTGTGCGAAAGGACAGGGGAAACTATTATGGAGGCCATGCAAAGATTGGACAGCAAGTTGGACTGGTGGGCCACTGAATTGCAGGCCAAGATAGACGAGCTGAGAGAGGAGCTCGATCATCTGTTAAATCTCTCTAAGGTGTCACTGTCGCCCATGAGAACCGCTTGAAGAAGCTGGAGGACTCGGAGCATTTAGTGGAAACACCATCTCTGAGCTGAAGAGCCAAGTTACTCGTTTGACATCGGAGGCTAAGTCCCTAAGGGAGAAATGTGATGAGATGGAAGGACGCCAAAGACGAAATAACATCCGTCCGATAGGACTTCCGGAGGGAATAGAGGGCCAAATATCACAGACTTTGTCGCCCGGCTATTGAAGAATGTGCTGGAACTTGAGGATGAGCCGCTTCTGGATCGTGCGCACAGTGTTACGGGCAAAGCCCATGCTGGGAGAAGCTCCTCAGCCCATTATTGCATGAGTACATTACATCTCAGCACGAGACAGAATCCTGCGGCAGCAGCAGAGGCTCCACTGAGGTACCAGGAAAGTAAGCTGTAGATATTTCCAGATTTTACCCCGGTGGTGACAAGGAGAAGGGTGGCCTTCGCTGATGTCAAACGACTTGTGTGACTGTCCTGGGGTCAGGTTTGGGCTTCGCTTTCTGGCCTGCTTGAGGATTACTCTCAATGGAACCGAGCACAAGTTCACGGATCCGGCGGCGGCGATGAAATTTGTGGAACAGACTTTTGAATCGGGTGACCGCTCGGCGGATGTAAACTGATATTTGTTTTTTATGAACCTGTATGCTATACCCGGATCGAATTGTCAGCCAAGAAAGGGTAATGGGTTTTGCGGCTGAGAGGTTAAGTATTTGGTATTTCTACAGACCTTTTCAGGTTATAGCACCTGTGACTGCGATGGGAATGGAGGTGGAGATCGTGTCCCATGTGGAGAGCTGTGAAGGCGCCGCGGTAAGGTGGTGTTGGAGGCGGAGGCACAGGCACCCTATTTGGGAGGGCACGTGCGGAGGGAGGGGGATGCTGTGTTTGTGGGTTTTGTCTGTGTGGGTGTTTTTGTTCTTTGCTCTATCTTTTTTTCTCTGTGGGTGTGGTTTGGCCACTCAGGTCCACCCTCTTTCTCGTGGTTGGTTCCTCGTGACTTGTGGGGGGGTTCTGAGGTATGGTGTATGTGGAATGCTGGCTAGGAGGCCCTTACACTCCGACCTCGAGCCATCAACTTCACTAGCTGGAATGTCAGGGTATTAAATCATCCGGTTAAGCGCAGCAAGATATTTCAACATCTTTGACAACTGGGTACCAAAATTGCATTTCTCCAAGAGACCCACCTCAGGCCAGTGGACTATTTTAGGCTCCGTAGAGGATTGGGGGGAGGGGTCAATGCTTTCACTCAACTTTTCACACCAAGGCGCGGGGTGGAGAGCGTGGCAATAGCCAATGTCATTTCTGACTCAAATGGCCGATACGTCATTGTCATGGGTAAACTATATGGGACAACCCTGGTGTTAGTCAATGTGTATGTCCCAAACTGGGCTGTGAAAACTTCTTGTCGTTTTTCGCACTTCTTCCAGATTTGAATTCACATCAGTTGATACTGGGCAGAGATTTCAACTGTTGGATGAATCCTGCCCTAGACTGCTCCTCCCCCAGGACCGCTGTATCTTCCAAGTCGGCAGAAATTATTAAATCATTTCTCACAGAATACGCGGTGGCGGATCCATGGAGGTTTCTTAACCCCACTATTTTTTTTCACCTGTCCACCGAACATATTCACGAATAGATTACATTTTGATAGATAATAAGTTGTTCACAGCTGTGCGCTCATGTTCCTACAAAACCATTGTAATCTAGGACCATGCTCCCTTGACAATGGACTGGACAATGGGGCCCTGTACGCCTTGGCGATTTACAACTTGCCTGCTCTCTGATGTTGAATCTGTTAGATTTCTGTTAACCCAGATCGATGATTTCTTAGAGTTTAATGATGCTCCAGGAGTCTCTGCAGCCACGTTATGGGAGATATTGAAGGCTTATTTAAGGGGCCAGATCTTATCTTATTCAGCGCACAAGGCGAAGCAGAGAGGTAGGAGGTTATCGGAATTGCTGGGGAGTATCGCCCAAGTTGGTGCTGCGTACACTGTGGGCCCTTCCCCAGAGGTATATAAGGAACATTTACTACTAAAGGTGGAGTTCGAGACCTTGTCCTCACGTCAAGCGGAAGAGATGCTGTTCCAATCTAAGTATACATACTATGAGCATGGGGACAAGGCAAGAAAGCTACTAGCTCATCAGCTGCGCCAATTCTCCGCCAAAAGTCTCATACCACTAATGCAGACTCCGAATGGTGTCTCTATTGATCCATAATGAATAAATGAACTGTTTAGGGACTTTTATTCAACCCTCTATTGCTCAGTCTACCGCCAATGAGGCAGACTTTCAGGAGTTCTTTGGGGCACTGAATCTCCCCAGGGTCAACAGGGGAGAGGTCTCGGCACTGGAGAAACCAATCGACGTTGAAGAAATTGTTAGAGCAGCCAGAACTATGCCGAGTGGGAAATGTCCGAGACCAGATGGGTGCCCCATTGAATTCTACAAAAAAATTAATGGATAGGTTGGCTCCCCTGCTACTGCGCATGATCAATGAATCATGAGAATCGCTCTCTCCCACAGACTTTGAGGCAAGCGACAATTTCGCTTATCTTTAAAAAGAATAAGGACCCGCAAATCTGCAGCTCTTATGGAAAGATCTCATTGCTGAATGTGGATCTCAAACTGATCTCATTGCTGAATGTGGATCTCAAACTGATCTCTAAGATTCTGGCCATTCGCTTGGAGGACATTCTGCCCTCTATCATCTTGCCTGACCAGACTGGGTTAATTAAAAATAGACATATGTACTCGAATATTCGGCAGCTGTTTAACATTATGTATTTACCTGCCACCTCCAAACTACCAGAGATGTTAATCTCGCTGGACGCTGAAAAAGCGTTTGATCGGGTAGAATGGGATTATTTATTTTATCCTCTCGGGAGGTTTGGGTTCAGCCCAAAGCTCATCTCCTGGATCAAAATCCTGTACTCCGCCCCTCCAGCCTCGGTCCAGACAAACAATGTGCATTCAGCATTTTTTCCCTTTGTCCTGGGCTCCAGGCAAGGATGCCCGCTCTCCCCCGTTTTTTGTCATTGCTATTGAACGTCTTGCTGCGGCTTTTCGCAACAGCAAATGAGTGGTGGGGATTGGTCGGGAGTGAATCGAGTGGAGAGTATCGCTGTATATAGACAACCTACTATTGTATGTTGGCGAACCGTCCAACTCGATTCCCGAAGTCTTATCTATACTAGAGGGGTTTGGTCGTATTTCGGTGTACAAGCTTAACTTCAATAAGAGTGAACTCCTTCCTTTGAATGCAGCTGCTCGTAGTCTCCTGCTCCACACCCTGCCTTTCAAGATTGTCACTAGGCAGTTTACTTACTTGGGAGTGCAAGTGACTAGCAAATTTAGTGGGCTCTTTGGAGCTAACTTTGCTCTACTCATGGGGCGGACGGAACAGGACCTCAAACGTTGGTCCATCCTCCCGTTATCGTTAGTGAGCCATATCAATGTGATGAAGATGAACATACTACCTAAGTTTTTACATCTCTTTCAGTGCATCCCGGTGTTCATCCCCAAATCCCTTTTTTACAGACGTGATTGGCTCATTTCAAGCTTTGTCTGGGATAGGGGAAACCCAAGAATGCGGAGGACAGTCTTGCCAAGCCCCAAATGGGAGGGGTGGGGTATGGGATTGCCCAATTTTCTATTATTGGGCAGCCAATGAGAGCGGTAATGTATTGGGTGCAAAGAGAGAGAGAGACAACAGGAGGGTCCTTGTTGGCTGCAGTTAGAATCCTCCTCCTGTGCTCCATCTTCCTTGGCTGCCTTGATATGTTCCCCGGTAAATTTTCCCTCCTCCCACTTGTCAAGTCAACTCTTAGAATTTGGACACAATTTACACGCCACTGAGTTTCAAGCCTGGTCGCTGGCCTTCCTGGTACCAGCTAACTATTTTTTTTCCTCCGTCTGTTTTATGGGTCAAGCACGGGATCAGAACATTTCGGGACTTGTATGTGGACAGCAGGTTTGCGTCATTCCAGCAGGCGGTGGACAAGTTTGCTTTACCTGCAATGCACTTTTTCAGATATTTGCAAATTCGAGGCTTTGTGCGTAGGGCCGACCCTCAATTTCCAACGCTCCCACCTCGTGCCTCCATTGACATCTTCTTAGTGCCTTCTATTACGATGCGTGGTATCATTTCTGTTCTTTATTCTCAAAATCTGTCCCAACAAAACTTTGTGGTTAAATCTTTATGGGAACGAGATCTGGGGGAGGAGTTTTAGGAGGAGGATTGGGACATGGTGCTGCATCGAGTACATGCCTCCTCAATATGTGCCAAGCTGGGTGTGATACAACGTAAACTCCTTCACAGAGCATATCTAACAAGGGTTAGACTCTCTAGAATGTACCCAGATATAAGCCCCATTTGTGAACGGTTCCGGCAAGCTCCCGCCACCCTCTTACATGTGCTCTGGGCTTGCCCATCACTGTATAACTACTGGACATTGATACTTGAGACGATTGCGGCAACACTAAATCAGGACATAAATGCATCCCGCCCCAGGCTGCCCTGTTTGGAGCCGTGCCTTTAAATCTACCGCTGCTGAAATTCCAAGCGGATTCTGTAGCTTTCACTACACTCCTGGAAAGATGACTAATCCCGTTTAGGTGGAAATCAGGTGCACCTCCGACGCACTCAGTGGGTGAAGGAGATGGTAGATACCATTAAGCTGGAGAAGATAAGGTGCACGCTACATGGGTCCACTACTAGGTTCTATAACACCTGGCAACCATTTATAGTGCATGTTGGGACGCTGCAGTTGGAGCCGGGTGAGTAGATACTTGATGGCCCCAGGACCCTGGGTGCTTCCACAGAAACCTCTCCCCCCCTCATTGGTGGACGCACCCTGGCCCTTTACCCGAGTACATCCGCCCACCCTGCCGAGGTGTAGGGACCAACACGAGAACTTTTCTTTTTTCCCTCTCACTCTTCTCTCTCCTACGCTGTCTCTCTTTCTTTTCTCTGCTCGCTAGTTTATAGCCTGGGCTGTTTTGGCGCTCAGTTGGTTCTTCAGTGGCGTTCCTCTGCCTTTTTGTTTTTATATTATTACCGTCATTACCGATGCAATCAGATGGCACTTGGGCGGGGTGGGTGCCGGGGTACCAGGGGCTTGTCCCCTAGCCATGGGGAGTCCTGTGCCCAGACGCGTTGGAATGTACACGCGAGCACGGTGTGGATCTGTATCTGTTTGCTATGTAAATTTAAGAAAATTGTCAATAAACGTATCAAAAAAATAGATTAAGAAAAAAATCCCACATGGCAGAGAATTCTGTTTCTACACCATCCAAAGCCTTTATTTTTCCAAGTTTGGCAAAAAAAAAGTGATAGAAAAGGAAAATTAATTCAATTATTCTGCCTGAAATTATGCTCATTTGGTTTCCAGATTGCCTTTTGAAATGGTTCTCAACGTTCCTTGATTAGCATTTTGAGAGATTCGATTTCATGCAAATGAAGAATTTGACTGTTAAAACTCTTACCGTCTGACAGGCTGTGCAAGCTTACTCCGAGGCACTGGTATCCCCCCTCCAGTAGAGGCACTAGGTCGCGGCAAGCCACTCCGACTCCCTGCAACTTGTCCTTTATTAGGATTGATGCCACTTGCAGCAGTGTGACTTGGAGAACTGAGAGACTGAACAGAGGGCCCTGATGCAGAACTATTGTGGTTAGATGCAGAATTTGTGGAAACAGGCCCTGGATTGGCCATTGCTTTCAGTGGCTGTCGGAGGGCCAATGGAGATGGTGTAGTAGGATGTCTGAGCTTACTTGGAGAAGGTACTACAAAAGAAACGAAAATGCTACATGTAATTATTCTTGAACAACTCATTTGCATTTAACAACAATTTTGATATTACTACCCTTGTAATTTAACTTCACACAATTACTTTGAAGTTTTGCAACCTAAACTTTTGTGATGAAAAAGCCTTATTGAATCCACACAGATTTTCAAACACTAGAATCCTTACAGAGTTATAAATATAGAAAGGCGGCTCTGGAATCAATGTTCCTCTCCATAATGGATGATACAGAAATAGTAAGAAGTTTAACAACACCAGGCTAAAGTCCAACAGGTTTGTTTGGTAGCAAAAGCCACACAAGCTTTCGAAGCTCTAAGCCCCTTCTTCAGGTGAATTCACCTGAAGAAGGGGCTTAGAGCTTCGAAAGCTTGTGTGGCTTTTGCTACCAAATAAACCTGTTGGACTTTAACCTGGTGTTGTTAAACTTCTTACTCTGTTTACCCCAGTCCAACGCCGGCATCTCCACATCATGATACAGAAATTGCAGAGATAAAAGTGGTCAAATACAACAATTATTTGTTCCCGATAAAATGAGCAATTTTTAAGCTGTTAACATTTTATGATTATTGCATTCAAATAAATTGAATCAATTTACATTCCTGTAATGCACAGAATTATGGCATTTGTTTGGTGCGAGAAAAATGTTTCAGGAATTTTTCATCATGGCCATCCACAAAAATACATATGAGGCAAATAGAGACACAGGTATGTCCACATAAATATTAAAGGACACAGCCATCCAAGCTAGTAGTCACTGCTGGTCCCAGTGGTTGGTGGTGCACTGCTGTCTGCTGGGGATCACAATAAATTCTGGAGGAGCTATAATTCCTCTTAAGGTAGAGTTTTGAAGGATTTTGTGACTGAAGTGATGACATATAGGGCAAGTAGAATGTCATACCAATTCGCAAAGTCTGTTTTAGTTGCAGATGCCATTTACTGTACAATTTATAGCTAATAACCAACTGTAGTTTCCCTGTTAATCCATGTTTAACTTGTGCTGATGCTGGTTTTTCAGAGTATGGATGACTATCTATGACTGTATTTAGTGTTTGCTTTGTTTGACTATGTAAATATATTGCCTGAATCAACTAAAAATAAGCAAAATACTGCAGATGCCAAATGGACATGAAAAGTTAACTGTGTTTTCTCTCCCTACAGATGCTGCCAGACCTGTTGAGTTTTTCCAGGATTCTCTGTTCTTTTTGCAGTAAATCCATTGCTGTCCTCCTCATTCTTTACCGACTACATCTGGAAATCCCTTGCTTGGAAAACTGGATGGCAGTGGTTAGCATTGCTGCCTCACAGCACCAGGCAACTGAGTTTGATTCCCGGCTTGGATGACTGTCTGTGTAGAATCTGCATGTTCATCCTGTGTCTGCGTGGGTTTCCTCTGGGTGCTCCCACAGTCTGAAAGACTGGTTAAGTGCTTTGGCCATGCTAAATTCTCCCTCAGTGTACCTGAACAGGCGCTGGAGTGTGGCGAGTAGGGGATTTTCACAGTAACTTCATCGAATGTAAGCCTACTTGTGACACTAATAAATAAACTTTAATCTTAAACTGAAATACCAACATGGACTCAAGAAGCATCTTACCAGAGGCTTTAAATCTAACAAGATATAGACCGTTATAAAGAATGGAAGTTCAGTAACAGAAGCTTTACTGATAATATATTTTAAATCCTTTATATATCAGTTTGTTTTCCAATTGATTTGAATGATTTAACCCAGAGTTTTCCAAGAACCTCTGTCAAATAGTGAAAGCCTTTCATCTGCCTCCATCAATGCTGCTATCTGACTGACCAATACCGTTGTTAAACAGCTGAACCAATCAGAATCACTACAGTACAGCAGAGGCCATTCAGCCGATCGTGTCTGTACTGACCACATCCCACCCAGGTCCTATTCCTGTAACCCCACATATTTATCCAGCTAATCCCCCTGACACTAGGGTTAAGCTAACATGGCCAATTAACCTAACCCGCACATCTTTGGACTGTGGGAGGAAACCAACGCACCCGGAGGAAAGCCACAGACATGGGGTGGGGGGAGGGACAGGACTATCACGTGAATTTAGACAAGGAGAAAACAGGTGGCAACAGTGGCTGAGAGACTTCAAGTGAACTTGGCCCTCTGTCATTGTTGCCACCTTCAATCTTCCACTAAGCTTAGATCAGTTTGCCTTCGGGTAACAACCATTCCCCATAACATCAGCTATGATAACAAACAGTTATGCACAAAAAAACAATTCTCGACAGTTATGGCAGAGAATGCAATTACTGCAGTAACTGAATCATACTGCCACAATTGCACGTTTTGATGTATTACTGATATCTGTGAAATCCTTTCTACAAATTAAATCTTAGAATTAGAAGTTGACAAAGATCTAATTCATCAAATACTTAATATTTTGAAGTTAAACCTGGGGCAGCACTCAGGCATACAAAGTACTAAAAATATTTTTTCACAAATATGTGGTCATAAGTAAAATCTTTAAAAAAGTCACTTGAAAAATTAGTATTTAACTCACTAAACCTGCTACTTATGGGAATTATAGAAATTCCTCTATTGCAAACTCTAATCCACCGATTAAATGTCTGAACATGCACCTGACATCTGAAGGATCAAACAAAATTGCAGAATGCAACTCTATTCTTAATCATTATTTGTGTTCCAACAACATTCCTCCACTGCTGCAGTCTCGACAGCAGGGCATCACATGAAGTATTTGATCATCTCAGTCTATACTTATCCTTGCAACCACAATGAGTCAGGGCAGAGGAGAGCCCAAGGAAAATTCCAGCGTATCTGCGGGAAGAAATCAAGGGTTGCAAACAGCTTTCTTATGGAGGTAAGCACAACTGCAATTTCCTCCATGTCTCGCTCTTACTCATAATGGAAACTGGGCAAACAGAAAGGGTGCAGATGAGAAACACCCTTGTAGTTTTCCCACAGGGAAGGACAAACTGAGCCGCTTCGTATTACTCTTCATTTTAAGTTTATTTTATTAGTGTCACAAGTAGACTTACATTAACACCACAATGAAGTTACTGTGAAAATCCCCTAGTCGCCACACTCTGGCGCCTGTTCGGGTACACTGAGGGACAATTTAGCATGACCAATGCACCTCAACCAGCACATCTTTTGACCTGTGGGAGGAAACCGGAGCACCCAGAGGAAACCCATGCAGACAAGGAGAGAACGTGCAGACTCCGCACAGACAGTGACCCAAACCAGGAATTGAACCCAGGTCCCTGACACTGAATCAGCAGTGCTAACCACTGCAGGAAGTTGGAGAGATGTGGCTGAACTAACATTTTTGTTATCCATTTCTATTTATGTGTAAACATAAATGTCCTAGGGACACAAGTACAACACTCATCCTGTTAAGCTTGCTCCACAATTCAATGAGATCATGGTTGATCAGATTTCAACCTCATCTCCACATTCCTGCCTAGTCCCAATAACCTTTCACCCCCTTGCTTATCAAGAATCTATGTCTACTCTGAGAATGTTGAAATGCTGCTTCCACCACCTTTTGAGGAAGAGGTTTCCAAAGGCTCAGAACTTTGCTAGGATCTCGTGGTTATGAGAAGCTTCTGGCCCAGATCTGCTGCTTTGTGGTCTTCACCATATTAAAGATTTCAAATGGCCATATCTCCCTTACACGATTATTAGTGTGCCCCTTTATTTGGCCACTTGTGCTGACCTTGAGCTCCATCCACCAAGACCCTACTCCCGCCTTGGTGTATTGCCGTTGGACACAAGAGGACATGGTCTTGTTGATGAGCTGCTCTGCTGCAGAGATCGTGCACGTCTGCCACCAAACCCACTCGCTTTCACCATCACCAAGGACCCATCCAATGTAATCTTTACTCTCCCCTCCAACCCTTGAACCACCACCCCCAAAAATCACCCTGGACACTATCATGATGAACCTCCACATGCCTTCCCACTTCTTGGAGCCTTCATCTGTTATTATGCCCATGCCTAGTCTGACACTGCCCACACTGCCATTATCCATCCTGATGAGAACTACAAAGACACAACCAGGCCTTCCCACCCTACCATATCCCATTTTCCCCTTTCACTGTGACTGTTCCCTCATATCATCAATACTCTAAGTTCTCCTCCCAGGACTCCACTGTTGACTCTACAGGCCCCAACCTATAAAACACTCTTTCCTCCTCGCAGCCTTCCACCTGCTCCTTCATGTCTTCAACCCTATGCCTTCCACCCCTCCCCACAAATACCATCTCCTGCGTTGATGTTTTCTGGCACCCAGGAGCAGTGTTCAAGAATGGGGAAGGCAACATTGAGCGCCAGTAAGTCCTGGATGTCTCCCGCACTAGGTGCACTCCACATTTGGGGAGAGAGAGAGATTAAGCTTCCAATCTGTTGGCCTGGTAATGAGTAATCATAAGATGCAAAATGGATTCCCAACGTTCATCAACAGGAAAGTTGACCCACCATTAACCAACCATGAAAGATGGGAGAACAAGGTTCTTGAATTTCTTGACGTTGGGAAACTGACTTTTTGATTCTTACCAAACTTTCTGCCCCCGCCTGCCACAATTGGTGACAATTCCACCCACTATTTGCCAAGACTGCCTATTACTAACTTTGAAGCTTCACCCACTCCTGCTCTTTCCAGTACTGCTGAATCACTCACTCACACCTGTAAGTCACCTTCAGAGGCTACTTCTCCAAACTTCTTGCTCGCCAACCATACTTCACTACACATTGTTAGTTCAGCACAAGCGCCAAAGCTATCCAGCCCTATCCCACAATACGTCTTGCTCCCTGGCTATCTCTACACTTCCTCATCTTCACTGGCTTCTCAGCAGTTAAAACCACTGTTCTCATATGGTCACAGATTTAGTATTTGAAAAATGTAATGATCAAATCCTGGTTTCTTCGTTCAGATGGATTTGCTAAATAAGGGCAGATACCTCTTACAATCTGCCCTAGAGGTCAGAGTTGGTGTTCAAGAGACTGTTGGCTAGATCTACAAAGAGCATAGAGATCTGCAACCCTGCCAATTTAACATTTTTTAAATTCACAATTTATGAATAACTTTACTGACAACTACATTCCTTGATGACACTTATTAAAAGTAAAATATTATATGGTAAGGAAGTGAAAGTACCAGTTATCATAAGTGTTGGCTATTTTCTACTTCTTCTCATTGAAAATGAACTATTTATCGCCCTTGCTAGTTTTGGTGCAAATATACAGTATTATTCTGGGGCATGTGAAAATGGTAGCTTCATTCTCCGAGCTGCAGGGAAACAAAAGTCTATTCTATAAAATAACCTCTGACAATTACCAGTCTATTAAAAGATAAAGAGAGGACATAGACATGAAGAAACACTTTTTATGGAACAAGTTGTTCTGATCTGGAATGTATTGCCTAAAGAAATGGTGGGAACAAATTCAAAAATAACTTTCAGAAGGAAACTGGATGAATATTGCAAAGGAGAAAAATGCAAGCCCATGAGCAAAGAACAGGGGAATTAGACTAATTGGATAGCTTTACAAAAGGGCCAGAACAATCATGAAAGGCCAAATGAGCCCCTTCTGTATTGCATCATATCATGAACTACACGATGAAAAAGGGCATAATTTAGACACCATGTGCCAGATATGCCAAATTCCTTTAAACTTATTTCAGCTGTGAGAAAGCAGACACCACGGACTTGAGGGAAAAAAAAGAGAAACATCAACACTTCCTTCAATTACCTCTTCCTTTCTAGCTGTATTATCTCCACAACCCTTCTTGATTGTTCATTTAAAATTACTGAATTAAAGCAGCAATCAATGGCACACTATATCAATCAATCATTTGTAAAGGAGATTGTTAGGTTAGATTGCAAACACTGTTTAATGAATTACAGTGCTGATAAAACTTGATCCCAAAATTTATCAGACACAACAGGCAAATTTTCCTCTTACTGGTCATATTCTTCAACAGGAAGAACTGTGAATTGCTCTGCCTCCAGCTGACTATGCAGGAATTATTCACTGGTACAGCAACCCATTAATCTTATTGACACTTTTAAAAATTAAAATGAGTTAAAGTGCCAGTGAATGAAGCATAAGATGTTGATTGTAAGACTAGACAGTGAATGGAAAGCTGGCAATTTCCCAAGAGAGCAAAAAGCACAGCATCATCAATTGAAACAATTATCGCTGCGCCCAGGAAGACAAGAGAAAATCACATCACAGTTTAGACAGAGTGGAGCTGAAAAATAGATGAACAGTTTCAAACAGGATCTAAGAACAAAAACAGAATATAGATTACGAGTGGATGTTGATGCTCATAATGAAGTCCACAGATGCTGTCAACTGAAACTGCTCAAGTCCCCATCTTGAAATGTTAGGACTAAATTACATTGTTGGTCATTGGTTTAAACAAGGATTTTCCAGTGAGTCATTGAAAAACTTACTTGTACATCTAAAAATCGATTAGATAAAAGAACAAGGGCTATCTTACACTAAATAAATCAAATCAAAAAAAGCCTACAAGTAATCTTGTTCGTGCAATTAAATGGAATTTAATGCCACAGAAACAGGATGTTTAACCCAACACACAAGTCTTCTGCCAACCCACTTCATCTCACCCTATCAACAGTCTGCTGTTCCTTCTACCCACCCCCCATCCATTTTACTTTTAATTGAATTTATATTATTTACCTCAACCTATTGATGTGGTAATAAATTCCACATTCTCACCACTCTCAAGGAAAGGAATTTCTCCTGACTTCCTCATCTTACATTTATGGTCCTTCTTTAAAGCCCTGAAGAGTCACATGGACTCAAAATGTTGACTCTGTTTCTCTATCCATAGATGCTGTTGAGATTTTCCAGCATTTTCTGTTTCTTTTTAGATTTCTAGCATCTGCAATATTTTGGTTTTATTATATTTCTAGCCCCTAGATTTGGACACACTATTTTATCAAATGTCTTTGTAATAGGGTCACTGTCGGTCCTTTTGCGAGAGAAAAGAAACCCAGCCTTTTCAGTGTTTATATAGTTGCACATAATCATCCCTGAAAGTCTTTTTGCACTTTCACAATATGGAGACCAGAAAGGCAGAGTGCTCCAAATGTGAAATGAACCCGAGGCATTTACGGATTTGATAATTTTTGCTACTTTGAACACTTTGTGAATCTGTTCCCATAGATCCTTTATGCTTCCACCTCAGTTAGACTCCTATTTTCCGAGAAACAGGTGGCCTACCTACTTTTCCTGCTAAAACGCACCATCTCACACATTAACAGAAATGATTTACCATTTACACACACATTCTACAAGCTGTTAAGTCATCTTGCACGTTGCTGCAGTCTCCCTTAGTATTAACTATATCCCCTGATTTGGCTACATCTGCAATTTTGATATTGCTCTTCTGATTTCTGAGTCCCAACTATTTACATAAGGTGAACAATTGTGGTTCCAGCATGAGTAATGTCACTCTTTTGTTAACTCCTGCTTTCTAATTTCGGATTTATATCCAATTTGCTATTCACTCTGTTACTCGTCTCCTGATGTCACAAGCTCTGATCTTAAATCATGAATCCACTATGTAGTACCTTGTTGAACATCTTTTGAAACTTTGTGTATAAACTTATTTGTTTAGACTTTAATGCAGACTTACTCGCTGAAACTTGTTGCTGAATTCGGGGTATTCCCCCATTTGGCACTTGTAAATTTGAGTCACAACTTCTACTGCTTTTAACAGACTCTGCTGACTGTGCATTAGAAGTCCTGAATAGATTTGGAAGACTACGTCTCAACTTTTCTAGAACAGAAACAAAGACAAAATGGCAAAGGTTACCCACTTACACAAAAAAAAAATGAGTGCGCAATCTTAATACAAATTAATTATGCAAAATGATTTTTCCTTACTCACAAAACACTGATCAAAATGTTAATAGGACATGCATTCTCTTTAAAAGAAAAGTGGCAGTTCATTGTGCAATAAACAGAATCTCCAGGTCTTTTCATCCTATATTCTCACTGAACAAATAACCTCAGTCACTCTACTATCGTCACTACCAACGTTGATTTGACTGTTTTGCAACTCAAGGTACAATCTTACCCTTACTGAAGAAAAATGGAAAAGACTGCAACAGGTTTTTAACCAATAGAAAATATAATGCAAATAAAAGCTCACTCTATGCAGTAAGCTATTAGAATCATAGAAATCATAGAAACCCTACAGTACAGAAAGAGGCCATTCGGCCCATCGAGTCTGCACCGACCACAATCCCACCCAGGCCCTATCCCCATATCCCTACATATTTACCCACTAATCCCTCTAACCTACGCATCTCAGGACACTAAGGGGCAATTTTTAGCATGGCCAATCATCCTAACCCGCACATCTTTGGACTGTGGGAGGAAACCGGAACACCCGGAGGAAACCCACGCAGACACGAGGAGAATGTGCAAACTCCACACAGACAGTGACCCAAGCCGGGAATCGAACCCAGGTCCCTGGAGCTGTGAAGCAGCAGTGCTAACCACTGTGCTACCATGCCGCCCATTAATTATATAAATAATTATATAATTAAAGTTGAAAACAGATCAGAAGAATTTTTGCCCCTTTCGTTTAGTTGGCATTTGGAACAACTTTCCTGCAAACGAAATTGAAGGTGCATGGATTAAAAAAGCTGGAGGTTTTAGAATTAAAGTTTATTTATTAGTGTCACAAGTAGGCTTACATTAACACTGCAATGTAGTTAGTGAAAATCCCCTAGTTGCCACACTCTGGCACCTGAGGGAGAATTTAGCATGGCTAATCCACCTCACCAGCACGTTTTCCAAAGTATGGGAGGAAACCCGCGCAGACACGGGGAGAAAGTGCAGACTCCGCACAGACAGTCACTCAAGGCTGGAATTGAACTTGGGTCCCTGGTGTGATGAGACAGCAGTGCTAACCATATGTAAGGCAAGAAATAAGAGTAGACTATTTGGTACGTTGAGCCTGCTCAGCCGTTCAATAAGACCATAGATGATCTGATTTTGGCGTCAACTCCAATTTCCTGTCTACATTTATGCCCCCTAACTCTCGACTCTCTTGTAGGTCAAAAATCTGTGACTCAGCCCAGCCTCCTCTTATCTGTGGAAGGGGAATTCCAAAGGCTAACAACCTGAGAAGTTCCTCCTCATTACCATCTTAAATTGGAGACCAGTTATTTTTAAATTGTGTCCTAGTTCTAGATTCCCCCACAAAGGGAAAAATTATCTCTCAACATCTACCGTGCCAAGGCCTCTCAAAATCTTGTATGTTTCAATAAGAACATCTCTACACTCCAGTGAGTTTAGAACATAGAACATAGAACATAGAACATTACAGCGCAGAACAGGCCCTTCGGCCCACGATGTTGCACCGACCAGTTAAAAAAAAAACTGTGACCCTCCAACCTAAACCAATTTCTTTTCGTCCATGAACCTATCTACGGATCTCTTAAACGCCCCCAAACTAGGCGCATTTACTACTGATGCTGGCAGGGCATTCCAATCCCTCACCACCCTCTGGGTAAAGAACCTACCCCTGACATCGGTTCTATAACTACCCCCCCTCAATTTAAAGCCATGCCCCCTCGTGCTGGATTTCTCCATCAGAGGAAAAAGGCTATCACTATCCACCCTATCTAAACCTCTAATCATCTTATATGTTTCAATAAGATCCCCTCTTAGCCGCCGCCTTTCCAGCGAAAACAATCCCAAATCCCTCAGCCTCTCCTCATAGGATCTCCCCTCCATACCAGGCAACATCCTGGTAAACCTCCTCTGCACCCTCTCCAAAGCCTCCACATCCTTCCTGTAATGTGGGGACCAGAACTGCACACAGTACTCCAAGTGCGGCCGCACCAGAGTTGTGTACAGTTGCAACATAACGCTACGACTCCTAAATTCAATCCCCCTACCAATAAACGCCAAGACACCATATGCCTTCTTAACAACCTTATCTACTTGATTCCCAACTTTCAGGGATCTATGCACACATACACCTAGATCCCTCTGCTCCTCCACACTATTCAAAGTCCTCCCGTTAGCCCTATACTCAACACATCTGTTATTCCTACCAAAGTGAATTACCTCACACTTCTCCGCATTAAACTCCATCCGCCACCTCTCGGCCCAACTTTGCAACCTGTCTAAGTCTTCCTGCAAACTACGACACCCTTCCTCACTGTCTACCACACCACCGACTTTGGTGTCATCAGCAAATTTGCTAATCCACCCAACTATACCCTCAGGCCAAACCTGTTCAACATTTCCTTGTAAGACAAGCCCTTCATTCCAGGAATCAGCCTTGTGAACCTTCTCTGAACTTTTTCCTATGCAAATGCAATCTTCCACAAGTAAGGGGACCCAAAATGACAAAGTACTCAAGTGTGGTCTCATCAATGCCCTGTACAAGTGTATCAAGACTTCCCAACTTTTAGACTCCACCCCCTTGTAATGAGGCCAAAATTCAATTTGCCTTCCTAATTCCTTGCTATGCCTGCACATTAGCTTTGTGATTTATGTGCAAGGCACCTAGGTTCTTCCGTGCCACCGAGTTCTGCAATCTATTTAAATAATATACTGCTTTGTTGTTCTTCCTGCCAAAGTGGATAACCTCTCATTTTCATGCACCATACTCCACCTGCCAACTTTTTACCCACTCTCCTAACCCTATATCCCTTTGTAGATTTGTACTCGTCACAATTTACTTTCCAAAGTTCATAACAATTAAGAAGGCCATGTGGCCATTGAGACTGCCTATCTTCATATTGTTAACAAATCTGGCTACCATACAGTTGGTCCCTTCATCCAAGTCATGAATACAGATTGTTAGTGATTGACAGCCCAACACTGATTCTTGTGGCATTCCACTAGTTAATACTATGGAAACCTGAAAATGACCCACTTATCCAGATCTTGTTTCAATTAGTCAGTCCTCCAACCAAGCTAACACATCACCCACAACCAGCTCGTGTTATGATTTCCAAATCCCCTGCTACTGCCGCCTTAATGATAGATTCTACCATTTTTCCCAATGACAGATGTCAAGTTTCCTGCTTTCTACCACCTGCTTTTCTTGAATAGATGTGTTATATTTACAGTTTTTCATTTGCTGAGACCTTTCCAGAATCTAGGGAAATTGGGAAATTACACCCAATACATCTACTGACTCAGCAGTCACTTCTTTTCAGACCCTAGGATTGTAGGCCATAAAGTCAATGAGATTTGTCAGCCTTCAAAACCATTAGTTTGCCCCGAGTACTTTATCTACTAGTGATTGTGATTTTTTAAAGTTTGTTTCTCCCTTTTGCCTACTATTCTCGGGATGCCTTTTGTGACATCTACCAAGACGACAGATACAAAATACTTGTTCAAAATCTTTATTCAAATCCTTTATTAACAGATGCATTCCCACCTCTTTTTCACTACAAAATACCGTGAACATTTGTCTTAGAAGTGGTCACTTTCGAAAAATTCTTGAATGGGACGTGGATGTCACTGGCAAGGCCAGCATTTGTGACTAATCCCCAATTGCCCTCGAATGGAGTCGCTAGCTAGGCCATTTCAGAGGGTAGTTAAGAGTTAACCACATTGCTGTGGGTCTGGAGTCACATGTAGGTCAAACTGGGCAAGGATGGCAGGTTTCCAACTCAAATGGGACCAGGTGGGTTTTTTCAACAATTGATGATGGTTGTCATGGTCACCATTATTGCAACTAGCTTAAAATTCTATATTTATTAACTGAATTTAAATTCCATCAGCTACTATAGCAAGACTTGTTCCCAGCATTAACTTGCATCTCTGGATTACTCATCCAATGGCATTCCTACCACGCCACTGTCTCATTAATCATGCCTCTGTAATGGGTATGATATCATACTCATTTATTTCTATTGGTGCTATCAATTTATCCACTTTGAATGCATGCAGCATTCATACCAAAGAGTCTTGTATTTCGTCTTATTTTTCCCGGTGCACTCTAATGCTTATAAACTCCTTTATTTCCCACCAAACTTTAAAAATTGCCACCACCCACTATTTAGTTTAAATACCTGTCTACAATCCTGCAGTCTTGTCGACTCAAACTGCAAGAATATCTAACCTATTGGACAACTACAAGGGTCAAGGTTTTTCCACTGTTACCTTTGGGATTCTCATACTTGCCTCTCATTGCATTCACACCCTCCTGTCCCTGATCACACGTTAAACCTGAAGTACCTAGCCGAAGGGTTGTGATTACCTCCTGGAACAAAGCACCCAGGTAATTACCTCCTCCCTGATGCATGTGTTCAAAGCTCGGACTCCAGCTCATCAACTCTGAGCCAAAGTTTCCTGAGCTGCAAACACTGTATATGTAGTTGCCATGGATCACACAGGTGCCCAACAGCAATCACATGCCACAGCTGCAACACATCACCTGCCCCGTCATACTTACTATGTTTTATTTCAAAAAATTACTCAGCAATTATCCTTAATTACATGATTGAGCTCAACTAATAATGCCATAAATGCATAGCTCCACAGTACCAGTTTAAACCGCTGCCTCAGCTTTGTCAGCAATCACCAACCTGCTTTTCTAATTAATATCACCAAGCTTCAGCTTTCCGGTATCGCTATCTCTGGCTCTCTCTCGCTCATCACTTTTTGTGCTAGATCAGAACAGCACCAGTTTCCTCACTGCACTGGCATTGCCACGTTTAGTAAATTCCCAAAGTTAAGCACCTAGCCTTGCTGTATTGTCTCAAGCTATAGACTTCATGTTTACTTCTTTTGTGCACTCGCAAGACCTCTTGTGGAAATTCCAGTGAGCTGAGTCAGGTACTGCTGGTTGAGGAACCAGTTCTAACTGGTTATCTAACTAACTACCTGTCAACAGGGAATTTATCACCGTACAGACCAAGATGACCTAACATATATACTCTCAGTATCTGTAATATTGAATAGAAAGACTGAAAAAATACTATCATATTCCATTGATTATGCAGTTATCCAGATCTTTTCAGTTCAACAGAAATTCATAAAACTGAAATTGATGCGTTTTGTTGGATAATTCTATGAATGATTATGGAGCAAAGGCAGATAAATGAGTCAAGATACGGATTAGCCATTACCATTTGGCAGAACGGGCTTAAGGGGCTCAATTGGCCTACTTCTGTCCTTATGCTTCACAACTTACTTTCAGAAGGAAAGTTTCACCCAGTATATGGAAAACCTGAGCCTCTCCTAGTAAGAAAATCACTCCAGAACTGAGATCAACTGAGTGTATGTTCTCTGGACTGTCTCCAATGCCAGTATTTCCTTCCTTAGATCAGGGGATCAAAACTGTTTACAGTATTCCAGGTATAGTCTAACTAGTGCCTTGTCCAGTTTTATACTCCACTTCCTTTGAAATAAAGGGCAACATTCCATTTGTCTTCCCTATTACCTACTGAATTTACAAGCTAGCCTTTTGTAATTCATGCACGAGGACTCACAAATACGTGCTGCAGCTTTCTCCATTTAAACAACATTCAGGTCCTTCATTCTTTCTACTGAAGTGCATAACTTCACATTTTCCGATCTGATATTCCATCTGCCAAGTTCTTGGCCACTCAGTTAACCTGTCTATATCCCTGTGTCATCCTCACCACTTGTCTTCGCACCTATTCTAGTGTCATCTGCAAACTTGGCAATAGTACATTAACATCCCATGTCCAAATCATTAAGATATATTGTAAATAATTGTAGTCCCAGCATTGATCCCTGTGGCACTCCACCAGTTAGTTAGTTACAGGTTGCCATCCTGAAAATGCCCCTCTTATCCCAACTCTGTCTTCTATCAGTTATTCAATCCTCTATCCATGCTAATATACACTACTCACAAAACAGTGCACTCTTATCTTAAGTAACCTTTTATGTGCTAGCTTATCAAAGCCTTGGAAATCCAAGTTTTGCATTGTCGGGTTTGACTGTTAAACGAAAGGCTCGTGGCTCCATCCAACCCAGGGAAGAAGTGCTTTACCGGGGGGGGGGGGGGGGGGGGGAGATGGTGGTGGGCCTGGGTTTGATGCTCTTTCAGAGTCAGTACAGACTTAATGGGCCAAATGGCCATCTTCTGCACTGTGGGGATTCTATGACCTACTGGTTCCCCTTTATCTATCCTGCTCGTTACCACCTCAGAATTCTAATAAATTTGACAGACATGATTTGTCAGTTCTTTGTTTCTCATCACTTTTGCAAGTACAAGTGCAATGGGGAAACAATGGTTAGTGTTTCTGCCATAATGTTACAAAGTCCATGAAACTATGACATTATATCAAACAGCCAGGTTATTTGTAACAACAGTACACTAATATGTAAAACCTAGAGAATGAGTGCATTTACAAAATGTTCATATAACTTGAAGTTGTAGATTTGGATTTTATTACAGATATTATTAGTGATCAATGCAGCAGTTATATCATAAATGATTTAATTTAGTACCAACCACTTACCTTCATTTTTTACAACATTACACTGGAGGTCTGTAGCATGGCCTTGCAGGGAGAGACGAGGCTGCTGTAGACGACTGATCATGGGCTGTGGTGAGACAGATGCTCTCCCATAATCCAGGCTCCGAGCAGGAGAGCGTGAACGTGGAGAGTTCCGAGGTGAGTGTCTTGGTGAAGCTCGAGGGGTGTGCCGTGGAGATGGAGTGAATCTGTTCACGGGAGGATGCAGAGCATGGGGAACACATTCTTCTTCATCTTCTAAACTTTGAACATCAAACTCCTGATCACTGAATGTACCTCGTCTCAGGGAGTGGCAGGAAGAACCTGAACTACGTCTTGAGGTAGTGGCTTCATATTCCTGTCTGAGACCTAAGGATAGTAAGTACAAGTATAACTGAATTATTGCAAGATTAACAGAACAGTAAATTTTCTCCAATGCTCGAGTGCAAATTTTTTTCAAAAGGATACGGAATGTGGCTTTAATTTACTAGACCACAGTATTTCAACTAGTGCAATAAACAAAAGAAGAGCCTCAACCAAAGTTATTCCAATATAATCTGATTACACTTGTATTAGCTTCTAAACTGAATGAAAAAATAATGAATAGCATTTTCATGGATTGAAGTATAGGTAGTGGGGGAAATAAAGCTAACTTAAAATAATCCATTTTAATTTCACCCAAAAACCAGTGATTATAAATTACAATGATCTGAGTTACAAAACTTAGTTTGCTAAACATTAGTAATACAAAGTATTGTTCAGACAATTTCAGTGATTTGTTAATTCAATTTGTTTGCTGTTCCACAAAATAGACCAAAATCCTATTCTGTGCAAAATGTTGCACATCTTTGTTATCTCAAGAAATTGACTATTCAAAGACATTCCTGATCAGACTCCCATCTTCCACCCTCCATAAACTTGACCTCAACCACAGCTCTGCTGCTCATGTCCCAACTCACACCATGTCCTAACTTGCACAAAGTTCCATTCATCCATTACTCATTGATCTAATTAGCTCTCAGTCCACCAACACCTCACTTTTAAAACTCTCATCCTTAGTTTCAGATCTCTCCATTGGCTCTCACCTCCCCATCTCTGTATCCTTCTCCAGCCCTACAAAAGCTTCTACGAAAGCTCCATTCCCTCAATTCTGCTCTTTTGCACATTGCCCGATTTGACCGGTTCCACCAGTGGTGACTGTGGCTTCAGCTGCCAAGGCCTTAAACTCTGGAATTCTCTCCCTAAACCTTTGTACTCTTTTTCCTCATTTAAGATGCTCCCTAAAACCTCTCCCTTTGACCAAGTCTTTGATGTCTGTCAAAATCTCATATGGCTTAGTGTCAAATTTTGATTGATAATGCTCTTGCAAATTGCCTTTGAGATGTTTTACTATCTTGAAGGTACTATATAAATGGAAATTGTTATGCAATATAATGTCATCATTTATTTATCCAATTTTCATGTTTGCAACTGAGGTGTCTTGGCTTCTAACTGGTTATCTAACGGAGGTATTAGATAACAGCTTTGCACTGAATTATTGAGCTTCAATAAAGTTCATTCAGCTCCAATGTGAGACATATATGCAATACGCAGAAAGAATATGTTGGAGAACCACCAGATAGCAGTACCAATATGCAGCAGAAGGAACTAATTCAAAAAAGAACATTGTGCAACAAAAACCACACACTTAATATTTCTTACAAAAAATGTCTACATAAGAAGCATCCTCTGAGTGAGTACTTTTACATTAAAGTAGGTGTTAGAAGGCATGCAACTAACATTGTTAAATTTATTGATTTCAGCCAACTTGTGTTTTACTTGAAATTCACAATTCATGTTAAATATTAGTTCAATACTTACTTTCTTCCTGCATCCGAGCTAGGATCTGTACATCTGTGACATCAGCAAGCTTGTAACCAGAGCCCAGTGAATCGTCATCTACTTCTGAAGTACTTAGTTCACTATCCACAGATGATGGAGGGCTAATGGGAGGATTCTGGTCTACAGAACCTTTAAAATGACCTAATATGAAGAAGAGGAGGAAGTTGCTAGTTTGTTTTTGCTACATGGTTCTGATCCCCTGCATTTGCAAAAGCTAGATAACATTTCAATGTTCTTATTAACAACAGCAATAGTTAATTCAACAGAAAAACACCAAGCATCTCTGCAGGGGAGAATGCTATACAATCAATGGAATTGTCTACTAACCCATATCCCATTTTGCACAATGGAAAAAATTCCAAGAGGTCGCAACAGAATCAAGCCAAATGGTATCACAAGACAATCAGATAACAATCATAGAAGCACATCATCCAGCACAGGTGGCAGCAATTAGGTTCCAATTAGTCTCAATTCATCTCTGCTCTTTCCAGATTGATTAGTTTTTTTTCAGTATTTATCCATTCTCTTTTGAAATTTACTGCGGAATCGGTTTCCACCACTCCTTCAGACAACTCAATAATAAAACATTTGTGTTGCCACTGGTACCTTTGGCAAGCGCTTTACATCGGTGCTTTCTGCACATGCCAGTTACCTCTTCCTCCCAAAGTGGTCGTTGAAGCACTGGAGGAAAAGATTCTCTGGCCTCTCTGTGGCGTGTTCCAGCCCACATCTGCAGTACCGTGTACAATTGGTCACCTTATTTAAGGAAGCATGTAAATGTGTTGGAAGTAATTCAGAGGTTTACCAGACTAATACCTGGAATAGGCTGATTATCTTAAGGAATGGTTGAATAGGTTAGGCTTGTGTTGAAGTTTAGAAGCGTAAGAGGAGACTTGATTGAAACATACAAGATGAAGCATCTTGTCAAGTTGAACAGGGAGAGGATGCTTCCTCTTGTAGTAGAACCTAGAACTGGGAATTCACTATTTAAAAATAAGCGACTGCCCACTTAAAACACAGATTAAACTGAGGGTCGTGAGTCTTTGGAAATCTCTTTCTGAAAAGGTGGTGGAAACAGAGTTTTTGAATATTTTTAAGGAAGAGATGGATAGATTCTTGATAAGCAAAGAGTTGATGGGTTATCAGCTGTAGGTAGAATTGTTACGATTCCAGTTAATGTTAGTACTGGATAGGAAGGTCACAGAATGGAACCCTGGTTCAGAAGAGTGCAACTTTTATGCGTTTTTAGAAACCGTGGATGAACAGAGTCACAGGACAGCCAATTAGTCTTTAACAACAAAAACATTATTCAACATATAAAGTTTGAATACAATAATCCATCACTCCCACTTCAAAGATATTCGTAGATTTCAAGGATAACACTGATTACAAAATATATCTTAGGCTGTAATGTTTTCAGTAAATACATAGTCCTTGTAAACCAACAGGTTAACTATGGTCAGACATGCTGAAACCAAATAGCAGATGTCACCCAATCAAAATTCCCTCAATTTTTCCTCAAGTTCCCCCAGATGATCATCACATGAAATGTTTCCAAACTCCACTCTCAAAGACTCACTTTAGAATCTTCTTCCAAACAACGTTTTCAGCAAGCATCCACTTCTAGGATTTCCAACTCTTCTTTTGGGTTTCATCTGCTATGAAGTGCCACGTGCATTCAAGCCACACAATCTTTCTGATACTCAGCCAAGTCAATAGAACACTACTGTTTCAAAGGCTACAAAGTCCTCTAGCTAACTTTACCAGGTCTGCATGTTTCAGCTGTCTTCAACTTCAATGAATAATACCTTCTTTAAATTGTAGTTCCTTTTTTTTCCCCTTTGACTTAAATCTTCTTGGGACCTTTTTTCATTCCCTGGTTTCTAGAACTAACTGTCCTTTAGTTCCTGGGACTTGTTTCCTTGGCCATTACTCCACTGTTTTGCTTCTGACAGAGCTATGAAAGCTGTTTCCTCTCTAGCTGCTAAGTTCCTACTGCCTTGGGTGCAGTTCAAATTAAACTCAAAAATCCTTCCTAAGCTAAAGCAACAAACAGCTGAATCTTTCTTTCAGCTCATTTGATTTTCATGTCGTGGACTCTCAAACCCATAATGCAGACATAATTTGAAATGAAACCAAAGCCCCCACATACAAACATCTTTGCTAAACCTGAAGCTAACCAGTTTTAACCCCTTCTTACACAAACACTAAATTAAATGCAATTAAATCTGCAATTAGCTCTGACGAAGGGTCATCTAGACTTGAAACATTGGCTCTATTCTCTCCCCACAGATGCTGTCAGATTTGAGATTTTCCAGCATTTTCTGTTTGTTTCAGATTCCGGCATCCACAGTATTTTGCTTTTATTTTTGCTTTGCACTTAAATCTATACCTTATTTCTGATATCCAACACCACAAATATAGATTTGAAACTGCCTCCGTTTCCTGACAGGATGTAGATTTATGGCTAGCAGACCGGCCATGATCTTATTAAATGACGGAACAGGTTTGAAAGGTCGAATGGCCTCGTCCTGCTCCTTTTCCATGTCAGTCCTGAGGACAGCATAAAGCCTTTTCACTGAGCAGCCAGCCTCTGCTTTAAAAGTGATGGTTTGAAAGTGGCCAGAACGATAGGCAGATGGAGGATGAATGCATCACAACTTTTACAGCATGGTGATCATGCTGTAGGAGTGGGAATGGAGGGATACAAAAGAATGGTCTAGTTTGGACCAGGGAGCGGCGCAGGTTTGGAGGGCCGAAGGGCCTGTTCCTGTGCTGTATTGTTCTTTGTTCTATCATGCAGGACCAGAAACAAGCAGGGAGCCCCATCTTCCCCTTCCTTTTGAACCTGAACCAGCTCCTGTAGCACAGGGATCACTGGCCTTATTGAACTGAATTTTGGGGTCCGGAAGTCTTCCCTTCTCTCTTCCCCAGAAAAATCATAGAATTCCTACAGTGCAGAAGGAGGCCATTCGGCCCATTGGGTCTGCACCAACCACAATGCCATCCTATTCCCATTGACCCACATATTTAGCCTGCTTATCCGACTGACACTAGGGTCAATCTATCATGGCCAATCAACCTAACCTGCATTTTTGTGGACTGTGGAAGGAAACCGGAGCACCCGGAGGAAACCCACGCAGACACGGGGAGAATGTGCAAACTCCACACTGACAGTGACTTGAGGCCGGAATTGAACTCTGGCCCCTAGCCCTGTGAGGTAGCAGTGCTAACCACTGTGCCACCAAAACCACAAGCAAAGGCAGAGCTCTATGGTTGGAGTAAGACGGGAATTTTATGTATTCTCCACAGGAAAATGCACAACCAACATAGTATCAACTCATCATTTGATCTTACCAGCATATGGTGAAGTAAAATGTTAGGCAGGAATCTTGTAATTACTGGACTGGTGCCTGAATTCCAAGCTTAAAGGTTTTAAAACCATTAGCAGATAATGGTATCAAAATCAAATTTCCCTGCAAGCATATGTGCTGGTTTTAATAAGAACCCAAGTTATTATGCAATAGCATGTGTACAATAACAAAACTGATTAAATGAACACTGTGATCCGAAGGTCACTATACCTGCACTTCCAGGTGTCATCAACTGTTTCACAAGTGGAGTCGATCGGACTGGTGTGGAGGATGGGGAACTGAAGCCGCTGCCATAGGGACTGCTGCCTCCACTGGGGCTGAAAGAACTTGGGTAACCAGCAGGATAATAAGAACTACTGAACAGACTCCGCCTTTTGCTCTCTGCAAGATGAAAAAAAAGTGATCAATAGGAGAACTGGAAAAAATATCTCTGAAATTAGCCAAATATTTTTGTGATGTCAACTTCACTTTATCATTACACTTTGGTCATTTGTGTGTCACAACACCAATCAATTTGTTTTCCACAAAGGCTGACAGGACAGAATCAGAGGGTTGATGAGAAGCGAGGTCAAAGAAGTGGGTTTGAAGGAGGGCAACAAAGAAGGACAGAGATTAGGAAAGAAATCAATATTCACAAGGCCAAGTAGGCTAAAAAGACCAAACTGGATTAGGTTACAGAAATGAGTCCAGTTACAAATAGGGGCCTAAAAAATGTCTTGTTCTCCTGCACATGCCCAGTGGTTCTTAAAACAGCATACAATCTGACCCAGAGGCAGGCTAGAACTGAACGTCAGAGAATGCTTCGATGAGCCGTTGGCACCCATTGAATCTCCACAGATAGCTGGGCAGGATGCATCATCAGAATGTAATTTAGTAGCAGGAGCCCGAAACAGATATTAGCCTAAAGTAAAAGCAAAATACTGTGGATGCTGAAAATCTCAAATAAAAACACAAGTGTGTCGGAAATACATAGCAGGACTGGCAGCATCTATGGAGAGAGAAAAACAGCTCATGTTTTAAGTTTGAGGAGACTTCTCTTTAGAACTGAAGGAAGGTAGAAACGTGATGGGCTTTGTACTGTTAAAGGGGAGAGGGAAGAAAAACAAAAGGGAATGAATAAGAGGATGGGTGAGATTAAATGATAAAGATGTCCTGGAACAACAAGAGTAGTAATTGTTATATTGAAGAAACAAAATATTTGTCTAGATTGAGTGGGAATGGCAGAATAATGAACAGTTCTGTCCATAAGCAAAAACGTGAAAAACATGTTGGCACAAGCAAAAAAAAGAATCAAACTTAAAACAATTACAATCACCAGGGAAAGAGTACTGAGAAAATTACTACAACTATAGGCTGACAAGTCCTGAAGAACTTCATCCTTAGGTCTTAAAAGAGGTGGGTGCTGATATAGTGGATGCATTGGTTTTTAAGTTTCCAAAATCTCCGAGATTCTGGAAAGGTCCCATCAGATTGGAAAATACCAAATGTGAACACTTTATTCAAGAAAGGAGAGAGATAGAAGACAACAAACTACAGATGAGTTAGCTTAACATCGGTCATAGGGAAAATGCTAGAAGAGGAGGAGGTTATAGAAAATCTTAATGCAATCCGACAAAGTGATCATGGTTTTTATGAAAGGAAAGTAGTGTTTGACTAATTTATTAGAGTTCTTTGAGGAAGTAACAAGCAATGTGGATAAAGAGGAAAACTGTAGGAGTGGTGTACTTGGATTTCCAAAAAGGCACTTGATAAGGTGTGGTGGCACGATGGCAACAGTGGTCAGCACAGCTGCCTCACGGCGCCAGGAACCCGGGCTTGATTCCAGGCTTGGGTCACTATCTGTATGGCATTTGCATGTTCTTCCCGAGTCTGCATGGGTTTCCTCCCACAGTCCAAAGATGTGTAGGTTAGGTGCACTGGCCAAGCTAAATTCTCCCTCAGTGTACCCAAAGAGGCGCTGGAGTGTGCTGACTAGGGGATTTTCACAGTAACTTCATTGCAGTGTGAATGTAAGCCTACTTGTGACTAATAAATACATTTTAACTTTAAATCAAAAGTTACTACACAAAATAAGAGCTCATGGAATAGTGAGTAACAGATTAGCATGGATTGAGGATTGGTTATATAACAGAAAGCAGAAAATAGGGATAAATGGATCATTTTCAGGTTGATAAGCTGTAACGAATGGAATGCCACAGGGATCAATGCTGGGGCTTCAACTATGTAAAATATACACCAACAATTTGGAAGAAGAGACCAAATTTGTGAATGATGTGGAGTTGCCGGTGTCGGACTAGGGTAGGCACAGTAAGTAGTCTCACAACACCAGGTTAAAGTCCAACAGGTTTATTTGGTAGCACGAGCTTTCGGAGCGCCACTCCTTCATCAGGTGAATGACAGCTAGTTAGAAGTGTAAGTTGTGAAGAGTACATATGGACTCTGCAAATGGATACGAGATACAGATAGGTTAACTACCTTGGTGAAAAAGTAAGAGACATTTTGCTTGGGGTGGGGGGAGGGAGTTGGCAGAGTGGGTGAGGGTCTGACCCAGCTCTTGGGTAAAAAAACCAAATTACATGAAACCCTGAGAAAATCATGGGTCATTCACTTTGGTTGAGTCAATGGGCAAAGGCTTGGCTGATGGAATATATGGGAGAATTTATGCACATTTATAAACATTGGCAGGAAGAATAGAAAAGCAGCATATTATTTAAATAGAGAGAGATTGCAGGATTATGGTACTGAGGGATCTGGGTTCTCTAGTACATGAACCTTAAAAATTTAGTATGCATGTACAACAAATGATTAGCAAGGCATCTCAGAGGATCTTTAGTTTGTGGAATTCTCTTTCGAAATGAGCAGTGGAGACAGTGTCATTGAATATTTTCAAGACTGAGTTACATAGATTCTGGATTGACATGGAAGTCGGGGGGTTAGATAGGAAAGTAGAGTCCACAACCTGATCAGGCGTTCTTTTCAAATAGTAGAGTAGGCTTAAGGGCTGAGTGGTCTAATCTTGTTCCAAATTTGTATGTTCCCCTGCAGATGACCAAGACTCTGCACTGCACTTCAAGGACGTTAAGGCACAAGAGATGGTAAAGAGGAGATTTATTAGAATGACACCAGACTAAAGGATTTCGGTTATAAAGAAACTGGGGATATTTTCCTTACAGTAGAGAAGGTTAAAGATGTTCAAAATCTTGAAGTGCCTTGATAGAGCAAATAGGAGAAATAGTTTCCAATGGCAGAAGGGACAGTAACCAGAGCGCACAGAATTAAGGCAATTGGCCTAAGAACCAGAAGCATCACGAGGAGGGAAAAACATTGGGTGAGAGTTGTAATGATATGGAATGCATCTCCTAAAAGCAGATTCAATAACAAATTTGAAATGGGAATTGAATATTTAAAAATAAATCATTTACTAGATTATGAGGTTAATTGGATAGTGTCAAAGAGCTGACACAGGCATGATGGACTAAAAGGCCTCCTTCTGTACTGTAATATATGACTCAATTAGATAAAACATGCTGCTGTCACTGCACTCTGTCAACTGTTATGTTATTTTAAGGCTCTCCGAGAGCAAAAATTCAACCACTTTTTTCGGATTATGCCGAGACCACCAAAGCAATCAATATGGAGGTCACAAGTTGAAGATCACCTTAACAACCACTAACATAAGCACAAGGTCTCAATAGTTTTTGATTTAATTCAGACCTTCCTTTTGGATAAAAAACAGAAAAACACTTGGAAACACAGTTTCTTACTCATCAGCCTCAGAAAGGCGATTTCAAGGCTCATCAGGCATCGAATCTTGATATGGATCTAAGATCCAGAACACACACAATAGCTTTTAGGAGCTGGGCATGAACTTCTGTTGCCCCACTAATAGTGCAGAATCCACTTTCTCCCATTAAATTTTATTAGATTTACACCTTTAAATAGTGATTAAAATATGCCATTGTGCATTATAACTTGTACACAGTTTCAATCAAATTGATGTTAAAAGTTAGTTTTAGAAATAGGAAGTTAGGATGCAGTATCTAACCCCTTCAGGCACCACTATATTGCTCATTAGCTGTAATTTATTTTCCTAAGCTGAGGTCCAGTGTGATCATGGAAAAAAAAATGTTTTGTCATATGAAGTTATATTGGAACGCTGCTTAATGCAAGGGCAGAGTGTCATAACTAAAACAGGCTGATTAACACTATCAGAAATAGATATCATGGTAGTAACCTTGCAACTTATTTGGCACATATCCCAAAGTATGTTATAAATGATCTGTTATTCCCTTAGTTCAGCACTTCACTCAGTTGCTTGGTGCAGTAAACAATATTTTCCCACTGCTTGAAGACATTATACCAACATTTTTAATAAAGCCTTAGTTTTAATACTCTTATACTAACTTCCAGTAGTTATCACTGAAAACTGTTATATAAGTTTATCACATGCCTAAAGCACAGAACTGTTAACACCAGTGTGTTAATGTTACTCTTAACTGCTTGCCCAGGTGTCTCAGTTGCAATCAGCAACCTAATAGGACAGATATTAGAGGTAGGTTCTTTACTCAGAGAGTAGTAAGGGCGTGGAATGCCCTGCCTGCAGCGGTAGTGGACTCGTCAACATTAAGAGCATTCAAATGATTATTGGATAAACATATGGATGATATTGGAATAGTGTAGGTTAGATGGGCTTTAGATTGGTTTCACTGGTCGGTGCAACATCGAGGGCCGAAGGGCCTGTCCTGCGCTGTAATGTTCTATAATCAACTTTGAGCTTGATATGGGTGTCTGGATTTTTTCCCCCCGGACACCCTAATTCATTCCTACATCCAAAAGAGGGCAAATTACCTACAACACAACCACCAGTTTGGTCCTGTAATGGGTACCACTCACCTAGATACATAATGCTCTTTGTCAGGACTACAATATAATTCAATCCCAGACTGCAAGAAACAGCAGTTAAAATCACCAAGCTTAAAAGATTAAAATACCCTAGAAACTCAGATTTTCTTGAAATCTATTCAAGCTGGTTCATAATATTCAATGTTGTTATGACTGCAAACAAAATTATATTGATTACTGGAAAATAATTCAGTCAGCATAGAGTGATTAAATAAGTCCAGATCGACTGCACTGGAATATAAATTTGAACCTTAATGATTAAAATTTATTGAATGCAACTTTTAATCCAAATTACATTTTTTAAGTTCATAATTCTTATTCCAATTGAAGCTTGCAATGCAATCTTTGCATTAAGATCTCACACCAGTACAGAAATTTACTTCCATAAGTTAGAGATCTCATCATTGTGTACTGCATAAATCTAATGCTGGTGTGTCTTCAGAGTCTGTCTTTAAGCGGTATGATTTTTCATATGGTTAGGAAGGACAGTAATTTTGTGGTGGGATACTGATGCAATTAGATTCTCAGATCCAAAATTAGCCAGAGATAAAGATACAGCAATTATTTTAGCTCTTGCGTCATTAGTTCCACAAATGTAAAATGCAGATCAAAATATCTGGCTTTTCTGTGTGCCCATTTTTGGGAGAAAAAATGTTCGTGACCTAGAGAAAATATAGTTTATTGGTAGGGTTTGAACTAAACCGCCACAACATTAACTAGCATCTTTTTAAAAAAGCTGTAAGTACATGGAACAGAATGGAAGGAGAGGAATTAAGGTAAAAGTAAGGTGGAACTCAATAGCAGGGAAAATAAATGGGGGACAAGGATATTTGGTTTTCTTTGCATGCAAAGATGGTGCTTTTTAAAGCTAGTTGTGCATGCGGGACCTCTTTTTTAATAAGGGAATCTTTAATTTTGTGTATGAGATTTGCATTATTGCACGTTACGTGTGGCCGAATCACTGGATTTGGATTTAACAGGTGTATTTGAATCCCAGCTACAAAAGGTTTGGACAAGTTTATTCTAGAACTTTGATTTCCACCATCCAAAACAGGATAATGCAATAACCTTAGAGAATATTAGGTAATGCATGTAATATCACACGGTACTCTTGATAATTGGCTACAACTAGGTCATCAGTAAGAGCTAAAAAGTGAAATGCAATGATTCTGAGCTGCAATGAGCACATTTAAAGCAGAACAAAAAAGGACAATATAACAGAATGAAGATTCATATCGCAAGGCATTGCCATCTCAAATCCAACATTAAGACTATATACAGGTTTAGTACTTGGTGCTTACTATGCTGCCAATACCGAATAAATATTGAATGTACCATAGTTTAGTCAAAAAATAATTTCAAAATTGAAAACAGCAATGTACACTTTTATCTACACATGTCAAACTGGACTCTGAAAAGGTGAGAAACGACATGCACAATTTGAACAACAATATTTTTTCACACATTGGTTGTCAGAAATAACTACAAATTTAAATTCACACAAAAGCAGAGAGGAAAAAATTTGAATATTTACCTGCTATCGCTTGATCAAGCCTATGTATCAATGATCTTTTTGCTGTTTCAATATCTGAGTTTGGATGATCCAGCACCTGTCTGCACCATTGCAATGGACTAAAAGCTTTTTGAACTGGGGTTGGCAACCTCTTTGGTGATGTGTACAACCTAAAATTGACAACAAAATAAAAATGGTTGGTTAATTATATGATTGAGCATCATTTTTCATAATTCAACACCATCAGTTTCATTGATTTCCAAGTTCAAGATTGAAAAAAAAAACAACCTTGATATTTAAAGCAATATCAAAATAGCTGTAGTCTTCTTTTCCACTTTACAAGTTGTAACAAATTTTACAGCCTTTCCTGTCTATTTTTTGCTCTAGCATTCCTTAATTCTATTAATTGGAAGTGAAAAGCAGAATACGGACTTGGAATTTTAAAAAAGTCAAGTTGAAGACATATGCCTCAAGATAAGGGACGGGAAAAAAGACTATTTACTTATACATTTTACCATAATTTTAATTCCTATCCTTTCTCGTTCAGAGATGTCTATTTTAACTGTTTTGAAAAATATATCTTTTGCATCACACTGAATGAATAAAATCACAAAAATCAGAATCACAGAATTGTTACAGCACAGGAGGCAGTGATTTGGCCCATCGTGTCTGCACCAGCTCTCCAAATGAGCATCATGACTTAATGCCTTTCTCCCGTATCCCTGCATATTGTTCCTATTCAAGTAATCACCTAATACCCTCTTGAATGCCTCGATTGACATACTTCCAACACACTTCCAGGCAGAGCATTCAAGACCTGAACCACTCACTGTGAAAAAATGATTTCTCACATCACTTTAAATCTGTTGCTTTTGATTCTTTTCCAAGCAGGAACAGTTTCTCCCTATCTATTCTGTCCAGCCCCATCATGATTTTGAGCATCTCTATCAAATCTCTTCTTAGCCTTCCTCTCTCCAAGGAGAACAGTCCCAACTTCTCCAATTTATCTCCATAACTGAAATTTCTAATCCCTGGAACTATTCTTGTAAACCCGTTCCAGTGTGCTCACACCCTTTCTATAGTGTGGCGCCCAGAACTGTACACAATACTCCAGTTGAAGTCTAACTGGCATCTTGTACAAGTTCAGCATAACCTCCTTCCTCTTGTACTCTATGCCACTATTAATAAAGCTCAGAATACTATATACTTTATTAACTTCTCTCTCCACCTGTCCTGCTACGTTCAATTATCTATGCACTTACACATCCAGATCCCTCGGCTCCTGCACCCCCTTAAGAATTTTACATTGCTTCTCCGTGTTCTCCTCACTAAAATGCATCACGTCTCCACTTCGAACTTCATCTACCACCTATCTGCCCACCCCACCAACTTGTCGATGTCTTTTGAAGTTCTACACTGTCCTCTACAAACCTTCCTCCAGCCCAAAAAATATTCAATCATTACACTCTGTTTCCTATTATTCAGGAAATTTTGTATTCATATTGCTACTGTCCCTTTTATTCCATGAGCTAAAAATTCTCACTAGTCTGTTCCATGGCACTGTATCAAGTGCCTTTTGGAAATCCATGTATACCACCATCAACAGCATTACCCTCATCCATCCGGTTATCTCCTCAAAAACACTCCAGCAAGTTGAAACATTATTTCCCCTTTCGACATGCATGCTGGCTCTTCCTAATCAACCTACACTGTCCCATGCAGCTACTCATTCCATCCGGAATAATTGTTTTAAGAAGCTCGCTCACCAATGATGTTAAAGTTTTTTTAAAGTTTATTTTAATGTCACAAAGGCTTACATTAACACTGCAATGAAGTTACTCTAAAAATCCCCTAGTCGCCACACTCTGGTGCCTGTTCGGGTACACCGAGGGAGGATTTAGCGTGGCCAATGCACCTAACCAGCACATCTTTCGAACTGTGGAAGGGAACCGGAGCACCCGGAAGAAACCCACATAGATATGGGGAGAATGTGTAGACTCCACACAGACCGTGACCCAAGCTGGAAATCGAACCTGGGTCCCTGGCGCTGAGAGGCAGCAGTGCTAATCACTATCACCAAAGACTGGGTCTCATCACAGATAGTAATCAAGACAAAATTCAGCAGAACCAGCACCTCACAAGGGTGTTCATGAGAATGCACATCTGAATAGAAAAGGGATGACAACACTGAATATGCAATCTCCGTACTGACAACTTAAGTGGCAATATAATTTAATAAATGGACATGCTTCAATAGTACCAAAATACATCAATCACATTCTCAGTAAGCCACACTGGATTAGCATAAAGGGCAAACATTCTTCTCAAATTTCCAGCAGTTATTGGAGTAAAAAGGGCATTCTTGCGCAGGACAGAGAAGGCCTCAAAAAAAGTTCATTCTACATTATAAAATTACATACTGAAAGGGATGGCCCTGAATAAGTTCCGATCTTCACCATCCACTCTAGATGCTAACAGCTGAAAAGATTGGGTTTCAAGGATTGACAATATTGTATATGCAAAGCCCATGGACAATTTCTCACAAGACACTTAGAAAAGATCTGTGGTGGACTGTATTGTACTCTCGATACTCAAATTAAAAATTTTATGGTAGGTTCTCATTCATTGTTATCATTCAATATTTTCAAACATTTTATGAACGTAGCACAAAATCAGTTTGAGCGTCAGTTGGCCTCAGCTGGTGGCACTCTTGCTTGTGGGACAGAAGGTTGAGTTTAAGCACATAATCTGGACTGACAATTCGTACTTAAGGGGTGTTACATTGTTACAGGCGCCATCCTTCAGATGAGACTATCCATAGGGCAATGGTGAGTTTCCTAAATACCTCAACAACATTTCTCCCTCCAAAGGTCAAGTGGTCATACATTTAAAAATTTATTAGTGTAACAAGTAGGCTCACATTAACACTGCAATGAAGTTACTGTGAAAATTCCCTAGTCGCTACACTCCAGCACCTGTTCAAGTACATTGAGGGAGATCAATTATTATTTAACATTAATTATTGCATTCTATAAAGAATAATTGACTGAGGGTGATGCAAGGGTGCACTACACACAGTACTATCATAAAAGTAGTTAAAATTTAAAACCCCATCCATGGCTAATATTTTATGCAACAATATATAACATACGAGTCATTCACATGCAAGAATCTTCTGCGGGTATGAAATCATTACTACAATATGAAACAGAAGAACTTGAACAAAAGGGCAGTTCTGCTGAGTAAATAGTTTAAGCTAGGTAAACATAACACATTTTCCATATCACAATGTACATATGCTTATAGGTGAGTCCCCAGTTTAATGCTGACCACCCAAATACAATTAAACACCCAACTGATATACAGTTAATAATCATACTTCATGGCAAGTGAAGTCAATTTATAAAGGTTTCTTTGCCTGGTTCAAATTGCCACATGTTGCACAATGTAGTAGTGTTTGTAAAACTCATCACTGCATCATTTAGTGTGCAACGGTCAGCTGTAAGCATATTAATAGGAAAAGAGAATAATTGATGTTTACAATATTAGCATAGAAAAACTAATATGGGCAATTGTAAAACAAAAAACAAATGAGCTGCTCTTTTAGCAGGGCAAACCAAATTAATTGATGAGAAAAATAAGGTTAGCGTTTCATGTTACTATTATTGACACGGATAGTACAAAGTGGTGCGCCAAAGGTAGATAGAAAATATAAGCATGGCTTATTGTAGAATTTCCCTTCAAGTAATAGGGTCACAGCATATAATAATGAAATCCCACAATTTCTGAATAATAATTAATTTGCCCCTAGGATGCAAGAAAAATATTCATGGCATAAATCTGCTGTCATGGTGGGTGATATTTTCCTACTGACCTTGGTTAACAAAACGAACCTCACTCAACCCATCAACTGTTACAAAGAACAAAGAACAGTACAGCACAGGAAACAGGCCCTTCAGCCCTCCAAGCCTGTGCCGCTCCTTGGTCCAACTGGACCAATCGTTTGTATCCCTCCATTCCCAGGCTGCTCATGTGACTATCCAGGTAAGTCTTAAACGATGTCAGCGTGCCTGCCTCCACCACCCGACTTGGCAGCGCATTCCAGGCCCCCACCACCCTCTGTGTAAAAAACGTCCCTCTGATGTCTGAGTTATACTTCGCCCCTCTCAGCTTGAGCCCGTGACCCCTCGTGATCGTCACCTCCGACCTGGGAAAAAGCTTCCCACTGTTCACCCTATCTATACCCTTCATAATCTTGTACACCTCTATTAGATCTCCCCTCATTCTCCGTCTTTCCAAGGAGAACAACCCCAGTCTGCCCAATCTCTCCTCATAGCTAAGATAAATAAGGTTACCAGGCAACATCCTGGTAAACCTTCTCTGCACTCTCTCTAAAGCCTCCACGTCCTTCTGGTAGTGCGGCGACCAGAACTGGACGCAGTACTCCAAATGTGGCCTAACCAGCGTTCTATACAACTGCATCATCAGACTCCAGCTGTTATACTTGTTACCACAAGGCAAATTAAATACAAGGGTAAGAGAAGAATAGCACTTTCAGAAATGAACTTTACTAATACTTTTACTCAAGTATTTATTCTTCCAATCTGGAGAGTGAGACTTTTATAAATTATTCTGGAGTCTGACAGCAGGAAAGCAATTTCTAGGAAGGTCAAAAGGGCAAGTCATTAATACATTTCAAAAATGTTTTGGCATTTACTGTGGGTTTCTTTTCCTATGCTGACAGAAGTCTGGTGACAGTGAGTACACATGTGCATTAATAGAAACGTACAAACAGCAATGGAAAGTTACATGGCAAGTGAGGATAAATGCACATTTGCTTATACCCAGGCATCAATATTTTAATTAGGGTTTTAAATTATGCATTGAAAGATACTGCTCAATTTCTCAAAATTTTCTCCCAAATGGTAAATTTTAAATTTCAAAAGGTGGATAAGTTTAGAGATTCAAAGTTAAAGTTTCAGTGATTCAAAAAGTAATTAAATATTTGAAATATGAGGAAATCCTCACCAAGATGATTTGTTTATTATATATCAGTGGTCGTTTGCTTTAAACAGAATAACTCAAATGTTATTTTCATGAAAATTGTGATCATAAGGCATTTCTCTCAATATAGCACATTAGATAAAACCAGGACAAGATATGAAATTGTCTCAATGATTCAAAATTTACAATTTCAGAAAAATAGATACACAAGAATGTGCCAAAGTAAGCATATTTTGTAAAAGAATGATTATAGGTCCACTTATCTGATACTGAAAATAAAATCTACCTATTCCAGTATTACACATGCAGTGAAATAAGGTAACCTGTGAGCTCAACACAAAAATGTTTAATTGAATGTTGCTGGTCATAATTTTGAAACTTTTGAACATATGGGAGCAAGGGTAGAAACATACAACCTGTCAAGCCTGCTCCACTATTTAGTATGATCATAACTGGTTTTGGGTTTCAACTCTACTTTCCTACCCACTCTCCATATTCCTTTTTTCCAGAGGCACCAAAAAACTCATCCTTAAATAACCACAGCACTCTGGGACAGACTATTCTAAAGATTTACAAAACGGTCAGTGAAGAAATTTCTCATCTCAGTCCTAAATGATTGGCTCCATATCCTGAAACTTATCCCCTTTGTTCTAGATTCTACTGTCAGAGGAAACAACCTGGTCAAATCCCTTTGTAATCTTGAAACAAAAGCAAAATACTGTGGATCCTGGAAATCTGAAATGAAAACAGAAAATGCAGGATAACTCATTAAGTCTAGCAACATCTGGAGGGAAACAGAGCTAATTTTTCAGATCCAAGTGACCTTTCTACGAATGCCCCACCTCCCCTGCTCCCGTTCCAACTATATTAATCTGTAATTTCTATCTTGCTTCAATTCTGTAGAAGGGTCATTTAGATTCGAAATGTTAACTGTTTCTCTCCACAAATGTTGCCAGACCTGCTGAGTTAATCCAGCATTTTCTGCTTTTATCCCTTCACAACCTTGAATGTTTCTATTATATCACCTATCATTCTTCTAAACCCCAGAGAACATAGATCCAAATTATTCAGTCTCTCAACACTCTCATCCCAGGGACCAAATTAGTGAGCTTCACTCTTACAGTCTCTAATGCCAAAGTCACAGGATTTGTTGATGATAATTCAAATCAGCAAAAAAACTGTACATTTCACAGTAAAAGGATGAAAAAAATAAAAAGAACGAGCGTCCTTTCTGTGCATTGTACAACTAATTTAATCGAGCACAAATGTGCAAAATTGGATAGCTCCAAAAAAAGGTATGGGGATCACAATGTTTTTGTAATTTTAAGCCTCCTACCAACATGTCAGTTTGCACACACCATCAGTCATTCAGCCATGACAGATCACCCAGACTGCACAACACTCACAAACAACACTTCCCTCTCCCTTACAGGTCAAGGTGATACACAACTTGATCAAGTGCCTGCACGTCCTAACCCACTTTGAGATGACAGTGCTGGTCATTACTAGAATAACTGAAATGATGGAGGTTGAGGGACAACCTGATAGAAGTCTACAAGATTATGAGGGGCATAGACAGAGTGGATAGTCAGAAACCTTTCCCCAGGGTGGAAGAGTCAATTACTAGGGGGCATAGGCTTAAGGTGCGAGGGGCAAGGTTTAAAGGAGATGTACGAGGCAAGTTCTTTTTTACAGAGGGTGGTGGGTGCCTGGAACTCTGCCAAGGGAAGTAGCTGAAGCAGATATGATAGTGACTTTTAAGAGGCGCCTTGACAATGCATGAATAGGATGGGAAGAGGGATATGGTCCCCGGAAGGGTAGGGGTTTTAGTTCAGTCGGGTAGCATGGTCGGTGCAGGCTTGGAGGGCCGAAGGGCCTGTTCCTGTGCTGTACCATTCTTTGCTATATCACTGAGGCCACTGCCAATGGTGGGGCTGGAGCCAGTGAAGATGACAGCAATAAAACACCAAACCCAACAGGTCTGGCAGCATCTGTGGAAGACAGCTTCTTCCCTGCTGCGATCAGACTTTTGAATAGACCTACCTCGGATTAAATCGATCTTTCTCTACACCCTAGCAATGGCTGCAAGACTACATTCTGCACTCTCTCCTTTCCTTCTCTCTGTACAGGATGCTTTGTCTGTATAGCACAAGAAACAATACTTTTCACTGTATACTAATACATGACAATAATAAATCAAATCAGTGAAATCCCTTTCAGTTCTGTTACATGCAGAGTTGTCATGCAAGTCCAGCAACATGATGTGCATCAAGTCAATGCTACCCTGCAACATGGGGAAGCATGCAAACATTGGCATTCATTCCTCCTACTTGTTTCTGACAAGAATCAAATGCAGTTGCTTCCCTTTGAACACAGCCTCAATAACCTCCCTTCTGCAACAGTGGATGACAAACTGCAAGACTTTGCTAACATCTCCAGCCTGGAAGGAGCCAGACACACAAAAACCTCATGACCATTGTCATCTTTAAGGCACTGGTAATGAGGTCCCTGTCCATTTGAACTTGGATATTTGTTTGCAGCAGTCAGTAGACTTTAGTGGGGCCATCATTGTTTAAGCACAGATAGCTCTTAATTTAGTTCCTTGCAGAGGTTCAGAAGAATTACTCCCTAAATACCGTGCGGTATTTAGGGAGCAATTTGCTGATATTATTTCTCCAGCACTTGTCCTTATGTATGGCATCTTCTCATGCTCTTAGTCATGCTCCAAGGGAAAAGCCTGCTACTGCACTCATGTTTGTGCTGAAGCCTAGAAGACAGCAAAAGGTCTATCAAACATGGCTGTTGGCCATGATTTATTTGGTGGCACTCTCACCTCAGAGCCACAAAGTTGTATGTCCAAGTCCCACTATCGGACTTGAGCACAAAAATTAAGGTTAACACTCGGCAGTACTGAGGG
Source organism: Mustelus asterias (assembly GCF_964213995.1). NCBI lineage: Eukaryota > Metazoa > Chordata > Chondrichthyes > Carcharhiniformes > Triakidae > Mustelus > Mustelus asterias. The sequence continues at coordinate 112,785,114 of NC_135801.1, read as the reverse complement.
AGTGTTGCACAGAGGTGTCTTTCAGATGATATGTTAAACCAAAGTCCTGCCTTGCCTCTCAGGGGTACATAACCAACTCCATGGCAGAATTCAAAAAAGAGCAAGGGAGTTATTCCTCAACAAATAATTTAAAAGTTACCGAGGCATTATGTTGAGAGAGTTTGTGGTATGCAAAATGGCTGCCATAAGGTACTGCAAAATACAAGTCTATTTTCACCTGGCTACATTACTCCCTTAGCCTTTTCCAACTTAAAACACTCTGGAAAACACTGAACAATTTCAGAATTGTGGCCACAGACAGAATTAACTGGCAATTAACCTCTTTGGTAGTTGATGATCCCCTTAAATCACTTACATAGCTGATCATACATTAAGGGTTTAAGATAAGTCAGCTAGACTGTGGAGCCCCAAAATGACAGTACTCATGTCAAATTAACATTGGATGGTGTGAGACATCATACCTATCTGCTCTGCATAAATCTGGTGGACATCAAATGCTCTCGTGCTAGCACCTTCACACAGTACAATACACGACAGAAGTGTGCACAAAAACTCAATTTCACTCCTATAATCCTTTAATAAGAAATACAGAGCAACAATCGAATGAACAACTATTTGTATGGCAATGACTGGGCTAACCTCATTCACCTAAACGCAAAAGCAAAGTTTCCTCCAGGATTAGAAGACTGGTGCAAAATTCTTTGGGTGCTTTTCAAAAAAAATTAAAATGATTAAATATACTATCTGTAACATGCAGGAACTCGTCATTGTTTAAAATACCAATGGTGCTACATAAATCCAAATTATATTCATTTGGTGTCTTTAACATAATAAAATACCCCAAGGCATTTCACAGATGTACTATAAAACAAAATATGAAATCAAGTCACATAAGAATCAAGACGACAGTGACAACTTTATTCAACTTCAGGTGCAAGGACAATCCTAGTATCTATTGGTCAGTCAGTTTGTCATGGATAAGATTTTAGAAACAGTAATCAGAATGAAAAAAAACCAACAGGCACTTGGAGAGGTTTGATTAAGGATAACCAGCATGGATTTGTAAAAGACAAATCCTGCTTTACTATTTTTTTGATGACATGACAGAGAAGGTTGATGAAGGAAATTCAATGGATGTTGTCTAAATGGATTTTAGGCAAATGTTTGACGAAGTATCACTTGACAAAATTGAGGCTCATGGAAGAGGAAGTTCAGTCTCAGCTTGGATAAAAAAAGGCTTAAGGACAAAAAAAAGTGTGCCATGGTCGATTTCCTTTTTGCAGATTGGTGGATGGTAGGCAGTCACAAGGATCACTGCCAGGACCAGTACCGTTTTAATATATAAATAATTTCAATATTGAAAGTCAGAAAATTTCTAAATTTGCCAATAACATCAAACTCGGAAGAGTGGCTGATAGCAAGGATGATACAAACCATCAGCAACAAAATATAGATGGGCTAAAAGAATAGCACACAAGTGGCAGATGGCAATTTCACGAAGCTAAAATGATGCATTTTGACAAAAAGACGAGGGGAAGGCAATATAGACTAAATGGCACAATGCTAAAGGGACAGAGCATTTTGGAGGTTCATGTGGATAGATCTATGAAGGTGGCAAGACATATTAAAAGAGCAGCTTGCAAAGCGTCAAATTTCAAAAGCAAGGAAGTTATGCTGAACTTGTATAAAGCCCTGGTGAGGCCAAAACTAGACTAATTAATCCATTTCTGGTCACACTTTAGCAAGTTTGCAAGGATCCTTGAGAAAGTGCAGTGGAGATTTACCAGAATGGTTCCAGAGGCGAGGGATTTTATCTCCACGGTTAGGTTGGCGAAGCTGGGGTTGTTCTCCTTGGAACAGGAGATTTGATAGTATAAGTTTAAGACAGGTTTAGCGTAAGGTAGTCAAAGAAAAGCTGTTCCCATTAGCAGGTGATACACAATCTAGAAGTCAAAGATTTAAGTTTTGGGCACAAGATCCAGAGAAATGTGACAAAAAAAACTCTTTTTATGCAGCACGTAGTACTGACCTAGAATTGGATGTCTATAAGAGTGGTTAAAGAGATAAATGATTTCAAAAGAAAATTGGACCCGAGGGAAATACATTTACAGGATTAATAGGACTGTTAATGGTATGTTACAGGAATGAGATAGAGAATCTGGTGAACTGGTGCAGCAACAATAATCTCTCCCTCAATGTCAACAAAACGAAGGAGATTGTCATCGACTTCAAGAAGTGTAAAGGAGAACAGGCCTGTCTACATCAACGGGGACGAAGTAGAAAGGGTCGAGAGCTTCAAGTTTTTAGGTGTCCAGATCACCAACAACCTGTCCTGGTCCCCCCACGCTGACATAGTTAAGCTCACCAATGCCTCTACTTTCTCAGAAGACTAAGGAAATTTGGCATGTCAGTGACAACTCTCACCAACTTTTACAGATGCACCACAGAAAGCATTCTTTCTGGTTGTATCGAAGTTTGGTATGGCTCCTGCTCTGCCCAAGACTGCAAGGAACTACAAAAGGTCGTGAATGTAGCCCAATCCATCACGCAAACCAGCCTCCCATCCACTGACCGTCTACACTTCCTGCTGCCTCGGCAAAGCAGCCAGCATAATTAAGCACCCCATGCACCCCAACATTCTCTCTTCCACCTTCTTCCTTCAGGAAAAAAATACAAAAGTCTGAGGTCATGTACCAACCGAGTCAAGAACAGCTTCTTCCCTGCTGCTGCTGTCAGACTTTGGAATGGACTTACCATGCATTAAGTTAATCTTTCTCTACACCCTAGTTATGACTGTAACATTACATTCTGCACTCTCTCCTTTCCTTCTCTATGAATGGTATGTTTTGTTTGTATAGCGCGCAAGAAACAATACTTTTCACTATGTTAATACATGTGACAATAATAAATCAAATCAAAATCAAATGTTAATTGCATTATTCAGGTTAAGAATACACAAGTAAAGAACACTGAACAAACACTTGGTGCATTTAAAGAGATATGTTAACTCATTTATTTGGTTTTAGCTCACTCTTCCATGGCTACATTTGCAGACGGGTAGCCTTGGAGAGGAGGCACATGGTGTCTGCCTGTATGCTTTAGGCCTTCTGTGACCGGGTGGACCCCACAGGCACTGGAGTGCATCAGCCAAGAAAGTGACATTTTGATTGAATTAAAAGTTTCCTTTCAAGTTTTATTTTTGTTCCAGTGTCCCTTTAAGATGCTATTAGATTTATTGATATGCTCAAGAGTATAAAGACTGATTTGTTAGTGTTGGTTTTAATTTATTCAAGAGTATAAAGGAGACTAAGGGGAGGCCGGGTAGATTTCAGACTTTATTAACCTGCTCCAGTGGCTTCCCAGGTTGGCTATTAACAGGTTCATGTTTAGGGGGTCATTCGTCCTCAGTGCCTGCCTCTTTGTGCTGTGTTTGTGCCTGGGTGGCCTTGAAGAGGAAGCACGTGGTGTCTCTGCTGGTACACTGTTGGACACCCCAAGGGCTTGAGTTCATCATCAGATGGAAACAATATTTTCATCTAAATGAATTAGTTTCCTTCGCTTCGATTTTTCTTAGTGTCCTTCAAGGGGCTGTCAACTAGTTAATCTGTTTGCACAAGAGTGGTGGGGGGATGGCAGTGAAAGAGTGAAGACCAGAGGACTTCCTCGTGGGTCTGTCCCTGAGCCTGGCCCATTTACAGGTTTAGGCAGAAGGTGGTCGAGGGGGTTATACTGTCCGTCTCTCTCCCACGGTTTCATCCATGTCCCTGGAGGTGGAACACTGTGCCCACTGGTATGCTTGGGGCCTTCTTCAAATGGCAGATGCCCTGAGCTGGACTGCATCATCAGACCCCTTAATTATATTTTAATAAGGGTCTGCTAAAGTTTGTTTTTGCTACAGTAACCTAGGGGTTAATTTGATTATTGTACTTAGTATATGAAATGGTGCTTCTGGTGTACTGGGTGTTGGTTAGGGACAAGGTGGACATTTGTAATGTTGCATTACGTAACAAATCAGTATGTAAAAGATTGACACTTGATTTGTTACTTCGTCTTGCTTCAGAATTAATTGATGTGGAGATGCCAGCGTTGGACTGGGGTAAACACAGTAAGAAGTCTAACAACACCAGTTAAAGTCCAACAGTCTGTTGTCCTGTTGGACTTTAACCTGCTGCTGTTGGACTTCTTACTGTATTCAGAATTAATCAGGATTGATTGGATTGCTCAATGAGCTGAATTGGTCCTGATGGGCCAAATGGCTGCCGCCTCCTGTGCCATAATGGCTATAACCAAGGGACATTAGTTAAACATGGAAGATGATGCAATTAATCAGTGAGCTGCAGTCTTGATTGCCAAATCTAAGCTGCAATGATGATCTCAAGGCACTTGTATTCTTACATGTAACTTCAGGAGAGGAGCAGCTGCTTTGTTTTATATAGATTATATGAACAATAAATGTTTGAAACAGCTTTCTTGGTGGTATTAAAACTGACTCCACTATAACAGATTTGTGCAGGCATATTTTCATTCATCTATGTTGGTGGGACAAGGGTCGTTTACACTATGGTTGCTGCAGACATAAGTCACATTATAAAGCCATATACAGACCTACTACTGTAATCTACAATAATGAATGAAATAAATGTGTTTTCATTTAACTTCTTAAAGAAGTTCTTCATTCACTCCGTGATCAACGCTCCATTTTTCCAGCCTTTGCCCAGAGAGCAATTAGGGATTGTCATCATGAAAGAGTACCTATTGCATCCTTAGATGCAGACTTTTAAGAATGAAAATAAATTTGAGTCATCCTCAGGCAATAACTCACAACTGGCACTTGTCCCCCAATCGATCTCTCTGGTTTTATATAGCGATGTTTTTGTCCCGAAAAATAACCTAAAATACCTAACGATATTAAAACACCAAAAGGCAGACACACCGGGACAGAATCGAGGGAAAAGCAGTCACTCCCATCCGTCTGCCCAGACATGTTGTCAGAGGTTGGTGCTGGAGTCAGACACTCAGGGGAGTGCCATTTGTCAGCCTGTCCCCTCCCTCACTCACCAGCTGTCCTCCTCCTCCTCCTGATCCTCCAAAGCCATTGTCTCCAGATCCAGCGCCGCCACCTCATCCAGCACCGTCCACTCGGCCTGCTCGGCGGGGCACTCACTGCCGCCCAACACCGGCTGAAAGCCGCCTCCTCCTGCCCGGGCAAGCGGCAAGTGGGACACAGCCTCCCCTTCCAGACCGGGAGCCGGGCCTGGGCCCGAGCTGGGGAGGGGCTGCCAGGCCTGGCCGCTGGCGGGGGGAGGAGGCTGCTGCTGCTTGGGGCTCAGGAGGGTGGAGCGGGTCCTCAGCTGCTCGTTTTGTTTCTCCAGTTTGCGAACCAACTCCTGCAGCTTCCGTACTTCCAGGTCGGCGCTGACGTTGGAGTTAACGTCCTCCATCCTCTCGACGTTTCCACACTCGGTGTTTATTCTCCTCTCTCTCTTTCTTTCTCTCTCCCTCCTCCTCGCCTACCGGTACATGGCGGGCTCGCGGCCGGCCGGCCTTCCCGCGATCACAGCCGCACGGTTCCCACGCCCAACTCCGGCTCGGCCGCCATTTTCCTGCCGCCCCCTGACGTCAGAGGGTTCCGCCCCGCCCACAGCGCCATTGCGTCACGGGCTCCACCCACATTCCCATTCATGATGTCAGCGCGCACCCCAGCCACGCGTCATCTGCATGGGGTCACCTCAGTCCTATTGTCTAACTCAGTACTGTGGCTGGTGCCTATCTTGTGTCTCTGTCCTGCAACTCAATCACTTGCAGCAGCAACTGGCTTAACTTCTCCCAGTCACCTGTTTATCACAATAAAGCACACTCAAGAAGTCAGAGCAAAGTTTTTAAAGTTTATTTTTTTGTGTCACAAGTAGGCTTACGTTAACATTGCAACAAAGTTACTGTGAAAATTCCACACTCCGGGGCGCCCGTTCGGGTAGACGAAGGGAGAATTTAGCATAGCCTCTGCATGTTATCAGCACATCTTTTGGACTGTGGGAAGAAACCGGAACACCCTGAGGAAACCCACACAGACACGGGAGGAACGTGCAGACTCTGCACAGACAGTGACCCAAACTGGGAATTGAACCCGGGCTCCTGGCGCTGTGAGGCAGCAGAGCTAACCACTGTGCCACCGTGCCCATGACATTCGCACATCATCTGTTTATCACAATAAAACATACTCAAGAAATCAAGAGCTTTTGTGACATTCAAACTTTTTCCGAACCACAGCTGATTCCTTTAATAATGCTTTTTGTCTAACCTGGAGAAGGCGAGATAAGCATGACACCATTAGTAAATGTAGAAACAAAAGATTGCATTTACAGTTTTCATATTCATTTGACAGCCTGAAACATTCCACAAACAATAAATTGCTGCTTTTGGATACAATCACTGTTGTATAACATGGCTCCTTCTTCACTGTAGGGATTCTATGATTCTATTCTGTGTATGTCTGCTGGTCAAAAAGGAAGCAAAAAGCACCCATCCCAAACAATCCTTCTTGAGTTTAAGCTGCTTACTGTCATCCAAATGAGTTTCTTGCAATAGAGCTACGTCAACTTTTTCCTTCTTAAGAAAATACAAGGTCTTCTTTCTTTTAATAGGGTGATGAATTCCCTGCACATTCCAGGAGCAAAACTTTATTCTTTAGCTACAAAAAATACAGAATATTAGTGATGCGCGTCTGGTAAATAGACAAAGCTGATGTTGCCAGAAACAGAAGTCTTTTATTCACTAAAAAAGGAACGATGAAATTACAGACGATAAGGATGAATGGATGACTGTCCTTCGACTCATTAGACCATCAGGATAACAGTTAACCAGCGAAGATTCGCTAGCGTATTCAGTCATAGGATTGCCTCTATCATTGTGATAAATCACGTAACAGAATCAATGAAGAGATGGAATTACAGGACCTACATTCAACAATGAACAAGGATTAACAAAAAACTGCAGAATGTGAATCTAAACAGGATAGTTGGCGAAGTACACCTCTTGAGTCAGTCACAGGATTGTCCCCATCAGTATTAATAGGCATCGTACAGGATTAACACAAGGAAATAATTATAGAGGGTATGGTCGACGATTAACAAGAAGCTGCAGATTGCGACTCGAAATTATTGCCTTTCACAGATTATAAAAAGGCCACAGCCTCAGAAGGATTGCCGAACATCCTAATGCACCCTTTGAGGGTGATCCTCAGGACGGCAGGATAGTTTAGGGCATACTGAATGCCAAAAGCCTTGAAACGCTTTCTGACCACATAAAAGCCTCTGCACTCCTGCTGCATTGCCGCTGAGAAGTCCTGGAAGAATGTGACATTTGCCTCATCACAGAGCCAAGTCCCACCACACCTGGCAACCCCTAAAACTCTCTAGTGGTCCCTGAAGCTATGGGAATGTATGATAATAGGCCATGAATGTGGGTTGCCCCTGGGCCCCAGGGGTAGGATATGATGTGTCCTTTTGAGCTTGATTTGCCCCGCCTTCATGTCGAAGTTAAAAAATAATGTGGCAGCCAATCTTCAAAATCTTTAACCAGAAACCTGCCTTCAGCTCCCTCTGGAAAACCGATCACACAGACATTCTTTCTCCAGCCCTGGTTTTCCAGAGCCATCAGGATACCTGACCTACCATGCAGCTGCTTCTTTAAGGATTGCAGTCGAGTCGCGACCAAAGAAGTGGCACTTTCAACATTAAGTATTCTATTTTCCACTTTGCTAAGCCTCTTGCCTGTATTCTACAGTTCATTCGAGCGAGCATTAATGTTCTGTGTCAAAACACCAAGTTTGTCATCTATAAATTAGATAATGTTTGTAGTCACCTTCTGCAATGCCTTCAGGAGCACTGGGCCCACAGCCTGCTTCCCAGCCAGGTCGCCATGCTGCGCCCTGGATTCCTCCGACTGCTCCTTTTTATCGAGGGTTTTCTTGACATTCCTCAATATTCTGTTATCAATACTCCACCAAAAATGTTCCCAGGACATAGCACAGAGTATACACTCCCGGATAAAATGATTATGAGGCATGCATCAGGTTAAAAGAGGGATTAAAACTCAAGCAGCGACAGTGCTCATGGAAACACAACTATTCCTGTGCTCTCATCAGGTGACACCCATCTGGCAATGTCTGAAGAAACGCTGGGAAGTTTGCGTCAATACCTTAGCCAACATTAATACTATACCTCAATCAAAATCTAAAGCAGATTATCTGGTTATTATCTCGTAGATGTGTGTGTGACCTTCTGAAGAAGAGTTCTCAAAATTTTGGGCCCTATTTTACCACTTTGATTCTAAGTGCTGGACAGACCTTGAAACTGGGAATGTTTCAGATCCGACTTTTAGACCTGTTCTTAGGTGCCCCCGCACGCACTCTGCCTGAAAAAATATCAGCGATTGCGAATCTCACTGTAGAAGCCTGTGGGTGGGACTTAACGCACCTGAAACCCTGCAGCTCCGATCAGCGCCTCCAACTGTGCATTCGCTCCCTGGCCGGATAATGCCTCCTCCTGGCCCCATAGATATTACCCCACACTCACAACATTACTGACTCCCTTATCCCCCCATCAACCCGCCACTCAGACCGATCGCGGCCCCCTCCCCCCATTCCCCCCACTGCTCACAGGCAGAATGGCAGCGGACCTCCCCCGCCCCCTCCCCCCACCCATCTCAAGCAGAGAGCCATCGGACGCTCGGCACTTACCTCCTCACTAGCTGGAGTGCCTGAATTGGACTTTTGTAGAGCATGTTTGTTTTGCGCCGAATCTGGATGGGCGAACGTGATGGTAAAGTGGGAAGTGCTGTTAAGGTTGGGCGTGCAGCCCACTGAGTCAATTTAAATGCATGCAAATGCATTAAAATGGCTGTCGTGCCCGTTTTGACTGCGGTCCCTATCACGGACATTTTCGGGCCTTGGTAAAGGAGGAACCGGCGCGGAGGTGGGTGCGGATCGCGCTACTTGCCTCATGCCCGACTTTACCAATTTTTCGCGCCCGGAAACGGGCGCAACCTGATGGTAAAATCGGGCCCTTTAACTCTGTTTCACTCTCCGCAGATGCTGTCGGACCTGCTGAGCTTTTCCAGCATTTTCTGCTTTTATTGCAAATCTGCTGTCATGTTTCCCACATTACAACAGTGACGATAGTTCATAAAGTTTCAAAATCAAATTTTCTTAATTTTTTTCTTCCTTTCTCATCAATAACAGATTTGCGGACTAAAATTCTGCATCTCTTCTAGTCAAAGCTAAGAAATTTATAATAATAAGATAGATAACTCCCTGATTTTAATAGTTAATGAATTACTGCTGCAGAACTCTGGTTGAGGCAAAGAAGCATGAGAGAGAAGGCCCCAGGAGAGATGTCATCACCATCCGTGATTTACAGTGGCACAATGGTTAGCACTGCTGCCTCACAGCACCAGGGACTCAGGTTCAATTCCGGCCTTGGGTGACTGTCTGTGTGGAATTTGCATTTTCTCCCTGTGTCTGCATGAGTTTCCTCCGGGTGCTCCAGTTTCCTCCCACAGTCCAAAGATGTGCAGGTTAGGTACATTGGCCATGCTACATTGCCCCTTAGTATCCAAAGATGTGTAGGTTAGAGAATTAGCTATTGTAAATGTGTGGGATTAGAGGGATAGGGCCTGGGTAAGATGTCCTGTCGGAGAGTCAGTGCAGATTTGATGGGCCGAATGACCTCCTTGTACACTGTAGGGATTCTATGATTCTATAAGTATGCGAAGAGCTAAAAGCCAACATCGTCATCAAGTGACCCCAGCCTGGTGTACAGCAAATATGTCACAGGTTAAGTGGCTTCTAAAAACCAAAACTGAACGATAAAGTCAATATTTCACCTCCATGCTCTATCTGCTCATTCTACCGACATGATGTCCTGTGATTCGAAATATTGGAATCTCCAGCAGAGGTTCCTTCACATTGCACAGTCTGACCATTTATTATTTCCTCTGATAGAGGAGCAGGGACTTGAGGTGTGGGGGAAGACTTTAGTAACATTTAATCAGCAAGGATTTGATCAGAGGAGTCAGCTCAAACAGTGACATTGAAACCCTCACACTGGTCAGAACTGACCATCACAAATTCAGTCTTTTTATTTCAAATATTTATCCCCTTTCTTTAAAAAGAAACAATTGGATTTTCCTTGGAGAAATAGAGAGCGCCTCTGATGGGCTGAGAGTGGTTGGGAGGTTTTTGGGTCTCAGGGGGACCTCACCCCCTGGGCCCACGAAAAAGAAATTTAAGTTTCATTGGCTGTTTTTTGAGTAACACCCATAATAACTGATACAAATGGGAACAGCCTGCAGGGTGCACAATCTACTTAGTTATACTTGTAAATCGCAATCATAGCCCTAAATCCAGGCAGGGCACATTTATGCAGTATCTCAAATGTTTCAAGTAGATGAGCTTTTGCCTCATTGACAGGCTCATTTCAATATTGCATCAAAAAAATTGCACTTATATAACAATGCCTTTCACAAAGTCATGAGTTCCAGGGTGCTTTACAGCCGATTAAGTACTTTAGAAGTGTAGCCACTGTTATAAGATATGAATCGCAAGGACCAATTTCTGTACAGCAAGCTCCCACAATCAACAATGAAATACACAACCAGATAATTTGTTCTAGGTATTGGTTGAAGGCAAAATGTTAGCCAGAGCACAAGGAAAGCTTCTCTTCTCTTCCTCCAATATGTTGTAAGCTTTATTACATCCACCTTTGAGGGTAAACAGGACCGTCAGTTTAACATCTCATCAGAAAGAAGTCACCTCCAGCATTGCAGCACTTCCTCATTCTGCATTGAAATGCCAGCCTTGATTCTGGGCGTAGGTTTTTGGATTGGAACTTCAACACACTACTTTCTGACATAGATTTGTACCACAGAATTGTGCATCAGGCAGACTATGGGCTTCAATGGAATAGCTGAGCTGCCACTCCACCACCTGCCAACAGGAATTCAATTGCTGGCTATTGGGTTTTCAAGTGTGAAATAGGTGGCCGTGTATTAGAAAATTGGCCCCTCCATGCCTAATAATGAGCCAAAATCTCCTGGTTCCCCAGCGTCTCATTTAAGGGTATCTCAATGATCAGATTCACAGAATGTGCTGGGGAATCCATCTCGGGAGTTCCCAGGTAAGGGTTTACCTGGCAATTATCTAGAAGGGCTAACTTCCCTTAGACAATTGCACTGGGCTGGGAACCATCCAAATGGCTAACTTTCAGTTTTATCCGGATAGTTACTCTGAAAGAGTTAGAAGAAAAAATTTACTTCTAACTTCAGCGTAACTATTTAAACACCCAGACTGAACATCACACGGAATACCCTGCACACCCACAAACCCCGGGCGGATCCTCCACACTCCTCCTTCCAACCCGGGAAGGACCGAATGGCCTCTTTCTGCACTGTAGGGATTCTATGGGGCAGTTGCAGATGACATCATTGCACAATTTGCTATCAATGAGTCCTCTGTCAAATTTGACGATTTTTAAAAATCCCATGATGTTTATTTCAACCTGATATTCTATAAAGTATTGAAGAGAGCCAAGTTTAATAAGAAAGTCCAACTGCCTAGGGAACATGTTGATTCCTTCATAATCTAAAGAGACTGGCAGAGGGATGTGAATATGATGATTTAAAGACTGAGGCCGGGAATTTCTAGACCCATCGTGGTGGACCTGCCACAGGGAATGAGGTGGACCAACCAAAATCCATTGACTTTCAATGAATTGGACAATCCTGGCGTCGGGCAGGAACGGAAAATCCCGCCCAAATTTAATCCAAAACAAAACTGTGGTGGGTGTTGCAGATGATTCATTCTCTGACCTATTATATGATAAAGATGATCTTAGCCTAGACAAGGTAATCCAGCTAGTTTTGTTATCTGAGCTACCTGAACAACACAGGCCCATCCTAAGGGGAGAGAACACCACTTGGGGCAGAAACCAACCTTCAATCCATCACATCAGTTCACAGAAATGCAGGGACCATCCAAGTCAAGGAAAGCAATTCCTGAACCACCCAACAGAGCGACCTTGCCATCGCTGTGGTGCAAAGTTTCCCTCACAGGGTAGGTCTGTGTCCCGCGAGCACAGCCCAATGCTTCCAGTGCAACTGACATACAGCACAGAAATCAGTTCTTTGGCCCATCATGCCTGCACCAACCATCAAACACGATTGTAATCCCATTTTCCAGCATTTGGTTCATAGCCTTGAATGCTATGGCATTTCAAGTGCTCATCTAAATACTTCTTAAATATTGTGAGGTTCCCGCCTCCACCGCCCTTTCAGGCAGTGAGTATTAGATTTCCCAGCACCCTCTGGGTCATAGAGTCATAGAGTCATACAGTGCGGAGAAGGCTCTTTGGCCTATTGAGTCTGCATTGACAATAACTAAAAACATGCTAATCCCATTTTCCTGTACTTGTCCCATATCCTTGAATGTTATGATATCTCAAGTGCCCATCCAAATTTTTTTTAGAGATTGTAAGGGGATTTTCACAGTAACTTCATTGCAGTGTTAATGTAAGCCTACTTGTGACTAATAAATAAACGTTAAGGTTTCATGAGGGGAAAGTCGTGCTTGACGAACATGTTGGATTTTTATGAAGATGTGACTAGGGCGGTTGATGGAGGAGAACCGGTGGATGCGGTGTTTTTGGATTTCCAAAAGGCGTTTGATAAGGTGCCCCATAAAAGGCTGCTGAAGAAGATTAGGGCACATGGAGTTGGGGGTAGTGTGTTAAAGTGGATTGGGGACTGGCTATCCGACAGGAAGCAAAGAGTCGGAATAAATGGGTGTTTTTCCGGTTGGAGGAAGGTAACTAGTGGCGTGCCGCAGGGATCGGTACTTGGGCCGCAACTGTTTACCATTTATATAGATGATTTGGAGGAGGGGACGGAGTGTAGGGTAACGAAGTTTGCAGACGACACAAAGATAAGTGGAAAAGTGAATCGTGTGGAGGACGGAGAAGATCTGCAGAGAGATTTGGACAGGCTGAGTGAGTGGGCGAGGATATGGCAAATGGAGTATAACGTTGATAAATGCGAGGTTATACACTTTGGAGGAAATAATAACAAATGGGATTACTATCTCAATGGAAACAAATTAAAACATGCTACCGTGCAAAGGGACCTGGGGGTCCTTGTGCATGAGACGCAAAAGCCCAGTCTGCAGGTACAACAGGTGATCAAGAAGGCAAATGGGATGTTGGCCTATATTGCGAGGGGGATAGAATATAAAAGCAGGGATGTCTTGATGCACCTGTACAGGGCATTGGTGAGGCCGCAGCTGGAATACTGTGTGCAGTATTGGTCCCCTTATATGAGGAAGGATATATTGGCATTGGAGGGAGTGCAGAGAAGGTTCACCAGGTTGATACCGGAGATGAGGGGTTTGGATTATGAGGAGAGGCTGAGGAGATTGGGTTTGTACTCGTTGGAGTTTAGAAGGATGAGGGGGGATCTTATGGAGACTTGTAAGATAATGCGGGGGCTGGATAGGGTGGAGGCGGAGAGATTCTTTCCACTTAGTAAGGAAGTTAAAACTAGAGGACACAGCCTCAAAATAAAGGGGGGTCGGTTTAAGACAGAGTTGAGGAGGAACTTCTTCTCCCAGAGGGTGGTGAATCTCTGGAATTCTCTGCCCACTGAGGTGGTGGAGGCTACCTCGCTGAATATGTTTAAAGCGCGGATGGATGGATTCCTGATCGGTAAGGGAATTAAGGGTTATGGGGATCAGGCGGGTAAGTGGTACTGATCCACGTCAGATCAGCCATGATCTTATTGAATGGCGGGGCAGGCTCGAGGGGCTAGATGGCCTACTCCTGCTCCTATTTCTTATGTTCTTATGTTCTTATGTTTCTGGCCTTCACTACCTTCCCAGGTAGTGTATTCAAGATTCCTGCCACCCTCTGAGTGAAAAGTCGTCCTCAAATCCCCTCTCAATCTCCTGCCCATTACCTTAAATCTATGCCCCCTGGTTATTGACCTCTCTATTAAGGGGAAAAATTCTTTTCTAACTACCCTATCTACATTCCTCATAATTTTGTACATCAGAGGATACAGTTCTTCATTTCAGAATTCTGACATCCTGGTAAATGGTCACCTAACTAATTTTAAATTAAATTCAGGAGCCAGCTTCACAATTCTGTCAGACAAGGAACCATAGCTCCAAGGCTTTTGGATTCGAACAATGGACACTTTATGGAACAGAGAGAGTCTGACTCCTGGTTAGTGATCCTTGAACCACTGATGTTTGACAACAAACAGATCTTTGAGCTAATATATGTTGTCCAGAATCAGTCTTTCTCTGTTCTGAACAGAGATGCCTTCCTAGCCCTAGATCTCCTCCAGATGGCAGACAATGTCAAGTCTACCACTATCATTAGCCAGTCCCTGCCAGAACAGCTTGGTCTTGAGTCCTCAAACACTAAGGAGTATTCAGACTTTGAATTCACCAATCATCTCTTCTTGCTTTTTGTGAAGCAGGGTTTTCCATCATCATTCTAGGTCTGGGAAATGCCCTAATGGTCAGACCAACCTACTGCACACGAGATTACCATAGTACCTCTATTGGAAGTGATACCAGAGAAGGATCAACAGTCTGCGGCACCCGCACCTGCAGCAATGATGATGGCACTGTTGGCAGACACAACAATCACAGTTTGAGTTATAAGGGGAGGCTGGATAGAGTGAAACTTCTTTCCCTGGAGCGTAGGAGGCTTAGGGGTCATCTTATAGAGGTCTATAAAATAATGAGGGGCACAAATCAGTTAGATATTCAACATCTTTTCCCAAAGGAAGGGGAGTCTAAAACTAGAGGCCATAGGTTTAAGGTGAGAGGGGAGAGATACAAAAGGGTCCAGAGGGGCAATGTTTTCACACAGAGGATGGTGAGTGTTTGGAACAAGGTGCCAGAGGTAGTAATAGAGGCGGGTACAATTTTGTCTTTTAAAAAGCATTAAGACAGTTACATGGATAAGGTTGGTATAGAGGGATATGGGCTAAATGCGGGCAATTGGGATTAGCTTAATGGTAAAAATTGGATGCTGAAGGGCCTGTTTCTATGCTGTAAAACTCCATGACTCTATGCATGCACATGGCAACTTCCAGCCAGCACATCAGAACCATAATAGATGCTGGAATCTCAGAGCAGTCTGGCACCATCAACAATGAAAAACAGAGGTGAGCATGCTAATCGACCTTCTTCTTGCCACAGGAACGCCCTTTATCAGCCGCAGAAAGCTTCCCGATGGCGAAAATGGAAAAAGAAGAAAAGGTTTGACATCAAACAATGGGAGAAATGGATGAACCCATACCTCAACATCAGACCAACCTCCCAGCCAACAACACAAACCACAACCACTAGAGTCCACCACTCTCCAGACCAAATGGCGATTGAGATGTGCAAGGGTTAGAAGGCCTCCAGACCGCCTGAACCTCTAACTTCAAGGACTTGATGGGAGGAGGTGGGGTAGCAAAAATGTTGTTAATGTGAATACTGAAATAGCAATAATATTGGAATATTGGTTGTAATAATAAGGTGAATGGACAAGACTTATAACAATGTAAGACTTGAAGTAAAATAAAGTAGTTGTATATCCATGGGATAAGACTTGGGAAGTGTAGTCAGTCACAGGTATTTAATCCAAATATCTCCATATTAACAGTGTGAAGATGTATGTGGATGTTAATTTCAAGATTGGCATTATTGCCCATTCACTTTGTTGATTGATATTGGGCAGAAATGGCTGGAGTATATTTGTCCTGCTTTTTGTGGACACGGCTCATATGCAGTTTTCCACATTGTTAGGCAATGCTAGTGTTGCAACTGTACTGGCTGGTTCTGGAGCACAGCCCTCCAGCCTATCAATCGGGATGTTGTGTCTAATGCACTCAGCAGGTTCTTGATGTCACATGGAGAGGTAAAAGTAAAAATCGATCTCCAGATTTGGAGATTTTCTTTCTCATGAAATTCTATGTATTGGGATGCTTTTTCAGAAGATCGTACTTACATGGATTTGTGAGTCACTTGGTTTGGAGAGTTTCAACTACCCCAGAAGAGAAAAACAGTAAAACCGGGGAAATAAGAACACTTGTCTGAACTGTTTTTTCCTTCTGGGCAGTGATTGGTTTCTGCACGTCAGCCACAAGGGTAATTGAAATGGCCATATATTTGCTTTCAAATGAAGAACAATTTTCTTAGCTTATATGTGCAACTGAACAGCATGTTGATCTTTCAGTTCTACTGTCGAAGCTACCTGCTGCCAGGTTAAACTGGTTAAAGGTACAGATGTGGAATATTGGAATCCACCAGCCTAATGTCCCTTCACTCCAGCTCACATAGAGAATAGGTGGAGTAAGAACGCCTGCAATATCCAGAATGCCATACACCCAAGTTTGTTGTCTGAGGTCAGACTAGTCCACACCCAGTGAGGGTTTGCGTTGGGAATCAAGGCAACATCAGGAGCTACAGGCCTTGTTGGAGGACTGCGGTTAGAATCCTTAAGGCTCAAAAATTCTTTGATAAGGGAAAGAGTCAACTATTTTTCAGATCTGCTTTGCTTCTCTAATGGGCTTCATGAGATGTTATGATGGGAGGTTATAGTGCAAAATTTAGCTTCGGTTACCTGGGAAGCTGTTAAAGTAACTGCCCTTTTGGTGTAGACTAAGGAAATTGAGGTTGGAGGCCTATGAACAATACAAGCTACCTCGCTTCTATTGCAACACTGAGATTACATCTATTAGGGAAATAGAGACCCATATCATAGGTTTCCATCCCATTCCTTCGTTAAAGCAACTGGAAACCAGAAGTGGAACCCAGGCACTACAGTGAGGACATAGGGTCTCAGTCTTTGGATTAAATAGCTCTCAGTCAGACCAGCAGGTGGTGCTATTTGCTGCATTTTAGTATTCTGTCTTACCACAGCCACTTGATGAAATCGTTCAGTTTGTGGGTGCACAGAAGCCCCAAAATTAACTTTCCAGAACTAGAATCACACTTGCTCTGCCGAAGGTATCAGCCTTGGCTAAGTGATACTACTCATGCCTGAGGGTCAAGGGTCCAACATATCGTCTTCACTAAAACTTGTTGCATGATCAAAGGAGTTGCTTTTTGAATGAGATGTAAAATCGAGACCCTGTCAGTTAAAGAAAGACTTGCATTAATACAGCACCTTTTGCAACCAACAGATGTCTCAAAGTGCTTCATAGCCAATGAAGTATTTTTGAAGTGCAGCCACTGTTGTATGTAAAAAATACAGCAGCTAATTGTACACATAGTAAGTTCTCACAAACAGCAGTGATATAATGAGCAAATGATCTGTTTATATAATACTGATTGAGGGATAAATATTGGTCCATACACTGCAGATAGATAACTCCTCTGTTCTTTGAAATAATGCAATAGGATCTTTTAAATTCACCGGAGCTGCAGGCAGACAGAGCCTTGTTTCAACTCATCAGAAAGACAGCACGGCCTTCCCTCAGTCCTACAGTGCAGTGTCAGCATAAAGTTTTTCACTTAAATCCTGAGGGACATAGATAAGCTGCAGAGCTGGGCTGAGGGGTGGCAAATGGAGTTTAATGCGGAAAAGTGTGAGGTGATTCACTTTGGAAGGAGTAACAGGAATACAGAGTACTGGGCTAATGGTAAGATACTTGGTAGTGTGGATGAACAGAGAGATCTCGGTGTCCATGTGCATAGATCCCTGAAAGTTGGCACCCAGGTTGATAGGGTTGTTAAGAAGGCGTACGGTGTGTTAGCTTTTATTGGTAGAGGGATTGAGTTTCGGAGCCAGGAGGTCATGCTGCAGCTGTACAAAACTCTGGTGCGGCCGCATTTGGAGTATTGCGTACAGTTCTGGTCGCCGCATTATAGGAAAGATGTGGAAGCATTGGAAAGGGTGCAGAGGAGATTTACCAGGATGTTGCCTGGTATGGTGGGAAGGTCTTATGAGGAAAGGCTGAGGGACTTGAGGCTGTTTTCGTTAGAGAGAAGAAGGTTAAGAGGTGACTTAATAGAGGCATACAAGATGGTCAGAGGATTAGATAGAGTGGACAGTGAGAGCCTTTTTCCTCGGATGGTGATGGCTAGTACGGGGGGACATAGCTTTAAATTGAAGGGTGATAGATATAGGGCAGATGTCAGAGTTAGGTTCTTTACTCAGAGAGTAGTAAGGGCGTGGAATGCCCTGCCTGCAGCAGTAGTGGACTCGCCAACATTCATTTAAATGGTCATTGGATAAACAAATGGATGATATTGGAATAGCCTAGGTTAGATGGGCTTTAGATTGGTTTCACAGGTCGGCGCAACATCGAGGGCCAAAGGGCTTGTACTGCGCTGTAATGTTCTATGTTCTATGTTCTATGTAAGTAGCAGTAAGGTCAATGCCAAGAATCCAGCTCCAAGAACATGGGACAGAATTTTACGGTCCTCTACTGGGGGTAGGGGTTTGCAGATGGGAGTGACCATAAAATTCCCTGTATGGCCCTCCTGCCGCTCTCTACCCTCCCCATACATGTCCACAATTCTATGTCAGATGGGTGAGATCTAGGCTGGCTCACTTCCCAATTAAAGCTTAATTATTAGCCACTTAAGGGCCACTACTTGACCGGCCTCATTTCTGAGGCTGGTGGGTGGAATTTAGGGGCTGGGGGAAGCCCGGCTGGTTAACCTGCTTGGCCATTGTGCAAAAAGGCAGGAGGGCACCTCCCTCAAGAATCCCCTTTCCACATTAGCCGCTTCCCACCAATGTCTGCCTTCCATAGGTGCTTCCTCCTCCCCTGGCCTCTTCATCATGTCCCACAACCTATTCTCCTCAGACCCCTCCCCCAGAGCCTCATCTCTCCTCCCCACCCCGCCACCAACCCCCACCCCACCTCCCCATCCACCCTTACCTGATCCAGTTACAATCTGGGGACTGCTTGTAGTTCCATCCCTGGCAACTATTGACACAGGTGTTATTGGGACTACAGTGTTGGCCACCAGCTGTCTGACGCAGGATCTCCACTGGTGAATGTCTCTTTTTTTGCCAATTATATCACCCTCCCATATTTAGGTCAGTTGCAATCTTCACACTGCAACTAAAAGCTCACATACTGACAGCTATTCAATCACAACAAACACATGACCCAAACATAACGCAGGACACTCGCTGACTCATGTCCTTTTTCTTCAAGCAGGAACTGACTCATAACATAACTTAAGGCAGCAGGAAAGAACTGGAGGAGGATGTGTGTGTCTACATATTTTAACCCCCATGGAGGAGACTGTGTCAGTCTTCATGGGAAGGAACATCATTGAGGCCATTGTGATTGGCAGGGTGGCAAGGATCGATAATGAGGGATCTGTATCCCTAATGCTCCTCCTTTCATTCCACTTCTCCCTAATCCCGCAATCTCTCTTCCGGCTGAGAAGCTGCAGAAGGTGTGAGCATGCACTCCTTACCTTCTGCTCAACTTTCAGTACAACCTAAATTCTTGTCTCTTTCATCCCAGATAGTGAAGAACTAGAATCTGCTCAGTCAGAGGAGAAAGAGGAAGAAGACTGTAAAGATGAAGCGAGACCTTTACTTGATCTTCCACCTATAGCACATATTGATTGTAAAGTCTAGGATTGAGGAGGGACCTGCAGGTGGTGAGACACCAGGCACAAATGCACAGGAGCCAGAGTAGAGGGTAAAAGGAGAGTGCAGACACCAGCTCACCAGAGGGTGAGATCACTCATTGTGATCCTCCAGAGCATCCAAGCTAAACAGAGTTGTACATGTTTAGTACATGTACAAGAGAGTGAAATTTTTGATTGAGCTCAGATAGTTTTCTGCAGCAACATGTTCTAGAACCAACATGAAGACATATCTGTTTTAATAATGAGAAATGAGCTAGATTTTGTTAATAACCTAAGGGTGAATGAAGATTTCTCTGGTAACAATCATAATATGATAAATTTTGATGTAGCATTTGGAAGGGAGAAATTCCAAACGGCTGCTAAGATTCTAGGTTTAAGTAAGGTTGACTTCAATGTGCTGAGACAGAGACTGCTCACAATCAAGTGGGTAAATCTGCTAATGGATTAAATAGAAGATCAATGGGAGATGTTCAAAAACATTTAATGTGACACAGAAACAGTTTATGTCTGGGTGTCATGGAAGGTGTTATATAAATGTTCATCCTACTTTTTCTTTTATGAGAATTTCAACCTGAAGACCTGTTAAGGGTCCTTCCTTTCCCTTCCTCCTCCCTCTTCTAATAGCTTATCCTGTTTTGTGTGGCCTTTCTTCATTCTCTCAGTCATGTTTAATCCAGAGGAAGACACACCAGGCCACCAATGTTTGAAGAAACTTCTTTCAGCACAACATCGAAAATGAAACAAGAAGTACATCAAAAATCAGCCAGACCATCCCCTCTAAACTATTCAAACTTTAGCCAAGTTTGCACCAGAAGACATAATCCAGCAACTATACTGCAGGAAAATTTCAATCCAATTACTACCCTACCAGCCAACTCTCGATCATCATCAAATTGATGTAAGGTATTGTTGACAGTGCTATTAAGTGGCACTCAGTTTAGGTTTCCACCAGAGCCACTCATCTCCTGAGCTCATTACAGAACTCAAAGAGGCGAAGTGAGAATGATTGCTCTTGACATCGAAGCAGAAATTGACTGAGTGTGGCATCAAGGAGCCTGAGCAAAATTAAGACATGGCAATCATGGGGAAAGCCTCCACTGGTTGGAGTCATATCTAACACAAAGGAAGATGATTGCGGTTGTTGGAGGCAAATCATCTCAGCTTGAGAACTGAAGGAATTCTGCATGGTATTCTCTTAAGCCCAATCAATTACCTTTCCTCCATCTTAAGATCGGAAGTGGGGAGGTTAATTTATGATTGCACGGTTTTCAGTACCATTCACAATTCCTCAGATACTGAAACAGTCTGCAGAAAGACTTGGACAATATTCAGTTTTGGGCTGCTAAGTGGCAAGTAACATTCATGCCCTACAAGTACCAGACAATTACAACATCCAACAAGACAGAATCTAGCCATCTGCCCTAGACATTCAATGGCATTACTATCGCTGAATTCTCCACCATCAACATCCTGGAGTCTACTGTTGACCAGAAACTTAGCTATGTAAATACTGCGACTATAAAAGCAAGTTAGAGGCTGCGAATTCTGTGGTGAAAAATTCACCTTCTGATTTGTCAAAGCCTGTCCACCATCTACTGGGAACAATTCAGGAGTGTGATGGAATTCTCTTCATTTGCCTCCACCAACAACACTCAAGAAGCTCCACAGCAAAAAGGACAAAACAATTCCTCGATCTGTCCCCCATCCACCATCTTAGACATTCACTCCATCCACTATCAATGCAAGTAGCAGCAGAGTGTATCATATACATGGTACACTGCTGAACTAACCAAGGCTCCTTCAACTGCACCTTCCAAACCCACAACTTCTACCCCCTAGAGGGCCATGGCAGACTCACATGGTAATGCTACCACCTGCCAGCTCCCCTCCAAGCCACACATCATGCTGACTTCGAACCTATATCGCTGTTCCTTCATTGTCATTGGGTCAAAATCCTGAAATTACCTTCCTAACAGCATAGTACCTACACCAGATTGACCACAGCAATTCAAGAAAGTTGCCCATTGCTACCTTCTCAAGGGCAATTAGGGATGGGCAACAAATGCTGGCCTTTCCAGTGATGCGCACATCCCATTAACAAATTTATAAAGTCATTCAAATTCCTTATTTCAGCATTGCCCTTGAATTCACATCACCCTCTCTCTGCTCTGCACACGCCAAGTTAGTTGCAAATATGCACAAATCCCTTTACCAAGTGTGTACACATACTCAAGATCCCATTTTTGAATCTTAATTGTTCAGAGAGCCTAAGAATACAGGCATTCCAAAGCTCAATTTAGCCAACGTGTAAAGCAGGGGTTCCCAAACTATGGGTTGTGACCCCTGTGGATTCATGGGAGAAGATTTTGGGGCCACAAGCTCTGAGATAGCAATGGTGGCCATGGAGTTTGGATTCATTTTGTCAGCTGTGAGGCTCCTTTATATATTTGTTTTTTATTCTGTTGGTGGGCATGTCTTAATCATCTGTTCTCTGTGACCTGATTGTTGCTACAACCACAGCGTGAAAAAGGCGAGTCCTCAATTTTTACGGGGGCAAATATCAAACATCTGCCTATGGAGAAGCAGCCAGTGACAGTAGACCATTCCCAATTATAAAATCAGGGCCTGAGGACCAATTTCTAATTGATTCTTAAACTTCATGTATTTAATGTGCTGAGACTGGACCCAGATTAATTTCTACTCCATGGATTTTGCAACTAACTCATGCAAATCAGACCACAAGGCTGCGCTCCTGCTCCCAGCTTACAAGCAAAAAATGAAGCGGGAGAATCCATCAAAGAAAGTCGTGCAATGTTGGTCTGAGGAATCGGATGATCTCCTACGGGGCTGCTTGGAGTCAGGGGACTGGTCAGTATTTAAAAACTCTGCGACCAGCCTGAATGAGTACAGCACTACAGTAACTGACTTCATTAGTATGTAGAAGATTGTGTGCCAAAAAAGCAAATCCATGTGTTTCCCAACCAGAAACCATGGATGAACAGGGATATTCACTGCTTGCTGAGACGTTCAAGTCAGGCAAAACTGACCTATACATGAAAGTCAGATATGATCTAAGGAGATCCATCAAAGATGCCAAAAGACAGTACCGGACCAAGCTAGAATCCCAGGCTAGCCACACAGACCCCTGCCGATTATGGCAAAGTCTGCAAGAAATAACAGGCTACAAGATGAAGGCATGTAAAATTGCCAGCTCGAATTCACCCCTCCCTGATGAGCTCAATGCATTTTAAGCCTGTTTTGAGCAAGAGGTCAGCGTGAGCATGCCCTCCACCCTGGAAGTCCTGGATGAACCTGTATCTGGGGTCACCATTGCAGATGTCAGAGCAGCTTTCTCAAGGGTCAACCCACGGAAAGCGACTGGCCTAGATGGGGTACCCGGATGAGCACTCAGATCCTGCGCGGATCCGCTGGCGGAGGTATTCGCAGACGTCTTCAACCTCTCTTTATAACAATCTGAGGTCCCTATCTGCTTTAAGAAGACGACCATCATCCCAGTATCTAAGAAAAACAAAGCAGCGTGCCTCAATGACTATTGGCCAGTGGCTCTGACATCCATCATTATGAAGTGCTTTGAATGGCACGAATCAATTCCAGCCTCCCGGACTACCTGGATCCACGACAGTTTGCCTACCACTGCAACAGATTCACGGCGGATCTCCCTGGCACTGCACTCAACTCTGGAACACCTAGATAACAAAGACATCTATGTCAGACTATAGAAATATAGAGACATAGAAAGCAATCTTTCTGGATGTATCACAACTTGGTATGGTTCCTGCTTGCCCAAGACCGCAAGAAACTACAAAAGGTCGTGAATGTAGCCCAATCCATCACGCAAACCAGCCTCCCAGCCATTGACTCTGTCTACACTTCCCGCTGTCTCGGCAAAGCAGCCAGCATAATTAAGGACTCCACTCACCCCGGACGTTGTCTCTTCCACCTTCTTCTGTCGGGAAAAAGATACGGGAGTCTGAGGTCACGTACCAACCGACTCAAGAACAGCTTCTTCCCTGATGCCATCAGATCTTTGAACGGACTTACCTTGCATTATGTTGATCTTTCTCTACACCCTAGCTATGACTGTAACACTCCATTCTGCACTCTCTCGTTTCCTTCTCTATGAATGGTATGCTTTGTCTACATAGCACGCAAGAAACAATACTTTTCACTATATGCTAATACATGTGACAATAATAAATCAAATCAAATCAAATCCAAGCTAACCCTAAGCTGACAGAGCTTTGGTTTTGCTGTCTCAGGTCAAACATACATTTCAAATAATATATTTATCAATTAAACTTCTGGAGCAACTTCAGAAAATTGCACTTTTAAAATGGTCACCACCACAATGAAAAACAGATCAAAAAAGCACATCTTCAGAATTTTTGATTTCCTATTGAGATTGAGTTATTAAATGCAGAGGAACCTCTGTGGAGTTGAAAACCCATTTTTGTGATGTCATCAGAAAGTTAGGAAATGAGTCATTCTGAGCTATTACTATAAAAATAACAAAGAGGGATTTTAAAATGAAACAGCAGTTCTAAACCACCACACCCAACTCAACAACTCCCTAGCCTGTCCCCTCAATTTTCACTCAGGTCGCACAAAGTCCAATAAATTAAAATGGGGCCACACTGGGAAAAGGTTTGAGAAGCAGTAACTTATAGGTTGAAATATTTCTGTAAGACCAGTATTCATTGAAAGTCTTCCCTTTTCATGGTTCAAAGAAGAGGAGGGATTTTTTCCCCAATGTCTTGGCTGATATTCAACCTTTAACATTCAACTTTTATCAATCTTGAAAAACCAACTAACTGGTCATTCATCTTATTGCTGCTTGTGGTATCAACATAATTTAGATATGGAGTCTGAGAACTTAATCAACAATGGCAAATGTAAGCACCTGCATACATAGAAGCAATGATACAGTGATATTATACCAGCCAGGTTTGGAAACCAGGCTGAAACCACAACATATGAACCAATTTCACTGAAAATTCCAGTAAAGATCAAGAGATAAGAGTTCCCTTGGTTGCCCTATGTAGGTTTCGTAAATGTGATTGTGAAGCTTTTCTTGGTTCATGATGCTTTGTAGCACACAAATCAATTTGTAACCCCATGTAAACAGGATTAATAGACAGTTTCATTACCTGTTCCTCTCTGGACAATATAGGAATAAATTATTCTCTTCCTCTCCAAACAAAATTACAACGCTCAAAATATGATAAAATGATAAATAATCAGACTTGCTTTTCCAATAATTTGTGCTTGGGTGTGGTCTAACAATCTAAACATAACTACAGGGTCACTGAGTAGCAAACAAGAGCTTTGAAACTCTGGTTGAATGTTTTCTCCTTTCTTGACCTGAAGCAGGAAATTTGTTTTCTCAAGACTTGTGCTTCATGACTTGAAATTGTGAGTGAACTTGTATGTAAAGTGAGGCTAAGGTCATGGGCAGCAATGATCCCCACTCATTCCTACATGCTTCGGAGACTTGGATGACCTACATCAGGCACCTCAAAGCAATGGAGAAGTACCACCAGCGATACCTTTCCAAAATCTTCCAAATCTGGTGACAAGAAAGGTAGTCCAATAGCAGTGTCTTCTCCCAAGTCTACTTGCCCAGCATTGAAGTGCGAATCCCCTGAACCCAACTCCACTAGTGTGATGTCATTCGTATGCCTGACACCAGACCTCTGAAGTACCTATTCTGCTCGGAACTCGATTCTGGCAGGAGACTCCCAGGAGGATGGTAGAAACCCTTTTGGCATGTCCTCAAAGCATCTCTGAAGAGGCCAAACATACCCAGCGACTCACGGGAGACCTTGGCTTGCATTAACCAAAACGGAGAAGTCTCATTCAGGAAAACATTGAACACATTAAGAGACTTCTTTGGGAACCTGTGGAGGCAAAGTTAAGGCATCAGAAGGAGTGCACAAACCTCCAAACAACCCATCCGCCAAACGCTTCAAGAATTACCTGGCCTGCATGTGGCAGTCTGCAGATTGTGCATTGAGCTTATCAGCTATCTCAGAATCCATTGAATTAAAGTGGAAGCAATCATTCTGTATCCTAACGGACTACCTAAGAGGAAGGAAAAAATGAAGAACTAAAGTGGACATGGGCGGGGTTTTACAGCCTCGCTTGGGCGAGACCGGACCTTCCCGCCCAAGGTCAACTGAGATTTCTGTTGTTGGACTCTCACTCGCTCCGATTCTGGGCGGGCGAGGTGGAAGAATTCTGGCGCATAATGCTTAAGTTCTCCAGGATGTGTCTTTGAGTTCAATGCAAGACAAAGCAAACTTGGCTTGTGTCCTGTTGCATTAAAGTTTTGTAAATAAAAGTTACAATTCTTTTCAGCTCAGGGAAAGAAAACGGTCTTGTGGTTGATGAAATGATTGAGTTAAATCCTTGAAACAAAACAAAAAGTATCAGAAAATTATTACTCCTGTTCAGACTAATATTTGCAATCTACAGTTTAGTCATTAATGTCTTTTTAAATTCAGTCATCTCTTTCAAAATGATTGGTTACAAATAGGTGTGATTGGTCAATTTGCATAAAATGGCATTCAACTGTATTGTGGTTAATGTTCTTAAAACCACGTATTACAGTTGTTTTTTTAAAAAGGGAGATACTTAAAAGGTTGACAATGCTCAAAGTAATAAAGTCAACCAATGCAGTTGGAAAGCATTCTCAGTTGTTGAGGGGAGTAAGAGTGGAGGTTGTGGAGATGCTGACTATAATCTTAGATGTGAAAGTGGTGCCAGAGGTATAGAGAATTGTAAATATTATATGTCTGTTTAAAACAAGGAGCAGGATAAACCTGACTATAAAAAAAGAAAAGACTTGCATTTACATAGCATATTTCATGATCTCGAGATTTCCCAAAACACTTTCTAGTTAATTAAATACTCTGGAGATCTTGTTACTGTTGTGATGTACGAAACCTGGCAGGCAACTTGTGTGCAGCAGTGAGACAAATGTGTTCAAACCTCTGCAATGAAGCTTGAATGCACAATGATCAAAATCTTCTGTCCTCATTCGCGGCTGGGATTTTCCAGTGCTATTGAAAGTGAATGGATTTTTGGTTGACACGCCAAATTTTCTGTTCTCTCTCACAATAGGTCTTGCCATGGACTAGATCGGAGTATCTTGCCCAACATTTTGACTCAGAGACCACTGCAATCAACTGAGCTAAAATTAATCTGCACTTGGAGAAAGTTGAATTATTAACTTAACACCATAAAACATGGATTTGTGAAAGACAACTCATGTCTGATTAAAGCATGAACAGAGGAAGCTGGAAAAACTCAGCAGGTCCGCCAGCATCTATCAGGAGAGAAACAGAGTTCACGTTTTGAGTCATCGACCCTTCATCGGAACTGAAAGGAGGGAGAATGTTAGAGCAAAAGAAACTGCAACAAAAAGTAGCAACTTTAAGAACAATTAACAGAAGGGCAGGTGTGAGAGGGGCAGGTGGTATTTTGCATTGAGGCAATACATGTATGGAATATTAAAAAAAGAAAAGGAAGGGGGGTTTAAGATGGAAGAGAAAGGACAAAATCTAAAGTTGATTGTGTTTGATTAACTCGTTTGAATTATTTGACAAAATAACAGAGATGGTTGAATCGGTTAACATGATAGTTATTGTGCAAATGGACTTTCAGAAAATAAAGCACTGAATAATAAACTTGATAGTAAAATTGAAGCCTACGGGATAAGGTGGCAGTGGCAGCGTAGATCCAAAATTGGTTAAGAGACATGAAGAAGAGGGTAATTATAAATGGTTATTTTTCAGCTTGGAGGGAAGTGTGAAGTACTGTTTCTGGTTTTTGTTTATTAACACTTTTATTAATGGGCTGAACTTGGGTATAAATGGAAAAATTTGCAGATGTGTAAAATATGGAAATATAACCAACAGTGGGGAGGATCGTAGCAGACTTCAGGAGGACATAGATAGACTGATGAAATAGGCAGACACATGGCAGATGAAAGTTAATGCAAAGGATTATGAAGTTTGTGATGGGAACAATGAGGACAGCCAAAAGTTAAACAATCTGGTACAATTTTAAAGAGGTTGCTGACACACAGAGCTGGAAGTGCATGTACACAAACATCCTTGAGCAACTATTAGAAAGTGTGAGCAACATTTTGAAGATTCTTCACCTGATTTTGTCTTTATATCCCTCAGTAAAGAGGTACCAGCTTTCAAGCTGAGTTAAGGGATTAAGCACAATGGAAGATCTACATCATTATCCATGAATATAACATTTAAAGTAAGCATCAATGCTGCACATAAAAATTTGTAAATTGAATTCCCATGCCTAAATTTGACATTTAAATTAAAACTGGATTACACAACAAACAGAAGGAAAGAAAAGGACCTTAGGTTCCCACAGCTCATTAATAATAAAATTAAGACTTGACTATTGATTGAATTGGATATATTATGAGAGAAAGTCTTTGAAACCTAAATAAAAATAGCCTCAACGGATAGCTTATGGGAATATTTCCCCTCTGTGTCATGTTCCGTAAAATTATAAACCCTTTTTATAAAAATGTACTTAACAATTGATTCCCCAATTGGAATGGCCCCCTGTTCAAAGTAGTTAATCAATGCTGAGCTCAATGTTCAACTCCTGATTCCGAGAGAGAAAGAGACCCAGTAATAATTTACATTTTCTGAGGCCATGTTTCAAGCATGTGTGAGATTCATTAAGGACAGTAAAATTATACAAGTGAATGGTATTACCTACACCAATCCCCAATGGCCTTTTTAGTGCAGTTCTGCATTTGTTGAACATTTATTTAAAATTGGTGCTCCAACTTGCTGCAGAACAGTAATCCTGCAAATGACAGATTGTTGCAAGCTGGAAATCTCCTGCTGTTTGGAAGCTTCCATACTGAAGTTTCCTTCAGTCACTAAAATGACTAAAAAGATAAGAAAGGTGCAGAAGGAAGAATGTGAGAGGAAGCTAGCTAGTAATATAAAACAGAGAGGAATAGTTTCTACAAATATTTAAATAGGTAAAGAGTAACTGAAGCTAGAGTTGGTCTCCAGAGAGAGTGAATCTGGGGAATTGATAATGGAAAGCAAAGAAATGGTGGAGGTATTGAACAGGTTTTTTGTGTCTGTCTCTGTAATGATGCACTTACACTTCATTAGAAACACGAAAACGATTTACTAATAAGAAAAACTGTACAACAGTGCAATGCAGCAGCCACACTGCTGCCCTTGCTCCCCTACGTGTCTCTTGCCTAAGAGAGGACTCCACGCTTGGGTTGATTACCCACTCTGTGCCCCATTGGTCTCCCAAGCCAGATGACTCTTACTCTGCTGTGTTGCCCTTTAAGGGACAATCACCACAGTCTTCATGGTAGAAAACTTCCCAAAGATATTTGATAACCAAGAGGTTAAACTTGAATCACACGGGGACCAATATCCTGGCCGGTAGGTTGGCTAAGGCTACTGGGGAGAATTTAAACTAGATAGGTTGGGGGGAGGGGAGCTAGAAGAGTTGACTAGGATCAAGGAACTAATTGATGGGGGGGAGGATGCAGGGGTAAGGGGAATTACAAAATTAATGGTAGAGGAGAGGGTGCAAGTGAATGAAGGCGGTAATTTAGATAAGGGAGTAGAGGGAGAGGGTGTTCGCGACTCATCAAAGCGGGTCCAGATAAAAGCTGGAATAAGGACACTTTGCCTGAATGCACGAAGCATTCGGAACAAGGTGAATGAGTTGATGGTGCAAATCAGCACAAGTGGGTACGATCTAGTGGCCATTACAGAAATGTGGCTGAAAGGTGACCAGGACTGGGAGATGAATATCCAGGGGTATCAGGCGTTTAGGAAGAATAGACAGGAAGGAAAAGGTGGTGGGGTCGCGCTATTAATAAGAGATAATATCAGGGTAGTACTGAGGGATGACATAGGCTCTGAGGAACAAAACGTGGAATCATTATGGGTAGAGATGAGGAATAGTAGAGGGAGAAAGACACTAGTAGGTGTGGTATATAGGCCCCCAAATAATAATGTTGAGGTAGGGAGGGCTATAAACAAGCAGATAAGGGATGCGTGTAAAAACGGAACGGCAATAATCATGGGGGACTTCAACATGCACATTGACTGGCAGACTCAAGTCGGTAAGGGTGGAATGGAGGAAGAGTTCTTAGAATGCTGTCGGGATAGTTTCCTTGAACAGCATGTTACGGAACCGACGAGGGAACGAGCTATTTTGGATCTGGTATTGTGTAACGAGGTAGGTAGAATTAAGGATCTTATTGTGAAGGACCCTCTTGGGTCTAGTGACCACAATATGGTCGAATTTCTGATTCAGATGGAAGAGGAGAAAGTTTGGTCTCAAACCAGTGTCCTCTGTTTGAACAGAGGGAAATATGATAGGATGAGGGATGAATTGGCTAAGGTAGACTGGGAGAGCAGGCTGGCAGGTAAGATAGCTGAGGAACAGTGGAGGATTTTTAAGGAGATCCTTTTCAGTTCTCAGCAAAAATATATTCCAGCAAAAAACAAGGATTGTAAGAAAAGGGAGAACCAGCCGTGGATAACGAAGGAAATAAAGGAGAGTATTAAAATAAAAACAGTTGCGTACAGAGTGGCCAAAAATAGTGGAGAAACAAGTGATTGGGAAAAATTTAAGAAACAACAAAGAGAGACTAAGAAAGCGATAAAGAAAGGAAGGATAGACTATGAAGCTAGGCTAGCAATTAATATAAAAAATGATAGTAAAAGTTTTTATAAATATATAAAAAGGAATAGAGTGGCTAGAGTGAATGTTGGACCCTTGGAGGACGAGAGGGGGGAGTTAATAGTGGGAAATGAGGATATGGCTGAGTCTTTAAATAAGTTTTTTGTGTCGGTCTTCACGGTGGAGGACACAAATAGTTTGCCAAATATTAACGATAGAGGGTTGGCAGCAGGAGAAATACTTAATACAATTAATGTTACCAGAGAGGCAGTGCTGGGTAGACTAATGGGACTGAAGGTGGACAAGTCCCCGGGTCCGGATGGAATGCATCCCAGGGTATTGAAAGAAATGTCAGAGGTAATAGTGGATGCGTTAGTGATTATTTATCAAAACTCGTTGCATTCTGGGGTAGTGCCGGTTGATTGGAAAACGGCTAATGTTACGCCGCTGTTTAAAAAAGGAAGGAGACAAAAGGCGGGTAACTATAGGCCGGTCAGCTTAACGTCTGTAGTAGGGAAAATGCTGGAATCCATTATTAAAGAGGAGATAGCAGGGCATCTGGATAGAAATGGTTCGATCAATCAGACGCAGCATGGATTCATGAGGGGAAAGTCGTGCTTGACGAACATGTTGGATTTTTATGAAGATGTGACTCGGGCGGTTGATGGAGGAGAACCGGTGGATGCGGTGTTTTTGGATTTCCAAAAGGCGTTTGATAAGGTGCCCCATAAAAGGCTGCTGAAGAAGATTAGGGCACACGGAGTTGGGGGTAGTGTGTTAAAGTGGATTGGGGACTGGCTATCCGACAGGAAGCAAAGAGTCGGAATAAATGGGTGTTTTTCTGGTTGGAGGAAGGTAACTAGTGGCGTGCCGCAGGGATCGGTACTCGGGCCGCAACTGTTTACCATTTATATAGATGATCTGGAGGAGGGGACGGAGTGTAGGGTAACGAAGTTTGCAGACGACACAAAGATAAGTGGAAAAGTGAATCGTGTGGAGGACGGAGAAGATCTGCAGAGAGATTTGGACAGGCTGAGTGAGTGGGCGAGGATATGGCAAATGGAGTATAACGTTGAGAAATGCGAGGTTATACACTTTGGAGGAAATAATAACAAATGGGATTACTATCTCAATGGAAACAAATTAAAACATGCTACCGTGCAAAGGGACCTGGGGGTCCTTGTGCATGAGACGCAAAAGCCCAGTCTGCAGGTACAACAGGTGATCAAGAAGGCAAATGGGATGTTGGCCTATATTGCGAGGGGGATAGAATATAAAAGCAGGGATGTCTTGATGCACCTGTACAGGGCATTGGTGAGGCCGCAGCTGGAATACTGTGTGCAGTATTGGTCCCCTTATATGAGGAAGGATATATTGGCATTGGAGGGAGTGCAGAGAAGGTTCACCAGGTTGATACCGGAGATGAGGGGTTTGGATTATGAGGAGAGGCTGAGGAGATTGGGTTTGTACTCGTTGGAGTTTAGAAGGATGAGGGGGGATCTTATGGAGACTTATAAGATAATGCGGGGGCTGGATAGGGTGGAGGCGGAGAGATTCTTTCCACTTAGTAAGGAAGTTAAAACTAGAGGACACAGCCTCAAAATAAAGGGGGGTCGGTTTAAGACAGAGTTGAGGAGGAACTTCTTCTCCCAGAGGGTGGTGAATCTCTGGAATTCTCTGCCCACTGAGGTGGTGGCGGCTACCACGCTGAATATGTTTAAAGCGCGGATGGATGGATTCCTGATCGGTAAGGGAATTAAGGGTTATGGGGATTAGGCGGGTAAGTGGTACTGATCCACGTCAGATCAGCCATGATCTTATTGAATGGCGGGGCAGGCTCGAGGGGCTAGATGGCTTACTCCTGCTCCTATTTCTTATGTTCTTATGTTCTTAAAGCAATCATGATCACCAGGAAAAATGTGCTAGGAAAATAATTAGACCTAATGGCTGACAAGCCTCCAGGACCGGAGGCCTGCATCCTAGAGTTTTAAAAGAAGTCACAGTGGAAATAATAGATGCATTAGTTATAATCTTCCAAATTCATTAGGTTCTGGAATGGTTTTGTGTATTGGAAAATAGCTTTATTCAGGAAAGGAGGGAGGCAGAGAACAGGAAACTATCGGCCAATTAGCCTAAAGTCTGTCATAGGGAAAGTGCTAGCAACTATTATTAAGGAGGTTATAGCAGGAAACTTATAAAATCAGAATACGATCAGGCAGAGCCAACATGGTATTTTGAAAGGAATATTCTGTTTATCTATTCTATTAGAGCTTTTTCAATGAAGTAACATTCAAGGTGGATGAAAGGTGTCCTTAGATTTCTGAAAGGCATTTGATAAGGTGCCGCATCAAAGATTACTACAGAAGATAAACTCACATTATATGGGGGGGGGGCCGGGGGGGGGGGGGGGGGGGGTGGGTAACATGTCAGCATGAATAAAAGATTGGTTAGCTAGCAGGAAGCAGAGGTCAGCGATAAATGGATCTTTTTCAGATTGACAGTGCTGGGGTTCGCAACTCTTTACAACCTATATCAATGACTCGGATGAAGGGACTGAATGTATGGGAGCTAAATATGCCTATGACACCAAGATAGGTAGGAATTTAAGTTGGCAAGAAGAGATAGAGCATCTGCAAAATATTATAGACAGGTTAAATGAGTGGGAAAAATTAGGTAGATACAGGATAACATGGTAAGTGTGAACTTCTTCAATTTGGCAGGAAGAATAGAAAAGCAGTGTACTATTTAAATAGAGAAATATTGCAGAACTTGGTGGTACAGAAGGATCATTGAGTTCTGGTACATTAATCACATAAATTTATAATGCAGGTACAGCAAGTGATTAGGAAGGCAAATGGAATGTTGGTATTTATTGCAAGGAGAAAGGAATATAAAAGTTTTGCTGCAGCTGTACAGGGCCTTGGTGAAACCACATCTGGAACATAATGTACAGTTTTGGTCTTCCTATATGAAAAAGGATATAATTGTTATGGAAGTTGTTCAGAGAAGGTTCACGTGACTCATTCATGGAATGAAGGGCTTATCCTATGAAGAAAGGTTGCAAAGGTTGGACCTACAACCATTGAAATTTAGAAGAATGCGAGCTGGTCTTATTGAAACATATAGCCCTGAATTTTGCACACATCTCGTGCGTGTGATAGGCAGACCAAAAAGCGGCTGTGATATCAGGTTCTGATTCCACTGATTTCAACTGACATGCAATTTCATGCTGACTCACTAATTAAGGGCTGGCTAGTGTGAAACGCACCTGATGAAGGGACAGCCTCCGAAAGCTCGTGATACCAAATAAACCTGTTGGACTTTTACCTGGTGTTGTGATACTTCTTACTGTGCCCACTGCAGTCCAATGCTGACATTTCCACATCATGGCTATCACTGAAATGCAGCTGGAAATAGACTCAGTGCTGCCAGTCGGGCTGGGGGTCTATTGGGCATCTGGTCCAATGCGGACCGAGGCTTTAAATAGAGCAGCAACAGCTCCCTGAAAGCTGACAGGAATGGATATCAGTAGATATTTCCTCTTGTGAGTGAACAAACTTGAGGACATAGTTTAGGAGGTCTACCTTCTAAGACAGAAAGGGGGGGATTTTTTTTCTCCAAGAGAGACGTTGGTTTCCTTCCCCAAAAAGCAATGCAAGGCTGAGTTAGATAGATTTCTGAGAGATAAGGGAATCATGAGTTATGGGGGGCAGAAAGAAAAATGGAGCTGAGACCGCAAACAGATTGGCCATGACCTTATTGAATGACAGAGCAGGCTCAAAGGGCCAAATACCCCATTCCTGCTCCTACATCCTATATTCTTTCCTACATTGTTTGTTCAATGCTCGGGTGATCCTTTATACTCAAGAATTGAGCCATGAAGAAAGGTTAAAACTTGGACTCCTCAGCTTTTAAAGTAGGTAAATAATACAGAATTTAATAGCGGAATGTTAACCGTGAACACTATTTCAAGTTAAAGAACTGTTCTGCTCTACAGTAGGTCCTAACTCAAGTCAAAAGCTAATAGAAACTGAGATAGTTTTCTGCTGCCTTCCTGACAAGTTAAAAAAAATCTTTGGAGCACCTTTTCCAAGGTGGGTTTCAACCAAGGGAAAAGAGCCTCCTTGTAATGGTAGGATGTGTGAGTGGATAGAGGGGAGAGGAAGGGTCACTTGCAACTATTTGAAGCATCATTGGATATCACCCATTATTCAGAGCCAGCATTTCACTGGGAAAATGCCAGGAAGTTGTCTTTAGCGAATATGATGTTTCATTGTGTTTGTGCATTGAAATCTGATACTTTAGCAAGGAGGACAGTTAATTAAATTATAGTCTGTGCAATTTGATCAATCATAGTTTTTGTATACAGTCAATAAGGAACTATATGAAGCTAGAAGGAATTACCTGAGGCACCAAAACATATGAGCTTATTTCAAGTCGGTTGCAAAATGAAATGACTTGTTAGACAAAATCCTGCATTCCTGCATTTCTATAAATCACTGCCTATTTTGAATTGTGCATAACATTTTATTTAATTTTGAATAAAATCTACATTTGCTCATTTATTCTACGACTTTAACTTTCCTTTTAGCTGACTGCATTTTCAAGAATGATAAAGGGTGTTTAGCTACTTCTGAGTCAGATAAAAGCTTCTGTAAGTCTTGGTGTGTTTCAAATCCAATTCTGTGAGTCTACACACACTTAACATTAATTTGTTTTTTGAGACTTTAATCATTCAGGCAATAGGAGACAATCTGGTGATGTAATTTAGGAAACATTTATTAAGCAACAAAAGGTAATGCAGCACAGTTAGGCAGCGACGTTACTGGCTCAACGTGGTTCTTGCTCCTCAATTCAGCCTTGGGTGCAAGGTGACATGTAGTCTTCTCTCTGTCATTTCTGTGGTCTTCTGCTCTCAGCTGGAAAGCAGTTTCTTGTCTTCAGTTTAAAACTTGGTAACTAAAAGCTGGTGTTTGGTAGCCCTTGCTAGGACGCAGTCCATCCTCATGATCTTGATTCCTGAACTTTGATTATCTCAGGAAGTACATGATCAGTCCCTGATGGCTTAGGTGGTGCATGAAAAGAGAATATAGGGAGTTAGGTAGACAGCTGAGAAAGAGGAATGCAAAGGTAGTAATCTCGGGATTGCTGCCTGTGCCGCGGGAGAGTGAGAACAGGAATCGGTGGAGAATGAATGCGTGGCTGAGGGACTGGAGCAAGGGACAAGGATTTGGGTACTTGGATCATTGGGACCTCTTTAGGGGCAGGTGTGACCTGTTTAAAAAAGACGGGTGGCACTTGAATCCCAGGGGGACCAATATCCTGGCGGGAAAGTTGGCTAAGGCTACTGGAGAGACTTTAAACTAGAAAGGTTGGGGGGAGGGAATCGAAATGAGGGGACTGAGAGCGAGGAGGTTAGCTCGCAAATAGATAAGGAATGTAAACAGGGTATGGGAGGTTAGACGAGTGATGGAGAAGGGAAGTGCTCAGGCTGAAGGTCTGAGATGTGTCTATTTTAATGCCAGGAGTGTAGTGAATAAAGTGGATGAGCTTAGAGCGTGGATTGCGGCTTCGAATTGTGATGTGGTGGCCATTACGGAGACTTGGATGTCTCAGGGACAGGACTGGGTGCTTCAGGTGCCGGGTTTTAGATGTTTCAGGAAGGACAGGGAGGGAGGCAAGAGAGGGGGGGGAGTGGCACTGTTGATCAGGGATAGTGTCACGGCTGTAGAGAAGGTGGACGCCGTGGAGGGATTGACTACGGAGTCTCTGTGGGTGGAGGTTAGGAACAGGAAGGGGTCGGTAACGTTGCTGGGTGTTTTCGATAGGCCGCCCAATAGTAACAGAGATGTTGAGGAGCAGATGGGGAAACAGATCCTGGAGAGATGTAGGAATAACAGAGTTGTCGTGATGGGAGATTTTAATTTCCCAAACATAGATTGGAATATCCCTAGGGCTAGGGGTTTGGATGGAGAGTAGTTTGTTAGGTGTGTCCAGGAGAGTTTCCTGACACAGTATGTGGATAAGCCTACTAGAGGAGAGGCTGTACTTGATCTGGTGCTGGCTAATGAACCTGGACAGGTGGAGGATCTCTCGGTGGGTGAGCATCTTGGGGATAGCGATCATAATTCTATCTCCTTCACGATAGCATTGGAAAGAGATAGGATCAGGCAGGCTAGGAAAGTGTTTCTCTGGAGTAAAGGGAAATACAGTGTCATCAGGGAGGAAATTAGATGGGTAAATTGGAAGGAGGCATTCTTGGGGAAAAGTACCGAAGGAAAGTGGAGGATTTTCAAGGAATGTTTGTCTGGAGCTCTGCATGACAACGTTCCGATGAGACAGGGGGGTGTTGGTAGGGTACGGGAACCGTGGTGCACGAAGGTTGTGATGAACCTGGTGAATAAGAAAAGAGAGGCGTACAGAAGGTTCAGAGAGCTAGGAGGTGTTAAGGATTTAGAGGAGTATACGGGATGTAGGAAGGAGCTTAAGAAGGAAATTAGGAGAGCGAGAAGGGGTCATGAGAAGGCCTTGGCGGGTAAGATTAAGGAGAATCCCAAGGCTTTCTACAAATATGTCAAGAGTAAAAGGATGAGATGTGAAGGCATAGGACCCTTAAAAGGTGAAGGGGGAAAAGTTTGTGCGGAACCGTTAGAAATGGCGGAGCTGCTTAATGAATACTTTACCTCGGTATTCACGGTGGAAAGGGATCTGGGTGGTTGTACTGCTGGTTTGCGGTGGACAGAAAGGATCGAGCATGTGGACATAAAGAAAGAGGATGTGTTGGAACTATTGAATGGCATCAAGGTTGGTAAGTCGCCGGGACCGGATGGGATGTACCCCAGGTTACTGTGGGAGGCGAGGGAGGAGATTGCGGAGCCTTTGGCGATGATCTTTGCATCGTCGATGGAGACGGGAGAGGTTCCGGAGGATTGGAGGATTGCAGATGTGGTCCCTATATTCAAGAAAGGGAACAGGGACAGCCCGGGAAATTACCGACCGGTGAGTCTAACCTCAGTGGTTGGTAAGTTGATGGAGAGGATCCTGAGAGACAGGATTTATGATCATCTAGAGAAGTTTAGTATGATCAAAAGTAGTCAGCACGGCTTTGTCAAGGGCAGGTCGTGCCTTACGAGCCTGGTTGAGTTCTTTGAAAATGTGACCAAACACATTGACGAAGGAAGAGCGGTGGATGTGGTCTATATGGACTTCAGCAAGGCGTTCGATAAGGTCCCCCATGCAAGACTTCTTGAGAAAGTGAGAGGGCATGGGATCCAAGGGGCTGTTGCCTTGTGGATCCAGAACTGGCTTGCCTGCAGAAGGCAGAGAGTGGCTGTGGAGGGGTCTTTCTCTGCATGGAGGTCAGTGACCAGTGGAGTGCCCCAGGGATCTGTTCTGGGACCCTTGCTGTTTGTCATTTTCATAAATGACCTGGATGAGGAAGTGGAGGGATGGGTTGGTAAGTTTGCTGACGACACCAAGGTAGGTGGTGTTGGGGATAGTTTGGAGGGATGTCAGAAGTTGCAGCGAGACATAGATAGAATGCAAGACTGGGCGGAGAAGTGGCAGATGGACTTCAACCCGGACAAGTGTGTAGTGATCCATTCTGGCAGATCCAATGGGATGAAGCAGCAGTATAATATGAAGGGTACCATTCTTAGCAGTGTAGAGGATCAGAAGGACCTTGGGGTCCGGGTCCATAGGACTCTTAAATCGGCCTCGCAGGTGGAGGATGCGGTCAAGAAGGCGTACGGCGTACTAGCCTTCATTAATCGAGGGATTGAGTTTAGGAGTCGGGAGATAATGCTGCAGCTTTATAGGACCCTGGTTAGACCCCACTTGGAGTACTGCGCGCAGTTCTGGTCACCTCATTACAGGAAAGAAGTTGAAGCCATTGAAAGGGTGCAGAGGAGATTTACAAGGATGTTGCCTGGATTGGGGGGCATGCCTTATGAGGATAGGTTGAGGGAGCTTGGTCTCTTCTCCCTGGAGAGACGAAGGATGAGAGGTGACCTGATAGAGGTTTACAAGATGTTGAGAGGTCTGGATAGGGTAGACTCTCAGAGGCTATTTCCAAGGGCTGAAATGGTTGCTACGAGAGGACACAGGTTTAAGGTGCTGGGGGGTAGGTACAGAGGAGATGTCAGGGGTAAGTTTTTCACTCAGAGGGTGGTGGGTGAGTGGAATCGGCTGACGTCGGTGATGGTGGAGGCAAACTCGTTGGGGTCTTTTAAGAGACTTCTGGATGAGTACATGGGATTTAATGGGATTGAGGGCTATAGATAGGCCTAGAGGTGGGGATGTGATCGGCGCAACTTGTGGGCCGAAGGGCCTGTTTGTGCTGTGGCTTTCTATGTTCTATGTTCTATGTTCTCTGATCGGTTTCTAGTTGATTGCTTAAGGTTGTCTACTCATGTCCCTTGCTGTTTTCTCCTGACTGAGTTCCTAAGCTGTCCCTCTCATTATAGCTTTTTCTGTCCTTTCATTACATTTTATGACTTTCTACTAAGATAATGGGGCACCTTAGATAATTTCTGTGTCTGCTAATTTGAGATAAGAGAGCATGTGGTGTCAATGTACCAATGCTTAACTTCTCGGCTCATTGTTCCATACTCTGAGTTGATATACAGGTATCAATATTAGGTGTCACGTAGAATTCTCATTAAGGCAAAGTGCTTATCAGTGTTTTGGCTGAAAGAACTGCTTACTGGGGTAGGTTTCTATAGCAGTGCTAAAGCCTGGGACAAAGTTGATTAAAAGAATGCAAAGAGGCACACAGCCTTAAAGTCATTTCATACATAAAATCTATACATAATACATTAAAAAATTTATGCACAAAGACAATTAACATCTAAAGATGAGGTAGCAAGGTATGTTTACAAAATACAGTAGGATCCATACAGTATATTCAATTGATACATGCTGAGAAACAATAAGAGCAAAATAACTACAAAGCTACAAAAATGATTATGGATTCCGAAACCAAAATAATATGTAGCTTGTTAAATAATCTGAAAGGAAGTGACTGCTTCTTTTTAAGACATTATACATTAAAAGACTAAACTAACTTAAGACACAAGGCTGAATCCTTGAAACTTCCCACCTGTTTTCTTCATACAATAGACTTTTGAGTCTTAGGTGACTGAATACAATTCCGTAAGTCTCAATTGCTGAGGAGTCCAGATCCCAGAGCTTAGCTCATCCAACCTTAATGTGCTTTGCAACATTTGTTCTGTAATTAAACTATAAATATGTAGCTTTACATTGGCCTAGGGTCATGTGGTGTATTTCACTTGTCAAGTCAGGTTGCAACTGCAGACAAAGGGGCAGTCACATGGTTATAGTGTCCTGCATTGATTACAATTAAGCAATTAAACTGAACTCAAACATGAATTTTTCTGCACTTCAAACAATCAGCAATGTTGAGTTGCAACTAGTTCACAACCAACAGAATGGTAGTGTTTCCACACGAGCCTCATGTTTGCTATTTAGATATATTCTTAAGATTCTCATGCACAAAACCAAATGATTCTGTATATGGTCTATCCAGCCAGCAAGATTTCATTTCCTGATTTTCCAAGTAATATGTTTCCCCAGGGTGGTAGTGCGAGGTACAGGTCCGCTGGGGAGCCCCATGGTGACTCTGTGGCCAAATTGCCCTCCAACTCGATTTTCAAGTTTGCTGATGACACCACAGTATTGGGTCAGATCTCAAACAATGACGAGATTGAGTATAGGAAAGAGATAGAGAATCTGGTGAACCGGTACAATGACAATAATCTCTCCCTCAATGTCAGCAAAATGAAGAAGATAGTCATTGACTTCAGAAAGTGTAGTGGAGGGTATGCCCTTGCCTACATCAATGGGGACGAAGTAGAAATGGTCAAGAGCTTCAAAATTTTAGGTGTCCAGAGCACCAACAACCTTTCCTGGTCCCTCCATGCTGATGCTATAGTTAAGAAAGCCCACCCATGCCTCTACTTTCTCAGAAGACTAAGGAAATTTGGCATGTCTGCTGTGACTCTCACCAACATTTACAGATGTTGGTGGAGGGGTTCCCCATGTCTATGGGGGAGGGGAGGGAGGCTTTTTCAACACCTTTTAAAACTGCTGCCCAGATCTGTGTGAAGCCAGTCTTGCTGGCCGTATCAGACCCCAACCCGCCTCACCAGAATGACAGCAAAAACCATGCCCTCAGACTCTCTGTATATAGACTGTCAGTGAATCTGGAGAGAAAACCCATCTGGAGAGCTGGAGAGCTACACATCGGTTTTCTCACTGAAACTGATACTCTGACAAATTATGGGAAGATTCCACCCATTGTATTTGGTAATATTAATATTGATCAAAGCAAGGCAGAACCTATGTCCAGAAAAGGATTGATTAAATTAGAATCTGTCTGGATAATGCCATAATTCAACACTTCCCATTAAACAATGCAACAGAATCTATCAAAGTGTGACCTTGATAATAATGCATATACTGTGGCCTACTGCTACTTGCTTAATCATATTGCCCACCAAAGAAGTACACAGAAGTGGTTTACAAATGTTTCATAAAAAGTTACTTAATGACTGGATTTCTTCTGTACAGCTTCAGTATATTTCAGTTGCAGAACATACAAATATTAACAAGGAAATAAGCACATTGAATCTGAATGCTTTTGAAACTGGAAGTTCCTTTTAAGCTTGCACCCTATAGGAACGGGGGAGTGGATGACTAAAACAGCAGTAACATTGGGGGCGATTCTCACAAAAATGCTGAATTGGTGGGAAAACTGTTCTAGATCACGACAGTTTTTTCAGTGCAGCTTCTCACTTGAATCTCCGCACTCTGAGCAATGCAGAGGTCACAATCGTGAATCTCATTAAAAACCCAGGGGGGTGGGGCCTATTCACGCTGGAGTTTGACAGTTTTGGAACTCTGTGCATGCGCAGTGGCTCCGATCTGTCAGACTCCCAGCTCGATCGCTGGCCAGACCAGGACCCCCGCAATGCTGCTCCTCCAGCACCCCCCCCCCCGACCCTCCCACGGCCCGATTGCGGCCCTCACAACAATTCCCAGGCCAGCCCTGACCCCGCCCTGGAGCACCCCGATGTCCAGCTCACCCCCCACCCCTCTCACCCTGACAGACTTCACGCCCCCCCCCCCCCCCCCCCCCCCACCGCTGACCCCCCTGGGTCAGACCCCTCTCCCTCGGGAGGCAGACCCCCCCCCGGGAGGCAGGTCCACCCCCGCGGCAGAGCACCCTCCCCCTGTCCACCCTGATTGCTGGCCTCCCTCCAGCCCAGACCGATCCCAATGCAGAGTGGCAGGACCCCCCACCCCCACCGATTGCCCCTGAGTCCTGACCACAATAGGCCCCACCCCCTTGGCTCTGCCCGATGCCCGATGGGCAGTGCCAAGGTGCCCCCTGGGCATGGGCACTTTGCCCCTTGGGCAGTGCCAGGAGACACAGGCTGGCATTGCCAGGGTGCCCATCCCAGGGGGCATCATGCCCCACCGCCCGAGCCCCTGGTGGGCCCCAATTGCCCCCCCCCTTTCATTCTGGCGGGTCTCCCGCTAGTTCCCCGAACTTGGGGAGCTACTCTAAACCCCGCCGGAATTAAGTACTCCTGGCAGGGTGGGAGATTCAATCGGGCCCAGCAAGTTCCCGATGATCACATGTAAAACATATTAAAAAAAGATTCAAACTCTCTTCCTGCCGGTTTCCAGCGTGGTCTGGACTCTGACTGTTCTCCGGCTCTGGGAGATGCGCATGCATTCCCAGCGCATGTACCGACGACGCGATTCTCCCAACTGGATCTGCTAGAAAAGTTATGGGTTGCGACGGGAGAATCAGGCCCATTATTACCATTGCATTTCTGATGCCCTTCTGTCCAGCACCATTTTAACAACACACTTTTCAGCGGTGACTCTGCTGCCACCAAGGGAGACAAGATTTCATAAATATATTTCAGTTGCTGTTGTTTGATGCTATCAACACCATTTAAACAAAAAATTGCACTGGTGTCATGCAGTGTTCGACCCAACAGTAGAATTATGTAGAATTGTTATCACCACCCAAACAGTATTTAACAATGTTTTCATTTGCACCTAAATTATTTACAGGGTGATTTCCAGCTCCTAGATTGCTTGGGTCACATTTCTATACACTGAGGGAATAGAGTGGGGAAAGTCAAAAGCCTCAAAATGTTTGTAGCAAATTTGAATTCCAGTCCCTTCCTGACCCTGTGCTATTGTTGCATGGCCTTTCCATGGATTAGGAAGGCTTTGGGTCATGACTCAGCACACACATCCACTGACGTCATGGTTACCATTACAGGAAGTGCAGCAATTTCATATTTCCTTTCACATGTAATTTTCATTTGCCATAGTTTAAAAAACACATTGAGTGGTGATCATTTCTGCCAGGTCAGGAACCATTTGTTCTAAGGCTCCACAGCTGACCTCTGTGGCATCTTGCAGTCAGCAGCGTACAAGTGCACCCCGCAGTCCCCAATGCCCACTTCACCAGGGTGGCCATTTTTCATGGTGCAGGGCATGGCCGACTGCATGCATATTGCAAACGGGGCTCCCACACAGAATGCAGACTAGTATATTAACCAAAAGCATTGCCACTCTTTGCAGGTGCTGCTTCTCTGTAACCATAGCAAGAAGTTTCTCCATATCTGCACTTGTTACCCTGGCAGTGCCCATGTTAATTTATTTTACTGGAATTAGTAGGTGCTGAGAATGTTCCAAGCAACTCCACAGGGGTGCTGATGGATACTTGGAGACAAGAGGTATCCCGTAAGGAGGTGGGTATCACACCATTACAGCAACTGCAGAAATATGTCCACAGAAAATATAATGAAAGCCACCTTCATAAAAGGATGCAAATTGACCACCCGGCTGCTCAAAATGTTGTTCAGATCCCTCAATCACTCGGCGGTGGTGGTGGGGGGGGGGGGGGGGGGGGGGGGGGGGGGGGGGGGGGTGGGGTGGGTGGGGGAAGCGGCGGTGGGGGCTCTACGTTACGCATCTTTCAGGCTATCGCAATTGATTGTAGCTTGTTGCATGCTCCATAACTTGGGTCAGCAAAGAGCCCCAGCAAAGGAGGCCGAGGAAAAGAGCCGCTCCTCAGATGAGGAACAACAGAAGTGAGGCTCTCAGAGGAGGAGGAGGAGGAAGAAGAATTTCAGGTAAAAAAGGAGAGTGAGAAGGGACACCCAAAGGAGGGAATCCCAAAGGTGAAGCAGACAACCTGACGTTGAGGAGATGAGGAGTCCATGAAGGACACCATCATAGCCAGAGCCCTGCGTATCCAACATTGCTTTACATAATGATTAGTTTGCAAGTTTCCTTCAACAATACCTTTGAATCCTGTGACCTCTACCAGTTAGAAGGACAAAGGCAACAGATGCATGGTAACACCACCACCTGTAAGTTTCCCATCAAGGGAATCTCCTCTGTACCATCGCCAGTGTGATCACATCCCTCCTAGAGTGTGGCAACCAGAACTGAAGCTTCTTAACATTTCTTCCCTGCCATTACATGTTGGTGAATCCCCAGCATCCACAGTGAAGGTGGAGACAGCCTGCTATCTGTCAGGCCTGTTGTCTGTGATGACTTTGTCAGGTGTCCTCTGAAGAGCCGAGACATGAAAGGCTCGGACTGCTTTCGGGGTCCTGCTATGTGACAATGCCACCCTCTTCGGCATGTGGAGCAGGAGCCAAAGTGCCCACAGGAAGAGGGGATTTCAGTATGTAGCACACTCCTGGAGTCACCTGGATGGATGGCATGGGGGCGTGCACCAACTCCTCCCCCTCCCAATGGGGATCCAAGGATCCCTGGTCTTCTCCTTGAGATAGAGAGTGTGATATGGTACAAACTAATAATGGCATGATGGGCTGAAATGAGCACTGTCCTTGAGGTCCATGAAGACTTTTAGTTCTGGCATCTCTCACTCCATCTGGGAATGTTCCCTCTTGTTGTGAAATAACATTTACTACATGAAGACAGATGGAGAAAGTGTAAACAGCATGCATACCAGGGCAAATGATAAGGATGGCAAGTTTTAGGAACCTTGGATAACGAGAGATATTGTGAGCCTAGTCAAAGAGAAAAAGGAAGCATTTGTCAAAGCTAGGAGGCTGGGAACACACGAAGCAAGTGTGGAATACAAGGAAAGTAGAAAGAAACTTAAGCAAGGAGGGCTAAAAGGCCAGCAGGATTAAGGAAAATCCCAAGGCTTTTTGTACACCTATAAAGAGCAAGAGGGTAGTGAGGGAAAGGGTTGGCCCATTCAAGGACAAGGGAG
Source organism: Mustelus asterias (assembly GCF_964213995.1). Lineage (NCBI taxonomy): Eukaryota > Metazoa > Chordata > Chondrichthyes > Carcharhiniformes > Triakidae > Mustelus > Mustelus asterias. The sequence continues at coordinate 112,740,421 of NC_135801.1, read as the reverse complement.
GGAATCTATGTATGGAGCCAGAGGAAATGGGTGAGGTATTAAATGAGTACTTTGCGTCAGTATTCACCAAAGAGAAGGACTTGGTGGAAAATGAGTCTGGGAAAGGATGTGTAGATAGTTTGAGTCATGTTGAGATCAAAAAGGAGGAGGTATTGGGGTTCTTGAGAAACATTGAGAGAGGCAAGGAAGGAAATTGCTGGGGCCTTGACAGAAATCTTTGTATTCTCACTGGCTATAGGGGAGGTCCCAGAGGATTGGAGAATAGCCAATCTTGTTCCTTTGTTTCAGAAGGGTAGCAAGAATAATCCAGGTAATTACAGGCCGGTCAGCCTTACATCAGTGGTAGGGAAATTATTGGAGAGGATTCTTCGAGACAGGATTTATTCCCACTTGGAAGTAAGTGGACATATTCATGAGAGGCAACATGGTTTTGTGAAGGGGAGGTCGTGTCTCACGAACTTGATCGAGTTTTTCGAGGAAGTGATTGATGAGGGTAGGGCACTGGATGTTGTCTACATGGACTTCAGTAAGGCCTTTGACAAGGTCCCTCATGGCAGACTGGTGCAGAAGGTGAAGTTGCATGGAATCAGAGGTGAGCTGGCAAGGTGGATACAAAACTGGCTCGGTCAAAGAAGACAGAGGGTAGCAGTGGAAGGGTGTGTTTCTGAATGGAGGGCTGTGACGAGTGGTGTTTCTCAAGGATCAGTGCTGGGACCTTTGCTGTTTGTAATATATATAAATGATTTGGAGGAAAATGTAACTGGATTGATTAGTAAGTTTGCGGATGACACAAAGGTTGGTGGATTTGCGGATAGCGATGAGGACTATCAGAGGATACAGCAGGATATAGATCAGTTGGAGACTTGGGCAGAGAGGTGGCAGATGGAGTTTAATCCGGACAAATGTGAGGTAATGCATTTTGGAAGGTCTAATACAGAGAGTAAATGGCAGAACCCTTACGAGTATTGACAGGCAAAGGGATCTGGGTGTACAGGTACACAGGTCACTGAAAGTGACAATGCAGGTGGAGAAGGTAATCAAGAAGGCATACGGCATGCTTGCCTTCATCGGCCGGGGCATTGAGTTTAAAAATTGGCAAGTCATGTTGCAGCTTTATCGAACCTTAGTTAGGCCGCACTTGGAATATAGTGTTCAATTCTGGTCGCTACACTACCAGAAGGATGTGGAGGCTTTGGAGAGGATACAGAAAAGATTTACCAGGATGTTGCCTGGTATGGAGGGCATCAGCTACGAGGAGAGGTTGGAGAAACTTAGTTTGTACTCACTGGAACGACAGAGGTTGAGGGGCAACCTGATAGAGGTCTACAAGATTATGAGAGACATGGACAGAGTGGATAGTCAGCAGCTTTTTCCCAGGGTGAAAGAGTCAATTATTAGGGGGCACAGGTTTAAGGTGCGAGGGACAATGTTTAAAGGAGATGTATGAGACAGATTTTTTACACAGAGGGTGGTGAGTAAGATCTCTGTGGATGTGTGATGGGTGTGTGAGTGTACAGGTTGAGAGTGATGAGAGGAATGACTTACTCTGGCAGAACAGAGGAGATCATTCATCCTCTTCCTGCACTGGGTGGCTATGCTCTTCTGAAGGGTATTGGCACTCATAACCACTGGCACTGCCTTCCATACTGGGTTGATGATCTTGCTGGCTGGGTTTGCTTCCTGAACACAGATAAAGGACATCATGTTGGGCCTCTGTTGCTTCAAAATGTCTCGCCAGGAAGGTGTCAAAGAACTTCAGGGCAGGTTTCCAAAGATGTGCAGATTAGGTTGTTTGGCCATGCTAAATTGACCCTTAGTGTCAGGGGATTAGCAGGGTAAATATGTGGGATTACAGAAGTAGGACCAGGTGGGATTGTTGTCAGTGCAGACTTGATGAGCCGTATGGCCTCCTTCTGCACTGTAGGGATTCAGTGGATTCAATTTCTTGGCAGCCAACACTTCCCGGTCATCTAAGAAGTCTGGCTGGTAAGGACATAAAAACTAAGAGCAGGAGTAGGCCATCTGACCATTCAATAAGATCATGGCTGATCATTTTGTGGACTCAGCTCCACTTACCTGCCCGCTCACCATAACCTTTAATTCCTTTATTGTTTAAAAATTTATCTTTCATTGCCTTAAAAACATTCAAGGAGGTTGGCTCAACTGCTTCACTGGGCAGGGAATTCCACAGATTCACAACCCTTTGGGTGAAGAAGTTCCTCCTCAACTCAGTTTTAAATCTGCTCCCCCTTATTTGGAAGCTCTGCCCCATAGTTCTAGTTTCACCTGCCAGTGGAAACAACCTCCCTGCTTCTACCTTATCTCTTCCCTTCATAATTTAATATTTTCTATAAGATCCCCCCCATTCTTCTAAATTCCAATGACTATAGTCCCAGTCTATTCAGTCTCTCTTCATAAGCCAACCCTCTCAACTCCAGAATCAACCCAGGGAATCCCCCCTGCATCCTCCTGCCAGTATATCCTTTCTCAAATAAGGAGACCAAAACTGTACACAGTACTCACCAGCACCTTTTACAGCTGCAATATAACCTCCCTGTTTTTAAAATCCATCCCTCTAGCAATGAAGGACAAAATCCCATTTGCTTTCTTAATTACTTGCTGCACCTGCAAACCAACCTTTTGTGAATCTTGCATAAGGACACCCAAGTCCCTCTGCACAGCAGCATACTGCAATTTCTTTACCATTTAAATAATAGTCCATTTTGCTGTTATTCCTGCCGAAATGGATGAACTCACATTTACCAATGTTGTACTCCATCTGCCAGACCCTTGCCCACTTACTTAAATTATCTATATCCCTCTGCAGATTCTCAGGGTCCTCTGCACACTTTGCTCTACCACTCATCTTAGTGTCATCTGCGAACTTTGACACACTACACTTGGTCCCCAACTCCAAATCATAGAACATAGAACATAGAACAGTACAGCACAGTACAGGCCTTTCGGCCCTCGATGTTGTGCCGAGCTTTGTCCGAAACCAAGATCAAGCTCTCCCACTCCCTATCATTCTGGTGTGCTCAATGTGCCTATCCAATAACCGCTTGACTCCACTATCACAGCAGGCAGTTCAATCCACACCCCAACCGCTCTCTGAGTAAAGAACCTACCTCGGACATCCCTCCTATATCTCCCACCATGAACCTTATAGTTATGCCCCCTAGTAACAGCAACATTCACCCGAGGAAATAGTCTCTGAACGTCCGCTCTATCTATCCCCCTTATCATCTTATAAACCTCTATTAAGTCGCCTCTCATCCTCCTCCGCTCTAAAGAGAAAAGCCCTAGCTCCCTCAACCTTTCCTCATAAGACCTACCCTCCAAACCAGGCAGCATCCTGGTAAATCTCCTCTGCACTCTTTCCAGTGCTTCCACATCCTTCTTATAGTGAGGTGACCAGAACTGCACACAATATTCCAAATGTGGTCTCACCAAGGTCCTGTACAGTTGCAGCATAACCCCACGGCTCTTAAACTCCAACCCCCTGTTAATAAATGCTAACACACTATAGGCCTTCTTCACGGCTCTATCCACTTGAGTGGCAACCTTCAGAGATCTGTGGATATGAACCCCAAGATCTCTCTGTTCCTCCACATTCCTCTATGTAAATTGTAAACAATTGCGGTCCCAACACTGATCCCTGAGACACACCACTAATCACTGATGGCCAACCAGAAAAACACCTATTTATCCCCACTCTTTGCTTTCTATTAATTAACCAATCCTCTATCCATGCTAATATGTTACCCTTAACGCCGTGCATCTTTAACTGATGCAGCAGCCTTTTGTGCGGCACCTTGTCAAATGCCTTCTGGAAATCCAGATACACCACATCCACTGGTTCCCCATTATCCACCGCGCTCGTAATGTCCTCAAAGATTTCCAGTAAATTAGTTAAACATCCCCTGCCTTTCATGAACCCATGCTTCATTTTCCCAATGGGACAATTTCTATCCAGATGTCTAGCTATTTCTTCCTTGATGATATATTCAAGCATTTTTCCCTACTACATGAAGTTAAGCTAACTGGCCTATAGTTACCTGCCTTTTGTCTACCTCCTTTTTCAAACAGGTGCATCACACTTACTGTTTTCCAATCTGCCGGAACTGCCCCAGAATCCAGCGAATTTTGGTAAATTACCACGGGCACAATTGCTATTTCCTCCGCCATCTCTTTAAGTACCTTGGGGTGCATTCAATGAGGGCTAGGAGTCTTGTCTACCTTTAGTCCCATTAGCTTGCTGAACACTACCTCCTCAGTGATAATGATCATTTCTAGGTTCTCACCTGCCATGGCCTCCTTGTCATGAATTTTTGACATGATATTTATGTCTTCCGCTGTGAAGATCGACACAAAATACCTGTTCAATGCCTCGGCCATTTCCTCATTTCCTATTATTAAATTCCCTTTCTCACCTTCGAAAGGACCAATGTTTACCTTAGCCACTCTTTTTCATTTTATATATTTAAATAAGCTTTTGCTGCCTGTTTTTATATTCTGAGCTAGTTTTACTTTATAGCTTTTTTGTGGCTTTCTGTTGACTTTTAAAGATTTCCCAATCCTCTGGTTTCCCACTAATCTTTGCCACTTGGTATGCATTTTCTTTCAATTTGATACCTCTTCTTTTTCCTTAGATATCCATGGCTGTTTTATCCCTTTTCCTACAGTTCTTCCTTTTCACTGGTATATACTTTTGCTGAGCACTGTGAAAAATTGCTTTAAAAGTCCTCCACTGTTCCTCAATTGTCCCACCATAACGTTTTTTGCTCCCATAAGACCATAAGACATAGGAGCAGAATTAGGCCACTCGGCCCATCGAATCTGCTCCGCCATTCAATCATGGCTGATATTTTTCCCATCCCCATTCTCCTGCCCTCTCCCCATAACCCCTGATCACCTTATCAATCAAGAACCTATCTATCTCTGTCTAAAAGACACTCAATGACCTGGCCTCCACAGCCTTCTGCGGCAAAGAGTTCCACAGATTCTCCACTCGCTGACTGAAGAAATTCCTCCTCATCTCTGTTTTAAAGGATCGTCCCCTTAGCCTGAGCTGGTGCCCTCTGGTCCTAGTTTTTCCTACTAGTGGAAACATCCTCTCCATGTCCACTCTATCTAGGCATCGCATTATCTGTAAGTTTCAATAAGATCCCTCCTCATCCTTCTAAACTCCAACGAATACAGACCCAGAGTCCTCAACTGTTCCTCATACGACAAACTCTTCATTGCAGGGATCATTCTTGTGAACCTCCTCTGGACCTTTCCAAGGCCAGCACATCCTTCCTTAGATATGGGGCCCAAAACTGCTCACAGTACTCCAAATGGGGTCTAACCAGAGCCTTATACAATCTCAGAAGTATATCCTTGCTCTTGTATTCTAGCCCTCTTGACATGAATGCTAACATTGCATTTGCCTTCCTAACTGCCGACTGAACCTGCACATTAACCTTAAGAGAATCTTGAACAATGACTCCCAAGTTCCTTTGTGTTTCTGATTTCCTAAGCAATTTCCCATTTAGAAAATAGTCTCTGCCTCCATCCCTCACACTTTTTCACATTGTATTCCATCTGCCACTTCTTTGCCCATTCTCCTAACCTGTCCAAGTCCTTCTGCAGCCCCCCTGCTTCTTTCATACTACCTATCCCTCTACATATCTTTGTATCATCTGCAAACTTGGCAACAGTGCCTTCAGTTCCTTCCACCAAATCCTACCGACCCCAGAGGCACACCACTAGTCACCGGCTGCCATCCTGAAAAAGACCCCTTTATCCCCACTGTCTGCCTTCTGCCAGTCAGCCAATCCTCTATCCATGCCAGGATCGTATCCTTAACTTATTTAACAGTCTCCTATGTGGCACCTTGTCAAAGGCCTTCTGGAAATCTAAATAAATCATGTCCACTGGTTCTCCTTTATCTAACCTTCTTGTTACCTCCTCAAAGAACTCTAACAGATTTGTCAGACATGACCTCCCCTTGACAAAGCCGTGCTGACTCAGTCCCACTTTATCAAGCACTTCCAAGTATTTTGCGATCTCATCTTTAACAATGGACTCTAAAATCCTGCCAATGACCGAAGTCAGGCTAACCAGCCTATAATTTCCCATCTGCTGCCTCCCTCCCTTCTTAAACAACGGTGTTACATTAGCTACTTTCCAGTCCTATGGTACCCTCCCTGCCTTCAGTGATTCCTGAAAGATCACCGCCAATGCCTCCACAATTTCCTCAGCCACCTCTTTTAGAACCCTGGGGTGTAGTCCATCTGGTCCAGGTGATTTATCCACCTTCAGACCTTTCCGTTTCCCCAGAACCTTCTCCTTAATGATGGCCACTACACTCACCTGTGCCCCCTGACTCTCCTGGAGCTCTGGCATCCCACTGGTGTCTTCCACCGTGACGACTGATCCCAGTCTACCTTAGCCAACTCCTCCCTCATCCCATTGTAATCTCCTTTGTTTAAGCACAAGACACTGGTATTGGATTTCAGCTTCTTATGCTGCATCTGTATTTTGAATTCAACGATACTGTGTTCGCTCCTTCCGAGAGGATCCCTAACTGTGAGATCATTTTTCCTGTCTCATTACACAAGACCAGATCTAGGATAGCTTGCTCTCTCATAGGTTCCATTATATACTGTTCGAAGAAACTGTCACGGATACACTCTATGAACTCCTCCTCAAGGCTGCCTTGACCAACCTGGTTTGACCAATCAACATGTAAATTATAACCTCCAGGATAATTGCTGTACCATTTTTACATGTATCAGTTATTTCTTTGTTTATTGTCTGCATTACCGTGATGTTATTATTTGGTGGCCTTTAGACTACACCTATCAGTGACTTTTTCTGCTTACTATTTCTGATTTCCAAATGGATTAAACCTTTTTCTCCATAGAACCTACATCATCTCTCACTATCATTCTGATGTCATCCTTAAATATCAGAGCTACACCACCTCCCTTCCCTTCCTGTCTGTCCTTCTGAATAGTCTGACACCCCTGGATATTAAACAGTTGTGATCACCCTGCAACCATGTCTCTGTAAAGGCCACTAAATCATACTCATTCATGATGATTTGTGCCATCAACTCATTTAAGTAAGTGCTGAGTGGCCTTTAAATGTAGTGCCCTCGGGGATTGTCGTGCTGAGGCAATGACAGGGCCGGCAAATCAGAGGCCACCCACCATCGATAAGGTGTGGAACCCATGGATGAAAATTTTTAGCACTAAGTTCCACACTATGTGACAGGAAATACCGCCATTGCAGTTGATGGGCTCAACTCCACTTTTCCTGCCTACCTTCGGGCTTTTCCAATTTCCAGGAAAATCTTGCCCTCATTGTCACTTGATATATATATATATATAATATATATATATATAGGATCCAGATTGCACTTTTGAGGAAAAATGGGTGAAGCGAGTGATGCATCTGCTGATACCTCCTCAAAGAATTCTAGTAAATTAGTCAGGCATGATTTCTCCTTGATGAAACCATGTTGACTCTGCTTCATCAGATTATGACATTCCAAATGCACTGCTATTCTCTCCTTAATAATCGATTCTAATATTTTTCAAATAACTGAAGTTAGACTAAATTTCCTGTGATTTCCTGTATTTTGACTCCTTCCCTTTTTGAACAAAGGTACCACATTAGCAGTTTCCCAATCCTTTGGCACAGTACCAAAATCCAAGGATTTTTGGAAAATTACTACCAATGCATCCATGATCTCTGAATCTACCTCCTTTAAATCTTAGGTTGCAAACCATCAGGTTCAGGGGACTTGTCAGCCCTTAACCCTGTTAAGTTGTCTTAAACTAATTCTCTGGTGATGGTGATTGCATTTAATCCCCCCCCCCCGGCCCTGTATTTTTTTAAACGATTTCTGGGATACTTGTTGTATCTTCTAAATAAAGACTGATGCAAAATATCTGTTTAATCCTCCGCCATTTCCTTGTTTCCCATAGTTACTTCCCCAGTTTCATTCTCTAAGGAGCTAATGCTTTCTTTTCCTTCTCTCTTCCTTTTAATGTACTTAAAAAAGCTCTTCCTGTTTCTCGCTAGTTTGTTCTCCTTCCTGCTTATTCTCCCCTTCTTGATTATTTTTTGAGTCCATTTTTGCTACATTCTGAATCTACCCCACTCTTCTGGCCCACCATTAACCTTTGCCATCTTATATGTTTCTGCTGTCAACTTAATGCCCTCCTTAACGTCCTAGGTTACCCTTGATAGATTCTTTCTCCCCTTAGAGTTTTTCCTCCTCACTGAGATGTACTTTTTGCTGAGAGTCATGAATTATCTTCCTAAATGTCTGCCACTGCTCACCTATTGCCTTACCTACTGATCTATATGACCAGTTCGCTTTGACCAATTTCATCCTCACACCTTCGTAATTCCCCTTCTTTAAGTTTAACATTGATTTTTCAGTCCCAATTTTCTCACACTCAAGCGGAATGCTAAATTCTATCATACTGTGATCACTACTTTCTAGGGGATCCTTAACCTTGAGATCATTTATTAAACCTACCTCATCATACAGTCCCAGATTCAAAATTGCCTGATCCCTAGTTGGCTCCATAACATTATGCTGCAAGAAATCATCCTGAATGCACTCTATGAATTCATTCTCTTGGCTGCCAATTCCAATTTGATTCACTCAATCCATTTGAAAATTAAAGTCGCCTATAATTAATGCAGTGCTCTTTCTGCATGCATTTGTTATTTCTTGTTTTACACTCTTTCCTATAATATGGCTACTTTTCGGGGGCCTATACAAGACTCCTTCCACTTTCTTCTTTCCTTTGGCACTTATCACTTCTACCCAAATTTACTCCACATCCTCTGAGCCTAGATCATCTCTCAGAACTATACTTATTTCCTCTCTTATGAGCAGAGCTATCCCACTGCCTTGTCCTTCCCGCCAGTCCTTTATAAAAGTCAAATAACCCTGAATATTGATTTACCAACTTTAACCTCCTTGCACCCATGTCTCAGTAATGGCTATCAGATCTTACTTATTTAACTCAATTTCTGGCATCAGCTCATTCATCTAGTTTTTTTTATGCCACGTGCATTAAAATATAGAACTCTAAATTTTGTTTTTTTTACCACTTTTCCTTACACTAAGACCATCCCAAAGGACAATAAAACCACTGTTAGTTTTTTTGCCTTTTATTTTATTGCCTTTCTCTTTTCCTTCCATTTTATCTGCCTTTTGTTTCTAATGCAGTTTCCATCTCCTCTAACTCCCTGTTCACGTGCACATCTCCCTGCCTTATCAGGATAAAGCCTCCCCAATAGCAGTAACAAACAAACCTGCAAGGATATTAGTTCCGGTCCTGTTGGGGTGTAATTTGTAGAGGACCCTCATTCCCCAGAGCCTGCACCAATGCCTCAGAAATCTGAATCCAATCATCCTACACCACCCCTCGAGCCACGCATTCATCCTACCTATCCTTCTATTTTTGCTCTCAATAGCATGTGGCACTGGGAGTAATCCTGGGATTACTACCTGAGTGATCCTACTTCTTAATTTATCACCTAACTCCCTGCATTCAGCTTTCAGGATCTCATCCTTTTTTTAACCTATGTCATTGGTACTGATGTGTACCACGACTGCTGGCTCCTCGCCGTCCACATCCAAAATATTCTGCAGCCACTCTGTGACATCCTGGAACTTAGCAACAGGGAGGCAACATACCATCCTGGAAGTACTTTTGAGGCCACAGAAACACATATCTGCTCACCTTATATTTGAATTCCCTATCACTATAGCCCTACCCCCTCTTTTTCCTCCTTATATGTGCAGTTGGACCACCTGTAGTGTCATGGACTTGGCTTTCACTGCATTCCCCTGAGATGTCATTACCCCCAACAGTTTGCAAAGCAACATATCTGTTTGAGAGGGGTATGGCCCCAGGGAGTCCTGCACTATCTGCCTGCCTCTACTCTGCCTAGCAGTCACCCATTCTCCTTCTGCCTGTGGAGAAATATCACAGGATGTGACCACCACTCTAAACATGTGATCCAAGAAAATCTCAGCCTCACAGATGCTCCAGTGTGACTCCAGCCACCCTCCAACTCTGATACATGGATTTCCAGTAGTTACCACTGGAAACACTTCCTGCACACATGCTCAACCTGGACACTGGAAGTGTCCCTGGTTTCCCACATAGCACAGGAGAAGCAGTCCCTGTGGTCAAGCTATCCTGTCATGACTTGCCCTTAGATCACCCCCCTTTACTAGTTCCAAGTTCAAGAACATTAAAAACATGAAGGATCTTCTTCTCCACCAGATGCTGACTCTGTAACAACTGACCTTACCTAAGCATAAAAACATAACAATCAATGAGATCTTGGTGTCCTCGTGCATCAGTTGCTGAAGGTAAGTGAGCAGGTACGGCAGGCAGTAAAGAAGACACATGACATGTTGGCCTTCAAAGCGAGAGGATTTGAGTATAGGAATAGAAATGTTTTACTGCAATTGTATAGAGCATTGGTGAGGCCACACCTGGAGTATTGTTTGCAGTTTTGGTGGTCCTTATCTGAGGAAGGATGTCCTTGCTATAGAGGGAGTGCTGCAAAGGTTTACCAGGCTGATTCCAGAGATGGCAGATCTGGCATATGAGGACAGAATAAGTCAGTTAGGATTGTATTCATTGGAGTTTAGAAGAATGAGAGGGGTTCTCATAGAAACTGCTAAATTTCTAACAGGGTTAGAAAGGTAGATTCAGAAAGAATGGTGGGGGAATCCAGAACAGCGGTCATAGTTTGAGGATAAGGGGTAAACGTTTTAGGACTGAGGTGAGGAGAAATTTCTTCACCCAGAGAGTGGTGAATGTGTGGAATTCACTACCACAGAAAGTAATTGAGGCCAAAACATTGTCTGATTTCAATAAGAAATTAGATATAGCTCTTTGGGCTAAAGGGCTCAAAGGATAAGGGGAATCAGGATATTGATCAGGCTCTAGTTTCCTCCCACAGTCCGAAAGATGAGCTGGTTAGATGCATTGGCCCTGCTAAATTCTCCCTCAGTGTACCCAAACTGGCACCAGAGTGTGGCGACTAGGGTATTTTCACAGTGTTAATGTAAGCTTACTTGTGACTAATAAATACATTTTGAATTTGATGATCAGTAATGATCATAATGAATGGCAGAGCAGGCTCAAAGGGACAAATGGCCTACTCCTGCTTCTAGTTTCTATGTTACCTGTTTTCTTACTATACTATCAAACAATTGAATAGACACTCACCAGTTCCTATTTATCAATCAGTAGGTTCCCAGACTGCTTCTCTGCAATGCTGACTGCAGGACACTCTTCGCAGACTGCTGCACTGCAATACTGGCTGCAGGATAATCTTCCCAGTCTGCCTCATTTCTATGCTAACTGCAGGACACTCTTTCAAGTCTGCTTCATTGTGATTCTGATTGCAGCACGTTGTTCCCAGATTGCCTTACTGCATTGCAGACAGCAGGACACTCTTCCCAGAGAAAAACAGAGTTAATGGGTGGAATTCTTCTATCCTGCCTATGGAAGTTTTGGTGGTGGGTAGGAGTGGAGAACCTAATGGGAGGCAAAAAGTCAGAAAGCCAGTGACATAAAAACACATTGCAATTCTCCCAATAATGGGTTCATAGCGGCTCGGTTTTCCCACTGCCTAGCGATGAAAATGTCATTTGCATTTGTTTGCATCTCATGAGTGCTCATTAAAACAGCTACTCACTGGAATTTCCCCACACCTTCTCAAGACTTTGAGCTGAGTGCCACATGCATTGATTACCTGCCATAGTACTGCACCATTCATGCTGCTCTGAATGCCTCTCTGCTGGGGCAGACCATTTTATGGCCTCCAACTCAATGCCAAGCTGGTCTTCATGGATGGCATGGTGTGGCTGGACTCATGGACTTACTCCTTTCACTGACTCAACTCCTTTCTTTGCCCCTGGGTCTTTCTAGGGATCAACACAGGACCTATGCATCATCTCTCATGTCACAACACATCACTGCATCACAGAGGTCACTGATGCACTTTCAGGAAGGCCCATCATTATGTCAGGTTTGCTCTGGATAAAGATAGCCAGGTTCAAAGATTCACTGGCTTCACAGTCATCTTAGACTTCCCAAGAAAGGTGACTCAGTTGCACAGTGATTAGCACTGCTGCCTCACAGCGCAAGAGACCTGGGTTCAATTCCGGTCTTGGTGACTGTCTGTGTAGAGTTTGCATGTTTTCCCCATGTCTGCGTGGGTTTCCTCTGGGTGCTCTGGTTTCCTCCCACAGTCCAAAGATGTGCGGGTAAGGTTGATTGGCCACAGTAAATTTCCCCTTCGTGTCAGGGGGACTAGCAGGGTAAATAAGTGGAGTTATGGGGATAGGACCTGGATGGGATTGTGGTTGGTGCAGACTCAATAGGCTAAATGGTGTCCTACTGCACTGTAGGGATTCTATGATTCTAAGACTGCAATAAACTACACCCATGTAGATATATGGGTTCCCTGACAGTACCCCTAGTGTTTATTAACCACAGGGACTACGATTCATAGAAATATAGAAACTAGTGACAGGAGCAGGCCATTCGGCCCTTTGAGCCTGCTCCTCCATGATCAATATGATCATGGCTGATCCTCAATCTCAATGCCATATTTCTGATTTTTCCCCATACCCATTGATGCCATTAAAATCCAAAAAATTATCTATCTATTTCTTGAATACATTCAATGACTTGGCCTCCAAAGCCTTCTGTGGTGAACAATTCCACATGTTCACCACCCTTGAGAGAATAAATTTTTCCTCATCTTAGACCTAAATGGTCCAGCCGGTCTCCTAAGACCGTGTCCCCTAGTTTTAGATTCCCCAACCAGGCAAAACATCCTTCCTGCATCTAGTCTGCCCAGCCCCATTAGAATTTTATACATTTCAATCAGATCTCCTTGCATTCTTCTAAATTCTAGTGAGTATAGGCCCATTGACCTAATCTCTCCTAATAGGACCGTGAACCCTGGAATCAGTCTGGTGAAACTCTGTTGCAGTCCCACTATGGCAAGTATATCCTTTCTTAGGTAGTGAGAGAGACCAAAACTGCATGCAGTACTCCAGGTACTACAAGGCCCTGTATAACTACAGTAAATTCCATCAATGTGCAACTAGAGTGTGACCATCGCAAGCACATTCTGCATGTGCATGCAATGTACTCTGGCAGTTACCATTACTCCTACATCCTCAATCGCTTCCAGTTGCCTGGGATTTCTGAGACGCCAGAATGTCTGCAGGGGTGGTTGCTAGGCGATAAGGGCTACCCTCTTAAACACTGGCTGAAGACTCTGGTGCACCACCATCAGACTTCTGCTGAGGAGACGTTCAACGTTGTCCACAACTCCACACTCTCCCTTATAGAGCAGACCATAGGGCTTCTGAAGATGTCCTTCAGATGCCTGGGCTGCTCAGGTGGCTCTCTGCAATACACACTGGAGAGGGTTTCTCACATGAGCGCTATGTGTTGTGTCCTTCACAATCTGGCAATGCAAAGAGCTCAGACCTTGCCAGGAGGTGAACTGGAGAAGGATGAGAGCACATCGGAAAATGAACACTTGGAGGAATAGGAGCCCAGGGAACCACTGAGGGACAATATAAGCGCACTGATGCCATGTCGAAATGGGAGACATGTCCTTGAGACTTTAATAGCTGACAGGTTCCAGGAAGAATATAGTTAAGTAGGGTGGTATGGTGGCATAGCGCTAGGGATCCGGGTTCGATTCCAGCCTTGGGTGACTGTCTGTGTAGAGTTTGCACATTCCCCAGTGTCTGCATGGGTTTCCTTAGGGTGCTCCAGTTTCCTCCCACAGTCCAAAGATGTGCAGGTTAGCTAAATTGGCCATGATAAATTGCCCCTTAGTGTTCCAAGATGTGTAGATTAGGGGGATTAGCAGGGTAAGTGCATCGGGTTGTGGGAATAGGGCGGCGCTTGGGCCTGGGTAAGATGCTCTTTCGGAGTCGGTAGAGACTCTATGAGCCGAATGCCTTCTTTCTGCACAGTAGGGACTCTATGATTCTGTTCTATGATTGTAAGTGAGGTCATTTGGACACATCTCTCTTAGGCCTCTCAGCTATTCCCTGTCATTTCAGGTGATAGCTGAACCATTGATGAGAGAATAAGTCCTGCATTCACACCTGAACATTCTGACCTCATGACTCACTAGGTGATGACCTTAGCTTTGATCAATGGTGACCTTCTAATTGCTGACTCTCTAAACTTAAAGTTCACTGTGGAATGACAGTCCTGTGAAAAAGACGTGACGCTTTTGACACCATCTAATGATGCAAACATGGCTGTAAACCAGATGTGGGACAGCCTAGGGATCTCATCTGGAAGTGTATTTCTTGGGTTCAGATGCTAACACTGAGGAGACCCAATTGCCACTCGAATATCATTGCTGATGAGCTGCTGTCAACCATTGCTGTCCCTTGAGGAATAAGGGTTCAAAATATACACATGCAGGCAGGGGGCATGGCTGAGGTATCAATTTAATACTTTGCATTAATCTTTACCAAGGAGGCAGATGCAACCATGGAGACAGACAAGGAAACTTTGTCTTTAGAAGAGTTCAAAATTGATAGGGAGGAAGTATTGAATAGACTGTGGTACCTAAAGTTGAGAAGGCACCGGAACCAGATGAGATAGATCTAAGCATATTGAAGGAAGTGAGAATGGAAATTGCAGGGCATTGGTCATAATCATTTAGTCTTCTCTAGACATGGAGGAGGTGCCAGAGGACTGGAGAATTGCAGATATTATGCCCTTGTTCAGAAAAGGATAGATGCATCAATTACAGACCAGTCAAGTTAGCAACATGAGTGGGCAAGTTTCGAGAAACAATTATTCGGGATAGAATTAGTAGTCACATGGAGAAATTTGATTAGGAACAGCCTTGATTAGAAGGAGCCTGCATGGATTTCTAAGAGGGAAATTATGTTTAACAAACTTGTTGGAATTTTTAAAAGATATAACAGGAAGGGTCAATGAGGGTTAATGTGGTGTACAAAAAGCATTTGATACAGTGCCACACAACACACTTGTCAGAAATATTATAACTCATGGAATAAAAGGGACTGTAGCAACATGGATACAAATTTGGCTGAATAATAGGATATCCACTCCATCTGACGAAGGAGCAGCGCTCCGAAAGCTAATGGCATTTGCTACCAAATAAACCTGTCGGACTTTAACCTGGTGTTGTTAAAACTCTTACTGTGAATAATAGGAAGCAGAGAGTAATGATCAATGGATATTTTTGGGTCTGGAGAAAGACTTGAAGTGGAGTTTCCCAGGGATTGGTATTGGGACCCTTGCTTTTCCTGATGTATATTAATGACCTAAATCTTGATATGCTGGGGATAATTTCAAAATTTGCTGATGATACAAAATTTGGAAGTATTGTAAACTATGAGGAAGGCAGTGTAGAACTTTAACAGGACATAGACAAGTTGGTGGAATGGACAGATAGGTGACAGATGTACTTCGATGCAGAGAGGTGTGAGGTGATGCATTTTGGCAGAAAGAACATGGAGAGACAAAATAAAATAGGGGTAAAATTCTTAAGGAAGTGCAAGATGTTGTTAAATGTGAAGCTATCCCAAAACCAGAAGGTATCTTGGAAAACCAGTTCGTAGTGGTGTTTTTTTTGGTATTATGTGAGGAATGTTGTACAACTCAGTGAGGAAACAGTCCAATTGTTATGTGTACAATTATTAAATAATGCTGATTAACTTGAAAGGAAAACAAAAACACACACTCCATTTTTTTCTTATTGTTCTACAAATATATAATTTATTTCCCTTTGATTTGACTTTTGGCAGGGATATGT
This sequence comes from Mustelus asterias, assembly GCF_964213995.1. Lineage (NCBI taxonomy): Eukaryota > Metazoa > Chordata > Chondrichthyes > Carcharhiniformes > Triakidae > Mustelus > Mustelus asterias. The sequence goes on along the minus strand of NC_135801.1, from coordinate 112,724,548 downwards.
CTCAATTTCCTTATCTCTCCACTTTGAAGTTACTATTTCTATAGCCCCATTGTTTTCTCTAGTCACATGTGTAAAATATTTGTTTTCCACCGATAGGCTAATTCACATCTCATTATTTCTCCAGCTGTCTCCCTCGAATCAACTCCCGACTTTTACTATTTCTCTAATCTGAATTTTTCCCAATTCTTAACAAGGTCTGGCAGCATCTGTAGAGAGAGAAACACAGTTAATGTTTTAAGTCTACATGACCATTCTGCAGAATTGGATCATAAGGACTCGAAATATTAACTCTGTTTCTCTGTCCATAGTTCTGCCAGACCTGCTGAACTTATCCAGCATTTTTCTGTTTTTATTTCAGATTTTAGGCATCCACATTGTTTTGCTTCTTTTTGAATGTACTGGGTCATAGTTCATTGAAGGTCACAAGATCGTTGGAGGGAGCAGTTAATAAATGTATCCTGGGCTTTATTAGTAGGGGCATAAGAGCACTGAGATTATGCTGAACTTAGACAAGATGAAAGTTGGATCTCAGCTGAAATATTGTATATAGTTTTGGGTGCCGCATTATAGGTAGGATGGGAAATCATTGGAGACAATGAAGCAGAAGTTTACAAGAATGGTTCCAGGGATGAGAAACTTCAGTTATGAAGATAGATTAGAAAAATTGGGACTGATCTCGATGGAGAGACCAGCTGCGCAACACTACCAAGCAGACGAGACAATGGAACTACGCCATCTACATGCACACCAAGAACAGGAAACTTGAGAAACTTGGCATCACCATCAGCAGCAACCAAGCCTCCCCCGGTACCACAGTAGAAAACAGTACCACTGCAGGGAAGTCCATTGTCAACTTGCTGGACTATACACTTCAACCAGATGAAATCAAAGTTCTCAGTTGAGGGCTCAATTTCTGCCCCACCACCAAAATGGACCCCATCAGTCTTGCAGCGGACACAGAGAAATTCATCAGGCGAATGAGGTGCCGGGAGTTCTTCCACAAACCCCAAGAGGCCAATAATGAATCCAATGAGACAGCCAATGAACCGGAACAGCCAACAGAGAGATCCACGGTGCAACAACCGTAGAGGAAAGAGTCGAATTGGACTCCTCCGGAAGGCCGCTGCTCTCGACTCGACATGTATACTCATGCCGCCAGGAGGTGCGTCAACACCAGATTCATTAACTGCACTCACAAGACAGCCCCGAACGTCACCCAAGCACAACGCAACGCTATCCACGCTCTCAAGACCAACCGCAACATTGTCATCAAACCAGCAGACAAAAGAGGGGCCACTGTCCATACTGAACAGAACGGATTACTGCAAAGAAGTGTACTGACAACTGAACAACGAGGAAGACTACAGACATTTATCCGCAGATCCGACCAAAGAACACACCGTCAACTCAACAGACTGATCAAGACCTTTGATCCGGACCTTCAGAGCACCCTCCGTGCTCTCATCCCACATATTCCCCACGTTGGAGATCTCTACTGCCTCCCGAAGATACATAAGGCCAACACACCCGGCCATCCCATCATAACAGCCAATGGGGCCCTCTGTGAGGCCCTCTTCGGCTACATCGAGGGTATCCTGAAACCCATCGTACAAAGAACCCCCAGCTTTTGGCGCGACAGAAACTCAGCACCCATGGCGCAGTTGAACCAGGAACACTCCTCGTCACAATAGATGTCTCGGCACTCTACACCGGCATCCCCCATGATGATGGCATTTCTGCAACTGCCTCAGTACTCAATGCCGAAAACTGCCAACCTCCAGAAGCAATTCTATAACTCATTCGCTTCATCCTGGACCACAACGTCTTCATTTTCAACAACCAGTTCTTCATCCAGACACATGGAACAGCCATGGGGGCCAAATTCACACCTCAATATGCCAACATTTTCATGCACAGGTTCGAACAAGACCTCTTCACTAACAGGACCTTCAACCGACGCTGTATACGAGTTACATCAATGACATTTTCTTCCTTTGGACTCACGGTGAACAATCACTGAAACAACTATATGATGACGTCAACAAGTTCCATCCCACCATCAGACTCACCATGGACTACGCTCCAGAATTAGTTGCATTCTTGGACACATGCATCTCCATCAAGGATGGTCACCTCAGCACTTCACTGTACTGCAAGCCCACAGATAACCTCATGATGCTCCACTTCTCCAGCTTCCACCCTAAGCACGTTAAAAAAGCCATCCCCTACGGACAAGCCCTCCGTATACACAGGATCTGCTCAGATGAGGAGGATCGCAACAGACACCTACAAACGCTGAAGGATGCCCTCGTAAGAACAGGATATGGTGCTTGACTCATCGATTGACAGTTCCGACACGCCACAGCGAAAAACCGCACCGACCTCCTCAGAAGACAAACACGGGACACGGCGGACAGAGTATCCTTTGTCGTCCAGTACTTCCCCGGAGCGGAGAAGCTATGACATCTTCTCTGGAGCCTTCAACATGTCATCGATGAAGACGAACATCTCACCAAGACAATCCCCACACCCACACTACTTGCCTTCAAACAACCGCACAACCTCAAACAGACCATTGTCTGCAGCAAACTACACAGCCTTCAGGAGAACAGTGACCACGACACCACACAACCCTGCCACAGCAACCTCTGGAAGACGTGCTGGATCATCGACATGGATGCTATCATCTCACGTGAGAACATCATCCACCAGTTACACGGCACATACTCTTGGGACTTGGCCAACGTTGCTTACCTGATATACTGCAGGAAAGGATGTCCGAGGCATGGTACATTGGGGAGACCATGCAGACGTTACGACAATGGATGAATGGACATCGCTCGAAAATCACCAGGCAGGAGTGTTCCCTTCCTGTCGGGGAACACTTCAGCAGTCAAGGGCATTCAGCTCTGATCTTCGGGTAAGCGATCTCCAAGGCGGCCTTCAAGACACACAACAACGCAGAATCGCCGAGCAGTAACTGATAGCCAAGTTCAGCACACATGAGGACGGCCTCAACCGGGATCTTGAGTTCATGTCACACTATCTGTAACCCACACAACTTGCCTGGGCTTACAAAATCTCACTAACTGTCCTGGCTTGAGAAAATTCACACCTCTTTAACCTGTGCGTAACCGTCTTTCCACTCGCATTGTCTGCACCTGTAAAGACATGATTAACTGTTAAAACTTGCATTCCAACCATTATCATGTAATTGAGTTTGTGTCTATGTATGCCCTGTTTGTGAACCCAACTCTTTGCTCACCTGATGAAGGGGCAGCGCTCCTAAAGCTCGTGCTACTAAATAAACTTGTTGGACTTTAACCTGGTGTTGTGAGACTTCTTACTGTGCCTCCCCCAGTCCAATGCCGGCATCCCCACATCGATGGAGAGAAGAAGGGAAAGAGGTGACTTGATAGAAGTTGTCCACAATGATAAAGGGGCTGGACAGAGTAGGTAAGGAGAAACCGTTCCCACATATAAAAGGATCAAGAATGAGAGCGCACAGATTTGAAATGATTTGTAAATAAACAAATGTGATGTGAGAAAAAACTTTTTCACATGACAAATGGTTCAGGTCTGGAATGCACTGCCTGGAAGTGTGATGGAGGCAGATTCAACCGAGGCATTCGAGAGGGTATTAGGTGATGTTTTGGATAGAAATAATGTGCAGGGGTTTGAGGAAAAGGGATGGGAATGGCACTAAGTCATGCTGCTCACTTGGAGCACCAGTGCAGACAGGCCTCCTCCTGTGCCCTAACAATTCTATGATTCTCTGATTATGTGAAAGGTTTCTGACCATACAGCTCCAAGAAAGATTTAAACACATCTCCCAGACAACACATAACGATCCAGAGACTGGTTGCTTTGAGGTTATAGAGTCATAGAGGTTGTATAAAATTGTGAGGGGCATGTATAGAGTAGACAGGAAGAAACCTTTCCCCTTGGTGGAGGGATTAATGATTAAGGGACATAGATTTAAGGGAAGGGGTAGGAGGTTTAGAGGGGATGCGAAGAAAACCTTTTTCACTCAAAGGGTGGCAGAAGTCTGGAACTCACTGTCTGAAAGAGTGGCAGAGGCAGAGACCCTCATAACATTTAAGAAGTATTTAGAGGTGCACTTGATATGCCAAGGCATACAAGGCTATGGGCCAAGTGCTGGAAAATGAGATTAGAATAATTAATGGTTTGCCTTTGACCAGTGCAGATGTGACGGGCCAAAGGGACTTTTTCTGTGCCATATATCTCTATCACATGAATGTTCATCTTATCATGAGACACAGTCACATGAGTGGGAGGATGAGTAAACCTTGAGATAAGAGATTCCAAAGTACAACATTGCAATGCTTCTGTTGTGCAGAACATTCACATACCATTCTAAGAACAAAGAACAAAGAACAGTACAGCACAGGAAACAGGCCCTTCGGTCCTCCAAGCCTGTGCCGCTCCTTGGTCCAACTAGACCAATCGTTTGTATCCCTCCATTCCCAGGCTGCTCATGTGACTATCCAGGTAAGTCTTAAACGATGTCAGCGTGCCTGCCTCCACCACCCTACTTGGCAGCGCATTCCAGGCCCCCACCACCCTCTGTGTAAAAAACGTCCCTCTGATGTCTGAGTTATACTTCGCCCCTCTCAGCTTGAGCCCGTGACCCCTCGTGATCGTCACCTCCGACCTGGGAAAAAGCTTCCCACTGTTCACCCTATCTATACCCTTCATAATCTTGTACACCTCTATTAGATCTCCCCTCATTCTCCGTCTTTCCAAGGAGAACAACCCCAGTCTACCCAATCTCTCCTCATAGCTAAGACCCTCCATACCAGGCAACATCCTGGTAAACCTTCTCTGCACTCTCTCCAATGCCTCCACGTCCTTCTGGTAGTGCGGCGACCAGAACTGGACGCAGTACTCCAAATGCGGCCTAACCAGCGTTCTATACAGCTGCATCATCAGACTCCAGCTTTTATACTCTATACCCCGTCCTATAAAGGCAAGCATACCATATGCCTTCTTCACCACCTTCTCCACCTGTGTTGCCACCTTCAAGGATTTGTGGACTTGCACACCTAGGTCCCTCTGTGTTTCTATACTCCTGATGACTCTGCCATTTATTGTATAACTCCTCCCTACATTATTTCTTCCAAAATGCATCACTTCGCATTTATCCGGATTAAATTCCATCTGCCACCTCTCCGCCCAATTTTCCAGCCTATCTATATCCTGCTGTATTGCCCGACAATGCTCTTCGCTATCCGCAATTCCAGCCATCTTTGTGTCATCCGCAAACTTGCTGATTACACCAGTTACACCTTCTTCCAAATCATTTATATATATCACAAATAGCAGAGGTCCCAGTACAGAGCCCTGCGGAACACCACTGGTCACAGACCTCCAGCCGGAAAAAGACCCTTCGACCACTACCCTCTGTCTCCTATGGCCAAGCCAGTTCTCCACCCATCGAGCCACTTCTCCTTGTATCCCATGAGCCTTAACCTTCTTAACCAACCTGCCATGTGGGACTTTGTCAAAGTGAGCAGGGGATTCTAATGAATTTCAATAAATACAGTTTAGTTACAGTGATAGCAGACTCGTGAATGAGAAGTTACATCATTTTTAAAAACTTTCCTAACTCTACCACTACAATTGGTGCTGCCTTAACACACGCAGTAGAAATGGGGGCAGCCTGTGACTGCCACATTCTGATGCCTGTTATGACCTTGGTGAATGTCCTCTGGTGGCCTCAGGCTTGGAGGCCCCAGCCTGATAAGGGCCTCCTGTTCAGGAATACAAGCACCCTAGGCAGCCTATGCTGCTGATGGGCACAGGCACAGGAGATTCTGAGCGGCTACTCACCCCGAGAATGTCCTGAGTGGAGGCTCCTGGGATATTCAGCCAATGCGCATCCTCCTTACTTCATCCCCATGCTGCCGATATTTTGATGGTGCCCATCAGGGTGAGTGCAGGGCCGAGTGCTATCACCAATCTTTCCATGGTAGCCTTGAGTGCTTGCATGTTGGAGCCACTGTAGCGGGATCCTTCTCTTTACTCCACTTACAGGCCGGTATTTGGGGGTCTGCCGATAGCTGCGAGGGTCTCTCTCTTACAGGCCTTGAAATTTCAAAGGCCGGGGAATGCTGCACTGGGGCAACTCCGCAGGAGAGAGCGCTGAACCAGGCTCACCGTTTATACCTGACCGGTAGCCTGATACTTATATCACACAGCCATCCCAAAACCGCCACCAAGGCCTGAATGATTCTCTCCCTTGTCGGTGGGACAATGGCCACCCTGCATCCACTCCACTCGAGTAGGTCTCCAAGAGAGAGAACAGAGAGACTCTGTTCTTTATCTCCTGACCAGCAGTCTCCCTTGAGTGAGCGGGTTCGAATCGCTCAGATCACCCTTGGTTCTAGACTCCGGATTTATGGTAAGGGATATTGAAACTGTGACCTTATCAGAGTGCGCTGATGAGAGAACAAGAGGCAAGACAAACTCCAAATGAGTTTCAAAACTTACAGTGATTTATTTAACAATAGAAGCAACCTCTCCAATACCACACCACACATGAATAAAACTTATACTTTATACTATCACTATGGGAGAAATGCTAATGGGTACAACGTAAAATCTTACTTAACACAGTTCAAAACAAGATTACTGAACTTTAAAATTACAATACACCACCCCTCCCCTTGCCTCAACCTCTATCCTATCCTCGGGAGCTTCACAAGGTTGGCTGGGATACTCACAATTCTAAAAGGGGTTCCTTTGTGGTAGGCTCGAACGTCTTAGTGCAGGGTCGAAACTGGGCTGCTGTTGATCTTCACCTCTGCACATGAGCTTGCGATTCTGGAAGAGAGCTCAGTTTGGCTTGTCTGCCTCTCTTGATCTTAACTTCAGCCCAATTTAACAACCAACTTCCCTGCCCCCATAGGTGATTTTCAAGGACAATGGGCTTTCGATCACCGGCAGTCTTGGTTTAATTGAGTCAAGTCCAAACACAAAAGGCTGGAACTGCCTTGACCCCCGTTGGTCGTTACTTTAATGTCTTTTTAATGCTCCTCCAGAGCTTCCTGAATGGGATTCCCATTAGTGGATGGGTCTTCTTGTCTTCTGTGGGTGGGCCGATTTCCGTGGCCATTGTCTCCCTGCTGGTCTGTTTACTGTTCGTCTGCTGGTCTCCATCTCCCTTTGCCCTTCTGATGATTAGATCACTGGTGTGTCTGCCTTTCTGGCCACTTGCATATTCTGGGGGCTCATACCTTTCCTTAGCACAGTCCACAGGCAGGTTATGTTTGTCCTGCCGAGCCTTCTGGGAGGTTTTATCAGCCAGTGGCCAGAGTTGGCCACTTGTAAACTGTCAGGTTTCTCCTGAGTCCTTTTAAAATATGGAGGATTGCCCTGAAACTTACATCACGATATCAGACATTGTGTGGATGGACTCCTCCATCACTTGCTTTAGTCTGCTGAGTGACTCTCAAACTTCAACCTGACGTTCCGCAGCCTGCTGCTGCATTGAGCTAGTAGCCTTTCCAGAGGCTCATCACCTGACTGGGACTGAGTGGTTGGCTGGTCTGCATCAGCCCTCCCAGTGTCTAAGACCTAAGACCCGATTGCTGCAGGGATATGTCAGTGACGTGTTCTCCAGAAAGTGACTCCTAGTTTAACCTAGAACTCCGACCCACCGAGGGATGTATCTCTGTGCTGATAGTGGCTGCTCAGCTACCTGGATGCTTGCGATCTGCTGGTGCGTAAAAAAAAGTCTTAGTGGATGAGCTTAAGCTATTTCAGTGTGCACTTGACTCACTTTGAATGTCACGATTTGATGAAGGGTTGGAGTTGTGATGTACTATATTGTTGGGAAAGGCCAATCTCCCCTTCCCACAGGAGCAATCCCTGTCCTCCCCAGCAAGATTGACTCCTCGAATTTGGTCATGGTAAGGATCTCTGCCGGCCATCCCCTGGTCTGGGCTCGCCCTTGCTTGCTGTGTGCCAGCTTGGCCTGTATGAAGATGTACGAAAGGCATGTGGATCAGAGGGATGAAGCAGAGGTTGGATTAAATGCATGTCCCCTGTGTGTGGTGAGCCCTTCCCAGAAATGCCAGAGGATGGAATATGAACAACATGATGGATTGGATGGTGGTAATGTGAAAGTCTCTGCAAGTGGATAAGTGTTGATACATGTCCCCCACTAATGGATGTGTGAGATCCATTAAGAGAGCAGCCGTTTGAGTACATAATGTCATGCTGAGAGTTTGATACTGGAGGGAGTTGAAGGATCACTTATCCTGGCGGAGTGGATGAGATCATTCATCTGCTTCCAACACTGCTTTGCACTTTGGGCACAGTTGTCAGCTGAAGAAGCTCAACACCATCCAGGACAAATCAACCTGTTTGGTTGGTACCCCTTCCATAAACATTCAATCCCTCCACCACCAACCAGTGGTAGCAGTGTATACCATCTACAAGATAGAGTCATTGAGTCATAGAGATTTACAGCATGGAAACAGGCCCTTCAGCCCAACTTGTCCATGCCGCCCCTTTTTTTAACCCCTAAGCTAGTCCCAATTGCCTGCGTTTGGCCCATATCCCTCTATACCCACCTTACCCATGTAACTGTCTAAATGCTTTTTAAAAGACAAAATTATACCCACCTCTACTACTACCTTTGGCAGCTTGTTCCAGACACTCACCACCCTCTGTGTGAAAGAATTGCCCCTCTGGACCCTTTTGTATCACTTCCTTCTCACCTTAAACTTATGCCCTCTAGTTTTAGACTCCCCTACCTTTGGGAAAAGGTATTGATTATCTAGCTTATCTATGCCCCTCATTATTTTATAGACCTCTATAAGATCACCCCTAAGCCTCCTACGCTCCAGAGAAAAAAGTCCCAGTCTATCCAACCCCTCGTTATAACTCAAGCCATCAAGTCCCGGTAGCATCCTAGTAAACCTTTTCTGCAGTCATTCTCGTTTAACAATATCATTTCTATAATAGGGTGACCAGAACTGTACACAGTATTCCAAGTGTGGCCTTAGCAACGTCTTGTACAACTTCAAATAGATGTCCCAACTCCTGTATTCAATGTTCTGACCAAGGAAACCAAGCATGCCAAATGCCTTCTTCACCACTCTGTCCATCTGTGACTCAATTTTCAAGGATTGATGAACCTGTACCCCTAGATCTCTTTGTTCTATAACTTTCCCCAATGTCCGGCCATTAATTGATTAAGTCCTGCCCTGCCTGGTTCGATCTACCAATATGCATCACCTCGCATTTATCTAAATTAAACTCCATTTGCCATTCGTCAGCCCACTGGCCCAATTGATCAAGATCCCGTTGCAATTGGAGATAACCTTCTTCACTGTCCACTGTGCCACCAATCCTGGCGTCATCTGCAAACTTACTAACCATGCCTACTAAATACTCATCCAAATCATTAATATAAATGACAAATAACAGTGGACCCAGCACCGAACCCTGAGGTGCACCACTGGTCAAAGGCCTCCAGTTTGAAAAACAATGCTCTACAACCACCCTCTGTCTTCTGTCATCAAGCCAGTTTTGTGTCCATTTGGCTATCTCATCCTGGATCCCTTGAGATTTAACCTTATGCAACAACCTACCATGTGATACCTTGTCAAAGGCCTTGCTAAAGTCCATGTAGACAACATCAACTGCACTGCCCTCATCTACCTTCTTGGTTACCCCTTCAAAAAAACTCAATCAAATTTGTGAAACATGATTTTCCACTCATAAAGCCATGCTGACTGTCCCTAATCAGTCCTTGCGTCTCTAAATGCCTGTAGATCCTGTCTCTCAAAATACCTTCTAACAACTTACCCACTACAGATGTGAGGCTCACCAGCCTGTAATTCCCAGGCTTTGGCCTGCAGCCCTTTTTAAACAAAGGCACAACATTTACCACCTTCCAATCTTCAGGCGCCTCACTTGCGACTATTGATGACATCATAGCAGGAACTCACTGCAGGAACTCACCAAGGCTGCTTCGGCAGCAAGTTTCAAACCCACGACCGCTCCAACTAGGACAAGGGCAGCAGATACCACGACCTGGAGGTTCCCCTCCAAACTACTCACCATCCTGACTTGGAAATAATATCACCGTCCCTTCACTGTCGCTGGGTCAAAATCCTGCTACTCCCCAACAGCACAGGGGTATACCTGCAGCTCAGGTATTGCAGTGGTTCAAGAAGGTAGCTCACTACCACCTTCTGAATGGCAGCTAGGGATGGGCAATAAATGCTGGCCTAGCCAGCGACACACACACCCCCTAAATTAATTTTAATTATTTTTGCTAATGAGTTGTCCTCACAAAAATGGCACTGGTCTCTCTGCTGGCCCTAATGATGGCAAATTATGCAATTGGTTGACAGCCTAAAATTCCTACCTTCGAACTTACAGTGATGACAGTTTGCCTGAATTTCAGATGAGGCCTTCAATAAACTTAGTCAGTGTATATTAGACATTTCCTTGAGTGACATAAGGTCCTAAATTTTAATTTAGGTATTACAACATCAAATTGGAAGGGGAGTTAGGTCTGAAAACCTTTATATATTAACCATGTGATGGTCTAAACCCTTTCTAACACTAATGGTAGATACATTAAAAACATGGCACACACTGAGTATTCTTCTTGACTTGAGGATTCACCCAATCTCATATCTGCATCTGCCATTCATGGAAACAACTAGAAATGTGTAGACAGATATAAGAAAAATCTTGCAAGAGGTTTTGATCTGTCACATAAAAGCAGAGTAATTATGGCTGCATAAACTAAATGCAAAGTTATAATACAGGGATTTGTGTGAAATGCACTGTCTTCTCCGCAATGCACGTGCAAGTAAAAACTTGCAAATAAACGTCAAGTGCAAAATGTTTTGTGAAACCCAGTTTTGATGAGCAGGACACGTGAAATTGGCCCAGACTGTTAGCCACTTTATTGGGTTTCATTTACATTCAAAATTTAACATTGTTAAGTAAGTGTTAACCTCTAAATAGCTCATTACCGTAGCTTCAGTTTGTTAATTTGCCATTACTGACCCCATGTGACACTTACACTGCTTGCTAGCACAAAGGAAATGAGATTTGCAGTTTCCACAGTATTAGAATCTAAAATGTGGTGGATCCTCACAGCTGCTGTTCGTGGCACAGCAGACACCTTAAATTCCTGGAGAAATATTACCAATGATGCCTCTGCAAAGCCCTACAAATTCAATGGCTAGATAGGCACTTATATCAGTGCCCTCTTGCAGGCCACCATCCCCAGCATCCACTAGTTATGGTTAATCAGCTATGTTGAGCAGGTCACATCATCGACGTGCTTGATATGAGTCCCAAAATAATCTCTCTACTCTGAGCTTCATTGCTGCAAGTGCTTACCAGGAGGACAGGAAATATTTCAAGGATGGTTTCAAAGCCTCCCTGAAAAAATGCAACATTCCCACCGACTTGTGGGAACCTCTTGCTTGAGACCACCCAAACTGGAGTAGACTTATCCGCAGAGGTTCCTTAACCATTTTGAACATCTGCGACAGGCCCAGGTGGATGCCAAATGCAAACAACGGAAGGAGCATACAAAACATACAAAAATCCAAGCATCCCATGCAGCCGCCTCATCAAACACTACCTGCTTCACTTATGACAGAGTGTATGGATCCAGTATTGGAATTTTTAGTCACCATGGGACCAGCAAACTCAGAGTAGAAGGAAGTCATCCTTGGTCCCAAAGGACTACCTAAGAGAATATAGAAGTTAGTGGTAATGCAAAGTACTGGATTACATGTGTTCAATGGATCTGGTGGCATACTGCAAGTAAAAACAGGGAGAGTGATGTTCAGATGTTTCCTTTTCACATTGCTCTCTTGGAGCCATGAAGGACAAAATAAAAATTTAATTAAAGGGTGAACATTTCTGTGGACTTTGTTTTTTAAATTCAGCTCAGACTGTTCATTTGAGAGTCTTCTGTCTTGGCTGATTGTCAGATTCCTAAATCAAATGAATTCATGCAACTTCAGCTGCGTATGAGAACCTATACAGAAAACTGATGAAACATTGCAAAAGCTCAGAAAGACTACAAGGGCAGTTAGTGTAACATATACTGGTATTGAGTGTGTGCATTGTAGTTTCCATGCCAGTGATCTTCTGTGTTATGATCTTTTCTATATGGGGAATTGGAGGGAACAAGGAATACCTCTTTATCTTATTTCTGTATATTTCATGAACACATTTGACATTGTTGGCAGAGCAAGACTCTCAACAGCTTTTGGGGAAAATTTGCTGTTCCCCAAAGCTTCTCAGTCTCATCTGCTCCTTCCACAACAACATGCACTGCATGTACAGTTTGATGGCTCTAATAACAGTTTCAGAGTGAAGAATGGAGTAAAACAGGGTTGTGCCCCAGCCATCCCTCTGTTTGGCATCTTCTTCTCCAGGCTCCTGACATTTGGCTTCCCCGCAGTTATTGAAGGAGTCTACTTACATACCAGGTTAAGATAGCTAGCTCGACAATCTAATAATACTGAAAGCAAAGAAAAAAGTGTTCTGATCAGAAAACTCCCTTATGCTGATGATACTGTGCTAGCTGCCTACATGGAAAATCAGCTACAAAGGCTTATGGATTATCTCTCCCATGACTTGTAGTTTGTTCTCCCTGACTCTAAGCATCAGGAAAGCCATGGTCACAAGACAAGGAGCTGCACCTCCACCCTGATCACACTAAATAGTACTTCACTGGAAATGGTTAGCAAGTTCTGCAGCTCTCTGCATCATGCGACAATCTGTCCCTTTGTACATGCATATCACTTTTGACTGACTTACAAAGCGTGCATGGAATCACACTAAACTGATTCTTCGCACCAAGCTGGCGGCTTATAAGGCCTGTGTTCTTAGCACTTGGTTGTATGGCTGTGAAACTTGTAAGGTTTACAGCTATCAAGAAAAGAATCTCAACAATTTCCATCTTCACTATCTGTAATGAATTATGGGCATATCCTGGCTGGGCAAAATCATGGACATGGCACTCCACTGAAAGGCAGAGTTCCCAGGTTGACTAACGCTCATCAGACAGATGGAGTTTGTTGGCTCATGAATGCCCGCGTAAGACGTTCCACCAAGGACCTTCTGTACAGTGAGGTAGTCTGAGACTGATGGCCAATGGGGCACCCAAAGTTCCACTTAAAGGATGCTTAAAGCAAGTCAGGAAAAGCTCTAAACATTGATTATCGCAACGGGGAGTCACTAGCTGGATGGCAGAGGAAAATGGTGCCACCTCTTGTGGGTTGATGTGCACCACTACGATGGACCAGTGGCTATGGCAGCTTGACAACAGGCGCCAATGCCGAAAACAACTACCCTTACTGACACTTGGAAGCTTCACACCTGCCACTCAAGGATTGACCTCTTCAGCCATCAGCAAAGGAGTGCCATTTGAAGACACCTCATCTGAAATAGATTTTCAGTTGCGCTTTCATTATCTTTTGGAGATGGAAGGCTCTGCAAAAAGATTCCGCAAAGACTTAGTTGCACAGATGTGAACACAGTGGGCACAGACTACAAACCTATTTTAAGAGATCAAGCATGTCATGTTTAAGAATGGGGTTCTCGGAGACTGAAGACGACTAATTTTTGCAGCTTTTTGCATTTATCGACTTTCTATGATTTATGTTTCTTTTTTCATTCTTCCACAGGATGTGGGTATTGCTGGCTGGGCCAGCATTTGTTTCCCCACTCTGAACTGCTCTTGAGAAGGTAACTTAGAGTCATAGAGGTTTACAGCATGGAAACAGGCCCTTTGGCCCAACTTGTCCATGCCGCCCTTTTTTTAAAAAACCCTTAACCAATCCTAATTGCCCGCATTTGGCCCATATCCCTCTATACCCATCGTACCCATGTAACTATCTAAATGCTTTTTAAAAGATAAAATTGTACCCACCTCTACTACTACCTCTGGCAGCTTGTTCCAGACACTCACTACCCTCTGTGTGAAAAAATTGCCCCTCTGGTCACTTTTGTATCTCTCCCCTCTCACCTTAAACCTATGCCCTCTAGAACAAAGAACAAAGAACAAAGAACAGTACAGCACAGGAAACAGGCCCTTCGGTCCTCCAAGCCTGTGCCGCTCCTTGGTCCAACTAGACCAATCGTTTGTATCCCTCCATTCCCAGGCTGCTCATGTGACTATCCAGGTAAGTCTTAAACGATGTCAACGTGCCTGCCTCCACCACCCTACTTGGCAGCGCATTCCAGGCCCCCACCACCCTCTGTGTAAAAAACGTCCCTCTGATGTCTGAGTTATACTTCGCCCCTCTTAGCTTGAGCCCGTGACCCCTCGTGATCGTCACCTCCGACCTGGGAAAAAGCTTCCCACTGTTCACCCTATCTATACCCTTCATAATCTTGTACACCTCTATTAGATCTCCCCTCATTCTCCGTCTTTCCAAGGAGAACAACCCCAGTCTACCCAATCTCTCCTCATAGCTAAGACCCTCCATACCAGGCAACATCCTGGTAAACCTTCTCTGCACTCTCTCCAATGCCTCCACGTCCTTCTGGTAGTGCGGCGACCAGAACTGGATGCAGTACTCCAAATGTGGCCTAACCAGCGTTCTATACAGCTGCATCACCAGACTCCAGCTTTTATACTCTATACCCCGTCCTATAAAGGCAAGCATACCATATGCCTTCTTCACCACCTTCTCCACCTGTGTTGCCACCTTCAAGGATTTGTGGACTTGCACACCTAGGTCCCTCTGTGTTTCTATACTCCTGATGACTCTGCCATTTATTGTATAACTCCTCCCTACATTATTTCTTCCAAAATGCATCACTTCACATTTATCCGGATTAAATTCCATCTGCCACCTCTCCGCCCAATTTTCCAGCCTATCTATATCCTGCTGCATTGCCCGACAATGCTCTTCGCTATCCGCAATTCCAGCCATCTTCGTGTCATCCGCAAACTTGCTGATTACACCAGTTACACCTTCTTCCAAATCATTTATATATATCACAAATAGCAGAGGCCCCAGTACAGAGCCCTGCGGAACACCACTGGTCACAGACCTCCAGCCGGAAAAAGACCCTTCGACCACTACCCTCTGTCTCCTATGGCCAAGCCAGTTCTCCACCCATCTAGCCACTTCTCCTTGTATCCCATGAGCCTTAACCTTCTTAACCAACCTGCCATGTGGGACTTTGTCAAATGCCTTACTGAAATCCATATAGACGACATCCACGGCCATTCCTTCATCAACCGTTTTTGTCACTTCCTCAAAAAACTCCACCAAATTTGTAAGGCACGACCTCCCTCTTACAAAACCATGCTGTCTGTCACTAATGAGATTGTTCCGTTCTAAATGCACATACATCCTGTCTCTAAGAATCCTCTCCAACAACTTCCCTACCACGGACGTCAAGCTCACCGGCCTATAATTTCCTGGGTTATCCCTGCTACCCTTCTTAAACAACGGGACCACATTCGCTATCCTCCAATCCTCAGGGACCTCACCCGTGTCCAAAGAAGCGACAAAGATTTCCGTCAGAGGCCCAGCAACTTCACCTCTCGTCTCCCTGAGCAGTCGAGGATAGATGCCATCAGGCCCTGGGGCTTTGTCAGTTTTAATGTTCCCTAAAAAACCTAACACTTCCTCTCTTGTAATGGAGATTTTCTCTAATGGGTCAACACCTCCCTCCGAGACACTCCCGGTTAACACGCCCCTCTCCTTCGTGAATACCGATGCAAAGTATTCATTTAGGATCTCCCCTATTCCCTTGGGTTCTAAGCATAAATCCCCTCCTTTGTCCCTGAGAGGTCCGATTTTCTCCCTGACAACTCTTTTGTTCCTAACGTATGAATAGAATGCCTTAGGATTCTCCTTAATCCTGCCTGCCAAGAACATCTCGTGACCTCTTTTTGCCCTTCTAACTCCCCGTTTGAGATCTTTCCTACTCTCTCTGTATTCCTCCAGAGCTCCATCTGTTTTCAGTTGCCTGGACTTAACGTACGCCTCCCTTTTCATTTTAATCAGATCCTCAATTTCCCTGGTTATCCACGGCTCTCGAATCCTACCTTTCCTATCTTTCCTTTTTACAGACACATGCCTATCCTGCAGCCTTATCAATAGTTCCTTAAAAGACTCCCACATGCCAGACGCGGACTTACCCTCGAACATCCTCTCCCAATCAACATCCACCAATTCCTGCCTAATCCGGCTATAGTCAGCCTTCCCCCAATTTAGCACCCTGCCCGTAGGACAGCACTCATCCTTGTCCATTACAAGGAGTCTAGTTTTAGACTCCCCTACCTTTGGGAAAAGATATTGACTATCTACCTTGTCTATGCCCCTCATTATTTTATAGACCTCTATAAGGTCACCCCTCAGCCTCCTACGCTCCAGAGAAAAAAGTCCCAGTCTATTCAGCCTCTCCTTATAACTCAATCCATCAAGTCTCGGTAGCATCCTGGTAAATCTTTTCTGCACTCTTTGTAGTTTAATAATATCCTTTCTATAATAGGGTGGCCAGAATTGCACACAGTATTCCAAGTGTGGCCTTACCAATGTCTTGTACAACTTCAACAAAACGTCCCAACTCCTGTATTCAATGTTCTGACCGATGAAACCAAGCATGCCGAATGCCTTCTTCACCACTCTGTCCACCTGTGACTCCACTTTCAAGGAGCTATGAACATGTACCCCTAGATCTCTTTGTTCTGTAACTCTCCCCAACGTCCTACCATTAACTGAGTAAGTCCTGCCTTGGTTCAATCTACCAAAATGCATCACCTCGCATTTGTCTAAATTAAACTCCATCTGCCATTCGTCAGCTCACTGGCCCAATTGATCAAGATCCCATTGCAATTGGAGATAACTTCCTTCACTGTCCACTATGCCACCAATCTTGGTGCTATCTGCAAACTTACTAACCATGCCCCCTATATTCTCATCCAGATCATTAATATAAATGACAAATAACAGTGGGCCCAGCACTGATCCCTGAGGCACACCGCTGGTCACAGGCCTCCGGTTTGAAAAACAACTCTCTATAACCACCCTCTGTCTTCTGTCAAGAAGACAGTAAGAGTTTTAACAACACCAGGTTAAAGTCCAACAGGTTTATTTGGTAGCAAATACCATTAGCTTTCGGAGCGCTGCTCCTTCGTCAGATCCACTCCATCTGACGAAGGAGCAGCGCTCCGAAAGCTAATGGTATTTGCTACCAAATAAACCTGTTGGACTTTAACCTGGTGTTGTTAAAACTCTTACTGTGTTCACCCCAGTCCAACGCCGACATCTCAACATTCTGTCAAGAAGCCAATTTTGTATCCATTTAGATACCTCACCCTGGATCCCGTGAGATTTAACTTTATGCAACAACCTACAATGCGGTACCTTGTCAAAGGCCTTGCTAAAGTCCATGTAGATAACATCAACTGCACTGCCCTCATCTACCTGTGCGCAATTCTGGTCACCCTATTATAGAAAGGATATTATTAAACTACAAAGAGTGCAGGAAAGATTTACTAGGATGCTACAGGGACTTGATGGATTGAGTTATAAGGAGAGGCTGAATAGACTGGGACTTTTTTCTCTGGAGCGTAGGAGGCTGAGGGGTGACCTTATAGAGGTCTATAAAATAATGAGGGGCATAGACAAGGTAGATAGTCAATATCTTTTCCCAAAGGTAGGGGAGTCTAAAACTAGAGGGCATAGGTTTAAGGTGAGAGGGGAGAGATACAAAAGTGTCCAGAGGGGCAATTTTTTCACACAGAGGGTGGTGAGTGGCTGGAACAAGCTGCCTGAGGTAGTAGTAGAGGCGGGTACAATTTTATCTTTTAAAAAGCATTTCAATAGTTACATGGGTACGATGGGTATAGAGGGATATGGGCCAAATGCGGGCAATTGGGATTAGCTTTGGGGCTTTAAAAAAAATTAAGGGCGGCATGGACAAGTTGGGCCAAAGGGCCTGTTTCCATGCTACAGACCTCTATGACTCTACCTTCTTGGTTACCCCTTCAAAAAACTCAATTAAATTTGTGAGACACTATTTTCCACTCACAAAGCCACGCTGACTGTCCCTAATCAGTCCTTGCATCTCTAAATGCCTGTAGATCCTGTCTCTCAAAATACCTTCCAACAATTTACCCACCACAGATGTGAGGCTCACTGGCCTGTAGTTCCCAGGCTTTTCCCTGCAGCCCTTTTTAAACAAAGGCACAACATTTGCCACCCTCCAATCTTCAGGCACCTCACCCGTGACTATCGATGATTCAAATATCTCGGCTAGGGGACCCGCAATTTCCTCCCTAGCCTCCCACAACATCCTGGGATATACTTCATCAGATCCCGGGGATTGATCTACCTTGATGTGCTTTAAGACCTCCAGCATCTCCTTCTCTGTAATACGTACACTCCTCAAGACATCACTATTTATTTCCCCAAGTTCCCTAACATCCATGCTTTTCTCAACAGTAAATACTGACGAGAAATATTCATTTAGGATCTCACCCATCTCTTGTGGATCCGCACATAGTGACCTTGTTGACCCTTAAGAGAGTAAGAAGTTTAACAACACCAGGTTAAAGTCCAACAGGTTTATTTGGTAGCAAAAGCCACACAAGCTTTCGAGGCTCTGAGCCCCTTCTTCAGGTGAGTGGGAATTCTGTTCACAAACAGAACTTATAAGACACAGACTCAATTTACATGAATAATGGTTGGAATGCGAATACTTACAACTAATCCAGTCTTTAAGAAACAAAACAATGGGAGTGGGGAGAGCATCAAGACAGGCTAAAAAGATGTGTATTGTCTCCAGACAAGACAGCCAGTGAAACTCTGCAGGTCCACGCAACTGTGGGAGTTACAAATAGTGTGACATAAATTCTGATTCTAGGATCGCATGATAAAGACTCAGGAGGAAAAAAGCAGAAATATTTATGTGAAATAGTGTGACATAAACCCAATATCCCGGTTGAGGCCGTCCTTGTGTGTGCGGAACCTGGCTATCAGTTTCTGCTCCGCGACTCTGCGCTGTCGTGTGTCGCGAAGGCCGCCTTGGAGAACGCTTACCCGAATATCAGAGGCCGAATGCCCGTGACCGCTGAAGTGCTCCCCAACAGGAAGAGAACAGTCTTGCCTGGTGATTGTCGAGCGGTGTTCATTCATCCGTTGTCGCAGCGTCTGCATAGTTTCCCCAATGTACCATGCCTCGGGACATCCTTTCTTGCAGCGTATCAGGTAGACAACGTTAGCCGAGTTGCAAGAGTATGTACCGTGTACCTGGTGGATGGTGTTCTCACGTGAGATGATGGCATCTGTGTCGATGATCCGGCACGTCTTGCAGAGGTTGCTGTGGCAGGGTTGTGTGGTGTCTTGGTCACTGTTCTCCTGAAGGCTGGGTAGTTTGCTGCGGACAATGGTCTGTTTGAGGTTGTGCGGTTGTTTGAAGGCAAGAAGTGGGGGTGTGGGGATGGCCTTGGCGAGATGTTCGTCTTCATCAATGACATGTTGAAGGCTCCGGAGGAGATGCCGTAGCTTCTCCGCTCCGGGGAAGTACTGGACAACGAAGGGTACTCTGTCCACTGTGTCCCGTGTTTGTCTTCTGAGGAGGTCGGTGCGGTTTTTCGCTGTGGCGCGTTGGAACTGTTGATCAATGAGTCTAGCGCCATATCCTGTTCTTATGAGGGCATCTTTCAGCGTCTGGAGGTGTCTGTTGCGATCCTCCTCATCCGAGCAGATCCTGTGTATACGGAGGGCTTGTCCGTAGGGGATGGCTTCTTTAACGTGTTTAGGGTGGAAGCTGGAGAAGTGGAGCATCGTGAGGTTATCCGTGGGCTTGCGGTACAGTGAGGTGCTGAGGTGACCGTCCTTAATGGAGATGCGCGTGTCCAAGAATGCAACCGATTCCGGAGAGTAGTCTATGGTGAGCCTGATGGTGGGATGGAACTTGTTGATGTCATCATAGAGTTGTTTCAGTGATTGTTCACCATGAGTCCAAAGGAAGAAAATGTCATCGATGTATCTAGTGTATAGCACCGGTTGAAGGTCCCGTGCGGTGAAGAAGTCTTGTTCGAACCTGTGCATGAAGATGTTGGCATATTGAGGTGCAAATTTGGTCCCCATGGCTGTTCGAACAAGACTTCTTCACCGCACGGGACCTTCAACCGGTGCTATACACTAGATACATCGATGACATTTTCTTCCTTTGGACTCATGGTGAACAATCACTGAAACAACTCTATGATGACATCAACAAGTTCCATCCCACCATCAGGCTCACCATAGACTACTCTCCGGAATCGGTTGCATTCTTGGACACGCGCATCTCCATTAAGGACGGTCACCTCAGCACCTCACTGTACCGCAAGCCCACGGATAACCTCACGATGCTCCACTTCTCCAGCTTCCACCCTAAACACGTTAAAGAAGCCATCCCCTACGGACAAGCCCTCCGTATACACAGGATCTGCTCGGATGAGGAGGATCGCAACAGACACCTCCAGACGCTGAAAGATGCCCTCATAAGAACAGGATATGGCGCTAGACTCATTGATCAACAGTTCCAACGCGCCACAGCGAAAAACCGCACCGACCTCCTCAGAAGACAAACACGGGACACAGTGGACAGAGTACCCTTCGTTGTCCAGTACTTCCCCGGAGCGGAGAAGCTACGGCATCTCCTCCGGAGCCTTCAACATGTCATTGATGAAGACGAACATCTCGCCAAGGCCATCCCCACACCCCCACTTCTTGCCTTCAAACAACCGCACAACCTCAAACAGACCATTGTCCGCAGCAAACTACCCAGCCTTCAGGAGAACAGTGACCAAGACACCACACAACCCTGCCACAGCAACCTCTGCAAGACGTGCCGGATCATCGACACAGATGCCATCATCTCACGTGAGAACACCATCCACCAGGTACACGGTACATACTCTTGCAACTCGGCTAACGTTGTCTACCTGATACGCTGCAAGAAAGGATGTCCCGAGGCATGGTACATTGGGGAAACTATGCAGACGCTGCGACAACGGATGAATGAACACCGCTCGACAATCACCAGGCAAGACTGTTCTCTTCCTGTTGGGGAGCACTTCAGCGGTCACGGGCATTCGGCCTCTGATATTCGGGTAAGCGTTCTCCAAGGCGGCCTTCGCGACACACGACAGCGCAGAGTCGCGGAGCAGAAACTGATAGCCAGGTTCCGCACACACAAGGACGGCCTCAACCGGGATATTGGGTTTATGTCACACTATTTCACATAAATATTTCTGCTTTTTTCCTCCTGAGTCTTTATCATGCGATCCTAGAATCAGAATTTATGTCACACTATTTGTAACTCCCACAGTTGCGTGGACCTGCAGAGTTTCACTGGCTGTCTTGTCTGGAGACAATACACATCTTTTTAGCCTGTCTTGATGCTCTCCCCACTCCCATTGTTTTGTTTCTTAAAGACTGGATTAGTTGTAAGTATTCGCATTCCAACCATTATTCATGTAAATTGAGTCTGTGTCTTATAAGTTCTGTTTGTGAACAGAATTCCCACTCACCTGAAGAAGGGGCTCAGAGCCTCGAAAGCTTGTGTGGCTTTTGCTACCAAATAAACCTGTTGGACTTTAACCTGGTGTTGTTAAACTTCTTACTGTGTTTACCCCAGTCCAACGCCGGCATCTCCACATCATGACCCTTAAGAGGCCATACTCTCTCCCTTGTTACTCTTTTGCCCTTTATGTATTTGTAGAAGCTCTTTGGATTCTCCTTTGCCTTATCTGCCAAAACAATTTTGTGTCCCCTTTTTGCCCTCCTGATTTCTCTCTTAACTCTACTCCGACACTCTTCAAGAGATTCACTTGATCCCAGCTGTCTATGCATGTCATGTGCCTCTTTCTCCTTCTTGACCACGGCCTCAAGAACTTGAGAAGGTTCTTGAACTCAGCAGTCCATGTGGTCTAAATGTACATCCATAGGACTGCTAGGAAGAGAGTTCTTGGATTTAGACGCAGCTACCTGAAGAAGCGGCGAGAGTGTAAATTATGGACTTTGACACCATCTCTTGAAACTTAGGACAGATGCTTCCCAGAAGTGTGTGAATAGTTCAGGGAGCCACTGACACCGAAATGCCTGAAAACATTAGGCAAAACAGCGACAATTAGTAGTTTCTTTAGCACTGTATCGGTCTATTACACATAGGGTGTAATCGGTCCTACAGTGGAAATTTTGACCAATACAGTAAGGTCTTACGATTTTTTGTGCACTTCCTTTTACGCAATACTTCAAGCACTTTCATTGAAAGAACTTGATAATCAGCCGGAACTAAATAGTTGAATTTCTGCTTTTCTTTTTTTTTTGGCCGAGCCTTCCAGGAACAGCTTGTTCCAGCGTGCTCTAGCTGTTTGGCTGCGGTGTCCGCTGAAGCATTCGCTGTGTGTGGGAGGCAAGTGTCCGGTTCAGCCCAGGCGGAAAGCGCTGTACTGGGGACACACGAGAACAGCTGCTCTGCTCCTGGGCAGGTGCAGGGAGCGCGCGCGAGGAGCCGAACCCCCGCACACCTGAGCAGCGGCACGGCTGATTTGCACCCAGGGGACAAGTGAGTGCGGACATGGCGAGGAGTCCGAGCCGCTCAGTCTGAATCAGCAGCATCCAAGCCAAGGTACAAAACCCGAGGAAAGGAAAATACCCGCTCCTCGTTTTCTTTCGCAAGTAACAAATATGAGTGGAAATGAATCGACTATGGAGTTATTTAGGCAGTGAAGATAAATTATGGACGGAGGATTAGTATGAGTGCCGAAATGCAGGAAGTCAACATTCATGTCTCCTGTACAATTTCGATACTTGCTTTGATATTAACTGGCTTGATGTTATGACAAAAATTTCGGCAACTTATGTTTTTCCCAGCCGTTTTGAGTTTATTTTGTAAACCATAGAACATGTTTGAAGTGGAACTCCCGCCCCTCCCCCTTTGTTCGCAGGAAGTGTTTTACTATATTTGCTGTGAGCTGATAAGAACGGCACTTGTGTAGAGAGAGTCGGTTTAACCGTTGTTCATTTCTCTTGGTGTTGCGAAATAACAGTTTAAAATGGGGCTACGCACACTTTTAAAGTCAAAGAGGGAACAGTGTGAAAGACATAGCAAATACGTTATCAAAGTAGGTGAGAGCACTTCTTGACCAGGAAAATTCCACAACTGGAAGGCAACAGAGTAGCTAGTGTGATCTCAGATAAGAGCGTCATATTTGCTGTGATGTCCTTGTATAGTTTCTCTGGTCTTGGGAGGTCTTTACATAAGACAGGCACATTGATTATTTGTTCGCCGGCAACTTCTTACTTACGAGTTTGTACTTTATACATTAGCAGCTGTGCCTAAGTTTGTATAGCGACTTTAACTATTGAGTTGAGACTTTTTTTGGCTGTCAGAGCTAGTTAATTTTTTAAGGTTAAGTTGCTATCATACAGAAGTCCCTTTTCAGTTAAAGAAAACTGGTTATAAATTCTGCGTTTGGGTTTTTGTTACAAATTGAATAAATTGAAAAATTATTTTGGTTTGTAAATATTTTACTGTTTTGAACAAGGGTGCAGTCAGATGGTACCTTTAAAACAATGAAGGGACAAATCAGCGAATTTGTGATATAAATTCTCATCCATACTCTGTATAGCATCCATCTAAGCTGACTCAAAAGTGTTTCTCAAAACGAATTACTTTTTGTATTGGTAAATATAGCAGCCATTTTACAAACAAAATTTCCCCTTAAGCAACCAAACAAACACGTTTACCAACACCGATTGACCTCCCCTGGCTGTGCTACATTATTAATAGGAACAATTCGAAACAAACCAAACTGCTGCACCCTTGACAGAACACGATACTTTTTCTCTGCTTAAATATTTCTCCTCTTTTCTTAAGTGGTAGTTTCTGCCTCCACCACTCTCCACATCTTGGGTGAAAACCTTTTTAAAAACATAATTTGTACAAGGACATCGGGGCAATGTTATTATCATTTGGATCACAATCTGACGTCTCGGGGTTCTGCTGGAAATTTTGCATTAAAAAAAAAAGACTTCCTTGCCATGCCTGCTGATATTAAATCATGACATCTCATTACCCAAACAGAAAAAAAATTATCTTATTTCTTGCATCAAAATAAATTTTTTTAAAAATGTTGATTAAGTTTCCTTAGTATTTTCTGCTGTGATGGAAATAGTTCTAGCGTTGTACATCTCTCAGCTTCCCATCCCAAGCATTATCCTGATGAATCTATATTATCGGTTCTTTGAGGAACTAATGTCCTTTCTATAATTGGTCATCCAATACTCTTAGATTACAACTAACTAACATTGTGTATAAATTAATCTTATTGGCTAGATTAAATATTAAACCAAGGTTAAAGCAAAAGTCGCATGGCTGTGTAATATTTAACGAAGAGTAAGGGGGTTATCACAGTCTTGTGGTCAACTTTATGCCTCGATAAGCCTTGATTTTAGAGTTTTTATGCTTGTTTTCAAATCCCAAATAGCTTTGCCCCATCAGGTCTGTGTAACTGCCTTCAACTCTATAACAGATCTCTGCATCTTGTGCATTGTTGATTTTAGGCACTTCATTTGTTAGCCTTGCCTTCACCTGTTTCAGCCCAAAATTACAGAATTCTCTCTCAAAACCTTTTCAGCCATTTTACTTATCTTTCCTCCTTTAGGCCTTTCTTGAAATCTACCTCTTTCTGTCCTGGTATTTTACTCTAAGGGTATTTGCTTTACACTGAATTGAATCCTTGGGTTTCATTTTCAAGTATACTTCTGTTACAACCAAATTGCATTAGCTCTTACTTGCCTGTGCTAAATTACTTTTGTCTGGTCGTGCCGTTAACCTGTCTGTATATTCCCAAAGTCTGAGCATTTCTTTTCACGGTTTGATGAATATC
Source organism: Mustelus asterias (assembly GCF_964213995.1). Lineage (NCBI taxonomy): Eukaryota > Metazoa > Chordata > Chondrichthyes > Carcharhiniformes > Triakidae > Mustelus > Mustelus asterias. The sequence continues at coordinate 112,699,620 of NC_135801.1, read as the reverse complement.
CTGTTTCGTTTCAAAGTTTCAAAATTGGACTTTGGAATAGGGTGCACAAAATTTAAGCCAAAACAAAACTAAATTCAGTAATGAACATTGGGTGCCACATTCTGGCCTTTCAACCTTAGCAACATCCAATTACTCCAATACCACCTCTTAATACCATAAATAGATTTTGCTGATAAATAATAGTAACAAATCAAAACTGGTTAGCACCACGAGGGGAGTACAAATACTATTCAATACATCTTCATAATGAATTTATATTAATACTGCATGCTGAAAATAATTGGGTGGAGGTATACATATGATTTTAAGAAATATCATTTCTACATTCCTGATATCACTGAGTCACACAGGGTAATAGTTCCCTGCTATTTGCAGCCTACCCAAGTGACCATTCTCCACCTGTGAATAAAGATGTTAAGTATCAGAAGACTCCAGTCTCTTATGCCCCACCACTGCTGCCAGCAAGAACAGAGAATTTGGCATTCAACTAAATCTCCATTCACCACAGTGGGACTGGAGAATCCCAGCCGTGGGTGAGGTTGGAGCATTCCGGCCTATGATTGAGCATCGCAGTCAGTGCAGTTTTGTCACATGAAATATCATATATTCCAGCAGGGATGATTTGACTGTGAGGAACAGTGGTTTTCCACAAGCCTGTCACAAAGGTGCAGGCACCAATTATAGCAGGCTACTCCACTTTAAGCTGTTAAATTCAAAATTGGAACATTTGTTCTATATACTTGCATGGGATGTTAGTGTTACTGGCAAAACCGGTGTTTGTTTCCTGTCCCTATTTGGCCTTGAGAAGGTAATGGTGAAAAAGCTGTCGTCTTTAATCACTGAAGTCTGGTGGAGGTGCACCAACAGTGCTTTTAGGGAATGAGTTCCAGGTTTTTAACCTAGTTACAGTGAAGGGAACAGCTATATGGTTTCAAGTTGGGACAGTGTTTGGCTTGGAGGGGAACTTGCAGGTGGTAGTGTCCCCATGAGTCTGCTGTCCCTGTTCTTGGCAGAGGTCGTGAGTTTTGAAAATTCTTTGCAAAGAGCATTAGTGAGTGCTGCAGTGTACCTTGTAAGTGGTACACACTGCTGCCATTGTATCTTGGGTGGTGGGGGGAGCAAATTTTACATTGGTGGGTGGGGTGTCAATTGTTGTGTTCTTACAATGATACAATACCCCTTGGGCTTATTTACTGTACAAAGCACCATTCTCTGATAGGGATTTGGTAAACACATTCGTTTATTAAATCTAGACACATGAGAGCTGTTGCACATAGAGCTCTGGTGTGTGTGTGTGTGTGTGTGTGAGCTGCTTAAAACATAGGTGAAACTAATACAGGGTCACATGGCATGTTTCCCTTCTCATGATGTCATACCCCTAGCCCATAAAGGCCTCTTAAAACACCGATCAAGCAAGCTGTTTTATCTTGGATGGTGTCAAGCTACTTCACTATTACTTTAGAGCTTCACCCATCTGGGCAAATGGAGAGTATTCCATCACACTTCTGACTTGTATTGTTGTAGATGATGGACAGATTTTAGGGAGTCAGGAGGCAAGTTACTTGCCCTATCCTCTGATCAGTTCTTGTAGCCAGAATATTAATATGGCTGGACCAGTTAAGTTTCTGATCGATGATTGTGGGATTTGACAATGTTAATGCCATTGAATGTCAAGGGGATGTGGATGGATTTACTCTTGTTGGAGGTGGTCATTGCTTGAAGTTTGTGACCTTATGATAGAGGGAAGGTCATTGATGAAGCACCTGAAGATGGATGAGGCTAGGGCACCACTGTAGCAATGGCCAGGGGCTGAGGTAATTGGTTTCCAATACCCACATCATCTTCCTTTGTGCTGGATATGACTCGAATCAGTGGGGAATTTTCTACCTGATTCTCATTTGATTTGAATTTTGCCAAGGATTCTTGATACCACTGTGATGGAATAGGTGCCAGCTGATTGGCTGGAGGCCGGTAACCCATGCTGTGGGATGCAAAACAGGCTCAAGTAATTCTTGAGATAAAAGCAAAATACTGTGGATGCTGGGATACGAAACAAAAATGAAAAATGCTGGAAAATCTCAACAGGTCTAACAGCAGCTGTAGCGAGAGAGTTGAGCCAATGTTTTGAGTCCAAAGGGTCATCTGGATTTGAAATATTGGCTCGATTCTCTTTCCACAGATGCCGTGAGACCTCCCGGTACCTAAGAAAAACCAAGCAGCATGCCTTAATGACTGTCGGCCGGTGGCTCTGACATCCATCATTATGAAGTGCTTTGAAGGCTAGTCATGGCACGAATAAATTCCAGCCTCCCGGACTACCTAGCTCCACTGTAGTTTGCCTATCACTGCAACAGGTCCACAACAGAAACTGCAGTCAACCCTGGAACACCTAGATAACAAGGGCATCTATGTCAGACTCCTATTTATCGACGACAGCTCAGCCTTCAACACCATTATTCCTACAAAACTCATCTCCAAACTCCTGGGACTCGGCACCTCCCTCTGCGACTGGATCCTGAACTTCCTAACTCACAGACCACAATCATTAAGGATAGGCAACAACACCACCTCCACGATCATCCTCAACACCGGTGCCCCACAAGGCTGTGTCCTCAGCCCCCTACTATACTCCTTATACATCTATGACTGTGTGGCCAAATTCCCCTCCAATTCGATTTTCAAGTTTGCTGACGACACCACTGTAGTGGGTCAGATCTCAAACAATGACGAAACAAGTACAGGAATGAGATAGCGAATCTGGTGAACTAGTGCGGCAACAATAATCTCTCCTCAATGTCAACAAAACAAAGGAGATTGTCAACGACTTCAGGAAGCGTAAAGGAGAACATGCCCCTGTCTACATCAATGGGGCCGAAGTAGAAATTGTTGAGAGCTTCAAGTTTTTAGGTGTCCAGATCACCACCAACTTGTCCTGGTCCCCCCCATGCCGACACTATAGTTAAGAAAGCCCACCAATGCCTCTACTTTCTCAGAAATAGGCATGTCAGCGACAAAATTTGGCATATCAGCTACGACTCTCTCCAACTTTTACAGATGCACCATAGAAAGCATTCTTTCTGGTTGTATCACAGCTAGGTATGACTCCTGCTCTGCCCAAGATCTACAAAAGGTCGTGAATGTAGCCCAATCCATCACACGAACCAGTCTTCTATCCATTGACTCTGTCCACACTTCCCGCTGCCTCGGCAAAGCAGCCAGCATAACTAAGGACCCCACACACCCCGGACATTGACTCTTCCACTTTCTTCCTTCGGGAAAAAGATACAAAAGTCTGAGGTCACGTACCAACCAAGTCAAGAACAGCTTCTTCCCTGCTGCCATCAGACTTTTGAATGGACCTACCTTGCATTAAGTTGATCTTTCTCTACACCCTAGCTATGATTGTAACACTACATTCTGCACTCTCTCATTTCCTTCTCTATGAACAGTATGCTTTGTCTGTATAGCGCGCAAGAAACAATACTTTTCACTATATACTACATGTGACAGTAATAAATCAAAATTTAGTGAAGACTGTCCTTGGAAGTCAGGTTGCTTTGGAAATGTTGTCATATGAGGATTGGTGGCTAAATCATTGAAATAAAGGAGCTGAAATTTGTGGAAGTTCAGAGCTTTGAAGGCCTTTGTGGCTGAAATTGATGGCATGTGATTTGCTGATTGGCATCGCTTAGTAAACCCATAATATATACTTTGCATTTGCTATTTAATATGTTATTTATATTGTCTGCAAATAGCTATTAATTCATAACTGTTTAATTTATGTTGATTTTGGTTTGATAAAATTAAAGTTATACAAAATGAAATCTTGTCCATTGATTTTCTCAGACATCATTCAGTTAGTTTGATTTTTGTTTGTTGATCTCCGTGGTGATCATAACACTACACAGTCAAATGTTGCCTTGATGTCAACTACAGTCACTCTCACCTCATCTCTTGGATTAATTTATTTTGTTCTTGTTTGAACCAAGACTGTGATGTGGTCAGGAGCTGAATGGCCGTGGCAGAACCCAAGCTGAGCATTAATGAGCAGGCTTCTGCTGTGGAAGTGGTGCTGGAGAGCATTGTAAACAAGACCTTCCAAGACCACCTATGACTTTGTTGATGATTGGGTATAGACTGATGAGTTGGTAGTTGCCTGGATTAGATTTGTCCTGCTTTTTGTGGTCATGCCATATCTGGGCAATTTTCCACATTGTTGGATAGATCCCTCTGTTGCAGTTGGACTGGAATAGCTTGAATAGGGTGCAGATATTTCTGGAGCTCAAGTCTTTGGTGTTTTTGCCAGGATGTTAACAGGGCCCCAAGTCTTTGTTGTGTCCCCTGCCTCTAATCATTCCTTCATATCATGTAGAGTAAATTGAATTGTCTCAAAAGTGGCATCTGTGATTTTGGGGATCTCCGCAGGAGGCCAAGATGGATCTCTCCACTCCCTTTAGCAGCCTGGAATGCAAGTCATGCAGACTAGACAATTATCCACTTGAGCGAACCTTCCCTCTGTCAATTTTCACTCCATCCATTACCTTGCTATCTCTACTTCTTTCTTGAACAGTGACACAAAGTACCCAGTACGTATCCTAGTCTTGCCCTGCACCTTTACGTATGTATCATCCTTTTTCTCCCGAAGAGGACCAACGCCATCGCTTGATACCTGCTTACTATTTACTTGTCAGTACGTGAGTTTTGGATTCCTTTATGTTGACTGCCAGTCTTATTTTCCTCTTCAATTCCTATTTCAGCATATTGTATTTTATCTGGTTCTCGCTAGAAAAATGTGTGCGTTGTACACCCTCTTTTATTTCATCATAGTCTCAATCTCACACTCTATCCAAGCCCTGGGGTTTTGGTTCTCCTACCTTTCGCCCTTGTTCAGCTGTACTTAGTCGGCACCTGAAGCTTTTCCTGTCAATCTCTGCTTGATTTTATTCTGTGATGTTGGGAATAATCCAGAAATAATTATCTTGGAGGTCCTACTCTTTAGCTTCCTTTCTAACTCCTAAATATTTGACTGTAGAATCTCAACGGTCCTCTCTGTCAGTGGTACCAACATGAGATACAACTTCTGGCTCATGACCTTCCTCTTGCAGGAATATTCTGCAGGTGATGCTCTTTACCCTGGCAACACACCACTTGGCACTCCGTGTCAGCTGCAGAAATTCCTGTCTATTCCCCTGACTATGGGATCTTCAATAACCACAGCATTTATACGCTCCTTCAAGGTATGGTCATTCCCAGCAGTCTTTAGTTTGAGAATGACGCACACACTGAAGACTCTTGTGCTACTTGTCTTTTCGTACTCTTCCTGATGGCCACCCATCTATTATCCTGAACTCTCTCTGCCTGTGGATTGGCCACCTCCAGGAAATTATGATCCAGGAAACATATCCTCCCTGCTCTCCCAAGACAGGTGAAGCGTCCTGAAGTTCCCACATGCTGCAGGAATTGGAAGCAAAGATTCTCAGACGTCCATGCAGGATCTAAAAAGAAGCCATCTGTTCCCTGTTAAAAAATGGTATTAACTAGAATGTTAAAATTACAGTATTTATTTTAATTGGTGTCTCCAGATTTGCTCTGTGCATCTACTTTTATTAATCACTAATAGTTATACTTGCCCCAATTGAAATGTTTAATTTTCTGGCTCCTAATTTGAGCAAATCCCCTAGTTTAGAGAGATTGAAAAAGAAAAATACTTGCCAATCAAACACTTGCTTGCTTCCTTGTGCTGTCACACTTGGATTTTCTTTCAAATGCAATCACTTTGCTCTTTTGTCCTCCTGCTGGCCTTGCTATGCTCTCTGCTAGATTCCAGCAAATTTCCCATCATGTAAATTAAACTGACTGGTCTGTAGTTATCTGGATTCTTGCTCTTTCCATTCTTAAACAGATTTCTAATTTTAGCTATTTTTTATGTTTAATAAATGTAAGTAGTGATTCTTCAAACTTTTATATGCTAAACTAGAACAATCTCATCAGGCTACAGGTTGAGAATTTCTGTTAAGTTTTTCATATTAGAACATTTCACCAAAAGGGATTGGGCAGACAATAAATATTTTGTGTTGCTTATCTTGTGGCCTACTTTTATTTTTAATTGTAGCTTTTAAAAGTCATATAAAGACTTTGAAGAAAATGGATTGGTGTCTCGTCAAATTTTGTTGAAGGTGCTTGTGGACAGAATATTTTGTTCTAACATAAATATTGGCACATTATTGTTGTTTGAGGGAGCGATGATGGCATTGTCGTAATGTCACTGGATTAGTAATCCAGAGGCCAAGGCTCATGCTCTGAGTTCAATGGGTTTAAATCCCAGCAGGGCAGCTGGTGGAATTAAAATTCCATTGATAAATCTGGAATTGAAAGCTAGCCTCAGTTATGGTCAGTATAAAACTCTTGTCAATGATGGTTAAAAACCCACTTGGTTCACTAATGTCCTGAAGGGAAGGAAGTCTGCCATCCTTACCTGGTTGGGCCTACATGTGGCTCTAGACCCACAGCAATGTTGGCGCTCAACGGCCTTCTGTAATAATTGAACATGCCACTCAGTTCAAGGGCAATTTGGGGATGGGCAGCAACTGCTGGCCTTGCCAGCAACACCCACAACCAAGTGTAACAACAAAAAAAAACTTGTAACCCTCTATCTGGGCAAACAATGGAAGAGTCAAATTCAGTTTCTACAGACATGATATCACTGACAGTAATATTGTAAAGCAATTGAACCAACTTTCATGAGTTGCAAATCAGTCATAGCATATTAAATGCATCCATTTTGCAGTGACCATGACTTGCACTACGTATCGTTTTCTTCTTTTGTTGAGGAAGTGACATCTAAACCAAGCAGTTTTAAGACGTTGTGTTTTCAGTCATCCAGAAATCATTCAACAAGATTATTGATAAAGGGCTGCTGAATCATTTTGATAGGATTTTAAAGTAACAACTTTAAATAGATTTTTAAAATGATTGAAAGAAAGAAAACGGTGATTCTTGATAGATAAAATGTGATGGCGGGGAAGAAATGAGTGGCTATCCCCAAAAGTAGTCACAATTGTTAATATCTAGCAATGGGTTGAAGCTTAATACAAATCATTAAATTAATAAATTGTTAGATATGAAGGCACAGTAGAGTCTGAGACAACCAACAAAAATAACCAGCTGAAATGTATAATTGGGTGAAACAATAGCAGTTGAAATTCAGTATGAGCAAGAGTAATATACTGCACGTTGGGGGAAAATTGGTAGCCTCTACATTGTCTGCTTTTGAGTTGAAAAATTCTGACGATGTTACTAGACTTAACGTCTAGTCTTTGGAATCGCAATGAATAATTTAAAAGGAAACAGTTCAGAGTAAATTGAAGGATATCAGGCTGAATTCATATGGTGTTCTGTTCAAACTTCCCCTTGAGGCCTTTTGGGATGAGCTGTATGTTCAAACTGGTCAAAGGTAACACGAGCACTTGTAATCAAGTGTTATTTATAGTTGACTGTTGTCTAGATGGATTCTGGACAAGCTGGTGGATGGTAAACCATTACACATTTAAAGATGTATAACTGGAAAATATACATAGCTCCCCAACTCCTTGATAAAGTAAAAACCCAAACGAGCAATGAAATAGTTTACCTTGACTTTTCAGGCTTTTGCTAAAGTTCCACTTAAACGGCTATTTAACAAAGTCATATCAATGGGGATTCAGAGTAAACTCTGGGAATGGGTGGTAAACAATTGTGTTTATCAGGGAAGTTGTGTCAGACTGGAGACAGTATTGAATTAGATGTTTCAAGGTGTGTGTTTCAGGTTATGATGTTATGACCACAACTGTTTTGAATTTATGTAAATGACCTGGATTGCAGAACTTCATGTAAAATTCTCAAATTTGAAAATGATAAAATGACAGGAGAGAGATGGTGAAATCAAAAGAGACAGTTCCCACCTTGGAAAAGTAGGACAAGTATGTAAATTTACAAAACAATTATAGATAACATTCCAGGCAGAGAAATCTTAAGCGTTTACATTGGCTTGTCATCCACTTTGTCTTTCTGTTTTATTGGGTGGAGATAACAAAGGATTGGTATGAAAAAGATCCAATGTGGACTCAACAATTGACTATCAAGTCAATAACATGTTGAGCTACATAGTCAAGCTATTAGAATTCACGTGGAAGCAGGTAGTGATAAAATTATATGCTTCTCTGGTCACATCTTTTCCTGAATAGTTGTATTTGTCAAGAAACAAAGAAGTCATCAAATACAAACCTAGTCATAATGGTGAAGGAAAGACATGGAAAACTTGGTTTTCATGTTTTGGAGATACTGGAGATGTGATCTGACAAATGAATGTAAATAATTAATGGAAAGACAGTTTATTTTGGATTAAGTATTTATTTTAAGTTAACTGGCAAAAATCAACAGAGAATTTAGAAGAAATGTCTTTATCGAGAGAGTGATTAGAATGTGAAACTTATTAGGAGTAGTTGATGAATAGCACAGATGCATTTAAAGAGAACCTTGGCAAATATATGAGAGAGAAAGAAATGGGTTATCCTGATCCAAAAGCTTTAGTCCTAAAGAAAAGTCGCCAACCTGAAACATTAACTCTATGCCTCTGTCTACAGATGCTGCCTGGCCTGCTGAGTATTTTGTAGGATCCCTGAATGGTTACAGCACAGAAGGAGACCTTTCGACCCTTCATGTTTGTCTCCGATCTCTGCATGAACAATTGTTAGTTCCTTTCCCTGTGATCCAATTTTTTTTTCAGGTACTTAACCTTTCTGCATCTTCTCTTAAACTATCACATCCATCCTAAAATCAAGTTGGACAAGGCCTGAATCAATATTTTATAACAATTGATCTTAACTTCCTTGCTTTTGTGCTCAATGCTTCTATTTATAAAGCTCAGAATTCAGCCAACCTTTTAACTGCTTTCTCAACCCACCCTGTCACCTTCAACAATGTGTGCACATGTACCCCAAGTCTCTTTGTTGCTGCCTCCATTTAGAATTCCCTTCATTTTTCACTGCTTTTCCTTCTTCCAAAATGCACCACTTCATATTTTATGCATTAAATTTTACTTGCCATGTTTTTATCCATTCTGCCAGCTTGTTTAATTCCATTTAAAAGTCTATCGCTATCTTCCTTTGAGATCACTAAACTTCCAAGTTTTGTGTCATCTGCAAGTTACGAAATTGTGTCCTGAGCACCCAAGCAAGATCGTTAATATAGATTAAGAAAAGCAGTGTTCTAGTACCTATGATGTGGAGATGCCGGCGTTGGACTGGGGTGAACACAGTAAGAAGTCTCACAACACCAGGTTAAAGTCCAACAGGTTTATTTGGTATTTGCTACCAAATAAACCTGTTGGACTTTAACCTGGTGTTGCTAGTACCTATGACCATACGTCTTCCTCCGTTCCGAAAAACAACCGTTAACCACTATTTTCTGTTTCTTATTACTCAGCCAGTTTTGTGTGCATGCTGCTATTATTCCTTTTATTCCATGGCCAAAAATATACTAGTCAAGAAAATGCAACTGAATGCACTTCAGAAACTCCTCTTTTTCTTATGCACGCGTATTATTTCAATCTAAATTAGGATAATTCAAGTCTCCATCTACTGGACCATTAATCCAGAAACATAGCTAATGTTCTGGGGACCTGGAGTTCGAATCCTGCCATAGCAGATGGTGGAATTTGAATTCAATTTGAAAGAAAAGAACTGGAATTAAGAATCTACTGATGACCATGAAACCTTTATCAATTGTCGGAAATACTCATCTGGTTCGCTGATGTTCTTTAGGGAAGGAAATCTGTCGTCCTTACCTGGTCTGGCCTACATGTGACTCCAGAGCCACAGCAATGTGGTTGACTCTCAACTGCCCTCTGAAAAGGCCTACCTAGCAAGCCACTCAGTTCAAGGGCAATCAGGGATGGGCAATACATGCTGGCCAGTCAACAATGCTCATGTCCCTCAAATGAATTAAAAAAAACTATGGTATGGTTTTTGCACCTCTCTAATTTCATTGTAATTATATTCCTCTATATCTTTCCCACTAGTCAGTGGCCTATATCCCTATAGACTTCATCCAGTACTGCAATGGAGGTGGGTGGCATGGTGCACAGTGGTTAGCACTACTGCCTCACAGTGCCAGGGACCTGGGTTCGATTGCCAGCTTGGGGTTTGTGTCGAGTTTGCACATTCTCCCCATGTCGGTGTGGGTTTCCTCCTGGGGCTATGAGGATAGGGGCTGGGTGGGATTGTAGTCAGTGCAGACTCGATGGGCCGAATGGCCTCCTTCTGCACTGTAGGGAATCTGATTTGCTGAAGTAGCACCAATTTCATCAGTGCTGCTATTTAGGCTGTAAAATTAATGGTTCCTTGATGAACTGCAGTAGCATGATCTATTATCCAAGATGTCTTTTAAAATGTAATTTGATTAATATATTTCAATATTGTGTGAATGGTGGAAATCAACAAGTAGATAGATAATTTTGATGCAACATTAATTTTCATCACTGCTTCCAAAGATCAACATTTCCAATTCAAGCAATCAATTTTATGTTTAAATAATTTAATATGCTGGGCAGATGTAAATGTACCAGAAACCCGCTGCTTCTGATCAACATGTGAAGGTAATGGCAAGAGTGTATTGACAAGATGAGGAAACTTAGTGAATTAGCTTCAATATGTTGACAATATCCTAGATAAATAATAGATGGATATGCTCAGGAATTAAGACTTCACTTCAAATGTTATAAAACTGACATAGAGAGCAGCCTTCACAATTCTCAGGAAAATAATTTTCACTCAATACTTTTAAAAGCTGTTTATGTGAGCATCTGAATGCTGTGTTTGCTTGAACTATTTACTGATCACTATTTGCAGGCAAAACAAATATTTGTTGTAGTTTTGAAGGAGCTGCAGATCCTTTTATAACTTTAAAAAAAACTCCAAATATTATCCATATTCTGATAGGGAATTAAGAGATTTACCAACAGTATGAAATCTTCACTACAGTAGTTGTAGTGATGATAAAAAAGCTAAAATCCCTATCATGTTATTTTATGAAGATAGGTGCTTGTTGAAATGTTGGGGACAAGGGTGAAAATATGAAACCTTTAATCAGAGGGGAGATTTTGTATAATTTTGCATAACTAAACTGTATTGGTAACTTGATATCAAAGTAGTTTTTGTTTCTAACATGATTATGTGTAATTCAGGAAATATCTTGGTGCTATTGTTGCAATAAATAACTAGTCTAGCACTTGGTGTGTAACTCACTTGTGTTTAGAAAGGTGGAAGTACATAAAATCTCATGACAGACAATGGCTAAGTTGAAGATCTTGAAATAAGGTTCTTAATATAATACTCTATTCCTATAGGAGGCTAGGGAGGAAATTGTGGGTCCCCTAGCAGAGATATTTGAATCATCGATAGTCTCGGGTGAGGTGCCTGAAGATTGGAGGGTGGCAAATATTGTGCCTTTGTTTAAAAAGGGCTGCAGGGACAAGCCTGGGAACTACAGGCCAGTGAGCCTCACGTCTGTGGTGGATAAATTGTTGGAAGATATTTTGAGAGACAGGATCTACAGGCATTTAGAGATGCAAGGACTGATCACGGATAGTCAGCATGGCTTTGTGATCAGCTAGATAGTCCATATCCTTTCCCAAAGATAGAGAAGTCTAAAACTAGAGGGCATAGGTTTAAGGTGGGAGGTGAGAGATACAAAAGGGTCCAGAGGGACAATTTTTTCACTCACAGGGTGGGAGTGTTTGGAACAAGCTGCCAGAGGTGGTGGTAGAAGCAGGTATAATTTTGTCTTTTAAAAAGCGTTTAGATAGTTACATAGGTAAGATAGATATAGAGGGATGTGGACCAAATGTGGGCAATTGGGACTAGCTTCGGGTTTAAAATAAAAAGGGGGGCATGGACAAGTTGGGCCAAAGGGCCTGTTTCCATGCTGTAAACCTCTATGACTCCTATCTTATCAAGTGAGAGAAGACAGAGTGCCATATTAGATTTTTAGTGTTGGGCAGAGGTAATTATGCAAGCTTGAGGAAAGAGTTGGCCCAAGTAAACTGGACATAAATAATTGAGGGCAGAACAGTTAAGGAACAATGACGGATGTTCAGGGAGGCATTGAATATCTCTCAATTAAAATATATTCCTGAGAGGAAGAGGAATTGTAAAAGGAAAAAAAGTTCCATGACTAGACAAGGAAGTCAAAGAGGACATAAAGGCAAAAATTAGGACATACCAAACTACAAAAGCTAGTGGTAGGCTCAAGGATTGGGAGAACTTTAAAGTTCAGCAAAAGGCTACTAAAAACATAATCAAAAGAGTTAAGATGAACTATTAAAGGAAACTAGCACAAACATAGATACCAAAAGTTTCTATAAGTATATAAAGAAAAGAGGATAGCTAAAGTAAATGTTGGCCCTTTGGAGGACAATACTGGTGAGGTATTAATGGGGAATACAGAGATGGCGGAGGCATTAAGCCAATATTTTGCCTCTGTCTTTACAGTAGAGAATAATGAAGATTTTCCAAAAACTCTCGTTAATGCAGTGGAACTTGGTGTAATAACCACCACTAGGAAGAAGGTATTGAATAAACTAATGGGGTTAAAGGCAGATAATTTCTGGGATGATGGCTTGCACCATAGGGTATTAAATGAGGTGGCAGCAACGATAGTGGATGCATTGGCTGTGATATTTCAAAATTCCTTGGATTCCAGTAAGGTCCCGGTAGATTGGAAACACGCAATCGTGACGCTCTTATTCAGAAAGGGAGAGAGGCAAAAATTAGGAAACTATAGGCCGGTTAGCTTGACCTCTGTGGTGGGGAAATTGCTGGAATCAATCACTGAAGCGATGAATGAGCTTTTGGAAGGACAAAGCTTTATCCACCATTGTCATCATGGTTTTATGAAGGATAAGCCATGCTTGAGTTCTTTGAAGACATAACCAGCAAGGTAGACAATGAGGAACCTTTGGAGGTGGTTTATCTGGACTTCCAGAAGGTATTTGACTGATCCAGAGGTGAGATTGCAGGGGATTGGGGGTAGAGTAGTAGATTGGATTGAGGATTGGTTGACTGACAGAAAGCAGAGGGTTGGGATAAATGGGTCCTTTTCTGGCTGATGAAATATAACTAGCAGGAGGCCACAGGGGTCAGTCCTCAGACCTCAACTGTTTACAATCTATATAAATGATCTGCAAGCAGGGACACTGTGTGACGTAACAAAATTTGCGGATAATACTAAAATAGGTGGAAAGCCGACAGTGAAAAGGGTATAAAGATTTTACAGATACATAGATTGGTTAGGAGAATGGGCCAAAATTTGGCAGATGGAGTTTAATGTGGATAAGTGTGAGGTTGTCCATTTTGGCAGAAAAAATCGAAAGGCAAATTATTACCTGATGCGTGATTAAATCACTCGGGAGACTAGATTGTACCCGGGAAATAAAGGCTTTTATTACTAACAAGAATGGAGCACACTATATACAATACAATCCCAGACTAAAGGGTCACCAGGCAGTGCAGTGACCTTTATACTTCCCCAGGGAGGCGGAGCCAACTGGAGTGTACCACAGAACAATATCAACAGGTAGAACAGCCCAACCCTAACCCCAACAGTGACAATAGTAACATATCTACAAATACCCATAGTGCTGACCATCCATGGCTCAGCACTCATAGTGGTAACCAACTATGGTTCACCACATTCACCCCTCCTTTAAAACAAAGGCCGGCGGGGCAAAAAAAAACCAGAACAACTGTTCATATATTCACACGTTTATTCGTATTGGAGGACCGCACCGTCTCTGCGACCTCCTCAACACTGGCGGTAACGCCGGTTCTGGTGACCGTGGTGACCTTCTCTCCAAGGCGGTGTCCAGTGACTCCTCCAGTTCCACACGGACAGGTGGACCACACGGTGGCGACAATCTGCTGGACTCGAGCACGTCTCGAGGTGGCGACAATCTCCTGGACTCAGGCAAACTGTACACGGGAGTAAGAGGATTAAGTGATGGTCCCGATACTGCCCGTGCCGTGTCAGGAGGGGTGATAAAGGTCAGGGGGTCCCTAACTAGGGGTGTGGGAGCGACTGGGGTTGCCAAGTCCCCTGCAGGCGCCAGATCTCTAATACAGACCGTGTCCTCTCGCCCGTCAGGATATGCCACATAGGCATATTGAGGGTTGGCGTGGAGGAGATGGACCTGTTCGACCAAATGGTCGGACTTGCGGGTCATAACATGCTGCCGCAGGAGGACATGTCCTGAGTACATCAACCAAGACGGTAATGAGGTCCCAGAGGAAGACTTCCTAGGAAAGGAAAACATCCTCTCATGTGGAGTAGCATTGGTTGCCGTACACAGGAGTGAGCGGATGGAATGGAGCGCATCAGAGAGTACCTCTTGCCAACGGGAGACTGGAAGACCTTTAGACTTCAACGCCAGTAAGACAGCCTTCCAGACTGTAGCATTTTCTCGTTCAACCTGTCCGTTACCCCTAGGGTTGTAACTCGTAGTTCTACTTGAGGCAATCCCTTTTGAGAGCAGGTATTGCCTCAAGTCGTCACTCATAAATGACGAGCCCCTATCACTGTGGATATAGCTGGGGTAACCGAACAGGGTGAAAAGATCCCGTAATGCTTTGATAACTGTGGCAGCGGTCATATCTGAACAGGGAATGGCAAAAGGGAATCGTGAGTACTCGTCAATCACATTGAGGAAGTACACGTTCCGATCTGTCGAAGGGAGGGGGCCCTTGAAGTCCACACTCAGTCTTTCAAAAGGGCGAGTGGCCTTAATGAGGTGTGCCCTGTCAGGTCGGTAGAAGTGCGGTTTGCATTCAGCACATACCTGGCAGCTTCGGGTTATGGACCTGACATCATCCACTGAGTAGGGTAGATTCCGGGCCTTTACGAAATGGAAGAGCCGAGTGATCCCCGGATGGCAGAGATCATTGTGGAGGGCCTGTAATCGATCCTCCTGCACACTGACACATGTTCCATGCGACAGGGTGTCTGAGGGCCCATTGAGCTTCCCTGGACGGTACATGATATCATAGTTGTAGGTGGAGAGTTCGATTCTCCACCTCAAGATTTTATCATTTTTGATCTTGCCCCGTAACGTATTGTTGAACATGAACACCACGGACCGCCTCCACAATGGCCTGGGCCTCTTTTTCCACCGCAGAGTGCCGAATTTCAGGGCCTGGGAGGGTGCGAGAGAAAAAGGCGACGGGCCTGCCCGCCTGGTTAAGTGTGGCGGCCAGGGCGAAATCAGATGCATCATTCTCCACCTGAAAGGGGATGGACTCATCAACAGCGTGCATCGTGGCTTTCGTGATGTCGGCTTTTATCCTTTCAAAGGCAAAGCAAGCCTCTGTTGCTAGGGGAAAGGAGGTAGACTTGATGAGCGGACGGGCTTTGTCCGCATAATTGGGAACCCACTGTGCATAGTATGAAAAGAAACCTAAGCATCTTCTCAGTGCTTTGATACTAGTGGGCAGGGGAAGTTCAAGGAGGGGACGCATATGGTCTGGATCAGGGCCAAGGACCCCGTTTTCCACCACGTATCTGAGAATTGCTCGGCGGCGCTTGCTAAATACGCACTTCTCCCTGTTGTAGGTCAGATTCAGGCGAGACGCAGTGCGTAAAAATCTAAGGAGGTTGGCATCGTGGTCCTGCTGGTCAGATAGTGACATTATCCAGGTGTGGGAAGGTAGCCCGCAGCCCGTTCTGGTCCACCATTCGGTCCATTGCACGCTGGAAGACCGAGACCCCATTCGTGACGTCAAAGGGAACCCTTAAAAAGTGGTAAAGACGACCATCCGCCTCAAAGGCCGTGTATTTTCGGTCCTCTGGGCGAATGGGGAGCTGGTGGTAAGCTGACTTCAAGTCAATGGTGGAGAACACCCGGTACTGCGCAATCTGGTTGACCATGTCAGATATGCGCGGGAGAGGATACGCATCCAGCTGCGTGTATCTGTTAATGGTCTGACTATAGTCTATGACCATCCGGGGTTTGTTTCCAGTTTTAACCACCACGACTTGCGCTCTCCATGGACTAGTGCTAGGTTGAATGATCCCTTCACTGAGGAGCCGCTGAACTTCAGATCGAATAAAGATCCGATCCTCAGCGCTGTAACGCCTGCTCTTGGTTGCGATGGGCTTGCAGCCTGGCACGAGATTCTCGAATAAAGATGGTGGGGTGATTCTGAGTGTCGAGAGGCTACACGTGGAGTGCGCTGGGCAATTTGGAGGCTGCTGTGCTCCCACTGAAAGTGGAGGGAGTGGCCCATCGTACTGCAGGGTTACACTCCTCAGGTGGACCACAAAGTCTAGTCCCAGGAGTATCGAAGTGCAAAGGTGCGGTAACACGAGGAGCCTGAAGTTCTCGTAAACTGTGCCCCGCACCGTTCGGTTGACCACGCATCTCCCTAGCACGGTAACAGACCGGGACCTCGACGCCATCGAAATTGTCTGTCTGACAGTCTGTACTCGGAGACCGCACCGTTTCACGGTGTCAGGGTGAATGAAGCTCTCCGTGCTCCCGCTGTCAAACAAACAATGAATTTGGCGTCCATTTACCTCTATGCCCATCATGGACTTGTCGAGTCTGTGAGGCTTGGCCTGGTCCAGGATGATTGACGCCACCGTTGGGTCTTGGGTGCAACTGCAGGCAGCTGAGATGGTTGATGATGATGACCCCTGCTGGTCGTCTGCGGTCGGTGCCGACCAAAATGGCTGCGCCCATGGATCGCACGTGGTCGGTGGCGCTACAAGTGGCGGCCCCTGCAGGTTGCATGTGTCTTGCGTCTCCGTTGTCAGGAATGGCGGCGCTCTGGAATCGCACGTGGTGGAAGACCTCGAAGAAGCTGGAGACAAGGAGACAGGCTCTGGAGGATCACACGCCGCGCTGCTATGCTTGGAAGGTGGTTTGGTCCTGCAGACTTTGGCATAATGCCCTTTCTTTCCACACGTGGAGCACAATACCGTTCTAGCTGGACATCGCTGCCGAGGGTGTTTCGCCAATCCACAGAAGTAACACCGCGGGCCTCCTGGAGCTGCCGCCGTCATCAGGTCCGAGGTTGGAAACACAATCGCGCAGTTTTTCGGAGCCGCTGAGTAAAGTTGAGTCGGTGGCTGTACTTGCCACGATGTTCCCACGTGGTCGGTGGGGTATGTTTCTAGACTTCTGGAGGCCGTTTCCATAGTATCAGCCAATTCTACTGTCTTAGCGAGGTCTAGATTACCTTGCTCTAGCAGCCGAAGGCGAATATACGACGAGCCGATTCCCGCCACGAACTCATCTCGGATCAAGTCGTTCGTATACTGGGCCGCCGACACTGGCTTGCAGTTGCAGGCTCTGGCTAACTGCTGAAGTTCACACAGGTACTGTCCTGTCGTTTCACCGGGCTGCCGCCGTCGAGTGGCTAGAAGGTGTCGAGCATGGATCTCGTTTGGCGGTTTGTTGTACCGTTTCTTAAGTAGTTCGATGGCCCCTTTGTAGTCTTGGCCATCGCGGATTGATGAGTATACGGTGTAGCTTACCCTCGCGTGGAGGACCCGCAGTCTATCAGCGTCGTTTTGAATAGCTGTTGAGGCATCGATGTAGTCTTGAAAACACTTTAACCAATGGTCGAAAGTGTTCGACGCTCCTGCCGCACGTGGATCTAAAGTAAGCCGGTCGGGTTTCAACATTTGCTCCATGGTTTTTTTTTTACCAAAATTTTGTTAGTAATAAAATTGATGCGCGATTAAATCACTCGGGAGACGAGATTGTACCCGGGAAATAAAGGCTTTTATTACTAACAAGAATGGAGCACACTATATACAATACAATCCCAGACTAAAGGGTCACCAGGCAGTGCAGTGACCTTTATACTTCCCCAGGTAGGCGGAGCCAACTGGAGTGTACCACAGAACAATATCAACAGGTAGAACAGCCCAACCCTAACCCCAACAGTGACAATAGTAACATATCTACAAATACCCATAGTGCTGACCATCCATGGCTCAGCACTCATAGTGGTGACCAACTATGGTTCACCACATTACCTAAATGGAAAGTTGATTCAAAATGCTTCCAGGCAGAGGGATCTGGGTGACTATGATCATGAATTGCAGAAAGTAGGTATGTAGGTGCAGCATGTAATAAAAAAGGCAAATGAGATGTTGGCATTTATTGCAAAGGGACTGGAGTATCAAAGTAGAGAAGTGTTGTTGCAGTTGTAATAGGGTGTTGGTGAGACTACATCTGGAGTATTGTGTCCCATTTTGTGTCATCTTATTTGAGGAAGGATGTGAGTTCAGAAGGATGAGGGGGGGATCTGATCGAGGTATATAAAATTTAAAAAGGGATAGATAAAGTAAATGTAGACCAAATGTTTCCTCTTATGGGGCAATCTCGAACAAGAGGTCCCAGGTCTAGGTTGAGAGGCAGTAGATTTAAAATTGAGATGAGGAGGAACTACATCTTGCCAAGGATGGTGAATTTGTGGAACTCGCTGGCTCGTAGTGCGGTGGACTCTGAATCATTTCCAGAAGGAGATGGATATATTTCCAATAAAAAAAAGGATAAGGGAATATGAGGAACAGGTGGATTTGAGACCAGGGAGAGATCAGCCATGATCTGATTGAATGGCGGAGAAGGCTCGAAGGGCTGAAGTTGCCTACTTCTGCTCCTAATTCCTATGTTTAACAAAGTAAATTGTAACCTTATGACAAGATGGTCCAATGAGTGCAAACTAAAACTACATAAACAGCATCATGTATTTGTATAGCATTTTTTTTTTACTATAGTGAGATCTCCTATGATTGTTTTTGGGAGCATTATCAAACAAAATCTGATACTGAGCCACATAAAATGATATCAGAACTGCCATGACCACGATGGGAGGAGTGCACAGGTTAACTCGCCCCGCTACTCCACAGGTTGCAACATTAGTGTAAATGTTTAATTCTCTCCTCAAAGTGGCCAATTATTTACCTTGGTTACAGTTACTCCTAGAAAAATAGAGACTTTAACCAGGCTTCTTTCACTAAACACAATAATTGATTTATTATAAAAAATAAACTTTTTAAAACAAGTTGCAAGACCTGGTTAACACAATTTGTAATCTGGAAGTGTAACTGTCAATCCTTTTTAAAACACTCTAGCACACATACACCGACGTGCATGACAAATTGTGTCTCTGCAGAGGTGGGTGGTTGAAGAAATGATTTTATATAAAGGAAAGATAAAGTGCTGTTGATCTGCGCGGTTCCCTTGTGTGAAGGCACTGGTCCCAGTAGATGCCTGGAAGTTCTCACCAACAGAGTTTTGGTGCGGGAGAGAATAGAGCAGGATTGATCCTCCTTGTCTTCAGCCTCCTGGGTTTTCAAATCCAGATGAGTTTCATTGAGATGAGGATTCGTAGCTGGTCATTGATAGCTACACCATATTTCAGGCAAGGCAAAGAATGTGTGAGCTGGGCAGTTCAGTAAATTTCCAGTAAATCACAAGGTCATTTGCCTTTAACACAAGCTGTTTCATCAATTAAAGTAATTGCAGTTCAAATAAGCAAACAACTCTCCCCTCTCGAGGGCCGTCTGGTCAGTTAGCTAAAGTCATACAATTTCTTAGAAAAGACATGCTTGGTGACAGTCCAGGGTGAACTTTGTTTCTAAATTTTAAAAGAAAACACATTTCTTGAAGATATAGTTTTAACAGAAGAGGTGACCAAAGGCTGAAAGCACAAGCATCAAGCCATGGAGTGGCGGGGGAATCCAGAATAGGTCAGAATTTCTTACAGGGTTGTAACACTGGAGATGGTTGCATTGATAGGGAGTGGTGAGGCCATGGAGGGATTTGAACATGATGAGAAATTTGAGGTTGAGGTATTGGTGCACCAGGAGCCAGTGTGGTAAAATCTTTCAAGGTATTTTACAAGGACTTTATCAAACAAAATTTGACATCAAGCTGCATAACATGTTAGCAGAGTTGGCTAAAAGATTGGTCAAAGAGGTAGATGTTAAGGACTGTTTGAGGTGAAGAAGCTTAGGGGCTAGGCAACTGAAGACACTGCTATCAATAGAAGAGTAAAGGGAATTGGGAATGTAGAAGGGACATAATTGGAGGACCACGGAGCTCTTGGAGGGTTGTTGAGCTGGAGGTGGTTACGGAAATAGGAAGGGACGAGGCCATGCAAAATTTGAAGTACCAGACATTTAGTTTGAAAAGACTAGGAATTTTGGAACATTGATGGAAAAGGGTCAGCAAGCACAGAGGTGATTGGTGAATGGGTCTAGTCAGGATATCGGCAGCAGAACTTTGATTGAGCTGAAGTTTACGAGGACGGCAGATATGAGTCCAACTGGAGAGCATGGGAAATTCTCAGTCTGGAGGCGACAGAGTATGGATGAGAGTTTCAGCAGCAGATGAGCTGAGGCAACAGTGGGGAGTGGGTGGGTGGGGGGGACCATGTTGGCTTATTTCCCCCAGCCAAATTCCTGTATTGCTGTTCAACATTAGGGCAACAATACATTGCAAAAGTAAATGTATATTAATGCAAAAGTGAAATATTGTGGATGCTGGAAACCTGAAATAAAAATAGGAATAGTTTAGTTAGATCGTCAACCAGAAGCATTAACTCTGTCTCTCTCCACAGATACTGCCTAATTTATGATTTTTTTTCAGAGCATTTATTAGTGTTCATTGGTTTGAAATGTGTAGATGCAATTTAAATTTGAAGTTTTTGGAGGACAATGAACTGTTACAAAATAGATTTTGAAATCACAATTTTATCAAAAAAACAAGGGATTGACTTTTAGTTATGCAGATTTTAGAAGCTTATTTTCAAATAAGAAATTTTGAGTGCATTTCACTGGAAAATAAATTATTAAAAGATAAACAATCTATTTCAGTGAATCATTTTTTAAATCAATCATTGATAAACCAAATAAAAAGTTATAAGTTTGATTCTTTTAAACATGAAAACCTATAAATGAACTGTTTATTTTTAGAATATTTCAGCCTGTAGTGTGGTGGGCTTTCTGCTCACGGGTACGAAGTGACGAGGATCTTAGGAAGAGATGAATGCAGATCCCATTCTTGAAGAGACCTTAATTAAAAGATCGCAACAGAAGAAACGAACATCTCCACTCAACTACAAAGAAAGACTATTTGTTTTGACAAAGTCAAGATTAACGTACTATGACGGCCGTCCTGAGGTGAGGTTGATGATTGAAAATTAGTGAAATTTATGTAAATTTGTAGAATCTGTCAAAATCTCGACTTCCAAGTTTGACTTTAACACAAACACACATTAACACGAGATACTTAACCAACAGATTGTCTTTATTTACTTGCTAGCAATGGGAGATCTTGACACAATGGGTCAGAGACACCACTCCACCAGACAAAGAAAATCATCCAGGTTTATACAATTCTGCAGCTCACAGTCAGTTGGACACAATCCAATCAAAAGTGCTACAAATGACATACTTTACGTATTGATCCAATAGAATGAAAATACTGAACCACCCCTGATCTATGAAATCATGATGTCTCGTGGGATGCCCCAATATATCATCCCTAAGCCTGTTCTCTAGTCTCACCTGAAGAAGGGGCTTGGAGCTTCGAAAGCTTGTGTGGCTTTTGCTACCAAATAAACCTGTTGGACTTTAACCTGGTGTTGTTAAACTTCTTACTCTAGTCTCTTTGTCAGACATCATGTCTCTTTTTTGATAGCAGCCTCACAAAACACCTTCACTGAAACAGTCTCACATGGGCATCCTTTAATTGATAAAGGGGGTCTACAAAAGCCATTAGTATTTTATGGTCTTGTCAGTGAAGTTAACTGAATCTCTAAGGAATGTGGTCAACTCAACTTGTGTTCAGCATATTCCCCAATTTATAGCCCTGATAAGTTTGTTTAATGCCAACATAATGAAACACATGTATATATTGCTTATCAATTCAATGACTGAGCTTTTTATCACAACCTACAATTTCAAGGGGTGGTGTCATGTTATCATTAATTCTTGTCAGTTCCTACTAAGTCCCCTACCATAACATTTTTGTTAGCTGTGACAATGTATTTCTGACTCTGATTAGAAACTGTGAAGGCAGCCTCATTAAAACTCACTTTTGTATCAGTTGTTTCTGATGAGGTATTTGGTAAGGCAATTCAGTGTCCTTTATAGCCTTGTGCTTTAAAGGAATGTATTAACATATGTTTGTATCAAAGGGCACTCTGTAACTGTGCTTTTAAGTTTCTTTGTTTAACTTCTAAAAATGTATAGAAGATATATTTATATGTATGGACTAATTAAAGGTATTACATGTACCTTTAAAACTTCAAAGTATTTAAAACACCGAACTACAATTACCAACAAACTTGCTCCCCATGGATAAATGAATTCTACATCCAAGTTGATTGAACAAAAAAACCCTAGCAGAGTTTGGCAAGAAAAGTAGCCTTTTCTTTTCTGTCTTTCTACAAATCCCAACAGATTGTGCAAGGTGGAATTCTTTGGCACTGCCTTAGTTGAATGTTTTCTTTGGGAGTTCGCATGTATTAGACAAGTGAAATTTCCAAGGGTTGTTTGACTCCTTGTCACATTTCAGGATATTTTTTATAGGCCTGGAATCAAATAATTTCATTCAAGGGTTATACTTTAAAGCAAGTGTATTTACATCAATAAAAACAAATACTGAAATGCAAGCTAAGAACAAAGAAAGAACAAAGAACATTACAGCACAGGAACAGGCCATTCGGCCCTCCAAGCCTGCACCGACCATGCTGCCCCACTGAACTAAAACCCTCTACCCTCCCAGGGACCATTTCCCTCTATTCCCATCCTATTCATGTATTTGTCCAGACGCCCCTTAAAACTCACTATCGTATCTGCTTCCACTATCTCCCCTGGCAGTGAGTTCCAGGCACCCACCACCCTCTGTAAAAAATTTATCATAGAAACCCTACAGTGCAGAAAGAGGCCATTTGGCCCACAATCCCACCCAGGCCTTACCCCCATATCCCTACATATTTACCTGCTAATCCCTCTTACCTACGCATCTCAGGACACTAAGGGGCAATTTTAGCATGGCCAATCAACCTAACCCGCACAACCCAGGACCGCGGGAGGAAACCGGAGCACCCGGAGGAAACCCACGCAGACACGAGGAGAACGCGCAAACTCCACACAGACAGCGACCCAAGCCGGGAACCGAACCCAGGCCCCTGGAGCTGTGAAGCATCAGCGCTAACCACTGTGCTACCGTGCCAGCCACGGTAGCACTGTGGTTAGACAGATTTAACTTGCCTCGTACATCTCCTTTAAACCTTGCCCCTCGCACCTTAAACCTATTTCCCTGAGCAATTGATTCTTCCACCCTGGGAAAAAGCTTCTGACTACGCACCCTGTCCATTTCCCTCATAATCTTGTAGACTTCTATCAGGTCGCCCCTCAACCTCTGTCGTTCCAGTGAGAACAAACCAAGTTTCTCCAACCTCTCCTCATAGCTAATGTCCTCCATACCAGGCAACATCCTGGTAAATCTTTTCTGTACCCTCTCCAAAACCTCCACATCCTTCTGGTAGTGTGGCGACCAGTTAAAACTTAGCTAGTTAAAACCTGCTTTGTTCCTTGTACTGCAACTAACAAATAATTTGTCAGCTTGTTTCACACTTTTTGTGTTGGAAAGACTGTGGTTTTGGATGCCTTTTGCTCATTCATGAGGTGTGGGTGTTCCTGGCAAGGCAATCATGTTATTGTGGGGTTGGGGTCATATAAAGGCCAGAACAGGTAAGCACGGCAAATTTCATAAACAATCTGAACAGGAGTAGACCACATGGCTCCTCGAACCAGTTCCATCATCCAGTAGAATTGCAGCTGATTTTTGTTTTACCTCAACTCCACCTTTCCACCCACCCTCCCTATCCCTCAATTCCCTGGGAGACCCAAAAATCTGTCTATTGTAACCTTGAATATACTCGACGATGATTTTCTTTCCTAAACGACACTAGTAAAACAGATTGATATGTTGAATTGGGAGATTCATGGTTAATATTATTAATAGTAGCTTTTTAATTTGAGATTTATTTAATTAACTGAATTTAGATCTCATAACTGCCGTGGTGGGATTGGAGCTCATGTTTCCAGGTCACTACTCCTGTTCTCTGGATGCAAGTCCAATAACATAGCTAGTATACAACAGTACATGAAGTTGTTGAGAGTTGGTTGGCATATGCTGTCCTCCTCTTGCCAACACAGGAAGATTTAAAAACAAACAGAGATATTGTCAGTCAAGATTTTCAAACATGAAACTGAAGGATTAACTCTTTCCAGGTTTGAGCATTAAGTGTGGAATAGTTTGGAGTTATTTCGTTTAAGTAGATTAAGATTTCCATTTGATTTGTCAAAGCATAATATGTTCATTATTTTCTATTATTACAAATAGGCAAGTTGCACTATTATAACCGAGATTGGAGAAGTACAGATTTTACCTAGCCCCACTACTCCGCAGGTCACACCGTTCATTTGAAAGTTTAGTTCACCCATCAAAATAGCCAGTTTCATGCCTTCACTACTGTTAGACCCAGAATAAAAGAGACTTCAACCAGGCTTCTTTCAATAAACTCAGAATTATTGATTTATTATAAAATAAAACTTTTTAATAAGTTGCACGAACAGATTAATTCACAATTGTAATCTGGAAATACCACCTCCTAACACTTCCTATAAATTCCTCAATGTGCATATGGACACACAAGGGCACACAAGTTATCTTTGCAGAGGTGGGTGGTCAGAAAAAAAACTTGATAAGAAAAAGCTCAAGCTTGCAGAGATTTGACGCTGATGATCTGGAGCTTTCTTGTGTGAAATCAGGTCTCTGGTCTCAGTTGATGTCAGAGCTTTGGCTAGGAGGAGAAAATAGAGATGGATCAATTCTCATCTCCGGTTTATAAATGCAGACGTGTTTCACCCAGATGAGGATTCTCTGGCTGCAGGTTGATAACCATATCTGGAATTTCAGGCGAGGCAGAAAGACCAGCTGGACAGCTTTTCACTTTCTCGTTTCAGTCCCAAATGAACTCAAAAAATGGAGTTCAAAACTCAGCTTGTCTATATCAATGTGATTTCCAGTAAGTCACCAGTCTTTCTTCATTTTCCCTCCATCGATTAATAATTGCAGTTCAAAACAAAAGACAGCTTTTCCCATTCAAGTGTCATGCTAGTCATGTGATTTCTTTGAAAAAAACACTGTTGCTCCCAGTCCAAAGGTGAACTTATGACCATTTAGTAAAAAAGTGTCCAAATATGCAATGTTGTGGTTTTCCCAACAGTACTGATTAACTTAAGTGAGTCTGATCATAGTGGTTGCTCTGTATGTTTTCTTGCAGTGAAATTTAAGAAAAAAACTTAATTATTTTATCATTGTGGTAAACCACTGTTAGCTTATTACCTGTATATGTGACATGCCTGGACACATCCCTGCCGGCCCTACCCGAGACTCCTCTCCCCCCCCACCCCCCCCAGTGGAGTCTCCCTCCCCTTCTCCCCCCCCCCCCCCCCCCCCCTCCCCCAGTTCAGGTATAAAGGCGACTGCTCCCCACCCCCCCGCCTCAGTCGGTATGGGTGTGCTCCAAGTCTTTTGCTAATAAAAGCCTATTTGTTCTTGCATACAAACTAGACTTTGCTCGATTGATGGTACATCAATTATCAAATGTTTTCTTGTGCCAACTTCAAAAGGTTTAGAGAAACACATAGTAGCTCAAGTGAAAGATACAGATTCAGCGCAGGTGACAAAGGATGCTGTGGTTAGGTTACTGTATGTTTAGATATAGAACAGTATAGTCACACATGGAAACTCGAGGTGCTCAGACTGCTAATAGGTGTCACCAGCATCATTATATCAAAGGAACATCAAAGAAAAGACCCCCAAACTTATTACACTTTTTTTTTGTTAGGGGGACGTGACAGGAATCTCTATTTTAAAATGTGTCCATTACTTACCCAGTATACAATTGTTTCAAATATCTTGTAAAATATGATGAATTTGGTGTGTGGGGTTTCAATTGTCACTAATTTCTGATCAGATCGCTCATTTTCAGGTTTGCTAATTTTCTATAGGTACATCAGTGGTGCCCAACCTTTTTATGTCATGGCACACCCATACTGTAAAATTTTGATGCATATTTCCTATTTTCTCCAACTGAACTGCCCTCTCGCAAAAGCCTTTTATCTCTAAAATCTCCTAAAAACATGTCAGCTCACCATTTAATAAATTTTCATTAGTTTTGATGTTTACAATGAAAGCCTATCACAATTTGCATGTCAAATACAACATTGGAGCCTGTTACTGTTTCCTGTTTCTTACCTTGGTTGTCTTAGTGGGAACTTTAAAAAAAACTTTTCCCTGTTTTTATTTTTCAATCCCTTCCTGTCTCCCTCGCTTCTGCCAAGCTTTTGTGCTCTTGTGTTTTTGCACAGGCAAAAAGGGCCTTTGTTTTCAATTCTGTGGTCGGGTTCTCCAATTCCCAAAGAACTTGGGATCTCCTATGTATGCCAGGAAATGGCTGCATATGTGCGATTTGGATTGGTTTATGTTGGTACACAATGCATATGTGCCTGACACAATGTAAGAAATACATTGGCGGGTAGATTTGCTATAGTCACTTAGGAGGGCTTAAACTAGTATGACGGGGGGTTGGAATCAGATATGTAGGTCAGCAGGAGAAATAACTGAGGGAGAGCTACAGACTAAGGCCAATAAGATAATGAAGAGCAGGCAGGGAGTAGTTGTTGAACACAGCAGGACTGGTGGTCTGAAGTGCATTTGTTTCAATATAAGGAGTATAACAGGTAAGACAGATGAATTTAAAGTTTGGATTAGTACTGAAACAAATACGTTGTTGCTATTACAGAGACTTGGTTGAAAGAGGAACAGGATTTAGATTCTTCAGGCAGGATAGAGAGGGATGTAAAATGGGTGGGGGAGTTGCATTATTGGTTGAGTATATCACACTGTATTGAGCGAGGACACCTCGGAGGGTTCAGGCAGCGAGTCAATATGGGTAAAGCTTAGGAATAGGAAGGGTTAAGTCACAATGTTGGGAATTTATTACAGGCCTTCCAACAGCCAGCGGGAGATAGAGGAGCAGATATGTAGACAGATTTTGGAAAGCTATAAAAACAACAGGGTTGTTGTGTTGGGCGATTTCAACTTTTCCTATATTGACAGGGACTAATTTACTACTTGGGGCTTGGATGAGACAGAATTTGTAAGGAACATCCCCAGGAGGGTTTCTTGAAACAGTATGTAAATGGTCCAACTCGGGAAGGAACCATATTAGACCTGGTGTTGGGGAATGAGCCCAGCCAGGTGATCAAAGTTTCAGTAGGAGAGCATTTTGGGAACACTGATCATAATTCCATAAGTTTTGAGGTGCTTGTGGATAAGGACAAGAGTGGTCCTTGGGCAAAGGTGTTAAATTGGGGGAAAGCTAACTACAACAACATCAGGCAGGATCTGGAGAGCATAGACTGGGGGAGGCTGTTTGAGGGTAAATCAACATCCGACATGTGGGAGTCTTTCAAATGTCAGTTGATTGGAATTCAGGACCGGCATGTACCTGTGAGGATGAAGGACAAGTGTGGAAAGTATCGGGAAACCTGGATAAGGAGGGATATTATGAGCCTTGTCAAAAAGAAAAAGGAAGCATTTGTAAGATCTAAAAGGCTTAGGACAAATGAAACCCTTGAAGAATATAAAGAAAGTAGGAAGGAACTTAAAGGAGGAGTTAGGAGGGCTAAAAGGAGTCATGGAAAGTCCTTGGCAAACAGGATTAAGGAAAATCCTAAGGCATTTTATATGTAAAGAGCAAGAGCCAGGGAAAGGGTTGGTCCACTCGAGGATAGTGGAGGGAACCAGAGGAAATGGGGGAGACGCTAAATGAATATTTTGCCTCAGTATTCACCAAAGAGAAGGACTTAATGGATGAGGAGCCTAGGGTAGGGTGTGTAGATATTCTGGGTCATGTCGATATCAAAAAGGAGGTGGTGTTGGGCGTCTTAAAAAGCATTAAGATAGACAAGTCCCCAGAGCCTGATGGGATCTATCCCAGAATACTGAGGGAGGCAAGGACGGAAATTGCTGGGGCCTTGACAAAAATGTAGTCCTCATTTGTTACAGGTGAGGTTCCAGAGTACTGGAGAATAGTCAGTGTTGTTCCATTGTTTAAGAAGGGCAGCAGGGATAATCCAGGAAATTACAGGCCGGTGAGTCTTACATCAGTGGTCGGGAAATTATTGGAAAAGATTCTTAGGGATGGGATTTACTCGCATTTGGAAATAAATGGACTTATTAGTGATAGACAGCATGGTTTTGTGAAGGGGAGGTCGTGTCTCACCAATTTGAGTTTTTCGAGGAAGTGACGAAGATGATAGATGAGTGAAAGGTAGTGGATGTCGTATACATGGACTTCAGTAAAGCCTTTGACAAGGTACCTCATGGTAGACTGGTATGAAAGGTGAAGTCACACGGGATCAGAGGAGAGCTGGCAAGATGGAAACAGAACTGGCTTGGCCATAGGAGACAGAGTAGGAGTAGAGGTGTGCTTTTCTGAATGGAAGGCTGTGATTAGCGGTGTTCCACAGGGATCAGTTCTGGGACCTTTGTTGTTTGTAGTATATATAAATGATTTGGAGGAAAATGTAGCTGGTCTGATTAAGTTCGCAGACGACACAAAAATTTGTGGAGTTGCAGATAGTGAAGAGGATTGTCAGATGATGCAGCAAGATATAGACCTGTTAGAGACTTAGGCAGAGAAATGGCAGATGGAGTTTAACCTAGACAACTGAGGTAATGCATTTTGGAAGGTCCAATGCATGTAGGAATTATACAGTAAATGGTAGAACCCTTAGAAGCATTGACATGCAGAGAGATTTGGGCATACATGTCCACCTATCACTGAAAGTGGCAGTGCAGGTGGATAAAGTAGTCAAGAAGGGATACGGCATGCTTGCCTTAATTGGTTGGGGCATTGAGTATAAAAATTGTCAGGTCATGCTGCAGCTGTACAGAACTTTAGTTAGGCTTTATTTGGAATATTGTGTACAGTTCTGGTTGCTACACTGCCAGAAGGATGTGGATGCTTTGGAGAGGGTACAGAAGAGGTTTAGCAAGATGTTGCCTGGTCTGTCGGGTATTGGCTATGAGGAGAGGTTGGATAAACTCGGTTTGTTCTCACTGGAACAACGGAGATTGAGGGGTGACCTGATAGAGGTTTACAAGATTGAGTGACATGGACAGAGTGGATAGTCAGATGCTCTTTCCTAGGGTAGAAAAGTCAAATACTAGGGGACATAGGTTTAAGGTGCATGGGAAAAGTGTAGAGGAGATGTGTGAGGCAAGTTTTTTACACAGAGGGTGGTGAATGTCTGGAATGCGCTGCCTGGGGAGTGGTGGTGGGAACAGGTACAATTTGCGTATTTAAGGGGCATTTAGACAAATTCATGAATAGGATGGGAATGGAAGGATACGGATTCCGTAAGTGCATACGGTTTTAATTTAGGCAGGCATCATGATTGATGCAGGCATGGAGGGCCGAAGGGCCTGTTCCTATGCTATATTGTTTGTTTGTAAATCCAAGCCACAGGTGTGGCCCATTACCAGCTGAGGCCTGCATGGGAGGCCTGAGGTTCATTGGGACTTGGAAATGCTGACCATGGAGCTGAAAATGAAAATTAGATTTAATTTATTTAGGTTAATGTTTAATCATTTTAATCACTTTCAATCTTATTTTGCGGCACACTTGTGGGGCCTTCTACATCACACAGACGTTTAAACTAATTAATTTATAAATGACTGGAAATACAGAGGGACATACCTTTCCAACATTACAAGAAATCAGTTTAAATTTAATAGCTACTGCAGATTTACATCAAATGCAAGGTTGAACAGTCATGAATGTACACATCCAGCCGGGAAAGGGCTTGGCTAACCCCAGTACATAATGCGACCAGTTTTTTGTAGGCCTTACTGGTTACTATTTGAAGCTGTTCATTCTTGAGCTTTGCCTGTCTCTTGTTTTATTGTCAATATTATAGTACTACTTTGCATAGATTTCGAAACTTACTAGCTTGTAAATAAATGACAGAGAGCTGTTATGGAAATTGGGGGTATCAATTTTATGTATACTGAATTGAGTCTTTATTCTACCAAGTGAATTATAAATAAATGTTAACTGGTGCAAGCACACACTAGAAAAAAAGGGTTTATTTACACTGAGGAAAGATTGCGCACAAAGCTACTGCGCTTGCTTTCCATTTATGCCATTGTTAAAACTGTTCCTGAAAAAATTTGGGTAAAAATCTGATTTCTTCGTTCAATCTGTTTGCATTTTTTCCTTTTAAGGATAATTTCTGTATAGTCTTAAGTGTTTGTATGATACAACCTCACATTTCTCATTGCCTTACTGAAACATCCAAGCATTTTATAAATGATTATCGAGTTTTTAACTCCAAGCTCTATCAAAGAATCAATTTTATGTTGGTCATTCCTGCTGCAAAGCGAACTTCTTGATTTGTGTTATAAATCTAAATTTTATTGGTTTGAACTTGTGATCCCTTGTCTTGCTCTCAAAATTTAATTTAAAGTGATATTCTGGAATTACTCTTTTCACATCCTTTTGTACTTTAGACTACCTCTCAAATGTTTCCTTTCAAGGTTGAAGAGTTCATTCATAACTGAGTCCAATTTTAATCAGCATTGTTCCCATGGTTCTCTGCAGTGCTTGCCTATGAATACCTATGAAACAATGGTTCCATATCAGCTATTTTTCCAGAACTGCACTACCTTTCCTGATGTGATTGTATTGAATGCTGTGAGAGGGGAATCACCTTCTCCGTGAGTTTAATTACTGAAAATTCATGTACTGTTACAGTTTGATCCTTTATTGGAGTTTTGAATCATGCTTTGTATAGCTTACTCATTTCAATGATCCACAATTTTAACCTGGGGTGGATTAGGGTGGACAGGAATCTCCACAGATCCTTGGCAGGAGGTCTGGAGTATTTAATGTCTCGACCTTATTTAAATTTGGACTGCATGCAGAATCAGACAACCTACCTACATGACCCATGCAAATGTTGACATGATATGTGATGCCTACCTGAAGTGGAGATGCACCTCTTAAAGTGAAGTTACTTTCCCTGCTTGCACTTCCAGTTAAACAAGTTTGCATGATTTTTTGGCAAAGTAAATGATGAGTCACACAGCTAATCTCTGCTTTTTGAGGTCCCTGTTGCGTAAGTGAGGGACAGCAGGGAGCAGTTCTTTACCACAATCTGCAATGGTATCCCAAGGCCAGGATAAAGTCGGCTTGGAAAGAGGTGACTGATAGGATCTTTGTCAATATCGCCACTCCTGGAACTTGTCTTCAATGCAAAAGATATTCAATGACCTCAGAAGCAACAGCAAGCGAGGGTCTTCACCACTTGCTAGCATTTTTGCAGCATTATCTGACATCCTTCCATCACTCAGCAATTTGCTCCCACATTTACCAATCACAAGGTGAAACTGAAACTATTGTTCTTATTCTAAGCAGTCTGTTTTTTCCTCTTTACACATGTTACCACTTGAACATTCACTGCATCCACCACTGCTTCCTCTTTATGTATAAATTCTCCTCTTTCCATTTATCACTCCCCAACCTCATCCCATGTTACTTTTTCTCCACTCAGTGCTATATGCACAAGCCCTTCGCATCTTTATTATCTTCTCAACAGCTACTCACTGACTCCCGGCTTCCTTGCACAGAACATAATATCAAGAGATCCAAGTCAGATGGATTGTAGTCCCCAATATTTTAGACATTGCAAGTAGAGCAAAAAGCTGAATATGTCAGTAGGATGAGATGTGAAGGCATAGGACCCTTAAAAGGTGAAGGGGGAAAAGTTTGTGCGGAACCGTTAGAAATGGCGGAGCTGCTTAATGAATACTTTACCTCGGTATTCACGGTGGAAAGGGATCTGGGTGGTTGTACTGCTGGTTTGCGGTGGACAGAAAGGATCGAGCATGTGGACATAAAGAAAGAGGATGTGTTGGAACTATTGAATGGCATCAAGGTTGGTAAGTCGCCGGGACCGGATGGGATGTACCCCAGGTTACTGTGGGAGGCGAGGGAGGAGATTGCGGAGCCTTTGGCGATGATCTTTGCATCGTCGATGGAGACGGGAGAGGTTCCGGAGGATTGGAGGATTGCAGATGTGGTCCCTATATTCAAGAAAGGGAACAGGGACAGCCCGGGAAATTACCGACCGGTGAGTCTAACCTCAGTGGTTGGTAAGTTGATGGAGAGGATCCTGAGAGACAGGATTTATGATCATCTAGAGAAGTTTAGTATGATCAAAAGTAGTCAGCACGGCTTTGTCAAGGGCAGGTCGTGCCTTACGAGCCTGGTTGAGTTCTTTGAAAATGTGACCAAACACATTGACGAAGGAAGAGCGGTGGATGTGGTCTATATGGACTTCAGCAAGGCGTTCGATAAGGTCCCCCATGCAAGACTTCTTGAGAAAGTGAGAGGGCATGGGATCCAAGGGGCTGTTGCCTTGAGGATCCAGAACTGGCTTGCCTGCAGAAGGCAGAGAGTGGCTGTGGAGGGGTCTTTCTCTGCATGGAGGTCAGTGACCAGTGGAGTGCCCCAGGGATCTGTTCTGGGACCCTTGCTGTTTGTCATTTTCATAAATGACCTGGATGAGGAAGTGGAGGGATGGGTTGGTAAGTTTGCTGACGACACCAAGGTAGGTGGTGTTGTGGATAGTTTGGAGGGATGTCAGAAGTTGCAGCGAGACATAGATAGAATGCAAGACTGGGCGGAGAAGTGGCAGATGGACTTCAACCCGGATAAGTGTGTGGTGATCCATTTTGGCAGATCCAATGGGATGAAGCAACAGTATAATATGAAGGGTACCATTCTTAGCAGTGTAGAGGATCAGAAGGACCTTGGGGTCCGGGTCCATAGGACTCTTAAATCGGCCTCGCAGGTGGAGGATGCGGTCAAGAAGGCGTACGGCGTACTAGCCTTCATTAATCGAGGGATTGAGTTTAGGAGTCGGGAGATAATGCTGCAGCTTTATAGGACCCTGGTTAGACCCCACTTGGAGTACTGCGCGCAGTTCTGGTCACCTCATTACAGGAAAGATGTTGAAGCCATTGAAAGGGTGCAGAGGAGATTTACAAGGATGTTGCCTGGATTGGGGGGCATGCCTTATGAGGATAGGTTGAGGGAGCTTGGTCTCTTCTCCCTGGAGAGACGAAGGATGAGAGGTGACCTGATAGAGGTTTACAAGATGTTGAGAGGTCTGGATAGGGTAGACTCTCAGAGGCTATTTCCAAGGGCTGAAATGGTTGCTACGAGAGGACACAGGTTTAAGGTGCTGGGGGGTAGGTACAGAGGAGATGTCAGGGGTAAGTTTTTCACTCAGAGGGTGGTGGGTGAGTGGAATCGGCTGACGTCGGTGGTGGTGGAGGCAAACTCGTTGGGGTCTTTTAAGGGACTTCTGGATGAGTACATGGGATTTAATGGGATTGAGGGCTATAGATAGGCCTAGAGGTGGGGATGTGATCGGCGCAACTTGTGGGCCGAAGGGCCTGTTTGTGCTGTGGCTTTCTATGTTCTATGTTCTAGTCCAGACAGATAGGTTCTCCATAAAGCAGGCTTATAATAGTGTCCTGAAGCAGTGTGTCTGCATATTACTTAGGTACTGAAGATCTAGTTTCATGGCTCATGGTAATGTTTAATTCTGGAACAATTGTTGTTGTGATCAGGTAACTAAAGCCCAGCATTTTAAAGATTGTCAGAACATCTAAAAGAAAATGTCAGCTCTGATGGTTACTCATGTTTGTTTAATAGTGTCAGAATAGAAATAATAGAGCCATAGAAGCTGGATGGCTTACTTAACTGGAGAACATGAGATGTAATGTGCACACTGCTTGCCAGGAAGTTCAGTCCAGAGGGATTCTTTTGGATGTTGGAGCAAAATTAATTTAAAAGCGTTTGGTGAACTGAGAAGCTGTGTGATCACGAAGATGGGTGGAGTTGTTATCTGTGTGTTTGTCGGGAGAGAGGTTTGTTTGCAGTTTGGACCTCATGTAGTTTGCAGCTCGCAGAAGACTTGAGAGTGTTTAGCAGGCTCTGGACAGAGCTTGGGAAGAAGCCTTGAAAGTGAAGAATTGAAATTCCTCATGAGGGAGGAAGAGTTTTGGTGATATTTTATGACTAACAGTAGGCACTGATGTCTGGGTGAGTTGCCGAGAAATTTGTGGTATCTGTCTTGATTGCATCTGCCACTTAATGTGTAGTGTTGTTTTTTTTTTTGACCACAGATTGTGTTAATTCAGATTTACCTTGGGTTTATTCTAAATGTTAGAGTATATGATAGATCTTGTTTATTGCTTTACTTTTCTGACTTTGTATAGTAAACTTTAAAGTTACTTGCTGCAGAATTCCAAGCCTCTGGCCCCTCTTTGTAGCCAAAGTATTTATATGGATGGTTCAGTTAAGTTTCTGGTGAATAGGTAGGGGAGCCTAAAACTAGAGGGCATAGGTTTAAGGTGAGATGGGAGAGATGCAAAACGATCCAGAGGGGCAATTTTTCTCTGAGGATGGTGAGAGTCTGGAATGAGCTGCAGAGGCAGTAGTAGAGGTGGGTACAATTTTGTCTTTTAAAAAGCATTTAGACAGTGATATGGGTAAGATGGGTTTAGAGGGATATGAGCCAAATGCGGGCAATTGGGACTAGCTTAGTGGTTAAAAACCAAGGCATGGACAAGTTGGGCCGAAGGGCCTGTTTCTGTGCTGTAAACCTCCTACGACTCTAATCAACCTAATCGCACATATTTGGAGTGTGGGAGGAAACCGGAACACCCCAGAGGAAACCCTTGCAGACATGGGAAGAATGGTGCAAACTGCACAGTCACCCAAGGCTGGAATTGAACCCTGGTGCCTGGCGCTGTGAGGCAGCAGTCCTAACCTCTGTGCTGCTGTGAAGAAGAGAGGGAGGGTCTGACACATCTGTGTGACCTGTTTTCATAGGTTACAAGAAAACTGATTTGGGAGTTTAGTAGATTTATAAATTTTATGAAATTAACATTTGGTTTAATTATTCTTTTTTGTTTGTAGTGACCATCATTGGTGGAATAGTTTTTTGGCATGTGCACTCTGCCTTGTTCATCAGCCCAGACAGCGGGTTTTAACAAGAATGATGACCATGCTAGATCAGATTTCTTATAAACAATTTAATTAGTGACATTAATGCTAGATTAATGGTTTCCTCCCACAGGTTTCCTCCCACAGTCCAAAGATGTGCGGGTTAGGTTGATTGGCCAGGTTAAAATTGCCCCTGAGATGTGTAGGTTAGAGGGATTAGCGGGTAAATATGTGGGGGTAGGGCCTGGGTGGGATTGTGGTCGGTGCAGACTCGATGGGCCGAATGGCCTCCTTCTGCACTGTAGGGTTTCTATGATTTCTATGATTAAACATAGTTCACCCTCTTCTTCCAGTGTAACTTCAAACAGAAAGAGGGACTCAAAGAGAGCACTGACCCATGTACTTTAAGAGATTGAGGCCCACAGTCATGTGGTTATTCCAACACCCATTTGTTTCACTTGTCATTGAACAGGATGTTTCAAATTCTTTAAAGCAGAGGCATAAACAACAGCATATCTGAGTTGATGCAATGAGGAAGTTAAACACATACAAAAAGGAAGCTCCTACAAAGTGTGCTTGATCAAACGGCAGCATTATTTTCCATAGAACTTTTTTTTTGTATTGCAGCACAGAAGGATGCCATTCAGCTCATTGTGTCTGGAAGCAAATTCCAGAAACTGGAAGCAGGAGTAGGCCATTCTACTGCAATCTTGAAGACATTCAATGACCTAGCCTATACTGCTCTCAGTAGAAGAGAACTCTGAACACGAACAATCCTCTGAGAGAAGAAATTGCTCCTTATCTACATCTTAAATAAGAGGCCCTTATTTTTAAACTGTGCTTCCTATCTTTAGACTTCCCCCACAATGGGAAACCTCTTTTCAGCATCTACCCTGTCAGAATTTTAGATGTTTCAATAAGATCACTTCTTCTTCCTCTAAACTACAATGAGTTTAAGCTCAACCTTTTCTTTATAAGACTACTTCTTTGTAATAGATCAAGGGCGACTCAATGGGGCTTGAATCAACGATAGGCTTTATTGCCAAATAAAAATGAATATATATATATATATATATATATATATATATATATACATACAAGGTCAGAAATTACAA
Organism: Mustelus asterias; assembly: GCF_964213995.1. Classification (NCBI taxonomy): domain Eukaryota; kingdom Metazoa; phylum Chordata; class Chondrichthyes; order Carcharhiniformes; family Triakidae; genus Mustelus; species Mustelus asterias. The sequence goes on along the minus strand of NC_135801.1, from coordinate 112,663,292 downwards.
TGCGACTTCTCTACTTGACTCCCTGGCTCCAACTGAGTGTCTCTCCTTGACCGTGGTATGTACCCTCCTGCTGATTGGCTCAGCTTCCTGCTGCGATGATCCATAGGGTCCTTGCTGCTAACATAGCTGTTGGGAAATGCAAACCCCCCTTTAAAGGGCCATGCTATGACACTTGTTTCCCCAAAAATCTGAAATACTCCTAAGGAGAAACAAAGAACAGGGTTAGTAAGATATACAATAGGCCCTTGCGCAAATAGGCTGTCAGGAAGAACCAGTGGAAAATTCATCAAAGATTTAATCAGTCCTGAGACTTCTGAGCTGTGATAGAGTGGATCAGTTTTCTGGTAAGCTCTTCTACAGTAGGGTCAGACTGGACAGACCAAACGGGTAGGCTAATTAATTACCGGATCCAGTGGCTCTTCTGGTTCCTCAGTCTCCACATTCTGGTCCCACATTCTGGCTACTGAAATCCCAGTAGCCAGACCTCGTATCCTTAAACTATCTGCAAAGGTCATTTGTGGATCCCCTGTGTCCATTGCTGGTTTCCTCCTTAGATGATCCATGTGTTTCCTCAGCCTGCAGCCATGTACCTCTATGATGTGTGAGACTGGTCCTGTTCTCAATTTTACTAGCCATCCACGTTGGGCCTGCTGTATAATTTCTAGCCAAGATGGCATCCTCCACTTTAAACACTTTTTTTCTTCCTGAATTGTGATTTTGTTTTTGGGATGCTTCCCTGGCCTTCACCCTCCCTAGTAAGAAGTTTAACAACACCAGGTTAAAGTCCAACAGGTTTATTTGGTAGCAAAAGCCACACAAGCTTTCGGAGCTCTTAGCCCCTTCTTCAGGTGAGTGGGAATTCTGTTCACAAACAGAGCTTATAAAGACCCTCCCTGCCAAGTTTGGAAATATTGTTAAAGAAAATTTTTAAAGAACATCTACATTGTGGCAAATCCACACAATATTACTTTATTTTGGCTTACACTGGCCATTGGGAATGATCAGAAGGATCTGCTCAAAGTTGTCCTGTTACAACGGTCTTTTATACAGATCATACGGATATATTCAAGTCTGTACAGATCTGATCACATTCTTCAATACAATGGATTTCCTACCTTGTTTACCCAATAGGTCTTTACCAGAATACAATTACACCCATAACCAAATTACTTATGCGGTTGTAGCTTTTTTTCCCTAGAGCATTCCATTCTTTGTATGCCTTCATTTTATTTGAGTCATGCTATCCTCTCTCACCCCTGTCAAGCCATGCTAACCCATATTTTCTGAATTAGCCCTTTATTTATATTCTACTTAACATTAAGTAGAATTTTCCCATTCTTTCCGCCACGGGATTCATAGCGGGCAGGACACGGACCATGCCTTGGGGCAAGCGTGGCTGGAAAGTCCCACCCATCATGTCCATAAACGCCATCCCATCAGTAACTGTCGGCACGATCCCGTAGTTATGTTTGGAGTGGTATTGTATGACGATAGAAAATTGGCTACATGTAAAGTAAGAGGCTTATTTACTTGTTTTTTATTGATGACTCCAATGTTTGTATTGCATGTTCTGCCAGCCCATTTGAAGCTGGGTCGTAAGGTGCGAACCTCACAGCAAATGCTGTTGGACTTGCCCCTCGCACCTTAAACCTCGGCCCCCTAGTAATTGACTCTTCCACCCTGGGAAAAAGCTTCTGACTATCCACTCTGTCCATGCCTCTCATAATCTTGTAGACTTCTATCAGGTCACCCCTCAACCTCCGTCGCTCCAGTAAGAACAAACCAAGTTTCTCCAATCTCTCCTCATAGCTAATGCTCTCCATACCAGGCAACATCCTGGTAAATCTTTTCTGTACCCTCTCCAAAGCCTCCACATCCTACTGGTAGTGTGGCGACCAGATTTGAACACTATATTCCAAGTGCGGCCTCACTAAGGTTCTATAAGGCGTCAACATGACTTGCCAATTTTTAAACTCGATACCCCGACTGATGAAGGCAAGCATGCCGTATGCCTTCTTGACTACCTTCTCCACCTGTATTGCCACTTTCAGTGACCTGTACACCCAGATCCCTTTGCCTATCAATACTCCTAAGGGTTCTGCCATTTACTGTATATTTCCTATCTGTATTAGACCTTCCAAAATGCATTACCTCACATTTGTCCAGATTAAACTCCATCTGCCATCTCTCCGCCCAAGTCTCCAACCGATCTATATCCTGCTGTATCCTCTGATGGCCCTCATCGCTATCCGCAAATCCACCAACCTTTGTGTCGTCCGCAAACTTACTAATCAATCAAGTTACATTTTCTTCCAAATCATTTATGTATGTATATGTATATATATTACAAACAGCAAAGGTCCCAGCACTAATCCCTGAGGAACACCACTTGTCACAGCCCTCCATTCAGAAATGCTAAGCATTCTATGAAATGTCATGTGCATTCAGATGCAGAGCCTTAACTCTGTCATCTTAACATTTTTGCAATCTCTGGCCTTGTCTGCTTGTGCACAATTATATTTTTGTAATCTCTGTTCCTTCCTGGCACACTCTCTGGTTATTATCCAAATAGCTGCCCTGTCCTATTGCCTCTAATGTTACCCTTTGATTTACTACCTCCTCTCACATCCCTTCCCCCACTCTTTAGTTTAAAGGTCTCAACTGTTCTTGTTATTTGATCCATCAGAACTCTGTAGCTAGCTCAGTTCAAATTCTATATTACCCAATTCTCCTATTTTATATGTTCGTAAATCATGTTCAAAGTTATGACATTTAAATGACGAATTGAAGTCACCAATTCTGGGCAGCCATGCATCATGATTTCTTTGGGACCCCTATCCCCAGCCATGCCACCAGCTGAGTAATATTTCATATGATCTTGAAAAAGAAAAAACATTCTGAAACTGAGACACTGTTGGTGATGACAGTGATGCAGTGTTGGAGGAGGCGGAACTTGCCATCTGAATGGCTGTTTCTGTGACCCCAATTGGAGTTGCAATCCTCCATTTGCAAATTACTGTTCAAAACCAATCTGCATCTCTCTCTGCCCCTCCCTACCCCTTTAGCATGCTCTTTGAAATCTATCTCTTTGACCAGACTATCCTAATACCTCCTCATATCTTGGTGTCTTGGTTAAATTTTGTCTACTATCAGTCCTGTGAACTGCTTTGAGACATTTTACTCTGTTAAGGTGCAATATAAATACAAGTTACTGCTGAACTAGATTATTGATACAAAATGCTCCGAAAATTTCATTTTTACAGCTGCCAGTCCGTTAATGTTATAAATAGACAATGTCTTTTTACTTAAAATGAAGTTGACTTGATAGATCGCAAGTGACCTCCTTTTGTGTAGATATTTGTCAAATATTGTTGTCAACACAACATGCTACCTACTTGCAGCCAAAGGAAATATCCACTGGCGTGATCTTACAAATTACACTGTCAGATAATGCTGGTTGCATATAGAAATCATTTAAAACAGCAAGCAGCACAAATTTAACATACTATCTGTAACACTCTGGATTAATCGTGTACCGCAGTCCCTGCATCTGTTTTCAGCTCTTATTGAAATTCTCCCTCATGAAGTTTACTGAAGGATTATTGACCTCCATGATCAATTCCCTGCGTAATCCTCCATCACCAAACCATTTGCACAATTCATGCTGAGGCAGATGAGGAATAACTATAGAGATTAAGGTTGACCAGGAAGATATATTGTCAGTTGTAAATGTTATATTGGCACTGCCGGTGGCCTTGAAAACCATGTTGACTCTGAATTTATATGCTATGTAGGATTATGCCAATAATTGGTAACATATATGGCATGATCTTGTTGTGCCTGCTGCACAGTCTGTTTTAATCCTTATATGGTGGACAAATAACTGCGAGTAGACATCTTGTTAGTACAACCAATATTTATTTAAGACACACAATCAATAATCATCCACCCAACCAACAATAAGTTATCTTACAGAAAATACTAGAATTCAAGTCCAATACAAGACCTTGACTTAACTTTGCGTGACTGGCAAGTACCCAAGCAGATATTGGCCTTTATCTGTGCATCGGTCTTGGTCGCCCTCGGCGTAGTCTGGTCTGGCACTCTGGCTCTGGTCTTCCTTTCTTCTCGGGTGTGGTGGCTCTCCTCGTGCTGGTCGTCACTGGCGATGGGCACCATTATTGTAGCCCGTTCGTGGGGTCAGAGAGAGAGAGATTCCTGGTTGCGCAGCACCCTTTATACCCCATTGGGTTTCGCGCCCCTTTTGGCCATTGCCAATCAATCGATCAGGACTTGATCACCCTGATCAATAAAGCCCAATCAGGTGCTGCCACACCGATCTCTGGGTGTGTACCCAACAGCCATGCCTGTAGGTGCTCAAGGCACATAGAGTTCACACCTTCCCCCCCCAAACAAGGGGCCACAGTGCCCTCGTGTCTGGTAAACAACCCAGTGTGATCAGAAAGTCTCTTTCATCTTGGAGATGACCCATATCCTGTTTATTCACTCGTCAAGGTTGCAGCCTGTTTGTCTCTGTCTTTAGGTTGCCGCCTGTCGTTTTAGTTTTGCCCAATTGTCCCAGAGTGCTTTGCAAATCGCCATTTTAGATGGCCTGTTTGGCCACAATCTCAAGGTCAAAATGACCATATATATATATATATATATATTACCAATATACACATTGGTAGGCTCATGAAGGAAAATTTCTTGCTGCAGTTACCCTGCTGGACCTAATGTGAACAGCTGCTGTCCAGCCCCAGGGTCGTTGGAATTTGTGTCCTTGGTCATTTAAATAAAAATAGGACATCTCTAATACAGACCTGACAGGCAAATAAGCTGCATTTGCAGGTTTGTCAGCCTTGCATCTATTTTTGGTGGCTCAGCCATCAGTTCCTTCTGATTGCCAGTATACAGATGGTCCCAATTGTTGTTCAGAAACCTAGGTTTAAAGGTGTAATAAAGCAGATGAGTTAGCTTTTAGTTTTTAGCCTGCTGCACAAACCCCAGAGACTCTTTTTTTAGTTAGCTGATTGATTGGAAGGGGCAATCCACAATAATGTTCCCTTGAAGCTGTGAAGCAACCTGAAAGTACCTGCAGTCCTCACACAAATTGGACACTTTAAGTTACTACGAGGGTGCATACTTGTATAATCTTCTACGCACTCCAAACAACAATACAAGGTATGCTGGTCTACATCACCATTTTTCTGGCTGTACTGTGCTGCACAGCCTGGCAATTATATAGTACAAGAAATGAGTGGAGTTCAATTAAATCGTCCAAGGAAATCTAAAAACAACTCTGCTTCTTTTGACCGGTAGAGCATAAAATAGAGTTAGATTTTAAGAGAAGGTTAAGAAAATCAAGACTCAGTAGTTCTTTCCTTGGTCTTATTTAATCTTGTGTTGAATTTGAAACCTTATCTAATTCCCATAGTCATAGTCAATATAGCACCTTGCTACAGGACATCCGGTCCTCAAACGTGTAAAGCCCCTCAAGTAAAAATATTGTCCCTATGAATTTCTCCTCACCTAAATTGTTTTTAATAGCCATTTGGCCTTTCTTGTCTCTTCTGCCATTCAATCAGATCATTGCTAATCTGATTGTGATCTCAGCTCCACTTTCATATCTGCACCCCCCCCGCCCAATCCCTCTCGCTAAAAGTTGATGCAACTCTTTGGAGTCCTGCTATTTATTGCTATTGAAAGGTGCAGGGCCTACAATATGATTGTAATGCTGACACTCAACTTGCAGATATAAACTTATTTAGGTAGAAGGTCGTCCTGGGTGGTGGCACGTTGACGGCCTGTTATATGCCACACTTGTATTTCCACTGAAATCTATGAACATCTGGTGGGGCACACATCAGGCAGCCAATGAGATACTGTCCATTTGATACAGCTGACCAAAATGATATTCTGGAAACTATCTTTTGTGTGGATCCTCTCCTAAGAAGGGAATATACTGAAATACTTCTGTTATAATTCATGGTATAAGAGAGATTGAAACTTAAAATATTCCTGATGCATTATTTATGGCACTTTTTTAAATCTTTCTCCAGAAAAAATACAAAAAGGGCTCAGTTGATTTACAAAAAATCAAGTGTGCAGAAATTGTCAAACACGACGGTGGCCCTATACCTTGTCAGAACAAGTATCCTTTTCAGGTATGTCAAATTGTCATCATTCTTTTTTCTGATTTGCAGTTTTGTTTTTTCTTAGGATGTGGGTGATACTGGCAGTTTTGTATTTATTGTCTGGGCTTAATTGTCATTGAAGTGGAACACCATCCTGAACTGCTATACTCTGTGTGCTGTGAAATGGTAGCATGCATTAATGCAGAGATTCAACAAACATGTTGTAAATGCAGAGTGGTTAACTGCCTGATGCGTGTTATCACACACGAGGCTTGAGATGCTCAAGGAAATAAAGGCTTTTATTTACTATTACAATGAAGCTACCATGTATAGTACACGATCCCAGACTGAGGGGTCCCAGACAGAGCAGTGACCTTTATACCTCTCCCAGGAGGCGGAGCCCGACTGGGATGTACCATAATAACTATAATACAGATGTAACAGCCCAACCCTAACCCCAACAGCAACAAGTAGAACAACCCATCCCTAACCCCAACAGCAACATATATACATACTCGTAGTACTGGCCAGACCCTGGCTCAGTACTGCCTAGTGGGAACCAACGATGGTTCCCCACACTGCCATATAGATTGGGATAAGGAGACAAGCTAATTTCAGGAATGTAGTGAGATTTTCGTGTGTTCAGCATTGTATTCTGCAACAAAGTATCCTTAAATTGACCAAGGGACATGTCATGTTGGATTTGATAAGCCAAATTAGTTATCAGCCCAACAGTGTCTGAACATTAATTTAATAGCAATCATAACATGCTTCAGTTCAGTGCCGTGTGGAAAGGGAGAAACACTAAATGGAAGTCCGGACATCAGTCTGGTGAGAATAGGGTCAAGGGAGAAGCAAGCGGGTCACATTGACAAGATGAACTTAAAGAAAGCGTGCAGGGTGAAAGTAGAGAACAATGTGGGTTAAGAGCATGAAAAATCTTAAGAAGTTTGATAGAGTGGTTAGGCAAAGAGAAGGAATTGGGAGAGACAGCTGTTGGATTGTATCAATGGATTGTGACAATTCAATGAACTTTGCATATTTGTTGGAAGTAAGGGAGAAGGAGACAAATGTTCCAACTTCCAAAGTTTTGTTGATTCAGGTACAGGTTCTTTTAAACTAGAAAATTGTACCTTCCTTAAATAGTGAAATAATACATGAGGGGAGAAACCAGGGAATAATAGACCAGTTAATGTAAAATCTGTTGTCAAGTAATTACTAGAGTCTATAATTGGGGATTGGAATAACCAAACACCTTAAAATTCCAGCTGATCACAGACAGGCATCATCAATTTATAAAGGTTAGGCCATGCTGATGAACCTGATTTGAAAATTTTGAAAATATGAAAAAATAGCGCACAGGGGACTCTGATATTTTTATTTGGACTTCCAGAAGGCACTTGATAAAATGGCCGATAGAGATGTTTAACTGAAGTTGAAGCTCATGGATTTGGGGGCACATTTACTAGATTAGGAGGCAGAGTAGGATTAATGGGCAGGTATAGGTTATGAATAGTGGCCTCCCACAGGCATTTGTGGCGTGGCCTTAATTATTCACGCTTTTTTTAATGACTCAGATGACACAATACAGAAGTCTCCAAGTTTACCAATGTCACAAAGATGAAGCATTGTAAGCATAAAATTACTAGAGAAACGAATAGATTAAGCAAATGAGCAAAACTTTTGCGAAATTTCTGTATAGACAAAGATGAGATCATCCACTTCGTAAATGCTCTAAATTATTTTGACTCTGGTATATGGAACAGCATTGCCAAGTTTGCAGATGATTCAAAACTTGGCAAAAACATGATGAGGATAGTTATAGATGTAGTTCAATGGGAAGACAGTATACCATAATTGACATAATTTTGAAAAGTGTAGATGAGCAGAAACAACTTGGTATCCATGTACTCAAATCCTTGAAAGGTAGCAGGGAAAGTTGTTAAAGTGGTTTTAAAAAAACACAGGGATTACTTGAGTTTGTGAATAGAGGCAGATAATATAAAAGCCAAGAGATAGTGCGAGTACCTTAAAAATCACATTAGATGCCAGCTGAAGTCCGGTGGACAATTCTGGGCCACATGTTAAAATTTCAAATTTAACACAATTTCATAATTTCAGTTGAGCATTGTCAATCAGGATCATCAAACAACATTTAAAATAAAGTTTTAAAGTTTACTTATTCGTCACAGGTAGACTTAGATTTACATTGCAATGAAGTTACTGTGAAAATCCCCTAGTGGATATGTTGAATTTAGTCAGAGTTTTAAGATGGTTATAACATACTATTTACACAGCAAAAATAGATAACTGTGACAAGTAGCGATTATCGGCCAGGACAGCTGGCATGTTTTCTTCTCACTTCTTCCTTTTTTGGGTGTGTTGCTGTTTCTTGAAGTCTTCTGAACAATCGGAGTGTTTGACTGAAGTTAGCATGGATCCACTCTTGAAAGCTCTTTTTCCTCCAAAAACTCACCCTTCATTTTATTTTTCAAGTGTGTACCCGGGTGTTGCATTGTAAATGTTCTTTCAATATAAAGTGTCCAAGACAGACACAACAGACCAAATGGCCTCATTCTGTTCTTGGAATCTATGATTCATTACCAAATTGCTTCTTACTGTTCTGGCTCATTGCCCTATTGCACTTGCCCTTTTTGACTACTCTCTTGCTTTCACTGTTGTTGATGGTTGTTTCCTGCCAGACTTCATTGACACTGGATGGAAAGTTCTATTGCAATCTTCATATTCCTTTAAACATGCAGAAAAGAACCCCAGATTTCACTGGCTCCTGATAATATCAAATGTGATGTGTCTCCAATCTACCATTAATTCTAAGATTAACTTTGTGTTACACATTCCAAAAGCACAACTGAAGGAAAGGCATTTTGTTTGTTGCATGCTGGTCTGTTATTGACACTCAGTCATGAATTATGGAGGAAATGTTTGAAATTCAGAGTCATGAATATATCGCTTTCACAATCTGTAAGTTGTCATATGATTAATATAGGTGGAAAGGGAACTAAAGAGTGACTGACTCAGCAGGAGTAGTTTCTACAGGCAATAACATAAAATTAGGCAATTGCTGCATTAGCAAAGCTTTAAACGGCCAGGTGCCTTTTTTCCTATTTGCATGTACTCACCTTAACGAAGAGGGGGGAAAAAAGGAAAGACTTCCTTTTATATAGTGCCTTTCATGACCACTGGATGCCTCAAAGAACTTTACAGTCAGGTTAACTAATTAGCATCAGTCACTGTTGTAATGTAGGAAACTTTGCAGCTGAGTTGCGCACATAAAAGCTCCCACAAATAACAATGTGATAATGACCAGATCATCTGTTTTTGTGACGTTGATTGAAAGATTGGCCACGGTTAACACCCCTGCTGTTCTTCAAAATAGTGCAATGGGATTGTCATACCCGAATACCATATCTCTCTTTTTACACTACACCACCATTCCTTGTGACTTCCTTAAACTTAGAACTAAAATGTATTGCCTTGGATTTACTGACATTGAATTCCATCTACTACTTGTTTATATATTTTACAATTATATCTGCATTCAGCTGCATGCAGCTTCCTTTGGGCACTGTTGCTGCACTGCATCATCTTGCTGCACTGCATCATCTTGCTGCACTGCATCATCTTGCTGCACTGCATCATCTTGCTGCACTGCAGCAACTTGCCAAGGTTCTGTCGGCAGCACATTCTGCCGACAGAACTCCCCCCCCCCCCCCCCCCCCCCCACCCCCCCTAAAAGACTAAAGTGTACCTGGCACATGTGAGCACCATCACCTGCAAATTCCTCTCCAAATTCCTCTCCAAGTAATATCCTGACTTGGAAATATTGCTGTACATTCCCTCTTGCTGGGTCAAAAGCTGCTCAATGGTTCAAGGAGGCAGGACACCACCATCTGCTCAAGGGCAAATAGTATACAGTATTGGTCTCCTTATTTAAGGTAAGTTTATACATACATACGTAAATAAATTGGAAGCCGTTCAGAAAAGGTTTACCAGACTAATACCTGGAATAGGTGGGTTGCCTTATAAGGAACGGTTAGACAAACAAACTGGCTTATATCTGCTGGAGTTTAGAAGAGTAAGAGATGATTTAAACATACAACATCTTGAGGGATCTTGACAGGGTGGATGTGGAGAGGGTGCTTTCTCTTGTGGGAGAATCTAGATCTAGGGGTCTCTGTTTAAAAATAACGGGTTGCCCATTTAAAATGGAGATGAGGCAAATTTCTTTCACTCAGGTTTATAAGTCTTTGGAACTTTCTTCTTGAAAAAGTTGTGGAAGCAGAGTCTTTGAAAATTTTTAAGGCCGAGGTGGATAGACTCATAGTAAGCAAAGAGGGTGATATGTTATTGAGGCGAGGTGGAATGCAAATTTGAAGTTGCTATCAGTTCAACCATGATCTTATTAAATGGTGGAGCAGGTTTGAGGAGTTGAATGGCTTCATATGTCGAGTACAAAGGAAGATGGTGGTAGTTGTTGGAGGCCAATTGTCTCAGCCCTGTGACATTGCTGCTGGAGTTGTCCAGAGTAGTGTCCGAGGCCCAATCATCTTCAGCTGCTTCGTCAATGACCTTCGTTGCATCATAAGGTTAGAAGTGGGGATGTTCGCTGATGATTCCATAACATTTAGTGCCATTCACAACTCCTTGGGAACTGAAGCGCGCTCTGTCCAAACAAAGCAAGACTTGGATAACATTTGGGTTTGGGCTGCCAAGTGGCTAGTAGCATTCATGCCACACAATGCCAGGCAATGACCATCTCCAACAAGAGAGTATCTAACCATCTCCCTTTAACATTACCACCATGAATGTCCCATTGTCAACATCCTGGTGTTTATCAGTGACCAGGAATTTAACTGGCCCGTAAAAACACTCACTGCAAGAGCAGATCAGAGGTGGGGAATTCTGCCCGGATTAACTAATCTCTTGAGTCCCCAAAGTCTGCCTACCATCCATAAGACATAAGTCAGGTGTGTGAGGGAATGCTCTCCACTTAGCTGGATGTGTAAGCTCCAACAACATGCAAGAAGCTCAATGCCACCCAGGACAAAGCAACCCTCTTGATTAACACCCCACCCATCACCTTAACCTTGCATTCCCTTTTACCCAGCCACCTCCCCCCCCCCCCCCCCCCCCCCCGCCCCCAATTCATAGTGACTGCAGTGTGCCATAGCAAGATACACTGCAGCAACCTGCCAAGCCACCTTCAACAGCACCTTCCTAATCCATGACCTCCACCATCTAGAATGACCAGGGCAGTAGATACATGGGAACACCACACCCTGCAAGTTCCCCTCCAAGCCACAGGCCATCCTGACTTTTAACTATATTGTCGTTGGGTCAAAATTCTTAAACTTATTTCTTAATAGCATGGGGAGTACACCTACACTAGATGGACTAAAAAGGCAAATTTCACTTTAAATAGCCAGTGCAACAAAGATGCATCTTAACACAAACACAAGCATTCACATCATTCCCTGCACAATTGTGGCACTATGTCACTACATAGTTCTACAATATGCTGTTCTTTATTTGGGGTAGGTCAGGAGTCTGATTTGTTAACAGCTTTCACCTTCATGTTTCACTGATATGATAAACATCAACAAGACACACTTTTGTGAACCCCCTCGCCTATGGGCCACAAAAGTCCTGATGGTGTACATTTCCAGACTTCCTTTGGAAGTGATGAACCAATAACTGTTCATGGTTTGGTCTCTTCCTGGAAAACACTCAACTTTGCGTCTTTGAGATATTCAAACAGCTTTCCATATTTTTGACCTTTATAGCCAGCTTGCATAGTGCCTCCAAGAACTTGTATCTCCTTTTCTGCTTAGCAGAAAAGCTGTCCTCTTCCTAAGTGATTTGCTGCTGCTTCTCTCAATTCTCTGTTCCTCTTTCTGTCTGCCTGCTTTCTCTATGTTCACATCTGTACACTAATTACCTTCACCCTCCAACTCCTGCTCTTATAGTCCTCCTTTATGTCTGTCAGCCACGTGGCTTCTCCTCTTAACTTCCTCCTTGTTGGTACTGCTTCCAGGTCAAGGGTCACCAGGTTACATGGCCCAATATTGTTATCCTAGAAAATTAAAATTGATCCCTTTACAATTGATGCAAATTGCTCAAAGCCCCTTTTCAAACATTCTTAAAAATTATTACAGATTCCACAGATGTTTCAAAGAATTAGAAATTTATCTTACTGTACTGCTTCAGATTCAAAGGTCACCACATAGGAATTAGGAGCGAGATTAGTAAATTCAGCCCTTCAAGCCCACTCTGCCATTCTATATGATCATGGCTGATCTTCATCTCATCCTAACTCCATTTCCCTGCCTGTTCCCCATAGTCCTTTATTCTGCTTTTGATCAAATAGTTATCTATTTTTTTCATGAATCCATTGATTCTGCATTCACTGCACTCTGGGGCAGAGAGTTCCATAGATTCACAATCCTCTGTGAGAAGTCGCTGCTTCTTATCTCTCTCTTGATCTCCCCCCTCTTAGTCTACAACTGTGACCTCTTGTCCTAGACTGTTCTAGGAGGTGTAACATTTGGTTAACATTTACTTTATCAATCCCGTTGAGAATTTTATATACCTCCGTCAAATCCCCCCTCCCATTCTTCTGTACTCCAGCGAGTACAAGCCCAACCACTAAACCACTCCTCATGACAGCCCCTTCAAACCTGGAATCAATCTCGTGAACCTCTTCTGAACCACCTCCAGTGCCACCATATCCTCCTTCACGAAGGTGACTAAAACTGAACACAGTACTGTCTCACCAATGCCTTATACAATTGTAACAACACTTCTCTACTTTTATACTCTAGACCCTTTGCAATAAATGCCAAGATTCCATTTGCCTTCCTTATAACATTCTGTACCTGCATACCCACTTACTGAGACTCATGCACAAGAGCACCCAGATTCCTCTGCACAGACACCTTTTGAACCCGTTTCCTGTTTAATTAGTAATTTGCCCTTTTATTTTTCCAGCCAAAATGGATAACCTTGCATTTATCCACGTTAAACTCCATCTGCCAGATTCTGGCCCATTTCTCTAGCCTCTCAATATCCATTTGTAAACTTTTTATCTCATCACAGCCTGCTTTCCCACCTATTTTCGTGTCATCAGCAAATTTCGCTATGTTACATTCTGTCTCTGCTTATAGCTCATGATATGGATTGTAAATAGTTGTAGTCTGAGAACTGAACCCTGCGGGACCCCACTAGTTACAGATCACCAACTGGACAAGGATCCATCTGCTTGCTTTCAGTCAGCCAATCCTCAATCCAAGCCACTACTCTACCAACCCCTTGGGATCTAACCTTCTGGATTAGTCTCTTGTGTGGCACCTTATTAAATTCCTTCTGGAAGTCCAGATGGATCATATCCACAGGATCCCTGTTATCTACCTTGCTGGTTACATCCTCAAAGAACTCTAGCAGGTTTGTCAAACAAGAGTTGCCCTTCACAAAACCATGCTGACACTGGGAATTGAGCTTTGATTTTCCAGATGCTCAGTCACCTCCTTCTTAACAATTGACTCCAGCAGCTTTCTCACCACAGAGATCAAACTGACTGGTGTATAGTTTACCACTTTTTGCCTCACTCTTTTCTTGAATAAAGGTGTCACATTAACATGTTTCCAGTCTACCGGTACCTTTCCAGAATCCAGGGAATTTTAGACTATCATAACTAATGCATCCACTATCCCTGCTGTCACTTCCTTTAACACCCTAGGGCAGTGGTTCCCAAAGGGTGCGGCAAGAGAGGATGGCAAGTGTGGCGGGAAGATTCAAGGACAATCAAAGAAACATTTAAACATGGATTAGATATTTTTCCAAAGTGATTGTTTTATACTTTCTGGATGTCTCATGATCATATTATAAAGTAGTCGTGTTCTATGTTATGAATCAAGCTCTGCTAGGAGTTTTTTTTTGTTTATGAATGTATTTCTTATCAATAAAAAATTCGGTGTGACGCGAGCAAATTTTTATCCCAAAAGTGCGGCCCAGTGAAAAAAGTTTGGGAACCACTGCCCTAGGGTGTAGGCCATCAGGTCCCAGGGACTTACCTACTTTTAAACCCTTCACTTTACTGAGTACCTTCTCCTTGGTTCTAGTAATTTCACCAAGTTCCACTGTATTAATTGCAGTTTTGGGCAGAATTATTATCTTCTACTGTGAAGACAGAGACAAAGTGTTGATTTAGTGCCTCTGCCATCTCTGAGTTTCCCCTTATTGCTCCACCATTTCCATCCTTTAAAGGGCCAACATCTACTTTCACTATTCCTCTTTATATACTATCCCCTATATATACAGTGCCCTAATTTAGATTCCAAAATGAAGACTTGTGGAAAGTAATTAACTCCATTTCAAACATACTAGTGAAATCTTAACTCTTAATATTTTGAATACTAGATTTTGATTGCCCAGTATATTGAAAGCTGAATTCCCTTTGCTTTGTATTTCATCTCAGTTGATTGCTGAGGTGCAAAGCAGAGGAAAAATGAATGGAAACCCATTTTTGGGAATTGCAGGATTCTTCAATTTACAGGACATCACTGATTTAAATGTGTAGCTTTTCACGTCTCCACAAGAGCAAACATTAATATCAGTAATGATATTCTTCCTCAGCTCTTAAAAGGTTGAAGGGTTTTCTGTCGTACAATCTTACTAAAGTCGCCCAGATAATGAAACAAATGGAGATTCAGCAAATAATTAGGAGGATTCCGAGACCAAACCAATATTTTATACAAGTTGGCTCTGTTTCTCTCTCTCTCTCTGCCAGGTCCGATGGATGTTTCCTGCATTTTTTGTTTATATTTCAGATTTCCAGCATCTTCAATGGTTTTCTTTATTTGAAGTACTTTTTAAGCTTAGCCATTGTTAATGGTTTGGGAGGGCAGGGGAGCTGTTTTATGGCTATGATGATAATCAGGTGATCTGTTTCGATGATGTCTATTGAGGCATAAATATTGGCCCAGGACATGGCCATAACTCCTCCTGTAGACTAGATACAGAGGAACAAAGAAATGGAGGCTTGACTCAGTCCAATGGCACTTTGTACCTCTCGCCAGGTGGTTCAGCAATGGGATTGGAGTTAAGTCTGCTCTTTATCATGGTGAATGCTTAGCTTTGAGGTTGGTGATGAGGATTGAACGTAACTTAATTTTAATTTATTTTCATGGGACATGGATGTCGCTGGCAAGGCCATCATTTGTTGCCCGTCCTTAATTGCCCTTGAACTGATTGGCTTATAGGCCATTTCAGAGCCACACAATTGTGGATCGGAATCACATCTTGGTATGGATGGCAGATTCTTTTCCCCTAAAGGTCATTGGTGAACCAGATGGGATTTTAATCATAGAATCCTACAGTGCAGGAGGAGGCCATTCGGCCCATCGAGTCTGCACCGACCACAATCTCACATAGGCCCTATCCCCATAACCACATACATTTACCCTAGCTAGTCTCCCTTACACTAAGGGGCAATTTAGCATGGCCAATCCACCTAACCCGCACATCTTTGGACTGAGGGAGGAAACCGGAGCATTGGAGTAAACCCATGCAGACATGGGGAGAATGTGAAAACTCCACACAGACAGTGATCCAAGCCGGGAATGGAACCTGGATCCCTGGCGCTGAGAGGCAGCAGTGTTAACCACTGTGTCACCGTGCCGAGACAATTGATAGTTTCAGGACGCCTTTATTGAGACTGGCTTTCAATTCAAGATTTTATTAATTAAACCTAAAATTCCACCAACTGCCAGATTTGAACCTGTGTCCCAGAACATTAACCTGGGCCTCTTGATTACTGGTCCAATGACATTAATTTTGCAACACCACCTCTCCATAAGTAACATTTTGGAAATAATCAAGTTCATTTCTAGAGGAATAGAATCGAAAAGAAGGAAATTTTTTGTCAAACTTTCCAGAAACCTTGATTAGACCACACCATGAGAAATGTAGACAGTTCCAGCCTCCACATTCCAAAAAGGGCAGAGAAGTTCTGGTGAAAGTGCAAAAAAGATCCACTAGAATGCAAGTGAAACTAAGAGTCTAAAACAATTCAGAAAGATTGGCTAGGTTGGAGTTACTTTTTTCTGGAAAAAAAAGTTGGATATGGGGTGACCTAAGAGATGTAATTAAAATAATCTAAGGGTCTGATAGGGTAGACATATAGAAGATAATTCCACTTGTGGAGGAGACCAGAAATAGGAGCCATAAATTTAAGATAGTCACTGATGAATCTGACAGGGATCTAGAAGAATCTTATTTGCGCAGAGAGATAAGGAAGTGGAACTTGTTACCCCAGAGAATGGTTGAGATGAATAGTATAGATGTTTTAAAGGGGTGTCTCAATAAACACGAAGGGGAAAAGAATGGAAGGAAATGCTGACAGGATGAAGTAGGGTGTGAGGTGGCTCATGTGGAGCATAAACACCAGTATTGACCACTTAGCCAAATGTCCTGTTTCTGTGGTGTTATTTTTAAAAAATAATTTTATGCAGCAGACAGATGAGGGGAATTATGTATTTGTTGTGATGGCACAAAACCATGAAGAAGGAGTGTTATATACTTATGGAAAGATGCGAAATGGTGTGGGTGACAAAAGACTTTGGGGGGGGGGGGGATTCAACTTTATTGTTTCTCAAAAGTATGAGTGCAAGTGGATGAAGTTTTTAAAGAGCTGAGTAGAATTTTGGGTTTATAATTAAACTTTTGTGTACACCAGGAAAGTACTATGATTTGACAGTAATCCTGTAATTTAGCAGCAATGCAGTGAGGCTGGTGGAGTTTTGATGCATTTGGATCCTTTGCTATTGCATCACAGTGGGAAAGCAACCTGAGGTTGGAAGAACTGGTAATTAAATGTGAAGTTTGGCATACTTAGATTTGTCAGCAGTTAGACTCATTCCCTGCCCTTCTCCTAACATCAGGATGGAGACAAATCTCGTCCAACCACATCAGTTTGCAACTTTTTAAATGACTTCTGCAAATGCCAAAGCTGGTGTTCTTCAATTGTCGTTCAGACAGGTTTGTGTAATCTGTCTCACCTCTAAGCATTAGAACCATAGAACCATAGAAAATTACAGCTCAAAAACAGGCCTTTTGGCCCTTCTTGTCTGTGTCGAACCATTTTATGCCTAGTCCCACTGACCTGCACTTGGACCATATCCCTCCACACCCCTCTCATCCATGAACCCGTCCAAGTTTTTCTTAAATGTTAAAAGTGACCCCGCATTTACCACTTTATCCGGCAGCTCATTCCACACTCCCACCACTCTCTGCGTGAAGAGGCCCCCCCTAATATTCCCTTTAAACTTTTCTCCTTTCACCCTTAACCCATGCCCTCTGGTTTTTTTCTCCCCCAGCCTCAGCGGAAAAAGCCTGCTTGCATTCACTCTATCTATACCCATCAAAATCTTATACACCTCTATCAAATCTCCCCTCAATCTTCTACGCTCCAGGGAATAAAGTCCCAACCTATTCAATCTCTCTCTGTAACTCAGCTTCTCAAGTCCCGGCAACATTCTTGTGAACCTTCTCTGCACTCTTTCAATCTTATTTACATCCTTCCTGTAACTAGGTGACCAAAACTGTACACAATACTCCAAATTCGGCCTCACCAATGCCTTATATAACCTTACCATAACACTCCAACTTTTATACTCGATACTCCGATTTATAAAGGCCAATGTACCAAAGGCACTCTTTACGACCCTATCCACCTGTGACGTCACTTTTAGGGAATTCTGTACCTGTATTCCCAGATCCCTCTGTTCAACTGCACTCTTCAGAGTCCTACCATTTACCCTGTACGTTCTTCTTTGGTTTGTCCTTCCAAAGTGCAATATCTCACACTTGTCTGCGTTAAATTCCATTTGCCATTTTTCAGCCCATTTTTCTAGTTGGTCCAAATCCCTCTGCAAGCTTTGAAAACCTTCCTCACTGTCCACTACACCTCCAATCTTTGTATCATCAGCAAACTTGCTGATCCAATTTACCACATTATCATCCAGATCATTGATATAGATGACAAACAACAATGGACCCAACACCGATCCCTGCGGCACACCACTAGTCACAGGCCTCCACTCAGAGAAGCAATCCTCCACAACCACTCTCTGGCTTCTTCCATTGAGCCAGTGTCTTATCCAATTTACTACCTCCCCATGTATACCCAGCGACCGAACCTTCCTAACTAACCTCCCATGAGGGACCTTGTCAAAGGCCTTGCTGAAATCCAGGTAGACAACATCCACCGCCTTCCCTTCATCCACTTTCCTGCTAATTAGCAATGCATTGATTAATAAAGCATTAAAATTCTATTTTAAAAACTTTTACGAGAAGAGACACTACTGGGCCGGAATTCTCCCGTCTCATCCGCCACAGGAATTGTAGCAGGTGGACTATGCAAAGATCCATTGGGCGGGATTCTCCAGTTTTGAGGCGAGTGTGGCTGGAGAATCCCGCTCCCTATGTCTCACTCCTTCCCATGTGACTGTGTCAATAGCTGTTAATTAGAATGTTTACACTTGCTGTCAGCTGGGGCTACATATCAAAAGAAGGAAGGGGATTAATGGGATGTGGTTTAACTTGTTTTAATTCTGTGACAGAACAATGAAAAGTTTCCAGTTCTAACTTGAATGTTTAATGGACAGCATCTCTTCTACCTGCAAACACGTTGACTGTGCCAACCGTATTATCACAACACTGTGTACGTTTGCTATCATGTTGAATGGAAAAGCTGCCTAATAGTGACCAAAATGGTTTATTGGTGGAGTTAACAACTTGATATACGTGTGGTTTTCAAATGATTAGATAAGTCAAATGTAGGAGTGCACCAGCCTTTTGTTTGTCAATGATAAAAGGTTTAAAAATATACTATTTGAGTAAAATTGTTGTTGATACAATTCTTTTATGTGGCAGTTGCTTGAACTGATGCATGCAAAGCTCTGACCAAGGGTCATCCAGACTCAAAACATTGGCCCTATTCTCTCTCCACAGATGCTGTCAGACCTGCTCAAATTTTCCTGCATTTTCTCTTATTGCATGAAAAGTTATTGGCTAACTTCAATTGACGTTCACAGTTCATGTAAATGAACAAAAGAGATTAAGAACTTTTTTTTCAGTGAACCGAGACTGTCTTTCCTTTTGAAATGAAAGCCTCCCATTATCACCCCGTTTTGTTATTGGATAGAAAAGGCCCCTATTCGCTATTTTGTGTAGCCCCTGCTGATAGCAAGTGTAAACATTCTAATTAATTAACAGCTATTGACAGTCACATGGGAGAGAGTGAGGCATAGGTGTCTCTTCTCTTAAAGGTTTTTAAAATAGAATTTTAATGTTTTATTAATCAATGCATTGCTAATTAGCATACTTAGAGGTGAGACAGATTACACAAACCTGTCTGAACGACAATTGAAGAACACCAGTTTTGGTGTTTTCAGAAGTCACTTAGAAAGTTGCAAACTGATGCTATTGGACACGAGATTTGTCTCCATCCTGCTTTTAGACTCAAAAACAGAAAATGCTGGAAAATCTCAGCAGGTCTGACAGAATCTGTGGAGAGAGAATAAAGCCAACGTTTTGAGTCTGGATGACTCTTCATCAGAACCCCATTCTCTCTCCACAGATGCTGCCAGACCTGTTGAGATTTTCCAGCGTTTTCTGTTTTTGTTTCAGATTCCAATATTCACAGTATTTTGCTTTTACCAGTTAGACTCTGGGGTGGCACAGTGGTGGCGCTGCTGCCTCACAGCACCAGGGGCCCAAGTTCGATTCCTGGCTTGGGTCACTGTCTGTGCGGAGTCTGCGCATTCTCCGCGTGTCTGCGTGGGTTTTCTCTGGGTGCTCCGGTTTCCTCCCACAGTCCGAAAAATGTGCTGGTTAGGTGCACACACTGGCTATGCTAAATTGTCCCTCAGTGTACCCGAACGGGCGCCGGAGTGTGGTGACTAGGGAACTTTCACAGTAACTTCATTGCAGTGTTAATGTAAGCCTATTTGTAACACTAACTCATTCCCTGCCCTTGCCCTAACTGCTGACCAATATGTATGCCAAACTTCACATTTAATTACCTGTTCTACCAACCTTCAGTTGTTTTCCCACTGTGATGCAATAGCTAAGAACCCAAATGCTTCAAAACTCCACCAGCCTCACTGCATTGCTGCTAAATTACAGGATTACTGTCAAATCATAGTACTTTCCTGGTGCACAACAAAACTATAATGCTCTTGAATACAAGGGACCTAAAATTTATTTTTATGGGACAAAACTAATGTAATTCCAATATGTGGTGGAGCTGGGAAGGAAACCATTTTGTTGCCTGAAATTGGTGAATAAAGGATTATTTTATAACATGGCCAAAGAAACATTTTTCTAATTGTTCCAGATAAAGCAATTATTTCAGACAAAGACTGTCCATGTAGTGGTGTTTGCTAATAAATGTCGAACCTGTTCACAGAATCTCAAAAATGTTACAGCACAGAAGCAGGCCATTTGGCCCATTGTTGTTGGCACTGACTTTCCAAATGAGCAGTTTGCCTAGTTCCATTGTCCTGCCTCCCCCTGTAATCCTGCACATTCTTCCTTTTCAGATAAGTCTAATTTCCTTTAGACACTCCAATTGAATCTGCCTCCACCACATTCCCAGACATGCAGTCCAGAGCCTAACAACTTGTTCTGTAATAGAGCTTTTCTTCGTGTCACTTTTTTGCTTCTTTTAACAATTACTTTAAATCTATGGCCAGTTGTTCTTGATCCTTTCACGAGTGGGAATTGTTTCTCCCTATCTACACTGTCCAGACTCCTCCTGGTTTTGAATACCTCTATCAAACCTCCCCTCAGCCTTTTTTCTCCAAGGACAACTGTTCCAATTTCTCCAATCTATCTATGTACCTGAAGTTCCTCATCCTTGGAACCAGTCTTGTAAATGTTTTCTGCATCCCTCCACACCCTTCCTAAATTGCGATGTGCAAAATACGAGCTGAGGCCGAACTAGTGTCTTATACAAGTTTGACAAATCCTCCTTGCTCCTGTACCCAATGTCCCTATTAATAAAATCTAGGATACTGTATGCTTTACTAACTGCGCTCTCAACATTCCTGCCACCTTCAATGGCTTATGCACATATACACCCAGGTCACCCTGCCTTTGTCACCCTTTTATATTGTGTCTCGTTGTTCTTCCTATCAAAATGAATAACTTCATTTCTTCATATTGAACTCCATCTTCTACCTGTTATCTTTTCCACCAACTTGTTTATATCCTTTTGAAGTTCTACATTATCCTCTTCAAAATTTATAATGTATCCAAGATTTGTAAAACCCGCACATTTTGAAATTGTACCCTATACACACCAAGGTCTGGGTCATTAGTATACATCGGGAAGAGCAAGGGTCCCAACACTGACCCCTGGAGAACCCCATTACAAATCTTCCTCTGGGCTGAAAAATATCCACTTACTACTACTACTACTCCGTCTCCTATCACTTAACCAATTCTGTATCCATGTTGCCACAGTTCCTTTTATTCCATTTGTTGTAACTTTTTTCACAAGTCTTTTGTGTGGCACTGTATCAAGTGCCTCTTGAAAGTCTATCAACTGCATTACCCAATCAACCCTCTCTGTTACCTCTTCAAAAATCCTAACAAGTTAGTTAAAAATGACTTTGCCTTAAGAAATCCATGTTGACTTTCCTTAATATAATGATATTTATCCATGTGACTATTAATTTTGTCCCAAATTATTGTTTCAAGACGTTTCCCTACCACCATAGCTAAGCTATCTGGCGTGCAGACGCTGGGCTTATCTTTACATGCTTTTTTGAATAAGGGTGTAACACTTGCAATGCTCCAGTCCTCTAAAGTCTAAGAAAAACTGAAAAATTATGACTAGTGCCTCTGCAATTTCCACTTTCACTTACCTTTCAGAATTTTGAATTTGATTTGATTTATTATTGTCACATGTATTAGTATACAGGGAAAAATATTGTTTCTTGCGCGTGATACACACAAAGCATACCATACATAGAGAAAGAAAGGGGAGGGTTCAGAATGTAGTATTACAGTCAAAGCTAGGGTGTAGAGAAAGATCAACCTCGTGTGACATAGGTCCATTTAAAAGTCTAATTGCAACAGGGAAGAAGTTGTTCTTGAGCCAGTTGATGTATGATCTCAGACTTCTGTATCTTTCTCTCTGGAAGAGAGAATGTCTGGCATATGTGGGGTCCTTATTAATGCTGACTGCTTTGCTGAGGCAGTGGAAAGTGTAGTCAAAGTCAATGGATGGGAAGCTGGTTTACGTGATGGATTGGGCTACCTCACTGTACCGCAAGCCCGCGGAAAACATCACGATGCTCCACTTCTCCAGCTTCCACCCTAAACACGTTAAAGAAGCCATCCCCTACAGACAAGCCCTCCATATACACAGGATCTGCTCGGATGAGGAGGATCGCAACAGACACCTCCAGACGCTGAAAGATGCCCTCATAGGAACAGGATATAGCGCTCGACTCCTTGATCAACAGTTCCAACGCGCCACAGCGAAAAACCGCACCGACCTCCTCAGAAGACAAACACGGGACACAGTGGACAGAGTACCCTTCATCGTCCAGTACTTTCCCGGAGCGGAGAAACTACGGCATCTCCTCCGGAGCCTTCAACATGTCATTGATGAAGACGAACATCTCGCCAAGGCCATCCCCACACCCCTACTTCTTGCCTTCAAACAACCGCACAACCTCAAACAGACCATTGTCCGCAGCAAACTACCCAGCCTTCAGGAGAACAGTGACCGTGACACCACACAACCCTGCCACAGCAACCTCTGCACGACGTGCCGGATCATCGACACGGATGCCATCATCTCACGTGAGAACACCATCCACCAGGTACAGGGTACATACTCTTGCAACTCGGCCAACGTTGTCTACCTGATACGCTGCAGGAAAAGATGTCCCGAAACATGGTACATTGGGGAAACTATGCAGACGCTGCGACAATGGATGAATGAACACCGCTCGACAATCACCAGGCAAGACTGTTCTCTTCCTGTTGGGGAGCACTTCAGCGGTCACGGGCATTCGGCCTC
Source organism: Mustelus asterias (assembly GCF_964213995.1). NCBI lineage: Eukaryota > Metazoa > Chordata > Chondrichthyes > Carcharhiniformes > Triakidae > Mustelus > Mustelus asterias. Next base: position 112,640,042 of record NC_135801.1, on the reverse strand, counting down.
TGATATTCGGGTAAGCGTTCTCCAAGGCGGCCTTCACGACACACAACGGCGCAGAGTCGCTGAGCAGAAACTGATAGCCAAGTTCCGCACACACGAGGACGGCCTCAACCAGGATATTGGGTTCATGTCACACTATTTGTAACCCCCACAGCTTGCCTGGACCTGCAGAGTTTCACTGGCTGTCTTGTCTGGAGACAATACACATCTTTTTAGCCTGTCTTGATGCTCTCTCCACTCACGTTGTTTGTTTCTTAAAGACTTGATTAGCTGTAAGTATTCGCATTCCAACCATTATTCATGTAAATTGAGTCTGTGTCTTTATATGCCCTGTTTGTGAACAGAATTCCCACTCACCTGAAGAAGGGGCTTGGAGCTCCGAAAGCTTGTGTGGCTTTTGCTACCAAATAAACCTGTTGGACTTTAACCTGGTGTTGTTAAACTTCTTACTGTGTTTACCCCAGTCCAACGCCGTCATCTCCACATCAGCACTTAATTAACAGCAATTTTATTCATTCATTGGTCTGTCAATCTACTGATGACATGTCTTTCGATCAATAATTCTCTGACACCTTCAAATATAACTGTTATTTGTCAGCCTGTTTTATGGATGTTCTCTCCCAAAAAATGGCTTCTTATGATTCAGCATTTTCTCTAACCAATTTAAACCGGTTCTATTGAAGGAATCTTTATCTATTGGACTTATTTTCCCCAGCTTAGATATACATTGGTAATTGACTTGGCATTATTTGTGCCTGACCTGTGCTGATATCTTTCATGAATACATCTTTCATTTTAATGGCATGTTAAAAACATTTCTTAGAGACATTAAGATGTTACTTACATATTTTGTATTATTCTCGAACCACATATTAAAACATTAGCTGCTAATTATCCTCATGTTGGGTATTTAGAATTAATCAGAATTCTCAACTGCAGCAATATATCAAGGATTGCAATACAAACTAACTTGCAACCATTCTGTTTGAATAAACATTCCGCAAACACCTTTAGATGAAAATCCAAAGGATAGGCACGCCTTGGAATATTGGATCTCATATTGCTGATGCTATTGTCCATGTTTTTTGTAATTACATAATGGCATAAAGCATACAATGGGGTGGATTACACTAGCTTGAAGTGATGGTTTATATTCAGGCAAGATCGCAAAGCAAGAGTTGGCAACATGACCAGAATAGAGAAAGATCAAATGCTTCCCACAGATCTTTTGCTGCTGTCATCTGACTGAGAGAACAGGATATGTTATGTCACTACTGCAAACTTAGCGTCTTTTACATTTTAGCTTCATTTGAAGCAATTTTTAAAAGAGGCATCTCGGCCTTTTGGCTAAGATGCAAATGAGATCAAGCCTTGGAGGAGGAGCTATGCCTGCTCCAATCAGCTTCGATCCTGTAGATCAAGCCCAACACAGGAGGTGTGAGCCCTGTCTTGTCAGCTTGGATCGGGAATGTCTCAACTTATTGAGACTCTGAATTGGACTTGATTTGATTGAATTGGAATAAAAACAAAAAAAAACTTAGCGCCTTTTGGCTAAGATCAAGTGTAGTATCGACATCCTGCACTTGTTTGAAGTCATGAGGTTACACTAAGGCTTCATTTGAAACAATTTTTAAAAGCGGCATCTTGGCCTTTTGGCTAAGATGCAAATGAGATCAAGCCTTGGAGAAGGTGCAATGCCTGCTCCAATCAGCTTGGATCATGTAGATCAAGCCCAAGACCGGAAGTGAGAGGCCTGTCTTGTCAGCTTGGATCTGGAATGTCTCACTTGCTGAGACTTTGATTGCATTGAATTGGATATAAACATAAAAAAACTTTGATGCTAAAACATATTGGAATGGATTTGTTCCATGACACTACTATGCCACAAGGATAATTTATGTTTCTGATCACATCCCTCGGTAAACTGGAAGTTTTCATATAATAGGGATATCATCCAAGCACACTTGTGGTATTTTATTTCAAAGAACCTAACGTATGTATCTATGAAAGAATAATGCTCTTAAACCTGGCATGTGCTAAGTTATTACCTTGAGAGCCAGAGGTACTTGGCTGTGTTGTGGTGTCATAAGTCTCTTGGGACAGAGCCTCTGAGTCTAAAGAGGAGGCTTCAGCAGACTGTGTTGTCCCTTCACAATTAGAGCAGTCTGATCCTGCAACTCGCAACTGACATGAATAAGGGGGATAGTTTGGAAAACCATATCAGTGGTCATAAGGAAAGAGAATGGCATCATGAAAGCAGGGTCCATCAACACCATTTGTTCTAATTTAATCCATTTATTCCTTGTTCTAAAGGTCCTCTGATCAGTAGAGGGTAGCAGTGGAAGGGTGCATTTCTGAATGGAGGGCTGTGACGAGTGGCGTTCCTCAGGGATTAGTGCTGGGACCTTTGTTGTTTGTAATATATATAAATGATTTGGAGGAAAATGTAACTGGTTTGATTAGTAAGTTTGTGGACGACACAAAGGTTGGTGGAATTGCGGACAGCGATGAGGACCATCAGAGGATATAGCAGCATATAGATTAGTTGGAGACTTGGGCGGAGAGATGGCAGATGGAGTTTAATCTGGACAAATGTGAGGTAATGCTTTTTGGAAATACTAATACAAATGGGAAATATACAGTAAATGGCAGAACCCTTAAGAGTATTGATAGGCAAAGGGATCTGGGTGTACAGGTCACAAAGTGGCAATGCAGGTGGAGAAGGTAGTCAAGAAGGCATACGGCATGCTTGCCTTCATTGGTCAGGCATTGAGTTCAAAAATTGGCAAGTCATGTTGTAGCTTTATAGAACCTTAATTAGGCTGCACTTGGAACATAATATTCAATTCTGGTCACCACACTACCAGAAGGATGTGGAGGCTTTGGAGAGGGTATAGAAAAGATTTACCAGGATGTTGCCTGGTATGGAGGGCATTAGCTATGAGGAGAGGTTGGAGAAACTTGGTTTGTTCTCACCGGAACAACAGAGGTTGAGGGACGACCGGATAGAAGTCTACAAGATTAGGAGGGACATGGACAGAGTGGATAGTCAGAAGTTTTTTCCCAGGGTGGAAGAGTCAATTACTCAGTGGCATACGTTTAAGGTGCGAGGGGCAAGGTTTAAAGAAGATGTACGAGGCAAGTTTTTTACACAGAGAGTGGTGGATGTCTGGAACTTGCTGCTGGGGCAGGTTGCGGAAGCAGATACGATCGTGACATTTAAGGGGCATCTTAACAAATACGTGAATCGGATGGGAATAGAGGGATATGGTCCCCGGTAGGGGGTTTTGGTTCAGTCGGGCAGCATGGTTGGTGCAGACCTGGAGGGACAAAGGGCCTGTTCCTGTGCTATAATTTTCTTTGTTCTTTGTTCTTTATAGTGGCATTAAATAGATCCTGCAGATTGAGGGGTGGTTCCTAAATTCTCATTTGAAATTTAAAAATATGTGGTGGCTAATCAGGAGATCACTCACCTTGTAATTGAAACCAACAGCTCCTCTGTATTTCTGAAGCTGGACAGACAAATACAAGGGCTGCTTCTAATTCCCTCTACCTGGTGTAATTGGGATGGTGGTGGCTCAGAAATGGTGTCAGGTCACTTACTGACACATTTAGATTGCTGTTCTGATCGCTGTCGCCTTGCATATTAGAGTCCTAAGACAAGATTGGAATCAAGGTCCTATGTTTGAGCTAAAAATTCAGAAAGGAGAAATTTACAAAATAGCCTAGGATATGTTTAAAAATATATATTTTTAAAAATAATGTTTTTGGTTGTGCCAGGAGAAGCAGAAGTTCTTGGTTACTCTGCCTCTAGAATCATCCCTCACCCAAGCTCTGACTGTTGGCGGGATCATTGTGATCAATTTTCCACCTTTCCAGAATCTGGAGAACTTTCATTCTAAAGAAGATAATCAACCCTTCATTTCATTATATTATGGGAAGATTATAGCAATTCTGAATGTAGTTTCTGTTTCTGAAAATTATCAGTCCATTATAGTGTGCAAAAACAATTGAAACATGAAGTTAAATTTGTTTAAAAGAGCAGCTTTTTATTGGATGCAAAGAAGTTTACATTATTTGTTCTGTGCCGCATGTATATTACTCAGTAGAGTAGCTGCCTATCTATGAAGGAAGTGGGTAGTTCCACAATTTCCTGCCCAATGCCGTTGTATTTTAAACTGCCAATAAAATGTGACCTGTGGCTCACGCTGCAAAGCAAATATACGGTAAATGTAACCTTAATGTGAACTATTCATTCGATTATTTCAACTAATTATTGCTATAACTAATTTTATATTTTGTGGGTTTTTTTCCATGTAGTATCGCAACATGGATAATATCCCACTCGCGAAACTGGGGGGTATTGTACACTAATTGTCAAATGGACTAGTTAATGCTCGCTATTACAAAATCGGAACCAAATTTTCTTTAAAATTATTATCGAGGATGAGAGCGGTGCTCCAGTCAACAAAAAAAAAATCTGAATTCCGATTAATCTCAGGAAAACCTGCATGCCTGGGACATAAATTTAAATACAACTTGTTTAACTTGCATATTATATTTACTGTTGCTGAAAAGGCATTGTTCACATTATGGAAAGGTTAATTTTTGCGGTTGCATGAGAAACATGGGGTGAATTTCTCTTGTGTGTTTACATATATGTGTATTTGTAGCATTCTTCACTCCAAATGGTTGTTAATCTTTCAGAGCAGTGTGGATGCTCAGTCATTTGAAGTAAAGAGATTTTTGGACTTTAAGAGAACAGGATATGTTACATCACTACATCAAATTTAGAAGCTGAAACATATCCGAATGGATTTGTTCCATCACACCATTTCAGGATTGGGTGGGAAAGTGGGGTTGACCTTGACAATCAGCCAAGGTCTTATTGAACGGCAGAGCAGGCAGAGGGGCCATATGGCCTATTCATTCTCCTCTTCCTTTTGTTCTTCTTTAGTCTCTGATTTTCCAAGCAATATGTGGCCTCATAGAAAAGCAAAATGCTGTGTATGCTGAAAATCTGAGATAAAAGCAGAAAATGCTGGAATAACTCTGGAACATAGGACTAAGGAGCAGGAATAAACCGTTTGGCCCTTCAAGCCTGTTCTGCAATTCAATAAGCTCATAGCTTATTTGGTTGTGGTCTGAACCCACCCAAACCCTTGACTCCCTTGTCTATCAAAAACTTGCATTATGAGATGAGTAGTATCTTGCCTTTTCAGCTGGTGAATTCCTAAGGGGGACTTTTGAAGTGACAAGGACCATTTACTACTTATAAATGTTTTAATAAATAAACAGGAAGCGGCATATTAAATTCTGTTGATCTGAAAATATGGGCAATAGTAAAGCACGAAAGGCTTTTATATTTTAGAAGAGATGTTTGAGTGCAATTAAATCTGAGTTGAAAGGGAAAAAGATATTCAAGAGAAAGTGTTTAGCTGGTTGTGTGAGGGAGATGTCTTGAGTTCAGATCTGTGCTGAGTGAAGGTGTAACAGTCGTGAATTTGAAGCAGCCATCCAGTCAAGCCAGAAAAGTCTTCATTTTCAGGGAGCAGCCTGTTTCTGAACCTTTATTTTGGGTTTCCACATCAGATTGAAGGTATTTGAGAAGTCATGTGGTGTACCTTTATTAAAGTGACAGCAATTATTTGGCTTGAGTAATATTACTGAATTGTTATAGTTAAAAAATCTATAAAGGAGTTGTTGCCAAGAATACTGTTCTGACCAATTATTTTTTGGACAGGTGGTTGCAGGGGGGCGGTGGGGGGGGGGGGGTGTTCTGTTAGACTATTTTAACTTTAATTTTATGTGCTTAAGTTTTTGTCTTAATCTTCTAAGTTTTAAAAATATTTAAGGTGTTACTGGGGTTCGATCCTTCTGGGGTCAGTAGCCTTTCCTCCTCATTTTCAGAATAATTAAACATGCTTTCCCTTTCATAAACCCATGCTGATCCTCCCTGATCAAATTAGGATTTTCTAAATATCCTGCTATAACCTCCTCAGTAATGACTTCTAGTAATTTACCAATGACAGATGTTAGGCTAGCTGACCTGTAATTTACTGCTTCCTGTCACCATCTGCAGCATTTCTGTTTTCCTCTTCCCAGATGCTGCCTGACCTGCTGAGTAATTCAGTATGTGGCCGTCTTTTATCTTCTAAAATGCACCATTTCACACTTGCCTATATTGAAATTCATTCAACACCCATGTTGCAAGTCATTCATGCCCTAATGAGAAAGGAAGGAAAATATTAATACATATCTCGGTCAACTGGGCTAATCTATAAAATTATTATAATAGACAATGCCGTACCCTGATTATAGTAAGAAGTCTCACAACACCAGGTTAAAGTCCAACAGGTTTATTTGGTATCACGAGCTTTCGGAGCGCTGCTCCTTCATCAGGTCAATGGAGAGTTGGGTTCACAAACACTTCTTACTGTGCCCACCCCAGTCCAACGCTGGCATCTCCACATCATGGTTACCCTGACTAGGCTCATACCAGAGGAATTTCTAACCTTGAGGCAAGCTATCAGAGGCGCTATATTTTTAAACAATAAAAGGTGCTAATGCCGTTTCCTGGAACAGCATAAAGCTTCCTTGCATTTCTAAAGAAGAATTCTGATCCCCAGAGACGCTGGGGCGAAATTTGCTGTCCTGCCCGCCATGGAAATCGGAGCGGGCAAGGGGGGCAGACCATGACAGACCGTTGACCTCTGGCGGGATTTTCCGGTTTCGGGGTGAGCACAGCCAGAAAATCCTGCCCGCTGTCGCCAAGGACAAAAGGAATCCTGACTTCTATTTCGCACCTTAAGATTTCAGGCCTGAGAAAATATGTCCTTTGTCCAACACCCCAGGAGAAGCGGTGGGAGTTATGTCACATGACCTCCCTCAAGTTGTTAGAACATGTAATATTGCCATGTGGACCTGAGTCCAAGTCAGTCACTGACCTCTGAAAAGAACAGTAATTCCCGGTGCACAGCTTGTTGCCGTCTACCATCTTGCCATCGAACAGGTAGCAGCAGAAAGAACTCAGTTGCTTGGCCCTCAACTGCACAGTGAACTGCTGGAACTTTGGAACTGATGCCTTCAAGAGTACTTCAACTCTATATGCCTTTTCTCCTCATGGAAAGACTTCTGGAAAGATAGGTCACGCTGCGATAGTTAACCAACCCACTGTTTGAAGAAACACTCCATTAGACTTTTGATTCTGAATTATGTATTCTCATGTAACATACCTTGTATTTTTATTGCAATCTGACCCTGTATCCTTTTCTTTCCCTTGTATGTGCATGTGTTAGACACTTTTGTTTTATCTTATTTTCAGTTTGCTGTGCTTGTTAATCATACAGGATTAGAGCACTCCAAATTTAAGGATTGGAGAAAATACACCACCATTTCTGAAAGCGGGATATCAAAAAGCCCTTTTTGTTTACGGACAGATAATGAGAGGAGAAATCAAGGTTGTTTAAATTAATTCCCCTCCTGCCCGCAACATTGATTATATTTTGTCACGTTCTTCCTTTGTGTGAACTGTACGCCCCAGGTTGGTGCCATCCATAAATCTAGAAAACATGCTTCTGATTCCTGAGTACAAATGGTTAATGTAAATTACGAACAACAATGATTAAGCATTGATTCCTGTGGAATATCACTTCCCACCTTTTTCCGTTTTGAGTCACTATTTTCCCCCTCGGTAGTCAGATTATTGTCCATTCTGGTACCTGTTCATTGACTCTAAATGCACTAGCCTTAGTCATGGGTCTATGTACATGTTACTTTATTACATTACCCAAAAAAAGTTAGAAGAATTAAAACCACTTCCAGGTATCTATACCACTGACCCACCCTGACCCTCCTTCGAACTCCCACCATGGGACTTCCCACTATCACCTCCCTGACTACCTCTCATGGGTAGACACGTTATGTGAGTGGGCAACAAGATAGCAGATAGCGCATGAGATTATTCAATTATGGTTATAAGAATAGAAAAGCAGAATATTTTTAAAAAGGTGTGAAATTCGTGAATGATGTTCGGAAACAAGGAAATCAAAATTAGCATACAGGTACAGCAAACAATTAGAATGTACAACATAAGAGTTAGGAACAGGAGTGCAGCATTTGGCTCCCTCACCTGCTCTGTCATTTAATAAAATCATGCCAGATCTGATTGACCACCCAATCTGATTTCCTCAGGTTACCCTTATCCCAAAAGTCAGTTTAGTGAATCTTCTCTGAATTGCTTCTCTGACCGATAAGACCATAAGATATAGGAGCAGAATCAAGCCACTCGGTCCATTGAGTCTGCTCCTCCATTCAGTCATGGTTGATATTTTTCTCATCTCCATTCCCCTGCCTTTTCCTTTCCCCTGATCCCCTTATTAATCCAGAACCTATCTATCTTTCTTAAAGACACTCAATGATCTGACCTCCACAGCCTTCTGTGCAAAGAGTTCCACAGATTCACCACTCTCTGGCTGAAGAAATTCTTCCTCAACTCTGTTTTAAAGGATCGTCTCTTTAGCCTGAGGTTGTGCCCTCTGGTTCTAGTTTTTCCTACCGAAACATCCTCTCCACGTCCACTCTATCCAGGCCTCGCAGTATCATGTAAGTTTCAATAAGATCCCCCCTCATCCTTCTAAACTCCAACGAGTACAGACCCAGAGTCCTCAACCATTTCTCATACGACAAGCTCTTCATTCCAGGGATCATTCTTGTGAACCTCCTCTGGACCTTTCCAAAGCCACTACATCCTTCCTTAGATACAGGGCTCAAAACTGCTCAAACTACTCCCAAAGGGATCTGACCAGAGCCTTATACAGCCTCAGAAGTACATCCCTGCTCTTGTATTCTAGCCCTCGCGACATGAATACTAACATTGCATTTGCCTTCCTAACTGACAACTGAACCTGCCCGTTAACCTTAAGAGAATCTTGAACAATGACTCCCAAGTTCCTTTGTGTTTCTGATTTCCTAAGCATTTCCCCATTTAGAAAGTAGTCTCTGCCTCCATTCTTCCTTCCAAAGTTCATAACCTCACACCTTTCCACATTGTATTCCATCTGCCACTTCTTGGTCCACTCTCCTAACCTGCCCAAGTCCTTTGCAGCCCCCCTACTTCCTCAATACTACCTGTCCTTCTACATATCTTTGTATCATCTGCAAACTTAGCAACAGTGCCTTCAGTTACTTCCTCCAAACCATTAATGTATATTGTGAAAAGTTGTTGTCCCAGCACCGACTCCTGAGGCACACCACTAGTCGCCGGCTGCCATCCTGAAAAACATCCCTTTGTCCCCACTCTTTGCCGTCTGCCAGTCAACCAATCCTCTATCCATCCCAGAATCTTACCCTTAACACCATGGGCTCTTAACTCATTTAACAGTCTCCTATGTGGCACCTTGTCAAAGGTCTTTTGGAAATCTCAGTAAATCATGTCCACTGTTTCTCCTCTATGTAATTTCCTTGTTACCTCCTCAAAGAATTCTAACAGATTTGTCAGACATGACTTCTCCTTGACAGCGCCGTGCTGACTCAGTCCTATTTTATCATGCACTCTCAAGTACTCCGCGATCTCATCTTTGATAATGGACTCACAAATCCTGCCAATGACCGAAGTCAAGCTAACCGGCCTATCATTTCCCGCCTGCTGTCTCCCTCCCTTCTTAAACAGCAGCGTTACGTTAGCTACTTTCCAGAGCTCAGGGACCCTCCCTGCCTTGAGTGATTGCTGAAAAATCACCACCAATGTCTCTACAATTTCCTCAGCTATCTCTTTTAGAACGCTGGGGTATATTCCATCCGGTTCAGATAACTTATCCACCTTCAGACCTTTCAGTTTCCCTAGAACCTTCTCCTTAGTGATGGCCACTACATTCACCTGTGCCCCCTGATTCTTCTGGAGCTCTGGGCATGTGTTGTACCTTTCTTAAATAAGATCAAAACTGTATACAGTACTCTAGATGTGGTCTCACCAATGCCTTGTACGACTGTAGCAAAACATCCCTGACCCTCAGTAAGTAACAACATTCCATGTGCCTTCCCAACTATTTGCTGTACCTCTGCGCTAAATTTTCCTGATTCATGTTCCAGGACATCCAGGTCACCCTCTATAATCTCTATTCAGATAATGTGCTTTTTAAAAAAATTCTTCCTGCCAAAGTGGACAAGCTCACATTTTCCAACATGAATCTTTTGCTGCTATTTTTTTGTCCACTCACTTAACCTATTTATACCCTTTGCAGGCCTTTTATGTTTTTCACATAGAAACTAAGAGCAGGAGTAGGCCATTTGGGCCTTCGCGCCTGCTCTGCCATTCAATATGATCATGGCTAGTCCTCTACCTCAATGCTACATTTTTGATTTCTCCCTATATCCTGCGATGTCATTAAAATCTAAAACTTTATCTATTTCTTTCTTGAATACTTTCAGTGACTTAGTCTCCACAGCCTTCTGTGGTAGAGAATTCCACAGTTTCATTGCCCTCTGAGTGAAGAAATGTTTCCTCTCAACTTACTTTCCAACCTACCTTTGCGCTATCAGCAAATTTATCAACCAAACATTCAATCCCTTCATCTAAATCATTGATACAATAGTTGAGGCTCTAGCACTGATCCTTGTGGCATTCCACTTGTCACATTTTGCTAACCTGAAAATGACCCATTTATGCCCAGTCTGTTTCTTGTTGGCTAAACTACCCTCTGTCCATGATAATATGTGATTTCTTACCTTTGTTTAATAACGTTTGATGTGGCACTTTTTCAGATGTCTTTTGGAAATCTAAGTACAGCACATCCACAGGTTCTCCATTATCCACCTTGCTGGTTATTTGTTCAAAAAACTCTAATAAATTAGACAAACACTATTTCCCTTTTACTCTGTCTGATTGCACAGAGATTTTCTCGGTGCCCAGATATAACCTCCTTATAATAGAATCCAGCTCTTTCCGTATCAGACATGTTAAGCTAACTGGCCTGTAGTTTCCTATTTTCTGTCTTCCTCCTTGCTTCAGTAGACAAATTCCATTCACTATTTTCCAATCTGATGGGACCATTATGGAATCTATATAATTTTGGAAGATTAAAACTAATGCATCCACTATCTCAGCAGCCACTTCTTTTAAAACCATAGGGTGAAGTCAATCAAGACCTGGGGACTTGTTAGCATTTAGTTCTATTAATTTTCTGAGTACCCTTTCCCTGGTGATTGTAATTGTTTTAAATTCCTCCATCATTTTTACCTCTTGGTTCACAATTATTTCTGGCTTGTTATTTTCTGTTTTCTACAATAAAGACAGATGCAAATATCTGTTCAGTTCATTTACTGTTTCCGTCTGTTATTTATCAACACTTACTTTCCTTTTTTAAACACCTGTAGAAAATCTTATTACCTGTTTTTATGTTTAGCTGGTTTTCTCATTTATTTCTCCCTCATTATTCTTTGCTGTTGTTTTTATTCTGTTCAACCTTCTGCCGCTAATCTTCATGGAATTATGTTTTTTTTTATACTACCTTTAACTTCTATAGATAGCCCTATCCAGTGTGTCCTTCCCCGAGAACCTTTCTTTCTCATTGGGATGTATCTTTACTGAGTTTTATGAAATAACTCGTTCAATGCCATTGCATTCTACTCCTTGACCTAATTTTTCAGTTCATTTGAGCCAGTTCTGTTTTCATACTCTCATAATTGCCCTTATTTAAATTTAAAACACTAGTCCCAGACCCACTCTTCTCTTCTCTCAAACTGAATGTGAAAGTTAATCATGCCATGATCACTGCTACCTTTATTATTAAGTCATTAATTAATCTTGCTTTAGTCAACATTATCAGATCTAGACTACCCTGCTCTCTGGCTGTTAAACATGCTGCTCTGAGAATGCATCCCAAAAGAACTCTGAACTCATCTTCCAGGCTACCCTTGTCAAGCTGATTTGTGCAACATGTGTGTAAATTAAAATTGCCAATGATCATCACTGTAACTTTGTCACAAATCCCCATTATTTATTCCTGTATACCCCTTTACTATTCCTGTATACCCCATTACTGTATACCCCATTACTTGTGGTTACTTTTAGGGGGCCTATGAACTTACACTCTCAAGTGAGTTCCTACCGATCTTGAGTATTCCTGAAAAAAGGGACATGTTGAAGTCATTCTTGCACTCAGGAAGACACTTCAAGAATGCCAATGTAAGAGGAAAAAAACAAATTATACTGTATGAGAAGAAAGCACTGATTGATTGGTTGTTACAGGCACTGCCATGGGGCTGTATCAACTGCCAAACATCATTTGAAATTTAAACCAGGCAGTTTGACCCTGAATGGTCAAGGCATTGCCCTGAGGAATGAATCAGTGAATGGCTGTCACTTAATTTGCTTGACTGAAACAGGTGCAATGTGTGTATATGTTTTCTTTGTCTGCAAAGAACAAGGTCTTTTGTATTAACATATACAGCTTGTAATTCATGCAAATGCACTGCAAATCCGACTGATGATAAATTGGTGTCAGGGTAATTATTAGTGCACTGAGGATTATTTAGTGGATGTTTTCCAATCATGGAATTGCACCTAATGTTGGACTCTCTTGAGGTTTTCAAGCAAAGGCTGGTTGGGTACGGTCTGATCTTGCCTGTTGCGAGCATGCTGTTTGATGCAATCCACGAGTCTTTGGGATGTTCGGCCTGCATACCTAGCATCACACCAGCACTGGATTCATATACCACATTACTCATTCTGTGCTAGGCAGAGCCTCTTTATGACAGCATCCTGTTAGTAGTGGATAACACTCATGTTGCTATTGCTTGGTAGCAACGTGAAACAGCTAAACTCACCTGTTGCTCAAATTTTTAAGGTACCATACTCTTCCAGGCCAGTCTGAGGCAAATTTTGGGGCCAAAAGTGACTGCCTTCAGCCTGTTCATGATTTTGCATGATATACAGTGCAAAATGATCTAATCACGGTAGCCATTCTCCTGCAGGATGCCGTTGATGCATCAAGCTTGGATGGTGAGCAAATGGCTCAGGCCCAATGTTATCAATAAGAGAATCTTCTAGCACAACCATTTTATGTTGTTCTCTCAAATGAGTGGGCAGGAAGGTTGATTTGAAATCCAAGATCAACCATGATCTTGAATGGTGGAGCTGGCTCAATTGGCTTGATGGTCTACTCCTGCTCAAATCTCTGTGTTCTTCTGAATATTTGATACTTTTAGCTTGTATAGTCCATCATGGTCTAATGCCTTTTTTTGTTACTTCTATGACTGTCCCATACTTTACTCTTCTTTATAGTTTGTTAATTTAATTCTGTAGCTTTCATAATTGTTTCATTATTTTTTGACTTATTTCCAATCACCATAAGAACATAAGAACTAGGAGCAGGAGTAGGCCATCTGGCCCCTCGAGCCTGCTCCGCCATTCAATAAGATCATGGCTGATCTTTTCGTGGACTCAGCTCCACTTACCTGCCCACTCATCATAACCCTTAATTCCTTTACTGTTCAAAAATTTATCTATCCTTGCCTTAAAAGCATTCAATGAGGTAGCCTCAACTGCTTCACTGGGCAGGGAATTCCACAGATTCACAGCCCTTTGTGTGAAGAAGTTCCTCCTCAACTCAGTCCTAAATCTGCTTCCCCTTATTTTGAGGCTATGCCCCCTAGTTCTAGTTTCACCTGCCAGTGGAAACAACTTCCCTGCTTCTATCTTATCTATTCCCTTCATAATCTTAAATGTTTCTATAAGATCTCCCTTCATTCTTCTGAATTCCAATGAGTATAACCCCAGTCTACTCAGTCTCTCCTCATAAGCCAACCCTCTCAACCCTGGAATCAACCTAGTGAATCTCCTCTGCAACCCCTCCAATGCCAGTATGTCCTTTCTCAAGTAAGGAGACCAAAACTGTATGCAGTACTCCAGGTGTGGTCTCACCAGCACCTTATACAGCTGCAACATAATCTCGCTGTTTTTAAACTCCATCTCTCTAGCAATGAAGGACAAAATTCCATTTGCCTTCTTAATTACTGCTGCACCTGCAAACCAACTCCTTGAGATTCTTGCACAAGGACACCCAGGTCCCTCTGCACAGCAGCATGCTGCAATTTTTTACCATTTAAATAATAGTCCATTTTGCTGTTATTCCTACCAAAATGGATGACCTCACATTTACCAACATTGTACTCCATCTGCCAGACCTTCGCCCACTCACTTAGACTATCTATATCCCTTTGTAGTCTTTCAACATCCTCTGTACACTTTGCTTTGCCACTCATCTTAGTGTCATCTGCGAATTTTGACACACTACACTTGGTCCCCAACTCCAAATCATCTATGTAAATTGTAAACAATTGCGGTCCCAACACTGATCCCTGAGACACACCACTGATCACCAACCAGAAAAATAACCATTTACCCCCGCTCTTTGCTTTCTGTTAGTTAACCAATCCTCTATCCATGCTAATACATTACCCGTAACACCATGCACCTTTATCTTATGTAGCAGTCTTTGGTGCGGCATCTTGTCAAATGCCTTCTGGAAATCCAGATACACCACATCCACAGGTTCCCCATTGTCCACTGCACATGTAATGTTCTCAAAGAATTCCACCAAATTAGTCAAACATGACCTTCCCTTCATGAACCCATGCTGCGTCTTACCAATGAGACAATTTATATCCAGATGTCTCGCTATTTCTTCCTTGATGATAGATTCAAGCATTTTCCCTACTATAGAAGTTAAGCTAACCGGCCTGTAGTTACCGCCTTTTGTCTACCTCCTTTTTTAAACAGTGGCATCATATTTGCTGTTTTCTAATTTTCGGGAACCACCCCAGAGTCCAGCAAATTTTGGTAAATTACCACTAGTGCATTTGCTATTTCTCCTGCCATCTCTTTTAGTACCCTGAGATGCATTCCATCAGGACTAGGAGACTTGTCTACCTTTAGCCCCATTAACTTGCCCAATACTACCTCTTTCGTGATAATAGTTTCTCGGTCCTCACCTGCCATAGCCTTCCTGTCATCAATTTTTGGCATATTATTTGTGTCTTCCACCTTGAAGACCGACACAAAATACCTGTTCAATGTCTCAGTCATTTTCTCATTTCCAGTTATTACATCCCTCTTCTCATCCTCTAAAGGACCAATGTTTACTTTAGCCACTCTTTTTCATTTTATATATTTGTAGAAACCTTTGCTATCTGTATTCCCTTTGGGCACCAAATCCTTTAATGTCTATTTACTTATATTATGCCTTTCTCTTTAGTTTTAAGTTTTACCCACATCTCTTTTATTAACCTATACTTTTTCAATATTAGTTAGTTTGTTCTTTTAAAGATAATATATTTCTTTTGAACACTCTGGATTACTGTGTTAAATATTTCTCACTGTTCTACCTGTTATATATTTCAAAACTATGATTGTTGCATCAAAACATTTATTAGTCCTTTATTACTTTTACGAATGAGATGAGCCATGAGTCAATTCTGACAATTTTATGTTCCATGTAAGTGATACAATGGCCAGAATTTTTATGCCCCATTATTGTAACTTTAACTTTTTTTGTTCCAGGTTATATACGATTGTAATACTTTATATGTTTTTGCTCCAACTGCTGAGAGCAGAAGCGTGTGGGTGAAAGCAATAAAAGAAGGTAAGATTTATAAGTAACAATCTTTTTCTACTTCATTCTTTATTCGCTATGGAATATGGGCACAGCTAAGTTCCCTCTTATTTTTGTTTGCATGGATGGTTTCTTTCGTGTGTGGCACTTTTACAGTTTTTTGCATGGCCACACATACATGGTAACTTAAGTTGCCGACTTGTGCGGGGATTTTTGGGTTGTTGCACAACCATGCTAGGCTGATGTTTGTTGCTCATCCTTGATTGTCTTTGAGAAGGTGGTGGTAAGCTACCGCCTTGAACCGCTGCTGCAGTGATTGTGTACCCACAGGTCAGGAGATCTAGGATCTTGATTCAGTGGTGTTGACTGCATTACTCACATTGAAGAATATAATCAATGAAACTCCATAAAATTGGTGGAAAATAACTTTTTAAAATTTTAAAATTCCAAAAAAACATGCAAAATTATACTGGTGAATTCCTAATCTTTTGTGCCCTCAAATCAATTCCCCATTATGTCAGTGGGATTTCACAGTTTATCTTTAAATTCCTTCAAATTTTCAGCTTCTTCATTAGCTTTAATTGCACTCAGTAGCTATCCTGATAGAGTTATACCTAGTATGGGAAAACTATAAAACCAGGAAAGTGAATTAAGTTCACCTTTTTGCTGAAGAGTAAATTTTTGACTTTGGGAGTATGGTGTATCTATGTTTGGAAAATAGCACTGTCTCAAAAGAATGCAGAGACAGGAGGTAATAGGAGACATTTGAATGGTTATGGTTCTTATTGAATTTATAATCTGGGGGATGTAGCGAACCTGGTTTTAGGAAGGTTTTTGCAGGAAAGGAAGTAAATAAAACACATGCTGAACTGTTCTAGCTGTCACTAGAAAATGGAACTTGCAAAAGGTCAAATTTGTGGAATTAGTAAAATTGTTAGAGTAGTTGTTCCATCAGCCCTCCTGGGTTGTGAATAACGTATGATGTTGGGAAAGGGCAAGTGAAACAATGGTGGGAGAAAAGTGCATACTTCAAAAGCAGAGGGGTCACCATAACAGCCACACAGCCAAGTTTCCCACATTGATGTTCAGAAGAGGTTGCAAAATAATGATAAAACACAGGAATCTTGGTAGTGATGCTTCTTCTCTCTCTGCATCTTGTTGGATGGCTAGCCTCAGGCACTGAAATCAATAACATTACAGCTGAATTACCTGAGTAGAGCAGGGAAGAGACCCGATTCCTTTCTTGTCTGTGCAGTTCAATAGCATAGAGTAGATCCAACAATTCAGACAACTATTTCACTTTAACTCCATTTCAGTTACTGCTATAGCTTGGCAAATAAGAACCTTTGTAGAACACTTTTGGAAAGATTACCTAGATTAGGTAGTGTCATTGATACAATTATTACTATATTGTCTGTGGAAGGAATAATTTTGATTGGAAAGTTTTTAGTCGCTCCATACTGTTTATTTCTGTTAAATTTCAGTGCTGATGATATCAGCAATGCAGAGAGCCATGGCACGTGGCCCTGGTACCTGATGTGTGGGCCTCAGGCAGCTAATTCTAACCTAAAAGTAAAGTCACCATGGTTTCATGAGGAAAGTGCCTTTCAGCTCCAACTTATGAATTTAAACAAATTACTTCTAAGAATACATTCAGTCTGCTTCAGACATTGTGGAGCATTAGACTTGGAAAAGATCTGATTGTTCTCAAATTAGAATCTGTTTTCCTCAACAGAGCTTGTGTGACCATCATTCTTTGAAGCTAATTTGTACTTTTCTTTTCTTTTGAAATTAGAAATAAGAAATAATGAATTTATAGTACCAAAATATCATCCAAAGTTCTGGACAGAAGGATCATGGCAGTGTTGTGGACAAGCAGATAAACTTGCTCCGGGATGTGAGGAATATAACCTCTTTGGTGATAGTAAGTATTTCATTTCTTATTGCTGACAAAATAAGCGTTTTATTTGGAAGCAAACTGAGCATTTACCATGCTGGAGCAGCTCAAAGTTAAGTTCCAGGAGTAGATTTGGGTGGGGGTGTGATTGATTCTTGGAAGTCAGCCATCATTAAGACTGTTGAGTTGGGGACCAATCTTGCTCAAAGAACTTAGTGCAACCCAAGCCGTCATGGCCAATTAAAGCTGAGTACTGAAGGATCCTGAGCAGACAGCCTTGGTGCTCGGGTCCAGGATATCTCATCTGGGCTGCAGAGGAACTTGGAGTGGGAGGGTAAGAATCCAGTTGTAGTGGTCCACGTAGGTGCCAACGATACAGGCAGAACAGGAACAGAGGTTCTGCAGAGGGAGTATGAAAAGCTAGGAGCCAAATTAAAAAACAGAACCAACAAGGTGGTAATCTCTGGATTACTACCTGAGCCACAAGCAAATTGATGCAGGGTCAATAAGATTAAGGAGGTAAATGCGTGGCTCAAAGATTGGTGTGGGAGGAATGGGTTTGAATTCATGGGACATTGGCACCAGTATTGGGGAAGATGGGACCTGTTCAGATGGGATGGTCTTCGTCTGAATCGTGCTGGGACCAGAGTCCTGGCGAATCATATAACCAGGGCTGTAAATAGGGCTTTAAACTAAATAGTGGGGGGGAGGGTTCAGGGGTATGGGGAGTTACAAAATCGAAGGTAAAGGAGAGGGTACGAGTGCAGGTTAATGATGAGGACATTCATCTAGTTAAAGGAGTCAAGGGCTCAGGCAGAGTAAAAAGGGAGGTGGTCAACGCAGTGCAAGGAGATGGTCTGGGGAAGGATAACCAGTTTGCGACAGGTACGGACAGAGCGTGCAATCAAAAGAATGCACTAACAAATCGGGTCCATATAAAGGCTCGCATAAAGACACTTTACCTGAATGCACGTAGCATTCGAAACAAAGTGAATGAGTTGATGGCACAAATGGGTATGATCTAGTGATGATGTGGAGATGCCGGCGTTGGACTGGGGTGAACACAGTAAGAGTTTTAACAACACCAGGTTAAAGTCCAACAGGTTTATTTGGTAGCAAATACCATTGGTATTTGCTACCAAATAAACCTGTTGGACTTTAACCTGGTGTTGTTAAAACTCTTACTATGATCTAGTGGCCATTACAGAAACATGGTTGCAGGGTGACCAGGACTGGGAACTGAATATCCAGGGGTATCAGACATTTCGGAAGGATAGGCAGGAAGGAAAAGGAGGTTGGGTAGCTCTGTTAATTAAAGATAACATCAGGGCGGTAGTGAGAGACGATATAGGCTCGAAGGAGCATAATGTGGAATCGTTGTGGGTGGAGATAAGGAATAGTAAGGGGAGAAAGTCACTGGTGGGAGTGGTCTATAGGCCCCCAAATAATAACTCTGAGGTGGGTCAGGCTATAAGCAAGCAAGTAATGGATGCATGCAAAAACGGAACAGCAATAATCATGGGGGATTTTAACCTGCATATTGATTGGTTGACTCAAATCGGACGTGGTGGACTTGAGGAAGAGTTCTCAGAATGCTGTCGGGATAGTTTCCTCGAACAGTATGTTGCAGAACCTACGAGGGAGCGAGCTATCTTGGATCTGGTCCTGTGTAATGAGACAGGTAAAATTAATGATCTTCTTGTGAGGGATCCTCTTGGCATGAGTGATCACAATATGGTTGAATTTCTAATACAAATAGAGGGTGAGAAAGTAGGGTCTCAAACCAGTGTCCTCTGCTTGAACAGAGGGGAGTACAATAGGATGAGGGCAGAATTGGCTAATGTAGACTGGGAGCGCAGGCTAGTTGGTAGGACAGCTGAGCAACAGTGACGGATTTTTAAGGAGATTTTTCTCAGTACTCAGCAAAAATATATTCCTGTGATAAAGAAGGAATGTAAGAAAAGGGATAACCAGCCGTGGATAACTAAGGAAATTAAGGAGAGTATTAAATTAAAAACCGATGCGTACAGAGTGGCCAAACCTAGTGGGGAATTAGAAGATTGGGAAAAAACAACAAAGAACTACTAAGAAAGCGATAAAGAAAGGAAAGATAGATTATGAAACTAAACTAGCACAAAATATAAAAACTGATAGTAAAAGTTTTTACAAATATATAAAAAGGAAAATAGTAGCTAAAGTAAATGTTGGACCCTTAGAAGACGAGAAGGGGGATTTAATAATGGGAAACGAGGAAATGGCCGAGGCCTTAAACAAGTTTTTTGTGTCGGTCTTCACGGTAGAGGTCACAAATAGCTTACCGAAAATTGACGGTCGTGGGACTGTAGGGGGTGAGGTCCTTAAAACGATTACTATTACTAAAGAGGTAGTGCTTGGTAGGCTAATGGGACTAAAGGTAGACAGGTCCCCGGGCCCGGATGGAATGCATCCCAGGGTACTGAAAGAAATGGCAGAAGTAATAGCAGATGCGTTGGTTGTAATTTATCAAAATTCGTTGGACTCTGGGGGAGTGCCGGCTGATTGGAAAACAGCTAATGTAACGCCACTGTTTAAAAAAGGAGGTAGACAAAAGGTGGGTAACGACAGGCCGGTTAGCTTAACGTCCGTAGTTGGGAAATTGCTGGAATCCATCATTAAACAAGAAATAGCAGGACACCTGGGAAAAAATGGTTCGATCAAGCAGACGCAGCATGGATTCATGAAGGGAAAGTTGTGTTTGACGAATTTACTGGATTTTTATGAAGATGTAATGAGTGCAGTTGACAGAGGGGAACCGGTGGATGTGGTGTTTTTGGATTTCCAGAAGGCGTTCGATAAGGTGCCTCACAAAAGGTTGCTGCAGAAGATTAAGGTACACGGAGTTGGGGGTAAAGTGTAAGCGTGGATTGAGGATTGGCTATCTAACAGGAAGCAGAGAGTTGGAATAAATGGGTGCTTTTCTGGTTGGCATTTGGTGACTAGTGGCGTCAAATAGTTTACCATATACATAGACGATCTGGAGGAGGGGACCGAGTGTAGGGTAACAAAGATTGCGGATGACACAAAGATGAGTGGGAAAGCGAATTGCGTGGAGGATGCGGAAAGTCTGCAGAGAGATTTGGATAGGCTAAGTGAGTGGGCGAGGATCTGGCAGATGGAGTATAACGTTGACAAGTGTGAGGTTGCCCACTTTGGAAGGAATAATCGTAAAATGGACTATTATTTAAATGGTGAAAAATTACAACATGCTACTGTGCAGAGGGGCCTGGGGGTCCTTGTGCATGAATTGCAAAAACTCAGTTTGCAGGTGCAGCAGGTGATCAAGAAGGCAAATGGAATGTTGGCCTTTATCGCGAAGGGGATGGAGTATAAAAGCAGGGAGGTCTTGCTGCAATTGTACAAGATACTGGTGAGGCCGCAACTCGAGTACTGTGTGCAATTTTGGTCCCCTTATTTGCGGAAGGATGTATTGGCCTTGGAGGGGGTACAGAGAAGGTTCACCAGGTTGATACCGGAGATGTGGGGGTTAGCTTATGAGGAGAGATGGAGTAGATTGGGCCTGTACTTGTTGGAGTTTAGAAGGCTGAGGGGAGATCTTCTAGAGACATATAAGATAATGAAGGGGCTAGACAGGGTAGAGGCAGAGAGATTCTTTCCAATTAGAAAGGAAACAAGAACTAGAGGACATCGCCTCAAAATAAGGGGGAGTCAGTTTAGGACAGGGTTGAGGGGGAACTTCTTCTCTCGGAGGGTAGTGAATCTCTGGAATTCTCTGCCCATTGAAGCAGTGGAGGCTACCTCGTTAAATATGTTTAAGTCACAGGTAGATAGATTTCTGATCAATAAGGGAATTAAGGGTTATGGGGAGCGGGTGGGTAAGTGGAACTAAACCACTATCAGATCAGGCCATGATCCTATTGAATGGCGGGGCAGGCTCGAGGGGCTAGATGGCCTACTACTCCTCCTATTTCTTATGTTCTTATGCCTGTATTTCCCAATTTCTGGAAAGATATCCAAAACAGGTTGATGCGCGATTAATCCACTCGGGAGGCTAGATCGTACCCGGGAATAAAGGCTTTTATTCGCAACAAGAATAGAGCATACTGCTTAACAATACTATCCCAGACTAAGGGTCACTAGGAAGTGGCAGTGACCTTTATACTCCTATAAGAAGGTGGAGCCAAACGGAGTGTACCACGGAACAATGCTAACAGGTGGAACACCCCAACCCTAACCCCAACAGTAACAAGAGTAACATATGTACAAGTGCCCATAGTGATAACCATCTATGGTTCAGTACCCATAGTGGTAACCATCTATGGTTCACCACATTCACCCCTCCTTTAAAAACAAAGGCCGGTTGGGTAAAGAAAACAATACGAACTGTCCATATGTTCACAAGTTCAGTTGTATCGGAGGTCTGCACCGTCTCTGTGACCTCCGCAGCACTGGCGGCAGTGCCGGTTCTGGTGACCGTGGTGTCCCTCTCTCCAAGGTGGTGTCCAGTGACTCCTCCAGTTCCTCACGCACCGGTGGACCTCGAGGTGGCGACAATCTCCTGGACTCAGGCAAGCTGTACACGGGAGTAAGAGGATTAAGTGGAGGTCCCGATGCTGCCAGCGCCGTGTCAGGAGGGGAGAGAATGGGCAAAGGAATCCTAACCAGGGGTGCGGGGGCGACGGGGGTTTCCAGGTCCCCTGCAGGTGCCAGATCTCTGATAGAGACCGTGTCCTCTCGCCCGTCAGGATATGCCACATAGGCATATTGAGGGTTGGCGTGGAGGAGATGGACCTGTTCAACCAAAGGATCGGACTTGCGGGCCCTAACATGCCGCCGCAGGAGGACAGGTCCTGAGTACGTCAACCAAGACGGCAGTGAGGTCCCAGAGGAAGACTTCCTAGGGAAGGTAAACATCCGCTCATGTGGGGTAGCATTGGTTGCCGTACACAGGAGGGACCGGATTGAATGGAGCGCATCAGAAAGTACCTCTTGCCAACGGGAGACTGGAAGACCCCTAGACCTTAACGCCAGTAAGACAGTCTTCCAAACTGTAGCGTTTTCTCTTTCGACCTGCACGTTACCCCTGGGGTTGTAACTCGTAGTCCTACTTGAGGCAATTCCTTTAGAGAGCAGGTATTGCCTCAAGTCGTCGCTCATAAACGACAAACCCCTATCACTGTGGATATAACTGGGGTATCCGAACAGGGTAAAAAGACTCCGCAGGGCTTTGATGACCGTGGCAGCGGACATGTCAGAACAGGGGATGGCAAAGGGGAATCGAGAGTACTCGTCAACCACGTTGAGGAAATACACATTCCGATCTGTCGAAGGAAGGGGGCCCTTGAAATCGACACTCAGTCGTTCGAAAGGGCGAGTGGCCTTAATGAGGTGTGCCCTGTCAGGCCGGTAGAAGTGCGGCTTGCACTCTGCACATACCTGGCAGCTTCGAGTTATCGACCTGACATCTTCTATGGAGTAAGGGCAGATTCCGGGCCTTTACAAAATGGAAGAGCCGAGTGATCCCCGGATGGCAGAGATCATTGTGGAGGGTCTGTAGCCGGTCCTCCTGCACACTGGCACATGTTCCATGCGACAGGGCATCTGAGGGCTCATTGAGCTTCCCCGGACGGTACATGATATCATAGTTGTAGGTGGAGAGTTTGATTCTCCACCTCAAGATTTTATCATAATTTTTCCCCTTAACGTGTTGTTGAACATGAATGCCACGGACCGCTGGTCCGTGAGCAGGGTAAACCGTTTGCCAGCCAAATAATGGCGCCAATGCCGTACAGCCTCCACAATGGCCTGAGCCTCTTTTTCCACAGAGGAGTGCCGAATTTCAGGGCCTTGGAGGGTGCGAGAGAAAAAGGCGACGGGCCTGCCCGCCTGGTTAAGTGTGGCGGCCAGGGCGAAATCAGATGCATCACTCTCCACCTGGAAGGGGATGGACTCATCGACAGCGTGCATCGTGGCTTTCGCGATGTCAGCTTTTATCCCTTCAAAGGCTAGGTGAGCCTCTGCTGTCAGGGGAAAAGAGGTAGACTTTATGAGCGGACGGGCTTTGTCCGCGTAATTGGGAACCCACTGTGCATAATACGAGAAGAAGCCTAAGCATCTTCTCAGTGCTTTGATGCTAGTGGGTAGGGGAAGTTCAAGGAGGGGACGCATACGGTCTGGATCGGGGCCGATGACCCCGTTTTCCACCACGTATCCGAGGATTGCTAAGCGGTGCTTGCTGAATACGCACTTCTCCCTGTTATAGGTCAGGTTCAGGAGAGACGCAGTGCGTAAAAACCTCTGGAGGTTGGCGTCGTGGTCCTGCTGGTCATGGCCGCAGATAGTGACGTTGTCCAGGTACGGGAAGGTAGCCCGTAGCCCATTTTGGTCCACCATTCGGTCCATCTCACGCTGGAAGACCGAGACCCCATTAGTGACGCTGAACGGGACTCTTGAAAAGTGGTAGAGACGGCCATCCGCCTCAAAGGCCGTGTATTTTCGGTCCTCTGGGCGAATGGGGAGCTTGTGGTAGGCTGACTTCAAGTCGATGGTGGAGAACACGCGGTACTGCGCAATCTGGTTGACCATGTCAGATATGCGTGGGAGAGGATACGCGTCCAGCTGCGTGTACCTATTAATGGTCTGACTATAGTCTATGACCATCCGGGGCTTGTCTCCAGTCTTAACGACCTGTGCTCTCCATGGGCTAGTGCTAGGTTTAATGACCCCTTCCCTGAGGAGCCGCTGAACCTCAGATCGAATAAAGATCCGATCCTCAGCGCTGTAACGCCTGCTCTTAGTCGCGATGGGCTTGCAGCCTGGCACGAGATTTTCAAAGAAGGAAGGCGGGGTAATTTTGAGTGTCGAGAGGCTACATGTGGAGCGCGCTGGGCAATTTGGAGGCTGCTGTTCTCCCACTGAAAGTGGAGGGAGTGGCCCATCGTACTGCAGGGTCACACTCGTCAGGTGGACCATAAAGTCTAGTCCCAGGAGTACCGGGGCGTAAAGGTGCGGTAACACGAGGAGCCTGAAGTTCTCATAAACTGTGCCCCACACCGTTAAAGTTACCACACAGCTCCCAAGAATGATAACAGATCAGGACCTCGACGCCATAGAGATTGTCTGCCTGACAGTTTGTACGCGGAGAGCGCACCGTTTCACTGTATCCGGATGGATGAAACTCTCCGTGCTCCCGCTGTCAAACAGGCAATGTGTCAGGCGTCCGTTTACCTCTATGTCCATCATGGACTTGTCGAGTCTGTGAGGCTTGGCCTGGTCCAGGATGATTGACGCCACTGTTGGATCCCGAGTGTAACTGCAGGCAGCTGAGATAGTCGATGACGAGGACCCCTGCTGGTCTTCTGCGGCCGGTGTCGACCAAAATGGCTGCGCCCATGGATCGCACGTGGTCGATGGCGTTGAAAGTGGCGGCACCCGCAGGTCGCACGTGCCTTGCGTCGTCGTCATCAGAAATGGCGGCGCCCATGAATCGCACGTGGTTGAAGACATCGACGAAGCCGGAGACGAGGAGACGGATCCTGGGGAGTCACACGCAGCACTGCTTGGCTTAGAAGGCGGCTTCGCTCGGCACACTTTTGCATAGTGCCCTTTCTTCCCACAAGCGGAGCAAAATACTGTCTGGGCCGAACATCTCTGATGAGGGTGCTTCGCCAATCCACAGAAATAGCACCGTGGGCCTCCTGGAGCTGCCGCAGGTCTGAAGTTGAAAGCATGATCGCGCAGTTCCGAGGAGCCGTCGGGTACAGTTGAGTCGGTGGCTGTACTTTTCACGATGTTCCCACGTGGTCGGTGGGGTAGGTTTCAAGACTTCTGGAGGCCGTTTCCATCGCATCAGCCAATTCTACCGTCTTAGCCAGGTCCAAGTTACCTTGCTCTCGCAGCCGCAGGCGAATATAGGATGAGCCGATTCCCGCCACGAACGCATCTCGGATCAGATCGTTGGTGTATTGAGTAGCCGACACCGGCTTGCAATTGCAGGCTCTGGCTCGCTGCTGAAGTTCGCGCAGGTTCTGTCCCGTCGTTTCACCGGGCTGCCGCTGTCGAGTTGCTAATAGGTGACGAGCATGAATTTCGTTTGGCGGTTTATGGTACAGCTTCTTGAGTAATTCGATGGCCTCTTTGTAATCTTGGGAATCACGGATTGTTGCATACACAGTGTCGCTTACACTTGCGTGGAGGATCCACAATCTGTTGGCGTCGGTTTGGACTGCTGTTGAGGCGTCGATGTAATCCTGGAAACACTTCAACCAATGGTCGAAAGTGTTCGACGCTCCCGCGGCACGTGGATCCAAGGTTAGCCGATCAGGTTTCAGCATCTGCTCCATTTTTTTTTCAGAACAAAATTCGTTGCGAATAAAATTGATGCGCGATTAATACACTCGGGAGGCTAGATCGTACCCGGGAATAAAGGCTTTTATTCGCAACAAGAATAGAGCATACTGCTTGACAATACTATCCCAGACTAAGGGTCACTAGGAAGTGGCAGTGACCTTTATACTCCTATAAGAAGGCGGAGCCAAATGGAGTGTACCACGGAACAATGCTAACAGGTGGAACACCCCAACCCTAACCCCAACAGTAACAAGACTAACATATGTACAAGTACCCATAGTGATAACCGTCTATGGTTCAGTACCCATAGTGGTAACCATCTATGGTTCACCACACGGGTATTAGGCCCCTCTTTTAAATAATGAAGCAACCTAACCCCTGTTTTAGGTGACTGTTGGGGACACCTGAAAGAAAAATGGCTCAAATTCAGGTCAAACCATTATCATACATCTTGGATAAAATTTGAGCCTCAGTGCATTGAGGCCGGAATGTGCTCTATTGACCTCAGGATGCCCCAAAGTGCTTTAAACTAAATGAATTGCTTTTTAATAAGTAGTTATTGTTTATAGGTAAATTCAGCTGTCAATGTTGACGTGCTTATTGCACAAATGATTATTACATGTCTAAGCAAATAATGACCAAACTGTCCGTACAAAAAAATTCTGTCAAGAACACACATCATTGCAATTAGTACTTCAACAGGATTCCTGTGCATTTTTAGTCTTTTACCTAATATTGAGTCTTTCTTACCTTGCAAATTCCTTGATTAGGCTAAGTTTTTGGCTTGAAGCTTTTTTCTGAGTGAGTTGAATATTTATTGATTGTTCCTCTCTCGAGCATTGACTCTAGAAATATCCATCAATCTACAAACCAAACACTTTTGATTATGATCAAACATGTTCTTCAGCCATCTTTTTATAGATTTCTTTTGGAGATTGCCAGAATATATTCTTTATTGAAAGTAATGCTTTTTCTTTTTAGTTACTCGAAAGCCACTTCCTCCAACACCAGACGATGTGGTAAGAAATGATTTTAATAATTCATTTTACTTATTATTTTGCTATTTTTTGCATGCCCATATTAATGGTCTATTACTTACTGTAAACAATATTTCCTATAGTTGTTAGTAATGAAAACTAAATAATTGGTCATCAGTTATTTGCTATCATTGAGAAAAACAGTTCCAGCATCTCTTGCCGGCCAACTTATGTTTGAGTAGTAGCTTGTCCTCCAAAGAAGTGACGTGCCTTGCTGAACCTAAGAAGCATTCTGGCTGTCACGGGAGACAATCAACTGTGTCTAGGGTCAATGTCACTTCTGTATTGACCATGGTTTGTTGTGGCTATAGAAGCTGGTTCATGAATGGCAGTCCCTTCTGTAGCTGGCACAGTTGAATAGTGTCGGCCCAAGGTCGACTGATGATTTTCCCTTCCAATGGGTTCTCTTTTTCACCATCTGGTCTTCACCAGCTGAATGGCATGGTAGCACAGTGATTAGCACTGCTGCCTCACAGCGCCAGGGACCTGGGTTTGATTCCCGGCTTGGGTCGCTGTCTGTGTGGAGTTTGCACATTCTCCCTGTGTCTGCGTGGGTTTCCTCCAGGTGCTCCGGTTTCCTCCCACAGTCCGAAAGATGTGCTGGTTAGGCGCATTGGCCATGCTAAATTCTCCTTCAGTGTACCCGAACAGGGGCCGGAGTATGGCGACTCGGGGTTTTTCACACTAACTTAATTACAGTGATAATGTAAGCCTACTTGTGACACTAATAAATAAACTTTAAACTTTAAAACTTTAACATTGGGCACAGAATTGTCCACTTGTGAAGGCAGAGTGCTACAGTTGCAAGAAGAGTTTTCTTGGCAAGGTATATCTCAAGAATGTAAATGGAGAAACCTCTGGCTGGAGAAAATGCTTAGAGTTGTCGAACAGCGACAGGTCAATGAGGAGTTGGTTTAGACTCAGGGATGTCCAGTAGAAATTTTCAAGACATTATGATCTAAGCAGCATTGGATGGAACTCTGGCGGGCATCAATATAAGTGCATCACTTAGCATGATTCCTGAATCGCTATACTGTGAAAAAACACACAATATTATGAAGTTATGGAGGAGAGAAAATTACTGACGGCTCAATACCACTAGCACCATGTTGTATTAGCTCTTTCTAGACTATACAAACAAAGCTGAAGGCAGACATAGAGGTTGAATATGGATCTTTGTTGGAGGCTGCTATATGTGCTGCTCATGTGAGGTAATGGATCAGTTGGATAGTCTTTTCCCAAAGGGAGAGGAGTCTAAAACTAGAGGGCACAGGTTTAAGGTGAGAGGGGAGAAATACAAATGGGTCCAGAGAAGCAATTTTTTCTCACACGGTGGCGAGTGTCTGAAACAAGCTGCCAGAGGTGGTAGTAGAGGCGGGTACAATTTTGTCTTTCAAAAAGCATTTAAACAGTTACAGGGGTAGGATGGGTATAGAGGGATATGGGCCAAATGTGGGCAATTGGGACTCGCTTAGTGGTTTAAAAGAAAAGAGCGGCATGGACAAGTTGGGCCGAGGGCCTGTTTCCATGCTGTAAATCTCTATGACTCTAAGTCTATTCCCTTTCTAAACCACACACACATCCATTGTGCAATGCTCTCTCTTGGAATTCACAAAAATTACAATGAATGGACAGCTTTTTCAAAGCCATGATAAACTCTCCAGTATTCTTACTGGGCAACTGCTTCCTTGTTCCAAACTAAAGGTTTTCTGCAATCTCGTCTGGCTTGGAACTGCAGTGCTGCTCAAGCTTATACAAAATGTCTGACCGCAGCATTTCCTTTTCCCCACTGTCTTATTAGCAGCTGGATTATCAGGATCTTATTAGGAGTGAAAATCATCTCCAGCTGCTCCACAAATGTTCTGAAAGCCTCTCGGTCATGGCCATGTTCTCCCAGATTCCCAATAATACCTATTGAAGCAACCACCTTTGAAGGTTAGCTCACCCACATGTGCAAACAGCCTTTACTCCAGGACAGGATTTTGTAGCCTATAATTCAACAAAAAAACCGAGTTCCTCTGTTGGTTTGTTGGAAGCTACTCCAACCCAGTTTATTCGGCTAGGGAAATCCATAATTCCATCTTTGTCCCATACTGTGATATTTGTAAGACAGAAACATTGGTGTATGCACATGGTGTTCAAGTACCCAAGTGGACTGTTTTATTCAAGTTTTCTTGAATGCATATGTAGGGTCACAAAAGAGCACCATTACAATCGAAGGCTGTTCTTAGTGATTGCACAAAGTGCTTCTTTATAGGATATTGGTGGCTCCTGACCTAAAGGCCATTTATCTTTCAACAACTCATTATAGGATTGTGAACACCTGGAAATGCAGATAAAAGCATCTTTTATGAGGGTCATCCAGACTCAAAACGTTAGCTCTATTCTCTCTCCGCAGATGCTGTCAGACCTCCTGAGATTTTCCAACATTTTCTGCTTTTGTTTGAGCTAGAAATACAGGATCAGTCGTTTGTCTATTCTGGTTTGACCATTTAGTTTCTCTGATCCAGTTTTAAACACCAAAATTGTGCTCTGCTTGAGAACTTGAATGGAATGTTAACCTTATTCTGTCACATTGGTTTCACTCCTATTTTACCTCCATGAAGGCTGCACAAATGGCTGAACGTTAATAAATGCATCTGGAGAGGTTCCAAGCAGCATGTGTTTACCACAAGAGCCACAGAATTTTAACAAGCTTTTTCCTTGGCAGAGGAAGTATTTGGGTGTGTGCTCTTTCATGTGAAAATGGCCGTCTGATTATAGTTCAAGGTTTTGCTGCTTAAGTAAGTGGGGTAAAACTCAAGTTGACCTGCAGATTTGGTGCGAACTATTTTTTTCTAAAATCAAGCTGTTATTTTTTCTGTTTAAAGAATCATAAGGTGCAAATGATAACTGACTAGAAGGTGCCCAAACACCTTCGTGCTTTAGACGCTTTGTTATCTAATAATACGTGGAAATCCGATGTAACTTACACCACTGGTTACTTTTTTGGTTTAATTTCATAATTTTAGCCAGATTTGGATATTATTTAATTCACAGAAATGACTTTCTGTTAAATGGTATTCTATCTTGTCCCTTTATTCTATTCAACAGCTACGTAACAACCAACAAGGATCTGTTTATAAGCCTCCATCTCCCCTACCACGAAATGAAGATGAGGAGGAGGAGGAAGAGGGGGAGGAGATGGTTCTAGCAATGTATGACTTTGAAGCTTTAGAGGCCCATGATCTAAACCTAGTTAAGGGTGAAGAATATGTCCTGTTACAGAAATGTGATGTGCATTGGTGGAAAGCAAAAGATAAAAATGGGTAAGTGTCTGTTACTTTTACTGTGCGGTGTGATCAAGCACATGATAATTCTAGAGTGAATATAACTGAGAAATTCCATTGCTATTAGTACAGAAACTGCTCAAAGCCATACGCAGTAACTCCATATATGGCACTGAAAGGGAACTCTTACTATTATGGGGAGTCGCCATTCTTGGGATCTTCATTATGGAGATTTTAAATTTAAAAAAAAAATCTTTCTTTTTCTGTTTGAATCTTTGTTTACTTCGATTTCTGTACCTGATTTGGCATTGAATTCACAATTTAAATTCCACTTCCTGATTTAGATGGTGCTGTTCAACAATTTTTTCAGTCTGATTAAGGAGATAAACAGTTGTTAATCCTGTTCAACACAGGTCCCTGAAGCCTTGTCGAGCACATGCCCTTTTTGGGTTGTTGGCTAGAAGGATCTTGCGGTGCAAGAATCCATAGATGGTCTGTGGGCAAGAGTAATGAAAAGCACTGCTGACCACAAAGTCAGACCCATCGTCATTAGTTATGCTGTGAAATGAGCACTTTCGGCTCTTGATAGCTGAAACTGTCTTGGTATGCTGGACATCTGTCAATTAAAAGAATGACTGCTATAGCACATCCTGTTTGGCACCTTTCAAGACTACTGTTTAATTGGCTTAAAAAGTTTAAGTTTTATTGTTAGTTTTAGTATTTGATAGTTCATGAGGAAATGTTAAGAATTAGGATTTTTCTGAATCTTCATGGTAAGCTTCTTGTTTATTGTCTGTCTCCCCGTTATTAACCATAACTTTTAACTTTATTGCTCATTTGACTATGTGACCAACAGATCATAGAATGGTTACACAGAAAGAAGCAGTTCGTCCATTGTGTCTTTACCGGCTCTCTGCAAGAGCAACTCACCTAGTCTCACTCCTCTGCAAATAGTTTCTCTTTGGATATTTATCCAATCCTCTTGAAAGCCTTGATGACCCGGACTCCACTGCACTCTTAGGTAGTGCATTCCAGATCTTAACCATTTGTTACACTAAATAAGTTTCACCTTATATTTTCATTGCTTCTTTTGCCAATCACAAACTGATGTCCTCTGGTCTTAACCCGCCCTCCAAATGTAACCGTTTCTTCATATCCGCTGTGCTCTGATTCCTAATGATTTTGAACTTCTCTATATCTTCTCTGAGGTGAACAACCCCAGCATCTCAAACTACCCATGTAACTGAAGTCCCTCATCCCTCGATCCACTTTTGTAAATCTTTTCTGCACCCTCTGCAGTAAGTTCACATCCTCCCTAATATGAGTGATGTCCAGAACTGAACACCATGCACTCTAGTTGATGACCAATCATAAAGAGATAGTGTTGTAAACTGCAGAGTGAGAGGAGTGAAACCCATTACAACATGGATGTTGAATGACTGCATAGGTAGAGCAGTCTTCCAAAATAAATTACAAGGGAAACTTTTAAATGCTGGCCCTCATTTTTCACTAAGTAGGCCAATGAGGACCTCATTCATCCAGCTGGCCACTTGAATCAGCTTTCAGATACACCTTTAAATGTGTTCCCTACGTTCCCATCCAAAACTGATGGGGAGGTTTTACTTTATACAAATCAGCATTCTATGACGGTTGGAAGACCTCAATTGCAAATTTCCAAGTGAAATGGCCAGATCGTATGTGACTAATGCTGTTTCACTGGGTATTGAAAGCCCAACTGGTAAATCTGAAAGAGACTACTGGACACAACTCCAAAAACATATGTTTTGATTTTTTAAAACAGTTTTGTAGGGTCCTACAAAATTATTCCAGCCTGTTGCCCTACCATTCTTGCAATCTGTTTTTCCCCGGGGTTTTCTCCCTTTTCCACAGGCCTTGGACACTGCAGCCGAATGATTTTCTGTCATCAGAAATTGGTGAGCTCCAATTTAAGTGTGCCTTTGGCACCTGTAACCTGGTGAGAAAATGTTCATTAGGCCTGGGCCTGAAAGTGGGTTGGACTTTTCAAACTCCCATGTGCTTTTCACGTATCATTAATACTGATTCGATCAGTGCCCAGCTGAATGTTTTCCCACCACCCCCCCACCCATATTTGTTCAATGTTATTGAACCTTAATTTTATATATACGTTTTCCTTTTCCCCTTTCTCTCTCCTCCTCCACCTCCTTAGCTGCTTGTTGTTTACCTTGTGTCACGCCCTGTCTTTTCGTGGTGGCGAGACTGTGCAACATTCAGGTTTAATACTTGCTCTGCTGAGTATTGTGGGGTCCTTGCTGAGTACTGTAGCATCCTTCTCGAGTACTCTAGGCAGTGGAAGCATTGATTCAGCAAAGCTAAGGAGCGGGAAGTGGATTTCGGGGTGGGACAGGTGAAAGAAGGAAAATGGTAACTACAAATGAAAAATCAGGAATATTGACTCTGTCATGAAGAAGGGTAGATAAGTTAAATGGACAGCAAAAAATATAGTTTTTTGTAAACCTGGAATCAGATGAAACCTGGTGCATGAACAAAGTTTATCTCAGCCATGAAAAAGACATGGTGAAAATAAGGGATGTGTAAATTGCTGAGTAAAGCAACAACAGCAACTTGCATCATTTACATTGGAAAACCACTAAAGGAATTTTACAGAAGTGGAATCATCCAAAAGTTGACCCGAATCAAAGAGGTGAAAACTAGGATGTATGACTAAAAACTTGGCCAAATTCATAGGTTTTACAGGGATTCTTAGACAGAGGAAGATGGAGAGTTTTTGGGATGGAATTCAGAGCTTCAATCTTATACAGTTGAAGGCAATGGTGGAGTGAAGGACGTGGCAAATGCACTGGAGGCCTGCAGTGGAGTAACAAGTTCTTGGAGGGTTATGGAGCTTGTAGGAGCTTTTTAGAGGCCGAAGTATTATGTTGGCTTTTTCCGAGAGATTTCTCTTCTCTTTATTAATTCAGCTCAGCAAATACAAAGAACTCACAAAGGCAATAAATTCTGGTTGAAGATGTACTTTACTTTGCCCATGCCTGGTCCATGTATATGGGAAAGCAATTTAAGGCAGCTCACATTACTCTAATTAAATTTAGACATCTGTCCATCTTAATAGGATGGACCAAGCATGTTAACATGAATTATTTACCTTGGCCAATTACATCCTACTCTCTGGCAACATGAGAACTCATTGGTCTGTAGAATCTGGACACTCCCACCCATTGTCTCTTTAGCAAGCAACCTCTATTATGTAAGTAATAGAATTCAAAGGTAACTTTCTCACTGTCTCTGTAGAGTTCAAGAGTTGCCGTTCTCACCATCTGCTAAGCATCCCTTATCAGTCGAAAATCAATTGTCTCATTCATTTAGTGTCTTGGAACTATACTGATAACAGTGCCTTGGAACTATACTGACAACAACCATGCTCTGTGGCCATATTGTTCTTTAAGAATGTGGTTCCTCTCACTGAGCTTTCATCCCATTATGCCTTAGGGCAGTCTGTATTTGGCCAAGATGCACAGAATTCTTTCAAAAATACATATTTAAAATCTCGAACAGTGGTTATATGTGTTTCTATGCATCTGTAACTTTGTAATCACAGGTACGTCATACCTTTTCTGTACTATATTCATTCCTAGATTAGTCTACCCTGATTTTATCAGACTATCCTTATTCCCTCTAACAGAGCTATATAGGGTTAAAGAGATAATGAGCGAGGCCATGGAGGGATTGAAATGTGTGAATAAAAATATTCAATTACCAGCTATCGAAGGCTGGCAGCCTACGTGAATCACTGAGCCAAGGGATGATGGTTGAACAGACTTTGTTGGGGGAAGAGATTAAATTATGGAGTTGTGGGAAAGTTAGGCATTGATTAGTGTGGCAACACCACGTTCATGTATTTGAAAGGAAGAGGCGGTTGAAGAATGGGGTTGAGCGTGCTTTTTTTCAACAGGTGAAACAAAATAATGTTGATTTTGAAAAGTTGGGGGTCAGTACTTGAACAGAAGGAACCATTTACAATATCAGGCAGCTGGAGGAAGATGTCCAACAGGAGAATAAGATTAAAACATGGGAATACTGTTGGGAAGGAAGAAAACAATAAATAACAATACCAACTTGTATTAGATAGCAACTTTAACAAATGAGGGAACATGAAAAACCTGAATCCTATTCAATCCTGTCCAAGAAAGCTGAAAACAATATTGAGAAATTGGTGAAACCAACCCAATGGTTATCTCTAACCAAGGATGAAGGCAGAGACTGGAGGGTTATGTAGGATGATGTAAATAGTGAGTGAAATTTTTTCCCCCCAAAATTTGAAATGTCATAACAACGTGAAAATGGGAGTGTTCCACACCAGTCTTTTGGGTGAGCTCGGCACTCTGATGGTTTTTCTTTCACCATTCTGGGAATTGACTCTCTGGTAGTAACATCAGCTGGGACTGTAACAGTGTAAAGGCTGGGACTGTAACAGTGTAAAGAGATAATGTTAAATATGTAAAAAGACAGTCTACGTCAATGATTGATGAAAGATCACATGACAACACCCGACTGAGGAGGGTTCTGTGTGAAGCATTGTGCTAAGCCTTGTCCTGTATATAATTAGAAGAATGCTTAATAAAAGATAAAAGTTACCAACACCCTTGCCTCCAGCAGTCTCTATCAGTCCTAACTTAAGGGCAACTTAAGCTAAGACCCACAATGATGATAACAGACTTAACAAGAAATATTGGCTCAGAGGGGCCTATAGGATTGGAGTTTAGAAAATGAGAGGTGATCTTGTTGAAGCATTTAAGATTCTGAGGGGGCTTGACAGGTTAGATGCTAAGAGGATGTTTTCTCCTTGTGTGAAATCTAGAACAAGAGGGCATAGTTTCAAGATGAGGGGTCTCCCATTTAAGATGAAGATGAGGTGGAATTTCTGCTCTCAAAGGGTCATTAATTTTTGGAATTTATGACACCAGAGAGCAGTGGAGATTGAGTCATTGAATACATTCAAGGCTGAATTACACAGAATTTTGATCTACAAGTAAAAGGTTATGGGGAACGGGCAGGAAAGTGAAAATAAAGCCACAATCAGATCAACCATGATCTTATTGAATGGTGGAGCTGGTTCGACGGAGCAATCTTGACTCCTCATTATTACATTCATATTCCCTCCTGGATCCCCCAACACCTCTGACTGGACCTATATTCCTAACGGTCCCTGCATCCAAAGAAATGGGAGAAATAACCTAAACAATAACTTTTGGACATTATCTAAAGCGCTGTAGAATTTCCTGTGGAATAGTTAGATACTTTTGAGTTTGTTTGGAACCACATAGGATGCTAAGCATGGAGATGCTGAAGAGGGAGTTGGAAGTGAATAGTAAGTCAGGCAGGGTCAAACTTGCGGCAGAACAGGGGCATTCAGCATATCTTTATGATGACTATTTCACCCGTGAATATGATCTCCTATCCCTATTATTTTCTTCTCCCTATTCCCCTGCTTTGTTCAGCTGAGGGGATTACTTTTCAGTTTTGACAGAAGGCTACCGCTCTTTGTACGTGCTAATGGTACTCAACACTGACAACTGCCAATCTCCAGATGCAATTCTACAACTCATCCGCTTCATCCTGGACCACAACGTCTTCACCTTCAACAACCAGTTCTTCTTCCAGACACACAGACCAGCCATGGGGACCAGATTCGCACCTCAATATGCCAACGTCTTTGTGCACTGGTTCGAACAAGACCTCTTCACCACACAGGACCTTCAACCGATGCTATACACTAGATACATCGATGACATTTTCTTCCTTTGGACTTATGGTGAACAATCACTGAAACAACTATTTGATGACATCAACAAGTTCCATCCTACCATCAGACTCACCATGGACTACTCTCCGGAATCAGTTGCATTCTTGGACACGCGCATCTCCAACAAGGACGGTCACCTCAGCACTTCACTGTACCGCAAGCCCACGGATAACCTCACGATGCTCCACTTCTCCAGCTTCCACCCTAAACATGTTAAAGAAGCCATCCCCTACAGACAAGCCCTCCATTTACACAGGATCTGCTCAGATGAGGAGGATTGCAACAGACACCTCCAGACGCTGAAAGATGCCTTCATAAGAACAGGACATGGCGCTCGACTCATCGATCAACAGTTCCGACACGCCACAGCGAAAAACCGCACCGACCTCCTCAGAAGACAAACATGGGACACGGCGGACAGAGTACGCTTCGTCATCCAGTACTTCCCCAGAGCAGAGAAACTACGACATCTTCTCCGGAGCCTTCAACATGTCATCAATGAAGACGAGCATCTGCCAAGGCCATCCCCACACTCCCACTTCTTGCCTTCAAACAACCCCACAACCTCAAACAGACCATTGTCCGCAGAAAACTATCCAGCCTTCAGGAGAACAGTGACCACAACACCACACAACCCTGCCACAGCAACCTCTGCAAGATGTGCCGGATCATCGACACGGATGCCATCATCTCACGTGAGAACACCATCCACCAGGTACAGGGTACATACACTTGCAACTCGGCCAACATTGTGTACCTGATACGCTGCAGGAAAGGGTGTCCCGAGGCATGGTACATTGGGGAGATCATGCAGATGCTATGACTACGAATGAATGAACACCGCTCGACAATCACCAGGCAGGAGTGTTCCCTTCCAGTCAGGGAACACTTGAGCAGTCACGGGCATTCAGCCTCTGATCTTCAGGTAAGCGGCCTTCACGACACTCCACAACGCAGAGCCGCTGAGTAGAAACTGATAGCCAAGTTCCGCACATGAGGATGGCCTCAACCGGGATCTTGGGTTCATGTCACACTATCTGTAACCCCCATGACTTGCCTGGGCTTGCAAAATCTCACTAACTGTCATGGCTGGAGACTATACACACCTCTTTAACCTGTGCTTGGCTCTCTCTCCACTCACATTGATTACCTGTGAAGACTTGCATTCCAACCATTATCTTGTAAATTGAGTTTGTGTCTGTATATGACCTGTTTGAGAACACAAGTCCTCACTCACCTGATGAAGGAGCCTGAGACTCCGAAAGCTAGTGCCACCAAATAAATCTGTTGGACTTTAACCTGGTGTTGTGAGACTTCTTACTGTGCTTACCCCAGTCCAACACCGGCACCTCTACGTAATGGTTCTGCTGAGCAGCTCCTGCATTTTCTTTCTAATCTGAAGTCTGCTGTGCCTTCTAAAGATTTGTTAAAAAATTATTTACTTTAGCTTCCCTTTTTCTGTTTTCATTACTTTTGTTAGGAGAGAACACCCACACTTGATTCATGAACTAAAATAGAAGTGACGTTATACGCAGTTTGAACATGCAATGAAGTATCACATGATTTAGATAGTGATGATATTAGGATTTATTTTAATGTTCATAACTTGGGTAGAATACAAGAGAACACAAAGTGAGGAAAACATTCTTTTTAAAATAAATTAGATTTTAAGCATTGCAATGACAGTTTTTGGAATTGTTTTCTGCTGTCACTCTTGTTATAGCCTTGCCCCCATGAAGGTGTAGTACTTGAAATTTTGAGGGATTGGTGGGAGACTAGTGAAATCCTATGAAATGAATTAAACAGCTGAAAGTTACTAGTCACATTGCTTCTTTGGCATTTCTAGTGCCCTCCTAGTAAAGTTATGGTGGGAGATTAGGATATTCCCCAAGGCATTTCCAGGCCATACAGTTTGTCAAATACGACAATTTATGTAGTGTTATTAACATTGTGAAGCACATCAGACATTTTACTGAAACTTAATCCAAAGGTGGATGTTGAACCAAATAAGGAAGTATTAAGAGGAGAAATCAAAACTTGGTCAATGAAGTAGGTTCTAAGGCAAATCTTGAAGGAGGAGAGGAGATGAAGAGTTGTCAGCATTTATGAAAGGATTCCCAGAGTGTGGCAACTCTATGGCTGAACGCACGGTTGCCATCGGTGTGCACTGAAGTAGGAATGTACAAGAGGCTGTGGTGAGAGGAACAGTGTGAATTCATTTCTGCTGCAGGGTGTAGAGAAAAAATAGATTGACAGTGAGGCGCCAGGTCATGAAGATATTTAACCACAAGGTTGAGAGTTTTAAATCCGAAGTGTTGAGAAGCAGAAACCTAATATTGGTCAGTGAGGGCAAGGATGGTGTAGATGAGCAGGACTGGCGCAGGACCGAATATGGGCAGCAGTTTTGGATGAATCAAAGTATACAAAGGGTGATTCGTGGGAAGCCAACGTAGAGATCATGAGAATAATTGAGTCTGGATGTGACCAAGGCATGGATGAAAGTTTCAGGATTCAGTAGCATTTCACCTGAGTTTTGATGGAGGTGGATCATATGCAGAACTTAGCTTAATATCTAATAGTGCAAAGCATACAAAGAGCCTGACACTGACTGAATTTAATTGATGGTCAGAGTACAGAGTTTGTGGTGGAAGGCTGACAGTGTTGTCTTCAGTTTTACTATTGCTTAGCTGGAGGAAATTGACTCATCCATTACCAAATAATTTCTTAGTCACTCACAGAAGTGTTACAGCACCAAAAACATGTTTCATTTTCAAAATGAAGATCTCTTCCCCGAAGATATTTTCATCAAAAGTCAATGAACTTTTAAAAGTGTGCCATGTACATTTTTGGATGGAAAGTTTTAAACAAAATTGTAACCAGAATCTGTTTAAGCCATTTATCATGAGACTATTCTGCTGGAGTTTTACAGATCATTTTAAAGACCAATCTAAATGTTTCAAATTGTTGCTTTTACAATTTTGAATAAAGCTGTTTCTTTAAAAGAAAATGGAATGAGAATATAAATTTCCATTATGTATAATGCAGTTGATTTGCAATAGGGAATAGACTTGGAACCACAAAAGCCCTATATGCTTACATTATGAAACCTATTTCATAGGATCAATAATAGTTGACCTCCGTAGAATTTTTGTATCAAGTTAAGAACTGGCAGAGCATTAGTGTTTCGCTTTATGGGATCCATACACCTCAAGAGTGTGTTTGGATTTTCGTGGGGGATAGAATATAGGCAGCAGCTTGGGATGAGCTAAAGTATACAGAGGATGCTTTCTTTATTTCAGAACATTGTAACTTGCTATTTAACTGTTGAAGGAAAACAGGAACTTGAAGCTTTCTTTAATTGGATGATGAAACTGCGGAATAGATTACCAAATGGGATGATGGAACAGAAAACTTTCTTAAATGGATGAGATGAATTCCCATTAGGGAAGAGATTGCAAACTGCAAGTTCTAGAATCAGTGCGACGAGCTTGATACAAGATTCAGAATGGTCGGCTGGGGCCACCAATGATCTGCTCCTGTCCAAACATTGTCATTGTATGTTGCTGTTTAGATATATCCGGACTTGATGTCCCTTTCTTCTGTTGCAGCATGTCATCACCACTGTCTTAGAACATCACTGCCTACTGAACTGGTGTGCATTTTTACTTCTCCGCCAATGTTAATAGATTTTCTTAGTAAGCTGACAGTTAAGTGTTTTATTTGGTATTTCAGTAAAATAGGAACCTAAATTGCAAGCTAATGTCGATGGTACTCTTAACATGAAAATTTCTGAATATGTTTTATTTTCCAGGCGTGAGGGTTACATACCAAGCAACTATGTAGCTGAGAAGAAATCCAATAATCTAGAAAAATACGAGTAAGTCGAGCAGTTTTCTAAATTGCAGTTATATATTAAGATTTTTCTGTTGTGTGTTAATTAACCAAAGAGTATGATTTTGAATCAGTTTGGCATCGGTTCAAAGAAAATTAATTGCAGAATCTAGGCTGGCACTTCCATTTAGTTCAGAGAGAGTGTAGAACTTTCAGGGAAATCGTCTTTTGGATGAGATGTTAACATGAGGCCTGTCTTCCCTCAAATAGAAATAAGAGATCCCATGGCACTTTTTGGAATGAAGCATGTGTGGTCCTTACTGTGTCCTGAACCACATGCATTCTTCAACCACTGCTGTTTGTGATACTTTGATATGAGCAAATTGCCTGGTATAGTACAACAGTGACAATACCAGAAAAATACTACTTTGAGTCTGATATGCTTTAGGGCAATCTGAACTTGTGAAGAAGACTTGCTATTTAACTGTTGAAAGAAAACAGGAAGTTAAAGCTTTCTTTAATTGGATGATGAAACTGCGGAATAGATTACCAAATGGGATGATGGAACAGAAAACTTTCTTAAATGGACTAGATGAAAGTAAGTCGCTTTCTCTTTCACCCTCTTGATGGCTGGGATCTGGGATGTGCTGTCTGAGAGTATGGAATGGACAGATTCAATCAAGAGAATTTGATAATTATCTGAAGAGAAAAACTTTGTAGGGCTGCAGTGAAAAGGCAGGTCGGTGGGACTAGCTGAGTCCATGCAGAATGCCAGCATAGGGATGACGGGCCAAAAAGCTGCCTCCCTGTGCTGTAACCATTGTGTGATTCAATGACGTGTAGCTGCTGTTATGCTGTCAGATATGTAGCAGCCAATTTGTAAATAACAAACTCATTAAATGTGGTAATGACCAAGTAACCTTCATTGCTGGTGTTGATTGAAGATAAATATTGTTCAGGGCACCAGGCATGATTCCCCGACTCTTCAAACAGTGCCATGGGACCTTTTGGCAGCGATTCTCCCATCCTGCTGCACTAGCATTTAAATGATATTTAAAATATAACTTAAATGGCATTAACGGGTCCGAAATTGAATTCTCCGGGCCCGCTAACCCCTCCCACCATCAGAATGTTTCACTCCAGCGGGGATTACACCAGCTCCCCACTTTTGGGGAGCTAGTGGCCTGACCAAACGTGTGAAGGGGAGGCAATTGGTGGGGGGGGGGGTGGTGTCCCTGGGCGTGAGCACCCTGACAGTGCCAGCCTGTGCCCCGGCACTGCCCAAGGGGCAAATTACCATGCCTGGGGGGCACCTTGGCACTGCCCATTGGGCATAGGGCAGTGCCAAGGGAGCGGGACCTGATGGGCGTGTGGCCTTGGGGGCAATCGGTGGGGGGTCCCGCTGCTACTCTGTCATTGGCATCGGTCAACGATCGAGCTGGCCAGCAATCAGGAGGCTGACAGTGCGGGTCCACTTCGCATGCGCAGAGGTCCACTGGTTTCAGCCTCCCAGGTGGCCCCGCCCACTGAAATCTAATATTCTCACTGGTGGCCTCTGCAGTGCACAGAGTGTGGGAGATTTTAGTCTGGACTCCCACTGAAAAAAAGCAGCATGAATTACTCCAGTATTCACATGAATTGAACACTGAAGTCGGAAATATACCTCTATAGGTTGGTATGAGTCAAAATACAGTCATGCTTTATTCTCATAAGCTAATGGGAGAACTTGACCCCTTGAAAGCGGAAGCCAAAGTTCTCTCTGAACACAAGAAGCGTGGATATTTATACATCAGGGTTCCCAATACAAGCCATAAAGCAAAGTCCAGTTAACAGTCCTTGATCATAAATTATAGTTCCTTTAACAGCTTCTGATAGTCTCTGGATCATGGTTAGAGACCATCTGGTATCCTTGGGTCATAAAGCACAATTCTTCTGGTCGTTGCAGTCAAGGTGTCACCTCTGGTCCCCTGCTCTTCCCGCAGCGTTTCCTTTGAAGTGACTGAGTGACTGAGTGCAACTGTCCCAGTGGGGGGAGTCCTTCAAACGGCCATTCTCGCACTCTACCATTTGGTCGCTGCTTCCTCTGTTTAAATCATAGACAAGCCTACGGAAAAGAAAGACTTGCCCCCTAACATCTATATTTAACTGTCTGTTTTATCAGAATGATATAAACAAGCGAGGGAACCATGAACAAATGGCTTATACTAAAAGTAAAAGATGAAAGACATGAACAAATGGCTTATGCTACTACCAGGAGCAATATAAACAAAGGGGTGACTAGCCACAAGTAAACGATATGTTTATGATACATTCCAGATACAAAGTTCAACCTTTTAGGCACAAAGTACATTGAGTACAAAAAAAAACATGAACCCTTTCCCTTCTTCAAACACTTAGAATTTTTTTGGGAGAATTCTGGCCTTTATGTCGAACTGAAAGAGCCAACAAAGCCTCAGTTTGACACCTCAGTTGAAAGACAACATCTCACAGTCCAGCACCACCTAAGCACTGCATTGAAGTGTGAGCCTAGAATAGCACAAAATGTTATTTTGGAAATAGCAAGGCCCATAAAACATGCAAAAAAAAAAATTAACTGGCAGAAATGTCATCTTGAGAGTAAGTGAACAATGTAGTTGTTGGCGTCAGTTATTGCAACAGAAGGTAACGCTTCAGCAGAATCTGAGGAAGATGTTAAACTACAAACACAGAATTGCAAAAGACCACTGATAGGCTGATAGAGTGGGCACTTAGTTGTCTGATAGTGTTGAATGCAGTGAAATGTTATATAATACATTTTATAAACGGAAACAGTGAAAGGGAGTATCTTCTAAATGACACGACTTGTTGTTTAGAACATAGAACATAGAAAAAATACAGCACAAACAGGCCCTTTGGCCCACAAGTTGCGCCGGTCATGTCCCTACCTACCTAGGCTTATATATAGGCTTACCTATAACCCTCAATCCTATTAAGTTCATCCAGAAGTCTCTTAAAAGACCCTATCGAGTTTGCCTCCACCACCACTGACGGCAGCCAATTCCTCTCACCCACCACCCTCTGAGTGAAAAACCTACCCCTGACATCTCCTCTGTACCTACTCCCCAGCACCCTAAACCTGTGTCCTCTCATAGCAGCCATTTCAGCCCTGGGAAAAAGCCTCCGAGAATCAACCTGATCTATACCTCTCAACATCTTGTACACTTACATCAGGTCACCTCTCATCCTTCGTCTCTCCAAGGAGAAAAGACCGAGCTCCCTCAACCTATCCTCATAAGGCATGCCAACCAATCCAGGCAAACATCCTTGTAAATCTTCTCTGCACCCTTTCAATCATTTCCACATCCCTCCTGTAATGAGGCGACCAGAACTGAGCACAGTACTCCAAGTGGGGTCTGACGAGGATGTTATAAAGCTGCATCATTATCCCCGGACTCCTAAACTCAATCCCTCGATTGATGAAGGCCAGCACACCATACGCCTTCTTAACCACCTCCTCTACCTGCGAGGCCGATTTAAGAGTCCTATGGACCCGGACCCCATGGTCCTTCTGATCCTCTACAGTACTAAGAGTCTTACCCTTGATATTATACTCCTTCGTCCCATTTGACCTGCCAAAATGGACCACTACACATTTATCCGGGTTGAAGTCCATCTGCCACTTCTCCGCCCAGTCTTGCATCCTATCTATGTCACGCTGCAGCTTCTGGCATCCCTCCAAACTATCCACAACACCACCAACCTTCGTGTCGTTGGCAAACTTACCAACCCAGCCTTCCACTTCCTCATCCAGGTCATTTATGAAAATGACAAACAACAAGGGTCCCAGAACAGATCCCTGGGGCACTCCACTGGTGACCGATCTCCATTCAGAAAAAGACCCATCTACAACCACTCTCTGCCTTCTGCAGGCAAGCCAGTTCTGGATCCACAAGGCAACAGCCCCTTGGATTCCATGCCCTCTCACTTTCTCGCGAAGTCTTGCATGGGGGACCTTATCGAACGCCTTGCTGAAGTCCATGTAAACAACATCTACCGCTTTTCCTTCACCAATGTGTTTAGTCACATTTTCAAAGAACTCCACCAAGCTCGTAAGGCACGATTTGCCTTTGACAAAGCCGTGCTGACTACTTTTGAGCATACTAAACTTCTCTAAATGTTCATAAATCCTGTCCCTCAGGATCTTCTCCATCAACTTACCAACCACTGAGGTTAGACTCACCGGTCGGTAATTTCCTGGGCTATCCCTATTCCCTTTCTTGAATATAGGAACCACATCCGCAATCCTCCAATCCTCCGGAACCTCTCCCGTCTCCATCAACGACGCAAAGATCATCGCCAGAGGCTCTGCAATCTCTTCTCTCGCCTCCCACAGTAACCTGGGGTACATCCCATCCGCTCCTGGCA
Source organism: Mustelus asterias (assembly GCF_964213995.1). Classification (NCBI taxonomy): domain Eukaryota; kingdom Metazoa; phylum Chordata; class Chondrichthyes; order Carcharhiniformes; family Triakidae; genus Mustelus; species Mustelus asterias. The sequence goes on along the minus strand of NC_135801.1, from coordinate 112,595,850 downwards.
ACGTATCTATCTTTTTCAGTCCACCTCAATCCTGTAGTATAACTACCCAGGTCTTTTTCCACCGTGAATACCGAGGTAAAATATTCATTAAGCACCTCTGCTATTTCTTCCGGTTCTGTACAGACTTTCTCACCTTCACATTTTATAGGTCCTATTCCTTCACATCTCATCCTTTTTACTCTTCACATATTTATAGAACGCCTTAGGGTTCTCCTTAATCTTACCTGTCAAGGCCTTCTTGGCTCTCCTAATTTCTTTCTTAAGTCCCTTCCTACAAGCCGTATACTCATCTAGATCCCTATCATCGCCTAGCTCTCTGAACCTTTTGTACGCTTTCCTTTTCTTTTTGGCTAGGTTCAGTGCAGCTTTCATGCACCACGGTTCCCGTAACCTACCAAAACCTCCCTGTCTCATTGGAACGTTGTCATGCAGAATTCCAGACAAACATTCCTTGAAAATCTGCCACCTTACTTCGGTACTTTTCCTCGAGAATGCCTCCTTCCAATTTACGCCTCTAATCATAGAAAATCATAGAAACCCTACAGTGCAGAAGGAGGCCATTCGGCCCATCGAGTCTGCACCGACCACAATCCCACCCAGGCCCTACCCCCACATATTTACCCACTAATCCCTCTAACCTACGCATCTCAGGACTCTAAGGGACAATTTTTAACCTGGCCAATCAACCTAACCCGCACATCTTTGGACTGTGGGAGGAAACCGGAGCACCCGGAGGAAACCCACGTAGACACGAGGAGAATGTGCAAACTCCACACAGACAGTGACCTGAGCCAGGAATCGAACCCGGGACCCTGGAGCTGTGAAGCAGCAGTGCTAACCACTGTGCTACCGTGCCACCCAAAAATCTCCTGCCTGATGGCTTCATATTTCCCCTTACTCCAGATAAACACTTTTCTAATTTATGGGCATATATATGAGGAGATTAAGTGTAAAAGCATGTCAGTAATGTTGAATTTCTACAAAAAATTGATGTTGGTTGGAGTGTTATGTGCTGTCTGACCACTCCGTTATTGTAAAGAGTTAGAACCCTGGAACGGTTGCTAGAATAATGCTTGGAACTAGAAATGCTTGTTATGGAGAGAGGCACAAAAATTGTGATCATAAAATTCAGCTTTTCTGGTGCAACAACTTTACTAGTTTTGATGCTAGAGGTACACCAATTCTAAAATACATGCTGTATTCCAGTAGAATTTGGCTGCTGGCAGATGATATGCCTGCCTCCAAGTTCATGTGTATGTACACGAGAGAATGATGACCAAACTTCTGTCCCTGAGATTCTACCAATTACACTGGCAATGCAACAGACAAATTAGATTTGTAGAAAAGTGGGTAAGTTATCTGCATATCTTTTCAAGTCAGAATGTCCTTGAGGGCACAGATTTTGACAGCCACAGATCTTGTCTTAAACATTAGCTTTGACAGAAACTATTAGGAGAATATATTTTTTAGTTATGCAATTATCCAATCAAGAAAAGATTCTGCTAACTTACTTTCAACAGTTTCAGGCATGGAAGTCATTTGCTTCCCACCCTTCTGCCATAGTGGTCTTACTGTAGGGTTCACTATGGTCACACCCTTATGTTCTTATACTAGAGGCAGACTAGGAGAAAGTAGAAATGAACAGAGACGTGCAAAACAAGGCTACATCATAGAGAATGGCCTCCAGAGGGTACCCTTCTAATAGAGCTGATAGACCATTCTATTCAGTTGATGATATACCAAAACATGGATGCTTAAGGAATAGTTCTGTAAAGAACATTGTGGGGATGAGGTTTGTTTGTTTAGCACAGCTTCTCATGTTTACCATCTTTCTGCTTTTGTCGAAGCTTCTACTGCTAATGTATCCTTAGCTAATGAATTATTCAGAACTTTGGAAGGTGAACAACCTGTAATACTGGCTGCTATTATAGCGATTTCCAAAAGAATGTTTGAAATGAGTTATTATATTACACTACGGAATATATTTTAATGCTTCTAATCTTGGTCACAAAAGTTATATTGTACCTCTTTACAATCATATGGTGCATTGCTATTTAATATTGCAGATTAATATGATGCAGAAGATTCTTATCGTTCGAAGTCGTATTGATGGATCAGACTATCTAAAATAGATGCAAGATCATTGCATTATTGGTCATTTTCTTTTTAGACGCTTTTATGTTTGTTTTAAAAAAATGTTTTCACATCCTTGGGATATCCCAAAGCACTTCACAGTCCAGAGTGGTCAGTTTGCACACATTAACTTCCAAGATGCAACGACTAGGTGAATGACTAGTTATTTTATTTTTGATTGTGTTCGTAAACAATAATGCTGAAGGTCCAATTTGGTGGAAATTGTGCCTAATTTCCCTCTTTTTTTCCATTTTTATTTAGGTGGTATTGCAGAAACGTTAATAGGAGTAAAGCAGAACATTTACTGAGATCTGAGGTAAGGGCGGGATATGTACTTCCAATTACTTGGAAATGGCTTAATTAGTGTTTAGCGTTCAAGTAAGTTCGAATTCCAGTTCGGTAACTTAGATGTGATAGTAAAACTAACTAAAATATAACAGGTTTCTTTTTCATTTATGTTTTTGTGATTTTTGTAACAAGACGATATTAAATGTGTCTTAAGGAGGGATGTATTGTCATTGGAAGCAGTTCAGAGAAGATGTTCATTATGCTGATTACTGGGGTGAGGGGTTTATCTTATGAGGAAAAGTTGAGCAAGTTAGGCCTTGATTCATTGGAGTTTAGAAGAACGAGAGATAATCTCATTGAAATATGGATTCCAAGGGGGCTTTACATGTGAGAATTAGAACTAGAAGACATAGTTTAAAAATAACTGGTCCCATTAAGACAGAGATGAGGAGGATTTTTTTTTTCTGAGGATCATTAGTCCTTGGAATTTTCCTCATCAGAGATCAGAGTGCTTTTTACATTTTGAACTAGCGAGGATGCTGATTTATGTCCTAGATCAACCCTGTAAGAGTTACAAGGTCTGGATGTTCTCGGGTGTGGAGAGTCAGGATGGGGAAATGGTTACTGAGACTTTTCTGATCTACTTGAATAGATTCTTCTGTCTGCTGATTGTGGAAAATCTACAACCATATAAACAAAAGGACTACAATCATTTTGCTGTCCCACATGGAGAAGAACATGTGGCAGTATGAGCTAATGGTGTTCTCATACAGGTGTCTAGATACATGCAACATATGCAGAGAATATTCTATTTCTGAATCTTCACACGTTAGCATTTGATAATCTTTATGTAGCCAGGATAAATATTTTTTCAAGAATAATAAAGTATTATTTTGCATCCGAAAAGTGATAGATATTTGACAAAATTTAATTCAGCCTATCACGGTGCCACCATAGCAGCTGGGCCCAGCTAATCGTCAGAGGTGCTCTGTGCCAAAAATCTCCACTGATAATGGGCGGCATAGTGGTTAGCCTTGCTGACTCACAGCACCAGGGACCCAGGTTCAGTTCCGACCTTGGGTTGCTGTTTGAAGATTGCACGTTCTCCTTGGGTGGGTTTCCTCCGGGTGCTCTGGTTTCCTCCCATAGTCCAAAGATGTGCAGGTTAGGTGGATTCACCATGCTAATTGCCCCTTAGTGACCCAAGATGTGTAGATTCAATGGATTATCCATGGTAAATGCGTGGGATTACAGGGATAGGGTGGGGGAGACGGCCTGGGTAAAATACTCAGAGTTGGTCCAGACGCTGAGTCAAATGGCCTTCTGCATTGTAGGGTTTCTATGATTCTAATGTTGGAGGATGGAAGGGGTTGTGGGATTCCCAGTCACGGGCGGCAAGATGTCAATTAGGCTCATTGATGACCACAATCCAGTGGAGGTTCAGAGATTACGTGGGACCTCTCAAAGACTGCCCAGCAAACCCCGTCAGGTTGTCAGCAGCCTCCTGGATGCGGGAGGTGGGTTTTCTCATTGTCAGGCACTCCATCCCCATTGAGGACCTGGCATTCGGGGCAGAGGGGGATCAGCTGCTCAAAGCTGCCGAACCTCTGATGGTACATTGCTGGCAGCTGCCTCTGCTTCCAGTGCTGTTGACGATGGTGGGAATCCTGAATCCTAGGAAAGATCTGGCAGTGGCCACTTATGTGCTCAAGAACACTAAATACCGTTGGGCCTCCGATTCCCTGCCGATCCTTGAGACCCATGGTCAAGATCCCTGTTGGGCCAACTAAAATCTGCCCATAATCTTTTCCAGGCTTTCCCTTTCTCTGACTGGCCTTTTGTGAGGTACTCCAATAGTTCTGTCTTCATTATTTAGATACTGCTGTTTGGCATTATCATCCAAAGTCATTGGTCGACTTTCACATGTATGCTGACTCACCTAGTTCTGCTTCCCTGCTCCTTTGTTGCTGTAAATCTGGTGAAACAGCGGCTAAACTCTTGGCTAATATATAAATGTGAGTGACCCATAACTACTACCAGTTTCATACTAGAAGCAGCAAAGCCATTATTTTGTCAGCACCTAAATGCCACTGCCTTCCTCAAGTGCCATTTCTCACCATCAACAGATGCTGATCCTCAGTATGCTGCTTCTCCTTCAGAAAATAAAAGCATTGGATGACAGTTACTGAAATGGTGTTCATGAATTATGGTGACAATTTTGCCTCCTTTAGAGCTTGTATGCCAGTCCATAAGATAAATATGTGGGAAATTGCTGGAGATCCATTTCACAGTGTGCTTTATGTGCTCTTCCAACTGGAAAAAATAAATTGGGGAGTAGGAAGTTGAAACAATTTTACGAGTTAGTGTTATTTTCCAAAATTAGAATGTGGAGGGTGCTGAATGCAATTTATTTTTCTAGTTGTGCAAAATGTTGTTATACTCGGTTCTAAAATGTCTTGGAAACGTTCAACCATATTTTTTCCAGTTTACTTTTTGTACCACCACAGACTTCAAATGAAATGGTCTTGAATGTGAGCCACTCAGTTTTGGTCTGTCTTCTGAGCACATTTATCAGTTATACATTTAATTGATGTGTTAGTTTCCATTAGATTGCATGCGGGTGAGGATATACGTGGGTGTTTGTTCAGTACACCATTTAATTATGATGCAATTTTTGCAGTAAGTTGGGTACATACAGATGTGGCAGAATAAGATGGCTAAAAACATCAACTTTTTAGTTGAGGCTTTTCTGATACAAATTCTTGTTTCACAAAAACTTTAGTTGAGCTGATATAGTAAGCAGATAATGTTGATTTGAACTCTGTCCTTTCTGTGCTGACTTTCAACTTTTGAGAATAACTGAACTAACTGTGTTCTTTCACTTCCCTTCTTCCTCACTTTGACATTAAAGGCAGAATAATCAGCCTGTGTGGTTCTACATTTTGCAACTCTGTTCCTAAACGCCTTCACCTTTTGCCTTGCCTTTATCTTAATTTTATTTTGAAAATATAAGAAATGGGAGCAGGGTGACAGTAGTATCAATGACCTTGCGGTTTATCTATGATTGTGTGATGCCAGGTGTGAATTGCGTGCCCTTGTGCAACCCCAATGATCTCAGCTTTGTAATCAATTGGCTTTGCAGAAGCCAGGAAGCAGTTTGGGAGGTTAATGACCAATTGAAATGTTGATGTAATCTTAATCAGAAATTGATTTTTATTCAAATTGAAGGAAGTTAGAGCCAAGCATGTGTACATGTGTAAACTTGGCTGTAAAATGATTTAAAAACGAAGCAGAAAACGGCTAAACGGCTGGTGGTATGTCAGCAGGAAGTGATAGGAAGAAGCATAATTGGAAAATAAAGTTTAAAAATTGGGGTGTTCAAGAGTAAGGGTGATCTGAAGTCGAAACAGCAAAGGCTGACAACAAGCAGGAGTCTGAGGAGCAGGCAAAAGCAAGCTGATATTAACGGTGCAGACTGTTTGTTGGTTCTGCACAAAAGGGCCCCCCCCTCCCAAATTCCAGCCACTGCACCGCACTCATTCTATACATCAACATCTGGGAGATCTCAAGTTGAAATTAAAATTATTAAAGTCAACAAAGGATTGCAAAATACCCAATTGAAAGACAAGGTGCAGTTCCTCGAACTTATATGAGAATTGATTGAAATAGTGGAGAAGGAAAGATTAGAATCGGTGTTTGTATGTGGAAATGAAGTAGGAAGCAACAGAGAGATCATTATGGAAAAAAAATGGCAAAGTGGCCTTCAGATTTGGATTTGGTCTTCCCAACATCATGGGGATCACATGATGAGCAATGGATACAGTATATAGGTTTGAGGACATGCAGATAAATTGTCATTCGAATCCACTTTGAGATGCTGGACAGTAGTTAGGAAAACTAATTGGACCACTTTTGCATCTCTTGCATTTGCACAGAAAGATGCCAGAGGAAAATAAACAGGTAATGTAATAGAGGAATGTCACGGTGAATGGAGAACTGAAGGCGAGATATTTGACCAGCTGTAGACATTTTGTTAGTGCAGTTATGAGGTTGGGATGGGGTGGTGGAGGTTGCTTTTTCCAAGGGCAGACATGGAGAAGGATGGATTGGAATGTAGAAGGGGATAGAGGTGGAAAATGATACAAGGAAGTGATCAGAGCTGACCTTATCTGATTTGTCACGTAGGAAACGTGGCAGACAAATTGTGCAGTGCAAGCTTCCACCAAAAACAGTCAAATAATGACTAGATCATTGTTTATAGGTGTTGGTTGAGGGACAAATATTCACCAGGACAGGTGAATTTCCCTGCTCTTCACAATGCAGTTGGGCCTTTTATACCGACCTAAAATGCAGACAGAGCCTTAGTTTAATATCTCACCCATAAAGCTGCCTCATCATGCACTTAATTGCCAGCTAAGATTATGTGCTTAAGTCTCTGCAGTAGGACTTTGATCCCACAAGCTCTGATTCAAAGATGAGTGTGCTACCCCAGAACCAAGGCTGACACAATAGCTACTATTGCTATAGAACCTAGAACATAAAACAGTCCAGCACAGAACAGGCCCTTCGGCCCACGATGTTGTGCCGAGCTTTATCTGAAACCAAGATCAAGCTATCCCAATCCCTATCATCCTGGTGTGCTCCATGTGCCTATCCAATAACCGCTTAAATGTTCCTATAGTGCCTCAGTTTGTTCGCGTGTAGGATTACATGAGGTATATGCCACAGAAATAGGCAGTCAGCAAAATCAGTCCACATGAAGAGTTTGCTTGATTTGATTTATTATTGCCACATGTATTAGTATACAGTGAAAAGTATTGCTTCTTGCGCACTATACAGACAAAGCATACCGTTTATAGAGAGGAAAAGGAGAATGCAAAATGTAGTGTTACAGTCATAGCTAGGGTGTAGAGAAAGATCAACCTAATGTGAGGTAGGTCCATTCAAAAGTCTGATGGCGGCAGGGAAGAAGCTGTTCTTGAATCGGTTGGTATGTGTCTTCAGACTTTTGTATCTTTTCCCTGACGGAAAAAGGTGGAAGAGAGAATGTCCGGGTGCGTGAGGTCCTTAATTATGCTGGCTGCTTTTCCGAGGCAGCAGGATGTGTAGACAATGTCAATGGATGGGAGGCTGGTTTGCGCAATGGATTGGGCTTCGTTCATGACCCTTTGTAGTTTCTTGTGGTCTTGGACAGAGCAGGAGCCACACCAAGCTGCGATACAACCAGAAAGAATGCTTTCTATGGTGCATCTGTAAAAGTTGGTGAGAGTCATGGCGGACATGCCAAATTTCCTTAGTCTGCTGAGAATGTAGAGGCATTTCTGAATTATAGTGTCGACATGGCAAGACCAGGACAGGTTGTTGGTGATCTGGACACCAAAAAACTTGAAGCTCTCGACCATTTCTACTTCGTCCCCATTGATGTAGACTGGGGCATGTTCTCCTTTACATTTCCTGAAGCCAATGACTATCTCCTTTGTTTTGTTGACATTGAGGGAGATATTATTGTCGCTGCACCAGTTCACCAGATTCTCTATCTCTTTCCTGTACTCCATTCGTTATTGTTTGAGATCCGACCCACTACGGTGGTGTCGTCAGCAAACTTGAAAATCGAGTTGGAGAGGAATTTGGTCAGACAGTCATAGGTGTATAGGAGTATAGTAGGGGGCTGAGAACATAGCCTTGTGGGGCACCAGTGTTGAGGATGATTGTGGAGGTGTTGTTGTTGCCTATCCTGACTGATTGTGGTCTGTAGTTAGGAAGTTCAGGATCCAGTCACAGAGGGAGGTGCCGAGGTCTAGGCCACGGAGTTTGGAGATGAGTTTCGTGGGAATAATAGTGTTGAAGACTGAGCTGTAGTCAATAAATAGGGGTTTGTCATGGGTATCTTTGTTATCTAAGTGTTCCAGGGTCAAGTGCAGGGTCAGGGAGATGGCAACTGCTGTGGACCTGTTGCGGTGATAGGCGAACTGTAGTGGATCCAGGCAGTCTGGGAGGCTGGAATTGATTCTATTGAGCTTCCTCCCATCCCTCCTAATTTACATCTATTATTATAATCCTCTAGCCTCTTTTCCCCTCTGTCTCGCTTCCCTTTAAATGCATCTATACCTTTCACCCCAACTCCCTGTGATGGCCAGTTCCACATTCTCGCCACTTGCTGGATAAAGATGTTTCTTCTGAATTCCTTATTGAATTTCTTGGTAACTGTCATGCAGAGGTGACTAATTGTGGCCACTTCCCCAGAAACTGTAATTTTCGTTGAATTCGCTCTATCAAAGCTTTTCATAACTTTAAAACCTCTATCCCTTAGCCCTTTAACAAGAGAAAAGGCACCTAGCCAGTTAATGAAACGTATACCCATGTATTTCTGATGTCATGCCCGTAAATTATCTCTGCATCCTCCCTGTTGTCCTTGCATTACTTTTATAATATAAAACTGCAGAAGTGCATGGAGTATTATGTGTGGTATAACCAAGATTCAGTTCAGGTTTTCAGTTCTATCTCACTATAAGTAAAGCCTGACAGCGTTTTGTTTGCTCTTTTTAATGGTCTTGCTAACCTCTGGTACTTTTAGTAGTATTAACTGGAAGGAATTTTCAGTGAAGCAACTGGTGACCTTGAATTCTTTGCAGTTATTTTGGTAGAACATTACTTTGTGGAGGTTTTAATCTTTATTTAATTTATTTTGCAGGATAAAGAGGGAGGTTTTGTTGTGAGAGATTCCAGCCAACCTGGAATGTATACGGTATCTCTTTACACCAAATCTGGAGGGTGAGCTTGTACTATCATCTTGAATTTCACTGATTTTGGTTATCCTGTTTAATGTTTTAAATATAAAGCCATTTTTTACCCTTCCTTACGTGATTTCAGTTAGTTTAACCACTAAAAGATATATAGCTGACGTATTTTAGTGGTGACATATAAAGCCACCTTTTTGAAATGGTCCCAGACAGCCTGATTAAATTTGTTTGGGGCATAAGCCAGGATTTTTGTGTCCATCCACCCCAGGATCTTATCATAGAATCCCTACAGTGCAAAAGGAGGCCATTTGACCCATTGAGTCTGCACTGACCACAATCCCACCCAGGTCCTATCCCCGTAACCCCATTTATCCTGCTAGACCCCTGACACTAAGAGTCAATTTATCATGGTCAATCAACCTAACCTGCACATCTTTGGACTGTGGGAGGAACTGGAGCACCCGGAGGAAACCCGCGCAGACATGGGGAGAATGTGCAAACTCCACACAGCCAATGACCCAAGCCGGGAACTGAACCTGGCGCTGTGAGGCAGCAGTGTTAACCACTGTGCCACGATGCAGCCCGCCAAAAGTTTATCGATGGAGGATCCGCCTACAGTGGTGCTGGAAATTTCCGGCTGTAGTATATTCGAAGTTATAATGTTGAGTGATAGCTCCATTTCTATGGTGTTTTGTTTCTTTTTTCACCAGGGAATGTTTTTCTTCATTTCTCTCGTAGATTGTGAAGTTGTGAATTTCCTGTTAGCATAAATTTGTGCTCGTGGGGCAGGCGAGCATGATGTAATGTCATACATTGATGTCTTGGTGAAAGGTGTGGTTTTAATTGGCCTGCTTGTTACTATTAAGTTGAGTTAATATGCGACAGTAAATAGAAACATGCTACCTTTCATATCTGTGGCCACAATGACTACCTACATTCATACAGCACCTTTAATATAAAAACATTACACTCCTGTGAAGCACCTTGCAGTCAACCAAAAGTTCATTCGAAGTTAATCAAGGAGTTATTAGAAAGGGACCAGACAGCTGGTCAACAGTTTTTTTTTCCCAACTGTGCTCAATTGAAGGATTTAATTCAGGCATTCACAGTGGTTCCACTTGTTAAAATGGTGGTGACAAAGAATTGATAAATGCAGCTGAAGACAGGTACGTCACAAAATATTAAGAATTTAATTGCAGTGACAATCTACCACCTGTGAGGTTAACCTGATTTTGAATGACTGAAAATGGCTTCAAAAATATATACATGACCATTGGCTAGTTAAGCCGAGGTACAGTACTCAGTTTCTTTGTAATCAGAAGTTTTTGAAACATGCCTATTAGTAGCTTTTTGCCCAATAGGAACAACTTAAGTTTTGGAGCTCCTTGATGGCCTGCAAACGAGCACAATTAGCAGAAGATCTCAGAAGTAACCAATTCATCCTGGGGCTCTGGTCAGTTCTGTGGGTGCTTTGACTTCTAACACAGCGTAAACTAACGCAAAAGACTGCAGAAACCCAATCCCTGCAGAACATAATTTCCACTTCAAGTTTTGTGGCAGTTCTGCCAAATGAGATTAAATAGTGCCAAAAAAACCTACATCAGAGCTGGGTGGAGAGTAGCCAGGGTTCCAGTCTCTGAGCTGACATCTGCTCAGGTATGGTTATGATACTGTCTTCGTGGGTATTAGCTCTTTAATCTTCCCACTCTACCTTCACCTAAAATAGGTCAGAATTTGATGATGGTGATAAATGAATGACTGTTCATTAAAAAACCTGTATTTTGTCATAATATGTGATGGTGGTACATCAGCAAGGAGAGAAAGGGAGCAAGATGGCCAAGAATTTTGTCAGATCAACTCCAGCCTCACCATTTATCTGACATGATCTATCTCCGCAATCTCCACGATCACCCCAACTCGGACAAGGATGTTAATGGTGGCGCTCCCTCCTCCTCTCTCTTTTTGCTTATATGTCTTTTCTGCGATAAGGAAGCAAGAATGTTAGTGGCAGCACCGCGAGATGCTTTGAGGATATACATGTCAAGGGAAAATAGTGATGCAGATGGGTGAAGGGTGACAGCAGTATAAGAAATAAGGAAAATAAAAGAAGAATAGTCAGTGCTGAGTGTGGGATTAGGAGCAGAAAGAGATGGAGCGCAATATACGGCACTCATTGGAGGAGAGTTTTGGGAATTGGTCAGGCAAGTGTTTAGTGCTGGAATTGCAAACAGTTTCGGGTTAAGTAGAGGATAAAGTAGGGCTCGAGTTAGGAGTCTTTCTTCAGTCAAGTCATTAAACTTCTTGTGGCATTGCAGCCAAGTCTGTGGGGAAACATTCACTTTAAAATGTAGTTGGTCTGTGCTGCTAGTATTTTCCAATGCACATCCTCTTTAAATTTATTTGCGCAACCACATAAACACTACCTATCACAATGAGACCTGCACAACACTTTTTTAGGCTGCAATAAAAACAAAATTCTGGAAAATCCCAGCAGCAGTTGTGGAGAGAGAAGCAGAGTTAATGTTTCAAGTCCAATATGACTCTTTTTCAGAACTCCAGCATTCACGGTATTTGTTTTTACAAACAAAGAACAAAGAACAATACAGCACAGGAACAGGCCCTTCGGCCCTCCAAGCCCGCGCTGCTCCCTGGTCCAAACTAGACCATTCTTTTGTATCCCTCCATTCCCACTCCGTTCATGTGGCTATCTAGATAAGTCTTAAACGTTCCCAGTGTGTCCGCCTCCACCACCTTGCCCTGCAGCGCATTCCAAGCCCCCACCACCCTCTGTGTAAAATATGTCCTTCTGATATCTCTGTTAAACCTCCCCCCCCCCCCCCTCCCCCCCACTCCCCACCGCCCCCCCCTCACCTTGAACCTATGACCCCTCGTGAACGTCACCACCGATCTGGGAAAAAGCTTCCCACTGTTCACCCTATCTATGCCTTTCATAATTTTATACACCTCTATTAGGTCACCCCTCATCCTCCGTCTTTCCAGTGAGAACAACCCCAGTTTACCCAATCTCTCCTCATAACTAAGCCCTTCCATACCAGGCAACATCCTGGTAAACCTCCTCTGCACTCTCTCTAAAGCCTCCACGTCCTTCCGGTAGTGTGGCGACCAGAACTGGGCGCAGTATTCCAAATGCGGCCGAACCAACGTTCTATACAACTACAACATCAGACCCCAACTTTTATACTCTATGCCCCGTCCTATAAAGGCAAGCATGCCATATGTCTTATTCACTACCTTCTCCACCTGTGACGTCACCTTCAAGGATCTGTGGACTTGCACACCCAGGTCCCTCTGCGTATCTACACCCTTTATGGTTGTGCCATTTATCGTATAGCTCCCCCCTACGTTAGTTCTACCAAAATGCATCACTTCGCATTTATTTGGATTGAACTTCATCTGCCATTTCTTTGCCCAAATTCCCAGCCTATCTATATCCTTCTGTAGCCTCTGACAATGTTCCTCACTATCTGCAAGTCCAGCCATTTTTGTGTCGTTCGCAAACTTACTGATCACCCCAGTTACACCTTCTTCCAGATCGTTTATATAAATCACGAACAGCAGAGGTCCCAATACAGAGCCCTGCGGAACACCACTAGTCACGGGCATCCAGCCGGAAAAAGACCCTTCCATTACCACCCTCTGTCTTCTGTGACCAAGCCAGTTCTCCACCCATCTAGCCACCTTTCCCTTTATCCCATGAGATCCAACCTTTTGCACCAACCTACCATGAGGGACTTTGTCAAACGCTTTACTAAAGTCCATATAGATGACATCCACGGCTCTTCCCTCATCAACCATTCTAGTCACTTCTTCAAAAAACTCCACCAGGTTAGTGAGGCATGACCTCCCTCTCACAAAACCATGCTGACTATCGTTAATGAGTTTATTCCTTTCTAAATGCGCATACATCCTATCTCTAAGAATCCTCTCCAACAACTTCCCGACCACGGACGTCAAGCTCACCGGCGTATAATTTCCCGGGTTATCCTTCTTACCCTTCTTAAATAACGGGACCACATTAGCTATCCTCCAGTCCTCTGGGACCTCACCTGTGTCCAGTGACGAGACAAAGATTTGCGTCAGAGGCCCAGCGATTTCATCTCTCGTCTCCCTGAGCAGCCTGGGATAGATTCCATCAGGCCCTGGGGATTTGTCAGTCTTTATATTCCCTAAAAAACCTAACACTTCCTCCCTTGTAATGGAGATTTTCTCTAACGGGTCAACACTCCCCTCCGAGACACTCCCAGTCAACACATCCCTCTCCTTTGTGAATACCGACGCAAAGTATTCATTTAGGATCTCCCCTACTTCTTTGGGCTCTGAGCATAATTCCCCACTTTTGTCCCTGAGAGGTCCGATTTTTTCCCTGACAACCCTTTTGTTCCTAACGTATGAATAAATTGCCTTGGGATTCTCCTTAATCCTGTCTGCCAAGGACATTTTGTGACCCCTTTTTGCCCTTCTAATTCCTCATTTGAGTTCTTTCCTACTTTCTTTGTATTCCTCCAGAGCTCCCTCCGTTTTTAGCTGCCTGGACCTAACATACGCCACTCTTTTCTTTTTGACCAATCCCTCAATTTCCCTGGTTATCCACGGTTCTCGAATCCTACCCTTCCTATCCTTTTTTACAGGCACATGCCTATCCTGCAGCCCTAACAACTGTTCCTTAAAAGACTCCCACATGCCAGATGTAGATTTACCCTGAAACAGCCTCTCCCAATCAATAGCTGCCAATTTCTACCTAATCCTACTAAAGTTAGCCTTCCCCCAATCCAACACCTTACCCTTGGGACACCACTCACCCTTTTCCATCACTATCCTAAAGCTAACAGAATTGTGGTCACTATTTGCCACATGTTCCCCTACCAAAACTTTGAAGACCTGACCGGGCTCATTCCCCAGTACTAGGTCCAGTATAGCCCCCTCTCTAGTCAGGCTATCTACATATTGTTCCAAAGAACCTTCCTGTACGCATTTTACAAATGCCTCCCCATTCAGACTCCCAGCCCTACACGATTTCCAGTCTATACCAGGGAAATTGAAGTCTCCCACTACAACAACCCTATTTTTCCTGCACCTATCCATTATCTCCTGACATATCCGTTCTTCCACTTCCCTTGGGCTGTTGGGGGACCTGTAGTATTGATGCGCGATTAAATCACTCGGGAGGCTAGATCGTACCCGGGAAATAAAGGCTTTTATTAGTAACAAGAATGGAGCATACTATATAACAATACAATCCCAGATTAAAGGGTCACCAGGCAGTGCAGTGACCTTTATACTCCTCCAGGTAGGCGGAGCCAACTGGAGTTTACCACAGAACAATATCTACAGGTGGAACACCCCAACCCTAACCCCAACAGTGACAACAGTAACATATGTACAAGTACCCATAGTGCTGACCATCTATGGTTCAGTACCCATAGTGGTAACCATCTATGGTTCACCACAAGTATACCCCCAACACAGTGACTGCGCCCTTCCTGTTTCTGAGCTCCACCCATAGTGACTCGTTACACGGCCCCTCTGAATTGTCCTCCCTCTGCACCGCTGTAATATGCTCTCTAACTAATACTGTGTGGTGAACCATCGTTGGTTCCCACTAGGTAATACTGAGCCAGGGTCTGGCCAGTACTACGAGTCTGTATATATGTTGCTGTTGGGGTTAGGGTGGGTTGTTCTACTTGTTATTGTTGGGGTTAGGGTTGGGCTGTTCTACCTGTATTATAGTTATTATGGTACATCCCAGTCGGGCTCCGCCTCCTGGGAGAGGTATAAAGGTCACTGCTCTGTCTGGGACCCCTCAGTCTGGGATCGTGTACTATATATGGTAGCTTCGTTGTAATAGTAAGTAAAAGCCTTTATTTCCTTGAGCATCTCAAGCCTCGTGAGTGATATCGCGCTTCATATTGCTACTCCCCCACCTCTTTTGGCCCCTCCTCTGTCTCGCCTAAAACACTTGTACCCCGGAATATTCAGCTGCCAGTCCTGTCCCTCTTTCAACCAAGTCTCTGTCACCGCAACCACATCCAAATTCCTCGTAAGCATTAAGGCCCTAAGTTCGTCTGTCTTACCTGCTACGCTCCTTGCATTGAAGTAGATGCACTCCAGACCTCCAGGCCTAGTGAGGTCATCCTCCCCCAGAGTGCTCTTCTTCTTTTCCAGCCTTGTCCTGGCCCCAAGCTCGTCCCCAGCCTCTACACTTGTAGACCTAATTTTTTGATCCCCACCCCCCTGCCATATTAGTTTAAACCCACCCGAACTGCACTAGCAAGACTCCCAGCCAGGATATTAGTGCCCTTCCAATTTACTTGTGACCTTTTTAGGCTGCTGCGCACTCATTTGGCTTAGTTGAACATTCTCTGTGGAATGGTCTCTTGGTGCTGACCTGCTCACTGAGGATGAGCATCTTGAGGTCTTCCTCGGGGATGATGGTGTCCATCCTCATGTTCATCTCCTCCAACAACACCTCGAATGCAGCAGCTGAAACCTTTTCCAGCTGTCTTCTGTTTCTTCTGCAAGTTGAATACAAGTTGCTTGTAGTCGCATTGTAGTTTACCTTTTAAGAGATTCAGGCTTTTTTGCAAATCTATCGGGGTAACCCAGTTCCACTTGCCAACATTAGACGATCAGTCAGTAGCACTGGCAGCCCACCTACTTTATGATGATAAGGGCCTCTCTTAAATTTTGCTTCCTAATAGCAGCATAAAAACAGGCTCAAACAATGTTCTACCTTTACGGCTTCTACCAAATCTGTTTCTGAACAAATATTTTCATCGTTGTAATAAATATTTGTGCTTTGGATAAACAATCAGTTTGTGGGGTATTTTAATTTGTGTTAAGACATCTCATCACTTAGAGGCAGAATTATATGCAGTCAACTATTTAAACCAGTAGATGGCAGTGCTGCATCTTTATCTGAAGATTACTCAGCATTCATTGGCAAATATAAAACTACTTTACTAACCTGCTTCACCCTGGGAACATAAAAGAAATATTTTCAAGATGCACGATAAAATGTTTTAGACCTATACAAGGACCTTTATTTCCAGCACTTTTGAATTTTTTAGACAGCAAGTACATCGCCATATCAAAACTTTCCCAAGATGGCGCTGGAGCGAGGCGACTTGCAAGCTGTGCCCAGCATACCTTCTAATTCTATTTTTTACTCTCATTCTAAGCTTCTAAAACTTCACTCTGACTCTCTCAAACTCTCTAACAATGCCTTAATTCAATATCTTCTTCCCTGCTGCCATCAGACTTTTGAATGGACCCACCCTGCATTAAGTTGATCTTTCTCTCCACCCTAGCTATAACTGTAACACTATATTCTGCGCTGTCTCATTTCCTTCTCTATGAATGGTATGTTTTGTCTGTATAGCGCGCAAGAAACAATACTTTTCACTATGTTAATACATATGATAAATCAAATCAAATTTCAAAGACAATGCTTGGTTAAGATTTCTAGTGGACCCTACATTGGGTCAGGGAGCATTTCATTGAATATTCAACGTAGTGTCAAGAAATCGCCTACTTGTTATGAACTGGTGCCGGAGGATTCCTATCATTGGTGAATAAGATTGGTTAGCTGTAGCGTAAGTTGTCACGTTGGACAGCAATCTGGCTCAATGAAGGGGTAGATTGAAACTTAATAATCCAGTTACAAGGAATTTGGGAAAGGTGGCAAAGGAGGGGAGTATTGACAAAGAACCTATTATAGGACTAGAGAGGAATGATATCGTCAAAAAGTCAAAGGCAGAGCCTATTTGGTTAGAATTAATGATCAGTAGGGGAACTATTATGATATACAAAAGACGTGTGTAAAAGGAGATAAAGGAGTAAATTTGTAGACAGATTGCAGAATTAAGCAAGAGTTACTGAGTATTGATAATGGGAGACTTCAATTATCCTGATTTAGACTGGGATAGTAACATTGTAAAAGACAAAAGGGGATGGAATTCCTGAAAAGTACAAATGAACTTTTTTGACCAACAAGAGAGAGAGAATAGCTTGTTGGCTGCCTTAAAAATTACCCCCAAACTCTCTGATAAACATGTAGAGAGTAAGAGATCCAGACAATGGGTGGGACCACTCGGGGGTCAAATAAACAAATTTTCTTCTGTCGACAGAGAGCATGAGGAAGTTACGAAGTGAGCACTTTGCATCTGCTTTCACTGGAAAAGAGGATGCTGCCAATGTAGCAGTAAAGGAGGAGGAAGTAGCAATATTTGATGGGGTCAAATCAGTAAAGAGGAGACACTTAAAAGGTTGGTAGTAGAAAGGTCAGCTGATCTGGATGGGACACGTTCTAAATTACTGAAAGAAGTAAGGGTAGCTGGAAGTACATTGTTGTGACGTCTACAGGTCACAAAGGCATGGATAGGGGTTTCAGCAGCAGATGAGCTGAGGCAGTGGGAAAGAACCTATTTCCCTCTCAATATCACCTATTGGTGATATTGAGAGGGAAATAGGTGGCCTTCACAATAGCAGTTGGACACGAGGCTCGAAGCTTCAGTAAAAGAAGGCTTTTATTAACTAACAATGAAGCTATCAGAACTTTAGTACACTATCCCAGACTAAGGGGTCCCGGCCAGAGCAGGGACTCTTATACCTCTCCCAGGAGGCGGAGCCCGACTGGGATGTGCCACAACAGTAACAAACACAGGTGTAACAACCCCACCCTAACCCAACAGCAACAGTAGTACAATCCAACAGTAACATATATACATCCTTGTAGTACTGGCCAGCCCTGGCTCAGTACTATACAGTGGGAACCAACGATGGTTCACCACATTCACCCCTCCTTTGAGAACAAAGGCCGGCGGGGTACAAAAACAGAATAAAGTGTCAGCAGTCTATAAGTTCAGACGGTCTGGAGGACTGCACCGTCGTTGTGACCGCCTCAATGCTGGCGGTGACACCGGAGTAGGCACTTGCGGTGGCGTTCTCCCCAAAACGGCGTCCAGCTGTTCTTCCACAGACTCACAGGCCGGTTGACCCTGATGAGACGGTAGTGCAGGGGATCCTGACACGCCCTGCGGTGGCGACCATCTTCGGGGCTCGGGCAAGCTGTGCATTGGAGTAAAATTGTTAAGCAATGGTCCCGATGCTGCCCGCGCCGTGTCCGGGGAAGAAATGAGAGATAATGGATGTGTTACTGGGGGTATGGGAGCGACAGGAGTTGCTACGTCCCCTGCAGGCGCCAGGTCTCGGATCGAGACCGTGTCCTCTCGCCTGTCAGGATATGCCACATAGGCATACTGAGGGTTGGCGTGGAGGAGGTGGACCTGTTCGACCAAGGGGTCGGACTTGCGGGCCCTTACATGTTGCCGCAGGAGGACGGGTCCTGGGTACGTCAACCAAGCTGGTAAAGATATCCCCGAGGAAGACTTCCGAGGGAATGAGAACATCCTCTCGTGGGGAGTAGCATTGGTTGCCGTACACAGGAGGGAGCGAATAGAGTGAAGCGCATCAGGGAGGACCTCCTGCCAACGGGAGACTGGAAGACCTTTGGATTTCAACGCCAGTAGGACAGCCTTCCAGACTGTAGCATTCTCTCGTTCCACCTGTCCATTACCCCTAGGGTTGTAACTCGTGGTCCTACTAGAGGTAATCCCGTATGAGAGCAGGAATTGCCTCAAGTCATCGCTCATGAACGACGAGCCCCTGTCGCTATGGATATAGCTGGGGTACCTGAACAGGGTAAAAAGATCACGGAATGCCTTGATCACCGTGGCAGCGGATGTACCTGAGCAGGGGACAACAAACGGGAACCGGGAGTACTCATCGGTTATGTTTAGAAAGTACACGTTCCGATCTGTTGAGGGAAGGGGGCCCTTAAAATCAACACTCAGCCTCTCGAAGGGGCGAGTGGCCTTGACCAAATGTGCTCGGTCAGGTCGGTAAAAGTGCGGTTTGCATTCCGCGCAAATCCGACAGCTCCTTGTTACCGACCTGACGTCCTCCACCGAGTAAGGCAGGTTGCGGGCTTTGACAAAGTGGTAGAGCCGAGTGACCCCAGGATGGCACAGATCATTATGGAGGGCGTTCAAGCAATCCTCCTGAATACTAGCGCATGTTCCGTGCGAGAGGGCATCCGAGGGCTCATTGAGTTTCCCTGGACGATACATGATATCGTAGTTATAGGTGGAGAGTTCAATTCTCCACCGCAAGATCTTGTCATTCTTGATCTTGCCCCTCTGCGTGTTGTTAAACATGAACGCCACGGACCGCTGGTCCGTGATCAGGGTGAACCGCTTTCCCGCCAGGTAATGGCGCCAGTGTCTGACAGCCTCCACAATGGCCTGGGCCTCCTTCTCCACCGCTGAATGCCGAATTTCAGGGCCTTGGAGGGTGCGGGAAAAAAATGCGACGGGCCTGCCCGCCTGGTTAAGTGTGGCGGCCATGGCGAAATCAGATGCATCGCTTTCCACCTGAAAGGGGATGGATTCGTCTACCGCGTGCATCGTGGCTTCCGCGATGTCGTCTTTCAATTTCTTGAAGGCCAATTGGGCGTGAGGGGAAAAGTCGTGGACTTAATAAGCGGACGGGCTTTGTCCGCGTAGTTGGGGACCCACTGCGCATAATAGGAGAAGAAGCCTAGGCACCTTCTCAGTGCTTTTGCGCTAGCGGGCAAGGGAAGTTCAGCAAGGGGGCACATACGGTCTGGATCAGGGCCAATGACCCCGTTTTCCACCACGTATCCCAGGATGGCTAAAGGGCGTGTACGGAACACACACTTCTCCCTGTTGTAGGTCAAGTTCAGGCGAGATGCAGTGCGTAAGAAGTTATGGAGGTTTGTGTCATGGTCCTGCTGATCATGGCCGCAGATGGTGACATTATCCAGGTACGGGAAGGTAGCCCTCAGCCTGTTCTGGTCCACCATTCGGTCCATAGCACGCTGGAAGACCGAGACCCCATTGGTGACACCAAAGGGAACCCTAAGAAAATGATACAAGCGACCATCCGCCTCAAAAGCCGTGTATTGTCGGTCCTCTGGGTGAATGGGGAGTTGGTGGTAGGCGGACTTAAGGTCTATGGTGGAGAACACCCGGTACTGCGCAATCTGATTGACCATATCAGATATGCGCGGGAGAGGATACGCATCCAGCTGCGTATATCGGTTAATGGTCTGACTGTAATCAATAACCATCCGGGGTTTGTTCCCGCTCTTGACCACGACAACCTGTGCCCTCCACGGACTAACACTGGGCTGTATGATCCCTTCTTTGAGGAGTCGCTGAACCTCAGATCTGATGAAGAACCAATCCTCAGTGCTGTAACGCCTACTTTTAGTAGCGATGGGCTTGCAGCCTGGTACCAGATTCTGAAATAAAGAGGGTGTGGTGATCTTTAACGTAGAAAGATTGCAGGCGGGGCGCGTTGGGCAATTTGGAGACTGCAGCTGTTCTCTCACTGCCAGCGAAGGGAGTGGCCCACCGTACTGTAGGATCACACTCCTCAAGTGGACCATGAAGTTTAGTCCGAGAAGAATTGGCGCGCAAAGATACGGCAACACAAGGAGCTTGAAACGCTCGTAAATTGTGCCTTGTACTTTCAAGGTTACCACGCAACTCCCTAGCACGGCGACAGACCGGGACCTTGATGCCACAGATATTGTCTGTTTGGCAGGTTGAATCTGGAGTCCACACCTCTTCACAGTGTCAGGGTGGATAAAGCTCTCAGTGCTCCCGCTGTCAAACAGACAATAAAGCACATGATGGTTTACCTGGATATCCATCATTGAACGATCGAGCCTGTGAGGCTTAGCCTGGTCCAGGATGATCGACGCCACCGTTGGTTCATGAACGCCACTGCAGGCAGCTGAAGTCGATGCTGAGGACCCCTGCTGGTCGCTCGTGGTCATCGTCGACCAACATGGCCGCCCCCATGAATCGCATGTGGGTGAGGGCGCCAAACTCAGCGACCCCTGGTGGTCATACTCCTCCGACTCCGTCGACCGTAATGGCGTCGTCCTGGACTCTCACGTGGACGAACCCCGCGACGACTTCGACGACGATGGTGATGATCCAAGCTCAAAGTCGCAGGCCGCACTGCCGTTCCTGGGTTTCGATCTGCACACATTTGCATAATGACCTTTTTTACCGCATGCGGTGCAGATTACCGCTTTAACGGGACACTTTTGTCGGGTATGTTTTGCTCCTCCGCAGAAATAGCACCGCGGGCCGCATGGGGCTGCAGCCGTCGTCTGGCCCAAATGGGAGCACGCCATAACACACCACTTCGAGCCCGAGGGGCGAGAAAGGATTTGCGACTGCTCCTGCCACGTTGTCTCCACGTGGTCTTCTGGATATAAGACTAAGCTCTTCGAAGCCGACTCGAGCATTTCAGCTAATTCGATGGCCTGAGTGAGGTAGAGATTACCCTTTTCTAGCAGTTTGAGACGGATGTATGATGACCCGACCCCGGCCACAAACGCATCTCGGGCGAGGTCGTACATGCTCTGCTCAGCCGACACAGTTTTGCAGTCACAGCCCCTGGCTAGCTGTAAGAGCTCATTGGCATAGTCCTCCGTGGTTTCGCCCGACTGCCGACGTCGTGTAGTGAGGAGGTAACGAGCGTGGATCTCGTTAGGAGGTTTTGTATAGCGCTTCTTTAGAAGCTCGAGGGCCCTAGGGTAAGTGGTGGCCGTACGGATCGCGAGGTAGACTGTGTCGCTTACCCTCGCATGGAGGACCCGGAGTCTGTCATCATCTGTGGTGACCGCTGCGGAGGCTGCCAGGTAATCTTCAAAACACTTCAGCCAGTGGTCGAAGGTGTTAGAAGCGCCCACCGCACGTAGATATAGCGTCAGATGTTCTGGCTTGAGGATTTGCTCCATACTCTCCTTTCTTTTTTTCTTCCATCGAGAGTTTAATTTTAATTAATAAAATTGATGCACATCAATTGGACACGAGGCTCGAAGCTTCAGTAAAAGAAGGCTTTTATTAACTAACAATGAAGCTATCAGAACTTTAGTACACTATCCCAGACTGAAGGGGTCCCGGCCAGAGCAGGGACTCTTAAACCTCTCCCAGGAGGCGGAGCCCGACTGGGATGTGCCACAACAGTAACAAACACAGGTGTAACAACCCCACCCTAACCCAACAGCAACAGTAGTACAATCCAACAGTAACATATATACATCCTTGTAGTACTGGCCAGCCCTGGCTCAGTACTATCCAGTGGGAACCAACGATGGTTCACCACAGGGGTCAAATAAACAAATTTTCTTCTGTCGACAGAGAGCATGAGGAAGTTACGAAGTGAGCACTTTGCATCTGCTTTCACTGGAAAAGAGGATGCTGCCAATGTAGCAGTAAAGGAGGAGAAAGTAGCAATATTTGATGGGGTCAAATCAGTAAAGAGGAGACACTTAAAAGATTGGTAGTAGAAAGGTCAGCTGATCTGGATGGAACACGTTCTAAATTACTGAAAGAAGTAAGGGTAGCTGGAAGTACATTGTTGTGACGTCTACAGGTCACAAAGGCATGGATAGGGGTTTCAGCAGCAGATGAGCTGAGGCAGTGGGAAAGAACCTATTTCCCTCTCAATATCACCTATTGGTGATATTGAGAGGGAAATAGGTGACCTTCACAATAGCAGTAATAATTATTGGAGACAATTTCCGTTCATCCAGTACTGGATGTTGGACAGACAATTTGACAATTTAGGGACAATGAGGTGTTGAGAAAGGTGGTGGCGAGGTAGAGCTGGGTATCACCAACGTACTTGTGAAAACTGATGTTGCATTTTTGGGTCATCGAGGTGCAGAATGCAAATGGGAAATTGGAAAGGGCCAAGAATAGATCCTTGTTATATACCAGGGATCGCCACAAGAGAATGGAAAGAGAAACCATTGAAAGGAGAACTTTTTAATTGACAAGTGTTTGGAATATTGGACACATAATAAGGAGTAGTTGAGATGATCCCTTGACATTCAATAACATTACAATCGCAGAATCCCCCACTATCAACATCCTGCAGTTGCCATTGAAGAGAAACTGAACTGGCTAGCCATATAAATACTGTGGCTACAAGAGCAGGTCAGAGACTAGGAATCCTGCAGTGAGGAACACGCCTCCTGACTCCCCAAAGCCTGTTCATTATCCATGGTGTTATCAGCAAGTTTGCGGATGACATGAAGTTGGCTGGACTTGTGGATAGCGATGAACATTGTCGGACAATACAGCAGGATATAGATAGGCTGGAAAATTGGGCGGAGAAATGGCAGATGGCATTTAATCCAGATAAATGCGAAGTGATGCATTTTGGAAGAACTAATATAGGGGGGAGTTATACAATAAATGGCAGAGCCATCAAGAGTATAGAAACACAGAGGGACCTAGGTGTGCAAGTTCACAAATCCTTGAAGGTGGCAGCACAGGTGGAGAAGGTGGTGAAGAAGGCATATGGTATGCTTGCCTTTATAGGACGGGGTATAGAGTATAAAAGCTGGAGTCTGATGTTGCAGCTGTATAGAAAGCTAGTTAGGTCACATTTGGAATACTGCGTCCAGTTCTGGTCGCCGCACTACCAGAAGGACGTGGAGGCTTTAGAGAGAGTGCAGAGAAGGTTTACCAGGATGTTGCCTGGTATGGAGGGTCTTAGCTATGAGGAGAGATTGGGTAAACGGGGCTTGTTCTCCCTGGAAAGAGAGAGAATGAGGGGAGACCTAATAGAGGTGTACAAAATTATGAAGGGTATAGATAGGGTGAACAGTGGGAAGCTTTTTCCCAGGTTGGAGGTGACGATCACGAGGGGTCACGGGCTCAAGGTGAGAGGGGTGAGGTATAACTGAGATATCAGAGGGACGTTTTTTACACAGAGTGGTGGGGGCCTGGAATGACAAGTAGGGTGGTGGAGGCAGGCATGCTGACATCATTTAAGACTTACCTGGATAGTCACATGAGCAGTCTGGGAATGGAGGGATACAAGCGAATGGTCTAGTTGGACCAATGAGCGGCACAGGCTTGGAGGGCCGAAGGGCCTGTTTCCTGTGCGGTACTGTTCTTTGTTCATTATCTACAAGACACAAGTCAGCAGTGTGATGGATGACTGTGGCTTCAACAACACTCAAGCTTGGCACCATCTAGAACAAAGCAGTCTGCTTGATTGGCACCCCATCCACAAACATTCACTCCCTCCAACACTGATTCAAAGCGGCAGCAGTATGTATTATCTGCAAGAGACATTGCAGGAACTCACCATGCCTCCTTTGACAACACCATCCAAACCCATGATTGCTACTATCGAGAAGGACAAGGGCTGTGGACACAAAGGAACGCCAACATCTGAAAGTTCCCCTCCAAGCCACTTGCCACCCTGACCTGGAAATATATTGCCGTTCCTTCACTGTCACATGATCAGAGTCTTGGAGCTCCCTTCCTAACAGCACGGTGGGTGTACCTACACCAAATGGACTGCAGCAGTTCCAAAAGGCAGCTCGCTAGGCTGAGAGGAATGAGGCACATTTAGGGATTGCTTGGGCTGAATGGTTTTATTGACCTGTAAATAGTTTGAAGTCATTTATAATTGTGAAATGATGCAGACATTGACAGTAAAATGAGTAACCAATTAGCACATTTAAAAGCAGAAGTCGGCCGTTTAGCCACATAAACATTCAAAACAGAATAGGATAAATACTTGGAAGGGAGAATATTGCAAAGTTGTGGGGTAAGAGTCAGGAAATGAGATTACTTGATTAGCTCAACCAAAGAGCACAGGCATGATGAGTCTTCTGTTCTGTATCATTCAATGACTCTGTGATAAGAACCGATAGCCCCTATTTTGAATGCATGAATTACCTTTATCCCAGTCCATCTTAAAATTATCCCCAAACATGAGGCAGTGGTATGTATGCGATGACATAAAGCATTCCATCAAGTTTAGATATAGTGGCATTAACTTATTGGAGGAACATGTCATAGCCACTGAAGCAGAACAGGCAGAGAGGGTCTTTAACTTTTAACACTTTTACTCTTTCATAGAATGAAATGAGCAATTATGAGCAGTGCTGTCTAGTGGGCTGCCTATGAAGTTATAAGTCAATGTCCCCAGTTTTAGTGACTAAAAGTATTATTGTTAAAAACTTCAATTTTTTTTTTTCAGAGATGGCAATGGATCCAGCCGACATTACCATATAAAGCTGACCAAAGGACCTCACGTACAGTTCTATTTGGCAGAAAAACATTTGTTTGACAGCATTCCTGAATTAATTGAATACCACCAGCACAATGCAGCAGGTATTGAAATAAAATAAATCTTGTTGGTGCTGATTTAACAGTTTATTGTTATTGAACTGGCATCTAGTAATTAGCACTGTAGTAGAGAGTTTGAATAGTATGACTTGGGCGGGGATGTAATGGGTCAGCAGAAGGGAAAGTAAAGAGGCAAGGGGTAGAGGGAAGAAAAAAAGGCAGTCAGGAAAATAGTAAGGAGCAGATCAATAGAAGGAAGAGTTGAAAAGCGTAAGATTGCCAAAAGAATTTGAGGAAGGATTGAGTATGTCTGTGATCAAACAAAACCTTTTAAATCAGATTAAGTGTTAGTAACAATAACTGAACGGAGGGGAATGACATGCAGAAATATGTTGTAAGTATGGAGTGGTCTGATGACTTAATATTCCTGGTTATGCCAGTTACAGGTACATAGAGGGGAAAAAAACAATGGAATGGAGGTGGTAGCATTAATTGAGCATCTTATCACAGCACCAAAACACAAAATAATGTTCTAAATGGCATTAGATTTCATCTGGATAAAGCTGAGGTAGGGAGGCTATTGTACAATTTCCAATTACATCGCTGTCTATCAAATAGTCAACATATAATAATTGTATACAATTCAGGAAAATGTGTAATGATTTTGGATAAGTTTAATTATCTCAAGATAGACTGAGATAGAGGTAATATTTCTGGACAAAGTGGGGACCGGTTTTTCGAAAGCATAAGAACATAAGAACATAAGAAATAGGAGCAGGGGTAGGCCATCTAGCCCCTCGAGCCTGCCCCGCCATTCAATAAGATCATGGCTGATCTGACGTGGATCAGTACCACTTACCCGCCTGATCCCCATAACCCTTAATTCCCTTACCGATCAGGAATCCATCCATCCGCGCTTTAAACATATTCAGCGAGGTAGCCTCCACCACCTCAGTGGGCAGAGAATTCCAGAGATTCACCACCCTCTGGGAGAAGAAGTTCCTCCTCAACTCTGTCTTAAACCGACCCCCCTTTATTTTGAGGCTGTGTCCTCTAGTTTTAACTTCCTTACTAAGTGGAAAGAATCTCTCCGCCTCCACCCTATCCAGCCCCCGCATTATCTTATAAGTCTCCATAAGATCCCCCCTCATCCTTCTAAACTCCAACGAGTACAAACCCAATCTCCTCAGCCTCTCCTCATAATCCAAACCCCTCATCTCCGGTATCAACCTGGTGAACCTTCTCTGCACTCCCTCCAATGCCAATATATCCTTCCTCATATAAGGGGACCAATACTGCACACAGTATTCCAGCTGCGGCCTCACCAATGCCCTGTACAGGTGCATCAAGACATCCCTGCTTTTATATTCTATCCCCCTCGCGATATAGGCCAACATCCCATTTGCCTTCTTGATCACCTGTTGTACCTGCAGACTGGGCTGTTTCCTAGATCAGTATGTTTCAAATCCAATGAGGTAAGAATTATTAATGCAAAAGCCTAATATGGCAAATGATGGGAATCTACAGTAAAAAAAGAAATAGTGCTGCAAAGTCTTAGCAGGCTTGGGCAGAAAGAAACAAGTTAGTGGCCAGGATTTCCTGGTCCTAGTGTGGCAGGTCCCGTCATGGCAGATGCAATGAGCCAGCCAAAAAGTCCATTTACCTCGGCAGGACTGGAAGATCCTGCTGACAGGAGGGACTGGAAAATCTCATCCAATCTTTCGGGTAGAACTTTTATCAGGCGCGTAGCTCGATTTGGGTTTTGGGAAATAAGGTGTGACAAATTAGGAGAACAGTTAACAAATCGTGACCACAAATTTTCCAGATTTGATGTATCCAGTCCCAGGATATCTTTTCATTTACATTTGCATCTCTTTGAATTAGATCCTGTTTTGTGCCAGGTGGCAAGTTTTCATTTCATTTCACAGGCTGAGATTCCCGTGTTGAGTCATTAGCTGTTGCCTCACCAGTGATTTCAGTGCCTGCATTGGGACTGATAGGACATGGCAAAATCAATTACTTCCTCCTCATCCCAGTCTTTAACAGGACTTACAGTCAGACATGGTATGTAATGACTCACGAGCCTCCTGGAAGCTTCCACTGGATTACTTCAAAAAGCAGCCCAAAAGCTGCTAATCTGAACAAATTAGCTGGCAGTCCCAGGCAAAGTGATAAATGGGGTCATCAGTTCTATTTAAATGGCATGTAGATGTTAGAACATAGAACATAGAACATTACAGCGCAGAACAGGCCCTTCGGCCCACGATGTTGCACCGACCAGTTAAAAAAAAAAACAAAAACAAAAAAAAACTGTGACCCTCCAACCTAAACCAATTTCTTTTCGTCCATGAACCTATCTACGGATCTCTTAAACGTCCCCAAACTAGGCGCATTTACTACTGATGCTGGCAGGGCATTCCAATCCCTCACCACCCTCTGGGTAAAGAACCTACCCCTGACATCGGTTCTATAACTACCCCCCCTCAATTTAAAGCCATGCCCCCTCGTGCTGGATTTCTCCATCAGAGGAAAAAGGCTATCACTATCCACCCTATCTAAACCTCTAATCATCTTATATGTTTCAATAAGATCCCCTCTTAGCCGCCGCCTTTCCAGCGAAAACAATCCCAAATCCCTCAGCCTCTCCTCATAGGATCTCCCCTCCATACCAGGCAACATCCTGGTAAACCTCCTCTGCACCCTCTCCAAAGCCTCCACATCCTTCCTGTAATGTGGGGACCAGAACTGCACACAGTACTCCAAGTGCGGCCGCACCAGAGTTGTGTACAGTTGCAACATAACGCTACGACTCCTAAATTCAATCCCCCTACCAATAAACGCCAAGACACCATATGCCTTCTTAACAACCTTATCTACTTGATTCCCAACTTTCAGGGATCTATGCACACATACACCTAGATCCCTCTGCTCCTCCACACTATTCAAAGTCCTCCCGTTAGCCCTATACTCAACACATCTGTTATTCCTACCAAAGTGAATTACCTCACACTTCTCCGCATTAAACTCCATCCGCCACCTCTCGGCCCAACTTTGCAACCTGTCTAAGTCTTCCTGCAGACTACGACACCCTTCCTCACTGTCTACCACACCACCGACTTTGGTGTCATCAGCAAATTTGCTAATCCACCCAACTATACCCTCATCCAGATCATTAATAAATATTACAAACAGCAGTGGCCCCAAAACAGATCCCTGAGGTACACCACTTGTAACCGCACTCCATGATGAATATTTACTATCAACCACCACCCTCTGTTTCCTATCCGCTAGCCAATTCCTGATCCAATTTCCTAGATCACCCCCAATCCCATACATCTGCATTTTCTGCAGAAGCCTACCATGGTGAACCTTATCAAACGCCTTACTAAAATCCATATATACCACGTCCACTGCCTTGCCCCCATCCACCTCCTTGGTCACTTTCTCAAAAAACTCAATAAGGTTAGTAAGGCACGACCTACCTGCCACAAAACCATGCTGACTATCACCTATCAATTCATTACTCTCCAAATAACTATAAATCCTATCCCTTATAATTTTTTCCAACATCTTGCCGACAACAGAAGTGAGACTCACCGGTCTATCATTCCCGGGGAAGTCTCTGTTCCCCTTCTTAAACAATGGGACAACATTCGCTAACCTCCAATCTTCTGGTACTATACCAGAGGCCAACGACGACCTGAAGATCAGAGCCAGAGGCTCTGCAATCACTTCTCTTGCCTCCCAGAGAATCCTTGGATAAATCCCATCCGGACCAGGGGATTTATCTATTTTCAGACGCTCCAGAATATCCTGCACATCCTCCTTATCAACTGTAATACTGTCTATTCTACTCCCTTGCAACCCAGTGTCCTCCTCAGCTATATTCATGTCCCCTTGCGTGAACACCGAAGAGAAATATTGGTTCAATGCTTCACCAATCTCCTCCGGTTCCACACATAACTTCCCTCTGCCATCTATAACTGGCCCTAAACTTGCCCTAACCAACCTTCTGTTCTTGACATACCTATAGAACGCCTTAGGATTCTCTTTAACCCTATCCGCCAAAGTCTTCTCATGTCCCCTTTTAGCCCTTCTAAGCTCGCTCTTCAACTCCCTCTTAGCCAATCTAAAGCTTTCTAGTGCACTACCCGAGTGCTCACGTCTCATCCGAACATAAGCCTCCTTTTTCTTTTTAACCAACAAAGAAACTTTTTTGGTGCACCACGGTTCCCTAGCCCTACCAATTCCTCCTTGCCTGACAGGGACATACCTATCACAGACTCGCAGTAGCTGCTCCTTGAAAAAAACTCCACATGTCGGACGTTCCCAGTCCCTGTAATCTCCTAGTCCAACCTATGTTTCCTAATTCTCTCCTAATAGCCTCATAATTACCCTTCGCCCAGCTAAAACCACTGGCCCGAGGTTCATGCCTATCCCTTTCCATCACTAAGGTGAACGTAACCGGATTGTGGTCACTATCACCAAAATGCACACCAACTTCCAAGTCTAGCACCTGGTCTGGCTCATTTCCCAGCACCAGATCCAATATAGCCTCACCTCTAGTTGGCCTGTCTACATACTGAGTCAAAAAACCTTCCTGCACGCTTTGAACAAAAACTGACCCCTCTAACGAGCTAGAGCTATAACAATTCCAGTCAATATTAGTCAAGTTAAAATCCCCCATAACAATTGCCCTATTACTTTCACTCCTAAGCAGGATTGACTCCGCAATCCTTTCCTCAACCTCTCTAGAACTTTTAGGAGGTCTATAAAAGACTCCCAACAGGGTGACCTCTCCTCTCCTATTTCTAATCTCCGCCCATACTACCTCAACAGATAAGTCCTCATCAAACCTCCTCTCTGACACTGTGATACAATCTCTGACCAATAATGCTACCCCTCCCCCTCTTCTACCTCCTTCCCTACTTCGACTAAAACATTTGAACCCCGGGACCTGCAGCATCCATTCCTGCCCCTGCTCTATCCATGTCTCTGAAATAGCCACAACATCGAAGTCCCAGGTACTGATCCACGCTGCAAGTTCACCCACTTTATTGCGAATACTCCTGGCATTGAAGTATACACATTTCAAACCCTGCTCCACCCCACCTCTGCAATGCCGTGCATTGCAGTCCCCATCCATGCATCCCTCACTTTCAGCCCCACTACTCAGGATCCCTCCCCCCCCCCGAATCAGTTTAAACCTCCCTGCATGGCCTTAGCAAATTTACCCCCCAGGATATTGGTCCCCTTCTGATTAAGGTGTAGACCATCCTTCTCATAGAGGTCACACCTTCCCCAGTACGAGCCCCAATTGCTTAAGTACCTGAACCCCTCCCTCCTGCACCATCCCCTCAGCCATGAATTCAAACCTTCCCTCTCCCTATTCCTCTCTAAACTATCCCGTGGTACAGGCAAGAGTCCAGAGATAACCACTCTGTCAGTCTTGGCCTTTAGTTTCCACCCCAACTCCATAAATCCCTGCCTAATATCCCCTTCCCCTATCCTCCCTATGTCGTGTGTCCCCACATGTACAATAACTTGTGGTTTATCTCCCTCCCCCCTAATGTTGGAAAGATGATACTTGATAATGAAACCCACCAAGGCTCCTTTGGCAGTGCCTTCCAAGCCTGCGACCTCTACCATCTTGAAGGACAAGGGCAGCATGGGGAAACCACCACCTGCAATTTCCCCTCTAAGCCGCACACCATCTGGACTTGGAACTATATTGCTGTTCCTTCATTGTCGCTGGGTCAAAATCCTTGAATTCCCCCTCTAACAGCACTGTGGGTGTACCTCTACTAGATGGACCTCAGCAGTTCAAGAAGGCAGCTCACCATCACATTCTCGAGGGCAATTAGGGATGGACAGTAAATACTGACCTAGCCAGCGATGCCTATATTCTGTGGAAAATTCCTCCTCACATCTTTGGAAAATGCTGGGACTTCAGAGCTTGCTTGCTTGAGATTGTGAGAGGGGTTTCATTTTAATGAGCAATTGCACACAGTACAGAGAGACCATGTGCGAGAGTGAGAGAGCTTGCTGACGGAGCCCAAGATGTCTGTAAGAGAGAGTAGGTGAGTAGGCGATACGTGAGAGGAATTGCTGGCATATGATTTCTCCCCAGAGATGTCTAATGTAACCCCAGGTTGGGAACTGCAGGTGTAGGTAATTTGTACTTGAGCACAGAGAGTATGATATAGAAATGAACTGAAAGCATAAGTGAGAGCTTTGCCGAAGTGGCTGTGAACGATTAGAAGAATGAAGTCAGCTTGTCAAAATGGTCGACATAACATGAATTTTCAACAAGGATAAGTGTGCTGTAGTGTATTTTAAGATAAAGTTTTTAAAATTCAGAGAAAAAGAAAGGAATGGGAGTACAAATGCAAAATATTACAGATGCTGGAAATCTGAAATAGAAACAGAAATTGTTGGAAATACTCTTGCAGATGTCAGGTCATCATCCAGGAACGTCAACACTGTTTTTGTCTTGGGAATATACAGTCAACGGAAAGGAATTGTGGACTTTATAGTTGAGAGGAGGCACTGAGCGGTTCCAGTCAAGGGAGGCTGTGAGCTTGTCCAGTCGAGGGGAGGCATTGAGTGCATACAGTCAGTGAAAGATAGTTAGAGCAGACAGTCAATGGGGAAAGATGCCTGAGGGTTTGGGGGAACAAGAATGCTTGAAGGGATGATGTATAATTTCCTGCAAGTGCAAATGTTGTGGATCTAGCTACAAAGAATTGTAGTTGAAATCAAGTTGAAAGGGTAGATCCCTTTGATAGAAGAGGCAAACAGCACATAATTGAAGTGATTGGTAAAACATCCAAAGGAAACTTAATGAAAAAATGTTTTTACACAGTGAGTTGTTTCAATCTAAAAAGCATGCTTGAAGGAATGATGGAGACGGGTTCAGTTGTGACATTTGTGGAATTGGATAAGCACCTGAAGGGAAAGAATTACAGGGGTCAGGGAAATGGCCAGGAGTATGAGACTTGTTACATTGCTCATGCAGAGTTCCAGCATGGATTTGACGGGCCAAATGGCAGCCCCCTGCACTGTAACCATTCTATAATTCTATCAAAAGCAATTCATGTTTTGAGTTTTACATCTAGCTTCATAGCTTAAAAGTGCAAGTGGTAAATATACATTTAGTTATAGTTAACGAAACTTAACATAGTTAAAGGACTGAGTAGCATCAGGTGTCCCATTATATTAAAAAAAGGCATTTAGGGGGCAAATTAAATATTATTTTTCCTGTTTTTGCATGAAAAATGAACATTGGAACACCATGTGCTCCTGCACCTGATCTCTCTTGGAAGTATGCCAGCTATCAAATTAGAAACTGGTGATATTGAGATGTGCAAGGTGACAGCCTAAGAAAGATATGTTGTGCATGTAAATAGTGGTCCTAGCACCAATTGTAGAACATTAAATAAAACTATATAGATATATGTTGAAGTAATGCATTGATTAACATCATGAAGTATTGTCTTAGGTCTTGTCACACGATTGCGATATCCAGTCAGCTGTAAAGGACGATCTGCACCTACAACTGCTGGCTTTAGCTATGGTAATGTAACTACCTAATTTTCCAAAAGCTGCTAGATCTTTTTTAAGATGTAAATTATTCTCCGTAGCTAGCATATAGTCAGTGCTATCTGTTCTCTAGCCGTTGAGCTTTAGTTAAATATTTGCAAATCATCTTGACCCAATTCGATCAATAGGAATGCAAGCAGAACCCAGTCTACATTTTTTAAGAGCTGCAGCTAGGTGCTCTTGATTAAGTTGAGTGCTGTTACCTTCTGATTTGCTTCCTTAACCTTTAATTTCGCTCCAATTTTTGAAGAACCAGACTTTTTAATTTCTACTCAAAGTTCCATTGAAACATTTGTTCATTTACTGTCATGTTAGCTTTATCTAACCTGGAAAAATAAATATATTGAAATATATTTGATTGAGTATTAAAGTATACTTTTTTAGGCCATGTTACATTGCAGATTATACGGAAATGTAAATTTTAGGGCATAATTTAAAACACTTTGATTTTGTTTTACAAAATATTGCTCAAGTACTGATCTGTTTTTGTGTCTGGAATTCAGCTAATATTTTCAACAAAGCTATATGATCTGCTTTTATTTCTTCAAATACTGGTTTCTATTAATTGGTTAACAACATTTTTGACACAAATGTCAGTACTTTGGCTAAAGCAACAAAGGGGAGGCAATGGCCCAGTGGTATTAATGCTAGACTATTAATCCAGAAACCAGTTCATGTTCTGGGGACCCAGGTTCAAATCCTGCCACAGCAGATGGCGAAATTTGAATTCAATAAAAAGAAATCTGGAATTAAGAATCTACTGATGACCATGAAATCATTATCGATTGTCAGAAAATCCCATCTGGTTCACTAATGTCCTTTAGGGAAGGAATCTGCCATCCTTTCCTTGCCTGGCCTGCATGTGACTCCAGAGCCACAGCAATGTGGTTGACTCTAAACTGCCCTCCAAGAGCAACTAGAAATGGGGAATAAATACTGGCCAGCCAGTGACGCTCATGTCCCATGAATGAATAAAAAAAACACTAGTAAAATTAAAGTTATTGATGCACGTTAAGTAGGTTAATTTCTCTGCCATAGCTTTAATGTTTCTGGTCAGTTTACATAATTGAACATGTTTAATGATTGCTCACACAGATAAATGGGAAATAAACCCATCTGAGCTAACGTTTATGAAAGAGCTGGGAAGTGGACAGTTTGGAGTGGTGCGCTTAGGAAAGTGGCGGGCTCAACACAAAGTAGCAATTAAAGCAATTCGTGAAGGTGCAATGTATGAAGAGGATTTCGTAGAAGAAGCCAAAATCATGATGTGAGTGACAGCACATTAATTTCTGATACTCTACATATAATGTAAGTTTATCCAGTAAGTTATTGAACCATATAGTCTGATAAAATCCCACATTCCAAGTCTCTGCTAAATTAGCTGCCTCAGACGCGCTGCTACTATTGCAGGTGAAAATCAGCCAGAGTTGTTGTTTTTGATAACTATCGGGTAAATCTGTGTATGGATAGCTTATGAGGCCAGAATTGGGCTCAGCATTAATCCTTCCCACGGTGCTAATAGCCACTATTTAAATTTGCATGCGGTTTATACTATTTGAACTGTATATCTGAGGACGTGAGGGGCCATGGAGCTCCACTCCATGCTTTAGGAAGAGAGAAGGGAGGAAATTTGCAAGGTTTATAAAAGTAACAAATCACTCTAATGTGTGTGTGCCATACTAAAGTTTAAAGACTGTCGCCAGAAATTTGCCAGAACGTTGACATTTTAGCATGCAACTAACTCCTTGAACCACTTAAAATTTACCCAAGAAAGCTGCACCCTGACACCTCAACACTCCCTTAGATCCTCCATGTTTTTTGCCACTACTTGTAATTTTAGAGCATCTATTCACTAGTGAGAAGACACTGGAAACAAATTAGCTAAAATTATTTTAATTACTTTAAAAATACAATTGAGGCACTAAACCGCATATCTGAGATTCAATTTGTGGACAAATATAATTAAACATAGGGTAGACAGCCTTTTATACATTGCAAAATATTTATTCTGATTTAGATAAAGGGAGTTTTACCACAATTAAAAATACTATTTTGCACCCGAATCTCCAGTGCTAATCGCAAACTGCTGCAAAACTGGTGAGCAGGACTATGCAAAATAGTTTCTCCTGCGTCACCAGAACCCTTAGAGAGCCAGTTGCATCCCAAAAGGCAGTGCAGTTACCAAGAAGATGAAGATTGGTTCATGTCACTGACACCACACCAAGTATGGGATTGGGGAAGGTGGGTATTGGAGAGATCAGAAGGGGCATGCAAGTGTTACTTGGTAGCACACCATGGTTTTAATGCAGAGATTTCAGTTCTGGAGAGCTCCTTCTAGTTTCTTATTCAGGAAATTATATGGTGTTTTCAATCACAACCTAGTATCAGCTTGGTGTTGGCATTAGCCCCCTCTCCCTCCCAATTTGGTTCCTGGTCCTGATGACTATTCTGTGACCCTTATTCGGCATACATATATATGGACACTAGGTAAGGAGGATATCATGGGGTTTGGTTCTGATAGTCTTGTGACCGAATAGTCTTTCAACACTCACTGTCAAGGCTTGCATGTGAATAATGTTAAGTTGGGTTCAAGATAGACCTTTGAGCTATACCCAACACAAACTAAAGGTCTTCAGGAAAAATGGAAAGTATAAATGCAGGAAAAGCAGCTGGAAAAAAGTAAATAAACAATGCAAATTAAATTATAAGTGCATATATATCTTGCATAATTACTCTTTGGTACTGAACTTGCTAGTGGTTTATATTAAACAAGTCAAATGTTCCACAAATGTGGTAATAGTGATGCAAAGTATATTGCATGAACTGAAGAGTCAAAATTGTGCTAACATGATTGATTTTTGTCTGCAGGAAATTATCTCATCCTAAATTAGTGCAATTATATGGAGTTTGCACACAGCAAAAACCAATGTATATAGTGACTGAATTTATGGAACTTGGTTGTCTGCTGAACTACCTCCGACAAAGAAGGGGCCAGTTAAACAATGAGATGTTACTGAGCATGTGCCAGGATGTGTGCCATGGCATGTCATATTTGGAGGCTAATGGATTCATCCACAGAGATCTGGTAATTATTTTAATTATTTTAATTACTTATCACATTATAAATTTATACCAGGAAGTTAATTCGACCACCAGAATCTAATGCAAATTTGGGCTGTATGATTGTCGAAAATATTATGCAACATAACTAAACAGCACTTTTTTTACAAAAGGTGTATGTAATGTTTGATTATCATGTTAGTAATTGTTAAGAAGGTAGTTGGTTAGCTCAGTTGGCTGGACAGTTGGTGAATGATGCCAACAGCCTGTACCAGTTGAGGTTATTCATGAAGGCCCCGCCTTCTCAACCATGTCCTTCACTTGTGATGCGGTGATCCTCAGGTTAAATCACCATGAGTCAGCTCTCTCCCTCAAAGGGAAGAGCAACCTATGATCATCTGAGAATATGGCGACTTATCTTTTACCTGTAAAAGCGTTAACTATATTGTCAAGTATGGCATTTTCTTTTCTGTAATTTGGGCTTGTTTTTCAACACATATGACAGCATCCTTCCATCTGCACAATGGCATAATCAGCAGTGAATAAATCCATTAGGGGTAGGGTAGCTTCAGCATTTGTGCTGAAGGCTGAAGAGATAAATCTATGAGAGCAGGTTCTGCTGCGAGTGTCAGATGTGGCGTGGTTATCTGGTGTCATTCTAGGTTGTTGGTTTTGGTATTGGTATCTGTTGGAGCCACAGATCATCATGCACATGCTGGCCCACAGTTAGATCACCAATTTCCTCTGTCGCCAGTTAGTGTTTCCCATTTCTGAGAATCAATGTTTTGGGTCTTCATGTCATATTTGATCCCATTCTCGAAGCAGAGCTTTGGGCGTTCTACTGTTCGTCCGGCTCTGGTTTATAAAAATTCTTAGCTATTGCGACCATCTTCCACTCTGCCAACGTTCCCAATTGAGTAAAATCGCCTCTGATGAATATCAACATATTTGGGAGCTTTGAGACGACAGCCATCATTATAATTTTGTTCTTCCATAAGATGTCCAGAATATACCACAACCAACAAAGATGAAAGTTATTGAACTTCCTTTCTTGATAGCTGCAAGCCATCCATGTTTCAGAGCCACACAAAAAAGTGCAGGAACACAGGCCTCATTGGCCTGTGGCATTGTTAGTCAAGGACAGTATTACGGTGGCAGAAAGGACATTTGATGAGGACTCATCTACTGAGGTAGTTTGGGCTGAGGTTAGAAACAGGAAAGGAGAGGTCACCCTGTTGGGAGTTTTTTATAAACCTCCGAAAAGTTCCAGAGATGTCATAGAAATCATAGAAACCCTACAGTGCGGAAGGAGGCCATTCGGCCCATCGCGTCTGCACCGACCACAATCCCACCCAGGCCCTACCCCCACATATTTACTCGCTAATCCCTCTAACCTACGCATCTCAGGACTCTAAGGGGCAATTTTTAACCTGGCCAATCAACCTAACCCGCACATCTTTGGACTGTGGGAGGAAACCGGAGCACCCGGAGGAAACCCACGCAGACACGAGGAGAATGTGCAAACTCCACACAGGCAGTGACCCGAGCCGGGAATCGAACCCGGGACCCTGGAGCTGTGAAGCAGCAGTGCTAACCACTGTGCTACCGTGCCGCCCCTAATGTAGAGGAAAAGATTGCAAAGATGATTCTGGATAGGAGCGAAAGTAACAGGGTAGTTGTACTGGGGGACTTTAACTTTACAAATATTGACTGGAAAAGCTATAGTTTGAGTACTTTAGAGGGGTCGGTTTTTGTCCAGTGTGTGCAGGAAGGCTTCCTGACGCAGTATGTAGATAGACCAACAAGAGGCGAGGCCACATTGGATTTGGTACTGGGTAATGAACCAGGCCAGGTGTTAGATTTGGAGGTAGGTGAGCACTTTGGTGACAATGACCACAATTCGATTACGTTTACTTTAGCAGTGGAAAAGGATAGGTATATACCAAAGGGCAAGAGTTATAGCTGGGGGAAAGGAAATTATGATGTGATTAGGCGAGATTTAGCTGGCATAGGTTGGGGAAGGAAACTGCAGGGGATGGGCACAATTGTAATGTGGAACT
This sequence comes from Mustelus asterias, assembly GCF_964213995.1. Taxonomy (NCBI): domain Eukaryota; kingdom Metazoa; phylum Chordata; class Chondrichthyes; order Carcharhiniformes; family Triakidae; genus Mustelus; species Mustelus asterias. The sequence continues at coordinate 112,557,750 of NC_135801.1, read as the reverse complement.
TGTTCAAGGAACAGCTACTACGCGTCCTTGATAAATATGTACCTGTCAGGCAGGGAGGAAGCAGACGTGTGAGGGAACCGTGGTTTACTAAGGAGGTTGAATCTCTTGTGAAGAGGAAGAAGGAGACTTATGTTAAGATGAGACATGAAGGCTCAGTTAGGGCGCTTGAGAGTTACAAGTTAGCCAGGAAGGACCGAAAGAAAGAGTTAAGAAGAGCCAGGAGGGGACATGAGAAGTCTTTGGCAGGTAGGATCAAGGAAAACCCTAAAGCTTTCTATAGGTATGTCAGGAGTAAAAGAATGACTAGGGTAAGATTAGGGCCAGTCAAGGACAGGAGTGGGAAGTTGTGTGTGGAGTCTGAAGAGATAGGAGAGGCACTAAATGAATATTTTTCGTCGGTATTCACACTGGAGAGGGACAGTGTTGTCGAGGGGAGTACTGAGATGCAGGCTGTTGGACTGGATGGGATTGATGTTCATAAGGAGGAGTTGTTAGCAATTCTGGAAAGGGTAAAAATAGATAAGTCCCCTGGGCCAGATGGGATTTATCCTAGGATTCTCTGGGAGGCTAAAGAGGAGATTGCAGAGCTTTTGGCTTTGATCTTTGTGTCGTCATTGTCTACAGGAACAGTGCCAGAAGACTGGAGGATAGCAAATGCTGTCCCCTTGTTCAAGAAGGGGAGTAGGGACAACCCTGGTAATTATAGACCGGTGAGCCTTACTTCTGTTGTGGGCAAAATATTGGAAAGGATTATGATAGGATTTATAATCACCTAGAAAGGAATAATTTGATTAGGGATAGTCAGCACGGTTTTGTGAAGGGTAGGTCGTGCCTCACAAGCCTTATTGAGTTCTTTGAGAAGGTGACCAAAGAAGTGGATGAGGATAAAGTGGTTGATGTGGTGTATATGGATTTCAGCAAAGCATTTGATAAGGTTCCCCATGGTAAGCTTTTGCTGAAAATACGGACACATGGGATTGAGGGTGATTTAGTGGTTTGCATCAGGAATTGGCTAGCTGTAAGAAAACAAAGGGTGGTGGTTGATGGGAAATATTCATCCTGGAGTTCAGTTACTAGTGGTGTGCCGCAGGGATCTGTTTTGGGGCCACTGCTGTTTGTCATTTTTATTAATGACTTGGATGAGGGTGTGGAAGGATGGATTAGTAGATTTGCGGATGACACTAAAGTCGGTGGAGTTGTAGACAGTGCGGAGGGAAGTGGCAGGTTACAGAGGGACATAGATAAGCTGCAGAGCTGGGCTGAGAGGTGGCAAATGGAGTTTAATGCGGAAAAGTGTGAGGTGATTCACTTTGGAAGGAATAACAGGAATGCAGAGTACTGGGCTAATGATAAGATACTTGGTAGTGTGGATGCACAGAGGGATCTGGGTGTCCATGTGCATAGATCCCTGAAAGTTGGCACCCAGGTTGATAGGGTTATTAAGAAGGCGTACGGTGTGTTAGCTTTTATTGGTAGAGGGATTGAGTTTCGGAGCCAGGAGGTCATGCTGCAACTGTACAAAACTCTGGTGCGGCCGCATTTGGAGTATTGCGTACAGTTCCGGTCGCCGTATTATAGGAAAGATGTGGAAGTGTTGGAAAGGGTGCAGAGGAGATTTACCAGGATGTTGCCTGGTATGGTGGGAAAATTGTATGAGGAAAGGCTGAGGGGCTTGAGGTTGTTTTCGTTAGAGAGAAGAAGGTTAAGAGATGACTTAATAGAGGCATACAAGATGATCAGAGGATTAGATAGGGTGGATAGTGAGAGCCTTTTTCCTCGGATGGTGTTGGCTAGCACGAGGGGACATAGCTTTAAATTGAGGGGTGAGAGATATAGGACAGATGTTAGAGGTAGATTCTTTACTCAGAGAGTAGTAAGGGCGTGGAATGTCCTGCCTGCAGCAGTAGTGGACTCGTCAACGTTGAGAGCGTTCAAGTGGTTATTGAATAAACATATGGATGATATCGGAATAGTGTACATTAGAGGGGCTTTAGATTGGTGCTACTGGTCGGCGCAACATCGAGGGCCGAAGGGCCTGTACTGCGCTGTAATGTTCTGTGTTCTATAAACCAGCATATTGGTCCTAAGAGTCAGCTTGATACTCTATGCACGTTTTGTGAGTCGGCCAAAAGTAACGGCTTTCCGTGTGCATGTAACAGAATTTGCTAATCACTTCCAGTAGGAAAGTCCTACACCATTCAGCTCAACTAGTCTGTGCCGTTGTTTAGTATTGTCCCTTTCTAGATACCTCATTTCAGACCTTGAGCATGTTCTCGCTTCATTTCCTTTTGATAGCTGCTATGTTTTTTTGCCTCAACCACTTCCTGTGGTAGTGAGTTGCACATTCTAACCACTGTCTGAGTGTAAAGCATAAGAAATAAAAGACCTGGAGTATGCCATTTGACTTGGGAACCTGCTCTGTTGTTCAACGGTATCATGGCTGGACCTGTACCTCAACTTCACGCTATCCCCATATCCCTTAATACTCAAAAACCTATCAACTTCTATCTCGAATATACTGAATTATTGAGCATCCACAATTCCCCTGGTAAAGAATTCCAAAGATTCATTACTCTTTGAGTGAAGAAATTTCACTTTATTTTGGTCCTAAATGGTTGACCTCTTTTTCTGAGATTGTGTACTAGATTCCCAGCCTGGGGAAACATTTTCTCAGCATCCACCTGTCAAGCCCCTTAAGAGTTTTTTTCCTGTCGCAACCTGTTGTTCTTCCAAATTCCAGTGAATATAGGCCTAGTCTGCTCAAACTCTCATACAATGGTTACAGCATAGGAGGAGTCTATGTGCCCCATTATATCCATGTTACCTCTCTGCAAGAGCAACTCAGCTTGTCCCCACTCTTCCCACAGCCATTTCCTGTAGGCTTGTAAATTATTTATCCTCAGATATTTATCCAATTTCCTTTTGAAAGCCATGATTGAATTTGCTTCTACAACACTCTCTCTCGGGTAGTGCATTCCAGATCCTAACCACTTACTGTGTGAAAAAACTTTTCATGTCGCCTTTTGTCAAACACCTTAAAATGCTGACCCCTGGTTCATGACCCTTCCACCAATGGGAGCAGGTTCTCATATCCGTGTACTGAGACACTTGGGTCCCTCCACCATCCTTCCATATACAAATAGAATTTGTTCTTATTTTCCTATTGGATTTATTAGTAACTATATTGTATCACTGGCTCATAGTTTTGGATTCTCCCACAAGTGGAATCATTCTCTCTGCATCTACCCCTGTCTAACCTAAATTAAAGACCTCTATTAGATCACCATTAAGTATTCTCTTTTCTAAAGAAAAACACCCTAACCTGTTCAATTTTTTTTTACAATAGCTGTCAGTTTTAGTACCACCCTTAAAAATCTTTATTCCAATTTCTCCAGTGCTTATAAATCATTTTTATAGCATAGAGTGAATTGTGCACGTTACTCATGAGTGGCCTAACCACTGTCCTAAACATGTTTAACATAACTGCATTTACTTTTTGAATTATTTACCCCAGAAATAAATCCCAGTGCTTTGACATTTTTAATTGCTAACCTATCATGTTACTTTTATTGATTTGTTCCCAGTATTCATTGATCCCTTTTCTCTTTTACCCTATTCGGTGCAAATGATGTTTGTTTTTCCTACTAAAGTGCATCACCCCACCTTTATCTATTAAATGTCATTTGCTACTTAATTACACAGTCTGCAGGTTTTTTAATGTTTTGTTTTATTATATTACATTCTTCCTCATGATTACATGTATGTTATGCCCTGCCCTCAAAAATGTTTGGTATCATCCATAACTTTGGTAGAGTTACTTGTTCCAAAATCTAAATCATTAATATAAATTATGTATAGTGGTTGTCCAAGCACTGATCCTTGGGGAACATATTTTATGTTCCTCCAATTTAATAAGTACTCTTTTCCCATCCCCTCCATTTTCTGTTTTCTCAGCTAATTTTTCTAATCTGTCTGTTCCTATCCTAGTTTGTGGGAGAGATTTGGGTAATTATTACTTGCAAGGTTCTACTTTACAAGTTTGCTCTGAACTTCTGATGTCAGCTTAGCAGCACCCTTTCTCTAACCTCTTGCATGTCATTGGATCTGACATGGATATATGTGAACAAATTAGAGATAAAGTAATACAGTGCAATTTTAATAATATATGGATTGGCAATTAAATATACCTGGGGGGATTGCATGATGCAGACACTGAAATGGCAGTGTTTTCGCAGGCTCTAGCACTACACATTTTTATTTCATTTTTTAATCGTGATGCACAAGCCATAATTATCCGATCCTGATGTGTATAATCTGTGCTATGTTCCTTGACAATCCTGGTTGAATTTTGACGTGGGGAGCCGAGTTAAGTCAAGAACATCCATGTTTGATTGAGGCAGTTGGAGACGGCCGAGGTGTGCCCTAGTTCACAGTGACAGTTTTCCTGCTGAGTGGACACATGTTTCAGTGATGCTGTTAGTGTTGAGATGATGGCCACTATTATGGATGATGGTCTAGGTACAAATTTCTGCTACTCGGATTGATGAACTGAGATATCCTAAAGAGAATGGGTGGCGTGGAGAAGAGAATCCCATCAGTCAAGAGGGCAGTTTCCTTGGTGGGGATCACCTTCAGTTCTTCAGAACCATCAGGAGTATAGACACACAGAGGGACCTGGGTGTACAAGTCCACAGATCCTTAAAGGTGGCAGCACAGGTGGAGAGGGTGGTGAAGAAGGCATATGGCATGCTTGCCTTTATTGGACGGGGCATAGAATATAAAAGTTGGCATATGATGTTGCAGCTGTATAGAATGATGGTTAGGCCACATTTGGAATACTGCGTCCAGTTCTGGTTGCCACACTACCAGAAGGACGTGGAGGCTTTGGAGAGATTACAGAGAAGGTTTACCAGGATGTTGCCTGGTATGGAGGGACTTGGCTTTGAGGAGAGATTGGGTAAACTGGGGTTGTTCTCCCTGGAAAGACTGAGGATGAGGGGCGACCTAATAGAGGTGTATAAAATTATGAAGGGCATAGATAGGGTGAACAGTGGGAAGCTTTTTCCCAGGTCGGAGGTGACGAACACAAGGGGTCACGGGCTCAAGGTGAAGGGGGCAAGGTTCAACACAGATGTCAGGGGGACGTATTTTACACAGAGGGTGGTGGGGGCCTGGAATGCACTGCCAAGCAAGGTGATTGAGGCGGACACGCTGGGATCGTTTAAGACTTATCTAGATAGCCACATGAACAGACTGGGAATAGAGGGATACAAAAGAATGGTCTAGTGGGCACATGAGCGGCGCAGGCTTGGAGGGCCGAAGGGCCTGTTCCTGTGCTGTATTGTTCTTTGTTCTTGGAAATTTGGAGATCCTGCTGCATGGTATGTAGAACATCCTGGTTGATTCAGGGAGATGGAGCTGGAGGAGTATCCACGTGTCCATTCTCCTGAGGGCAGCCGGATATGAATTTCCGACTGAATTTGAGAACTGGCTGTCATGCCTTCACAAGCTTGATTTGAGGGCTTGACATTTTGCGTTCAGTGAAATACATTGTATCCAACCTTTGAGGCCTGGGGTCGGTGGAAGGCATCGACCACTGGTCTTATTTTGTTGTGTCCTCTGTGTTCATCGAGAAGGGTTGGAGGCAGCTGGATATGTTAGGTCTTTCCACCCACTAGGGCCTAAAGTTTTCTTCACCGGAGCTTCAGGATGATGACATGGAGGAGGTGAAGAGGCTTCGTTGAAATTCTGGATGGATCCTGGATGTTGTTTGATGATCTTTCATGGCTTTAGCTTATTCAAGCTCTGTGGACGGTTATATTATCCTGCAGTTCATCATTAATCCTGAACTTTGTTCCCTTGTGATTTACTCCAGATTTTGTGATTCTGTCTTTAATCCTGACAAGGATGAACACAGAGGCTTTTGTTGCCCGTTATCCTGCGAAAATCAGGATTGTCTATTTTATCTTTTTGATGGTGTTTGTCCACTGACATGCTCCGACGGTGGAATGAGGAAGGCCATAGTCTAAGGTGCATTGCTGTTAGCATTCGATCTTGGTTTTGCTGATTGGTACTGGGGGGAGGGGATGCCTACTCTGCTTCTGGCCCTGTGTTAAGTGTTAATTCCTAGGTTTCAGTATTTGCAATACAGAGATATTTCCTTGTTTGGGGCTTGTTTGTTGGTCTCCTTTTTATTGGGGAACATGCTGTGTGGGATCATAGAATCCTTACAGTGCAAAAGGAGGCCATTCGGCCCATCGAGTCTGAACCGACGACAATCCCACCCAGGCCCCACATATTTACCTCGCTAATCCCTCTAACCTACTCATCCTGGGACACTCGGGGGCAATTTAGCATGGCCAATGCACCTAACCCGCACATCTTTGGACTGTGGAAGAAAACCAGAGCACCCGGAGGAAACCCACGCAGACACGGGGAGAACGTGCAAACTCCATGCAGATAGTGACCCAAGTTGGGAATTGAACCCAGGTCCCTCGAGCTGTGGGGCAGCAGTGCTAACAACTGTCCCACCCTGCTACCTTTGTTGTATGCAATGAGGGCTGTGTGGTATTTGCCTGGTTTGTTCTTTGTATGTACTGTAATCCTTGCATTTACACTGAGTACAATTTTAGTACTCTTCACTTTATTTTTTAGATAAGATGAGTAGCGACACAGCAGGGTGGTGGGTAGGTGGTTTGGTATAAACCACCTACTCACCACCCTGCCTTAAGTCGTCGTTGTGAGTGAGCAAAATCTCCCATAGAACTTTTGGGGTCGTGTTTTTCTTTTGTACTTTTGTTATTTTGGGATTAAGGAATCCATGCTTGTTTCCTATGAATGTACAGACAAATCATGTATCTTGCCACCTGAAACTGCAATTTGTCTGATGTCCTCTGACTCACCACTCTCCCTCCCCCCACCACCTACAATGTCATGTTAATTCACCTTACTTTATGCGGTGGGATCTTGATTCCCAGCAATCCTGTTATTGCTGATCCAGATTAAATCCGGGTTTAGTTGTACATCTTTTTCTTTATCCCTAATGTTTGTGGGATGTGAGGATCACTGGAGGAGGCTCATCTGAATAACAGGAAAGTGCCAGATGAAGTTAGTGAGCTTTGTAAAGAAAAGGAAAACCTGATGTAAGATGTTCACATGTTACAAGAATCCCTCAAGCCAAAAATTATTCTTGAAAATTGCAGAGAAAAGGAAAAGTAATTTTGTGTCATTCTGAACAAACTGAAGAACCAGTTGGCAGAACTGACTCTGCAATGTTCAATATTCAGGAAGAAGCCAAAAGTTACAAGAAGCAAACTACAGACCTGAAGAAGCAGTTGAGTGCAAAAGAGGATACACTGAAAGGAAAAGCCATAGAACTTTCCAAGCTGCAAGTGGATAATGAAGTCATCAGTAACGCAATTACAGAACTGAAACAAGACTTCAGTGACAGATCTGGTCAACAGCAAAACCAAACTGAAAAACAAGGACAAAGTTCTGTTGCTGACAGAAGAAAAGACAGAAATGAACCTGAAAACAGTAAAGGCACTCGTAGAAGAAAAAGCAGTTGATGTCTCCGATGTACTGAAAATCATTGAGCTGAAATTATGAAACAATTGGAAATGAAGGTTCCAAAATGTATACATCCAACAAGAACATGAAGGACATCTTGGAAAAATAAAATTTGAGTCTGCTGTAGGGACAGAGTGCACATTCCCCTCAGAAGGAATGGGACAAACACTCAGTGTCCAAAAAGGTTAATGAGTTGTTAATAAAGAGAAGTGCGACTCAAAGAAGTAAAAAAGTGAAGCCCAGTACCAGAAGCAGAGTACTAGTACCGTTCTTCCAAACATGACAGACTGAGATGTGAAAGAACTGTCAAGACTTAAGACCAACACAACAGCACTTAAGACCGTCTTATTTTGTAATGTCAGAGACCTGAAGTGGGGGAGAAAGGATAGCAAGTAAAGATTGTATTGTAATATTCTGTTAGAAGGGAGATAAGATTTCTTTAGAGAAGTAAGGGGATGTTGTAATATTGTGCCTGCATGATATAGTAATGTAATGGTGCTCAGCAGAGCAAGGGTTAACATAGGACTGGAGAATAGCTCTGCCCATGGCATGATGTGTAGTCACATGGTAAGAGACTGTGTGAGAGAACAATATATACAGAAAATTTCCAATTAAGCAGTTTACCTGCATAGAGACTGTACCATGCATGACTATTACATGGGATCTATGAATAGTTAAAGACTAACAATAAACACTTCATTAAAAAAAAACATTTCAGGATATCATCATCGCATAGCATATTAGAATATTATGTAGAATCATAGGTGACACAGTGGTTAGCACTGCTGCCTCACAGCACCAATTCCAGACTTGGGTGACTGTCTGTGTGGAGTTTACACGTTCTCCCTGTGTCTGCGTGGGTTTCTTCTGGGTGTTCCAGTTTCCTCCAACAGTCCACTGATGTGTGGGTTAGGTGGATTGCCCCTTCGTGTCCCAAGCTGTGTAGGTTAGCGTGATTAGTGGGGTAAATAAGAGGTGGTGGGGCTGGGGCGGGGGGCTGGGACTGGGTAAGATGCTTAGTTGGAGAGTTGATAGAGACTCAATGAGCCAAATGGCCACCTCCTTCACTGTAAGGATTCTACGATTTTATGCCATTTTATTAATAAAGTCGTAATGTATTGGTAAATCCTTGTGCATAAATTTGAATTTCTATGATGATGATAAATAATGACATTGAATTTCCATGGAAGTAGGATTAGTTTGCCTTTTCCTTTTGAAATTACAGAAACAATTGAACAAATCCCATGTAAATTTAACTTCTGTGAATATAAGACATGTTAAAATATGCAAGGTGTTACTTGAAAAAGAAGCAAATATCCAAGTGGCACTTATCCTAAGTAATGCAGCCCTTGATTGCCACCCATTCATGTCAACAATTAAAAATTGTGGTAGAAGTATACCATATATCTTTATAAAAACTATGTTTTCTTTTCAGGCTGCCAGAAACTGTTTAGTGAGTGACTCGCACGTGGTGAAAGTATCTGATTTTGGAATGACCAGGTAATAGCAAGCATCAGTATTAAGCACGTTCATGTATATTGGCTACAATGACTAGTTATATAGTGCCTTTTTGAAATAAGACATCCCAAGGCACTTAACAGGAGCATTATAAAACAAAATATGGCATTGGGCTGCGTGAAGAAACATTAGATCAATTGACCAAAAGCTTAGGCTAAGATGTAAGTTTTGAGGCCAAAAGAGAAAATGCTGGAAAATCTCAGCAGGTCTGGCAGCATCTGTAAGGAGAGAAAAGCTTTGACAAAGGGTCAGCTGGACTCAAAACGTCAGCTCTTTTCTCTCCTTACAGATGCTGCCAGACCTGCTGAGATTTTCCAGCACTTTCTCTTTTGGTTTCAGATTGCAGCATCTGCAGTAATTTGCTTTTATTTTATGTAAGTTTTGAGGAGTGTCTTAAAGGAAGAAGGCAAAGACAGATGTGTAGGGGGAGAGTATTCCAGAGATTAGGTTCTGCGTAAATGAAGTGTGGCAACCAATGGAGCAATTACAGTCCAGATTGCTAAAGAAGCCAGAATTAAAGTAGCACAGTGACAATGTCGTGCCTTGGCACAGGGTCTCCAAACCACAGGGGAGCTCCAAAATGATGAGCGAGTGTCTCGCAGCCAATTGAGGACAGAACTACTTTAAACTCCTTTCCAGAATGTACATGTCAATCACTCTGCTGAGACAATCACACAGGAAGTGCTGTTCTTTCTTTCCTGAATAAGAAGTTTAACAACACCAGGTTAAAGTCCAACAGGTTTATTTGGTAGCAAAAGCCACACAAGCTTTCGGAGCTCTAAGCCCCTTCTTCAGATGAGTGGGAATTCTGTTCACAAACAGGGCATATAAAGACACAGACTCAGTTTACATGAATAATGGTTGGAATGCGAATACTTACAGCTAATCAAGTCTTTAAGATACAAACAACGTGAGTGGAGAGAGCATCAAGACAGGCTAAAAAGATGTGTATTGTCTCCAGACAAGACAGCCAGTGAAACGCTGCAGATCCAGGCAAGCTGTGGGGGTTACAAATAGTGTGACATGAACCCAATATCCCGGTTGAGGCCGTTCTCATGTGTGCGGAACTTGGCTATCAGTTTCTGCTCAGAGACTCTGTGTCAGGATTGGACCACTGTTGAAGCAGCCTGGATATAAAGAGGTTTCCCACACAGTCAGCGTTTTCCTACTGGTGGTTGGGGATGTGTGGGAGGTGAGCCGCCCCCACCTGCACACCCCCATTTCCCCCTCCCACCTGCTCTCCCCCTCTCACCCGCACACCACCATCACCACCCCTCCCACACATCCCCATCCACCAATAGGAAAACGCTGACTGTGTGGGAAACCTCTTTATATCCAGGCTGCTTCAACAGTGGTCCAATCCTGACAGCAGTGCCACCCCGGCAGTTGGCTACTATCAGTGTTCAAAGGGCAGCCGCCATCACAGTGGAATGTGGCATTTTGGGGTGCGTCACCAGTCCATGGGAAGAGCGAAACTCATTTTACAGGTAAATCCCTCACCCTAGCACTGAGGCGAGATCAAGTCAGTCCACTTGAAACCTGTATTCTTTCTGAAAGAAAAACGTATTCTGCTTTTCAATTAATGTCCTTTCCTCCTTGTGTCATCACAAGCAGAAGTGAATCTATTATAGAATCTCAGCACTAGAATATGAATATGATACAGTGTGAGACACAAATATTTTAGATATTGACTGCTTGAATGTAAATGCATAAATGGCTTTAGCTTAGTTTGAGGCACGGAAGATTGGTCAGGTTGCTGGACCTGATAACCTTTAACCTTTACTGTTGTAGAAAATTAGAGGCACTATGCGAGCCATTAATTTAGTTGACTCATAGTTCTTTGACATCTGGACTAGTTTGAATTGGCTGGAGAAAGAGCTTGATGCATGAATGCTTGCACACATGTACCAAGCTCCATTTATTAATATCTAGATAGGAACACAGGAACAGGAAAGGCCATTTGGGTCTTTGAGTTTGTTCTGCAATTACGGCTGATCTGTATCTTAACTATTTATCCAGTTTCGTTCCATATCTTGTCAGGAAAGTTCTATAATTCATGATTTTAATAGGCTTTAATTACATAATTAAACTGTTACAGAATGAATTTCTAGTTGTGCTAGAGACTAATGATTCATAGTTCAAAGTAAAATGCCAACTGGCACTAATATTTTTCAATTGAAAAGCATAGTTTTACCAATATTTGGGGATTCAAATGATTAATACATAGGAATACAGCATAATAAAATATTCAGAAATTGTTTGGCCAACACATCTTCAAACAGCTTCTGCACCTCAATGTTCCAGTACACCACGGATGGTGCTGGTGGAGGTGGGCGGGAGCGTGTATATGAAAGGCGTGGAGGATAGAGAATGTGTGTGTAAAAGTGGTGGGGGAAGAGAGTGCATGTAAAAGGGGTGGGAGGGAGAGAGAGAGAGAGAGTGTGCGTGAAAGAGGTGGACTTGGGCCTTCAGATCCTAGGATGGGGAAGGCTCTAAAATGAGGGCACCAGGAACTCTAAATCCACCTCTGAGAACAGATATCTGAGTGTTGTGGGACTGGAGAAGATTGCAGAGTTAGAGAGGGGGCAAAGCCCTGGAGGGATTTGAAAACAAGAATGAGAATTTTAAAATCACGATTTTGCTTGACCAGAAGCGAAGGTAGGTCAGCAAGTATAGTGGTGATAATGTATTGGACTTGGTGTGAGTTAAGACACAGGCAGCAGAGACTGTGGCAGATGAACCGGGAGTGTCTTGAAATGGTCAGGCCTAGAGGTAAGGAAAATATGAATTAGGGTTTCACCAGTACATGAGCTGAAGCAACGACACAATCAAGTGGGGACGTAACTTCTGATCTCCAGGGTGTCATATTTTGAAGGATATTCCAAAGATGTGCTGGGGAACATCCCCCATTCCTTCGGAGGCTCCCTGCTAATGTTTGCATGGCATTGCCTGGTAAGTGCAAACTTCTCTTGGACAATTGCCCTGCACTGGGAACTACTGGATAATGTGATTTAAATTGCAAACTTCAAATGGTTCTGACCAGATTACATCAATAGTTCCCCAGAAAAGTTAGAAGTAAAACCATTTCCAGCTTGTGGATAACAATTGTGCAGATCCCCCAACCCCACAGGGATTCTAACCACCTCTCCTCCCCCACACATACACAGACCAATTCAATTGCCACTCCATCGGAAGTTACAGCCCAGCTGAGCAGATGATGTTACAGAGGTGGAAAGAACTTAGTGATGATGCAAAAAAAGATCAGAAGCTCTTCTCTAGTTTAAATGTGACACCGTGGTTGTGAACAGAATGGCTCAATCTCAAACCGTTGCTAGGGAGAATGGTGCCCATTCATCAGGTGAATAATCAGATTCTCCTGATGAAGGAGCAGCGCTCTGAAAGCTCGTGATTCCAAATAAATCTGTTGGACTTGAACCTGGTGTTGAGACTTATTACTGTGCCCACCCCAGTCCAATGCCGGCATCTCCACATCAGGGAGAATGGTGGTGTTGCTAGCTGGGGAACGGAGTTTGGAGCACAAATTGCAGTCTTCCCAATATTTAATTGGAGGAAATTTCAGCTCATCCAGTACCGAATGTAAAATTAGTGGTCTTTGAGAGAGGTGGTGGTAAAGTAAAGCTGAGTGTTTGCAAGTGAAGTCTAGTGCTTTGCTTTTTGGATAATGTCATCAAGGGGCAGCATATAGTTGAGAAATAGGAGGGAGCCAAGAATACATCCTGAAGTCAAGTGAACCAAATCATTAAAAGAGAACTACTTCTTGTGGAAGTCCTTCAGTTGCTTAAACCTAAATGTTTGTTTACAAAATAAAACGTAGCTCCATACATAAATATAATTAAAAGCTTTGCAATATGGCACACGCCTGTATGGTTAAGCTTACTCCTTGCGTGTGGCAATTATAATGGAAAATTTGTATATCAACACGCCACAGTAAAACAACCCTATGTAAACACAATCAAAAACCCTTATTCGATATCAGTATTTCATTAAATTACTAAAATTTTCATCCACTGTTTTACTTATAGGAACAGTAATTTTTAATACTAAAATCAACTTTACCACAAAATTCATTAATTCAAAAGTTATATATTTCATATTAAAATCTTAAATTTACCCAGTGAATTTGTTTTGTTAAATTCTTTCGTTCAATGCTTCAGTCTGGGCTTCAACTGTGTATTTTAACTCAATAGTTTTAGACAGAGCTTTCAGCCATGGTTATGTATTCAAAGCTTGTGCAACATGCAAAATTTTCCACTCCCACATTAATTCAGTTCAGTTCCAACTCTACTTCACTCGTCTTGTGTGAAATGCCAGCCCCACTTTTGCCTCAGTCCCAGCAATTCCTATCTGATCCCGCCTGCTTGATGCTCCATTTCTAATCATGTTTTTTAACACGGCTTTCTTCCCTGACATGCTCCCAAGGCACCTTAATTCTCTGCCAAGCTCCATTCATTCACTGGAATTGGAAAACAAGAGGCAGAGAGAAAACAGTAGTCAAAACACAATGGCAACAGCTGGGAGACTGAATCCTGTGATGTACTGTGTACAATGCACATGAGATCATAATTTCTTCTTGTGGACTATTTTATTTGAATTCCTAAGTGATTTATTGTGCTGTTCTTCCCAATCATCTATAACGCACTTCCTTATGTTCGTAATGATGAATAGCTGTTGTTAATTAACTCTTCAAGGGCTATTAAAGTCATAGAGTCATACAGTGCAGAAAAGGCCCTTCGGCCAATCTAGTCTGCACTCACTATCTACCACTAAAGGCGCACTCATCCCATTTTCCTGGACTTGTCACATATCCTGGAATATTATACTTCAAGTGCCCATCCAAATAATTTTTAAAGGTTGTAAGGTTTCCAGCCTCGACTACCTTCCCAGTCAATGCATTCCAGAATCCCACAAACCTCTGAGTGAAATAGTTTTTTTCTCAAATCCCCTCTTAATCTCCTGCCCCTACCCTAAAACTATGCCCCTTGTGCTTGACCCCTCAACCAAGTGGACATCTGCTCTCTACTCACCCTGTCCATACACATCAATATGTCGTCCTCGAGATGAAAATGCTGGGCCTCTGACGGAAATCTTTGTCGCTTCTTTGGACACGGGTGAGGTCCCTGAGGATTGGAGGATAGCGAATGTGGTCCCATTGTTTAAGAAGGGTAGCAGGGATAACCCAGGAAATTATAGGCCGGTGAGCTTGACGTCCGTGATAGGGAAGTTGTTGGAGAGGATTCTTAGAGACAGGATGTATGTGCATTTAGAAAGGAACAATCTCATTAGTGACAGACAGCATGGTTTTGTAAGAGGGAGGTCGTGCCTTACAAATTTGGTGGAGTTTTTTGAGGAAGTGACAAAAACGGTTGATGAAGGAAGGGCCGTGGATGTCGTCTATATGGATTTCAGTAAGGCATTTGACAAAGTCCCACATGGCAGGTTGGTTAAGAAGGTTAAAGGTCATGGGATACAAGGAGAAGTGGCTAGATGGGTGGAGAACTGGCTTGGCCATAGCCTGTCTTTTTAGCCTGTCTTGATGCTTTCTCCACTCCCATTGTTTTGTTTCTTAAAGACTGGATTAGTTGTAAGTATTCGCATTCCAACCATTATTCATGTAAATTGAGTCTGTGTCTTTATAAGTTCTGTTTGTGAACAGAATTCCCACTCACCTGAAGAAGGGGCTCAGAGCCTCGAAAGCTTGTGTGGCTTTTGCTACCAAATAAACCTGTTGGACTTTACCTGGTGTTGTTAAACTTCTTACTGTGTTGGCCATAGGAGACAGAGGGTAGTGGTCGAAGGGTCTTATTCCGGCTGGAGGTCTGTGACCAGTGGTGTTCCGCAGGGCTCTGTACTGGGACCTCTGCTATTTGAGATGTATATAAATGATTTGGAAAAGGTGTAACTGGTGTAATCAGCAAGTTTGCGGATGACACGAAGATGGCTGGACTTGCGGATAGCGAAGAGCATTGTCGGGCAATACAGCAGGATATAGATAGGCTGGAAAATTGGGCGGAGAGGTGGCAGATGGAGTTTAATCCGGATAAATGCGAAGTGATGCATTTTGGAAGAAATAATGTAGGGAGGAGTTATACAATAAATGGCAGAGTCATCAGGAGTATAGAAACACAGAGGGACCTAGGTGTGCAAGTCCACAAATCCTTGAAGGTGGCAACACAGGTGGAGAAGGTGGTGAAGAAGGCTTATGGTATGCTTGCCTTTATAGGACGGGGTATAGAGTATAAAAGCTGGAGTCTGATGATGCAGCTGTATAGAACGTTGGTTAGGCCACATTTGGAGAACTGCATCCAGTTCTGGTCGCCGCACTACCAGAAGGACGTGGAGGCGTTGGAGAGAGTGCAGAGAAGGTTTACCAGGATGTTGCCTGGTATGGAGGGTCTTAGCTATGAGGAGAGATTGGGTAGACTGGGGTTGTTCTCCCTGGAAAGACGGAGAATGAGGGGATATCTAATAGAGGTGTACAAGATTATGAAGGGGATAGATAGGGTGAACGGTGGGAAGCTTTTTCCCAGATCAGAAGTGACGTTCACGAGGGGTCACGGGCTCAAGGTGAGAGGGGCGAAGTATAACTCGGATATCAGAGGGATGTTTTTTACACAGAGGGTGGTGGGGGCCTGGAATGCGCTGCCAAGTAGGGTGGTGGAGGCAGGCACGCTGACATCGTTTAAGACTTACCTGGATAGTCACATGAGCAGCCTGGGCATGGAGGGATACAAACGATTGGCCTGGTTGGACCAAGAAGCGGCACAGGCTTGGAGGGCCGAAGGGCCTGTTTTCTGTGCTGTACTGTTCTTTGTTCTTTGTTCTTTGACACAGACTTTCTCCATATCCCTGCAATTTATTCTCTTCAAAAAAGCATCCAATTCCTTCTTGAAAGTCATAATTAGATCTGCCATCACCTATGCTCTCAGAAAATGCATTCAAGATCCAAACTATTCACTGCTTAAAACATATTTCTGTGTCGCTTTTGGTTCTTTTGCCATTCCCCTTCAATTAGTATTCTCAAACCTTACAATATTGGGATTAGTGTCTCCCGATCTACTATGTCCAGATCCCTCCTGACTTTTCTATCGAATCTCTCTCTACCTTCTCTAAGGGGAACAACTTCAGCTTCTCCACGTAGCTAATCTCTGGACTCATTCTGGAGAATTTGTTTTTGCACCCTCTCTAATTCCTTCACATCTTTCCAAAAATGTAGACACGATACTCCAGTTGTTGTTAAATCAATGTTTTTCATCATAACTTCCTTGCTTTTGTACTCAATGCGTCTATTTATAAGACTGTATGCTGGATGCCTTAACTGTTTTTTCAAGCTGCCCTGTAAAATTTCTGATTGCCTAGAACAGAGTGCACACTTTTTCCAAAGGAAACATCTTGCTATTTAGGTTTGGTGAGATCAACTGAAGTTTGGCACAGCTAGAGGTTAACTGGTTAAAACCAAACCACATAATCGATCAGAGCATGTGTATGTTCCCACAACTTGCTTTGGTATGACCATCCTGTCTGGTAAGGTATTAGTTTACAAGATTATCTCAAGTTCAATGGGAAGAAATAGAGTTGTGAGTGACAGATCAATCTCAAGCTTTCTTTCGCTGAATTTTTCTAGATTTTCTAGTCCATCACTAACAATATGTAACAAAATGTAGGTGGTCTGATTAGTAAATCTGCAGATGATACAAAAAATTGGGGGAGTCGCGGATACTGAGGAGGATTGTCAGAAGATACAACAGGATGTAAATCAACTGGAGACCTGGGCCAAAAGATGGCAGATGGAATTTAAAAGTAAAGTTAAAGTTTATTTATTAGTCACAAGTAGGCTTACATTAACACTGCAATGAAGTTACTGTGAAAATCCCCTAGTTGCCACATTCCGGCGTCTGTTCAGGTACACTGAGGGAGAATTTAGCATGGCCAATACACATGACCAGCACGTCTTTCGGACTGTGGGAGGAAACCCATGCAGACACAGGAAGAACGTGCAAACTCCACACAGGCAGTGACCCAAGCCAGGAATCGAATCTGGGTCTCTGGCACTGGAGGCAGCAGTGCTTGCCACTGTGCCACCCCACGGTGGCACAGTTAACCCAGACAAATGTGAGGTGATGCAATTTGGAAGGTCTATTGCAGAAGGAAAGTTTACAGTAAATGGTAGAGCCTTTGGAAATATTAGCATATAGAGGGATCTAGGCATGAACATTCACAGTTCCCTGAGGTGGCAACTCAGGTGGTCAAGAAGGCGAATGGCATGCTGGCCATCATTGGTCGGGACGTTGAGTATGACGTTGGAAAATCATGTTGCAGCTGTACAAGACTTTGGTTAGGCTGCATTTGGAGTATTGTGTACAATTCTGGTCGCCACACTTACTGGAAGGATGTTGATGCACTGGAAAAGATGCAGAAGACATTCACCAGGATGTTGCCTGGTTTGGAGGATGTGGACAATGAAGAAAGGTTGAACAAACTTGGATTGTTTTCGTTGGAACGTCGGAGGATGAGGGGGGACCTGATAGAGGTTTACAAGATTATGACAAGCTTAGATAAAGTGGATAGTCAGTCTTTTTCCCAGGGTTGAAGGGTCAATTACTCGGGGCATAGGTTGAAAGCGAGAGGGAGAAAATTTAAGAGATGTAAGGGGCAGGGTTTTCAGAGAGAGGGTGGTGAATGCCTGGAACGTGCTGCTGGAGGAGGTGGTGGAAGCAGATTCTATAACAACGTTCAAGAGGCATCTGGATAGATACATGAATAGGCAGGGAATAGAGGGATATGGACCATGTAGAGGCAAGAAAATATTAAATTAGAGAGGCGTCTGTGTCGGCACAGACTTGATGGGCCGACGTGCCTCTTCCTGTGCTGTACTGTTCTTTGTAATATGACTGACTTAAATGCTATAAGAATCAAATTGCCTGGAATTGTGAAAGGTTAAAAGAAGTTTTAGTTGAGGTTTTTGAGATTTTTAAAGGAAGTGATAGGGTAGATCGAAACTCTTTCTGATGGTGGTGGAGTCTGTAACAAGGAGATATAATCTCAAAATCAGAACCAGGTCATCCAGAAGGAAAGATAGGAAACACAAAGGATGATAGAAGTGTGGAATTCTCTTGCACGAATGTGGTAGTTAATAGTTCATTAATAATTTTAATATAAGGTTTAGATTATTGCAGGTCATAGTTATTAAGATATATGAAACCAAGGCAAGTGAATTGAGTTAAGATGCAGATCAGCCATTATCACATTGAATGGCAGAACTGACTGAAGGAGTTGAATGGTCTACTCCTGTCCCTATGTACATGGGGCGACTTGTAATCATGTCACCTTGGGCTACTTAGATATTTATCTAATTATTGGTGTTCATATGGAGAATGAATATTGGGGAAATTGAATGTTCTTAATCAACTAATGGCATGGAATCTTTGCATCCACCCCAACCATTTAAAAAAGGTAGACAGGGCATTGTTTTTAATTATTTACGGAAGGACCAGCATCTCTGACCATGGAGTATCTATTTAGTATTGCACTAGAGTGTCAGTTTAGATTATATCCTCCAATTCTGGGGTACCGCTTCAAACCACAACCTTCAGAGGTAAGAACAGGAACAACTGAACCAAGTTGGCACTGAAACAGTTTTGAGTGTAAATAGTGAAAAACTATTTCCACCAGTCAATGAATCAATAAAAAGGAAGCATTAACTTAGGGTTTCAACAAAAAGTGTAAAAGGGGAGATTAGAAATATTTTTAATGAATTTATTGCAATATTTAATGCATTCACACAACGTGTCAATTTTTAAATTTAACTGACAAGTAGACGAACACTTGGGAAAAATTACGAAGGGAAAGAGTAGGGTTAAAGGGGATCAGTTGGGTGTGGAGTGAACACCAATCCGTTTACATTGTGTCAAGTGACCTTCTGTGCTAAGGATTTTATGATTTATTAACGAATATATCTTATTTAATTGCAACATCTTTAGATACGTTTTGGATGATCAGTACACTAGTTCATCAGGCGCCAAGTTTCCTGTGAAATGGTCACCTCCTGAGGTGCTACATTACTCGAAGTTCAGCAGTAAATCAGATGTGTGGTCATTTGGTAAGAGAGACTTTTTTTATATGCAAGCAAATGCCTTGAAATATTTTTCTCAATCATATTTATTTGGAAAGTCTAAGACATTTTTAAAGAAAGCAATAATGGTTTTTAAAATTCAGTGACAATTTGGCGTGTTTATCCACAGATCTCTGAAGGCGGAAAGGCAGGTAAATAGGGTGGTGTAAAAGACATATGGCACACTCTCCTTTATCAGTCGGGGTACAGATTACAAAAGCTGAGAGGTCATGATGGAGTTGTATAGAACATTGGTGAGGCCACAGCTGAAGTACTGTGTGCAGTTCTGGTTACCACATAATAGGAAGGACGTGAATGCACTGGAGGGGGTGCAGAGGAGATTCACCAGGATGATGCCTGGGATGGAACATTTAAATTATAAAGAGAGGTTGGATAGGCTTGGGTTGTTTTCTCTGGAGCAGAGAAGACTGATTGAGGTGTTCAAGATTGAGGGGCATGGACAGGGTGGATAGGCAGCAGCTGTTCCCCTTAGTTGAAGGGTCAGTTACAAGGAGACACAAGTCAAAACTGAGGGATGGGAGGTTTAGGGGGGATTTGAGGAAAAGCTTTTATACTCGGAGGGTGGTGATGGTCTAGAATGCGCTGCCTGGGAGGATGGTGATGGTCTAGAATGCACTGCCTGGGAGGGTGGTAGAGGCGGGATGCTTCACATCCTTTAAAAAGTACCTAGATGAGTACGTGGCACGTCATAACATTCAAGGCAATGGGCCAAGTGCTGGCAAGTGGGATTAGGTGGGCAGGTCAGGGCCTTTCATACTTCGGCGCAGACTCGATGAGCCGAAGGGCCTCTTCTGCACTGTAGTATTTTGTGATTAGAGATTGTGTGGGTGGTACATGCACCTCCGGATTTCTCTGATTTCATGATGTTGAGTTAATCCAAGAGCATGAATTACCTCAAGTATAGAATCAGTAGAAGGTGAAAGGGGTGTCAGCAAAATGGTGGCCTGTGTACTTTTTTCTTCTCTTGTACTTCAAATTGGCAAAGATAGAAGTTGACTTTTATTTCCTTTATCATTTATCCCAAGTTTTGTTTGCATGTCCTTCCATTTGATAACAAAAACTGAAAAGGTGACTTGACTGCACTTCACTGCAGGGCTGGACATCACCGCCTTATCGTTCTGATTGCATTATTTATTTTTGGGAGTGAAAATTGTAAAAAAAAACTATTGATGAAAAATTGGCATTTTACATTTAGGGATTACTGTATATTTGGTGTATTATGCACAATGTTTTGACATCAGCAAGTGAGGTTAGCAATAATAGGAAGACAGATTGCTTGAATGGTTGTAAATTGAGAGCGGTGGATATTCAGCTAGGCCTTGGTGTTCTCATGCATCAGTTGCTGAAAGTAAGTGTACAGGTACGTTAGGCAGTAAAGAAGGCAAATGATATGTTGGCCTTCATTTACGAGGTGATGCATTTTGGAGGATCAAATTTGGGTGTGAATTATACTGTAAATGGCAGAACCCTCTGGGCCTGCAGGTCCACAGTTCCCTAAGAATGGCAATGCAGGTGGCCAAGGTGATTAAGAAGGCATAAGGCATGCTTGCCTTTATCAGCCGGGGCATCGCATACAAGGGTTGGGAAATCATGTTGCATCTATATAAAACCTTAGTAAGGCCGCATTTGGAGACTTGCGTGCAGTTCTGGTCACCACACTACCAGAAGGATGTGGAAGCTTTGGAGAGAGTGCAAAGAATGTTCACCAGGATGCTGCCTGGTTTTGAGGGTGTTGACTATGAGGAGAAGTTGAATAAACTAGGATTATTTTCATTGGAAAGATGAAGGCTGAGGGGAGACCTGATAGACGTCTACAAAATTATGAGAGGCACAGACAGGGTGGATATTCAGAGGGTTTTTCCCAGGGTGGAAGTGTCAATTACAAAGGGGCACAGATTCAAGGTGAGAGGGGGAAAGTTTATGGAAGATGTGCAGGGGAAGTTTTCCACAGAGAGAGTGGTGGGTGTCTGGAATGCACTGCCAGAGGAGGTGGTGGAAGTGGGCACGTTTGCAACATTTAAGAGGCATCTGGTGGGTACATGAATAGGGAGGGAATAGAGGGATACGTACCAAGTAAGGGCGGAGGTTTTATTTTTAGTTTATTTAGGGCATCATGATCAGCGCAGGCTGAAGGGTCTGTTCCTGTGCCATACTTTTTGTTATCTTTGTTCTTTGTTCATTGGGATTTGAGTAGAGGAATGGGGATGTTTTACTGCAGTTGTGTAGAGCATTGTTGAAGCCACACCTGGAGCATTGTGTGCAGTTTTGGTGTCCTTATCTGAGGAAGGATGTCTTTGCTATAGAAGGAGTACAGCAAAGGCTTAACAAGTTGATTCCTGGGATGGCAGGTCAGTTATGAGGAAAGACTAAGTTGGTTAGGATTCTATTCACTGGAGTTTAGAAGAGAGAGAAGGAATCTCATAGAAACTTAAAATTCTAACAGGGCTAGACAGGCTAGATTCAGAAAGAATCTTCCTGATGGGTGGGGGAGTCCAGAACTAGAGGTCATAGTTTGAGGATAAGGGGTAAACCTTTTAGAACTGAGGCCCAGTGGGTGGTAACTATGTGGAATTCACTACCACAGAAAGTACTCAAGGCCAAAACATTGCCTGATTTCAAGAAGAAATTAGATACAGCTCTTGGGGCTAAAGGGATCAAGGAAAATGGGGGGAAGGGGGGGGTTTAAGATTATTGAATTTGATGATTAGCCATGATCATAATGAATGACGGAGCATGCTTGAAGGGCTGAATGGTCTACTGCTTCTGGTTTCTATTCTATATTTAAGTTTTACCAACGAAGTGCTTTTTGTTTGTATGCCCAAAATAAATCCCACAAGTAAAAAGGTGCAATATTTTGTCAGTATAGTTTTGACAGTTAAGGTTAACTTTCCAAGTTCATGTTATCTTTGGGAGGGTCCTCATATGACCTGAGCGCACATGCATGGTTTTCTAACAGCATGCTTCCCAGATGACCATAGACTGCTCCCTCCTTTGAGGGGTGATATAACCCGAGGATCACCACATCTCAGGTGAGGGGCAAGGTCGAGAAGGTGGGGCTGCATGAATAACCTCATCTGATATGGGAATTGAATTGAACTCCATGCTGCTGGCGTCGCTCTGCCTCACAATGCAGCGATCCAGCCAACTGTGTTAAACCAGTGCATAGTTGGAAAATTACCCTTTCATGGCATGAGATAATATAAGAAAATAAAATTATCACATGCTTGGTCCATTTTTTTGCTGGCCATCCCACCTCACGCACCTACCCTTTCTTCCACTGAGCATTGAAAACACTGATATCTGGCCAATTTTGGAATCTGCTACCAAAAATTATTTATTTCCCAAGATAATTCTGCCTACCTCCTTTCAGCCGTGATAATGTTGTTTTTCACATATAAAGTGAATAACTTGCATTTAGTGAAGTCAAAAACAACACTTTGTTTTAATTTGCAGGTGTTTTGATATGGGAAGTTTACAATGAGGGCAAGATGCCATTTGAGACCAAAACAAATTCTGAGGTGGTTGAATTCATTTCATCCGGTTGTCGACTGTATCGACCAAAACAAGCATCGAAGGCCGTGTATGAGATCATGAATCAATGTTGGCATGAGGTTGGTGGTGTTTTTCTAAAATATCACATTTGGCTATTACAGCAAAACAAATTATATTGTCATTTTGCGATCAATCAATAAATTAGCTCAGTTATTCATAGAATCATAGAATTCCTACGGGGAAGAAGGGGGCCACTTGGCCCATCAAGCCTGCACCGATGACAATCCTACCCAGTCCCTATCCACGTAACCCCATGTGATTTACCCTGATAATCTCCCTGACCCCAAGGGACAATTTATCATGGCCAATCAACCTAACCCGCACATCTTTGGAGTGTGGGAGAAACCGGAACACCTGGAGGAAATTCATGTAGACGCAGGGAAAACGTGTAAACTCAACACAATCACCCGAGGCCGGAATTGAACCTGGGTCCCTAGCAATGTGAGACAGCAGCGCTAACCACTGTGCACCATTTCAAGGTTTTTTAAAATTAGTGTCACAAGTAGGCTTGCATTAACATTGCAATGAAATTACTGTGACAATCCCCATGTCACCACACTCTAGCGCCTGCTGCCCATTGTTTATCCATTAGTGCTTGTTGTAGTTTATGATTTCCCATGTCAGAAAATATGGACACAGCAGGTAAAGATAAATGCCATTCAGCTTCACCAACAATTATTTTTCATGGAATCATTATTATTTCACAATATTTAAATACTTTTATTTTAAAGATGCATAACTGAATAACAATAAACAGCTAATATTTAAAATAAAGACTTGGCAACATATAAAGGAAGATGCAAATGCATAGGCCAAATTTTCTTTTCCTAATTTTAATAAGGGTAAATGAATCAACAATAGCTTAACGTGGCTAGAAAACACTATATTAGTAGTTCAATGCTGTTCTGAGTATTTGTCTCCAAATTCCTCTCTGGATATGAATGAGAAGAGAGAATTTAACTTTTATGTTATGTCCAAAGTCAATTATGAAATACTCGTGCAGGATCAGGGAAAATAATAGACATATTAACTCCATGTGTGATGTGACATTAGTGATCAGAACCAGGATAGCATTCCCCTCGACCAAGCTCCCAGGAAGATTAGTGTCAGCAATGAGCTTATAATTAGCCAATTTTAATTTTCATAAAGAGGTGCTGGTTAGGTGCATTGGCCATGCTTAGTTGCCCCTTAGTGTACCTGAACAGGCGCTGGAGTGTGGCGACTATGGGATTTTCACTTGTGATGCTAATAAATAAACTAAACTAAAAACTATTCTTTTAAACTCTAGAGAAAATTGACTTATTCTGCTCAATCTCTCCTTAAGGACCACCCTCTTAACCCTGGAATCAATCTAATGAACTTTTTTTGCATCCTCTCTAAATATATCCTCCCTAAAGTAAGGAGACCAAACCGTACATATGAGATATAGGCCGGGATTCTCCGATCTCGTTTGCTCTGCCACCGCTGCCAGAGAGACCAGAGAATTTGGTGATCAGCCAAAACTCTATTCACTGCAGAGGGACTGGAGAATTCTGGCCATAGTCTCACTTGTATAATTATGACCAAAGTTTCTTACTCTTATACTCCAAGTCCCTTGCAATAAAAGGCTAACATGCCTGTATGCCTTCCTAATTGCTTCCTGTAACCGAATGTTAAGTTTGAGTAGAAGGAACCCTCCAAATCCATCCGCATACCAATTTTACTGGTTTTTGACTTTAAAAAAACATATTCTATAATTGAATTTACACTCCCCAAATTATACTCCACCTGCTACCTAATCTGTTAACTGTTCTGTGTTCCTTTCAACCTCGTCACATCATGATCATCAGGCCTTTCTCTCCAGTTTTCTATCATCGAAATTACACTCATTCCCCTCATCCAAGTATTTGATACAGATTGTAAACAGTTGTGGCCCAAGTGCTGATCTTTGCACCATTCCCAAGTTAGACCCTGCTTTTCCAAAAATGGACTGTTTATTCCTCCTCTCTGTTTTCTGTACATTGACCAATCCTCATTCCTTGCTGATATATTATTCCTAAACCCATGAGCACTTGCCTTAACCCATTCTTCTGACTCTGGCTGCATGTGCATCTTAAAGTTTGAAGTTTATTTATTATTGTCACAAGTAGGCTTACATTAACACAGCAATGAAGTTACTATGAAAATCCCCGAGTCGCCACATTCCGGCACCTGTTCGGGTACACTGAGGGAGCATTTAGTCTGGCCAATGCATCTAACCAGCATGCCTTTCAGACTGTGGGAGGAAACTGGAGCACTCGGAGGAAACCCATACAGACACGGGGAGAATGTGCAGACTCCGCACAGACAGTGAGCCAAGCTGGGAATCGAACATGGGTCCCTGGCGCTGAGAGGCAGTAGTGCTAATCACTGTTCCACTGCGCCGCCCATATTTGCCCTTCTTTTGTCCCATCACTGGAAGGACTGTGTGGAAAGAGAAGCCAGTGTTGAAAATGCACTGGCTATGATTGGTCCCGTTCAGCTGGGGAAAATAGTGTAAATTGGTGGAAAATAGTATTATTCGTCCGTTTCAAATATTTCAGAAATGATTGAGGAGAAGACTCAGAGGGTCAACGTACTATGGTGATGAGCACAGAGGATGTAGCTTGTGACTTTGGTTTGGTGCTGTCATGTGAGCAAATACTTAATGGAGAGATTCAATGATGGAGTTGGGGAAAGAAGGGCATGGATGTTTGAGGAAGAATTTTGTGGAGAAATGGAAGATTGGGTCGTGAATGCGAGTGAAGCACCAGACTAAAACTAAGGCTAAAATTATTTCTGGTACTGAAACAGCACTGGTCACAACACATCCAGTCTCTCAAAAACCACAATTTAAATAGTGGTTCTCTAGAACCATGCAAAAGAGAAACAAAAGTATTAACTTTGTTTCAGACAATTTTCAGTCACAGGAATGCAATTTCATTCAATTGGATTTTAAATTACTGTTTTGTTCTTTTTTCAGAAAGCAGAGAGGCGACCGAGTTTTTCAGACCTGTTACAAATGATTAATCAAATAATGGAATGTGACAGTTAAAGTGACTTTCCTGGTTGGTTGTGGACTGCTGGAATTAAATCATGATGCAGTGAATCCTGTTCTGTATTATGACGGATTTTCTTTGAGCTGTTTGTCGTGGATTGGAAACATCAAATGAAAGTTTTGTCTCTATCTGAATAAAAGTGTAGGTAATTGTACACTTAAGAAGATTAAAGGAAGACTATCTGTTGATGCAGATGCTCATTGGCCATCTGGCGTTTTAAACATCAACGTACACGTTTGTTGAGGAGAATATCTGTTTCCTGTGATATTATCTCTTGTGATTCTGCCAGCCTGGATTGCAACACAGTGCCATTTGTCTGCATTGAAACTGATCCTGAATCATCACCATTGTCTGAGTAATTTTTTTCTTTGCAAAATCCACACTTAAGCGCAATTTTTAATCCGTTGTCTATTTCTGTTCACTAAAAATTTAATGTAACAGCCAAAAGTATTTTACTATTCAAATTCCGTGCAGCTGTAAGTATTCATTGCCTCTGTGGGAGCTGGGTTTTCTCCTATATTTTAGTATTGTGATTCTATAACACTATACCACATGATCCCCATTAAATTACTGAACTATTGTCTGAATTGCTGAGTTGGGTGGACCATATTTGATGGCTTTTTTTGATGGCTAACAGCTAGAGCAGCAACCCACGATCCAAATTAATTTGCATATATTTATTAACCTACAAGCTTTCCAACATCTTGCGACAGCATAAAAATAAAATGCTGGAGATAGACAAAAGGTTTCAAATGTAGATCTTTGATCAGATCCATTCTGCAACTGAAATGATAACCTGTCTTTTTTCATTTCAAATGATGATGAAATGTTTCCCAACAAAATGAGAAGTTTAATTTGAGATGATCTGATGTGAAGTCAAGCTATTCTGTCAAATGTAAAGCCTCTGTTTTCTGTCAAGCCCGCAGCATGTTTCTTGAGCAATGGGAAGATAACTTGTAGATTTGCATATAAATTAACAGGAGTGAAAGGTACCAATCTGTAACTAGGTTTGTATGAAGAAAACTGATGAATTGGGAAAACTTCTTGTTGGAACTGATTCAAAGTTGGAAGTCCTGATTTGGCTTGGGGCAGAATTGCGTTGCTAAACTTGTGGTAGTGGAGCAGTGAGATTGGAAAATCAGTGGTGACCTGGAAACATCATTGACTGCTGATGGATTGCCGACTTGAACATGTCAGGGGTAAGAACACAGTAGCTTCAGTCTGTATTGGCACATCTGTTTATGGGCTCTGTCTTGCCAGCAGAGGCCCTGTACATTGACACAGACTCTGGATAGATACCAGAGTTTGTGTCAATGGAGAAGAATAAGTGCAGCAGCCCAGAGGGGTATCCAGACTGGGAATATCCAGAAGATTCAAGGTAGCTGAGAGCAAACTGACTGTCCTATTAGGAGGTGGAGGGTGCAACCTTTTTGTAGCCCCAGTTGTCAACGAAGCACCTAGAAAGGCACAGGTGCTACTTTTTCGAAATGTGGGGAGTGCTCTCTCAGGTCATGTGCCAGCAGCATTAGGGTAGAGGACAGTGACAGATTGAAGCAGAGAAATGTCAAGGTCCCAGATCGAAAGATACCTATTTTGATTTAGCTGCTGAATAATAAAAATATTACATTCACTCGCAGAAAATATGTTTCAATAGTCAAATAGCACAGATACACCAGAAAATCTTTTAAAATTAGTCAGGTGGCAGTATCAAGTTGGCACACTAACACATTGCTGTACAATGGAGTAATAATAGGGCTATATTTCCACACTCTATTCCTTTCTGAATAAGTTACAAAATTCAACAAGGGCACGTAAGTGCTTTCTTCATGAAAATGACAAGTTAGGAAGCAAGATAGCCTGAAATTATCTCGAAACCTCCCAAAGATTTCATTAGCAATCATGTACCTTGTTTGTTCTTCCTATTGTTGAAGGAAAAACTAAATGATGGGAAGATCAAAGCAATTTGACATGCATATGCAATCCTGCACTGTATTGTAATATTTATTAAGTTTTCAATTATTTGTTAACATTGATTAACAAACCAAGGGTGAATGTGCATCTTTCCAACACTAGAAAAGCATTACCATAAGAGAGCGAATTTAGTTTAGAACTTCCAGTTTAGAAAGTTGCTTTAATTGGATTAAAAATATTTTTAAAAATTATTAGAGATGTAACACAAATGTGATTTAGGAAATGCGAATATATCAAGAATAATTGTTTCCTTTTGCAGTTCAAACTTGTTCGGTAATTGAAAATAAATAACTGGCCCAGGGATAATCGGTCATGAATATAATCAATTATTTTAGTTTTGAAATTAGGTTAACTTTTATAATGTTACAATACTTTGTATTTTTCTGCTGCTCATGCTGGTAATGACACTCAAATATTTAACAACAAAAACTGGAAACTTGAGATGTATTGTACTACTTCCACCTTTGCCCTGATACATATGCTAAATAAATTAATTAATTAAATGGAGAATGTATAGTTGTGCTTTTCCAGTAAACAACAGGAAGATGAGATTGCAGTCCTTCGCAACAATAATATTCTCTTGCTTCAAAGACAACCGACGAGTTGTTCCTTCCAACAGCTTGTACATTACCTATTAGGATTATAATTGGATTTTTCCTTAATTTATTTCCTGCATAGGTAAGAGTATTAGTCATGAACACATTTGGTCACCTTCGATCCCTGTGGGATATCAGATCCCATTACCCATGTGTAAAATAACCATGGGGCAAATTACTATATAGCAAAATACTGTGGATGCTGGAATCTGAAACAAAAACAAAGGAAGCTGGAAAACACGCAGGTCTGGCAGCATCCATCGAGAGAGAAAACCCGAGTTGACATTTTGCATCACATGGCCCTTCAGAACTATAGAGAGGGAAAAGTGTGATTATATGAAAGAGGGTGTGGAACAGTGATTAGTGAGAGTTGGGAGAGATTGCAACAAAGATGGCCTGGTGGGAAGGGTGAGAGAGGGTCTTTGCATTGGAACAACAAAAAATATTTTGGATATAAAAATAAATAAATATGGAGGAGAAAGGTCACAATATAAAGTTGTTGAACTCAATGTTGAGTCTTGAGGGCTGTAACATGCCAAATCAGAAGATGAAGTGCTGTTCCTCTAAGTATGCGTTGGGTTTCACTGGAGCATTGCACAAGTTCAAGGACGGACATGTGGATATGAGAGCAAGGGACTGAGGAAAAAATAGCAAGCAATTGGAAGGTTGGGGTCATGCTTGCAGCCTGAGTGAAGGTGTTCTCCAAAGTGGTTGTAGTGGGAGACTTCAATTTCCCTGGTATAGACTGGAAATCGCTGAGGGCAGGGACTCTGGATGGTGAGGCATTTGTAAAATGTGTACAGGAGGGTTCGTTGGAACAATATGTGGACAGCCCAACTAGAGAGGGGGCTATACTGGACCTGGTGCTGGGGAATGAACCCGGTCAGGTCTTCAAAGTTTTGGTCGGGGAACATGTGGCAAATAGTGACCACAATTCTGTTAGCTTTAGGATAGTGATGGAAAAGGATGAGTGGTGTCCCAAGGGTAAGGTGTTGGATTGGGGGAAGGCTAACTTTATTGGGATCAGGCAGAAATTGGCAGCTCTTGATTGGGAGAGGCTGTTTGAGGGTAAATCCACATCTGGTATGTGGCAGTCTTTTAAGGAACGGTTGTTAGGGCTACAGGACAAGCATGTGCCTGTAAAAAAGAAGGATAGGAAGGGTAGGATTAGAGAACCGTGGATAACCAGGGAAATTGAGGGACTGGTCAAAAGGAAAAGAGAGGCGTATGTTAGGTCCAAGCAGCTAAAAACGGAGGGAGCTCTGGAGGAGTATAATGAAAGTAGGAAAATACTCAAACGGGGAATTAGAAGAGCAAAAAGGGGTCACGAAATGTTCTTGGCAGACAGGATTAAGGAGAATCCCAAGGCATTTTATTCATACGTTAGGAACAAAAGGGTTGTAAGGGAAAAAATCGGACCTCTCAGGGACAAAAGTGGGGACTTATGCTTGGAGCCCAAAGAGGTAGGGGAGATCCTAAATGAATACTTTGCGTCGGTATTCACTAAGGAGAGGGATGTGTTGACTGGGAGTGTCTCGGAGGGGAGTGTTGAACAGTTGGAGAAAATCTCCATTACAAAGGAGGAAGTGTTAGGTTTGTTAGAGAATATAAAGACTGACAAATCCCCAGGGCCTGATGGAATCTATCCAAGGCTGCTCAGGGAGACGAGAGGTGAAATAGTTGGGCCTCTGACGCAAATCTTTGACTCGTCACTGGACACAGGTGAGGTCCCAGAGGATTGGAGGATAGCCAATGTGGTCCCGTTATTTAAGAAGGGTAGGAAGGATAACCCGGGTAATTATAGGCCGGTGAGCTTGACGTCCGTGGTGGGGAAGTTGTTGGAGAAGATTCTTAAAGATAGGATGTATGCGCATTTAGAAAGGAATAAACTCATTAACGATAGTCAACATGGTTTTGTGAGAGGGAGGTCATGCCTCACGAACCTGGTGGTGTTTTTTGAAGAAGTGACCAAAATGGTTGACGAAGGAAGGGCCGTGGATGTTGTCTATATGGACTTTAGTAAAGCGTTTGACAAAGTCCCTCATGGTAGGCTAGTGAAAAAGGTTGGATCCCATGGGATAAAGGGGGAGGTGGCTAGATGGGTGGAGAACTGGCTTGGTCATAGAAGACAGAGGGTGGTAGTGGAAGGGTCTTTTTCCGGCTGGAGGCCTGTGACTAGTGGTGTACCGCAGGGCTCTGTATTGGGACCTCTGCTGTTTGTGATTTATATAAATGATCTGGAAGAAGGAGTAACTGGGGTGATCAGTAAGTTTGCGGACGACACAAAACTGGCAGGACTTGCAGATAGTGAGGAACATAGTCAGAGGCTACAGAAGGATATAGATAGGCTGGAAATTTGGGCAAGGAAATGGCAGATGGAGTTCAATCCTGATAAATGCGAAGTGATGCATTTTGGTGGGAATAATGTAGGGAGGAGCTACACGATAAATGGAAGAACCATAAAGGGTGTAGAGACGCAGAGGGACCTGGGTGTGCAAGTCCACAGATCTTTGAAGGTGACGTCACAGGTGGAGAAGGTGGTGAAGAAGGCATATGGCATGCTTGCCTTTATAGGACGGGGCATAGAGTATAAAAGTTGGGGTCTGATGTTGCAGATGTATAGAACGTTGGTTCGGCCGCATTTGGAATACTGCGTCCAGTTCTGGTCGCCACACTACCAGAAGGACGTGGAGGCTTTGGAGAGAGTACAGAGGAGGTTTACCAGGATGTTGCCTGGTATGGAGGGGCTTGGTTATGAGGAGAGATTGGGGAAACTGGGGTTGTTCTCCTTGGAAAGACGGAGGATGAGGGGAGACTTAATAGAGGTGTATAAAATTATGAAAGGCATAGATAGGGTGAACGGTGGGAAGCTTTTCCCCGGGTCGGTGGTGACGTTCACGAGGGGTCATAGGTTCAAGGTGAAGGGGGGGAGGTTTAACACAGATATCAGAAGGACATATTTCACACAGAGGGTCGTGGGGGCCTGGAATGTGTTGCCGGGCAAGGTGGTGGAGGCGGACACACTGGGAACGTTTAAGACTTATCTAGACAGCTATATGAACGGAGTGGGAATGGAGGGATACAAAAGAGTGATCTAGTTTGGACCAGGGAGCGGCGCGGGCTAATTGTTCCTGGTTTCTCGTTTCAAGGCTTCATTCTACGATCATCTTGCTGGTGCCAGTACAGAGTGAGACTGCGGATAGTTGGGAACCTGTCTCGGGGGCAGGGGATTCATATGGTGTTCGTGGAAGTGGAAATGACTCGGGTTGGGAAGCATTTTCCGATCGGGGCCATTGTGATCTCCTGGACTCGTTTTGATCGCCTCAGGGGGTCGGAGAGGAATTTCCCAGATTTTTTTTTCCCCATATTGGCCCTGGGGTTTTTCACTCTGGGTTTTCGCCTCTCCCTGGAGATCACATGGTCTGGAATGGGGGGGTGGGGGTAAGTTAATAGGTTGTAATGAACAAAGCATCGTAGCTGTGAGGGACAGCTCGGTGGATAGGATATTGGTATGTAGATAGGCTGGAAAATTGGGCGGGGATCCTGGATTCAGGATTCAATCCTGGACCGGGGAGCGGCGCGGGCTTGGAGGGCCGAAGGGCCTGTTCCTGTGCTGTATTGTTCTTTGTTCTTTGTTCTTTGGTCCCCGGTCTATGTTTAGTCTCCCCACTATATAGAGTCATAGAGGTTTACAGCATGGAAATAGGCTCTTCAGCCCAACTTGTCCATGCTGCCCCTTTAACCCCTAAGCTAGTTCCAATTGCCTGCGTTTGGCCCATATCCCTCTAAACCCATCTTACCCATGTAACTGTCTAAACACTTTTTAAAAGACAAATTGTTCCCACCTCTACTACTGGCAGCTTGTTCCAGACACTCACCACCCTCTGTGTGGAAACAATTGCCCCTCTGGACACTTTTGTATCTCTCCCCTCTCACTTTAAACCTATGCCCTCGAGTTCTACACTCCCCTACCTTTGGGAAAAGATATTGACTATCTAGCTGATCTATGCCCCTCATTATTTTATAGACCTCTATAAAATCACCCCTAAGCCTCCTGCGCTGCAGAGAAAAAATGTCCCAGTCTATCCAGCCTCTCCTTATAACTCAAACCATCATGTCCCGGTAGCATCCCAGTAAATCTTTTCTGCACTCTTTCTAGTTTAATATCCTTTCTCTAATAGGGTGCCCAGAACTGTACACAGTATTCCAAGTGTGGCCTTATCAATGTCTTGTACAGCTTCGACAAGACGTCCCAAATCCTGTATTCAATGTTCTGACCAATGAAACCGAGCATGCCGAATGCTGCCTTCACCACTCTGTCCACCTGTGATTCCACTTTCAAGGAGCTATGAACCTGTACCCTAGATCTCTTTGTTCTATAACTCTCCCCAATGCCTTACCATTAACTGAGCAAATCCTAGCCTGGTTCAATCTACCAAAATGCATCACCTTACATTTATCTAAATTAAACTCCATCAGTCATTCTTCAGCCCACTGGCCCAATTGATCAAGATATAGGAGGCTGCATTGGGAGCAGCGAATACAGTAGACTAAATTGTAGGTGTGTATAGGACCTTGAATGGTGAGGAGGTAGAGGTGCAGGTATTGCATCTTCTGTGATTACATAGGAAGATGCTGTGCGAAGGGGATGAGGAGTTGGGTGTGATGGAGTGGATCAGGGTGTCACAGAGGGAGTGGTCCCTGTGGAATGCTGAGGTGGGGTAAGGGGAAGATGTGTTTCATGGTAGCATCATACTGGAGTTGGTGGAAATGGTGGACGATGATTGTTTGAATGGAGATAACCCTATCATGGTTCTGGGAGGGGCAGAGGTATGTGGGAAATGGGTTGAACCCAGTTGAGTGCCCTGTCAACCACAGGCAGGGGCAAACCTTGGTTAAGGAAAAAGGCAGACATGTCAAAAACACAATTTTCAAAGGCGGTGTCATCGGAACAGATTGATGTAGAGAAACTGGGAGAATTGGATGGAGTCCTTGCAGGAAACAATGTGAGGAGTTGTAGTCAAGGTAGCTTTGGGAGTTGGTGGATTTGTGCTACATATTGGTGATCAGTCTATCACTGGAAATGGAGACAGCGAAGATAAGGAAGGGAAGTGTCAGAGATGGACCATGTGAAGGAAAGAGAGGGGTGGGAGACAGCTGATGTCACAGCTTGATGATAAACTCAAGAGCAGGTAAGAGGCCAGAGAGTGAGGTCCAGGTAGAGGAAGAATACGGGAGATGGGTGGAAGGATTAATCCACCATCGCTCTCCTCCATCTTGCTTAATTTGTTGCACTTTCTGAAAATAAAAAGTGTTGCCATGGATACCCACCTGGACCCCAGTTATGCCTGTCTTTTGGTAGATTAGGTGGAACACTCCTGGTACCAGTAAGATAAGACCGCAATCAGTAAGGATAGACAACAACACCACCTGCACGATCATCCTCAACACCAGTGCCCCACAAGGCTATGTCCTCAGCCCCCTACTATACTCCTTATACATCTATGACTGTGTGGCCAAATTCCGCTCCAACTCGATTTTCCAGTTTGCTGATGACACCACCGTAGTGGGTTGGATCTCAAACAATGATGAGATGGAGTACAGGAAAGAGATGGAGAATCTATTGAACTGGTGCAATGGCAATCTCTCCCTCAATGGCAGCAACATGAAGGAGATAGTCATTGACTTCCGCAAGTGCAGTGGAGGACAAGTCCCTATTTACGTCAATGGGGATGAAGTGGAAATGGTCGAGAGCTTTAGGTTTCTAGATGTCCTGATCACCAGCAACCTGTCCTGGTCCATCCAAGCTGCGCTATAGTTAAGAAAGCCCATCAACGCCTCTACTTTCTCAGGAGGCTAAGGGAATTTGGCATGTCCGTTATGACTCTCACCAACTTTTTACAGATGCACCATAGAAAGCATTCTTTCTTGTATCACAGCTTGGTATGGCCCCTGCTCTGCCCAAGACCGTAAGGAACTACAAAGGGTCATGAATGAAGTCCAGTCAATCAGGCAAACCAGCCTCCCATCCATTGACTCTGTCTACACTTCCCACTGCCTCAGCAAAGCAGCCAGCATAATCAAGGATCCCATGCACCTCGGACATTCTCTCTTCCATCTCCTTCCGTCGGGAAAAAGATACAAATGTCTGAGGTCATGTACCAACCAAATCAAGAACAGTTGCTTCCCTGCTGTTGTCAGACTTTTGAATATACTAAATTGATTTTCTCTAGATCTTTCTCTATACCTTAGCTCTGACTGTAACACTACATTCTACACACTCTCCTTTCCTTCTCTATGAACGGTATGCTTTATCTGTATAGTGCAAGAAACAATACTTCTCACAGTATACTAATACATGTGACAATAATAAATCAAATCAAATGATGCTGCTTCATACTCTCATCTGGACTGGAAAAATGTATCGATTTTACGACCAATTTCCACTGCCCTCAGCTTCACATGGTCCATCTGCGACATTTCCTTGACCTCTTGTCTCCATTTCTGGTGTTAGACTGACCACCACTATTCATTCCAAGCCCACCAACTCTCACAGCTACCTTGACTACAGCTCACACCCTGCTTCCTTTAAGGACTCCATCTCATTTTCCTAGTTTCTCTGTTTCTGTTGTATCTGTTCTGATGATGCCACATTTGAAAACAGTGCTTCTGATGTATCTGCCTCTTTCTTTAACCCAAGGTTTCCCAAGGGCACTCAACCAGGTTTGATCCATTTCCTGCACCTCTCATTCTTTCCCCTCCTTCCCAGAACCATGATAGGGTCCCCTGTGTTCTCATTTTCCACCCCACCAGTCTTTGCATTCAAAGGATCATCCTCCGACATTTCTGCCAACTCCAACATGATTTGCACGTTAGGTTGATTGGCCATGCTAAATCAACCCTAGTGTTAGGAGGATTAGCAGGGTAAATATGTGGGGTTACGGGAATAGGGTTTGGGTGGGATTGTGCAGACTCAATGGGCCGAATGGCCTCCTTCTGCACTGTATGGATTCTGTGATGCGCTATCACGAAACACATCTCCCCCCCCCCATCCGCCACCCCCTCTCCCCCCATCTGGCAGTCAGCATTCCACATGGGACCGCTCCCTCTGTGACACCCTGGTCCACTCCTCCAACGTGCCTAATTCCTCATCCCCTTCCCACAGCATCTTCCCAAGCAATCGTAGAAGGTGCACCATCTGCCCCTTTACCTCCTCCTTCTCACTGTTCAAGGCCTCCGGTACTCCTTGCAGGTTAAGCAATGTTTCACCTGCACTTACTTCACTGTGGTCTATTCGCTGCTCCCATTGCAGTCTCCTCTACATCTTGGAGATTAAATGCAGACTGGATAACTGCATTCCGCAAGCATGACCTTAACCTTCCTGTTGCTTGCCATTTTAACTCAGCATCTTGTTCTCGTGCCCACGTGTCCGTCCTTGACCTGCTGCAATGTTCCAGTAAAGCCCAACGCAAGCTGCAGGACAGCATTTCATCTTCTGATTAGGCATGTTATAGCCCTCAGGATTCAACATTGAGTCCAATAACTTCAGTCATATTTTCTTTTACTTGATAAAATTTTCATCATGTTTCTGTGAAGCACCATGGGATGTTTTGTAACATGAATACTAATTTTTATTTCTATGCAGCAAATTTGGTCAGTTTTCTGTCCCTCCAAAGAAACTAGTGGTGGTTAGGGAGAAGGTGACAAGTGCTGTGTGCGCTGATTTTGAAATAAAAGAAGTTACACAATGGCAGGAAAGGATAGGCTCATGGACCAGCGGTTTCTCCACACCCCTCCCCCCCCCCCCCCCCCCCCACCCCAAGTTGCCTTCCAACTCTTCCATCTTTACCTTTTTTCTTCTGTTCCAATGTAAAAACTGTCCCTCACCCTCCCTGCACCAGGTGATCTGTCACTTGTTCCTGAGTTTTGTTACATCTTTGTTGCAATCTCTCCCAGCTCCCACTAATCACTTTTTTTCCTCTCTTTAGTTCTGGAGAAGGGTCATGCGGACTCAACGTTAGCTCTGTTTTCTTTCCCTATGGATGCTACCAGATCTGCTGAGTTTTCCAGCTTTCTCTGTTTTTGTTTACTATTCTATATCCTTGAGTAGACTAAAAAAATAGATGATTTTGGCTTCATTGCATCGCATCAACAGACGCAGCTGGTTCTTTTTGGAACAGAAATAGGGTCAGAAAGTGATATACATAGAAAATAGAAGCAGGAGTAGACCACTCGGCCCTTCGAGCCTGCTCCACCATTTATTATGGCTGATCATCAAATTCAATATTCTGATCCCCCCCATAATCCCTTGATCCCTTTAGCCCCAAGAGCTATATCTAATTCCTTCTTGAAATCATACAGTGTTTTGGCCTCAACTACTTTTTGTGGTAGTGAATTCCACAGATTCACTACTCTCTGGGTGAAGAAATTTCTCCTCGCCTCAATCCTAAAAGGTTATCCTTAAACTATGACGCCTTGTTCTGGACTCCCCCACCTTCGGGAACATTCTTTCTGAATCTACCCTGTCTAATCCCGTTAGAATTTTATAAGTTTCTATGAAATCCCATCTCTCTCTTCTAAACTCCAGTGAATACAATCCTAACCGACTTAGTCTCTCCTCATATGGCAGACCGGCCATCCCTGGAATCAGCCTGGTAAACCTTCACTGCACTACCTCTATAGCAAGAACATGTTTTCTCAGATAAGGACACCAAAACTGCAAATAATACTCCAGGTGTGGCCTCACCAACACCCTATTCAATTGCAGTTAAACATCCCTATTCCTATACTCAAATCCTCTCACTATGAAGGCCAACGTACCATCTGCCTTCTTTACTGCCCGCTGTACCTGCGTGGTTACTTTCAGCAACTGATGCATGAGGATTCCAAGGTCTTGGTGAGTATCCACCTCTCTCAATTTACACCCATTCAAGCAATAATCTGTCTTTCTACCAAAATGGGTGACCTCACATTTATCCACATTATACTGTATCTGCCATGCATATGCCCACACGCTCAGTGGGGGAGAAACCGCTGGCCCATGAGCCTCTCCTTCCCTGTCATTGTGTAACTTTGTCTATTTCAAAATCAGCACATACAGCACTTGTCACCCTCTCCCTATCCACAACTAGTTTCCTCGGAGGTGAGAAACTCTGAGCAAATTTGCTACAATAGAAACAACTTGCATTTATATCACACAATATCCCGTGGTGCTTCACAGAAACCTAGGTGAAAATTTTATCAAGCCAAAGAAAGTATTGCGAGGCATGACTAAAGGTTTGCTCATAGGTCTGGGTATTAAGGAGTATCTTAAAGGAGGAGCAGAAGGTGGAGAAGGTTACAGACAAATTGCGGATCTCAGGACCTTGATAGCTGACGTCAAGGTGCCATTGATGGCGTAAAAGGAGTAGGGGATGCTCAAAAGATCAGACTTGGGGAAACTCAAGAATTAATTGAGGTTTGTTGGGCTGGAGATGGTTACAGAGGTAAGAGAGGTAAGGCCATGAAGTGAGAACAGTGATGCGCGATTGATTCACACGGGAGGCTAGGACGTACCCGGGAATAAAGGCTTTTATTCACAACAAGATTGGAGCACACTACTTAACAATATTATCCCAGACTAAGGGATCCTAGGAAGTAGCAGTGACCTTTATACTCCTGTAAGAAGGCGGAGCCGAATGGAGTGTACCACATAAACAATAATAACAGGTGGAACACCCAAACCCGAACCCCAACAGCAACAA
This sequence comes from Mustelus asterias, assembly GCF_964213995.1. NCBI lineage: Eukaryota > Metazoa > Chordata > Chondrichthyes > Carcharhiniformes > Triakidae > Mustelus > Mustelus asterias. The sequence continues at coordinate 112,519,595 of NC_135801.1, read as the reverse complement.
GAGTAATATATGTACAAGTACCCATAGTGGTAACCATCTATGGTTCACCACAAACAGCAGCAGAGGTTTAGTTGGGTAAAGTCCATGCAGGATTGGGGGAATGTCAGGGATGTGTTTTAATGGTTAAGTCTGTAATGACAAAAGGTATGGGTGAGGGTTTCAGCAGGAGGTGAGCTGAGCTAAAAATGGAAATTGGTGATGTTAAAGAGATAGAAATGATCGCGCTTTGTGATGGATAGAATATGTCACATCACATAGTTTGCCAAGTTTGTGAAGTGTGGCCAAAGGAGCAGGTAGGGTGATGCAGAGTGGATTCAGTGGTGGAACAGAACACAATCATTTTTGTCTTCTCCATAATTAACTGGAGAAAATTGCAGCTCATTCAGGATTGTTTGATGGAGGAGCATTGGGACTAAAATGCCGCCATCCCCTCTCCAGCTGCTGATCATGATCTGCTATGTCCGAGCATAGACAACGAGTGATGCTTTGCTGTAAAATCTCCAGGCTGTGTGGGAAAGCTGGGAGGTCTTGTTTCACAGGGATGACAGTGGGGCACTCACGTAAGACCAAAGCAGCCTGGACAGGGGTCCAGGTCAGTGCCGGGGGGCCCATAGAAAAACCTGGGTCCATGGCCAATTAAAGATGAACAATCTGCTGCACTCTGCAAAGGTAAGTGGCACCATGTAGACATTGCAAAGTGACACTCATAAAGGTATAAAGCCGTATAAATGTGTGAGTGTAGAGGGATGCCAGACAGGAGTTTGGGTGCAGACCTCATGAATCAGATAGAATGTGTGGGAGCCACTTCATGCTGTTGTTTTTGTGTCAGTTATGGGGCAGTGTCAATGTCCAACTGAGTGAGGAGGGCTCAGGAGTTGTTATGGGCACATGTGCTCATAATGCACACACTGGAATGACATTCACATCATTCTCCGTTGTACGAGAAAAGAGTTCATAATCAGAGGGAGCACAATATGATTGGAGGAGAGCCATCCAATATAAGAATCCCCACCCACTGGACTTGCTGCAAAGGATCTGGACTGAATGTGTGCCTATGGACAAAATGGAGTTTCTCAGAAATTTAGTGAAAGTGCCTTCGATCTGCTGTTTATAACTGGACATACAGGACTAACACCTGAAACACTGTTGAGAAAAGCAATTGTGTACAATCATAAGCATTTTTCTTTTGTTCTCCACTGCAAATCCTCACAGCAGGTCCAAGAAGAGGAGAGACAGACCACTAGCACCATACAATTCTGTCACTTCCCATGATACCATTCGATACACTACTCTGACCTGGGAACTTCCATCCAACCATATCCCATTCCCACCTCTGACTGTGACTGTTCTTTCCACTGCCCAGTACCTTCAGTTCCACCCACAGGGTCTCACCATGTAGGACCACCTCTATCTGACTATCCCTGCCAGAAAGGCCCCACACCACCCAACTACATGATCATCCATGGTGTTAGGGCCTTCCCTCCTCCACATGTCCCTCCACAGTTGCCCTCCAGCCCACTTTGCCTTGGACAACTGCCTTGCCTCGGATAGCCGTTCTCCATCCCTGCCTCGGAGAGCCCTGCCTCAATGTCTTTTGCCTGCTGCCAACAGATCTCAACCATGGCCTGTTGTGGATCAACGCTCCTCAAAGGGGACAAAGCAATGGTTACTCACCAACACCAGGTACACTGCATCGCCCGTTACATGGGCAGGTAGTTGGGCAGATATAGTCGAACTTTATCAACATGGCAGGAGATGAGTACCCTGCAGAATTCTCATGAAAATGGACAAAAGATTTCAGTAAAAGCTGATGTTGCAGTTTATGTTTTCAAAGCATTATGTTCTACCCACACGGGCGGCACGGTAGCACAGTGGTTAGCACTGCTGCTTCACAGCTCCAGGGTCCCGGGTTCGATTCCCGGCTCGGGTCACTGTCTGTGTGGAGTTTGCACATTCTCCTCGTGTCTGCGTGGGTTTCCTCCGGGTGCTCCGGTTTCCTCCCACAGTCCAAAGATGTGCGGGTTAGGTTGATTGGCCAGGTTAAAAATTGCCCCTTAGAGTCCTGTGATGCGTAGATTAATGGGATTAGTGGGTAAATATGTGGGGGTAGGGCCTGGGTGGGATTGTGGTCGGTGCAGACTCGATGGGCCGAATGGCCTCCTTCTGCATTGTAGGGTTTCTATGATTTCTATGATTCTATGATTTCTACCCCATATAAATCAATACAGTTCTGTGACAATTGTTGGCATTGTATGTTCTTTTATGGAACTCGGTCAATTAACTGATGTATATTGAGTTACAATCCTGGAAATTATCTTGTTTCCAAGTAACTTAACTCCAACTTCAATAGTTGAGATTACAGTTGCATAAAAATAAGCAGAAGGTGCAAGATTTGAACCACCTTAATGTAATTCTTAATGTTATTACCAACCTATAGCCAACCAGAGAGCATCTAGATCTGGTAATGTACAGCAACACAGGATTGATTAATGACCTTACAATTAAAGAGACCCACGGTAGCAGTGATCATAACATGATTGAATTTTGCATTCAGTTTGAAGGAGAGTTAAGTGGGTCTAAAACTAGTGTTTTAAACTTAAATAAAGGATATTATGAAGGTATGAAGACAGATCTGGCTGAAGTGAAATTAGGTTCAGGGATAAGTCCCTAGAAATATATTTGTAGACATTTAAGGAGATATTGTATAAGATTCAGCAAAGATACATTCCTTTGAGAAAGAAAGAATCCAGGGGAAGGATACACAAGCTATGGCCAACTGAGGAATTTAAATGTGGAGATGCCAGCGTTCGACTGGGGTGGGCACATTAAGAAGTCTCACAACACCAGGTTAAAGTCCAACAGGTTTATTTGGTATCATCTGCTCTCCACTCACCTGATGAAAGAGCAGCGCTCCGAAAGCTTACCAAATAAACTTGTTGGATTTTAACCTGGTGTTGTGAGACTTCTTACTGTGAGGAATTTAAAAATGGTATCAAATTGAAAGAAAAATTGTATAATTCTGTGAAGATTAGTGGCAGGTTAGAAGATAGGACAGGATATTTAAAAAAACAATAAATGGCTACAAGAATACTAAGGAGGGAGAAATTAGAGTATGAGAGAAAGTTAATTAAAAGTTAAAAAAAATAGTAGAAGTTTCTACAGCTATTTAAAAAGGAGAAGAGTAGGTAAAGTGAGCATTTATCCTCTGGAGAATGAATGGGGGAATTAGTGGGCGGCACAACAGCACAATGATTAGCACTGCTGCTTCACAGCGCCAGGGACCTGGGTTCAATTCCCGACTTGGGTCACTGTCTGTGTGGAGTTTGCATGTTCTCCCCATGTCTGCATGGGTTTCCTCCGGTTGCTCCGGTTTCCTCCCACATTCTGAAAGACCTGCTGGTTAGGTGCATTAACCCGAACAGGCGCTGGACTGTGGCGACTAGGGGAATTTCACAGTAACTTCATTGCAGTGTTAATGTAAGCCTTACTTGTGATTAATAAATAAACTTTAACTTTAATGAAAGATACAGAAATGACAGATTAATTAAACAGATCTTCACTGTAGAAGATACAATAACATCTCAGGATTAATCGTGAATCAACAGGTGAAAAGGAGGGAGGAATTTAAAACAATACAACCACCATGAAATGGGAATGGAAACAATTATTAGAATGTAAAGCTGACCAGTGATGGACTTCATCCTAGGGGATTAAACGAAGTGGCTGCTGAGACAGTGGTTTTAATTTTCCAAAAGTTCCCCAGATTCTGGAAAAGTCCCATCTGATTGGAAAATAAGCAATGTAAACCTTCTATTCAATAAAGGAGAGAGACAGAAAGCAGGGGACTACGGGCCTAACATTTAGGCCCGTAGTTAGCCTAACATTTGTCATAGGGAAAACATTGAAATCTATTATTAAGGAGGGTAACTTATCTGGGCACTTAGAAAATCTCAATGCAATCAGACAGAGTCAATGTGGTTTTCTGAAAGGGAAATCATGTTTAACTAATCTATTAGATGTTCTTTGAGGAAGAAGCTAGCAATGTAAAGGGGTGTACTTAAATTCCTTCACGAAGGTGCCATTCCAAAAGTTAAGACACAAAGTAAGAGCCCATGATGTAGGGGTGATGCGCGTTATCACACACGAGGCTTGAGATGCTCAGGAAATAAAGGCTTTTATTTACTGTTACAACGAAACTACTAAGTATAGTACACGATCCCAGACTGAGGGGTCCCAGACAGAGCAGTGACCTTTATACCTCTCCCAGGAGGCGGAGCCCGACTGGGATGTACCATAATAACTATAATACAAGGTGTAACAGCCCAACCCTAACCCCAACAGCAACAAGCAGAACAACCCATCCCTAACCCCAACAGCAACATATATACATACTTGTAGTACTGGCCAGACCCTGGCTCAGTACTATCTAGTGGGAACCAATGATGGTTCACCACATTCACCCCTCCTTTGAAGACAAAGGCCGGCGGGGTACAAAAAAAACAGAATAATTTGTCATCAGTCTATAAGTTCAGACGGTCAGGGGGACCGCACCGTCGTTGTGACCTCCTCAACACCGGTGATGACACCGGAGTAGGCACTCGCGGTGGCGTTCTCCCCAAGGCGATGTCCAACGGTTCCTCCACAGTCTCACGGGCCAGTTGACCCCGAGGTGATGATAATCCGTTGAGTTCCGACACGCCCTGAAGTGGCGACCATCCTCTGGACTCAGGCAAGCTGTACACGGGAGTAAAAGGGTTAAGTAATGGTCCCGATGCTGCCCGCGCCGTGTCAGGAGGGGAAACAATAGTTGGGGGGTCTCTGACAGGAGGTATGGGAGCGACAGGGGTTTCTACATCCCCTGCTGGCGCCAGGTCTCAGATTGAGACCGTGTCCTCTCGCCCGTCAGGGTATGCCACATAGGCATACTGAGGGTTGGCGTAGAGGAGATGGACCTGTTCGACCAACGGGTCGGACTTGCGGGCCCGTACATGTCGCCGCAGGAGGACAGGTTCTGAGTACGTCAACCAAGACGGTAATGAGGTCCCAGAGGAAGACTTCCGAGGGAATGAAAACAGCCTCTCATGGGGAGTAGCGTTGGTTGCCGTACACAGGAGTGAGCGTATGGAATGGAGCGCATCAGGGAGCACCTCTTGCCAACGGGAGACTGGAAGGCTTTTTGACTTCAACGCCAGTAAGACAGCCTTCCAGACTGCAGCATTCTCACGTTCCACCTGTCCGTTACCCCTAGGGTTGTAGCTCGTGGTTCTACTAGAGGCAATCCCGTATGAGAGCAGGTATTGCCTCAAGTCATCGCTCATGAACGACAAGCCCCTATCGCTGTGAATGTAGCAGGGGTACCCGAACAGGGTGAAAAGATCACGGAATGTCTTGATAACCGTGGCAGCGGATGTATCAGAGCAGGGAATAACAAAAGGGAATCTCGAGTACTCATCAATGATGCTGAGGAAGTACACATTCCAATCTGTTGAGGGAAAGGGGCCCTTAAAGTCGACACTCAGTCTTTCAAAGGGACGAGTGGCCTTGACTAATTGTGCCCGGTCAGGTCGGTAAAAGTGCGGTTTGCATTCCGCGCATACCCGACAGCTTCTCGTTATGGACCTGACATCCTCCACCGAGTATGGCAGATTGCGGGCTTTTACAAAGTGGGAGAGCCGAGTGACCCCAGGATGGCATAGGTCATTATGGAGAGCCTGCAAACGGTCCTCCTGTATACTGGCGCATGTTCCACATGACAGGGCATCCGAGGGCTCATTGAGTTTCCCTGGACGATACATGATGTCGTAATTATAGGTGGAGAGTTCAATTCTCCACCTCAAGATCTTGTCATTCTTGATCTTGCCCCTCAGCGTGTTATTGAACATGAACGCCACGGACCGCTGGTCCGTGATCAGGGTGAACTGTTTTCCCGCCAAGTAATGGCACCAATGCCTGACGGCCTCCATAATGGCCTGGGCCTCCTTTTCCACCGCTGAATGTCGAATTTCGGGGCCTTGGAGGGTGCGGGAAAAAAAGGCGACGGGCCTGCCCGCCTGGTTAAGTGTGGCGGCCAGGGTGAAATCAGATGCATCGCTCTCCACCTGAAAGGGGATGGACTCATCAACAGCGTGCATCGTGGCTTTCGCGATGTCGGCTTTTAGTTTGTCAAAGGCCAATCGAGCCTCTGGTGTTAGGGGAAAAGAGGTGGACTTAATGAGCGGACGGGCTTTGTCCGCGTAATTGGGAACCCACTGTGCATAATAAGAGAAGAAGCCTAAGCATCTTCTCAGTGCTTTTGCACTAGTGGGCAGGGGAAGTTCAAAGAGGGGATGCATACGGTCTGGATCAGGGCCAATGACCCCGTTTTCCACCACGTATCTGAGGATGGCTAAACGGCGCGTACGAAATACACACTTCTCCCTGTTGTGGGTCAGATTCAGGCGAGATGCAGTGCGTAGGAACTTCAGGAGATTTGTGTCGTGGTCCTGCTGGTCATGGCCACAGATGGTGACGTTATCCAGGTACGGGAAGGTAACCCACAGCCCGTTCTGGTCCACCATTCGGTCCATAGCACGCTGGAAGAGCGAGACCCCATTGGTGACACCAAAGGGAACCCTGAGAAAGTGATACAAGCGACCATCCGCCTCAAAAGCCGTGTATTGTCGGTCCTCTGGGCAAATGGGGAGTTGGTGGTAGGCAGACTTGAGGTCTATGGTGGAGAACACCCGGTACTGCGCAATCTGATTGACCATGTCGGATATGCGCGGGAGGGGATACGCATCCAGCTGCGTGTATCTATTAATGGTCTGACTATAGTCAATGACCATCCGGGGTTTGTTCCCACTCTTGACCACCACGACCTGCGCTCTCCATGGACTAGCGCTAGATTGTATGATCCTTTCCTTGAGGAGCCGCTGAACTTCAGATCGAATGAAGATCCGATCCTCAGCGCTGTAACGCCTACTCTTAGTCGCAATGGGCTTGCAGCCTGGCACAAGATTCTGGAACAGGGAGGGTGTGGTAATCTTCAGCATCGAGAGGCTACAGGCTACAGGTGTTGGGCAATTTGGAAGCTGCTGTTCTCCCACTGAAAGCGAAGGGAGTGGCCCACCATACTGTAGGGTTACACTCTTCAAGTGGACCATGAAATTTAGTCCGAGGAGTATTGGCGCGCAAAGGTGCGGCAACACCAGGAGCTTGAAGCGCTCGTAAACCGTGCCTTGCACCGTTAAATTTACCACGCCACTCCCTAGCACGGTGACAGACCGGGACCTTGATGCCATAGAAATTGTCTGTTTGACAGGTTGGATCTGGAGGCCACACCACTTTACAGCGTCTGGTGAATAAAACTCTCAGTGCTCCCGCTGTCAAACAGACAATAAATCAAGTGGTTGTTTACCTGAATGTCCATCATAGACTTGTCGAGTCTATGAGGCTTGGCCTGGTCCAGGATGATCGACGCCACCGTTGGTTCGTGAGCGCCACTGCAGGCCGCTGAGATAGACGAAGATGACCCCTGCTGGTCGTTCGCGGTCGGTGCCGACCAACATGGCCGCTCCCATAGGTCGCACGTGGGTGATGGCGCCAAAATCAGCGACCCCTGGTGGTCACACATCTCCGACTCCGTCGACTGTAATGGCGTCATCCTGGCCTCGCACGTGGACGAAACCCTTGACAATGCCGACGACGAAGAACCGGGCTTCGGGGAGTCGCAGGCCGCACTGCTGTTCCTAGAAGTAAGTTTAGACCGGCATACTTTCGAATAGTGCCCCTTCTTACCGCAGGCGGAGCACAACACAGCTTTAGCGGGACACCGTTGCCGAGTATGCTTCGCTCCCCCACAGAAGTAACACCGCGGGCCGCCCGGAGCTGCTGCCGTCGTCAGGCCCGAGTGTGGGCACGCCATCATGCAGCTTTTTGAACCCGAGGGACGAGGAGGGATCAGCGACTGCTCCTGCCACGTTGTCTCCACGTGGTCTTCAGGATACAATACTAGGCTTTTGGAGGCCGTCTCCAACGTATCCGCTAGTTCTATCGACTTAGTGAGGTCAAGATTACCTTGCTCCAGCAGTCTGAGTCGGATATAAGATGATCCGATTCCCACCACAAACGCATCTCGAGCGAGGTCGTTCATATTCTGGTCTGCCGACACTGCTTTGCAGTTACAGCCCCTGGCTAGCTGTAGGAGCTCGTTCGCGTATTCTTCCGTCGTTTCGCCTGGCTGCCGTCGTCGAGTGGCTAAGAGGTATCGAGCATGCATTTCGTTTGGCGGTTTAATGTAACGCTTCTTAAGAAGCTCGAGGGCCCTTGTGTAGTCGGTGGCCGCACGGATCGCGAGGTATACGGTGTCGCTTACCCTCACATGGAGGACCCGGAGTCTGTCATCGTCGGTGGTGACCGCTGCGGAGGCTGCCAGGTAGTCCTCAAAACATTTCAACCAGTGGTCGAAGGTGTTAGAGGCGCCCGCCACACGTGGATCCAGTGTAAGACATTCAGGTTTTAACATCTGCTCCATACTCTCTGTATCGTTTTTTTTTACGACAAGAGTTTACTTAACAGTAAATAAAATTGATGCGCGTTATCACACACGAGGCTTGAGATGCTCAGGAAATAAAGGCTTTTATTTACTGTTACAACGAAGCTACTAAGTATAGTACACGATCCCAGACTGAGGGGTCCCAGACAGAGCAGTGACCTTTATACCTCTCCCAGGAGGCGGAACCCGACTGGGATGTACCATAATAACTTTAATACAAGGTGTAACAGCCCAACCCTAACCCCAACAGCAACAAGTAGAACAACCCATCCCTAACCCCAACAGCAACATATATACATACTTGTAGTACTGGCCAGACCCTGGCTCAGTACTATCTAGTGGGAACCAACGATGGTTCACCACAAGGGGTAACATCTTAGCATGGTTAGATGATTCGTTAGCTAACATGAAAGAGGGAGTGGGTAGTTTTCGAATTGGTTAGATGTAATGAATGGAGAACCACAGGGACCAACTATTTACAATCTACATCAATGATTTGGATGAAGAGGCTGAACGTGTAGTTGCTAAATTTGCTGCCGATATAAAGATAGGTAGGAACATAATTTGTGAAGGGAACATAAGGGTTCTGCAAATGGATATAGATAAGTAAAATGAGTGGACAGAAAATTGGCAGATGGAAGAATGTGAGAAAATGTGAACTTGTTCACTTTGGCAGGAAAAATAGAAATGCAACATAATATTCAAATGGAGAGAGATTGCAGAACTCTGCGGTACAGAGGGATCTGGGTGTCCTGATACATGAATGACAAAATGTTATAACGCAGGTCCAGCAAGTGATTAGGCAGGCAAATAGAATGTTGTCATTTATTGCAAAGGTGAATGGAATATAAATGTAGGGATGTTTTGTGACAGATATATAGCACATTTGTGAGATTATATCTGGAGTACTGCGTACAGTTTTGGTCTCCTTATTTAAGAAAGGATATAATTGAATTAGAAGCAGTTCAGAGAAGGTTCACTTGACTGATTTCTGGAATGAGGGGTATCTTATGAGGAAAGTTTGGACAGGTTATGCCTGTATTCGTTGGAGTTTCAAAGAATGAAAGGAGATCTTATTGAAACATTTAAGATCCTGAGTGGGATGGACAGAGTGGATGCTGAAAATTTATTTTCCCTTGTGGGAGAGACAAAAACCAGGGGGTAATGTTTAAAATAATGGGTCTCCAATTTAATAAGAAGTCTCACAACACCAGGTTAAAGTCCAACAGGTTTATTTGGTAGCAAATACCATAAGCTTTCGGAGCACTGCTCCTTCGTCAGATGGAGTGGAAATGTGCTCTCAAACAGTGCACAGAGACACAAAAAATCAAGTTACAGAATACTGATTAGAATGCGAATCCCTACAACCAGCCAGGTCTTAAAGGTACAGACAATGTGGGTGGAGGGAGCATTAAACACAGGTTAATGAGATGTGTATTGTCTCCAGACAGAACAGCTAGTGAGATTCTGCAAGTCCAGGGGGCAAGCTGTGGGGGTTACTGATAATGTGACATAAATCCAACATCCCGGTTTAGGCCGTCCTCATGTGTGCTGTTGGACTTTAACCTGGTGTTGTGAGACTTCTTACTGTGTTCACCCCAGTCCAACGCCGGCATCTCCGCATCATGGTCTCCAATTTAAGCCAGAGATGAGAAGAATTATTTTCTCTTTGAGGCCATGAGTCTTTGGATTTCTCTTTCCCAGAGAGTGGTGGAGGCAGTATCATTGAATATTTTTAAGGCAGTAGTTGATAGATCCTTGACTAACAAGGGAATTAGGATAAGCAGGATAAAGGCTTTGAAGCCACAATCAGATCAGCCATGATTTATTGAATGGTGGAGTAGGTGCTCGGCCTACGCCTGCTCCTAATTCATATGTTCATAAAATATTGAACTGTTCAAAAGGCTCTGCTGATTATCATAGAAACATAGAAAACTACAGCACAAAACAGGCCCCTCGGCCCCACAAGTTGTGCCGAACATATCCCTACCTTTTAGGCCTACCTATAACCCTCCATCCTATTAAGTCCCATGTACTCATCCAGGAGTCTCTTAAAAAACCCTCTTGAGTTTGCCTCCACCACCACTGATGGCAGCCGATTCCACTCGCCCACCACCCTCTGTGTGAAAAACTTCCCCCTAACATTTCCCCTGTACCTATCCCCCAGCACCTTAAACCTGTGTCCTCTCGTAGCAGCCATTTCCACCCTGGGAAAAAGCCTCTGAGAGTCCACCCGATCTATGCCTCTCAACATCTTATATACCTCTATTAGGTCTCCTCTCATCCTACGTCTCTCCAAGGAGAAAAGACCGAGCTCCCTCAGCCTATCCTCATAAGGCATGCCACTCAATCCAGGCAACATCCTTGTAAATCTCCTCTGCACCCTTTCAATCTTTTCCACATCCTTCCTGTAATGAGGCGACCAGAACTGAGCACAGTACACCAGGTGGGGTCTGACGAGGGTCTTATATAGCTGTATCATTATCCCTGGACTCCTAAACTCAATCCCTCGATTGATAAAGGCCAGCACACCATCTTAACCACCTCATCCACCTGCGGGGCCGATTTTAGAGTCCTATGGACCCGGACCCCAAGGTCCTTCTGATCCTCTACCGTACTGAGAGTCTTTCCCTTTATATTGTACTCCTTCATCCCATTTGACCTGCCAAAATGGACCACTACGCATTTATCTGGGTTGAAGTCCATCTGCCATCATAGGTAATAAGAATCCAAAGTGAAAGTATTTTTCTCTCAAAGTACTTCACAGCACTGATTAAACAATGATTTTGTTTGGTAGCACATTAGCGATAAACACAGTAGAGATTTTAAGTTTAAGGTGGTCAAGTCTTCTGTGAGGAAAATCATGTGGGGAATTAAATCTTTATTGCAGAACAAATGTAACCTGTTTAAATGATTCTTTATGTCTATGTCACATCCTGGGTGTTACTCAGTTATTTGGTTTACTAGCTAGAAACCACAAAGTTGCAAACGAGTCAAGCAGAACTTTGAGGATGACAAGAATTGAAAGACTTGAGCAGTCCGCATTCAAAAGGATGATTTAAATTACATTAAAAGAAATAAGATGATTCTTTCTACTTGTAAGTAAATTGAACTTTCTTGTTAAACAATTGCAGAACAAAGAGGACAAGTTCAGAAATATTTTTTTTGAGTTGGTCAGTTTAAATAAGCTATGCAGCTTGTTTTAACTTTTTCTGAGTGTTTTGGGTAATATTGGGTAAAATGCTTTTAATATATTAAGATATAACTTATCATTGTTAGTATTGTACATTCTCAGGCTCTGTATTTTTAAAAAGGTTCATTTGTGTTGGCTCCACAACAAACATGTAACTCAAGCAATTACAACACGTAAAACCTTTAAAACGCATTTCAACTTGTAAATAGTTATATTTAAATAATTGAAAATGTAAAATGTAGTTGACTCATTGACAATTATAATGTTACTACACTGGAAAAAAAACCAAAGTTTTAAATGACATTTTATAATATTGTAAAATTGAATAGATCTGTTTTTTGCTTTTATTATTTTAGATCATTAATTTAATATTTTTGTGTCTAAATTTGATATTTGCCACCTAGCAAGATCTTGAAATTGTTTTGACAACCAAGTAAACAAAAAAACAGCAAATGAACCATGAATTATTAACTACATCTGTCAGATCGGATCAAATGAATATTCTGTATACCTCGTCCCACATGCTTTAGGTATTCATTTGATTTAATTTGTCGAGCAAAATCAGAGACCAATTGCATGGATATGTTGACACAATTGTGGAAGGAAAATATTATTTGCCAGGTCTAATGCTTATTAAAGTATGCCTTGGGAAGTAATTTACTGCAGCCTATTCAAAGATATATAAAGTTTTTTATACTCCGTAATACTGAGACATACATCAATATCATGTTGTTAGTTAGACCTCGCTGAAAGACAGGAAGCGACATAAAATACAGTTAATTGACGGTGTTATTGTAGCATCTACATTACAACATCCTTTAGCATTCCTGATTTACAACAGTTATTGCACTTCAAAAAGTAATGTTTTGACACACCGTGGAGTTGTGAAAGGTGCTATTTAAATGTAAGTTTTCTTTAAGAGGTAATGTTATATATTCAGACAAATAATCAGGCTAAATAATGCTGCCTATTTAGTAGCTTCCTTTCCAGTATGACATTTTGATTAAATATGGTAGCCATTTAACAGTTGTGTTTTTTTTATTTGGAGCGTGAAAGAGTTAATTTCATGAGATATGCTGCATGCTTTAAAGACAGGAAGGTTGGAGTTTCCGCTAATGCTGTAGGTTTTCTTACATTTCTCTGTTTCCTGCTTTGATAACAACACTGATGGAAATACGTGGGCCTGTTTTGTGTTTGACATTGGTGCAGTTTGCAAACTTCATTATGCCACAGAATTAATAATTTATCTCTGCTACTACTGGAAATGAATGTCATACTGGTTAATATAGTAACTCACTTTATCAGTTTGAATGTTGCTAACTATTATTGCCTATGGTATCAAAGAACAAATAAAACAATGGTGAACAGGTAAATATTCAGTGACATCAAATTAAAAGCTGCCATCTATTGGATCCCATTGTTTACACAAGGTTTTTATTCAGCTTTTCCAATAATATTATTGATTTATCTAGCAATAAGAACAACCCAGTTTCATTCCCACGTCTGTTCAGAGTTAGTTTGTCTCAACCAGTGTTGCGGCAAAGGCACCACAATTAGTCGCTGTGTGCCTGGATTAAGGCAGGGAAACATGTCCAGAGTATTCTATTCCTGATCAATAATAAATAACCCATGTTGAAGGTAAACATGTGTAGATATTGCATGAGGATTGGATCAATTTACTTCAATTAAGTGAAGAAATTGGGTGATGCTGTCATTGTTCTCTGTAAAGCAGATAAAATTAAGAATGGTTGTAGCAGAATAGGAGGCATTCAGACTTATGTCTGTACTAGCTCAAGAGTAACTCAGTTAGTGCCATTCCCCAACCCTTCACTTGTAGCACTGCAATTTCTTTCTCTTCCAATTCCAATAATTATCCTATATCCCTTTGAAAGGGGGAGATTTGATAGAGGTATAGGAGATCATGATGGGTTTTGATAGAGTAATTAAGGAAAAACTGTTCTCAGTGGTAAAAGAATTCCTCCACATAAAATACCTGGCTCACAGTTAGTATTCAAGCTTCAAATAAAATTCAATATTTTCTAAGCATCCATTTCTTTGGATGGAATGAACACCTTCAAAAATGGTGGTAGGGAAAATTAAGAAATAGAGTTTCTTTGGTTAACTAGGTATTGCATCTCTCTCTGCCGATATATTCAAACTAACCATTATATTCAGTACAATGTGTTGGATTTGTTTGTAGTGATGATTTTTACAATACATCTTTAATGGAAATGTTTAACTTTAAAATGCAACTCTATATCAGTAACCTGCCAAAACACGAGCGTTGCACCATGTGTAATGCCATTATCATTGAATTATAGAATGATAAAGCACACAAGCAAAGCATTTGGCGCAATTCTGGCTCATTGAAAGAGTTACTCAGGAGTACCAGTCCCCTGCAGATATTTTCCCTTGAAATATTTATTGAAGTTTCTTCTGAAAGTTGCCATTTAATCTGCTTTCACCATCCTTTCATGCATTTCAGATCATAAATTGCTGTATACATTTTTTTGCATTATGTCGTCTTTGGTTCTTTTGCCAATTACCTAAATCTGTGTCCTCTATTTGATGACCTTTTGCCACGTGGAAAAAGCTTTTCCTTATTTATTCAATAATAACCCAATACGATTTTAAACACCGCTGAAGCATTTAAACTTTGGTACCATTCTCATAAATCTCCTCTCCAAGTTCCTCTCAAAGTCTTGGAAATATATTGCCATTCCTTCATTATTGCTGGGCCAAAATCTTGAGACTCCCTATAACTTACATCACTAAGTGAGTATACTGCATTGACTGCAATGGTTCAAGAAGGCAGCTAACACCGCCTTCTCAAGGGCGATTAAAGACATGCAATAAACCTTGACCAGTCTTGTCCAAATCCTATGAATAAATAAAAGAATTAAGTTTTTGAGATCATATCTAATTGTCTATAATACTCCAGCTGGGACCTAATCACTGTTCTAGGACCATTTACCATCTTTGCATTTGTATTCTGTATCTAATGTAGAAAGCCAAGGGTAGTGTATGTCTTGTCTTCTCAACTTGTCCTGTCACTTTCAAAGACTTTTGTATGCACAACCTCAGATATCTCTGTTCCTATACTCCTTTTAAAGTTATACCATTTAGGTATATCCTTCTTCATTCTTGCTATCCAAATGAATCATTTCACACTTCTCTGCACTAATTCTTAGCTGCTATATGTCTATTCATTTAATCAGTCCGTTTATGTCCTCCTGAAATCTGTTACTATTCTCCTCACTGTTAATTACATTTCCAAGATTTGTGCCATCTGCAAGCTTTGAAATTATGCCCTGTGTATCAAGTCTTCCTCTCCTCTGTGGCCAACATAATCTCACTTCAGCCCCTCAGATCCCTCAGCAGAAGCATTAGGTAAGAGGGGAAACTCAAGGGAACAACCTTCCCAGGTCTTCTCTCCATTCCGGAGGCTTTAGCTACAACACAATTTTCCTGTACCCTCAGAAGGCTGCCCAGCAAACCCTGATTGGCTTGCCAGTGGCCTGGGCTTGGGGTGTTTCTTGTTTTCAGGCACTCAGTGGGATCTGACATCAGGAAAGGGGTCCACTGAAAGCTACCCCTGTCCCCCACCCTCTCCCACGATCTCCATTCAGCATTCTTTGCTCTTGGATCCCATGATGGCCCTGGATTTCTGATGTGTTCAATGCCCCCATCAGCCACTGTTCCTGCTGGTGCTGGTGGTGATGAGTAGCCTCTGGCCTCTGATTGGTCAGCAGCTCTAGGTTGGTGGAGCTTCTGTCAGCAGCCTCTCAGCCACAAGGAATGCTCAACAGTGGCCACTTAAGTGCCTGATAAGGTACTTGATTCCATCAGGTCTTCTCCACAGAACTGGGAAGGATTTCCTGCCAGTTCTCCAACTGCTAGGTGAGACCCCTGTCGGCCTGACAAAATCCAGCCTTGTGTCGGTGAACTGCCTTTCATGATGTCTTGATGTTTCTATAATTTGGCCACTGATAACTGAAAATAGTTCCAAAGGCTGCCAACCTGGTCAGTCCAGAGAAAGAACCTTAAAAAAAAAGACTTGATTGCTTTATTGTAGTGATCAAATCAGGCTTTGGGCATTTGGTTTTGGGCTGGGCTTTGAAGGTCTATAAAGTAAGAAATGAGGTCAGTGGCACAGGGGAGCAGATGTGCAGCAATGAGAGTTTGTGGTGCCATCACAAGTAGGGTCCATGGCTGATGTTATCTGTGCTTGTACATTAACCCAAGATTCGATTGCCAGCTGTTTTTTCAAACAGTTTGATGCTATGCACCACAGCGTTAAATCCAATAAGAAGCACTGACAACAAGTGGTTAACATCATTCTTTTATAACATAATTATGCTTCATTTTAAATGTCTATTTGAGGGAGGCTAGAGCAGGGAGAAGTGCACTGACTATTAGACTTTGACATGCCCTTAGAGAATAAAATATTGTTAAAAATAAAAGGTACAAAATTCTCTATGGATGAAACATACATAAATATTATCTATTTCTCACTTACTTTGTCTTCTTTTGCTGCTTTCATATAGTTTAACATATTTTAATGAATTAGGACTGGAAATGTTTGACTTCAATAAATCACTGAAACAGCAGATTGAACTACATGTGTTTGTATGACGGCTTGGTAACTTGTAGGTTAAGGCCTAGAGTTATACACATGAACAGTGAGCAGTCACTGACTTGGCTGAGGGGAGGAAATGTTAAGTGAAGATAAACCACTTCCACAGAAAGAAACTCAGATAATGAGATAAGATGAACCATTCTGATGCACCTGCTGCTAGTTTGATATAGAAAATATTTTTGTATTCATGCCGGAGGGGTCTGCGAGAGAGGCACTTGAATAAAAGACTTGGATGCTACTAGTCCCCATATAACAGCAAATAAAAAGAGCCCTGAGCATCATGTGCCTCTGAGCTCAGGCCACATGAAAAGTTGAGTTGTTGTTGGATTTTGCCGAATGTTTTAATGGAGTGACAACCCCAGCTGCTGCTGTTACATTATCAATATAAAAATGGATTTTCAGATCCATATTTTCAGGGCCTGAGCACATGAAGTAATGATGCACACTTTAAGAGGCGGAGAAATAAAGATTATTTACAAACGGGTTTATTTATGGGCGGCACAGTGGCACGGTGGTACACAGCACCAGGGACCTGGGTTCGATTCCCAGCTTGGGTCACTGTCTGTGTGGAGTTTGCACATTCTCCCCGTGTCTGCGTGGGTTTCCTTTGGGTGCTCCGGTTTCCTCCCGCAGTCCAAAGATGTGCAGGTTAGGTGGGTTGGTCATGGTAAATTGTCCCTTAGTGTCAGGGGGACTAGCTAGGATAAAAGCATGGGGTTACGGGCATAGACCCTGGATGGGATTGTGGTCGGTGCAGGCTTGATGGGCCGAGTGGCCTCCTTCTGCACTGTAGGCTTCTATGATTTAATGTAGTTATTTCAGTGAAGTTATTTTAAAAGGTTAAGAATATTTTGAGGAATGGCTCAAATTCTTAGCAGTGACCCTTTTATGCTTCAATTATATTTAGAATCCCCACTAGCTTCCCTCTTGGCTCAGTATTAACTGCTGGTCATGACACATAGTTACCCAGGTCAGAGATACTCCAGGTTCTATTCACGGCCAGAGCTGGGTTGGTTGCTCTGAACTCATTGGCCTCTGTTTCTCAGGTAAGTAGGTGAAAAATCAACTTGGCCTACTGTTTCTGATTGCTAACCAGTGATTCCTGTCCATATGAAAATCAGATGATGACAAGATAGAGTCATGCATTCAAATCATTAAGCACCAGGGCATCCAGAACATGCATTTGGAAAATTCTGACTAATAATTTGAGAAGCTCCATACATATAGCCAAGGACTGGAGCAACCCAAGTATTAAAACAGGAGTAAAACACAAATCAGATCCATCACACTAACATTGTTAAATAGAGAAGCTGTTCAAAGCATCTTTGTAAGTGCTGCTGAGGCTTACTGAATGATCACACAGTCTATAATGGGATAATAAACATGTGAGTACTTGGTCTGTGGTATTTTTCAATTGAAGATACAGGACATAGAAATATACAAATATAGAAAATAGGAGCAGAAGTAGGCCATTTGGCTTCAAGCCCGCTCTGCTATTCAACAGGATCTTGGCTGATCCTTTATCTTAATACCATATTCAGGGACTCTCCCCATACCCCTTACACTAGAAATCTCTCTATTTCCTTCTTAAATATATTCAGTAATTTGGCCTCCAAAGCTGTCTGTAGTAAAGAATTCAGTAGGTTCACCACTCTCTAAGTGAAGAATATCTCCTCATCTCAGTCCTAAGTGCTCCACCTATAACCTGAGATTGTGACCCCTTGTTCTAAACTCCCAACCAGAGGAAAGATCATCCTTGACTCCAGATAAAAGCAAAATACTGTAGATGCTGGAATCTGAAACAAAACAGAAAATGCTGGAAAATCTCGGCAGGTCTGACAGTATCTGTGGGAAGTTTAACAACACCAGGTTAAAGTCCAACAGGTTTATTTGGTAGCAAAAGCCACACAAGCTTTCGGAGCTCTAAGCCCCTTCTTCAGGTGAGTGGGAATTCTGTTCACAAACAGAGCATATAAAGACACAGACTCAATTTACATGAATAATGGTTGGAATGTGAATACTTACAACTAATCAAGTCTTTAAGAAACAAAACAATGTGAGTGGAGAGAGCATCAAGACAGGCTAAAAAGATGTGTATTGTCTCCAGACAAGACAGCCAGTGAAACTCTGCAGGTCCACGCAACTGTGGGAGTTACAAATAGTGTGACATGAACCCAATATCCCGGTTGAGGCCGTCCTCGTGTGTGCGGAACTTGGCTATCAGTTTCTGCTCAGCGACTCTGCGCTGTCGTGTGTCGCCATGGAGCCAACATTTTGAGTCTGGATGACCCTTCATCAGAGCTGAGAGCAAAGAGAATCAGCAGAGGTTTATACTATGAGGGTGGGGAAAAGGGAATGCAAATGAGGACACAGAAGGCTGAGAAGGTGCTAAAAAGTGTCCCTTAAGTGATCAGAATGCGTGAATAGCAGAACAGAGATACAGATTGTTAAAGGACTACCTGAGGAATGTGGCAGTTGCACTGAAGTGGGGGTGGGGGGGAGGGGTGGCGTGGGGTAGTGGCAAGGAGGAGAGCTGGAATGGAGAAGTGGAAAAATGGAAGTGAGAGAGAAGGATAATAAAATGGATGAATGAGATGAAAGAAAATGAAATAAAATAAATGGAAATAGGGTGAAGATGGAGGGGAGAGTTCATCCTCTGAAGTTGTTGAACTCAATGTTCAGTCTGGAAGACTGTAAAGTGCCCAATCGGAAGATGAGGTACTGTTCCTCCAGTTTGTGTTGGGGTTCGCTGGAACATTGCAAAAGGCCAAGGACGGACATGAGGACAGGTGACGGTAAAGCAGGGAGGAGGTAAAGGGGCAAGTGTTACACATTCTATTATTGCATGGGTAGGTGCCGTGGGCAGACAGTGAGGTGTTGGGTGTGATGGAGGAGTGGACCAGCGTGTCCCAGAGAGAGTGGTCCCTGCGGAATGCTGACAGGGAGGGGTGAGGGGAAGACGTGTTGAGTAGTGGCATCGTCTGGAGTTGGCGGTCCCTTGCTCACCATGGAGTCTGAAGAGATAGGAGAGGCACTAAATGAATATTTTTCATCGGTATTCGCACAGGAGAGGGACAGTATTGTCGAGGGGAGTACTGAGATGCAGGCTGTTGGACTGGATGGGATTGATGTTCATAAAGAGGAGGTGTTAGCAATTCTGGAAAGGGTAAAAATAGATAAGTCCCCTGGGCCGGATGGGATTTATGCTAGGATTCTCTGGGAGGCTAGGGAGGAGATTGCAGAGCCTTTGGCTTTGATCTTTGTGTCATCATTGTCTACAGGAACAGTGCCAGAAGACTGGAGGATAGCAAATGTTGTCCCCTTGTTCAAGAAGGGGAGTAGGGACAACCCTGGTAATTATAGACCGGTGAGCCTTGCTTCTGTTGTGGGCAAAGTATTGGAAAGGATTATAAGAGATAGGATTTATAATCATCTAGAAAGGAATAATTTGATTAGGGATAGTCAGCACGGTTTTGTGAAGGGTAGGTCGTGCCTCATAAACCTTATTGAGTTCTTTGAGCAGGTGACCAAAGAGGTGGATGAGGGTAAAGCGGTTGATGTGGTGCATATGGATTTCAGCAAAGCGCTTGATAAGGTTCCCCATGGTAAGCTTTTGCAGAAAATATGGACACATGGGATTGAGGGTGATTTAGTGGTTTGGATCAGGAATTGGCTAGCTGTAAGAAAACAAAGGGTGGTGGTTGATGGGAAATATTCATCCTGGAGTTCAGTTACTAGTGGTGTGCCGCAGGGATCTGTTTTGGGGCCACTGCTGTTTGTCATTTTTATTAATGACCTGGATGAGGGCGTGGAATGATGGATTAGTAAATTTGCAGATGACACTAAAGTCGGTGGAGTTGTAGACAGTGCGGAGGGAAGTGGCAGGTTACAGAGGGACATAGATAAGCTGCAGAGCTGGGATGAGAGGTGGCAAATGGAGTTTAATGCGGAAAAGTGTGAGGTGATTCACTTTGGAAGGAGTAACAGGAATACAGAGTACTGGGCTAATGGAAAGATACTTGGTAGTGTGGATGAACAGAGGGATCTGGGTGTCCATGTGCATAGATCCCTGAAAGTTGGCACCCAGGTTGATAGGGTTGTTAAGAAGGTGTACGGTGTGTTAGCTTTTATTGGTAGAGGGATTGAGTTTCGGAGCCAGGAGGTCATGCTGCAACTGTACAAAACTCTGGTGCGGCCGCATTTGGAGTATTGCGTACAGTTCTGGTCGCCGTATTATAGGAAAGATGTGGAAGTGTTGGAAAGGGTGCAGAGGACGATTTACCAGGATGTTGCCTGGTATGGTGGGAAAATCGTATGAGGAAAGGCTGAGGGGCTTGAGGTTGTTTTCGTTAGAGAGAAGAAGGTTAAGAGGTGACTTAATAGAGGCATACAAGATGATCAGAGGATTAGATAGGGTGGATAGTGAGAGCCTTTTTCCTCGGATGGTGTTGGCTAGCACGAGGGGACATAGCTTTAAATTGAGGGGTGAGAGATATAGGACAGATGTTAGAGGTAGGTTCTTTACTCAGAGAGTTGTAAGGGCATGGAATGCCCTGCCTGCAGCAGTAGTGGACTCGTCAACATTAAGAGCATTCAAATGGTTATTGGATAAACATATGGATGATATTGGAATATTGTAGACTAGAGGGGCTTTAGATTGGTTCCACTGGTCGGTGCAACATCGAGGGCCGAAGGGCCTGTACTGCGCTGTAATGTTCTATGTTCTATCCCAGGTCCAAAACACCCCTTTCAGGTGAAGCAGCACTTCACATGCGCCTCTTTCAACCTAGTCCATTGCATTCGCTGCTCCCAACGCAGTCTGGGTGATCGCTTTGCTGAACACCTTCGGACTGTCCGCAAATAGGACTCAGACCTTCCTGTTGCTTGCCACTTCAACACACCACCTGACTGCCCTGCAATCTGCACCTCTGTTCTGCCGTTCACACATTCTGATCACTTAATGGACACTTTTAGTACCTCCTCAGCCTTCTGTATCCTCATTCCCTTTGTCACATTCCATCCTCCCCCCACCTCCACCACCCTCCCCCACCCTCCTAGTACAAATCTCTGCTGATTCTCTTTGCTCTCAGCTCTGACGAAGGGTCATCTAGACCCGAAGCGTTGGCTCAATTCTCCCCCTACAGTTGCTGGGGAGAGAATAGGCCTGCTGAGATTTTCTGTTTTTGTATCCCTGAATCCAGTTTATCCAACCCCCTCAGAATTTTATACGTTTCAATTAGATCCCTTCTCATTCCAATGAATGCAGGCTCAGGTGCCACAATCTCCCCTCATGCAACAATCCTGCTATCCCAGAAAACAGATGGTGAGCCTCCGCTGCACTCCCTCTCTGGCAACTATATCTTTTCTTAGATAATGAGACCAAAACTGCACATAATACTCCAAATGTGGTCTCACCAAAACCCTGTAAAGCTGCAGCAAGACATCCTTGCTTCTGTACTCAAGTCCTCTTGCTATGAAGGCCAACATACCATTTGCCTTCCTAACTGCTTGCTGTACTTGCATGCTTGCTTTCAGTGACTGATACGCTGGCACAGTTGTTAGCACTGCTGCCTCACAGTGCCAGGGACCCCGGGTTTGATTCCTGGCTTGGGTCACTGACTGTGCAGAGTCTGCACATTCTCTCAGTGTCTGCTTGGTTTTCCTCTGGGTGCTCCAGTTTCCTCCCATAGACCCCAAAAGATGAGCTGGTTAGGTGCATTGGCCATGCTAAATTCTCCCTCAGTGGACCTGAATAGGCGCCGGAGTGTGGCGACTAGAGGATTTTTACAGTAACTTTACTGCAGTGTTAATGTAAGCCTACTTGTGACAATAAAAAATAAACTTTAAACTTAAACTTACTGGGACATCCAGGACATTTTGTACATCAACATTTCTCAATCTATCATCATTTAAGTAATACTCTGCCATTCTGTTTCTCTGTCCGAAGTGGATAACTTCACATTTATCCACATTTGTTTATTTATCCGCCTATCTTTACTGCCATACAGTTCAAAACACACAGGCATGGTGTTAAAAACAAGAACAACAACAATATCAGACAATACATTATTATTCAGCTATTAATTTAACACCCTCCAAGCATTCCAGGTTAATGTGACAAACAAGAACAGGAAGTGACTCTTAATTCTCTTAACAATCTTCCTTTATTTAACACTTTGGGTACCCAACTCAAACTTAAAACCGTAGCAACACTTTAACTCTTAACTGAACATTAACTCTAATTGAACTTTAACTCTTAATTGAGTATTAGCTCTTTAACTGGACATTAGGGGTGGGATTTTACAGCCTTGCACGGGTGAGATCATAAAATCCCGTCCGAGGCTAACGGAGATTTCCGTTCTGGGAACCTGGTCGCGTTTCAGCCTAGCTCTTTAATTAAAAACAAACACTACCCGGCTAGAATGAAGTGGCCAAATCCATTCCTGAAGTAGAATCTGTCCTCATAATCTCTGAAGATGTTCTCAGGGCACTTCTTCTTGCGATGGTTGATCTCTAGAATTGTCCTTGCAGCCAAAAGGCTGAAACATCTCTTTTGTCCACAAATTGATTTCACATGCTTCCAGAAAATTCTCTGGTACCCAGCCAATGATGTAATCGGATCACATGGCGCAAGCAGCCAGTGAAATTGCTTGTAAACAATGCCATCATGTTTGGTCCAGATAGCGCGTAGCTCACATAAAACCCATAAAACTCAGTGCCATCGTGTCTAAGTCAACGTAAACAAATTCCCATATTTGGTCAACACAGGAAGTTTCAGGTCACAGTTCCCAGACTGCGTCTTAACATCCTCCTCACCACTCACATTTCCATCAAGTTTCGTGTCATCAGTAAATTTGGAAATATTACTTTTGGTTCCCTCATCCAAATCATTGATATATATTCTGAATAGCTAAGGTCCAAGCACTGATCCCTGCAGGACCGCATTAGTCATGGCCTACCTTCGGAAAATACTCATTTATTCCTATTCTCTGTTTCCTGTCTGCTAACCAATTCTCAATCCATGTGAACCCCAATCCCGTGCACTTTAATTTTGCACACTAACCACTAATGTGGAACTTTATCAAAAACTTTCTGAAAATCCAAATGCACCACAAGTACTGGTCCACTCTTATCTATTCAACTAGTTACGTACTCCAAAAAAAACCCAGTAGTTTGTCAAGTGTGATTTTACACCAGTAATGACGATGGCCAGTTTGATAGTGGGATTACTGGAATTGCTTTTATAGAAAAATCATCTTTAAAACAAAGCTTTGAGGTCTGAGGGGACAGCCGTTGTCCAAATTGCCATTTGAGCTTTATTTGGGAAGAATGATTGCAAATAATGTTTCTGTTTCATAGCTTTAAAGTTAACCACATCAACAACAAAAACCCCGCAAATGATCTGTCATATTTATATAATTTACATTCCTCTGAACTTTTCTCTGATTGTTAATGTTCCATTTACTCATGAAGTGAGCAGTAAGAAAGCAAAACTACACCTCCCACAAGCTTTGGTATAATTAGAAATTCATATCCTGGCTGGTGGTGCTGATGTTTCATATCCAAAATGTTTATGGGGCTGTATCTAAAAATATACCATCCGTTTTATAACTTGTTTAAAATTATCATAAAAATTCACAAAGTCAATCGGTTTGATTTTATTTGTGGGGAAGAGCATACCTAGAACCATCAATGGGAGATCATCACAAAGAAATCCAATAGGAAATTCAGAAGAAACATCTTTACCCAAAGAGTGTAGAGAATGTGGAAATGGCTACCTCAGGGAGTGGTTGAAGGGAAAAGGAGAGAAGGGGCAGCTAAACAAACACATGAGTGGGAAGGGAATGGAGAGTTTTGATGGTAGATTTAGATGGGGAAAGATGGGAGCATGGATTGGTTGGGCTGAACCTTCCTCTGTGCCATAAGTGCTGCAAAGGCATTGATGACATTTGAAAGTGGGATAACCATCTCCCAGGCATTGACTAATGCCACATGGCAATGGCATATGCCACAGGTGTAATGGACCAGTATGGCAATAAACTTCCCTTCCACCTGCTTTTAGTCATGTAGCTGGAATTAGCTGGATTTTTTAAGTTGCATTTTCTGAGGCTGCTGATATTTGTGGCATTTGCAATATTTACCCAAATCATCACTTAGTCCAAGTCAATGGAATTACAAACTCGAACAGAAGCACGATGTAAAATGTATTAAATTTTATACATATTTTAGCAATCAAAATGTTTTGAAAATGTTTGCAAATCTTCCTTTGTTCCTTCATTTCAATATTTTCCCTATGTTCAGAATTATGTTAAAACCTCCAACTTTCTATAGGAAAGGAGAATCTTCGATGTGAAAATAGTGATTGTGCTCTGAAGCTGTTTAGCTGTAAGTGTCCACTGAATCTTATATTGGCAGATAATTCTTGCTTCCTTTCTCTATTCCACTTCACCTTGCCATCTGCCTTCCTGCTTTCCAAAATCTCCTTAAGGTATATTTCAACAATATCTTCAGTTCCCCGTCCTCACATCTTTTATTTCTTTCTGTTTTCCAAAAATTTAACTTTCTCTTTTATTGGTACTGCAAACTATTTTGAGTAATTTACAGCTGTTGTTATCCAGGCAGTTTTGGATAAGTTTTAATTGCACAATATTGAATTGCTGAAACAGAATTGGTTAAAACAGAATCTGTTAAAATGTGGGACTTGCATTATTATTTTTTGTACTGCCAATATATCATGATTTTGGTTTCATTGTCCATTCAGTAAATTGAGAGAGCTGTCTCACAGACAAGTTGAGGAATAACTTGACATTTTCACAGAATCATACCTTACAGATAATGTCCCAGACACCACCATCACCATCAGTGAGTATGCCCTATCCCACCAGCAGGACTGACCCAGCAGAGGTGGCGGCACGGTGGTATACAGTTGGGAAGGAGTTGTCCTGATAATCCTCACTATGAAGTCTCATGGCATCAGGTCAAACATAGAACATAGAACATAGAACATTACAGCGCAGAACAGGCCCTTCGGCCCACGATGTTGCACCGACCAGTTAAAAAAAAAACTGTGGCAAGGAAACATTTTGCTGATTACCACATACAGCGCCAGGATAAATCAATGCTTCCCCCATGTGGAACATCACTTCCAGTTTGTGAGGGTGACAAGGGTGCAAAATGTATTCTAGGTGGGGGACTTCACCAAGAGTGTCTCGGTAGCACCACTACTGACCGAGATGACCGAGTCTTAAAGGACTTAGCTGCTAGACTGGGCCTGTGCCTGGTGGTGAGGGAACCAACAAGAGGGAGAAAATATACCAACCTGCTTGCTGCAGATACATCTGTCCATGACAATATCGGCAAGAGTGATGACTGCACAGTCCTTGTGGAAACAAAGTCCCATCAAAACATTGAAGATATCCTCCATCATGTTGTGTAGCACTACCACTGTGTTAAATGGGATAGTCTTCAAATAGATCTAGCAAGTCAGGACTGGGCAATCATGAGGCACTATGGGCTATCAACAGCAGCAGAATTGTATTCAACCACAATCTGTAACCTCAGGGCCCAGCATATCTCCCACTCTACCATTACCACCAAGCCAGTGGATCAACACTGGTTCAATGGAGAGTTACTGAGGGCATGCCGGGAGCACCACCACCAGGCATAACTAAAATGGAGGGCTCAACCTGGTGAAGATCCAATACTACTCGTGTGCCAAACAGGATAATCAGCAAGTGACAGACAGAGCTAAGCAATTCCACAACCATCAGATCAGATCTAAGCTCTGCAGCCACATCGAGTTGTGAATAGTGATAGACAACTAAACAACAAGGGAGGAGGAGACTCCACAAATATCCCCGTCCTCAGTGATGGGGATATTCGCTGATGATTGTATAATGTTTAGCAGCTGTCGCAACTCCTCGGGTACTGAAGCAGTTCATGTCTAAATGTAGCAAGACCTGGTCAATGTCTAGGCTTGGGCTGACAAGTAGCAAGTAACATTTGTGCCACACAAAGACCTGGCAATGACCATCTCCAACAAGAGAGCACCTAACCATCGCTCCTTGACATTCAATAGCATTACCATTGCTGAATCTCCCACTATCAACATCCTGGGGGTTACCCAGGACTAGGACTGGACTAATTGTATAAAAACTGTGTCTACAAGAACAGGTCAGAGGCTGGGAATCCTGCAGCGAGTAACTCACCTCCTGACTCCCCTAAGCCTATTCCATCTACAAGGCACAAGTCAGGCATGTGATGGAATACTCTCCACTTGCCTGGATGGGTGCAGCTCCAACAACACTCAAGAAGCTTGACACCATCCAGGACAAATAAGCCTGCTTGATGGGCACCCCATCCATAAATATTCACTCCCACCACCACTGACGCACATCAGCAACGGTGTGTACCATCTACAAGATGCACTGCAGGAACTCACCAGGGGTTCATTAGCACCTTCCAAACACGCGACCACTGCCATCTAGAAGGACACAAGCAACAGATACCCGAGAACATCACCACCTGCAAGGTCTCCTCCAAGCCACTGACCATCCTGACTTGGAAATATATCACTGTTCCTTCACTAGGTGTAAATCCTAAAACTCCCTTCCTAACAACATTGTGGATATACCTACATCAGATGGACTGCAGCAGTTCATGAAGGCAGCTCACCACCACCTTCTCAAGGGCAATTAGGGATGAGTAATAAATGCAGATCTAACCAGTGATGCCCATATCCCAAGAATGAATTTAAAAATATCTCATTATGGTATTTTCACAAGTAAAATTGTATATTAAAGAGCGTTTTTTTCTGAATTGGCAGTGACTGTTTGAAGATCTCGGAGCAAAGAGAATGCTCAGCTTGAAACTTGTTAAAAAAGTGAAAAATTTCTAAGAAACAATTTGGGTTAATTTGCTCCAACATTGGTCAGAAAGGTTAGGAAATGAATCACTTATTATAAGTAAAATAAATTACAAAGGGCTAGTTAAGCTCCTGGACTTCTAGGACAGAATTTTCAACTTCTGCAGAAGTGTGAGATGAGTATTAGTAGATTAGTCACTTACTAAATAATTAAGAAGACTTGATGGGCGGGTTGGAGGGGGGCAGTTGATGGACGCTGGAGACGATGGTCTCCCCTCTTACATCTCTACAGAAATGGAAAGTTCCATTCTTAAATCTTTATTTGAGGAGTTAGGCAGAAGTATGTCTATTGTAAATGCATAAATGTTCAATAGTATTGTATATCTATTTGGTTGCACATCTGTGTTAAAATAAATTTATCCGATACTTGAAACTTAAAATGAGTCTGGGGCAATGGTATTTTTGAAGACTGGTGGACAAACTTACAATATGTAAAATAAGTCCTGTAATTAAAAGCAATTACTGGACAGGGCCATTTGCTCATTTCTTGAGCTCATAACTGAAAGCTACCTAGATCGCAAGACAACATTAGATCATTGTGAGGAAATGGAAAGTTGAGTTTCACTCATGAGTGATTTGAGATAAGCAAGCTGGAGCAAAAGCACTTTTGAAAAGATGCATCATAGCTCTCTATTAGATTATGTTTTTATCTGGTGACTGTTTCTCTAAGGGAGTTGGCGCTCACTCTGAAAAATTAAATACATCATTTAATTCACAATATTATACTAAACCGACAATCTGCTTGAGACTCGATGATATAAACTTGAGGCTGAATATCCAGCCGCTTTACTCTACTAACGCAGGTGCAGTAGACAGAACATTCAATGAAGTACCAGAGGTGGAGTTATTTACAGGATGGAGGCTAGCTGTCTGCTCCTGTAGGAGATGACTGTCCTGAACCAGTGATGAATAGATGTTAAAAAGATCCAGAGGTACATCCTCGGGGCAGATAGAAGTTACAGTATGGAGTTCCTAGCGGTGTAAACTGGAAAATGCACCCAGAAAGTGCTGGGTACTGTACAGTTTTGCTAAGTTGAAGTCACGCTTACGTTTCTGAGCAAACTTGCAATTAACATACACCTGAACATAAAATGTCCTGTGAATCTGTGCAATCAGTAACATTAGGATCGGAAGCAATTTTTGACTATAACATGACCAATGGGTCAAATGACTGAATTTAAATGGGCTTAAACTGAAAATTTGTTTAAATAATTACTGCAGCTGAATAATTTGAGGCTGATCAACAGTTTTCAGTTGACTTCTGATCATCGGCTCAAGGGCAGATCAGTGAACTGGTTTTGAAATAATTTAAAGTATGAGAAAATGATCTGAGTGAGGCTTCAATTGAATATTGTTCACCACAGTGGCAGATCAATAAAGGTGGAGGATCCTGTGCACTTAAAGCTTTGGGCATAATGTGACAAACAGCCCAAACAGGTTCAACTGATGGAAACTCACCATTCCATCCCAGAGGCATGGCAAATCTGGTGGATGTGAATTGCTTCAGGTGACTGGACTTTTGAATTAATGTTAAAGTCGTGGATAATTCAGTATAAAGTAGCCATGGGTGTAACTCACATGTGCTTCAAAATCATGTGATACTTCAAGTAATTGTTATCTGGGTAAAAATCTTACGGCCTACATCTTTCAGCCTTCAGCTACTAATGACGACATACCAGGTCTAATTAAGGTAACTGACTCATCGAGCATTCAATTGCTGGGATTTTACCACCTCACCCACCCAGGGCTCGTAAGATCCTGCCCGAGGCCAACAGAGAATGCCGTTCTGCGAGTCTTGCCCGCCCCGATTCTGGGGCGGGAGTGCTGGTAAAATTCTGGCCAATATCATTGAGTCAGCGTTGCTTTTTTCAAAGAGCAATCCAGTTATATCCACACTTTGTTCTTTATCCTTATTTTTGTATTTTTTTCTCCTTCAAGCATCTATCTAATTTTTTTTGAAAACTACTATTGATTTTATACCCACCACCCTATAGGCTGCACATTTCAAATCCTAATCACTTATTATGTAAATGTGTTTTTTCCTTGTATCATCATGATTCACCTAAAATCTGTGTCCACTGGTTATCAACCCTTCACCCATTTGAAAGTTCTTCTTTATTTACTCTTTATTTATTCTATCCAAACCCTTCATAATTTAAGCACCTCGGTCAGATCTCCTTCTCTGCTGCCTCAGCTTCTCAAGTCTATCCATCTAACTGTAATCCCTAATCTCATGGAACCTTTTCAGTAAATGTCTTCTGTGCCATTATCAAAGTGTGATGTTCAGAACTGGATGCAGTTTTCCAGCTGGGGTGGAGCTAGTGTTTTAAAAAGGTTTAATATAACTTCCTACCTTTTGTAGTCCTTTTCTCTATTTATAAAATGCAAGATCCCACAATGCTTTGTTAACCAATCGTGCCACCTTTAATGATTTGTGCTGAAAATCCCGAAGTGTCTCTGTTCTTGTCATTGTTGTACCATTTAGCATGTATTATCTCTCTTCATTCTTCCTACCAAAGTGTATCATGTCACACTTTTCTACATTAAATTTCACCTGCCATTGCTATGCCTCTGCCACCAGCCTGTCTATGTCCTGTTGAAGTCTATTATTATCTTTCTCACCGTTTACTGCACTTCCACCATTATGTCGTTTGGACATTTTGAAATTGTGCCCAGTACCCTTTAGGCCACTCATTAATGTACAACAAAGCAGCAGCGATCCTCATACTGAACCTTGGGGACTCCACTGTATGTCTTTCTCAAGTCTGAGAAACAGCTGTTCACCATAATACCCTGTTTTATATAAATAAAAACAAAGCACTGTGGATGTTGGGAATCTGAAGAAGAGTCGTACAGATTTGAAACATCAACTCTGTTTCTCACTCCACAGATATTGCTAGACCTGCTGAGTTTATCCATCATTTTCTGTTTTTATCTCTGCTTCATATCCCTAAGCCTATTTTGCATCAATATTGCTGCTATCCTTTTTTATCACTGAGGCTTCTATTTTGTTAACCAGCTTAATATGTGATACTTTGTCAAAAGCCTTTTGAAAGTCCTCTTACACAACATCAACTTCACTACCCTCATCCACCCTCCCTGTTCCTTCTTCAAAGAAGTCAATCAAGTTAGTCAAACAGAATTTGGCCTTAACAAATCCATGTGACTTCTTCTTTATTAGTCCATGCTTGTTCAGGTGCCTGTTCATTTTCCCTCAGATCGTTTCTACAAATCTCCAAACCATCAATATTAAAATGACTGGCCTGTAATTTCCAGGTTCATTCTTCTCTCTTTTGGAAAAAGGGTTTGCAATACTCCAGTTCCCTAGCACTGTCTCTGTATCTAGGGAGTATTGCAAGGTTGTGGTTGGCACCTCAGTAAGCCCTTCTTTCCCACAGCATCCTGTTCCAGGATCCGTCCCATCCAGGCCAGCTGACTTATCTCTTTAAGTGGCAGCCTTTCTTGTAGTCCATCTATATTTTTAATGTTATCCAATTATCTAACAACCTGCTCATATACCACAGCCTTAGCAAAGTTTTCCTCCTTGGTTATCACAAATGCATAATACTGGCTGAATTCCTCAGCCATGGTCTTCTACCTCCACCAATAGTTCTCTATTTTTGTCCCTAATTGACCCCACCACACCTCCACCAACTGTTTTATGGTTAATAGGCTTATAGAATACCCATGAAATTCCTTTTATGTTAGTTGTAAAAATATTCCCTTTACCCATCTTATTTCTTTTTTCACCTCTCCTCTGTACTTTTATATTTGGTCTAATTCCCCCCTTTTAATATCAAGCTGACATCTCATTTTGCTTCATTCTCCTCTTTAACTCCTGAAGACATGCAAACAGTCTCAACTAACATGTATAGAATCATAGAATCCCTACAGTGCAGAAGAAGGTCATTCGGCCCATCGAGTCTGCACCAACTCTCTGACAGAGCATCTTACCCAGGCTTGTAATTTCAGGACCTTAAACTTTGAATTAGATGGAACTCAACTCATACAAGTTTGCCGATGGTACAAAGATAGGTGGAGGGGCAGGTAGTATTGAGGAGGTGGGGAGGCTGCAGAAAGATTTAGACAGTTTAGGAGAGTGGTCCAAGAAGTGGCTGATGAAATTCAACGTGGGCAAGTGCGAGGTCTTGCACTTTGGAAAAAAGAATAGAGGCATGGACTATTTTCTAAACGGTGACAAAATTCATAATGCTAAAGTGCAAAGGGACTTGGGAGTCCTAGTCCAGGATTCTCTAAAGGTAAACTTGCAGGTTGAGTCCGTAATTAAGAAAGCAAATGTAATGTTGTCATTTATCTCAAGAGGCTTGGAATACAAAAGCAGGGATGTACTTCTGAGGCTTTATAAAGCACTGGTTAGGCCCCATTTGGAGTACTGTGAGCAATTTTGGGCCCCACACCTCAGGAAGGACATACTGGCACTGGAGCGGGTCCAGCGGAGATTCACACGGATGATCCCAGGAATGGTAGGCCTGACATACGATGAACGTCTGAGGATCGTGGGATTATATTCATTGGAGTTTAGGAGGTTGAGGGGAGATCTAATAGAAACTTACAAGATAATGAATGGCTTAGATAGGATGGACGTAGGGAAGTTGTTTCCATTAGCAGGGGAGACTAGGACGCGGGGGCACAGCCTTAGAATAAAAGGGAGTCACTTTAGAACAGAGATGAGGAGAAATTTCTTCAGCCAGAGAGTGGTGGGTCTGTGGAATTCATTGCCACAGAGGGCTGTGGAGGCCGAGACATTGAGCGTCTTCAAGACAGAAATTGATAAATTCTTGATTTCTCGAGGAATTAAGGGCTATGGGGAGAGAGCGGGTAAATGGAGTTGAAATCAACCATGATTGAATGGTGGAGTGGACTCGATGGGCCGAATGGCCTTACTTCCGCTCCTATGTCTTATGGTCTTATGGTCTTGATAAGATCTGGGGGCATTCCTCCGGCCACTCACTCCGACCTGATTGTCCGGTACTGCCAGCAGTGCACCCCCTCCCGTGGGTTTTGCGGAGGTGTGGGGTGACATCAATGGGAAATCCCATTGACGGTGGTGAGACCAGAGAATCCCCCCACTAGCGAACAGCGTGCCACCGAGAAACATGCAGCTGGGAGACTGGAGAATTCTCCCCATGGAGAATCTGTGCTCCTAAGGAAAAATTATCAATATGGGTTCACTTTCAGAATAACATTTTGCCAAAATAATTATAGCTGTACATGCACAATTAAAAAAAAATGCATATCTGATTAATTGCTCACAATACTGCCTTTAAGAATGGTCTCGCAAGCTGCAAACACAGACCCTGGGCAGGATTTTCCAGCCGCTCTCACTCCAAAGCTGGAAAATCCCACCCGAGGTCCATGTCCCGCATGCTATGATTCCCGTGATGGGCAGGAGAGTAAAATTCCACCCCCTGGGTTCATCCAGCTAATCCAATGAACGAAATGTCGCCACAATCCCAGAGGCTGCCCTCCCTCAGAGGGTGATAATGATTTAGCCTGAGTGGCCAAAAATAGTGGAGAAACAAGTGATTGGGAAAAATTTAAGAAACAACAAAGAGAGACTAAGAAAGCGATAAAGAAAGGAAGGATAGACTATGAAGCTAGGCTAGCAATTAATATAAACAATGATAGTAAAAGTTTTTATAAATATATAAAAAGGAATAGAGTGGCTAGAGTGAATGTTGGACCCTTGGAGGACGAGAGGGGGGAGTTAATAGTGGGAAATGAGGATATGGCTGAGTCTTTAAATAAGTTTTTTGTGTCGGTCTTCACGGTGGAGGACACAAATAGTTTGCCAAATATTAACGATAGAGGGTTGGCAGCAGGAGAAATACTTAATACAATTAATGTTACCAGAGAGGCAGTGCTGGGTAGACTAATGGGACTGAAGGTGGACAAGTCCCCGGGTCCGGATGGAATGCATCCCAGGGTATTGAAAGAAATGTCAGAGGTAATAGTGGATGCGTTAGTGATTATTTATCAAAACTCGTTGCATTCTGGGGTAGTGCCGGTTGATTGGAAAACGGCTAATGTTACGCCGCTGTTTAAAAAAGGAAGGAGACAAAAGGCGGATAACTATAGGCCGGTCAGCTTAACGTCTGTAGTAGGGAAAATGCTGGAATCCATTATTAAAGAGGAGATAGCAGGGCATCTGGATAGAAATGGTTCGATCAATCAGACGCAGCATGGATTCATGAGGGGAAAGTCGTGCTTGACGAATATGTTGGATTTTTATGAAGATGTGACTAGGGCGGTTGATGGAGGAGAACCGGTGGATGCGGTGTTTTTGGATTTCCAAAAGGCGTTTGATAAGGTGCCCCATAAAAGGCTGCTGAAGAAGATTAGGGCACACGGAGTTGGGGGTAGTGTGTTAAAGTGGATTGGGGACTGGCTATCCGACAGGAAGCAAAGAGTCGGAATAAATGGGTGTTTTTCCGGTTGGAGGAAGGTAACTAGTGGCGTGCCGCAGGGATCGGTACTCGGGCCGCAACTATTTACCATTTATATAGATGATCTGGAGGAGGGGACGGAGTGTAGGGTAACGAAGTTTGCAGACGACACAAAGATAAGTGGAAAAGTGAATCGTGTGGAGGACGGAGAAGATCTGCAGAGAGATTTGGACAGGCTGAGTGAGTGGGCGAGGATATGGCAAATGGAGTATAACGTTGATAAATGCGAGGTTATACACTTTGGAGGAAATAATAACAAATGGGATTACTATCTCAATGGAAACAAATTAAAACATGCTACCGTGCAAAGGGACCTGGGGGTCCTTGTGCATGAGACGCAAAAGCCCAGTCTGCAGGTACAACAGGTGATCAAGAAGGCAAATGGGATGTTGGCCTATATTGCGAGGGGGATAGAATATAAAAGCAGGGATGTCTTGATGCACCTGTACAGGGCATTGGTGAGGCCGCAGCTGGAATACTGTGTGCAGTATTGGTCCCCTTATATGAGGAAGGATATATTGGCATTGGAGGGAGTGCAGAGAAGGTTCACCAGGTTGATACCGGAGATGAGGGGTTTGGATTATGAGGAGAGGCTGAGGAGATTGGATTTGTACTCGTTGGAGTTTAGAAGGATGAGGGGGGATCTTATGGAGACTTATAAGATAATGCGGGGGCTGGATAGGGTGGAGGCGGAGAGATTCTTTCCACTTAGTAAGGAAGTTAAAACTAGAGGACACAGCCTCAAAATAAAGGGGGGTCGGTTTAAGACAGAGTTGAGGAGGAACTTCTTCTCCCAGAGGGTGGTGAATCTCTGGAATTCTCTGCCCACTGAGGTGGTGGAGGCTACCTCGCTGAATATGTTTAAAGCGCGGATGGATGGATTCCTGAGCGGTAAGGGAATTAAGGGTTATGGGGATCAGGCGGGTAAGTGGTACTGATCCACGTCAGATCAGCCATGATCTTATTGAATGGCGGGGCAGGCTCGAGGGGCTAGATGGCCTACTCCTGCTCCTATTTCTTATGTTCTTATGTTCTTATGTCACCACATCTCAGGTGAGTGGCAAGGTTGAGAAAGTGGAACATTCATGAATACTCTCAGCGCGTACAGGAATTGAGCCCATGCTGTTGGCATCGCTCCACATCATGAACTAGCCTTCCAGCCAACTGAGCTAACTGGCCCCCAATCAATAACAAAGGGGTGGCACGGTAGCACAGTGGTTAGCACTGCTGCCGCATAGCGCCAGGTACCTGGGTTCGATTCCCGGCTTGGTTCACTGTCTGTGTGGAGTTTGCACATTCTCCCCGTGTCTGCGTGGGTTTCCTCCAGGTGCTCCGGTTTCCTCCCATAGTCTGAAAGATGTGCTGGTTAGGTGCAGTGACCTGAACAGGTGCCGGAGTGTGGCGACTAGGGGAATTTCACAGTAACTTCACTGCAGTGTTAATGTAAGCCTTACTTGTGACTAATAAATAAGCTTCTACTTTTCAAGCACAATATTTGATGCATCTTACAAGGGTTCTGATGACATCTGATTGAATGACTGATGTGTTGAAAATCTGAAACAAAAATATAAAGTAAAATAAGAACCGGAACAAAATGTCTGATGACAGATTATGAACCTGAAAAGTGAATTGTTTTGCTCTCCACAGATACTACCTTACTGAGTATTTACAGCATCCCCATGTTTCTTTTAATCCTCCGACCATCTTTTGACACATGTAGATCTAGAAGCATCTTGGTATTTAGGAGGGATTTTTAATCACAAAACAGCAGATTTTCAAATAGAAGATTGCCTTATAGTTAAGACAAAATTTTAAAAATCACGGATGAAATTAGGATTTTTAAAATGCCTATCACTTTGCTTTGTCCAATGCAATGCTGACTATCTGATTAGCCATTATGTAAGAAACATCCAAAATGATTGATCATTTCACTTTGTTGGAGTTGCTGAAATTTGGTGAAGGTCAATATTTATCAATGAATAGAGTCAGCATTTGTTGTTTTAACACCCATTCCTTCCACGCTAATGAATGGCACATTAAACCAACACAGCATAATTGACTAATCAACAATGACATTGTTTGCTGGTATAGCTGTGAATACACTTTTCATATTTTAACTTTACAATTAAGCCTTACTCTGTTCAAATATATAGGCATTCTGTCTGATTAGCCCAACTGGTATGGCTAAGCATAGAGAATAGCATTGTATCAAATGAATATTAATATATTATTTAAAGCTTCTGGCATTCTCAAAATAACCTGCAGAGTATGTTGGAAGAAGAGTTGAGATTAGCAGTATTCCAGTGAGTGCAAAACTTGTTCTAGACAGTCTAATTTGGATTGGCACAACAGTTAGAATACCGAATATATTTATGCTGTTTTGTAATCACAGATTGATTATATGAGCGATAATGTGAGTGAAATACTTTTTAGTGCGGTGTTAACTTAAATTTAACTTTAAAAGTTTGTCTTTGTCTAGAATTTTCTATTTTAGTTTCAGATTTCCATTATCAGCCGTATTTTGCTTTTGATTTTTCCTGAAATGTACATTACTTTGCGGTTGAAGAAGTGTTGTTGAATTGAAATCTCATCTTTCCACAGACCAAAACATCCAGTCAGTGTTCTGCTGTTGCTGTTCTGTCCAGAAACGGTAAGCCTGAAGTTTCAAATACCTTTTAAAGTGATTTTTCTACCTTTCTTTAATGTACACTCCTTTTAATCCTCTAATTAACATTATATTCATTTGTTTCTTTCTGTTATTGAATTTCAGTGCAGTGACAACTCAAGTGAGTTTAGATGATAATGCTGATCTCATGGATGGTTATCCTATGAATGACCGCCAGGCGCCATATCCTTCAAATATTTACCGAGTAGGTGACATGCTTTTGATATATGTTCAGGCTGCATTTATAGGAAGATACCTGCACATTAGAAGAGATTTTAGCCTGGATTTTCACTCACAGGTCGGGAGTACAGAGTCAGCACATTTCCCAGCTCCTTAAGGCTGACCAGGAGAAAGTATCCTGGGAGTTAAGATTTCTGTTCTGGTATGACGAGGTTCCCTGGGAGTTGGGTCAGATGGCCCTGGAATGAATGCAGAGGATGCTGAATGTGGAGGTGGGCTGGGTGGAAGGCCTGCCTCGGTGCACCAGCACTGAATCAAAGTGTTTTTTTAAAACTGAAAAAAATAAAACAGCCCTCACTCCTCACACCTCATCACCACCCCTACCACTCCCCATCTCCCATTTGTATCAACCCACCTCATGTTCCCCCACCCACCCCCTTATGATCCCTCATACCCTCCCTGCCAACCCTATGCCATCACCATCCCCTTTATTGCTCCAATTTCATTCATAAACGCTCGTTTAATACATTGGCATTCCTTCAGCTATATTATCCCTTATAACAACAATCATTTCCTTCAACACCAACACATCCCTTCTAAAAACAAACATTGGAATTCATAGTTCCACTTCAAAGAACCCATAACCACTTGCAACTGCCAAGCAAACTGTGAAATGTCAGGTACGCTATTGTGTTAATGGACTGTTGCAAAATCAGTCATGCAGCATTAATCCAGTAATGGTAACCCTAAGGCCTATGTCAACAGACAGAGTGAAATAGCAAGCAATTGTTTTTTAAAACTTCAGTTTTTGCAAAGACTTTAAGGATTGGAGTTTTAAATGCCTTGAAAGCTTGACAGCCCCCTTTGACAGTTCATCTTTATACTTTTGACAGCTGCTTTTAATAGTTCCATTGACTTTCAAAGTTTCAATTAGTTGATGCACATTTTGCATAAATTCATGCCTGGTTTCAGAAATCCCAAAGGACACCCGAACTCTTCCAAAGATCACCTGACCCCCCCAAAGATGTCCCATGACCATATCCAAAGGGGTACCCTACCTCTCCAAAAGGGTAGCCTGCCTATCCAACTGCATTCATAAAGTTCAGACCAGCTTTCATCTGCATCCACCGGGTTTCTGATACCTCTCACCAAAATCACATTGAGTGTGGGCAGCTGCTGATTTCTAATGGCAGCTGTCTCAGTGAAGTGAACATGTATGAAACACAGCCTGACCCCATTCCTGCCCCTGTGAACAAGGTGGGTGCCACCTGCCCAATATATGTGAGATAGCAGGCTTGCCAGAAGCATGGCTTTCATTGGTTACAGCTGATCCTGGGGTGGAACAGGCCCTGTCTTCATTCACAATGCCTGTATTAAAGACCAGTGAAGACCCAATAACACAGCTGACAAACCATAGAATTTCTTTTGATTATGTAGCTTGCCAGTGAAGCATAGAATTTACTTATACAAATCCCCTTAGTTTAGCTCCCTGATTGGAGAGCAACTGAAATATGGTTTTACAGTCAGAATCATAGAATTCCTACAGTACAGAAGGAGGCCATTTGGCCCATCGAGCCTGCACCGACGGCAATCCCACCCAGGCCCTATCCCCGTAATCCCACATATTTATCCTTCTAGTCCCCTGACACTACGGGGCAATATACCCTGGCCAATCAACCTAACCTGCACATCTTTGGAGTGTGGGAGGAATCCGGAGCATCCAGTCAGTGTCAAGTGGATTTATTAAAACCCTGATTGGAAAAACCTCACCGCCAAGTCATGTGTGACTAATGACTCTGATGGTTAGCAGTGGTTAGTACTGCTGCCTCATAGCGCCAGGGACCCAGGTACGATTCCTGGCTTGGGTCACTGTCTGTGTGGAGTTGGCACATTCTCCCCATGTCTGTGTGGGTTTCCTCCAGGTGCTCTGGTTTCCTCCCACAGTCCAAAGATATACAGTACGGTGGATTGGCTGTGCTAAATTGCCCCTTAGTGTCAAGGGGACTAGCTAGGGTATATGCCTAGGGTTATGGGGATAGGGCCTGGGTGGGATTGTGGTCAGTGCAGACTCGATGGGCTGAATGGCCTCCTTCTGCACTGTAGAATTCTATCATTCTATGGGGCCTTTGTTTATAAATGGACAGATCAATATGTTAAAGGACTGAATGTTCTTATACTAAAGCTGTGACAGGTTAACACGCAGGGCTGGAAATTACACCAAGAGAATATTTAAAATAAGATGTTTTAAAACAAGGTGTTGGTCCACTGTTGCTGTCTATTTTCAAAGTGTCTCAGGGCGAAATTCACCTGGGTTCTTCTGTTTGCTGTAACTTTGACAGACAGCACATGTGTTTCTCCAGGATTTCCACCACTTTTTTGCTAAAGTTCCTGCAAACAAGTGGGAGAACGCTTCATGTAAATTCACCCCCTTTAGTGTTAGAAAGATATCGGAACTTATGTTTCACCATTGTCAGAGTGGAGTTTGGCTTCCCTGAATTGTGTGAGTATTAAAATCCTTACTTTTTCAAACATTGCCAATGTAGATTTAGCAATTTGTGTCCACGGACCCAGCCAAAGGGTACATTTACATAACAGCAGACTGGCCCCTTCCTCATAGACTGTTGTCAACGTTACATTGTGAAACTGAATTAAGGACCAAAGTAGTGGGGCGTCTCCCTGAAATAGATCTCCATAAGTTTCAAAGGGAATTTATTTTAATATTACACTAGTAAATACATTTCAAAAGTAAATAATTAATGCAACAAATTTTAACATATGCATTTCCAAGATGTATGCAGTGTGCAGAAAGACTGTAAGATACTGTGCCTCTAATGGTTTCTGAGTGTTCTTCAAAAAAGTGAAGAATGTATTTAGCACTGCTGAATTTGAACAATTCACCAGCATTCTTCAATCAATTATAATAAGGTACATTTTGGCATAGATTAACAGATAAAGCCATTGTTATATTTGTTTTTAATATTTGGCTGTATCATTGTTCAGGTGAACAGGCCAGTGGGGGTTCCATCAAGAAGGAAGCCACCACCACCACCCCCAGGTGATGAGGAGGAGGGCGGGGAGGTCAGGGTGATAGCACTGTATGATTTCTGGGCCCGGGAATCTACTGACCTGAGTGTCAAGAGATATGAAGAATATGTTATTCTCCAGAAACCTGACCCTCACTGGTGGAAAGCGAGGGACAAACATGGGTAAGAATGATGTTTCCTTTACCATACTTAGTACTATCAATGCTATGACATTGAGTTACAATACTTCACATCTGGATAAAAATCACCAGTAACATATGGTGCAAAGCAGAACCTTTGGGATTCATCCGTGAGGTATGGGAAACTGAATGACTTTAACTTTAAAGTTTTGTTCAGATCGTAATTTAAAAGAATGGAGTAAATTGCTAATATCCAAAGCTCCTTCCATCCGTCATTCAGGGAATAGCAACTGCAATTATTGTCTCTGAAGTTCGATAGGGATTCCCATATCTCCACCCAGAGTTACAGGGGAGAATGGCACTACCCAAGAAACAACCTCTCCCTCCCCTCTCATCTCACCCTACATGCACAAATTGTAGAGACATTAACCTGGACTATACTGTGTCTTCACTTTTCCCATGAATCAAACAATCAGGGTCGTTACATTCACAAAGTGACTTATCATTCAAATACCTCCACCAAAATACCACTTTGCAGTGTGGTGATTATTATGTCTTGTGATTCCTAGCAGCATAAAATATTGTTTTATTTACCCTTATTAGACACAAATGCTGGAGCTAACATCCGATGTACTTTTTCAGACCTCAGCATGTGCTGCAGACTGATACATTGTAGCTCAGTACACTGACTATATTGCAATAGTATCCGAACATACATGTATATATTTGCA
This sequence comes from Mustelus asterias, assembly GCF_964213995.1. NCBI lineage: Eukaryota > Metazoa > Chordata > Chondrichthyes > Carcharhiniformes > Triakidae > Mustelus > Mustelus asterias. Next base: position 112,479,100 of record NC_135801.1, on the reverse strand, counting down.
TAAAAATATAGGTTTTAATTATTTTTGAATAAAAGAACAATATAATGGTAACTGTTGTTATGTCACAGCCAATTTCCATCACCACTGTTCCATAAACAATATTAAGTAGCCAAATTTATTTTTGCAGTGTTATTGACCAAGGAGGAGAGCTGGAGAACTCCCCGCTCTCCTTCATGGAATCTTGAACACCCAACAGATGTGGCCAGGTGAATCTTGGTTTACAGTCCTCACTGAAGGCAGCTCTTCCCAATTCTGTTCTGGACTGTCAACCTAAATTTTCTACACAAACCTTGATAAATCACTACAACCTGAGGCAGGAATGTTTTTTAAAAATTCATTCATGGGATGTGAGCATTGCTGGCTAGGGCAACATTTATTGGCCATCCCCAATTGCCCTCGAGAATCTGGTGATTTGAACCACTGCAGTCCATGTGGCGCATATGCACCCACAGTGTTGTTAGTGAGGGAGTTCCAGGATTTTGCCCACTGATGGTGAAGGAACGACGATATATTTCCAAGTCAGGATGGTGAGTGACTTGGAGAGAAAGTTCCAGTTTTGGTCTTCCCAAGTATCTGCTACCCTTGTCCTTTTGATAGCAGTCATGGGTCATGTCTAGGGAGCTTTAGTGAATTCCTGCAGTGCATCTTGTAGATGGTACATACTGCTGCTACTGTGTGTTGGTGGTGGAGGGAGTGAATGTTTGTGGATGGGATGACAATCAAGTGAGCTGCTATACCCTGGATGGTGTTGAGTTTCTTGAGTTACCAAGTGAAAATAGACATGAATAGAAAAGATTGAGAAGCAACTTTTAGAATGTAAGGAAAAGAATTTTTACTCAAAGAATAGAATATTTTAAATGATCTTTTGTTTTCCTTCAAATAATCTGGGATTCATATACCTACATTCAGTTTTAATTATTGTTTCCTATCTATCTGTCTGGTCTTGCTGTCTAGATAACATGGCACTCCTGCTGTGTTTTGTACTTGGTTCTGTCCTGAGCATTATCCGGTTTGTCCTTGTACATGGTTCGGATCTCTTTTTACCTCCCTCTCCATCTCAGCTAGTTTATGATGCTTCATTTTGACAGGATAGGCTAACTTTACTTATGAAATCTTTTGTGATAACTAAAATGGATTCTCAAGGTTTTTACTTTCAGAAAAATGTGAAATTAAAGGCAATTTTTGTCTTCACTCGTAATTTCGGTCACTCACTGCCAAATGTCTTCATATTGTTTCATTTGTATCTTCATCTTAGATTTCTCTAATATAATCTTGTTGAAAGATTCCTATGAAACAGAAAATAATTAACATATGTTATTTCAGCAATGAAGGGTTAATTCCAAGCAACTATGTGACGGAGAAGAAATCTAATAACATAGAGGCGTTTGAGTAAGTTCATTATTTAACTACTGTATTTGCTATTTGAATGCAAACAAATGCTAGCCCTTTAAAAACAAATCAATGTTAGTATTTCAGTCTAGTTCAGCATACTCTAACAGTGTCATGGACTGCTATACTGATGGTAATAGTCTCTCCCCTGATACAAGCAAATTACTGCGGATGCTGGAATCTGAAACCAAAAGAGAAAATGCTGAAAAATCTCAGCAGGTCTGGCAGCATCTGTAAGGAGAGAAAAGAGCTGACGTTTCGAGTCCAGATGACCCTTTGTCAGCTCTTTTCTCCCCTTACAGATGCTGCCAGACCTGCTGAGATTTTCCAGCATTTTCTCTTTTGGTCTCCCCTGATACAATTGCGCATTACAGGCTGCTCAAAGTGACAGAAGTTTCCTGGGAGGCTTGGAAGGATGCAGTGGTGTAAAAACTTTGTGCTTCGGTTATCCGTACTTCACACCTCTGGAACGGGTCAGTGTGCAGATCATTGGGTAACGAATGGCACAGTTATATGGCAGCCTGTCTAATAATGCAGAGGTGGTAAAAACCTGTCTCCTCTGAAATACCATTACATGCCTTGGAATAATAATAGGTGCTAGCAGAAAGCCTCAGGAATTGTTACAGCAGTCCCTAACAAACCTCTTTCATCACCCCAGTTATGCAGTCCATTTGGGTTTTCCAATAGAATAGCCATTCTCACTGAGAAGTGAAGCGGGATATTTGGTAAACTGGAAAGTTCAGAATTAAGTTGTTGCAGTGCTTGTGGGGAAGGGAGCAGGGGGAATGTGGCGTTCAGGGGATCAAACAGAAAATGCAAGAAGGGAAGTCTACTCAGCAAAACAAACTAATGCATGGAACAAATTTTGACCAAAAGATCACGTAACGCAAACAATGTCAGTTTTTCCTTTCAGCAGACAAGATTTTAATATCTGACTGCTAAGGACCTTTATGAATTTTTCCTGAGGTAGTCAAAATTGGGCCTTGGAAATTTCTATCAGAATTTTAACATGTAAATAAGGCAGATAACATGGTCTCATCTTTGGCTTCAAATCAGATCAGTCCCCAGGTGAATTAAAATTTTGGGCATTGTTGCGGTTTGCTTCTACCCTGTTTAAATGCTGTTCATTTTGGTCATTAATGATCCAGGTGCCCCCTTCAGTACTTTACCATCAGGGTCTGTGGCTTAGTTGGTTAAAGTGCCTGCTGAGTAAACAGAAGATCCTGGGTTCAGATCCCAGCTGGAGCCCTAATCCCTTTCAAGTGATCTTTGCAATTGCGCAAGGTGAAATATGCCTTTCTTGGGGCGGCAGGGTGGCACAGTGGTTAGCACTGCTGCTTCACAGCTCCAGGGAGCTGGGTTTGATCCCTGGCTTGGGTCACTGTCTGTGTGGAGTTTGCACATTCTCCCCGTGTCTGCATGGGTTCCCTCCGGGTGCTCCGGTTTCCTCCCACAATCCAAAGATGTGTGGGTTAGGTGCATTGGCCATGCTAAATTGACCCTTAATGTCCCATGATGTGTAGGTTAGAAGGGTTACGGGGATAAGGCCTAAATGGGATTGTTGTTGGTGCAGACTCGATGGGCCGAATGGCCTCATTCTGCACTGTAGGGTTTCTATGAAAAGTGGAGCAACCAGTGAAGTAGACCGCAAAACCTCATTCTGCTCAATTGAGCATAAAGGGCAAAGCTTTAGCAGGGATAGAGAAAAGCTCACTGATACAGAAGCAAAATGTTATGGAACATAGAAATCCGAAATAAAAATTCAACTGCTGTAAATGCTCAATGGGTGAGGCAGCATCTGTGGAGAGAAACAGAGTTAATGATTCAGGTCAATGAGAGTCAACAACCTGAAACATTAACTCTGTTTCTCTCCACAGATGCTGCCTGCCAGTCTGGTCAATGTTCCCAACACTCTGAGTTTTCATATAAAGAAAAACTTGTTGGAGGGATCTGTACACTAAGAAAAAAGCATTGGTTGTTTAGTGTCACTGTCAGTGAAGCAATGTCTCACAAACATGATTTGCTGAAATGACAGCAAAAAGGAAATGCAAGTAATCTCTCTTTCTCTGCAGGTGGTATTGTAAAAATATAACACGGACTAAGGCAGAGCAGCTTCTCCGGCAAGAGGTAATTTATACCACAATTCCAAAGATATTATTTGGATGTACATATAAATTCAGGTTACACAATATATTTTAGAACTTTTACTATTTTGACAAACTATACAAGGGCATTGATTTTTCCAGTCACCACGTGCCCGGCGCAGAACGTGTTGGAGTGGAGCGGGGCTGGAGAATCATGGACGAGTGGTTTAGCACATTCTGCAGGCTCACAGCTCGCTGCAAAAACCAGCGCCATTTTCTCCCGTTTTCCCGCTCGTTCGGCACTTGGAATGTTTTTTGTAAGATCGCACCCTTAGTAACATTTTGGGAAAATTCCGCCCAATATTGACAAAATGAAAGTAAAATAAATGAGCACGAGTAGCTTTTCCACACACTTATCTTATTACACGGGACTGCATTAAGTAAGCAGCGGTAATAACGTGAGTAATTATTTCACTTAATCAGACTGTTTTTATCTTTAAACTCTTGATTTATACTTTCAGGAGCAAGGGTGTGAAATTGCTCTTCACTGCCTGTGTTTTCTGGCAGCAAGCTTTGCACCAAGCTGTTTTCTTTTCCTTTGATTGCAATATTTGACAGGTGTAAAAAAGGCAGCTTGTTTGTTAGAAGTGCAAGGGGTGCCACAGTGGCTAACGCACTGCAGCCTCACAGCACCAAGGACCTGGGTTTGATTTCTGGGTTGGGTTACTGTCTGTACAGAGTCTGCACATTCTCCCCGTGTCTGCATGGATTTCCTCTGGGTGCTCTTATTTCCTCCCACAGTCTGAAAGACGCGCTGGTTAGGTGCAATGGCCATGCTAAATTCACCCAAACAGGCGCCAGAGTGTGGCGACTAGGGGATTTTCGCAGGAACTTTCATCACCCTAAATCTTTTGCAAGTGTTAGTTATTTGAAAAAATATATATCCTTGTGTATGTTTTCTTTCAGGCTAAAGAAGGGGCTTTTATCGTCAGAGACTCCAGCCAGCAAGGGGTTTACACCGTGTCTGTTTATACCAAAGCTGGAGGGTAATCAATGATTTTATTTCATGAAATTTCAACCGTAACATTATGACTGTATGTGTTTTAATTTGAGTGTGCAACTATAAAAATAGGTAATGTTTTGTGGACCGCTTTTATTTTTGTGTAATTGTTATTTTGTTTGCCTAAGTTAGGATATGCTTCAGTGGGCATAGCCCAAAGTTCATTTCAAATGCGCCACCTGAAGATTAGAATAACCTTTTCAATATTATGCACACCAATACTTTCCCTTTGAGTAGACATGTCCACATTGATCCGAGTTTGTGCAATACCCTTTCACCTTGAAAATATTACTCGATTATTCCAGACTCTAAAGAACACATGGACAGAAAGCGTTTCCACTTCATGGAGACTGGAGTTTATCGAGTTTAGAACTGATCAAAGCAATCATGATATTACAGCATGACTACTGTCCACAAGGCAAGGGTCCAGATGCCATCTATAAAATAAGGACACATCTTATTTCAGCTCCTAGCTAATTCTGACCTGAGATGGAAGATTTATGATAAGAAGTCTCACAACACCAGGTTAAAGTCCAACAGGTTTATTTGGTAGCACAAGCCACTAGCTTTCGGAATGCTGCTCCTTCACCAGCTAAGTGGGAGTTCTGTTCACAAACAGGGCATATAAAGACACAAACTCAATTTACAAGATAATGGTTGGAATGCGAGTCTTTACAGGTAATCAAGTCATAAAGGTACAGACAATGTGAGTGGAGAGAGGGTTAAGCACAGGTTAAAGAGATGTGTATTGTCTCTAGCTAGGACAGTTAGTGAGATTTTGCAAGCCCAGGCAAGTTGTGACATGAACCCAAGATCCCGGTTGAGGCCGTCCTCATGTGTGTGGAACTTGGCTATCAGTCTCTGCTCAGCGACTCTGCGTTGTTGTGTGTCTTGAAGACCGCCTTGGAGAATTGAGAATTTTGTAAATTGAGTTTGTGTCTTTATATGCCCTGTTTGTGAACAGAACTCCCACTTAGCTGATGAAGGAGCAGCATTCCGAAAGCTAGTGGCTTGTGCTACCAAATAAACCTGTTGGACTTTAACCTGGTGTTGTGAGACTTCTTACTGTGTTTACCCCAGTCCAACGCCGGCATCTCCACATCATGGAAGATTTATCACAGATCAATCTTCAGGCCAATTTCCTGACCTGAAATAAAGCTTGTCCTCTTTTCACAGGACATGAATGTTCCAGAATTGAATAGTCACAGCTTCACTGAAGTGTAGCACTCAGCCGCGACATGAGGGATGGGCAATAAAAACTGGCCTAGCTAACAACGCCACACCCATGAATGAATACACAAAACATATATGACAGCTTCAGAGACCTAGGGTGAAACACATGGGCTTCTAAAGACCCCATGGACGTCTTCCATTTGTTTTCCGTATTTTGTGGCCTAGTAATACTTCAGGTGCTTTATGAATTACAGTGATACACATTGGAAGAATCATCTGCATCAATTCTTGCACTTTGAGTATTATACTGCCTCCACCCACACTGTAATAAGCTGAAATAGAGCTCGGTACTTGCATGCATATAGACAAAGCAGAGTTGCATTCATATCTGACACATTAAAATCTGTATAACATTTTCCTTTATTACACTGTCATTTTAAAGTTGTATTTGAGAGTCTGCAGACTTGCAGCTCATTGCAAAAACCAGCGCCATTCTCTCCCATTTTCCCGCTCGTTTGGCACTTAGAATTTTTTTGTAAGATCGCACCCTTGGTAATTTTTTGGGAAAATATATAATTTATATAGTCACCTGTCAGAAACCGAAATTTTATTAGACGAGCTTCTTGAGGTGGTCTTAGGCTTCATGCCAAAATTTGCTTCAAAATGGATGACTTAATAGCACAGTTCCACAGCAAATGTTGTGGCAACGTGACACAAAAACCACATTGCATTAACGTAGAAATTACAGAATCATTAACTCACAGAAAGACACAGAGTATTTTTATCTTATTGACTTTTGCTACTAGGCTAGTAAATGTCACTTTGTGGTAGAAAATACAGTAACATGAGCAGTCGACAATGATGTCGTTGTAACTAATGACAACTATTTCCCTTTGGTTCCATTGCTTCCAGTGAGGAAATATTCTCGAAGGCATTAAGAAAGGAATATTTCAACATGTTTGTTTAGTTATGATCCTTATATGTTTCTACAGTGATCAAAATGGATCAGTCAGACACTACCACATAAAACAGACGCAGACATCAAAGAGACAGTTCTACGTGGCAGAAAAACATCTATTTGATACCATCCCTGAACTCATTGAGTATCATGAACACAACGCAGCAGGTACAGTGTAAATATGATGCTATGCACATATTTGAAATACAAAACGCCGTTATGTGTGGATTGTCGATATTGATTCATTTTGGATTTTGATGGTACAAGAGTCCTAATCAGCAATAGATTTGATGAAAGACTGAAGCCCCAATAACTACAGTCTCCATAATGATTATGTCAAGTGTCAATTTAGCAAAGTTGGTAACACGTTTACCTTTGGGCCAGGAGGTTGTGAGCTGTATATCAGGAGTTTGAGCTTATTATTTAAGCTGACACTTCAGGCAGTGCTGAGGCAGTACTGCACTGCGGCAGCTGCCATCCTTTAGGTGAGTCATTAAACAAAGGCCTTTTCTGCCTGGTCCCGTTATTCATTTGGCTCTTATGAATCTCATAGAATCATAGAATCCTACAGTGCAGAAAGAGGCCATCTGGCCCATTGAGTCTGCACCAGCCACAACCCCACCCAGGCCCTACCCCCATATCCCTATATATTTACCTGCTAATCCCTCTAACCAAGCATCTCAGGACACTAAGGGGCAATTTTAGCATGGCCAATCAACGTAACCCGCACATAATGGTTGTGGTGAACACTAGGCAGCTTTCCTTGGCAACATTGCTTAACACAATCAACACTACTAAATTTTAGACTGCATACTCATTCATCTCTTCTCTTTGCAACATCTTGCCATGTTCAAGATGGCTGCTGCATTTTATTTATTCCTTCATGGGTTGTGAGTGTCATTGAAGGACAGCATTTGTTGCTTGTCCATAGTTACTCTTGAGAAGGTGGTGGTGAGCTGCCTTTTTGAACAGCTGCAGTCCATCTCGCGAGGGTATCTGGGAGGGAGCAAGTTCCAGGATTTTGACACAGTGGGGGAAGGGCAATATAGTTACAAGTCAGGATGGTGTGTACCTTGAAGGGGAGCTTGCAGATAGTGGTGTACCCATGTGTTCACTGCCCTTATCATTCTAGGAGGTAGGTGGGTCATGGTTTTGGAAGATACTGTTGAAGGAGCCTTGGTGAGTTCCTGGAGTGCATCTTGTAGATGGTACACACTGCTGTCACTGTGTGTTGGTGGTGGAGAGAGTGAATATTGTGGATGGGGTGTCAATCAAACAGGCTGCTTTATCCTGGATGGTGTTGAACTTTGAGTGTCGTTGGAGCAGCACTCATCCTGACAAGTGGAGAATGCTCCTTCACACTCCTGGCTTGTGCCTTGTAAATGGTGGACAGGCTTCGGGGAGTCAGGAGGTGAGTTACTTGATGCAGAATTCCCAACCACTGACTTGGTTTTGTAACCACAATATTTATTGTTTATGGCTAGTTCAGTTCAGTTTCTGGCCAGTGGGAACGTTGATGGTGGGTGGAGGATTCGGTGATTGAATGTCAATGGGAGATGGCTAGATTCTCTCTTGTTGGAGCTGGTCATTGCCCGGCAATTGTGTAGCTCGGATGTGATTTGTCACTTGTAAGGACAAGACTGAATATTGTCCAGGTGTTGCTGTAAGTGGACATGGCCTGGTTCAGTATCTGAGGAGTTGTAAATGGTGCTGAACATTGTGCAATCATCGGCAAATGTCCCCACTTCTGATGTTATGATGGAGGGAAGGTCATTAATAAAGCAGCTGGAGATGGTTGGGCCTAGGACACTACCCTGAGGAACTCCTGAAGTAATATTCTGGGACTGAGATGACTGACCCCCAGTGAACATAGCCATCTTCCTTTGTGCTGGTTATGACTCCAATCCTGATTCCCATTGACTTCACTTTTGCTAGGGCTCCTTGGTGCCACTGGTCAAAACCTGCCTTGAAGTCAAGGGTAGTCACTCTCACTTCCCTGCTTAAAATCAGCTCTTTTGTTTGTGTTTGGACCAAGCTTAAAATGAGTTCAGGAGCTTTAGCGAAACCCCAACTGAGCATCTGTGAGCAGGTTACTGCTGTGTAATGCGGTTTGGACATGTACTTTGTGGTCTGTGAACCGCAATCAGGAGTTATGTAAATGCATGTCTTTTTCTAACTGCTATCCTTGAGTCTTCTTCTATGGCGATCACTCATAAATGAGTGTGATTGTCAGCCTAAGAAACGCCGTGTTATTGGATATAGGTTCTGTGGGTCCTTGCATGGCAGATCCTAGAGCTGCATCTTTGAGCACACACTTGGTGGGTGTTTCCGGGAGGTGTTCCCATCCAAGTCACTCATCTCCCTGACTTGGAATTATATTGACGTTGTTCACTGGGTCAAAATCCTGGAACTCCCTTCCTAACAGCACTGTGGGTGTACCTACACCACAGGGACTGCAGCTTTTCAAGAGAGTGCTTACTACCACCTTCTCAAGGGTAACTAGGGATGGGCAATAAATGCTGGCCTAGCCAGCGACGCCCAGATCTCATAAATGTATAAAAAAAGTTATGCTTGATTGTTAATGCCCTCAGCACTAGGTGACAATTGGACAATAATTTATTGTCTTGTTATATTACCCACATCCTAGGACAAAAGTAATAAGAACTTTAAAGGTAATTTACTGTGGAGCACTTGGGGCATTCTGAGCAATGCCGTTACTTTTCACTTAATTGTGGTGACTTCATATGCCATAACACAGAGCAATTATAACTGTACAAGACATGAATGTACTGCTGGGTTTGACTTGAACAGACAGTGTTATTAATTTAATTGTACTTTATAAACATCTGAGCATAATGATGAACAGAAATGAATGTGGTTGGTGAAATAATAATCTATGCATATTTATACTTTCTATTCCATAACACTGCCTAGGCCTTGTCACAAGATTCCGCTATCCTGTTGGCCTAATGGGAAGATGCATTCCTGCAACAGCTGGCTTCAGCTATGGTATTGTCTGTTATTCTTTATATCCCTGTAAAAGATTTAACATCCTAATTCCCTTTCCATTAAGGCGGTAAATATGAAAAGCGGTCATGATGAACAAAAACATTCAAGATTTTGGCCGGAATTCTCCAGCTATTCACACCCCGGCAAGAACGGAGAATTTGGCGCTTAGTCAAAACTCTATTCACTGCAGTGGGACTGGAGAATCCCAGCTGCAGGTGAGGTTGGAGAATCTGGCCCTTCAACATTTGCTAGCTGATCACAGATAGTATGGGTCATGTCTGAATGGAGCAGTGCCTAGTCTGGCTTGGTCCCACACTGGGATGGCACGGTGGCACAGTGGTTAGCACTGCTGCCTCACAGCGCCAGGGACCTGGGTTCAATTCTGGCCTCGGGTGACTGTATGGAATTTGCACGTTCTCCCCCTGTCTGCGTGGGTTTCGTCCCACAGTCCAAAGATGTGTGAGTTAGGTTGATTGGCCATGATAAATTCCCCCTTAGAGTCAGGGGGATTAGGACTGTAAATATGTGGGGTTACCGGGATGGGACCTGGATGGGATTGTTGTCAGTGCAGGCTCGATGGGCCAAATGGCCTCTTTCTGCACTGTAGATTCTATGAGTCTATGTTTAATTCACCAAAGCAGGAAGCTGCAATGAACAGGAAGCCAGTGTTGTCTCCATTGTGTGTATGTGATCCTGTCTGTTCAGGTGATCAAATCTGCCCCTTTAACTTCCAAGAAGATTATTCTTGAAAAGTCTTGTGTACTTGAAGCTTGGAGGGTGGGTTCTCTGGCTCATCATCTGGGGTGGCACAGTGGTTAGCACTGCTGCTTCACAGTGCCAGGGACCCGGGTTCAATTCTGGCCTCAGGAGACTGTGTGGAGTTTGCACGTTCTCCCCACGTCTGTGTGGGTTTCCTTCGGGTGCTCCGGTTTCCTTCCATAGTCCAAAGATGTGTGGGTGTCATTGATTGGCCATGCTAAATTGCCCCTTAGTGTCAGGAGGATTAGCAGGGTAAATACGCGGGGTTACGAGGATAGGGCCTGGGTGGGATTATTGTCAGTGCAGGCACAATGGGCCGAATGGCCTCCTTCTGTACTGCAGGGATTCTATGATTCTATGAACTGGAAGAGCCTTGGCTTTTCCAATGGCTAAGTGGAGAAGCACTGCATGGAATAGTTAACTAAGGATGTCATGTCAGACATATATTAACTTGTGAAATTATTACTTGTGGATAATGTGAATAGTTTAAAAGTAATCACAAGTTTAGTTCAAAGGTTTGCCATAACCAATACATTTTTGAGTTAATACGCATTGTATTATAATGATCTAGTTAATTTCATCAAGCAGTAGTGTATCACGAGCTACAGGTCTACTGCCAAACTTACCAGCCTAGCACTCAGCCTCAGCATCTTCTGCCACAACTTCACAAGCATTCAGTGTCTTTCTAAACCTTTCTTATCTCATTTGTTGATTGCGTTTTATCATTTCATGTTGTGATATTCCAATGAAGTTTTTTTTAATGCAAATTGAGCGATTCCCTGAGACATTTTCATTTGGATACATTAGATAAATGCAAGTTGTTGTTAGATGCTGAATTACTTAAAGTTGATTTTTCAAACAGAAAAATGGGAGATCAACACATCTGAGTTGACCTTCATGAAAGAGCTGGGAAGTGGACAGTTTGGGGTGGTGCGTCTAGGAAAATGGAGAGCTACAAATAAAGTAGCCATTAAAACCATTTCTGAAGGTTCGATGTCAGAAGAGGACTTTATCGAGGAAGCTAAGGTCATGATGTAAGTGTTATTAGTTGTATAAAAAAATCCAGAGGTATGTGTGTGAAAAAGAAAGAAAGGAAGACATAGGTGGAAAGTTTTCTTTTTACTGTGTCAGGGCAAGGGTGGTAGGGCAGAACCTCCATCCTCAAGAGATTCATGCGGCTGACCACAGACAATATCCTGAGGACAGTCAATTTGCATTTTTCAGTTCTGCTTCCAGTGGTATTCTCACCTTTGCCAGAGAGGCTGAATTTTAGAGTCCATGGGAAGGAATTCTGTGCCTAATATTTAAAGGTCACGTATTGAAAGAATGAATTGAGCTCAAGTGAATGATCCTCTTCCATGTGGACGGATTTAAAATGTAAGCTTTTCCATTGGCCCTTTGCTTCACTATTAACATGCTGACATTATCAACATCAAAATGATTATATAACTTGTAACAAAAAAGGTACCCCATTATTGCCACTGACTTCGAATCACATTCGTTCATACTGGGACCAACATATTCGATGTCTGTTGTCACGTCTGACAGAAATTCAGGAAGTTGAAGGAATTGGTGGGGAATTTTCCAATCACATTTCCACCTCCACACTCCCCAATAACCCCTCTAATGCAACTATCTGAGAGTGGACAGATTTATGGCAGACTAATTATGGGAAAATGGGAATTATGAGGAAAGACATAAGACTGGAATTAACTTAACAGTCAGCTGGCTGCTTCTGAACACAGTATGAATCAAGACTCAAGTTTATTCGTTGTTAATATATTAAATGCAATGGCACTAATTTTGGATATCTGACTGATTTCAGCATTTGTAGTGGCTTTCTTGTTCACGCACTGTCTCATCAGGAGAATATATTTATAGATTTATTTAACTTTGTCAATACCTGCTCCCATTAACTTGGGATCAATATTAAACTGATTATAGTCTTTGGATCAAGTGATCCAATTTAAATTCAAACATAAAAAAGAGTTTAAGAACTCTACAGCTTTCATATGCTGCTCAAAATGACATTAATCAATGCTTTTTTCTTTCCTCAGGAGATTATCCCATCCGAATTTAGTGCAGCTCTATGGGGTTTGCACACAAAAGCGGCCAATCTGTATAGTTACTGAGTTCATGGAAAATGGCTGTCTACTCAATTATTTGCGACAGAGACAAGGCCGACTCCTCAAAGAAGCCTTACTGGGTATTTGTGAAGATGTGTGCGAAGGGATGGAGTACCTTGAGAGGAACCACTTCATTCACCGGGACTTGGTAAGCCTTCCTACTACAGTTATAACTCAGTTCAGGAGTATTAACCATCAATCTGTTAGGGTGCTATTTGTAGAATATCAGCATCTGTTACAAGATAGTCGGTTAAAGTAAATGTGTGTGTGCTGAATAGCACTATCACACATTGCTCTCTCTTATGAAGAACCATTTGTAGATCCAGGATCATGCTTAGTTTAGATTTCAAATCTGAAATAATATACTTCTAAAATTAGGTAAAATTATGAACTTATGAACAAGGAACAGGAGTAGGCCATTCAGCCCCTCAAACCTGTTCTGCCATTTAATAAGATTGTGACTGATCTGATAGTAACCTCACATCTGCATCCCACCTACCCCCGATAACCTATCACCCCCTTGCTTACCAAGAATCTATCCACATCTATGTGTTTTGCCTGTATGGTACAATATGTGGGAATAGGAATTTTTTTCTGCATGCTATTTAATAATTTGTAGACTCAGAAACAGATCTAACTACGCAGGCAAAGTAGAAATCTGTTAATCATGGAATTAATCAATAACTTTGTTCTTTTCTTCTTATAACTAGGCTGCCAGGAACTGCTTAGTGGGTGACAAGAATGTGGTGAAAGTATCTGATTTTGGAATGGCAAGGTAACTTCTTTCTCAGAAATGGAGTTCTAAATTTAATTTAAAGTTTCTTTAAGATTACCATTGCCAATTGAATGCTAACAGATGCTACTTAACTTTCTTGGGGTCTTGATGGAACCTTTGTTAGGCAGTAAACTCAACAAGGTATTCATAAATTGCTGAAATGAAGTCATTTTTGTAGTCATCTGAAGATTGAGATGAGATTATTGCTCTCTTCCATATATTTGTTTTAGAGTTGTTCACAAATGGAATTCAGATCTTGTTTTGTTATCAGTTTCATTGGGCAATGTGTTTCACATATTTTTCATGTAATTTTATCCTTGTTTGATGATTATAATTACAATGGAATTACCGCATGCTTTTCTAGCAAGATATAATGTCTCAAAACTGCCAACTGCGTGACCGAGTCTGTGTTGGATTTTGGATCTTGCCAGTTATCAGGTCAGACAGCTTGGGTTGGGCTGTTTGGGCCAGATCAGTTAGGTCAATTGTTGTTCCCATCACTTGGTGCATGGGTACAGAGAGGGACGCAAAGCCGATAACTAGTTGGCACGCCACCACAATGAAGCACCTAGCTCAACAAGCCGTTAAATTATTTTACTTATCCAACAACAATAACAATTCAAACATGGCAGTTTAAAAACATGTTTGGCTTTCAGACATTGCCGGTTTTAGGATAGCTGGATTTGAGACACTACCTGTAATAAAGGAACTAATACTGGATGCAATGAATTACCAATTCATAAAAATATCCACATAAACAAAGCACTTGCTTACCTTTCAACCGAGAAAGACAGTTTGTAACCCAACAGATTAATTACAGGTTTTACGGCTATTAATTTATTAGATGCATTTTGGTGAAAAAATATATTGCCAAACAATAGTCCAGAAATTCATCTGCATTGAAAATGGGACAGCTGGAAGCAGGGCACTTGCACACGTGACCCCAGGAGATGCATTCAATTTGAGCTGGGACCTCCAATTGAGTAGTTTAGCCACCGCTATCCATGCTTGTCTGATTTGTTTGATATTTCTGAGTGAAACACCGGGGACCTTTTACTATGTTAAAGGTACTATATAGATGCAAGTTGTTGTTTTATTTGCAGTTTATTCACAATAATATACAAGAATAGTCTGATGTGGTGTTTGTCTGTAAATGTAGATGTTGATGCAGGCAGGTGTAGACCGGATGTTATTTTACAAGTTTCCTTCCTGAGAGACTTTTCAGCTATGGGTAATAGCTATTCATTATGATATAATTACTGGCTGCTATGTGTTCAGAACATCAGTGCCAAATGCAAACTACTAATTATTGTAAGGTAATTCAGATTTGTATTTTTAATAATAATGCCACCCCAAAAGAGTAACCTGATCAGTTCTGATGTACTAACAATTGAGTAAAACGAACAACTGCGCAATTTCTAGTTTTGTGAAAGAAAGTAACTTTTGGATCAGAGAACATGACAATAGAGGAACAAGAGCTGAGAATATCTTTTTTACTTGTTCTCATTCCAGCAAGGCAGCATTTCTTGTACATTTCTTATGAGAAGGTGATAGCTGGCCTTCTCCTTGAGCTGCTGCCAACCCCTAGTCCGACAAGAGTGTTCAGGCAGGTAATTCAAGGATTTTGACATAGTCAGGATTGTATACTACTTAGAGGAGATCTTGGAGGTGATGGTGATCTTATGATGGTGTTGACCTTGTCTTTCTTGTGATTAAGCTTATGGAACTGAGAGGTGCTGTCAAAATAATCTTCATGAGTTGCTGGAGTGCATGCTGTAGATAGTATACATTGTAGCCACAGCACCGGGGTGGAAAACCCAGGAGCGCTGTCCCATCTTCCATCTCCTCACTTATTCCCCCAACTTCTAACCCCTGTTGCCTTCTTCAACCCTCTCCCTACCCAATCAGCATTGCCCTTCAGCATGTGACCTGAAATTCATTTATCTCATGGGGGTAAGACGTCTGTGAAGGTGACAACATGCTGCAAGCATGTAAGTGATGCCAGCAGTTGAATATCATGCCTACTGTGGATTGAGTGGGCAGAACTCAGTTAAGCCAGAACAGTTTCTGCTTCAACTTGTCTGTGATGGATGAGTTAATGAAGATGAGGTGGGCAATACCTTATAAATATTTAACCTGAGCATGCTAATATGTCTCAATGTAATCTGAATGGAGGCAAATAATAATTGAAAACAAACTGGTTAATGATCGCTTTTAAAATAGCAAAGAATTTGATGCAATTGCATTAAGAATTTGTACAGTAATATCTGACACTATTTCTACCTGGAATTTTAACAAGTTGAAAACAAGGGTTAAGAGGATAGGACCTGGGTGGGATTGTGGTTGGTGCAGACTCGATGGGCCAAATGGCCTCCTTCTGCACTGTAGGATTCCATGATCCATGATCCATTCCATGATCCAAGAATTGGTAAATTTAACTCTACCCACTCACCATATTATTCAATCCCTTCTTCCGAAAGGAAATTTCTTGCTATTGAGGGAGTCCAGCGAAGGTCCACCAGACTGATTCCTGGAATGGGAGGACTGACATATGAAGAGAGAGTGGATCGACTAGGCTTGTACTCACTGGAATTCAGACGAATGAGAGATCGCATAGAAACATATAAAATCCTGATGGGACTGGACAGGCTAGATGCAGGACGAATCTTCCCGAAGTTGGGGAAGTGCAAAACTAGGGGTCACAGTCTAAGAATAAGGGGTAAGCCATTCAGGACTGAGATGAGGAAGAACTTCTTCACTCAGAGGGTTGTGAACCTGTGGAATTCTCTACCACAGAAAGTTGTTGGGGCCAGTTTGTTAAATATGTTCAAGAGGGAGCTGGACGTGGCTAAAGGGACCAAGGAGTATGGAGAGAAAGCGGGAGTGGGATACTGAAAGTGCATGGTCAACCATGATCATATTGAATAGTGGTACAGGCTCGTAGGGCTGAGTGGCCTCCTCCTGCACCTATTTTCTGTGTTTCTATGAAATCAAATTGTCCCTTGAACCTACTTATTCTATTTTGCTTAGCTCAGCAGAGCTAACAGTAATCCGCTTTGTAGATCAATACAAATATAAAGTCATTCTTTAGACATTCCGGTATTGAAACCCATTATTTGGCATTTTGTTTCTTCATGTTATCAAAATAGCTAAAGGTGAGGTTGAAAGAGATCTTTTGATGTTTGTGCTTAGCAGTCAACATAATAAGATCAATGAATTTTCAAATAATTTTCTTCGCATCTTAATTTTCTTTAATCTATACTAAACTAAAAGAATTATTTTCATAATAAAGTCAGGACTGTGCACTTTGAGATGCCAAAAAGTGATTCTAGTTTCAAATATAACTTGATCTGACATGTAATTGATTTCCTTTCCAAACAATTTTTCTTTTCTGCTGAATTTCTATTTAAAACAACACCAGTGTCTGTTTCCTAGGTATGTCCTTGATGATGAGTACACCAGCTCAACAGGGTCCAAGTTTCCTGTCAAATGGTCGCCCCCTGAGGTCTTTCACTTTTCTAAATTCAGCAGCAAGTCGGATATCTGGTCATTTGGTAAGATGTTTTCTTATTTGTTCAGAGAACTTGTGGGATTAAAATTCTTTCGAGCGTTACATATTTTTTGAGGCCGGTTGGCATGTGAGACACACAGCTCTGAGAGCTTTGTGATGAGTGCGTAGAAATGTAATTTGCTTTTCCTTCCGCTTGGAGGCCAACTGATACCTATTCGTTTCTACTGATCACTGTATTGGAGTGGGTAGGGAACCTTGGGAGCAATCCTTAGATTTCTGTGTCTGATGGCTGGGGGCTTCAGCATTGGACCAAAGTTAAGGCTGTTCATTAATTATTTTAAA
The DNA here is from genome assembly GCF_964213995.1 of Mustelus asterias. Classification (NCBI taxonomy): domain Eukaryota; kingdom Metazoa; phylum Chordata; class Chondrichthyes; order Carcharhiniformes; family Triakidae; genus Mustelus; species Mustelus asterias. The sequence continues at coordinate 112,461,914 of NC_135801.1, read as the reverse complement.
TGACTCCTTAGCCTATGTAATTGATTTTTTTAATGCCCTCACTGCAGCCAGAATAGCCTTACATGTATTCCTGACTTCAAAGTGTTCCTAAGGTGAAGTGCATGATGTTACACCTTGCTCTGATTTTAATCCATTACATTATGTTCATTCAGATTTTGATGGACATGTTATTTGTCCCCACTTTTTTGTCCTTCTGATGGAAAATCTCAAAGCGCCGGTCTGCTTCCAACAAAAACATAGCCCAGAAATTCAATACAGGCAATGTCAAATTCGTAGATGACATTGGTCTGGAAGGCGAGTTTGGGTTGGCTATTGTGGGGGATAAGATTGATTTAAAGGCAATTCGGCACCTACAAAAGGAATGAAATCAACTTTGTAATGGATAGAACAACAGCGGAGGAAATGTAATACATGGGAATATGGTTGTAGGGTCTGTACATTATTTGGCATGCTTTTTCTGTACATTTTTGAAATAGTTGAAGGAGACTTTGGAAGAGATATGTTAACACTTGTGTGTCAACATTCTCAGGTAATGTGGTGAACCAATCAACTCACAGCAGAATGCTGAACTCTATTGCTAAATCAGCAGAATATAATTGCTAGACAATCAAGGGAAAATTGTATAATTCTCAGTTCACTCTTTACCTTGATCATCCGGGCAAGAAATATTTCAACCTACATATATTCACAATAAAATTAAAACAAAATGCTCAACACGTCAGGCAGCATCTGCAGAGAAAGGAAAAGCATTGGCTGGAATCCCACCATTAACTCTATTTCTCTCTCCACACATGTTGGCTGACCTGCATTTTCTGTTTTTTATTTCAGATATGCAGCATCCACAATGTTACTTTTATATACTTTCTTCTCCAATGTTACGGGACCAGGCTATGAGGGTAGATTGGAAGGAGAAAGTGGGTTTCTTTAATCTCAAAAGAAGGCAATCCTTTTTGGGATGTTATAAATCTAGATTATGTTAAATGTTGTGTTGTGAGACACCAACACCTAAATGGGACAGACTAATATCGATTCAGAACTGATCTGGCTGTTCAATACTGGGCATCCATGGGTTGCTGTGGACCACCATGAGTGGCATAATTGTATTCAACCACTATTTGTGACATCATGGTCTATTATATCCCTCATTCTACCATCACCTTCAAACTGGGGATCAACTCTGGTTAATTGAGGAATGTGGGAGATTATGATGGGGCAGCTCCAAGCATAGCTAAAAATTGGGTGCCAACCTGATGAAGCTACATTGAAGGACTACTTGCATGTACGACAAACAGCATGCCATAGATTGAGCTAAGCAATCCCACAACCAATAGATCAGATCAAAGTTCTACTATCCTGCCACATTCAGTTGTGAATGATGGTGGACAATTAAGCAAAGGAAGAGGTTCCAATTATATCCCAATCCTCAATAATAAGTGAAGCCAGGGCGACCGCACAGAAGACAAGGCTGAAGCATTTGTAACCATCTTCAGGCAGCTCTGAGTGGCAAAACTCGGCCTTCTCCTGATGTCTGTACATCATAGATGCCATCCTAAAGATAGTTTGATTCACTCCATGTGATGTCAGGAAATGACTGCTGAGAGCAAAGGCTCTGGGCCCTGGCCATATATTGTAGCTGCAGGAGCACGGTTGAAGCTGGGAATTCTGTGGCAAGTAAGTCACCTCTTCACTCTCCAAAGTGTGTCCACCATCTACAAGGCACAAATAAGGAGTGTGATGAAATACTGCCTATTTGTCTGGATAAGTGTAGCTCCAGCAACACTCAAAAAGTTCATCACCATCCAAGACAATGTCGCCATCTTAAATATTAACTCCCTCCACCCCAGACACACAGTGGCAGTAGTGTGTGCCATCTACAAGACACACTGCAGCAACTCAACAAGGCCCTTTCAAAAGCACATTCCAAACCTGTTTCTTCCACTGTCTAGAAGGACAAGGGCAGCAGACACATGGCGACACCACTATTTACAAGTTCCCATCCAAGTCGCACACCATCCTGACTTGGAACTATAACACCTTCCATTACTGTCAATGGACCAAAATCCCGGAACTCCCTAACAGCACTACATGTTACACTACCATGTACTGAAACATGTTCAAGAAGGCAGGGGCGGCACGGTAGCACAGTGGTTAGCACTGCTGTTTCACAGCTCCAGGGACCTGGGTTCGAGTCCCGGCTTGGGTCACTGTCTATGTGGAGTTTGCACATTCTCCTCGTGTCTGCGTGGGTTTCCTCCGGGTGCTCCGGTTTCCTCCCACAGTCCAAAGATGTGCAGGTTAAGTTGATTGCCCGTGCTAAAATTGCCCCTTAGTGTCCTTAGATGCGTAGGTTGGAGGGATTGGCGGTAAATATGTAGGGATAAGGGGGTAGGGCCTGGGTGGGATTGAGGTCGGTGCAGACTCGATGGGCCAAATGGCCTCTTTCTGCACTGTAGGGCTTCTATGTTTCTATGCAGCTCACCATCACCTCCTCAAGGGCAACTAGGCACAGGGAATAAATGCTGGTCTAACTAGCAATGCTCATATCCAAAGAACAAATAAAATTAAACTAAACGATGTAGAAAATAAATGAAACTCAGACACTATTTCAAGTTAAGCCAAGACAAATTCACTGTGATTAAGGATTTAGGACTGATGTCAAGGAAACTTTCTTCATCAGATCCAATTTTGGGCAGCTTTATCACTCCAACTTACTGTGTGCACTGCCTGCAAAGCAACAAGCGCAGATGAATTTCCACCTAACCCAGTCTCCTACTTTGATTCTATTAGTTGAGTTAACATTCTTAAATCTCTACTGATCCTCCATTTTTCTTTCTTTTTCCTTTCAGGTGTTTTGATGTGGGAAGTTTTCACTGAGGGTAGAATGCCCTTTGAGAACAAGTCAAATGCTGAGGTTGTGGACGAGATATCTCGAGGAGAACGGCTCTATCGACCGTCACTGGCTTCACTCACGGTGTATCAAATCATGTACAGCTGCTGGCATGAGGTCAGTTGCTACTGCAGCTCTTTATACTATTTTCTCTTTGTTACAACATGCTGTCACTATGGTCACAAGGCAGCTTAAGAGTATAGAAGCAGAGAGGGAATGTGTGATCACCAGACAGTCAGGAAGGATCAGGCAGATATTGTAGGAGTCCCGTGAGTGTATCTCGCTCTCCAATCGTTCTGAATACAGGTGGGAGTGATTGTTTATCTGGGGAATGCAGACACAGCCAAATCCACAGCACTGTGGGTGACTCCACTGTATATGGGAGGTGGGAATGGGAACAGGAGGAAGATTAGAAAAGCTGTAGTGATAGAGGATTCAATAGTTTGGATAGGCATTTCTGTGGCCACAGGCAATCTTTCAGGATGGTATGTTGCCTCCACGGTATTTGTGTCAAAGATGTCACTGAGCAGATGCAGGAGGAAGCAGGTGAATAACCAGTCGTCATTCAGAGGTAGAAACTGGGATGAGATCTTGCAGACAGGTTTAACTACTAAGAAGCAGGATATCAAAGATAGACTCCCTGTGCCATGCTATATAAAAATACAGGGTTGGAGCATGTGAATGTGTGGCTGGAGAGATGATGTAGAAGAAAGGACTTTAAATTCCTGGACATTGGGACCATATATTGTGCAGATGGATTGCACCTGAACAGAGCAGCAACATTGTCCCCACCGGGCAGTTTGCTGTTTGCTATCAGAAAAGGAGCAAACCAACTTGGCAGCGGAATGGGGACCAGGTGTGCACGAAGAACGATAAACAAGGATACAGAGAAGCAGATAACATCAGAATAAGAAATAGGTAGCAGGTGAGGTCTGACTAAGAAGGAATGCAATAAGATTTAAATTAGGGTGATGTGCGTGCACGTAAATACAGAAGTATGGCAAATCTACAGGTGCAGATAGCCACATGGGAATATGATGTTGTGGCAATAAAGAACAGGACTGGGTAGTAAATATTTCTGGATACTAGCGGTTCAGGAAAGATAGGGATGGAAAGAAAGAAGGAGTGGTGACGGTAATGATTAGGGAAAATATTATAGTGCTGGAGCTACGGAAGCCAAGAATTGAACCTATTTGGTTAGAGTTAAGAAACAATAGATACCATTACAGTACTGGGTTTATTCTCTAGGCCACCAACTAGTGAGGTAGTGTGAAAGATATAGAGGAGCAAAGTTGAGGGAAATTCTAGAGGTGCAAAAGCTATAGAGTAGTTACATGGTGGACTTTAACTATCGTAATATAGACTGGGATAACAATAGTGTAAAGGGCCAAGGTTAGCAAGAGTTTCCAGAGTATGTTCAGGAGAATTTTCTTGATTTTGGGCGCGATCTTACAACCTCGTCCTGCTTGATGTCTGGCGAGGTGAGGTGGCACGTCCAGGTGAGAGGCAAAAAAATGTACCTGGTTTCTCACCTCCCCCGATCGGACCGGACAAATGGGTAGTGATGCGATTTGGAAGGTGTACTGCAGAAGGAAAGTGCACAGTAAATGGTAGAGCCCTTAGAAATATTAGCATCTATACGTGCAGATCCACAGTTCGCTGGAGGTGGCAACTCAGGTGGACAAGGTGGTCAAGAAGGCGTATGGAATGCTGGCCTTCATCGGTCGGGGTGTTGAGTATAGGAATTGGAAAATTATGTTGCAGCTGTATAAGACTTTGATTAGGCTGCATTTGGAGTATTGTGTACAATTCTGGTCGCCGCACTGCCAGAAGGATGGAAAGGGTGCAGAAGAGATTTACCAGGATATTGCCTGGTTTGGAGGATATAAACCATGAAGAAAGGTTGAACAAACTTGGATTGTTTTCATTGGAGCACTGGAGGATGAAGGGGGACCTGATAGAGGATTACAAGATTATGACTGGCTTGGATAGAGTGGATGGTCAGAATCTTTTTCCCGGGGTCGAAGCATCAATTACTCGGGGGCATAGGTTGAAAGTTGGAGGGGAAAAGTTTAAAAGAGATGTAAGGGGCAAGTTTTTCACACAGAGGGTGGTGAATGCCTGGAATGTGCTGCTGGAGGAGGTGGTGGAAGCAGATTCTGTAACAATGTTCAAGAGGCATCTGGATAGATACATGAATAGGTGGGAAATAGAGGGATATGGACCATGTAGAGGCAAGAAAATATTAGATTAGAGAGGCATCTGTGTCGACACAGACTTGGTGGGCTGAAGGGCCTGTCCCTGTGCTGTACTGTTCTTTGTTCTTTGTACAGGCCCTGTTTTGACAGCGAAATTGGCTTTGTGCCCCGAAAGGGCGCAAAGGCGATTTAAATATCAATGACATCATTTAAATGTCATGCTGGTCTCCACCAGTGGGAGATCCGATATGATGGCCTCATCATGGAGATCGGAGACTTTCGAAGTCCCTAGATGGTCGGGGTCAGTGCCAGCCTGGCAGCGCTCACTCGGCATCCTGGCACTGCCTACTGGGCATCCTCGTTCCTGTCTATTTGTAAAAAAATGCAGCAAATAATACAATTGTGGCTTTGAAATTCTTAGATTTGTGTAGGGTCAAAGGGAAGATTTTCATGAGGTGGAGCTGGAATTTGAAAAACAAGTGGTTTGAGCTGGACACTAGCCTGATTAAAGTGACTCTTTAAAGGAGCATTGCTCCTCCCTCTTCTGTACTTCTGATGGATAATTTCTGTAGAATCCTCAGGCCATGTATTTCACCTTTATTGAGAGCAAATGTGACTGCCCCAGTAGCTTTATAAAGATCCAAAATCTTTGCTGGGAAAAGTTCATTGATTCATTGACCCTCTCAGGCAGCAATCACTTTGCTGAGAATGCCTGTCTCTTCCACTGAAGATCACAATGCAAATTTCATAAGTCCCTTCCTTCCAAGGTCTCTTCTTTGCTAGGGGCATGTTGCTGCTTTGAAATTCCAACTAATGAATTAAAGGGGTCACCAATGAAACACCATGATAGGTTTCCCACGATGTGGAGATGCCGGCGTTGGACTGGGGTAAACACAGTAAGAAGTTTAACAACACCAGGTTAAAGTCCAACAGGTTTATTTGGTAGCAAAAGCCACACAAGCTTTCGGAGCTCCAAGCCCCTTCTTCAGGTGAGTGGGAATTCTGTTCACAAACAGGGCATATAAAGACACAGACTCAATTTACATGAATAATGGTTGGGATGCGAATACTTACAACTAATCAAGTCTTTAAGAAACAAAACAATGTGAGTGGAGAGAGCATCAAGACAGGCTAAAAAGATGTGTATTGTCTCCAGACAAGACAGCCAGTGAAACTCTGCAGGTCCACGCAACTGTGGGAGTTACAAATAGTGTGACATGAACCCAATATCCCGGTTGAGGCCGTCCTCGTGTGTGCGGAACTTGGCTATCAGTCTCTGCTCAGCGACTCTGCCCTGTCGTGTGTCGCGAAGGCCGCCTTGGAGAACGCTTACCCGAATATCAGAGGCCGAATGCCCGTGACCGGGTTTCCCACTCCCAGGCATGAAGGTTCCCTTGTGCCCACAAGTTGGGATGAATTGAATCACAGGATGCAAAAGATGTAAAAAGAACTATGGCACTATTTTGAAGAGGGGCAGGGAAATTCTCCCTGTTGTCCCCATTTATCCTACATCATTATCACTTTGTTTTTTGTGCTATGTGCAAATTGGCTGTGAATTTCCTACAACAGTTACTGTAGTTCAAAATGCTTCATTGCCTGTAAAATGTTTTAAGACAACCTGAGATCGTAGAAGATGCTATATAATACAAACCTTTCTTTATAATTTCTTGTGGTGAAGTTGGAATATTTTTCACAGATCAAGCAATGGAAATTACTTGTTGGTGATCTCAAGCTTTATTTCCAACCCCCATGCTGTAGTCTACCCAATCACAACGGAGTTGCGTATATGCATATTTCCCAGTAATACTCCAGTGGGTATTTTAAAGTTAGAAGAGAGCTGACATTGACATTTTAAACTGACACTGCTTATAGTAACATTAAAATTAAGTTTGAAACATTACAAAGAACCTTCAAGGGAAATTCCATTGTCACATATGACATCAAAGGCCATCTTTTTTGTTGAGACAACTTTACGAAGTATATAGTGTGTCCTAATCCTAGTTGATCACCTATACCTTAATTAGACAGTAAAGGATGACATTTCAGCCAGCCCAAGACATTGGATGGGCTTGATGGGGGGGTGGGATCTACAGGTTAATTCTGTCGTGCAGGGGTAGGTGCTACATTTTGGGAAGCAACCCGGATCCACTGCGTTTTCGACTTGTGAAGTCAGGTCATAAGAAATAGCAGCCAGAAGTAGGCCATTTAGCCCATCAAACCTGTCCCACCTTTCAATTAGATTGTAGCTGATCTGATTGTGGGCTATACTCCACTTTTCTCCCAGGCCCCATAAACCATAACCCAAAATCTGTCAAACCTAGCCTTGAATATATTCAATGACCTAACCTCCACTGCCCTCTGTCAAAGAGAATTCCAAACACCAACAACCCTCCAACTTTTCTACTCATTTCTTATTTCAATCTCCATCTTAACTGGGAGACCCCTTATTTCTAAACTGTGCACACTAGTTCTAGATTTCCCATGAGAGAAAATATCCTCTCAACATCTAATATTTCAATATGAACTCCATTAAGTATAGACCCAACATGCTCAACCTTTTCTCAAAAGACAACCCATGTTACATTTTTTTTAAATGTATGGGATGAGGGTATTGCAGCACTTATTGACCACCCCTAAGCCACTGAGTGGCTTGCGCAACCATTTTAGGTTCAACCACATTGCTCTGGATCTAGAGTCAGATATAGGCCAGGGCAGGTAAGGTAAGATTTCCTTCCCTAAAAGATATTAGTGAACCACATGGGCTTTTACAGCAATCAACAATGATTTCTCTTTTAATTCCAGATTTTTATTGAATTCAAAATTTCCATCTGCCATGAAGGGATTCAAACCCAAATCTCCAGAGCATTACCCTGGGTCTCAGGATTACTAATTCAGTGATAATACCACGATGCCAACACCTCCCCTAAGGATAGCTTCTGATCTGGGTTGCTTTCCAAAATGTAGCACCTACCCCTGCACGACAGAATTAACCTGTAGATCCCAACCACCCCCCCCCCCCCAACCCCCCCACCCCCCCAACCCCCCCACCAAGCCCACCCAATGTCTTGGGCTGGCTGAAATGTCATCCTTTACTGTCTAATTAAGTTATAGGTGATCAACTAGGATTAGGACACACTATATACTTCGTAAAGTTGTCTCAACAACAAAGATGACCTTTGATGTCATATGTGACAATGGAATTTCCCTTGAAGGTTCTTTGTAATGTTTCAAACTTAATTTTAATGTTACTATAAGCAGTGTCAGTTTAAAATGTCAATGTCAGCTCTCTTCTAACTTTAAAATACCCACTGGAGTATTACTGGGAAATATGCATGTACGCAACTCTGTTGTGATTGGGTAGACTACAGCATGGGGGTTGGAAATAAAGCTTGAGCTTAAGGGGAGGTGGTGGCATCATGACATTCCTGAGCTACATTGGGAATTTTTAAAATATTAATCAGATCAATTTCTAACTTTCTATTTGCCCATCTGATTGCTTTCTTGTTCCCTGCTCCCCCCACCAGTTTAAATGAACGCTCACTTCCCTACTTATCCCGTTTTGCCAGTACATTAGCGTGATTGTTCAGACTTTGTATAGACTATCCATGGCTATCCTTTACAGAATGGCAGGGAGCTATTTGGATTTCTCCAAATGTTGTCATGCCTCAGTCTCAGAGATTTAAGATGAGGTCAGGGGCACAGTATACTCGTGGACAGTTCCTGCGCAGATGATCACTGTAGCTTTTTTAAAAAATATTTTTCAGAAACCAGATGGACGTCCTAATTTTGGTGAATTGTTGGACTTAATCAACGAGGTCTCAGTGAATGGATATAAATAAGGTGGCATCTCACATGTTCAAAATCCTGGATGTGGAATGAAAATATATTGAGAACACTCAAAAACATTCTGCGTAGGTATTTTGTCTATTTTTGTTTACCAGGCAACTGGCCATCCAATAGCCACTTACCAAGTATTGACTATGGACAGCCATCAGGAGCCATGAGGAGATGAAAGCAAAATGGATGAGTATCAAATACCTGGAATAGTGTCCTTTTCTTCACCGCATCAGATTGCCCAGCATTTAAGTGCAATATTAGACCAAGTTTCAAGAAAGAATGCAAGACAACGATATGACAAAATATATAAGTTTTGTTTAAAAAGTATAGTGGAGATTTGTGGCAATCGTGGTTCGGGGATATTTGTAAGTGATATTAATATTGGCATTCTCACTGTCTGAGCTGATAGAATCTATTGCAATTATTTAAATGTATGCTACTTTGGTCATGAAAGTGGTTATTTAAAGTTATCACAGCAACTAAGCTTTAGTTTTGTTAAAGAGTCGAAATCTGTCACATATTCACTAGGAAGTATGCAAAAAGTTAAACTTTATTAAGTTTTTAAAAAAAACTAGCATGGACTATATAACTATAAAATGATAATTGAAAGAAGCAACCTAAAAGATAGCATTAAAACCAATACTGCAGGATATATCATTTGATAATATAGGGCCATTAGCTGTTCAGTATTGTACTGTTCTGGGTAGCATATAGGAAAGTGATGCAAACATGCGTAGCTATCAGAATCAACAGCAATAAACATTCTGCAATAGGCCATTGAGGAACTTGCAAACATTCATTATTTAAAAGGGAATCTATTAAATAATGTAATGATCAAACTGGTATTAATAGATAATAGTATTAATATTTTTTTCTGTCCTGTGAATAACTTGGATGAGGTGAACTTGTTCTACATGTAATAACCTATCTCAATACGTTCCCCACCCTGTATTATAACATGGTCTGCGAGCTTACACTTTTTTGAAACTCTGTAGTCATCCTCGAACAAATATTTGTAATATAAAAAGTTTATATTACTTCTGTTTATAATTCACTTTGTCTGAAGTATATCTTATGTGTGATATTTACAAGTTGTATGTAATAATGAAAATTTGGAAAAACTACAAGACTTTTATTCTGTTAAAAAATAAGTTTGGGTAATGAAGGCTGGTCCTAAATGTATTTGTTTCAATAAATTGTTGATTTGATTTGATTTATTATTGTCACATGTATTAACATACAGTGAAAAGTATTGTTTCTTGCACGCTATACAGACAAAGCATACCGTTCATAGAGAAGGAAACGAGAGAGTGCAGAATGTAGTGTTACAGTCATAGCTAGGGTGTAGAGAAAGATCAACTTTATGCAAGATAAGTCCATTCAAAAGTCTGACAGCAGCAGGGAAGAAGCTGTTCTTGAGTCGGTTGGTACGTGGCCTCAAACTTTTGTATCTTTTCCCCAAAGGAAGAAGACGGAAGAGAGAATGTCCAGGGTGCGTAGGGTCCTTAATTATGCTGGCTGCTTTGCTGAGGCAGCAGGAAGTGTAGACAGAGTCAATGGATGGGAGGCTGGTTTGCGTGATGGATTTGGGCTACATTCACAACCTTTTGTAGTTCCTTGTGGTCTTGGGCAGAACAGGAGCCATACCAAGCTGTGATACACCCAGAAAGAATGCTTTCTATGGTGCATCTGTAAAAGTTGGTGAGAATCGTAGCTGACATGCCAAATTTCCTTCGTCTTCTGAGAAAGTTGTTGGTGGGCTTTCTTAACTATAGTTTTGGCATAGGGGGACAAATTTTGGCAATGCTCAAATATTTTCATTGTGTTGCTGGTGGAGGTGGGAGGTGGGAATGGGGATGGGTGTTGCAGGGTGGTGATGTGTAAAACTAATAGGGTTTAACTTAACTGCAATCAACAAGATGTATATATTTGAATATATGGATACATTATATATATATATTTTCTTTGTCACATCATGTATATTTGCATGTAGACAATTGCTAAAAGTAATATTTTCATTGATACAGTATTATTCATACAGATCAGCCTCAATAGTGAGCTGGATTTTCACCATGTAGTCAGGAAGCACGAGTGAGCAGATCAGCTGACCTGGCAGACTCACCTTCATGGAAATAATCCCTGCATGCACAGTTTTTGCTCAAGGTGGACAGGGTATGCTTGAGTCGGGCTTGCTGATTTTGGCAGCAGTCAAAGGTGGTCATGGAGGTGGACAAGTGTCGAGTTAGAAGGCCAGCCTCAGTTCTCTGAGCCTTCGGTCCAGTGTTGTAAAAGGTTATTAGGCCCGGTAGCTCTCACATGGTGGGTGGTCAGGATATGGACTGCTGTACCTGAAAAGCTGGTGGAAGCTGATTCCAAAAATTATTTTATAAGGGCTTTGAACAAATTCTTGAGGATGAAGTAATTACAGCGTTATGGACAAAAAATGGGGATGTGAACCTAAGCATGACTGCTCTTTCTAAGCCAGAACACAATGGGTTCCTCCAGTCTGTCATCCCTACATGTAACTGCAAAACCACTGCAATGTGATTGACTCTTAAATGACTCTGAAAGCCACTCAGTTCAAGTGCAATCAGGGATGAGCAATAAATGCTGGCCCAGCCAGTGATGTTCTTTTCCTATGAATACATTTTTAAAAAATGCCAATAGTTCCCCCTTCAGCGTAACTCTTCGTGAAATGAGAACATGGTGTGGATCGACCCAGTAAATGTAAGCTTTAAGGAACTCATACAGTCTGTATCACCATAACCTCTGACAATTTAATGGCGCAATTTATAAATATTAAATATGCATGTGGCACACTGTGACCTTATGAGTCTATGTGAGAAATGAGTAGGTGCGAACCTTCAGTTTCCTGTGCAGATGTGACATTAGTTTTTCTGCCAGTTGAAGGTATATTTCCTGTCAGTTGGTTTGTGTAAAAAAGAATTGAGGGGGAACGTAGAGAGAGTGAGAGAGAGCGTGAGAGTGAGAGAGTGAGAGAGCGAGAGAGCGAGAGAGAGAGAAAGGGAGGCAGGCAACTGATAGACTGGAGAAAGAGCAAGCAGGCAAAGGCAACTAATGGATCTCAAATTCTCCCTTCAGTTCCAACTAAAGGTCAAATGGAAATTTTGCTTTTTAAAGTATGAATCAGTGAAAAGATGATCAATTATAAGTGTTTTCTTTGAAGTTGTGTAGATTCTTTTTCATTGAGGACAGATTTTCCTTTTATCAGTATAAATAATTACCTGAGTGAGGGTAATTTAGGCAGGGAGGATGAGGTGTCCACGTTGGACCCCAATTTCTGCTCACGTAAACACCTAAAAGTTGGGGCGACTCTGTGACGTGTGTGATTCACTCTGCCTGGCATTGCGCTAGGTCTTCTAGCCAAGCAATCATTTACATTAAAATATAATAAATCAAAATCTACCCTATATGCAGCAATTGTTGATAGAGAGCACAACCAACCACTTAAAAAGGATCTGGATAAATATCTGGTGAGAAGAGCTTGCATTTATGTAGCACCTTTCACAAATGTAGGACATCTGAAAGCACTTCACCGCAAGTTAAATCACTATTGTTTTTGTAGGATAACACATCAATCAATTTGCACACAGTAACATTCCACAGACAACAGTGGAACAAATAATAGATAATCTGCTTTGGGTGGAGTGATAAAGTTCGCCATGATATTTTATTTATTAGTATCACAAGTAGGCTTACATTAACACCGCAATGAAGTTACTGTGAAAATCCCCTAGTCGTTACACTCTGGCGCCTGTTTGGCACACTGAGAGAGAATTTAGCATAGCCAATGCACCTAACCAGCACATCTTTCATACTGTGGGAGGAAACCGGAGCACCCGAAGAAAACCCACGCAGACATGGGGGAAAACGTGCAAACTTCCCACACAGACAGTGACCCAAGCCGGGAATCAAACCCGGGTCCCTGCCGCTGTGAGGCAGCAGTGCTAACCACTGTGCCACCACGCCACCCATATCAGGGGAACTGACCTATCAAGGCATTTTTTAAATATATACAACTAGCTGGTAGACATTACATCAGTTTAATATGTCATCTGAAAGATAGGAAAATGCAATGCCTCCAGTAGATTCCTCACTCGAACCTTGAAGGAGGGCACAACATACATAACCTGAGGCAAGAGTGCTGCCATTGAGTCACAGTGACACTGAAGGATGAGGAATAGAATCTCTATAATGTTCAGTCATTGAAATTTTTTTTAGTGACTATTAATGGCCAAATCATTTTCTAGGTAGAATCATAGAATCCCTACAGTGCAGAAGGAGGCCATTCGACCCATCGAGTCTGCATCAACCACAATCCCACCCATATTTACCCTGCTAATCCGCCTGACACTAGGGTTAACCTAACCTGCACATTATTGGACTGTGGGAGGAAACCGGAGCACCCGGAGGAAACCCACTCAGGCACGGGGAGAATGTGCAAACTCCACACAGACAGTGACCCAAGGCCAAAATTGAACCTGGGTCCCTGGCGCTGTGAGGTAGCAGTGCTAACCATTGTGCCACTGTGCCACCTGGTAGTAATGGCTAGAATTATTCAACACACATGTACATTTATTTTCTATTCATTGATTTATGTTTATTTATTTAAGACAACAATAGATAGGTTTTTGATTAATAAGGGGATCAGGGTTCATGGGGAAAAGGCAGGAGAATGGGGATGAGAAAAATATCAGCCATGATTGAATGGCGGAGCAGACTCGATGGGCCGAGTGGCATAATTCTGCTCCTATGTCTTATGGTCTTATGTCTTGCATGCAAGGCCAAGTCTTGTAAGAAAACAATATGGTTAGAGAAAGGAAGCTTTTCAGTATTGATGGGTTAACATTGGCAGTCTGGAACATACTACTAAAACTGGTGTAACCCATATACTTGAGCTGAAAGTTTGTATAGTTGGCCCGCGTTATACAGTGACATATAAACAATGCTGAGCAACTTATTCCATTCACATTTCAAACCTATTGAGTTTGGAGCTGACCCGGCTATTCACACCGAGCAAGTATAATATTAATACCCAATGAAAATGTATATCCACCCACAGCACAAGGAAAACCACGGCATGAGTCACTCTCGTGATTTCACACTGCTCAAAGGCAGTGAGTCTGGATGATTTTTGGTATTAAGCACCCAGATGACATTTGAAACAAGTTATTTTTATCGAAATCAACAAAACCAACTTGTGCTTAAGTTGCACTTTTAAAAAAGTAAAACATTCCAAGGAGTTTTACACAGATGGAAGAAACCAAAGAAAGAGACATGAGGAGATGACTCAATTCTAGGTCAAAATACCAGTTTTAGGATGGGCTCTTAAAGAAGGAACATTGCAAGGATTTAGGATGGGGAATAGGTGGAAGAAACCATAGTTGATAAGCTATTGTGACATTTGGGTGTTATGCCTTGTGATTCCCAGAAGTCTGAAATATTAACATTTTAAACAAATATTGGAGATTTCATCAAGTGTATTTTTCCAGATCTCTCTATGCACTGCAGAACGACACATTGTCACTTTGGTACAGTGGCTAGTGCAGTATCATAGAATCCCTACAGCGCAGAAGGAGGCCATTCTGCCCATCGAGTCTGCACCGACCATAATCCCACCCAGGCCCTATTCCCGTAACCCCACGTATTTACCCTGCTAATCCCCCTGACATGAGGGTCAATTTAGCATAGCTAATCAACCTAAACTGCACATCTTTGCTCTGTGAGAGGAAACCAAAGCACCCAAAGGAAACCTATGCAGACATGGGGAGAACGTGCAAACTCCACACACACAGTGACCCTAGCCGGGAATCGAACCCGGGTCCCTGGCACTGTGAGGCAGCAGTGCTAACCACTGTGCCACCGTGCTGCCCAACAGTGAGTGATGTGGCACTCTGGACACACATGTTTACGTATGCATAACAATATGGTTCTTAAATCATATTAGAATAATGTAAAATGGGCAGCACGGTGGCACAGTGGTTATCACTGCTGCCTCACAGTGCCAGGTACCCTGGTTTGATTCCCGACTTGGGTCACTCTCTGTGCCGAGTCTGCACGTTCGCCCCATGTCTACGTAGGTTTCCCCCGGGTGCTCCGGTTTCCTCGCACAGTCCAAAAGACGTGCTGGTTAGGTGCATTGGCCATTCTAAGTTCTCCCTCAGTGTACCCGAACAGGTGCCAGAGTGTGGTAACTACGGGATTTTCACAGTAACCTCATTGCAGTGTTAATGTAAGCCTACTTGTGACACTAATAAATAAACTTAAACTTAAAAATATAACAGTGGATTTTCGCAAGAGGCAAAAGGTAAAAGAAAGAAAATAGCGGGGGAGTCTTTTTACCACTGAAGGTGTAAGATAAGGAAGGGTGAGGCATTGGAGGTATTAAATACAAAGCTCCATTTATTTGTGCTACAACACTAGGGAGAGCACTTCCTGCACATGTACAAAGTGTTGGTTGCAGTGAATCAACCTGTGACTGTTTAAAGTGAGAGGTGTCAAATTCCATCAGTTGCAAATAGACATCCTAAATTAACTTTTAAAATGCAAAATCAAACCTGATTACAGATATCCAAAATGGAAATAATGATTATATGAATTTTCTGATTCAAGTTGGAAAGGCTTTGTGAAGGCAATTCCAAGCTAAGTCAGATAGTAGTTAATCCTAGAGTTATGGGCTTGAGCCCCACAGTGTTGGTGATTTTTAAAGTTAATATTGTTTATTTGATTTTTAAAATTCAAAACATTGAACATTCCAATGTATAATTAGGGGGTAAATTAAAGCAGAACCATGCTAGGGTCGACTGTTGTCAGTTATTACTATTAGAGTTTGTATCAGAAGTACACCAGGGTACGATACTCTAAGAGGGGTTTTTGTAGATGAGATGCTTTCAAAAGACTTTGAGAAACATTAAAATGTACGGGCTTCCTCCATCTTGGATTATTTAACTTCTACTATTTTCTACAAATGAATGTATTCTTTGTTAGCTGGGTCTCCCAGGAAGCCACTGTTTACTGTTGATAATTCTTGTAGTTGTGACAAGGGTCTTTATACATTGGAATGTTCAATGTTTTGAATTTTAAGAATCTATACATAGAACATAGAACAGTACAGCACAGAACAGGCCCTTCGGCCCACGATGTTGTGCCGAGCTTTATCTGAAACCAAGATCAAGCTATCCCACTCCCTATCATCCTGGTGTGCTCCATGTGCCTATCCAATAACCGCTTAAATGTTCCTAAAGTGTCTGACTCCACTATCACTGCAGGCAGTCCATTCCACACCCCAACCACTCTCTGCGTAAAGAACCTACCTCTGATATCCTTCCTATATCTCCCACCACGAACCCTATAGTTATGCCCCCTTGTAATAGCTCCATCCACCCGAGGAAATAGTTTTTGAACGTTCACTCTATCTGTCCCCTTCATCATTTTATAAACCTCTATTAAGTCTCCCCTCAGCCTCCTCCGCTCCAGAGAGAACAGCCCTAGCTCCCTCAACCTTTCTCCCTCAATCTAATAAACAATATTAACTTTTAAAATTACCAATACTGTGGGTCTCAACTACTAACTACTATCTGAGTTAGCTGGGAATTACCTTCACAAAGCCTTTCCAACTTGAATCAGAAAATTCATATAATCACTATTTCCATTTTGGATATCTGTAATGCATTGTAAGTTGAACAGGCTTATCTCTGCAATAAGGAAGAGAGTTGAAGTGGGATTTGATGCTCTGCAGCAGTGCCGAACAGATCTTATTGAACGGTGTAGCAGACTTGATGGGCCAAATGGCCTACCTCTGCTCTCATGTTTTTGGATCTTACGATCAGCTGCGCATGTACCTGCAGTCACTTGTGGGCTGAGTGCCCACATGCAACCACTCCTAACCCCTTTCTGGTTGGTGGCAGGAATTACAGTTTAAACATAAGGGTGAGAATTTTAAGGGTGAGGTGTTGGGACCACCATTGGAAATCCTGTGTTTACACTGGGAGAAAATCATCTAACTCTGCAACACATCATCAGACAACAGGCAACATGACACTGTTTGAACTTAATATGTATATCAGTTTCGAACTTACAAACTTCATACAATGGACCTAATGCAGAATTATTATTTGCCAGACAAGTGCAGACAAAACTTGCCAGTCATCATCTGTTGATAATCCCAGGAGTACAAGATGCATTAATCAAAAAACAGGGGAAGATGAAAGATGTCCACAACTGGCATGCAGGTAATGAATTATCCAACCTGGATATCGGACAGGAAGTTTTAGTACAACATCCAACTGATTGTATCTGGAATCCAGCAGAAATCATTAGCATATGACCTCCAAAAACCACAACATCTTCCTTTGTGCCAGGTATGATTCCAACCAATGGAGAATTTTACTCCCGATTCCCATCGGCTCCAGTTTTGCTTGGGTTCCTTGATGCCACAGTTGGTCAAATGGTGCCTTGATGTCAATGGTAGTCACTCTCACCTCACCTCTGGAGTTCGGCTAAAGCCCATGTTTGAATCTGAACCCAATGGCCTATTCTTTAATGAAGAGTAATTGAAAATTGTAGGAAAGCACAGTATTTACTCACTAAGACCTTAATGGCAAGTATTCTTCATCCTGCACCTTTTGCCAGGATGTTGGATAGGTGTACCTGGGGTCTATGACTCCTGTATTGAACTCACCATCCCTGGGTTTAGTGGATCAGGCTGTTGACTTTCCCAATCACATCTCACTTCACCTTAGAAATGTAGCTGGGATTACAGACTCAGGTGCTCAGACTCAGATAGACTTGGTCTATCAAGTTAACTCTTGTCACTGAGTGAGGAGGTCCTGAGATCAAGCCAAATTTCTTAGACTTGATCTTATAATCTAAGAATGAAATTTCGGTACAATAGCAAGTGAGTGCTGCATTATCAGAAATGCACCATTCAGATGAGACACTGGAAGCAGTTTTCTTGGCAATAGTACCTGAGAATCTTACTCACCAGTGCTAAGTATAGGCAATAGGAGTGGAGAACTATGATGCTAAATTTTCTTGCCATTCATGTTGTTCTGTGATTTCTAGCACTACCACTGAGGGGAGGCAGATTTCCTGTGTCTACTGTAGGAGCAGGCTAAGCAATTTAAACACACAAGGAGAAAAGCATTCCCTTTCTACATATCTCTTGGTAGTATATTGTGGCAACTTTTTTGAAGGGTGCTCTGAATAAGTGTGTTTTAACTGTATGCTCAGGCAAGAGCTATTAAGGATTAACTGAGTCACTTTTCTTGATGTATGGTCAGTAAGTTAGGGTTTAATTTTGGAGGCCTTCGCCTGTGATTTTTGGAAAAAAACTAGAAGGACAGGGATATAAGAATGGAAATATACCAGTCAACCCTTCAAAGCTGTTCCAGCATGCAATGATATAGCTTTTTGTTACTCTTTCACCCAATGCAAACATCACTGTAAAGGTCAGCGTTTTGGAAGGTGCTGTTGAAGAAGGCTTGGTGAGTTGCTCCAGTGCATGAGCAGCTGTAAGGTGTGTTTAAATGGACAATTTAAAGGGAGGAGGTAAATTTCAAAGGTAACTGGGAGTTTGGAGGTGGGGGGAGCCGGAGTCAGAACAGGGTGAGACCTGGGGAGTCAAAGTCAAACAGGGGAAGATCCAGTGGTGGGGCGGGGGGTGGGTAGGCAACTTAAGACATGGCACCTATGATGGAGCGATGAACATTAGGGGGGGATGATCTTACAAAAACATTCTAAGTCCAGGACAAGCGTGAAAATGGGAGAGTTTCTGGTCTATTTTTTGGGCGAGTCAAAATCTGCAATCTTATCTACTTCGAGTAAAAAAAACCAGCAAAAACCTTTTCTCGCCTGTAGGGGGAGGGGGCAGGGCTTAAATTGCTTGAACGCTGGCTGAGAGCAGCAGAGGGTGCAATTGCACATGTCCCTCTGCTGTGAGAGCAGAGAGGCCTGTCACTCAGCCTCTGCTGCTCTCAGCCAGCCTCCATGTCTAAAGCAGGCCCCCCAGCTACTGCAAATGCCCGCGACCTATCACAACCACTCCCCCAAACCCCCCGGCCCTGAATGATCACCCCTCCCTTTGGGTGTGAACCTTATTTCTCAGCTCTCGCGTGATCTTACTGGCTTTTTCCACCCATTGGGCGGTGGGACTCAATGGTAAGATTGGGTCCTAGGGCTTCAAAAGAGAATCAGGGATGCACGAGCTTTCAAGCAGACTTGCAGACAGTGGGTCAGTCAAGGAGTGGATTTGTGCCAGGAATATGTATTTGTTATTCCAATGACATGGTTCATCAAATTCTGATGCGCTTTGTTTAAAGAGGCAGATTTTTCAATGG
Source organism: Mustelus asterias (assembly GCF_964213995.1). NCBI lineage: Eukaryota > Metazoa > Chordata > Chondrichthyes > Carcharhiniformes > Triakidae > Mustelus > Mustelus asterias. The sequence goes on along the minus strand of NC_135801.1, from coordinate 112,442,634 downwards.
TTCTGCCTGCCCCATGAGGTTTGTTTGTTTTCCACATCTTTATGCTCTCAAAGGAAAGAACGCACATGAAAAAATGGAATAGAACGGTTAGTCTCAAACAGTGGGAATGTCGGTGCTATAATGTTGCCTGGACCTGTACAATCAGCAACTCTAGTCCAGCGACTTGACTGGGGTGGTAGGGAGGATGGGATGTAGCATTGTCTGCCGCCAGTTACTGTGCATTAACAATGACAGGGATCTGTATTGCAGCACTATGACCATTGCAATGAGGCAGATGAAACTCTTTACTTGTCTGTTTGTCAGTGGATTTATCATGTCGAGTATCAGAAGGTAAACAGTCCTTGGTAGATTGGAGCGTAGAGTCTCCACGGCGCCAGTTAAAGTATTGATGGGAGAAGGTAAGCCTGGGCTCTCCAACCTCACTGGGATTTTAGGCTAGAGTGACCACATGATGGTCTGCAGATTGTTATTCAGGCAGGTATTATACAGATGCAGGTTGTGTGCAAACGGAGGCATAATCTCAAATGACTCCCACAAAGTGCTGCTGCTGACTTACTAAAAAAAGCAACTAAATCCAGAGAGATCTGAAGATAGATCCCCACTGGTTATCTGGCCAGCAATTTGCAGCTCCCATAATTCCATCTGCTCTCTCACACCCTTACTTCAACACAATACTTCACCAGGAACACTGAGGGAAACTGGGCACTGTCAAATACTAGATTAAGCTGCAAAATTGGCTGTTATCTCTTCCTTTTGGACAATGTGAGGTGATTCATTTTGGGAGGACTAATTTAAATGTGGATTACAGGGTCAAAGGTAGGGTTCTGAAGACTGTGGAGGAACAGAGAGATCTTGGGGTCCATATCCACAGATCTCTGAAGGTTGCCACTCAAGTGGATAGAGCTGTGAAGAAGGCCTATAGTGTGTTAGCTTTTATTAACAGGGGGTTGGAGTTTAAGAGCCATGGGGTTATGCTGCAACTGTACAGGACCTTGGTGAGACCACATTTGGAATATTGTGTGCAGTTCTGGTCACCTCACTATAAGAAGGATGTGGAAGCACTGGAAAGAGTGCAGAGGAGATTTACCAGGATGCTGCCTGGTTTGGAGGGTAGGTCTTATGAGGAAAGGTTGAGGGAGCTAGGGCTGTTCTCTCTGGAGCGGAGGAGGCTGAGGGGAGGCTTAATAGAGGTTTATAAAATGATGAAGGGGATAGATAGAGTTAACGTTCAAAGACTATTTCCTCGGGTGGAAGGAGCTATTACAAGGGGCCATAACTATAGGGTTCGTGGTGGGAGATACAGGCAGGATATCAGAGGTAGGTTCTTTACGCAGAGAGTTGTTGGGGTGTGGAATGGACTGCCTGCAGTGATAGTGGAGTCAGACACTTTAGGAACATTTAAGTGGTTATTGGATAGGCACATGGAGCACACCAGGATGATAGGGAGTGGGATAGCTTGATCTTGGTTTCAGATAAAGCTCGGCACAACATCGTGGGCCGAAGGGCCTGTTCTGTGCTGTACTGTTCTATGTTCTATGTAGTTAAGGAGATACTTGAAGTTGCTTAAAACGCCCTTTAGAACTTAACTGCACACATGCAAGTGATTAAATGATTAATTAAACTAAGAGGTGAGCAACGAAAAGCATAAGGGAACTAGCCATTAGCTCAGTGGAGATACAAGATTTCACCTGGCCGCATTTCCTTTATTGTCCCAATGACCATACTCTTCATGGTCTTTTCCTCATAAGATGTCGACGGTGACCTTTCTCTTCTCTGCAATAGTTGCCTCCTTTTAGAAGCATAAGAAGCATTACTTGAAAGGAAAAAGACCAAGGTCATATAATTATCTTCTATTATCTTGACAGTTAAGTAATTATCAAATTATTAAGATTATCTTGATAAACGTCTGCAGTAGGGTAAATGCTGGAATCCATTATTAAAGAGGAGATAGCAGGGCATCTGGATAGAAATGGTTCGATCAATCAGACGCAGCATGGATTCATGAGGGGAAAGTCGTGCTTGACGAACATGTTGGATTTTTATGAAGATGTGACTAGGGCGGTTGATGGAGGAGAACCGGTGGATGCGGTGTTTTTGGATTTCCAAAAGGCGTTTGATAAGGTGCCCCATAAAAGGCTGCTGAAGAAGATTAGGGCACACGGAGTTGGGGGTAGTGTGTTAAAGTGGATTGGGGACTGGCTATCCGACAGGAAGCAAAGAGTCGGAATAAATGGGTGTTTTTCCGGTTGGAGGAAGGTAACTAGTGGCGTGCCGCAGGGATCGGTACTCGGGCCGCAACTGTTTACCATTTATATAGATGATCTGGAGGAGGGGACGGAGTGTAGGGTAACGAAGTTTGCAGACGACACAAAGATAAGTGGAAAAGTGAATCGTGTGGAGGACGGAGAAGATCTGCAGAGAGATTTGGACAGGCTGAGTGAGTGGGCGAGGATATGGCAAATGGAGTATAACGTTGATAAATGCGAGGTTATACACTTTGGAGGAAATAATAACAAATGGCTACTGGTGAGACTTTAAACTAGAAAGGTTGGGGGGAGGGAATCGAAATGAGGGGACTGAGAGCGAGGAGGTTAGCTCGCAAATAGATAAGGAATGTAGACAGGGTAAGAGGGAGGTTAGACGAGTGAGGGAGAAGGGAAGTGCTCAGGCTGAAGGTCTGAGATGTGTCTATTTTAATGCCAGGAGTGTAGTGAATAAAGTGGATGAGCTTGGAGCGTGGATTGCTGCTTCGAATTGTGATGTGGTGGCCATTACGGAGACTTGGATGTCTCAGGGACAGGACTGGGTGCTTCAGGTGCCGGGTTTTAGATGTTTCAGGAAGGACAGGGAGGGAGGCAAGAGAGGGGGGGGAGTGGCACTGTTGATCAGGGATAGTGTCACGGCTGTAGAGAAGGTGGACGCCGTGGAGGGACTGACTACGGAATCTCTGTGGGTGGAGGTTAGGAACAGGAAGAGGTCGGTAACTTTGCTGGGTGTTTTCTATAGGCCGCCCAATAGTAACAGAGATGTTGAGGAGCAGATGGGGAAACAGATCCTGGAGAGATGTAGGAATAACAGAGTTGTCGTGATGGGAGATTTTAATTTCCCAAACATAGATTGGAATATCCCTAGGGCTAGGGGTTTGGATGGAGAGGAGTTTGTTAGGTGTGTCCAGGAGAGTTTCCTGACACAGTATGTGGATAAGCCTACTAGAGGAGAGGCTGTTCTTGATCTGGTGCTGGCTAATGAACCTGGACAGGTGGAGGATCTCTCGGTGGGTGAGCATCTTGGGGATAGCGATCATAATTCTATCTCCTTCACGATAGCATTGGAAAGAGATAGGGTCAGGCAGGCTAGGAAAGTGTTTCTCTGGAGTAAAGGGAAATACAGTGTCATCAGGGAGGAAATTAGACGGGTAAATTGGAAGGAGGCATTCTTGGGGAAAAGTACCGAAGGAAAGTGGAGGATTTTCAAGGAATGTTTGTCTGGAGCTCTGCATGACAACGTTCCGATGAGACAGGGGGGTGTTGGTAGGGTACGGGAACCGTGGTGCACGAAGGTTGTGATGAACCTGGTAAATAAGAAAAGAGAGGCGTACAGAAGGTTCAGAGAGCTAGGAGGTGTTAAGGATTTAGAGGAGTATACGCGATGTAGGAAGGAGCTTAAGAAGGAAATTAGGAGAGCGAGAAGGGGTCATGAGAAGACCTTGGCGGGTAAGATTAAGGAGAATCCCAAGGCTTTCTACAAATATGTCAAGAGTAAAAGGATGAGATGTGAAGGCATAGGACCCTTAAAAGGTGAAGGGGGAAAAGTTTGTGCGGAACCGTTAGAAATGGCGGAGGTGCTTAATGAATACTTTACCTCGGTATTCACGGTGGAAAGGGATCTGGGTGGTTGTACTGCTGGATTGCGGAGGACAGAAAGGATCGAGCATGTGGACATAAAGAAAGAGGATGTGTTGGAACTATTGAATGGCATCAAGGTTGGTAAGTCGCCGGGACCGGATGGGATGTACCCCAGGTTACTGTGGGAGGCGAGGGAGGAGATTGCGGAGCCTTTGGCGATGATCTTTGCATCGTCGATGGAGACGGGAGAGGTTCCGGAGGATTGGAGGATTGCGGATGTGGTCCCTATATTCAAGAAAGGGAACAGGGACAGCCCGGGAAATTACCGACCGGTGAGTCTAACCTCAGTGGTTGGTAAGTTGATGGAGAGGATCCTGAGAGACAGGATTTATGATCATCTAGAGAAGTTTAGTATGATCAAAAGTAGTCAGCACGGCTTTGTCAGGGGCAGGTCGTGCCTTACGAGCCTGGTTGAGTTCTTTGAAAATGTGACCAAGCACATTGACGAAGGAAGAGCGGTGGATGTGGTCTATATGGACTTCAGCAAAGCGTTCGATAAGGTCCCCCATGCAAGACTTCTTGAGAAAGTGAGAGGGCATGGGATCCAAGGGGCTGTTGCCTTGTGGATCCAGAACTGGCTTGCCTGCAGAAGGCAGAGAGTGGCTGTGGAGGGGTCTTTCTCTGCATGGAGGTCAGTGACCAGTGGAGTGCCCCAGGGATCTGTTCTGGGACCCTTGCTGTTTGTCATTTTCATAAATGACCTGGATGAGGAAGTGGAGGGATGGGTTGGTAAGTTTGCTGACGACACCAAGGTAGGTGGTGTTGTGGATAGTTTGGAGGGATGTCAGAAGTTGCAGCGAGACATAGATAGAATGCAAGACTGGGCGGAGAAGTGGCAGATGGACTTCAACCCGGATAAGTGTGTAGTGATCCATTTTGGCAGATCCAATGGGATGAAGCAGCAGTATAAAATGAAGGGTACCATTCTTAGCAGTGTAGAGGATCAGAAGGACCTTGGGGTCCGGGTCCATAGGACTCTTAAATCGGCCTCGCAGGTGGAGGATGCGGTCAAGAAGGCGTATGGCGTACTAGCCTTCATTAATCGAGGGATTGAGTTTAGGAGTCGGGAGATAATGCTGCAGCTTTATAGGACCCTGGTTAGACCCCACTTGGAGTACTGCGCGCAGTTCTGGTCACCTCATTACAGGAAAGATGTTGAAGCCATTGAAAGGGTGCAGAGGAGATTTACAAGGATGTTGCCTGGATTGGGGGGCATGCCTTATGAGGATAGGTTGAGGGAGCTTGGTCTCTTCTCCCTGGAGAGACGAAGGATGAGAGGTGACCTGATAGAGGTTTACAAGATGTTGAGGGGTCTGGATAGGGTGGACTCTCAGAGGCTATTTCCAAGGGCTGAAATGGTTGCTACGAGAGGACACAGGTTTAAGGTGCTGGGGGGTAGGTACAGGGGGGATGTCAGGGGTAAGTTTTTCACTCAGAGGGTGGTGGGTGAGTGGAATCGGCTGACGTCGGTGGTGGTGGAGGCAAACTCGTTGGGGTCTTTTAAGAGACTTCTGGATGAGTACATGGGATTTAATGGGATTGAGGGCTATAGATAGGCCTAGAGGTGGGGATGTGATCGGCGCAACTTGTGGGCCGAAGGGCCTGTTTGTGCTGTGGCTTTCTATGTTCTATGTTCTATTACTACCTCAATGGAAACAAATTAAAACATGCTACCGTGCAAAGGGACCTGGGGGTCCTTGTGCATGAGACGCAAAAGCCCAGTCTGCAGGTACAACAGGTGATCAAGAAGGCAAATGGGATGTTGGCCTATATCGCGAGGGGGATAGAATATAAAAGCAGGGATGTCTTGATGCACCTGTACAGGGCATTGGTGAGGCCGCAGCTGGAATACTGTGTGCAGTATTGGTCCCCTTATATGAGGAAGGATATATTGGCATTGGAGGGAGTGCAGAGAAGGTTCACCAGGTTGATACCGGAGATGAGGGGTTTGGATTATGAGGAGAGGCTGAGGAGATTGGGTTTGTACTCATTGGAGTTTAGAAGGATGAGGGGGGATCTTATGGAGACTTATAAGATAATGCGGGGGCTGGATAGGGTGGAGGCGGAGAGATTCTTTCCACTTAGTAAGGAAGTTAAAACTAGAGGACACAGCCTCAAAATAAAGGGGGGTCGGTTTAAGACAGAGTTGAGGAGGAACTTCTTCTCCCAGAGGGTGGTGAATCTCTGGAATTCTCTGCCCACTGAGGTGGTGGAGGCTACCTCGCTGAATATGTTTAAAGCGTGGATGGATGGATTCCTGATCGGTAAGGGAATTAAGGGTTATGGGGATCAGGCGGGTAAGTGGTACTGATCCACGTCAGATCAGCCATGATCTTATTGAATGGCGGGGCAGGCTCGAGGGGCTAGATGGCCTACTCCTGCTCCTATTTCTTATGTTCTTATGTTCTTATTTAAAAAAAAATTCACTGGCCCTTGTGACGCTAGTGTACCTTTAAGAAGTGTTTTTTTTAAATCATGTTCTCTGCAGTTGTAAGCAGACCTTTTTAGATTTTTTTCTCATTGTTGCTGGGCCATCTGCAAGAAGAACTTTTATTGCTACTTCAATGGCTTAAATGGGGTTTTGTTTATTTTTACTCTGGGATCTTTTATGACCTTGCATTGATAGAGGAAGATTGATTGACAAGTCAGTCAGGTGGGTCCTCCTCAGGAAAAAATCTAAGGATTCATTTTCAGTTTTGGTTTAAAAAGGGGTAGACATTGAATTAGAACCATAGAATCCCTACGGTGCAGAAAGAGGCCATTCGGCCCATCGAGTCTGCACCGACCACAATCCCACCCAGGCCCTATCCCCATATCCCTATATATTTTATCCGCTAATCCTTCTAACCTACGCATCTCAGCACACTAAGGGGCAATTTTTTTTTTAAGCATGGCCAATCAACCTAACCCACACATCTTTGGACTGTGGGAGGAAACCAGAGCACCCGGAAGAAACTCACGCAGACACGAGGAGAATGTGCAAACTCCACACAGACAGTGATCCAAGCCGGGAATCGAACCCTGGAGCTGTGAAGCAGCAGTGCTAACCACTGTGCTACCGTGCCGCCCGTCAAGCTGGAAAGCAGTGTTTCTCTCTCTCTCCCTGGTTTTGGAAATACCACTATTAGCTGGAAGCAATGTTCCTGGCCTTCCTGGAGTAGGAAATCTGCTGTTGATGGTTAGTTTTACCAGAGTCTCTCTCCCAGGTGTTTTGGGAAGCTGTTCTGACTGCAAGTTTGACTGTGTGTGCCTCAAGAGAACTGCAGCATTCAAACAAAGGACTAAATTCCAGTATCATATCAGCATTAGTCTTTACTTTGTTAAACCTGTGGCAAACGTTTTGTTTATGGGATTTGTTTCGTTGCAATGGTGTTTAGCTGTTAAGGTTTATACAATGTCATGGTTGTTTTGTTTGTAATTGGTAAAAAATATTGCTAATTTTCTTTCTATACATGTTAATTGTATGCTTAAATAAACATTGTTTGATTAAAAACTCCTTAGTGGGTCAGTTGAATCATACTTGAAGTGAAACATGTCATGCTCACCCTAACCCAATTCAAAGTGCAAAACTTATGATCCAGGCAGATTTCATAACACACTTTGGAATTTCTGGCCTGAATTATAACACCCTATGTGAAAGAAATTAGGAAAGCCTCAAGCCAATATTTACATGGCTTGAATCTACCTGTATACAAAACTGTTACCTATTCACAATCATGCTTTGAGGGACCAGGGGGTGAATGGGTCATGGTATATTATAGTCGCTGGGTCACATTCAACAGTCACTGAAACATTTGATATTGACCTTAGTGCCTAAAATTAAATTTAAAAATTGACCAATTCCCCAGATTCTGCACCCTGATGAGTACTCAAAGTAATGTAAATGCATAAATCGCCAAGCCACTGTTACTGAATGAAAACAAGATGTCCAACAAAAAGGAGATACAAAAGAGAATTTTCTAACTTTAGAGTCAAAGTACATATTAAGAAAAAGGAATATGATGCGCAAGCGATTCTCCATAACAAAATTACTGATTTCTAGTTTCCATTAAAGCCAAGGTAGTCACAAATTAAGAAATCAAAATAAAAGTATTCCTTTAAGCAGATGTTTGCATCTCAAACGCGAGAGCGGATTTTTATTAGGTAAAATTTATGAAGCTATATGCAAACTCAATATGCAAACATTCAGTGTAACCCGTTCAACAAGGAGTATGATGCTCTCTGTAAAGCTTCAATTACATATAAGCATTAATATCAAATGCCAAATAATTTTATTCATGGCATGCAATAATTTAGTTTTAAAAAAAGTACTGTCACAATATTTTAAAAAGCCTTATGCACTATATATTAGCATCATTTGCAGCCCAGATTTTAATCTTTACACTGGCATGAATCATTTTGATTGTGCAAAACACCAAGCACAAGAATTCCATTGTCCAAAGACACAATATTCACATTAGCTCTCATCATGTGAATCCTCAAATTGAAATGAGTCTACTACTTAGAAGTCAAAATGCTTTCAAGTTACATGATCATGTAACAGGTTTTTCTTCATTGCATTGTTCTGCTTAATTGGGATTACTGGCTAACCGATTTTAGTGCAAAAAACAATTTTGAATAATGAGTAATAAACTGCAAAATCTATAACTGAATACAATACATCTAAGAATTATGTCCTTTCGATAGCAGACTGAGGATGTTGGGATCCTTTAAATGCATTGATGGTATACAATGATTCTGCTGACCTCAAAATGTTCCGAGAGATAGTCACTTATTGGAAAGTCATGCAAGTTTTTCTAGTTACCTCAGATTAGAACCCTCCTTAAAACCAACATTTCTTTCATTAAAGAATAAATGTATGTCATCATCATAAATAGCAGTAGGACTGTCCATGTTGTCTAGCAACGTATGATGGTCGTCACGGCCAAATCCATTTCTTCCCGCTGTCTCATTTTTCTTAATGAGAAATGTTAATTGTTCCCAGGTGAATTGAACATCCTTAAAAGCATGAAGTAAAAAGATGCCGAGGATGATGGTACAGAATCCACTGATAATCCCAATGACATCCTTAATTGCCACATTGTTCCACTCTTTGAAAAGGATAACAGAGCAAATTAAGACGGTGGTAGTGAAGAATACATAGTAAATAGGGGTCACCATAGAGGTATTGAAGGTATCAAGAGCTTTATTTAAGTAATTGATTTGCGTGCTGACAGACATTATTAAAATGGCGAGGAGAATCCAGCTCAGTGGTTTGTCGACTACTGGTTTCTTGTCAAACAGCTCCTTTATGGCAATACCTAATCCCTTCACAGATGATACCGAAAAGGCTCCAATCAGTGAACAAATGGCGACATAGATCAATATATTAGTTGGTCCCATTTTGGGGGCAGCAAATATTATCAACAAAAGGGAGGCTATAACTGTTATGCTGGCAAATATGATGAACCCTGAAAGAGAGAGACAAAATATAAAAGATAAAATTATGAACAAACATAATTTCTCCACAGATGATATACAGTTTGTTAGAAGTTTTAGGTTTGCCTTGGGTATTTTGCTGAATGCAATGGCACTGGTGACTCACAGAAGAGTCCCAAACATCTTACATAAGATAAACGCAAAATACTGTGGATGCTGGAATCTGAAACAGAAACAGAAAATACTGGAAAACCTTAGCAGGTCTGAGGTCTGTGGGGAGAGAGTAGGCACAGTAAGAAGTCTCACAACACCAGGTTAAAGTCCAACAGGTTTATTTGGTAGCAAATACCATAAGCTTTCGAAGCACAGCTCCTTCATCAGATGGGGTGGATATCTGTTCTCAGAGAACAGGGAGAGTAGGGCCAACGTTTCGAGTCTGGATGACCCTTCGTCAGAGTTGAGGGGGAAGAGAATCAGCAGAGATTTATACTATGAGGGTAGGGAGGGGTGGTGAAATTGGACAAAGGGAATGTAAATGAGCATGCAGAAGGCTGAGAAGGTGTTGAAAGTGTCCATTAAGTGAATGCGTGAATGGCAAACAAAGGTACAGCTTAGTAAAGGACTGCCTGAGGAATGTGGCAGTTGGCCTGAAGGGGGGACAGTGGGGACGGTGGAAATCTTACATTCAGCAGTCCCCCCACTAGTCAATATTGTTATGAAAATCTAGTTTTTAATTCATAAGTTTTAGAATATAATTTAAAATGTTAGGAATTAAAGTTTTAGTTAGAAAACGTGCGTACCTAGTTGAGAAACCAGTAAAAGCAGCCCTAAAGTAAATGCAATTTAAAACAAGATTGAGTTTATTACACTCAAAAGGCTGGGGCCACTTTGAAGAGGTTAGCAGCTAGGAAGGCAAGATCAAAATGACAGGTGGGATTACAGAGATAAAGAATTGGAGATATCAGCTGGAATTCTCCAGCTGTTCACGTCCCGCTGCTGTCACCAGCGAGAACGGAGAATTTGGCATTCAGCCAAATCTCCATGAACTGCAGTGGGATGGGAGAATCCCAGATGCTGGCAAGGTTGGAGAATCCAGCCCATGATGTTTGCAGTTATTCGAGTGAAAGGAGTTAGTCATGTGTTTTGCCAGAATGTGAGTGCAAAAGGTATTTATTTTGCATTTCTACCTGGGGACAGGTGTGTCACATTGCCATGGAGATGGGTAGATCTTAGTTATCTCTGTGAATTTAATTACAGCATAGCCAGCAGGCAAGGCTGAGAAGCAGCTGAAAGGTTGCGTCAATTTTGGGTCTTGTAGCTCCTTAAAAGCCGAGAGTTAAAGCCAGACTTTTTACATCAGAGATACAATAAGGTTAGACCCATCAACCATGATTTAGTCTGTGATTGGGAGCTGGTATTCAGTATAAGACAAAGTTGGGAAAAATGACTGGAAGATTTGTTTAGCTGGAAAGGAAAAAATCCACAGTGAAGTTCAATAAAAAGCAGTTAAACTTATTGCAGTTGGAGTTCTGGAAGGAATGAGCTTGGCTGCAGTCTGAAACCATAGCAGCAAGTTATTGGAAATGAAGGATGTTTTCTAACATTTTAAGCCATTACACAGGAGTCGCATGTGCTAAGACTGTGGAATCGAGAGTCACAAGGTTGTAAAGAAGTTGGAGGGTCCCTTAGCCAAAAGCAAATTTTTAATTTAAAAACTTAATTCATGGGATGCGGGCGTTGTTGGCTTGGCAAGCTGCCTTCTTGAACTACAGCTGTCCATGGATAATGGAACAACCCCCATGAAATTTGCACCTTGGCGAATAGCTGGAACATTGAATAGAATACAGGTTGAATTCTGCAGAGTGCTGGTAAACCCTGAGTTGGACCGAGGAAAAGTGAATGAACCTTATAGCGCAAGTTTTTATAAGCTATGCTGTTAATGGTGCTTATTTTCATAGAACCATAGAAACCCTACAGTGCAGAAAGAGGCCATTTGGCCCATCGAGTCTGCACCAACCACAATCTCACCCAGGCCCTACCCCATATCCCTACATATTTACCCGCTAATCCCTCTAACCTACGCATCTCAGGACACTAAGGGGCAATTTTAGCATGGCCAATCAACCTAACCTGCACATCTTTGGACTGTGGGAGGAAACTGGAGCACCCGGAGGAAACCCACGCAGACACAAGGAGAATGTGCAAACTCCACACGGACAGTGATCCAAGCCGGGAATCAAACCCAGGTCCCTGGAGCTGTGAAGCAGCAGTGCTAACCACTGTGCTACCGTGCTGCCCTTGTTCAGTTTCTTGATATTCAATAAAATTGTTTTTGTTTAAAAACATGAAATCTTGTGGTGTTGTTCTGTCAGTTCATTGCGGCATGGTGGCATAGTGGTTAGCACTGCTGCCAGGGACCCGGGTTCGATTCCTGGCTTGGGTCACCATGTGGAGTTTGCATGTTCTCCCCGTGCCTGCGTTGGTCTCCTCCGGGTGCTCCAGTTTCCTCCCACAGTCCGTAAGACGTGCTGGTTAGGTGCATTGGCTGTGCTAATTTCTCCCTCAGTGTACCCGAACAGGTGCCGGAATGTGGCGACGAGGGGATTTTCACAGTAACTTCATTGCAGTGTTAATGTAAGCCTACTTGTGACAGTAATAAATAAACATTAATTGTTCAGATTTCTTCTTTTATTGGTCCCTAACAGGATCGTACCAAAATCTAATTAAAAAGTAAAATAATCCCAGGGTTGTAACAATAGGATTTCCTGGGTGATCAACTGGGTATTATGTATTCCATATTTTTCTTTGTTTGCGTTCTCCAATCTTTCCAAAATGGATGTACAGTTATGATGTGAATTGTTAGGCAACTCTATTTCTCTAGATCAATATGGCAATATAGGCGGCACGGTGACACAGTGGTTAGCACTGCTGCCTCACAGGGACCTGGGTTCGATACCCGGATTGGGTCACTGTTGGTGTGGAGTTTGCACGTTCTCCTCGTGTCTGTGTGGGTTTCCTCCAGGTGCTTTGGTTTCCTCCCACAGTCTAAAAGACATGCGGGTTAGATGCATTGACCCGAACAGGTGCCAGAGTTTGGCAACTAGGGGAATTTCACGTAACTTCATTGCAGTGTTAATGTAAGCCTTACTAGGCCTGACATACGATGAACGTCTGAGGATCATGGGATTGTATTCATTGGAGTTTAGGAGGTTGAGGGGAGATCTAATAGAAACTTACAAGATAATGAACGGCTTAGATAGGATGGACGTAGGGAAGTTGTTTCCATTAGCAGGGGAGACTAGGACGCGGGGGCACAGCCTTAGAATAAAAGGGAGTCACTTTAGAACAGAGATTAGGAGAAATTTCTTCAGCCAGAGAGTGGTGGGTCTGTGGAATTCATTGCCACAGAGGGCTGCGGAGGCTGAGACGTTAAGCGTCTTCAAGACAGAAATTGATAAATTCTTGATTTCTCGAGGAATTAAGGGCTATGGGGAGAGAGCGGGTAAATGGAGTTGAAATCAACCATGATTGAATGGTGGAGTGGACTCGATGGGCCGAATGGCCTTACTTCCGCTCCTATGTCTTATGGTCTTATAGTGACTAATAAATAAACTTTACTTTTCAGAACCTGGCTAAATATGCCTGGGATGAAGAAATTAGCCTTTTAGTGCCCAAATTAAAAATAAATAAGGACCTGTGACTTCCAGGTTGATTGGTCATGCTAAATTGCCTCAGTGTCAGGGGAAATAGTAGGATAAATATGTGGAGTCATGGGGACAGTGCCTGGGTGGGATTGTTGTCGGTGCTGGCTTGGTGGGTCAAATGGCCTCTTTCTGCACTGTCCTATGATTCTTTCATCACCGCCAATGCATCTACCATCTCAGCGGTTACTTCTTTTACAACTCTAAAATGAAAGCCATCAGGTCCAGGACACTTGGTGTCAACCTTTGGCTCTATTATCTTTCCAAGTACCTTTCCCGGTGTTTGTTTAAGTTCCTCCTTTCTTTTTATCATTTGATTTTTTAAGTATTCTTGGGATTTTTGTGCGTCTTCTACTGTGAAGACACACTAAATAACCAATGTTTCCGCCATTTCCTGGTTTCCCATTGATTTGATGTGGAGATACCGGTGTTGGACTGGGGTAAACACAGTAAGGAGTCTAACAACACCAGGTTAAAGTCCAACAGGTTTATTTGGTAGCAAACGCCACTAGCTTTCGGAGCGCTGCTCCTTCGTCAGGTGAGTGGGAGATCAGATCTCCCACTCACCTGATGAGGGAGCAGTGCTCCGAAAGCTAGTGGCGTTTTCTACCAAATAAACCTGTTGGACTTTAACCTGGTGTTGTTAGACTCCTTACTGTGTTCCCATTGATTTGCCAGTCTCACCCTCTAAGGCACCACCACTCCCTTTAGTAACTTCCTTCCTTTTAAAAAAATACTTAAGAACAGACAGTAAGAGTTTCTTTGGCCCATAAATTACTGGTTCTCCAGCACTGCATTTGGAGGATACCCCAATGATGCATTGGGGGATCCCTTTTGGATGTTTCCACCTAAGGCAAGGTTTACCCAACGATATTCCAGAAGCTCTAACTTCCTCTGGACAACTGTGCTGGACTAGGAATCATCCAACAAAGCAATTTAAATTGCTAACTTTGGATGGTTCTGCCAGTTTTACCCTGACAATTACGTTGAAAGAGTTAGAAGGTTAAAAAGCACTTCTAGCTCTAGAGTAACTATTTAAAACACCCAGACTGAACCCTGCATGAGACACCCCGTGCACCCATGAGCCCCAAGGTGACCCCCATGCCATCCCAACCAAGCACACACCCCGGCCTTACCTAACACTGGACACCCCCTCCCCCACTCTCACCCACCTGACCCCTCCCCCACCTCCCATTTTGACTCTCTCCACCTCCCCACCTCTCCAGGTCTGACCCAATCCCAGTCTCTCACGATCCGACATTGTCCCTCCTGGCCCCAGTCTGACTCAGCCTCTTTCCATGCCACCCGTGCCCCCCCCACCCCCGACTTGCAGGTCTGACTGTACCAACCCCGCCCCCCCTTAATAGTCCAAACACTCTCACCTCCCCACCTGCCAGTCTGCCCACCTGCCAAAAAGACAGACAGGTTGAGTGGACAAATGGCAGCTGAAATTTAATGCAGGGACATGTAAAATGATTCATTTGGTAGGAGGAATGTAGAGACACAACTCTGAATGGAGTGTGGGAGCATAGGGACCTGAGTGTATATATGTGCATAAATTGAGTGTGGTTAATAAAGCATACAGTATCCTAGCTTTATTAATAGGCACATGAACAAGGATATCATGTTAAACACTGGTTCAGCCTCAACTGGAGCACTGCATCCAATTCTGGGTGCCAAACTTTAGGAAAGATGGAGGCTTTGGAGAGGGTGCAGACAGGATTCACAAGAATGTTCCAGAGATGAGGAACTTCAGTTATGGAGACAGATTGGAGAAGTTGGGACTGTTTTTCTTGGAGACCCAAATGTTGAGGTGATTTGATGGAGGTATTCAAAACCATGAGTGGTCTGAACGCAGCAGAGAAGAAAAAAATGCTCCTATTGGAATTCTCTCTGGAGCAGAGGAGGCTGAGGGGAGACTTAATAGAGGTTTATAAAATGATGAAGGGGATAGATAGAGTGAACATTCAAAGACTATTTCCTTGGGTGGATGGAGCTATTACAAGGGGCATAACTATAGGGTTCATGGCGGGAGATATAGGAAGGATATCAGAGGTAGGTTCCTTACTCAGAGAGTGGTTGGGGTGTGGAATGGACTGCCTGCAGTGATGGTGGAGTCAGACACTTTGGGAACATTTATGCAGTTATTGGATAGGCACATGGAGCACACCAGGATGATAGGGAGTGGGATAGCTTGATCTTGGTTTCAGATAAAGCTCGGCACAACATCGTGGGCCGAAGGGCCTGTTCTGTGCTGTACTGTTCTATGTTCTATGGTGGATGGTTCAGGAACAAGAGGACACAGATTTAAGCTAATTGGTAAAAGAAGAAATAGTGAAATGAGGAAAACATTTTTTATGCATCAAGTGGTTACGATCTGGAATGCACTGAGTGTGTGGTGGAGGCAGGGTCAATCTGAAAAGGAAGAACGTACAGAGCTACAGGGAGAAGACAAGGGAATGGCAATAGGCAAATTGATTCTCGGTAGAGCCGCACAGATATAGCGGACTAAATGACCTACTTCTGTGCTGTAACAATCCTGTGAATACCAGACAGGTTTTAAGAGTATGGGAAGAAAATAAAAATACTGCACTAAAATACAAAAAAACCCCAACATTTGCCAGTTGAAAGGTTCTTTCCGCACACACCCTTTGCTCCCATTACAACTGAGTGCAAAATTAGTACAAAAACTATACAATTGTGCCTGATCTTCAAGAATTTTTAGTATCGATTGAAAAGGATTAGGTTTGAAGTCTTAAGGGCCCTTCGTCATGCTAGATTTTAAGTTCTTAGTTTACAAAAATACATCATAATATTTTTAAAACGTGGGGCGGCACAGTAGCATAGTGGTTAACACTGCTGCCTCACAACGCCAGGGACCCAGGTTCGATTCCCGGCTTGGGTAACTGTCTGTGTGGAGTTCGCACATTCTCCCAGTGTCTGCGTGGGTTTCCTCCCACAGTCCAAAGATGTGAGAGTTAGGAGGATTGGCCATGCTAAATTCTCCCTCAGGTGTACACGAACAGGCGCCGGAGTGTGGCGACTAGGGGATTTTCACAGTAACTTCATTATAGTGTGAATGTAAGTCTACTTGTGACTAATAAATAAATTTAACTTTACCTGGGTCTTTTAGCTTTTCTTCCATCTCATGCAAGGAATGAACTCCTTCCTCTTCTGGAGAATGGATCACTATTACTGTTGACCCAACAATGCTCAGCATGCATCCTAACTTGCCATGAATATTCAATCGCTCATGTAAGATGTATGATGAGAGCACAGCACTGTGTAAAGTATAAATTAGGAAAATTAACAGGACACTGCCGCGAAAATATCTAAAACATATGAATGTGTATGCTGTGAATACTACTCTTGGCTAATCAATCATTTTTCCATTTTAGCATCAAGAAGCAATCCCTGCAGGTCAGCTACAGCAGAGATTAGGTATATAACAATCTGACATGCTCCATTAATTTGTCTCTCCTGCACATATGCAATATTCTCATGTAACTTGTACAAATATCTTGTCAATTTGCTAACAATTAATGCTGAACAACAGGTAGTTTTATGCTTTAAACTCACTCATTCACAGTGAATAAGTTCCCCTAGCCATGAAGCACCATGGCGTATGTTGCGTTCCTGGATGATGCCTTGAACCACAGATAGTTTAAAGTCAGGAATGTTTTTGAGAATGTCCCATGTGAGGTTGTGGGATAAAAGAGGCACAAAACTGGCAACAAAATGTAAGGTCTTAAACTTAAGACCTCTCACATTCAGTACGACTTAACAGCTTAGTTGGACCAGCTAGGTGTGTCGCATCATTTTCATCCCGGTTGCCTCTGAAAAGAACATGAAATTCCAGTCCTGGCACAAGTTTCAAATTCCTTTGTAAAAAAAGGTTAAGTTGCCATAGTTCCAGATGACTACAGATTGCTCTCCCCTTTAACCTGAAGATCACCACACCTAAGTTTACTTATTAGTGTCACAAGTAGGCTTAAATTAACACTGCAATGGAGTTACTGTGAAAATCCCTTAATCGCCACACTCCGGCGCCTATTCGGGTACACAGAGGGAGAATTTAGCATGGCCAATGTACCTGACCAACATGTCTTTGGACTGTGGAAGGAAACCGGAGCATCTGGAGCAAGACCTTCATGAATAACCTCAGCTGGTACAGGAATTGAACCCACACAGTTGGTATCACTCTACATCACATATCAGCCAACTGAGCTAACTGATTCCCCATGTCAAGCTTTGTAGAGCTGAGTCAGTATATTGGTGCTAAAGAGGACAAGCATTTGCAGGGAAGCTTTGGAAGGTTGTCACAAAAGACAAAGATTCATCCCATTTCCTACCTACAAAAAACTTTTCTGGAGTGACCTCCAGTGGTTCCCATAAAAATCATTAGTTTGGCCATGTTAGAATAGAGCATAGAAAAGCTACAGCACAAACAGGCCCTTCGGCCCACAAGTTGCGCTGAACATGTCCCTACCTACTAGGCTTACCTATAACCCTCTATCTTACCAACTTCCATGAACTTATCCAAAAGTCTCTTAAAAGACCCTATCAAATCCGCCTCCACCACCACTACTGGCAGCCGATTCCACGCACCCACCACCCTCTGAGTGAAAAACTTACCCCTAACATCTCCTTCGAACCTACTCCCCAGCACCCTAAACCTGTGACCTCTTGTGGCAACCATTTCAGCCCTGGGTAAAAGCCTCTGAGAATCCACTCTATCAATACCTCTCAACATCTTATACACCCCTATCAGGTCACCTCTCATCCTTCGTCTCTCCAAGGAGAAAAGACCTAGCTCTCTCAACCTATCCTCATAAGGCATGCCACCTAATCTAGGCAACATCCTTGTAAATCTCCTCTGCACCCTTTCTATGGCTTCCACATCCTTTCTGTAATGAGGCGACCAGCTGGGGTCTGACCAGGATCCTATACAGCTGCAGCATTATCTCCCGATTTCTAAACTCAATTCCTCTATTGATGAAGGCCAGTATTCCATATGCCTTCTTAACCACAGCCTCTACCTGCGATGCTGCTTTGAGCGTCCTATGAACCCGGACCCCAAGATCCTTCTGATGTTATGTTTAATCCCACTGAATGGGATTTGTGGAGTATGTTGCATTGTTAAAAAGGCATTAGGTCCTATGATCCCAATTTGCAATACTTTAAAATAGATTTTTATTAGACAAGGGGATTAAGGGTCATGGAATCATGGCTGATGATGGAATTAAGATATATATCAGCCATAATCTAATCAAGTCCGTCACACATTCAAAGGGCTGAATCGCCCATTTCTGTTCTAATGCTCCTATTTCATAAGCTTCCACCTGTTTTAAGTAGGGGTATTGGATACTTATTTTCTAGTCAGCTTCAAGGAACACAATGGGCCAGATGTTGTCAGAGATTGAGCATTAATGACTGCACTTGTCTCGCTGAGATGAAAATTGGACATAATATTTTTGAGATTAATTTCTACTGAGAAATTGAATGCAACACCACGGCACTACATTAGTCTCGAGCAAGGGTCAGACTAGGTAACTGACGATTCAGGTTATCATATATAATTTGGTTGTCCACAAATAAGTAATGAAAACCATCCTCTTTCTATTCTGAAAACATTACCACATTCCAGAGGATCGTCTCACTGATGCTCACCACCCTTGGTGCTTTTCCAACTTCAATGAGTGAGACAGCCATGTGCTGGCTGGCATTCAATAAACATCATAACCTGACCCAATTGTGCCATGGTTACAACAAGCTGGTATGCTTTGTTTCTCAAAAGTATTCCAATCACTGCATTAATAAAATGAATCATACCTTATGAGCACACTTAGTGCACCTAATGGCGTGACCAGTGTGGCAGGTGCAAATGCATAGGCAGCAAAGTTAGCAGCTTCTCCAGCACCCACTGAAAAACAAAATGTGAGAAATCATATAACCTGAGCTTTGAGATATTTTAGCCCCCAAGACCCTGTCCTCTTCTCAGGGCTGTTGCAAATTTGAAATGATTCTGCCTTCCCACTCCTGTGATAAAACTACTACTTCTATATGAGCTACATGCTGAGCGTGAAGATCACTAAAACCACATACAAATTACAGAACTTGGCAGATCAGGAGCTGGACGGTACTTACCCACATTTAATTAGCTGATATCGATCATGGTAAATAGCTTTTGCAGAAGGCACCCAATTAAGAAAGATCTTTTAAAAATCTGTTTCTTGTGTTGCAGCAGTGCTCAAAAACATGAGGGATTTTGGTATATGGCATAAGCACCAGTATACCACAAGACACAGATTCAAGGTATTGGCAAAAGAATCAAATTCAAGAGTAACTTTCAGAAGGGAATTGGATAAATATTTGAAGGGGGAGTGGGGAGTTCACAAGGGAATAGGGAAATAGCAGAGAATTAAATCTATCAAAGTGCCAGCATAGGGACAATGGCCAAATGGTCTCCTTCAACGTATTTACCTATTTATTACTGGATCGATTCTGAAATACCAAGCAGAATAATGTCCCCCTGAGGCGAGTTTGAAGAACAGGGATAGAGGGTGGAGGCCGCAGGCCAACTGAGGGCCTCAAGTAGCCACTCAAGGGGATCATCACACTGCCACTGGTATTTGCCAACTGGGGAGGGTGCCCAGTAAACTCTGTAGGGTTTGCTGGTGGTCTACAACTTTGGGAAGAGGATGGGGGTGGGGTGCACTGAAAGTCTCCCCACTGCCCTTGCTTTTGACTGACTCCCTCCCCGATAATCCCTCCCCGTGATCCCCAACACACATCTCTGTTTGGGGGCCCATGGCTGATTCCCCTTCTGCAGACCTTAGTGTAATACCAGCAGTGGCTACCACTCCCAGTGACATTGCCAGAGCTGCCACCCTCTAACTGGATGTTTGATGGAGTACGAGGCCAGGTAAGTACCTGGCAATTGTGTCAGACCTGCCGGAGATAAGCAAGGCATTGGTCTCCAAATAGTGGGTGAGACTACTATTGTACTAATTATATTTTGCCCAATGTATTCCTTGCAGTCTCCTTGGAGATAATACCAGAATGCATTTCAATGCAAGAAACAAAATCTCAAAAGAATGAAGAAAAGTACAGTACAGGAACAGGCCCATCAGCCCTTGTCGATCATGATGCCCTAATTAAACTAAAAACAACTTCTGCCTTACTCAGTCCATATCCCTCTATACCCTCCTGATTCATGTACCCATCCAGATGCCTCTTAAATGTTGTTAATGTGCCTGCTTCCACCACCTCTCACTCTCTGCGTGACAAACTTCCCCTGCACATCTCCCTTAAACTTTCCCCCTCTCACCTTGAACTTGTGCCCTCTTGTAATTGACACTTCCACCCTGGGAAAAGCCTCTGACTATCCACCCTGTCTATGCCTCAAATTCTCAAATCTGGTACTGCAGAACTGTACACATTTTAAAGTAAGTTGATATTTCCTCCAGTAAACCAGCTACTTTCTGGCAGTCCTAGAGAGATGGAACACCGAAAAAAGGAATGGGGAAGATCTTCCACCAAATCACTGCTGCATTAACAGGGATATTGGCCACCCACTCTTGGGTGCCTTTATATATTTAAAGTATAGTGAAGGGACAAGGATTGTCCTTGGAACCAATCCAGTTGGTTCCCTTGCTATCCCATTGCAGTAGTACCAGCATATGGCAGGATGATGACACACAGGCTTCAGTTGTGGAATAAGCTGGGTTTACACAGGAGGAGGAAGAGGATTTAGTTTGGGCCACATCTTTCTTATCCTGTACCTTTCCACTACTGAGATATCCCCAATGATCTCTTCAGAAAACATTTGGAAAGCTCTGGGTAACTTCTGTCCCCTTTATCTTTAGTTCCACCCCTTTGGAGGTGCTGCAAAAAGATAATGTTACTCAGTTGTAGAGACGAGATTGATCTGCAGAACAGTGTTTCCACTGGAAGACCCCAAACTTTAGGTGAGAAACTTGGACGTGTGATAATTGTTTAAATTGGCAGCCATTACACATCAGTCAGAGATCTAATGGTGAGATTGTGCCCAGAAATGATCCCTTCAACTCTTAAATTTTCACCCAAAAAATACACATGACAGGAGATCAGTATCCCCTCCACAATATTCTCCATTCTACAGGGTAAATGCCTTGGGAATTTCATTAGACATTATTATTTGTCCCTCTCAACAGCCAGTGCTGCTAATATGATCAAGCCTCAGACTTGTAAAGTGAAGGACAAACCTTCCCACAGCCCCTAAAATGCACCCAAAGTGATTCATCTGCAGGTGGTTCTCCACCACGGTTCCACATGATTCGATTTGATTGGATTTGATTCATTGTCACATGTATTACATAGTGAAAAGTATTGTTTCTTGCGTGCTTTATAGACAAAACATACCGTTCATAGAGAAGGAAACGAGAAAGTGCAGAATGTACTATTAAATGAAGTTTTAGAAGCATGGAATGAGTGTAAAAGATAGAATTAGAAGGTATGCTGGGCACAGCTTGCAAGTCATCGCCTCACTCCGGCGCCATCTTGGATGTTGACAATAAATGGTGAAATACTTTTGTGAGGCCAACTGTGACCTGATACTGCAACAGGGACCTCCATCAAGAAACTCAACTGCATGATTAGTAAACTATTTAAGCTCAGATGATGGAACAAAAGAATTGCTGTGGTTAATAGGTTTTATTATATGGTCTGTTGTCTGAGCTAGGTTTGCCAACTCTGAATTTATTCCTGAAGATCAATTATTACTTGACCTCCTGCTTCCAACAGCCGTGGTCCCTATACTTGCACTATTGGTCAGACAACATGTCCATCATCATAGTGCCTCACCCAATTGGGTGATCATTGATAATCAAACAGGAGGAGTTTTATTTTTACAGCTTTCTTTTCATCCTAATCTCCAAAAATGTAACTAATAAACAGAAAAGGGTATTAAGAAAATGAAAACTTCTTTTAAATTTTTCTGTAGTTTTGCTCGAGGCAATGCCCAGGAGACTTTTAAGACAATATAGAGGATTGGTAACCCTAGTCTGAACAGGGTGTGTTCCTTACATTGACTTTTTTCACTTTATAAGTCATTCTTGCTATTGTTTTCAAGCTCTGCAGCTGCTTCTTAGAACATTGCAGTAATTCAGTCACCCTTCTGGCAAAAATATTGTACCCAAAGTCAGGAGCAGTAGTTTGAATTCTCAAAGGAACAACACCAGATGGAACTGCAACACTTTGCAAGGCAAAATACCAAAAGTGATAGATCTTACCCCTGAGACGAAGCTGTGAACTGAACAGTTTGCATCTGGTCTTTGATGAGAGATAGTGATTATGCCCCATAGGGAATGGTTTGCTTTAGGGATTGCCTGTTAATACATGACTCTGGTGAATAAACCCCAACAGGTGGCCTTGTAACGGAGGTGTTAAAAGGTAGAACAACAGAAATTATTTCCTCTGGTTGGGGAATTCACAACGGGGGCAAACCGTAAAATTGGAGCAAGGACATTAAAGAGTGATGTCATAAGGACATTAAAGAATGTTCCAGTGAAGCTCAATGCAAACTGGAGGAGTAGCATCTCATCTTCCGGCTAGGCACTTTACAGCCTTCCAGTCTCAATGTCGAATTCAGCAACTTCAGATGATTTGCTGTACCCCAACTCGGCTCCCTTTGTGTTCGTTCTATTTTATTTTTTACTGTTCTCTACCTTTTATTTCTTTATTGTCTTTCTTCAGTTTTCTTCCCCCCCCCCATTCTTTCCCCCTACCTCTTCCCCCTTCCCTTACCTTTTCTCCCCCCCACTTCTCCTTCTCTACATTCTACCTCTGTCCCATCTTCCCCCCCCACCAACCCAACATTTTCATCTGTCACAACTTACAACTCCTTTGCCGTTTGGCCATTCACACCCTTATTCTCTCTGTGGACAGCTATTTGAAGTCTTTTCCCCTGGTTTCTGTGGCTATGACTCATCTTTTATTCTCTCACCCTGCAGTATGAATATCTCCCACTTCCTATACCTTTTAGCTTTGACAAAGGGTCATCTGGACTCGAAACGTCAGCTCTTTTCTCTCCTGACAGATGCTGCCAGACCTGCTGAGATTTTCCAGCGTTTTCTCTTTTGGTTTCCGATTCCAGCATCCACAGTAATTTGCTTTTATTTTTATTAAAGAGTGATGTCAGCCAGCTCCTCGTCATAAGAGTAGTGGCATTCTGGAGCAATCTCTGCCACAATGTTGTTTTGGCTGAGCCAAATGAAAATTTCAAAACTGAGATGTGTACATTTTTATTAGGCAAGGGTTAAGGAACAAGGCAGACAAATGCAGTTGAGATTAGACGATCTAACTGAATAGCAGAACAGACTCAATTGTCTACTCTTGCTCCTATATTCCTAGCACTTTTTATTACTATAGGTTGTAAGATCTGGAAAAGAGTGACAGTCTGCGTTTCAGGATCCAGGGGATCTAGGATCCTCTTGTGGGGAGATGGTTGTGTAGTGGTAATGTCACTAAACTAGTAATCCAGAGAGACAGGCTGATGCTTTGGGGACACGGGTTCAAATCTGACCACAGCAGCTGGTGGGATTGAAAGCTAGTCTCAGTGATGGTGATTGTAAAAACCCATCTGCTTCTCTAATGCCCTTTAGGAAAGGAAATCTGCCATCTTTTCTGGTCTGGCTTATATATACACACACGAGTGAGGTCCAGGTCCATGGCAAAGGCCACTGCACAGCCCTCTGGAATGGCTTAGGTAGCCACTCAACTCAAGGGTAACTAGGGATGGGCAACACATGCTGGCCTCAGTGACACCTACATCCCAAGAAAGGATACTTTTAAAAAAAAAGTTTGATGCTTTGAGAGACCCATACATTCTCTTAAGAATTTGGAACTTTTGCCAGCCAAGAAGGTTTTGTACTGCAATAGTTCTCTCGCTTGCTTTTGGCAAACATCATGTTCACTGTAGATTAGAGAAGGTTGACATTACATACTTGTGTCAATATTAGATGCTGAACCATGAGATGAAAGCAAGGCAACTGGATTAGTTTCAAAGTGATTGGCCACAATATGCCAAATGGCTTCTTTCTGTGCTATCAATGGTTTATGGTTGAACGTAGTTGTTTTGCTGTTCTTTATGGTGCATCTCAAGAACCTTACGCAAACGTGCAAACGAATTTTTACAACAAATATTTTAAGTTTTCATTGTGCCATAAGATACAAGAGCAGAATTAGACCATTCGCCTTATCGAATCTGCTCTGCCATTCAATCACAGCTGATAATTTTCTTGACCGCATTCTCCCACCTTTTCCCTGTAACCATTGATCCCCTTACCAACAAAACCCATCTCTCTCTCTGTCTTAAAACATTCAATGACCTGGCCTCCACAGCCTACTGTGGCAATAAAGTCCATAGATTCACCACCCTCTGGCTGAAGAAATTCTTCCTCATCTCGGTTTTAAAGGGTCGTCCCTTTACTCTGAGGCTGTGCCCTCGGATCCTAGTTTCTCCTACTAATGGAAACATCTTCCCCATGTCCACTCTATCCAGGTCTTTCAGTATTCTCAAAGTTTCAATGAGAAAATGTGGCTGCGATGTGACTGAGGGGAATTACTGAAAACAACTCGCACTGTGCCAAAGAGATTTTCACTGAACATATCAGCCTGGACTGCACAGATACAGATAATTGCACTTGGCCAGTACAGGGATCGAACCCACGACCTTGGC
Source organism: Mustelus asterias (assembly GCF_964213995.1). Classification (NCBI taxonomy): domain Eukaryota; kingdom Metazoa; phylum Chordata; class Chondrichthyes; order Carcharhiniformes; family Triakidae; genus Mustelus; species Mustelus asterias. The sequence continues at coordinate 112,417,891 of NC_135801.1, read as the reverse complement.
GTTATCATCACTATGCTCTAACCATCTGAGCTAACCAGCCGCCAGCTCAACTGGAGACTCAATTGAAAGAACATATGAACAGGAGTGGGCCATTTAGCCTCCAGAACATCTTCCATCGTTCAAAGGGATCATGGGGGATTCTCTCGGCCCGCTGCATTGCTCTAGCATGGTGAATAGTTGAGTCCACAACATAGATCCTTCTGGGACATCATTAGTCACATACTGCCAATTACATTACCTCCGCATTATCCCTACTCTGTTTCCTCCCACTCAGCCAATTTCCCAACCAGGTCAATAATTTGTGTTCAGTTCCAAGAACTTCAACTTTAGCTAGCAGCATATTATGAGGAACTTTATCAAATGCCTTCTGAAAGTCAATATAAATAACATCCTTCGGTATTTCAAAAACATTTGACTCTCTAAAAATCCATGCTGGCTCTGAGTGGCTGAAAACTTAAGGTGTCCAGTCACCCTCTCTTTAACATACACTGTAGTAATTTCCTGACAACAGATGTTAAGCCTAGCAGACTATAATTATCTGGTTTCCTCTCTCACCTTTCTGAAATAATGGAGTGATAGGCACAATTTTCCAATCGAAAGGAATGGTTACAGAATTGCAAATACTTTGGAAGATCATATTTAGAGCATCTGCAATGTTCTCATCTACTTTCTTTAAAACCCCAGAATGAAATCCATCTGATCTGGAAGATTTTTCACTCTTAAGTGCCATTATTTTCTCCTTACTCTTATTTTGGTGGGCCCCTGGCCCTGATTCAACACTGATGCAAAGTAATTATTCAACATGTTAACTATTTCCTTATTTGAATTGGCAATATCACTTAGCAATCTTCAAAAAAACCCACACAGCACCTGACCACTCTCTATTTCCCAGTATAATTGGGTGTTGATTTTGATATCCCTTGCAAGTTTCTTCTCATTCTCTCTTTTTGCAGCTCTTCCTTTTTTGTCATCCTTTGCATCATTCCCATTTGAGGGTACTGTGCTACATTTTCCATTTTTGCATGTTTTTTTCTTTTGTTGTCCATGCTGTCTGTTCCAGCACATCGTGCACTAGTCTCTTAGGGTTATAAGCTAGATCTGTGCCACAACTTATTTTTTGATGGCCTCCCATTGCCTTCACCCATTCACTTATATTCCTCTGCACAGCCTCTGTCTCATCACATTGCAGTCAGCCTTAAATTTAGAATCTTAGTAGCTGTTTTGTTTTTCTCTCTTTCAAGCACTACAATGAGCTCAATCATATTGTGATGGCTATTAGATAAATCTGGCTAAATTACTCATAACTATATCTAATATGGCATGCGGTCTCATCAGTTCTAGGATATATAATGCAACAGGAAACTATCCTGAATGCATTCAAAATATTAAGGGGTGCACGTTGAGAAAATCATGCTTGCCAAATCACGACATGCACTCATGGTAAGAAAGACTTCTTGACAAAAGTACACATGAAAAAATTGGTCCTAATGTCCCAACTGTAAAAGTGCATAATGCATTGTCTGGGTCAATGGTTGGCATATGATAACTAACAACTGGCTGTATACTTTCTATACTGAGTTTTGAATTTCAACTTTGTGGCTCAGTGCATCTTCCACTCCCCACCCTCACCCCCAATCCCAGCCCTTTGCTTGTCAGCTTGCTTGGCTCTCATTGATATATCATCCATTAAAGTGTGCAGTTGATCAATGGCTGCGACCATTATAACCCACCATAAAAATAAATCATTTAAATTAAACTTGGAAGTGTGAGACATATCACCTACAGGGCGGAACGGTAGCACAGTGGTTAGCACTGTTGCTTCACAGCACCAGGGACCCGGGTTCAATTCCTGGCTTGGGTCACTGTCTGTGTGGAGTTTGCACATTCTCCCCATGTCTCATTGTTCCACAGGAGCAGGCTGAGGGTAAGAGAGTGTGTTTCTGCATTTGATTTATTTATTTATTTTTCAGTTAAATTTGTGTTAAAAATTGGAGGGTTTTTTTCCAAAACAGGAAGTAGGCCCAGGAGAAGCCTGGGAAGGTTTTTGGAGGGTTTAAAAGCAGGCCGCACTTTTGAGCGGGCAGCATCTGGAGCGGGCAGTGGAGTGAGCAGGTAGCAGAGTGTGAGCTGTAAGGGCTTCGGCTCACAGGGCTTCGGGGGAAAGGGCAAAGCGGGGTAAGTTTTTTTAAAAGTTTTTTTTTCTCCATTCCTATAAAGGAAAAGGGTAGCTATGAGTGATAGGCCAGTTTGTTGCTTTCGGTGTGGGGTGTGGGAGTTCCCGGAAACACCTAGCCACCCGGAGGTTCACATTTGCGCCAGGTGCGTGGAACTGCAGCTCCTGAGGGACCGCGTCAGGGAACTGGAGCAGCGGCTTGATGACCTTGGTCTAGTCAGGGAGAATGAGACACAAATTGACATGAGTTATAGGCAAGTAGTTACACCGGGGCCTCAGGGGGAAGACACGTGGGTCACAGTTAGGAGGAGTAAAGGTCATAAGGGTAACGTACCAGAGAGTATTCCAGTGGCTGTCTCGCATAATAGGAAGGGCTCGGCAACAGGGGAGGGGAGTGAGCAATTAGTGGTGGGGTCACCTGTGGTTGTCCCCCTCCAAAACAGGTATATTGTTTTGGATAGTGTGGAGGAGGATGACTCTCCAGGGGTAAGTCACAGTGACCAGGTCGCTGGCACACAGTCAGGCTCTATGGCCCGGAAAGGAAAGAGAGGGGTTAGGAGAGCAATAGTGGTGGGGGATACGTTGGTTAGAGGCACGGACAGGCGATTCTGTGGGTGCGAACAGGATTCCCGGATGGTAGTCTGCCTACCTGGTGCTGGGGTAATGGATGTCTCTGAGCAGATAGGAGGCATATGAAAAGGGGAGGATAAAGAAACGGATGTCATTGTACACATTGGTGCAAATGACGTAGATAGGAAGAGCAGGGGGATCCTATGAGAGCAATTCAGGGAGTTGGGAAATAGGCTAAAAAGTAGGGCCTCCAGGGTGGGAATCTCTGGGCTGCTCCCAATGCCTAGGGCCAGTAAGGCTAGGAATAGGGAGATAGTACAATTGAACGCTTGGCTAAAGGACTGGTCCAGGAGGGAGGGCTTTATATTCCTGGATCACTGGGAAGTTTTCAAGAGAGGAGGGCACCTATACAAGAAGGATGGGTCACAACTAAATTGGGAGGGCACGAATATCCTGGCTGGGAGTTTTGCTAGTGCAGTTCGGGTGAGTTTAAACTAATATGGCAGGGGGCTGGGGATCAAAAAATTATGTCTACAAGTGTAGAGACTGGGGACGAGCTTGGGGCAAGGACAAGGCTGGCAAAGAAGAGGAGCACTCTGAGGGAGGATGACCTCACTGGGCCTGGAGGTCTGGAGTGCTTATACTTCAATGCAAGGAGCGTAGCAGGTAAGATAGACGAACTTAGGGCCTTAATGCTTACGAGGAATTTGGATGTGGTTGTGGTGACGGAGACTTGGTTGAAAGAGGGACAGGACTGGCAACTGAATATTCCGGGGTACAAGTGTTTTAGGCGAGACAGAGGAGGGGCCAAAAGAGGTGGGGGAGTAGCAGTATTAGTTAGAGAGCATATTACAGCGGTGCAGAGGGAGGACAATTCAGAGGGGTCGTGTAACGAGTCACTGTGGGTGGAGCTCAGAAACAGGAAGGGTGCAGTCACTATGTTGGGGGTATACTACAGGCCCCCCAACAGCCCAAGGGAAGTGGAAGAACGGATATGTCAGGAGATAATGGATAGGTGCAGGAAAAATAGGGTTGTTGTAGTGGGAGACTTCAATTTCCCTGGTATAGACTGGAAATCGCTTAGGGCTGGGAGTCTGAATGGGGAGGCATTTGTAAAATGCGTACAGGAAGGTTCTTTGGAACAATATGTAGATAGCCCGACTAGAGAGGGGGCTATACTGGACCTAGTACTTGGGAATGAGCCCGATCAGGTCTTCAAAGTTTCGGTAGGGGAACATGTGGCAAATAGTGACCACAATTCTGTTAGCTTTAGGATAGTGATGGAAAAGGATGAGTGGTGTCCCAAGGGTAAGGTGTTGGATTGGGGGAAGGCTAACTTTAGTGGGATTAGGCAGAAATTGGCAGCTGTTGATTGGGAGAGGCTGTTTGAGGGTAAATCCACATCTGGCATGTGGGAGTCTTTTAAGGAACAGTTGTTAAAGCTGCAGGATAGGCATGTGCCTGTAAAAAAGGATAGGAAGGGTAGGATTCGAGAACCGTGGATAACCAGGGAAATTGAGAGATTGGTCAAAAAGAAAAAAAGAGTGGCGTACGTTAGATCCAGGCAGCTAAAAACGGAGGGAGCTCTGGAGGAATACAAAGAAAGTAGGAAAGAACTCAAACGAGGAATTAGAAGGGCAGAAAGGGGTCACGAAATGTCCTTGGCAGACAGGATTAAGGAGAATCCCAAGGCATTTTATTCCTACGTTAGGAACAAAAGGGTTGTCAGGGGAAAAAAAAAATCGGACCTCTCAGGGACAAAAGTGGGGAATTATGCTTAGAGCCCAAAGAAGTAGGGGAGATCCTAAATGAATACTTTGCGTCGGTATTCACAAAGGAGAGGGATGTGTTGACTGGGAGTGTCTTGGTGGGGAGTGTTGACCCGTTAGAGAAAATCTCCATTACAAGGGAGGAAGTGTTAGGTTTTCTTTAGGGAATATAAAGACTGATAAATCCCCAGGGCCCGATGGAATCTATCCAAGGCAGCTCAGGGAGACGAGAGATGAAATCGCTGGGCCTCTGACGCAAATCTTTGTCTCGTCACTGGATACAGGTGAGGTCCCAGAGGATTGGAGGATAGCTAATGTGGTCCCGTTATTTAAGAAGGGTAGGAAGGATAACCCGGGAAATTATAGGCCGGTGAGCTTGACGTCCGTGGTCGGGAAGTTGTTGGAGAGGATTCTTAGAGATAGGATGTATGCGCATTTAGAAAGGAATAAACTCATTGACGATAGTCAGCATGGTTTTGTGAGAGGGAGGTCATGCCTCACTAACCTGGTGGAGTTTTTTGAAGAAGTGACCAGAATGGTTGATAAGGGAAGAGCCGTGGATGTCGTCTATATGGACTTTAGTAAAGCGTTTGACAAAGTCCCTCATGGTCGGCTAGTGAAAAAGGTTGGATCTCATGGGAGCGGCGTGGGCTTGGAGGGCCGAAGGGCCTGCTCCTGTGCTGTATTGTTCTTTGTTCTTTGTCTGCGTGGGTTTCCTCTGGGTGCTCCCACGCTCCAAAGATGTGCAAGTTAGGTGGATTGGCCATGCTAAATCATCCCTTAGTGTCAGAGGGACTAGTGCAGATTTGATGGGCTGAATGGCCTCCTTCTGCACTGTCAGATTCTATGATTTTATGGTGTCCTTGGATAACCACAAATTCCCTTTCAATACTTCTTTAATATAATATTTTATTTTGTTTGATGCTTAAGTTAAAATCCAAAGTGTATTAAAAAAAATACTTACTCGAAAGGAGTCCGCCCCACCACAGCCATTCTTTTAGATAGGCATATCCTCCTTCACCTGCAAAATCATTATAGAACAATCAGACTGATGGATTGAATTTGAGCCCATGTTTTCCCTGACAGCTGCTGTCAGTGGGGACACCAAATGTTAGTGATTTCCCACCCCACTAATGCTCATTGCATTTGTTAAGGATCGTTAACTTTGATCTCATCACTGTAAATTTACCTTGGACACATAACATTAGTCGACAGACAAGCCAGCACAAGTTATAGATTATAAAAATATAGATTTTTTCTTCAGACCAGGATTTTAAAATATTAAGAAAACCACCTTTGAGAAACTCCAACTTTTATTCAAGGTTTTTCAAAACTCCATTAAACAAATGTTATTTTCTTAAAATAGTATTTAAAATACCACTGCAAAATGAGTAAATCTTTGAAGGAACTATGAATTTATATAAAATGAACCATGTTGATATTTTAATTTTAAGTATTGACAAGTCAGAAAATTATACCAAAGTTTATTTATCACTTACACAGTACATAAGATTGGTCAACTCATTGATTATAGTTATTTGACTTATAATTCCAGTTGCAACCAGCAGGAGAGATAATTAAGTTGCCAAAGTGGTGTTGGAACTTGGACCAAAGAACCTTATCAATTAATGTTGAACTTAAACAGTATACACATGACTTTTGTCAAATTTCTACGACCTTTCTTTAATTCATTGATGTGGGCCTTTACTGCTTCAGACCAAAAGATGAGAGGGGGAAGAATAGGAAATATCAAAATCGTATTAGAAAGAAGAATGTAAAACAACCTTCTTGTGTACATTGCATTATTTCCATTTTTGAATTACCAGTCAAATTCTTGTATTTGCAGAAAACAATTTTAAAAATTCAAAGCCTTATATATTTTTAGCTGCTGAATCCAAATGACGACAAACTGAATTGCATAGCTGGATACTATGCAAATTATTAAATAGCAATCTGCTGCAACTAATGTTCTCTTGTCAGTGTTGGCAAAAACATATTAGCTATCCATCTCCATTACTTCATGATGTTAGTCAATCTGGATCCAAGTCCTCCAAATGACAAATATTTTTCATTCACTTGTGATATTTGTTCCAAATTGTAATATAAGCATTAACAGTCCACTAATGAAACAATGAGACCAAATAGAGACAGCCACTCCAAGGCATTTTATTCATACGTTAGGAACAAAAGGGTTGTTAGGGAAAAAATTGGACCTCTCAGGGACAAAAGTGGGGACTTATGCTTGGAGCCCAAAGAAGTAGGGGAGATCCTAAATGAATACTTTGCGTCGGTATTCACAAAGGAGAGGGATGTGTTGACTGGGAGTGTCTCGGAGGGGAGTGTTGAACCGTTGGAGAAAATCTCCATTACAAAGGAGGAGGTGTTAGGTTTGTTAGAGAATATAAAGACTGACAAATCCCCAGGGCCTGATGGAATCTATCCAAGGCTGCTCAGGGAGACGAGAGGTGAAATCGTTGGGCCTCTGACGCAAATCTTTGTCTCGCACTGGACACAGGTGAGGTCCCAGAGGATTGGAGGATAGCCAATGTGGTCCCGTTATTTAAGAAGGGTAGGAAGGATAACCCGGGTAATTATAGGCCGGTGAGCTTGACGTCCGTGGTGGGGAAGTTGTTGGAGAAGGTTCTTAGAGATAGGATGTATGCGCATTTAGAAAGGAATAAACTCATTAACGATAGTCAGCATGGTTTTGTGAGAGGGAGGTCATGCCTCACTAACCTGGTGGTGTTTTTTGAAGAAGTGACCAAAATGGTTGACGAAGGAAGGGCCGTGGATGTTGTCTATATGGACTTTAGTAAAGCGTTTGACAAAGTCCCTCATGGTAGGCTAGTGAAAAAGGTTGGATCTCATGGGATAAAGGGGGAGGTGGCTAGATGGGTGGAGAACTGGCTTGGTCATAGAAGACAGAGGGTGGTAGTGGAAGGGTCTTTTTCCGGCTGGAGGCCTGTGACTAGTGGTGTACCGCAGGGCTCTGTATTGGGACCTCTGCTGTTTGTGATTTATATAAATGATCTGGAAGAAGGAGTAACTGGGGTGATCAGTAAATTTGCGGACGACACAAAACTGGCAGGACGTGCAGATAGTGAGGAACATTGTCAGAGGCTACAGAAGGATATAGATAGGCTGGAAATTTGGGCAAGGAAATGGCAGATGGAGTTCAATCCTGATAAATGCGAAGTGATGCATTTTGGTGGGAATAATGTAGGGAGGAGCTACACGATAAATGGAAGAACCATAAAGGGTGTAGAGACGCAGAGGGACCTGGGTGTGCAAGTCCACAGATCTTTGAAGGTGACGTCACAGGTGGAGAAGGTGGTGAAGAAGGCATATGGCATGCTTGCCTTTATAGGACGGGGCATAGAGTATAAGAGTTGGGGTCTGATGTTGCAGATGTATAGAACGTTGGTTCGGCCGCATTTGGAATACTGCGTCCAGTTCTGGTCGCCACACTACCAGAAGGACGTGGAGGCTTTGGAGAGAGTACAGAGGAGGTTTACCAGGATGTTGCCTGGTATGGAGGGGCTTGGTTATGAGGAGAGATTGGGGAAACTGGGGTTGTTCTCCTTGGAAAGACGGAGGATGAGGGGAGACTTAATAGAGGTGTATAAAATTATGAAAGGCATAGATAGGGTGAACGGTGGGAAGCTTTTCCCCGGGTCGGTGGTGACGTTCACGAGGGGTCATAGGTTCAAGGTGAAGGGGGGGAGGTTTAACACAGATATCAGAAGGACATATTTCACACAGAGGGTCGTGGGGGCCTGGAATGTGTTGCCGGGCAAGGTGGTGGAGGCGGACACACTGGGAACGTTTAAGACTTATCTAGACAGCTATATGAACGGAGTGGGAATGGAGGGATACAAAAGAGTGGTCTAGTCTGGACCAGGGAGCGGCGCGGGCTAATTGTTCCTTGTTTCTCGTTTCAAGGCTTCATTCTATGATCATCTTGCTGGTGCCAGTACAGAGCGAGACTGCGGATAGTTGGGAACCTGTCTCGGGGGCAGGGAATTCATATGGTGTTCGTGGAAGTGGAAATGACTAGGGTTGGGAAGCATTTCCCGATCAGGGCCATTGTGATCTCCTGGACTCGTTTCGATCGCCTCAGGGGGTCGGAGAGGAATTTCCCAGATTTTTTTTCCCCATATTGGCCCTGGGGTTTTTCACTCTGGGTTTTCGCCTCTCCCTGGAGATCACATGGTCTGGAATGGGGGGGTGGGGGTGAGTTAATAGGTTGTAATGAACAAAGCATCGTAGCTGTGAGGGACAGCTCGGTGGATAGGATATTGGTATGTAGATAGGCTGGAAAATTGGGCGGGGATCCTGGATTCAGGATTCAATCCTGGACCGGGGAGCGGCGCGGGCTTGGAGGGCCGAAGGGCCTGTTCCTGTGCTGTATTGTTCTTTGTTCTTTGTTTGTTCATTTCACATAGAAAACAAGACTTACTTTTACACCGTGCTTCATCACAAATCTCAAAGTTTATGTTGCAAATAACAATCAGATGAAAAATAAATTAATGTTTTGATCATGTTGTATATAAGGAAAATATTAACAAGGAGACCAGAGGAACTCCCTGCTTCCTACAGTGTCATTATATCTTTTTACATACACTTATTCTCCAGGTGTGCTTTGTATCAAGGCTTGTTGCTGAGTCTATCAGGAAGGATAAGGGCATATGAAGGGTGATGTTGCAGGCAGCTCCCTGTAAGGTTAAGAGCTCCCTGTACATGGGTGAAGTTATCATTTACTTGGATCAGCTGTCAGTCTGCGAGGGTTTCCTCCCAAACTCCAAAGATGTGCAGGTTAGGTTGATTGGCCATGCTAAATTGTCCCTTAGTGTTGGGGGGATTGGTGGGTAAATATGTGGGGTTACAGGGATAGGGCCTGGATGGGATAGTTGTTGGTGCAGGCTCAATGGGCTGAATGGCCTTCTTCTGCACTGTAGGTATTCTATGATTCTATGAAAAACCATTGCATCTATTCCTAGATTTCTTTGCAAATGCACATTCCCGAAAGAGGTGGTCTTTTCCACGCTATTATCCTCAGACAGTGTTCAGCGGCCATGAGACACTGGATGTGCATGATGCTGTAATGGGAGAGCCCTTCTCACCATCAGACAGCTACATCTCTTTTGTTGTTTGAAAATTCTACCTGATATCTGACACCCTTCCGGGATCTTCCTCATCCTTGATATCCGACAGATATTTTTTTCAGAGGCAAGTGGCAAGGTCCATCGGAATGTAACACTCTACAAAAATGTGGCCAGAGCTATCCTGGGACAGATCAAACCTTAATGCATAGTGACATTTGATGTTTGTCTACTAAAGATTTATGTATAGCTCGATGCAGCTGCACAGAAAACTGACCGTCAGGATGAGGGTGATATTGAGTAGGTTTTTTCCTCTTTTATCTGATATCTTATACGTGGTCCATTTTGATCTCCAGATAAAGTAGAAGTCAGTTCTGGTGACTAGCACTGTGTAGATAAAAGGTCGGGGCCAGACCTGCCTCATGTACAGGAGGACAGACTGAGAGCACACACCCACCTGATGACCTGGTTCTTAACTCTTAATGGAGAGGGGACATTGCACCCATTATTCCTAGTTTCTGCTTTAATTAAGCTATATGCTGCTCAGCAATCTTAGTCACTGTCCTGACCCCTCTGAATCATAGGAGAGATCAGCAATGATCTTATTGAATGGTGAAGCAGGCTCAAAGGGCAGAATTTGCCTACTTTTGCTCCTAATTCCTATGTTCCTATCTCAGTAAAAGACTTTCTTTGGTCTGCTTGAAACTTTTTGGTCTTACAGTGCAAAGAGCTAACCATGACGCAGTGTTGCAGAGTGGCATATTCCAAGGTCCAGGACAACCAGGAGACATAGACAGATAGGGCGGCACGGTAGCACAGTGGTTAGCACTGCTGCTTCACAGCTCCAGGGACCTGGGTTCAATTCCCGGCTTGGGTCACTGTCTGTGTGGAGTTTGCACATTCTCCTCGTGTCTGCGTGGGTTTCCTCCGGGTGCTCCGGTTTCCTCCCACAGTCCAAAGAAGTGCGGGTTAGGTTGATTGGCTATGCTAAAAATTGCCCTTAGTGTCCCGAGATGTGTAGGTTAGAGGGATTAGTGGGTAAATATGTAGGGATATGGGGGTAGGGCCTGAGTGGGTTTGTGGTCAGTGCAGACTCGATGGGCTGAATGGCCTCTTTCTGTACTGTAGGGTTTCTATGATTTCTATGATAAGGAGAATGGATGAATGCATGAAATTTAATTCAGGGAAATGCGAGGTGATACATTTTGTAGGAAGAGCAAATAGATGCAATATAAAAGTTACAATTCTAAAGAGGGTGCAGAAACAGACAGAACTGGGGATAAAGGAGAACAATTTGCTGAAGATGGTGGGGGAGTTTGCAAAAGTGGTTAATAAGACACATGGGATCCTGGGTTTGATAAGTTGAGACTGATTAGAACAGCAAGGCAGTTATGCAGATTCTTTATACAAGTCTGGTTTGGCCTCAGCTGCAGTATCATGTCCAGTTCTGGTCACTGTATTTTATGAAGGAGGTGAATGCTTTGGAGAGCGTGCAGAAACGATTTCAGAAAATGGTTTCAGGGATTTGAGACTTCAGTTACATGGATAGCCCCAGCTTCTTCAGTGAGGAGAGAGAAGATTTGATACAGGTATTCAAAATTATGGAGGGGTCTGGCAGAGTAGAGGGGTCTGGCATAGTAGAGAGAAATAAATAGTTCTCATTGTCAGTGTTTAAAACCAGAGGAGACCGATTTAAGGTGATTTTCAAAAGAACCAATTGCAATACGAGAAAAAAACATTTTATTCAACAAGTGGTTAGGATCTGGAAAGCATAACCTCAGCGGATGCAGATTCAATGTGGTTTCCAAATGATAACTGGATAAGAACCTAAAGAGAAAAAAATCTGTGGGATTACAGGGAAAAGTAGGGGGCACTTGGGACTGTCCGAGTTGCGCTGAATGCTGGCATGGACATGATGGGCTGAATGGCCACCCTTTGCTCTGTAACCATTCTACGTGCTGAAGGATGCACTGATGTTTGGTGTAGCCATCGTAAAGAGCACAGTTTACGGCTCTCCTGCCATTGTACACAGAGTATCTGAAATGAGATGGAAACCCCTTGGGCTATATGTAGCAGGAAATGTTTAATGTAATGCAAATGGAGATGTAATCTGCACTATCAATGGAGAGGGACATCCTAACTCATCTAGTTGGCCTTGCTGTCATTTTGAGAGCTGTGACAATTGGACTGCACCATTACAAATTATGGATAAAGTCTATTTTTGAAAAAAAGCAAAGAAAACGGCATTGGTTTCATATCTCATTTTTAAAACTAAGCAACACATCAAGACTGCGTTAGACTATCGGCTGTAGATTATGTGTCGAGGAATTTAAAACTCAATCTTCGACTCAGGCAGAAGTGCTATCACTGATCACAGCTAACAGGAAAGACATCAGAATGAGTGGAGTGTATGAAGGGGAAGTACTCAAACCTTGAATAATATGTACATGAAATATATATATGGATATATTGTTTTGTCACAGATGGCACAAAATAGAAAAGTTTAATGTTGCACCGAGTTAAGATCACATGGGACCTTAGCTGCATTGATCTTTGGTTAGTAAAGGAACTGCCAATGAACACGCAGACAAATAAAAACCTCAACCTCATGCTCTGCTCTCTGTTTCCCTACTCCACCTCACCATAAGGGCAGAGAAGGATTGGAGAAGGAGAAAATCTTTAAATCTAACCTCAAACCCACCAATTCTTGACTCCTGTCATAATTAAGGCTGTTATTCAGGTTATCAATGAGATTCCTGTGAAAGGCTGTCAGTGGCCTACTTAAAATTTTAAGAAGTTACAACACAATGATGTTATCAGTGTCATGATGTAATGGGGTGTGATACTGTCTGCAGAACCACTGCACAGGAGCAGACTGGCCATAAGAAACCAATATAAATGTTAATACATTTCTTTCTCTCCTATGGGCTAGAAAGAGCAGAAATACATAACCCCCGAGGCATCTCAATGAACCCTGAACCTACTCCAATTAAGGAAACATCCAACCTCAGCCTATCTGATCTTGAAGAAATCCCAGGATTCCCACATACCCTCAGCTGCAGTTTCTTGCTGTATAATTCTGGCTGCGAACCTGGCCAGATATCAGACACCGGGAACTTTTATTTATGGTGGCTCAGTGGTTAGCACGCTGCCTCTCAGCACCAGGGACCCAGGTTCAATTCCCAGCTTGGGTCACTGTCTGTGCAGAGTTTGCACATTCTCCTTGCATCTGTGTGGATTTCCTCCGGGTGCTCTGGTTTCCTCCCACAGTCCAAAAGCAGCACTGGTTAGGTGCGTTGGCCATGAAAATTCTCCGTTAGTGTACCCGAACAGGCACCAGAGTGCAGCGACTAGGGGATTTTCACAGTAGCTTCATTGCAGTGTTAATTTAAGCCGACTTGTGACACCACTAAATAAATTTATGTCAGCAGGGTTTTCATTTTGCTGAATTTGTGCATTTTTTCTCATGCCCTCTCCCACCCCCTGTAAATAGAGGTCAAGATGTCAGTACAACATAAAGCATCAGAATTCACTGGATACGGTAACGTGCTGATAATATTCTGGCTGATCAGTGCTGACAAACTGCATGTCACAACTAGCCACGCTACTCCAGTGCAGTTGTAATGCTGGAAACTACGCAATAATGTGGAACATTGCTGGGTTGTCCCACCACTAAAAACAGGATAGACCTAATTCAAGCATGATAATAGGCTCTTCCGCAATCATCAGTAAAGCAATGCCAGGAGTCATCAATTGTAGCCATGTAAATATTTAAGAATGGGCCGGATAAGTGGTTGAAAGTGGAGAGGAATCAAAGGACACAAGAACAAATTGATGGGATTAGGATTACAGCTCATGTGAAAGAAAATGGCAGAATGTACTGTTTGGGACAAGTGGCCTGTATCCATATTGTAATTTAATTGTAGCCATGAAAATCTGGGTATTATACTACAGGTGGAACTTGCCTTTGTGGAGACCAAGTCTGATGATGAGAGGGATAGTCAGCATGATTCCTGCTGGTGGAGGGGCAGGTGAACACACACGATCATCATCTTTTGCACTAGTTAATTATGCATCCCCAAGGAACTCTGAATTTTGTGGCTAGCGGGCAGGAAGTCACCCACCATGCCATTACCTCACGGTGCTGAAGGTTCATGCAGCATACATAAGACAGCATCCGGCTAGACATTCACTACAGGCCAGGAGCTCCGTATTACTCACCCAGAGTCCTTGAGGCTGTAGCTCATACTGGAGAAGCTGGCAGATGTGAGCCACCCGGGGCTAATGACAGCACCCTCAACATTGCCTTGTGCTGATCTCTAGATAAGAGAGACACTGGCAATACTTGCAAGGACAGGCCAATGCGCATCACTGGAATGTTCACGCTCAGCAATATCTTGACATTATGGAGGACCTGCTGCCTCTTGCTGCTCAGGTCCGTGCTCCTCCTGGCCCTGTGCCAACAAGTGATGAGTTTTCCTTCTTATCTGCATGAGAGCCATTACCAAGGCAGGGTTTCCTAAAGCCTGCATCTTCAATGCCTCAGTGGATGTGTGAACAAATTCCCTGTGTCCATGTGGGTTAGGTGGATTGACCATGCTAAATGGTCCCTTAGTGGATCAGCCATGGTAAAAACACAGAGTTGCAGGGATAGGGGGAAGAGGACCTGGATAAGATGCCCTGTCAGAGAGTCAGTGCAGACTTCATGGGCTGAATGGTCTCTTCTGCACTGTGCAGATTCTATGATTCTATCAAGTGATACATTAAGCGAGCATGTCTTTTACAGGTTTCTCTCCATCTCCCAGCCAGCAAAACTGTGCTAAACCCTTCACCTGGCCTCCATCTAGACTCAACATCCCCATGCCATCCCTTCCAGGTAAAGGATATCTGGAGGTCCAGGGATGGGTATTCCTTCTGTTCATCCATGAATGCAAATGGAGACATTGCCCTAGAGCAATGTACAAGAAGCCTCAAGCAGATACTTACTCGCTTGTCTTCACTACCCTCAAGACTCTATACAGAGCCAATTACCTTGCCAGCATAAGAACATAAGAAATAGGAGCAGGAGTAGGCCATCTAGCCCCTCAAGCCTGCTCTGCCATTCAATAAGATCATGGCTGATCTGATAGTGGGTTCAGTTCCACTTACCCGCCCACTCCCCATAATCTTTAATTCCCTTAATGGTTAAAAATCTATATCTGTGACTTAAACACATTTAACGAGGTAGCCTCTACTGCTTCATTGGGCAGAGAATTCCAAAGATTCACTACCCTCTGGGAGAAGAAGTTCCTCCTCAACTCTGTTCTAAATTGACTCCCCCGTATTTTGAGGCTATGCCCCCTAGTTCTTGTTTCCATTGTAAGTGGAAATAACCTCGCTGCTTCTACCCTGTCTAGCCCCTTCATTATCTTATATATCTCTATAAGATCTCCCCTCAACCTTCTAAACTCCAATGAGTACAGGCCCAGTCTACTCAATCTCTCCTCATAAGCTAACCCCCTCATCTCTGGAATCAACCTGGTGAACCTTCTCTGTACCCCCTCCAAAGCTAATATATCCTTTCTTAAATAAGGGGACCAAAATTGTACACAGCACTCTAGGTGCGGCCTCACCAGTACCCAGTACAGCTGCAGCATGACCTCCCTGCTTTTATACTCCATCCCTCTTGCGATAAAGGCCAACCTTCCACTTGCCTTCTTGATTACCTGCTGCACCTGCAAACTGAGTTTTTGTGATTCGTGCACAAGGACCCCCAGGTCCCTCTGCACAGTAGCATGTTGTAATTTTTCACCGTTTACATAAGTCCATTTTACTATTATTCCTTCCAAAGTGGATAACCTCACACTTACCAACGTTATACTCCATCTGCCAGATCCTTGCCCACTCACTTAGCCTATCCAAATCTCTTTGCAGACTCGGTGTCCTCCACGCAATTTGCTTTCCCACTCATCTTTGTGACATCTGCAAACTTTGTTACCCTACACTCAGTCCCCTCCTCCAGATCGTCTATGTATATGGTAAATAGTGGAGGCCCCAGCACCGATCCCTGCGGCACGCCACTAGTCACTGATTGCCAACTGGAAAAGCACCCATTTATTCCGACTCTCTGCTTTCTGTTAGATAGCCAATCCTCAATCCATGCTAACACTTTACCTCCAACTCCATGTACCTTTATCTTATGCAGCAACCTTTTGTGAGGCACTTTATCGAATGCCTTCTGGAAATCTAAATACACCACATCCACCGGTTCCCCTGTCAACCGCACTCGTTATATCCTCAAAAAAGTCCAGTAAATTAGTCAAACATGACTTTTCCTTCATGAATCCTTGCTGTGTCTGCTTGACTGAACCATTCATTTCCAGGTGTCCTGCTATTTCTTCCTTAAATGATAGATTCCAGCATTTTCCCAACTACGGATGTTAAGCTAACCGGCCTGTAGTTACCTGCCTTTTGTCTACCTCCTTTTTTAAACAGTGGCGTTACATTGGAAAACAGCTAATCAGCTGGCACCTCCCCAGAGTCCAGTGAATCTTGATAAATTACAACTAATGCATTTGCTGTTACTTCTATCGTTTCTTTTAGTACCCTGGGATGCATTCCATCCGGACCAGGGGACTTGTCTACCTTTAGTCCAATTAGCCTACCCAGCACTACCTCTTTAGTAATAGTGATCGTTTTAAGGTCCTCACCCCCTACAGTCCCATGACCATCAATTATTGGTAAGCTATTTGTGTCCTCCACTGTGAAGACCTACACAAAAAACTTGTTTAAGGCCTCGGCCATTTCCTCGTTTCCTATTATTAAATCCCCCTTCTCATCTTCTAAGGGTCCAACATTTACTTTAGCCACTCTTTTCCGTTTTATATATTTGTAAAAACTTTTACTATCAGTTTTTATTTTTTGTGCTAGTTTACTTTCATAATCTATCTTTCCTTTCTTTATTGCTTTCTTAGTAGTTCTTTGTTGTTTTTTTAAAGCCTTCCCAATCTTCTAGTTCTCCACTAATTATGGCCACTCTGTATGCATTGGTTTTTAAATTTGATTCTCCCCTTTATTTCCTTAGTTATCCATGGCTGGTTATCCCTTTTCTTACATTCCTTCTTTTTCACTGGAATATATTTTTGCTGAGTACTGAGAAAAATCTTCTTAAAAATCCTCCACTGTTCCTCAACTGTCCCACCAATTAGTCTGTGTTCCCAGTCTACATTAGCCAACTCCACCCTCATCCTATTGTAATCCCCCTTGTTCAAGCAGAGGACACTGGTTTGGGACCCTACTTTCTCACCCTCCATCTGCATTAGAAATACTAACTGCATGATCGCTTGTCAGCAAGGGCAATTCACCCAGATGGATGGAGGTTTGGAGTCACTACTTTTCTCTCCTCCACAAGCTGTGCCCTATGGAGGTATCCTTCTCCCTCCCTCCCTTCATCTCTCTGACTGCAGCCAATGCAAATTGCACAGAATGAATGGCAGATCCACACCTTACTAGGATCTCCATTTTCTGAGACCCATGAGTCAGCAATGTGGCCTTCACCATGGAGAGAACACAATTGAGCACCTTTGACATCCAGTTGCCTCAATCATTAGGGTGTCCCTTTATTCAACCACTTGTGTTGAGCGCGAACTCCACCCACCCAAAAGACTCTCCTCCCATCTCGGGAGATTTCACTGACTGACCAACTGCATCAAGCCCAGTTTGGAAAAATGTTGCATGTCACCTTTCAAACTCACTCCACCACCCCCTACACCCTCACCCCACCACCATATATACACCCCAATTTTACCATTCCTCTCAACGTTTTCCTGAACCTCCCCCAGTTGCCCTGGAACTTACCACAATCCACCTTCACATACCTTTCCTTCCCACAGAACTAATGCCCATTACCATCCTCATGCCCACCCTGACCCTGCCCCCTTCCATTATCTGAACCACCTACGATGTCCTCCTCTCTGAACCAACCGATGAGACTTTACTATTGGACTCTCACCTTAGACCTGCCACTCTACAGCATCACACCACCCCCTTTTACTGTGACTGTTCCCTCCTATCACCCATACTCCAAATTCTTCCTCCCAGGTCCCAACCGTCAACACCAATGACCCTGCCCCCTGAGAAACCCTCACCCTCTTCCTTCTGCTGACAAAGCACCTCCCCCCTGCAAGCCTGCCTTCCCCGTCCAGCCTTCACTCCATACTTCCATGTTACAAAGCCCTGCTTCTGGCCATCACCTGCCTTCCTTGTCTAGCTTTGGTAGCGTTTGGTATTAGTACTCGAGTGAAGTTATGCGATGTCCCCAAGAAGGAGAAAGCAACATCTATGGACCTCAAAGTCATAGAACAGTTGAAACTCAGTGGTGAACACCACTTATATCCAGTGGAAAAACTGAATGTTCTAAATTCTCACTGGTGGGAAACTTAATTTGGAGGACATACTTCATTCCTAAAAGGTAGCCTTCTCATGAGCATATGAGATGCTAATACACGCAAATGGAGTTCCAAATTTGTTGTGTTCATTAGGAAATCCGATCCGCCTTGAAAGTTGAGAGAATAAATTTGCACGGTTTATCTTGCTTACTACGCAAAGCCAATGTTCTAGCAAATGCCAGTGTTGGAGTAAATTACATGTAATACTTGAAACTCAAGACTAAGGGAATGCTCACAATGCAAACAAGGATGACTCACCGGCTCTGGTGATCCCTTTTTCAGATAATTGCAAGAGGCCTTTCTTCTTAAGTATAAAACTGCAGCCAATGAGGAGACTAGAAGTGACTGCTAAGGCCAGCCCAATATACAAGTTGTACTGTGTTTCAGGCCACGTTACTGTTTCATAGTCAGTCCCATTGAATTTTTCATGTGTTTTGTGGAGATGACCATCTTTTACTTCAGTTATGTTGATGATCTGACACAAAGCCCACTGAGTCGCATTACGGCAGGTTAATGAAATGAAGGAACCTGTAGAAGAAAAACAACCTTTTAAAAATCCATATAATATTTCAAGCTTTGGGACCTACAGGATAAAAGCATTTCTATTCCACATTCAAACACAATAATCACCAAAATGTGAGAAATTTCTATAGTTGCATTTTAACGTCTTGCCTGTGATTGGCTGCTGCTGCTTCTAGGTACTCCTATCAGGACTTATGATGTCATGGTATGTCACACTGGCCTTTCTTGTGCCAAGTATGATTAAATGTTTAAATAAGGTTAGGACTTAACAAAAATTAACAAATACCTTCCTCATCTAATATTCAATTTTCTTTTTCAATTAAGCAAAATAGATTGTGAAAAGACACTTGTTCAGGGGAGAATTTATTCAGCTTAAGTTCCAAAAAGTGCGCACAAATGGTTGAAAATTTTGAATACAACCTTTTGGCAGTTTATGCAGGTTTGTTCTGCATACCCAAATATATTTTAATGCATTTTTTAAAGACTTTCTGGTATACACTTCGGAATAGATGTGGTTAGGCAAGATGTTGATACATCTGAAAACACCTAGTTACTATTCATTTGAAAATGAAATGGTGCAAGCTGTAGTCACATTCAGATGCGACAAAGGGAAACAAGGATAGAATCTGGGGGGCTCTAGAATTATTTATATTGCAGCACAGAGAAAAACGGCAGAGAGACACTCAGTCCATTTCAACAGGTAGTAATATAACCATGTGAGGGCCATCCCATAAGGCTGAACAAAAATAAAAGAGGATAATGGCACAGTTGACTATCAAATACTGTAAGACCTGTCAAGTTACAGAGCAGGTCATTTCTGACTTAATGCCAAGGCTATCATGGTCAGTCAGCAAAAGACTGGTGGATGGGGTGTGACAGAGAGCTTTGGGAGCAATGGCAGCAATGAAACATTTAAGGACTTGATACAAAAGCGGGGTTGGAGATGGGACAGTAGTTGAAGAGAATGGGTAAGGTTAAGGATACATTTTCTGTGGAGGGAGTTAATTTTGAAAAGGGACCACGTCTGATCACTGAAACATGTTAAAAATGTGAACCAGCTTAAGGGGTTAGTTGAGTGTCATGCAGCGGGGTTAGTTGCGTGGTCCACAGTAAAGGAGACTAAGGGAAAAAGGCTCAAGAAAGGGTTGGCCTTATTCAGAGAAGCAGGAAAGAAAAAACAGATCACGGCTAAAATTGGAGACTAGGAATACTGGAAGGAAAATGCAGCAGAGGTGACCTGTACAGATGTCTTTAGTCTTGAATGTAAAGAAATCCACGAGTTATTCACACTCACTACTGGAAATGAGTATGAATAGGGTGGGGCAAAGGTATTGGAGGTGGGGCAAAGGTATTGGAGGTAGCCCTAAATCATGGGGGAAAAATAAATTCTGGCTGCTCTTTGGCTTCCAAGATGGTCATTGGAGGATTTTCATGAGTATAGCAAGACTTGGTAATTAATGACATGATATATTCTTGCTTTTTATTGCCTGATTTGACCCATTGTGTACTGGATGCATTCTAATTTAATCAAACAAGCACAGGGACCATATTAACAAACTTCACAGCCTCAGAATTTACAAAAGCAATTTGCTGCCAGTTAATAACTTCTTAAGTACGTTCACTGTGGTTCTTTAGGCATCTGTAGCAAACATAGACATATCTTATACAAAGGGAATAAAAAGTAAGTGGATGAAAACCTTGAAGGGGCAAAACATGAACATTGAAAGCAATGTTTGCATTAAAAATGGTGCTTTCCTTTCAATAGGTTGTTAATCCTTAGTAAGAAAAGAAAATGTGATTTTTGAATTTGAAAATGGAACTGGATCACTTCCCCAAAAGCTAACTCAACGGTTACTCTCATACAATCTCCAATTCATGGAGGCAATCTACCCCTTCTGAACCCAGTTGGGACAGAATTAATCCAATTAGCCATTTCACAGAAATATTTTCATCTCCTCCAACCCTCCTACTTTACAGTGACAAAAACAAAAAAGGTCATAAAATCTCAGCAGGTCCTACAGTATCTATTCAGGGGAAAGAATAGAGCTAATGTTTTGAGTCCAGATGACACATCCAGACTCGAAATGTTGGCTCTATTCTCTCTCCACAGATGCTGTCGGACCTAAGATTTTCCAGCATTTTCTGTTTTCGTTTCAGATTCCAGCATCCGCAGTGTTTTGCCTTTACTTTATTGTGACATTCTGTTGTGATATTGTATTCATGTCAATGCAAACAATGACATGTACCTTTAAGAAGCTGCATAGTGACTTTGCTATGACATCACTGTGTACAAGGCTGGAGGAAAAAAGGTACAGCCTCCATGTTTGATGTTAACTAATGCCTGCGATCTCTATTCCAGACGTTCATTACCGTCTGTGACTCTACTAGTAAGACTTCATGTACACCTTGTGAGTTAGGTATGTAGTCAAGTAATCAACCTATGCAACTGTTAGGCTCCAGGCTAGACCAAGGCCTGTGCAGAGCTCTATGAAGTTTCTAGTAATAAACCATGTAATTCTGTTCAACCAGAATCCTCATCATTCTCAACATCTTGCGTAGCATATAGTGACAGATCTCTCAAGTCTACACTGAGACCATCACCATATATGGTGGCAGCAGGCCACAAGTGACCACAACATGTTCTACTTCTTCCCCTCAATCCAACCTCATAGGAATCAGAATACAGATGAGGAGGAAGTGATGTTTCAGTTGTACAGAGCCTCAGTCAGATCCATTTGGAGCATTCACATTTAAGCATCAAACCCTAAGATATATCAGAATGCGAGTTGAATAATGAGGAAAATCTACATAAATTTGTTTCCCTTTGAGTTTAAAAAGTTGGTGTTCAAAATGATAAGGGACTTGATAGGGCAGATACTAAAAAGCTACTTCTGCTGGTCAGGGTCTATAACAAGAGAATTAAATAAAATCAGAGCTCGGCTGTTTAGGATTGCAATCTCAAATCATTTTTTCTCCAACAAAGAGTAATGGAATTTTCTCCTGTGCACTATAGATGATGGTCTCATTGAAAATACAAAGACTATGATGGACAGATAAAGGAACATGGGACAGGTGAGCAAATGATTTTCAGGTACAGATCATCCATGATCTAATTGAATGCCAAAGCAGGGTTGAGGAGTCTAATTCTGTTTCTATGTTTGTATTCTTCTCCCTATCCCAAGCTGGTATCCAAAATCCCCAATTCAAATTGGAACTGCACTAAATTATTTGAACAGCTTCAGAAAAAGTATCGGAGTTAATGCTGACTACACAGTACTAACATAGAATGCAGTGTTTTAGTGGAAGTCTGAATGATATTAAGTTGATTCAAAATAATAGAAATGGGAAGATTATTTTCAGCTCAGAATTCTGGACTAGATTACAAGGACCAACAGATTTAAATTACTGACCACGTCCTATCTAAATGGCTCAACCATCCATGGGAAGAGGTAAAGAACCCTTACCAAGTTACTCCTGTCCACCTCTGGATGACTATATCCTAGCTTTAAAAACTTGGAAACTCATTTCAGGCAACAAAGAAAAAATCTGTCACAGCTTACCCTCTATGTGACCAACCTCTATGTGACCAAACACATTGACGAAGGAAGAGCGGTGGATGTGGTCTATATGGACTTCAGCAAGGCGTTCGATAAGGTCCCCCATGCAAGACTTCTTGAGAAAGTGAGAGGGCATGGGATCCAAGGGGCTGTTGCCTTGTGGATCCAGAACTGGCTTGCCTGCAGAAGGCAGAGAGTGGCTGTGGAGGGGTCTTTCGCTGCATGGAGGTCAGTGACCAGTGGAGTGCCCCAGGAATCTGTTCTGGGACCCTTGCTGTTTGTCATTTTCATAAATGACCTGGATGAGGAAGTGGAGGGATGGGTTGGTAAGTTTGCTGACGACACCAAGGTAGGTGGTGTTGTGGATAGTTTGGAGGGATGTCAGAAGTTGCAGCGAGACATAGATAGAATGCAAGACTGGGCGGAGAAGTGGCAGATGGACTTCAACCCGGATAAGTGTGTGGTGATCCATTTTGGCAGATCCAATGGGATGAAGCAGCAGTATAATATGAAGGGTACCATTCTTAGCAGTGTAGAGGATCAGAAGGACCTTGGGGTCCGGGTCCATAGGACTCTTAAATCGGCCTCGCAGGTGGAGGATGCGATCAAGAAGGCGTACGGCGTACTGGCCTTCATTAATCGAGGGATTGAGTTTAGGAGTCGGGAGATAATGCTGCAGCTTTATAGGACCCTGGTTAGACCCCACTTGGAGTACTGCGCGCAGTTCTGGTCACCTCATTACAGGAAAGATGTTGAAGCTATTGAAAGAGTGCAGAGGAGATTTACAAGGATGTTGCCTGGATTGGGGGGCATGCCTTATGAGGATAGGTTGAGGGAGCTTGGTCTCTTCTCCCTGGAGAGACGAAGGATGAGAGGTGACCTGATAGAGGTTTACAAGATGTTGAGAGGTCTGGATAGGGTAGACTCTCAGAGGCTATTTCCAAGGGCTGAAATGGTTGCTACGAGAGGACACAGGTTTAAGGTGCTGGGGGGTAGGTACAGAGGAGATGTCAGGGGTAAGTTTTTCACTCAGAGGGTGGTGGGTGAGTGGAATCGGCTGACGTCGATGGTGGTGGAGGCAAACTCGTTGGGGTCTTTTAAGAGACTTCTGGATGAGTACATGGGATTTAATGGGATTGAGGGCTATAGATAGGCCTAGAGGTGGGGATGTGATCGGCGCAACTTGTGGGCCGAAGGGCCTGTTTGTGCTGTGGCTTTCTATGTTCTATGTTCTAATTTCAGCTTCTCTGCCATTTGGCCACTCACACCTTCTATTTTCTCTATGGACTGCCTTTAGTAACCATTTCCCTTGTTTTTGCGGCTATGACTCATCTTTCATTCCCTCACCCTACAGTATAAATATCTCCCACTTTCTATGCTTTTACCTTTGACAAAGAGTCATCTGGTCTCAAAATGTCAGCTTTTTTCTCTCCTTACAGATGTTGCCAGACCTGCTGAGATTTTCCAGCATTCTCTTTTGGTTTCAGATTCCAGCATCCACAGTAATTTTCTTTTATCCAGTTTTTATTTAAAGAAACAAAATGTCTTTCAAGAAATGAAATATAATTCTGTTTCTTTCTCTACAGACGCTGTCAGACCTGCTGAGTTTTTATAGCATCTTCTGTTCTTATATCAAAAATCTAGCAGCGTTTGGAGCCATTCTTTGCTTTGTCGCACCCTAAGATTTTGAATTAGAAGATTGTTTGCAGATCGGTAATATTACATGAGAGGCAGAACCCCCAAGAATGTAAACAGGATTCTGCTTGGAGACCAAACTGCATCATCTGGTTTCTGAAGAGTAGCTGTGATGTAAATGTGCATTAAGTGTTACATGTGAACAAAATGAAGGTAAATGGGAAACCCCGATATTCATTTTAGAAGTATATTCTCACTTGAACAATTCCTTTTCAGAGAGGGCAGAAGCCTTTTTAAAGAAAAGGGCAAAGACAGCCATCTGAGTAGAAAATGTGTCACTATTAAACCCTAAACAAACTCCTCTATAAAAGCAGCAACATTAACATAAATATGAAGATATATTTGCTAGAGAGACAAAACACAATAATCCCACAATACAACAGGGCATTTAGCTTGGTAAGTACAATGCTAATGTTTAATAGGTGCAACGTTAAGTTGGACAATGCACTAAAAATCTGTACAAATAATTTTCCCAATACACCATTAGCAACCACCATTATGGAGATGCCAAATTTGCTGCAACAGATTCTCATTAGATTATGATCTTTGCTTTCCATTGTCAATTAAAATATCAACATAAAAAGAAAACATGTTTCTCCCATCTATTTATCCAAGTTATAATGCGACAACTATAGGGGAAACGATGTATATATTTTTATCACATTTAAATACAAGCTTATTTAGTTTAAACTGTGGTCACAGAACTAGACAACAAATACCGTAGATGTGAAACAGTTTTCCCCTCAAACAAGGAAATGTTATTCAGTATTACAACTAATTAAAGGTGAGTAATTCAAATTGAATTGCAAGATTGATGTTTTTTTTAAGTACTTACTCATTTTGGGAGCGAGAGATATTTCATAGGCTATTGGAAGATTTCACTTTAGAAAAATTAAATTTGCTTAATAATTAAAGATTATCTATGTAATGGTTCATATTAATCGAGTAAAATTGAGATCATAACAGTGCAACTTCTACATGGTTTGTTGGATGAAGTGGGTTTGATGAATGAGTTTTTTTTCTAATTCTAATAAAAACCATACCTTAATTGGATAAAAGTTAATTGAACACAATGTTTTATGCCAAGTGGCCCATATTAGTTAGAATACTTTGAGAAGTTTTGGGCTATGTACTAGAGTGTTCCACGGGCGCGGTTGACGCCTTCCGCGACCGCTGGGCGCCGCAGGGGCTGGGGTGTATTATCGACCCTGATAATCACCTTTTAGTTTGATGTTTTAAGTTTCCTTTCGACTTTGTTTTTGGTTCGGGCTGTTCCCCCTTCCTTTTGGGGAGCTGCCCCTTTTACTTTGTCCCCAAGTTAATTTGAGTTCGTTTACTTGGTTGGTGTTGAAAGAAATACTAGAGTGTGTTAATGCAATGGGGCAGATACACTGCTCTATTACTAAAGGAGATATCTGGCATGAATGAATACAAATAAGAGGACTTGAAAATGTTAGATTTGCCTTCATTAGACCAGAGAAGGTTGTATGGCAATTTGATTAGTCCAAAGATGTGCGGGTTAGGTTGATTGGCCAGGTTAAAAATTGCCCCTTAGAGTCCTAAGATGCGTAAGTGAGCGGGATTAGCGGGTAAATGTGGGGGTAGGGCCTGGGTGGGATTGTGGTTGGTGCAGACTCGATGGGCCGAATGGCCTCCTTCTGCACTGTAGGGTTTCTATTTCTATGATTCTATTATTTAAACTCCAAAAAAAGGGAGTGTAAACAGAAATACATTGTTTCCAATGAATGCAAAATCTAGAAGTGTAAAATTAGATGCAAGGCGATTTTTTTTAAAGAGGTTAATGAGGCTGTGAAATTACCAGAATTTGTGACCGAATTAAAAATCATGTCACCACTTAAGACTAGGTTAAATACATGGTTAAAAAAAAGGGAAGTAGAATGGTATATGGAAACAGAAAAAGTAAAATGAACTATGACTACTGCTCAGTCAGAGAATAGACACCAAAGTAGAATAGTTGAGCTAAACGACTTGTTTCAAAGTTATGTATCATTTCACTCTTTGTACTCTGACTTCTCAGCCAAATCAGGCAATTTGTACCCAACCTGCAAAACGTTGGCACCTGTGGACTGAAGTCAAATTATGAAATATTTCTACTTGAAATGGCTTGTATTATTCACGCAGTACAAATAATAAAACAATGCTGCATTATACAGGAAAACATCTCTGTTAACCGCATCAGAAACATTAGACAAAACAACCGGAGTACAAGCTGTAAGGCTTTACCCTCAACACACTGTTGATGTCCTGGATCCATTGAATGATTTCCGTTAGCGGCTGGAAGTGATATTTGAACAGAACAAACTCATCAGATCTTCTTAGTCAAAATGCCTTTTGTTAAGTTTCTCTCGAAAATGTGACAACTGCTTTTCCCCCTTTACTGCACGGACCTATCTTCTGCTTGCCGGCTCTGCCGATGCTAACCTCTTTTACCTGCGAACTTCTGCTTTTGCTTCCTTGAGCTATCTGCATTCCTGTTGTGGCTCCGCCCTCCAGCCACACGCTCCAGGTAACCGTCTATCACTCAGTGAGCATCCTATGGGCTGCATAACATTGCACCACACTTCCCAACCTAATATTACACGATACCACATTGCATTACACACCTCACATGACTGTCCCATAGCCTACTGCCCCACCCTACAGTCCACATGCACACCACATCACTGTCTCATCTACATTCCACAATATCACATTGCAATGCCCTCAAGGGTGGCCAGCTCTGAAGAAATAACAGGAGGGGCACTTTGACTGTGAGACAAGGAGTGCAGTGCGCTGGGTGGGGCATGCAAGAATTCCACCTCACTAAGGGAAAGAACTTGTATGTACACCATCAATCTAGCAACCCTGTTCTTCCCACGCTTTTTCTCTGCCGTGTGGCTTATCAGGGGATTTCACTGTGCCTTTGCAAAAGGGAACACATTGCAAAGGTAGCCACACAATAACTAGCCATCCTCTCACCCCAGCAAGCATGGTAATCAGCCCCCTCTCCCACCCAAACAGACTATAATTAGCCCCAACTAACTTGTCCCCCCACACAGAGTAATTTTCCCCTCTGCCCACCTCAGCACACAATTAGGTAGCTCTTTTAAGGTACCAACTTAATAAACTAACTCAAACTAACTTAGGGACAAATTAAGAGGGGCAGCTCCCCAAAAGGAAGGGGGAACAGCCCGAACCAAAAACAAAGTCGAAAGGAAACTTAAAACGCCAAACCAAAAGGTGATTATCGGGGTCGATAATACACCCCAGCCCCTGCGGCGCCCAGCGGTCGCGGAAGGCGTCAACCGCTCCCGTGGACACTGCATGCTCCCTCTCCAGAGACACCTGGCCGCGAATGTAGCCGCGGTAGAGGGGCAGACAGTCGGGATGGACAGCCCCGTCGATCGCCCGCTGCCTGGACCTATTGATGGCGCGTCTCGCCAGGCCCAGGAGCAGGTTCACGAGGAGGTCGGCATCCCGACCCGCCCCTCTCCGCACCAGGTGCCCGTAGATCAGGAGCGTGGGACTGAAGTGCAAACAAAACATTAATAAAAGGTTTTCCAGGAAAACAAAAAGGGTGTGCAGTCTAAAACACAAAACGTAGACATGGTCCATGGACTCCACAAGGCCACAGAAGGAGCAAGCTTGGGAGCCCGTGAACTAGAAAAACCTATGGTTGTACGGTACTGCTGCGTACAGCACCCTCCACCCCAGATCCCCAAGATAATTGGGGGAGATCCCTCCGTAGACGGACCTCCACTGGGGAACTCCGCCACCCGGCAGCAACAAGGCCCGCCAAGGTAAACACACAATTAAGTAGGTATAGGTGTAGGAAGCCAACCATCTTATTCCCATGACATTGCTGCAGGAGTTCCTCAGTGCATTGCCCTCGATCCAAGCATCTTCAGCTGTTTCATCAGTGACTTACCCTCCATCCTAAGGCCAAAAGAATTTGTAGACTAATTCTTGTACTGTTTAGTTCCATTGCAATTCCTTAGATAATGGTGCAATCCCTGCCAACATGCAGCAAGACATGGCCAACATCCAGCCTTGGGATGATTAGTGACAAGTATCGTTCATATCACAGATGTGCCAGACAATGATCATCTCCAACAAGAGAGAGGGTCTAACTATCTCCCCTTGACATTGAACAACAATCTGCATTAATTTATAGCTTTTATATAATAAATTATTCCAAGGATCACAGGGTTTTCATAAAGCAAAATTTGACAATGAGCCACACAAGAAGCTATTAGGGCAGATATTGGCCAAAGGCTTTGTCAAAGAGGTATATTTTCAATAATGCTTTAAAGGAGGAAAGAGAAATAAAGAGGCACAAGGATTTGGATAGTCGGAAGCTTTTTCCCAGGTGGAAGAATCAATTACTAGGGGGCATAGGTTTAAGGTCCGAGGGGCAAGGTTTAAAGGAGATGTACGAGGCAAGTTTTTTACACAGAGGGTAGTGAGTACCTAGAATTTGTTGCTGGGAGAGGTAGTGGAAGCAGATATGATAGTGACTTTTAAGGGGCATCTTGACAAATACATGAATAGGATGGGAAAAGAGGGATTTGGTCCCCGGAAGGGTAGGGGGTTTTAGTTCAGTCAGGCAGCATGGTCAGTATAGGCTTGGAGGGCCGAAGAGGCTGTTCCTGTGCTGTAATTTTCTTTGTTCTATTTACAGAGGGAATCCCAGAGCTTCCAGCTTCAGCTAGAAAGCTAAAGACAGACCACCAATGGCGGAATGATTAAAATTGAGGATGCACAAGCAGTCAGCATTAGAGGAGTGCAGATATCATGAAGTGTTGTGCAGTTGGAGGAGATTGCAGAGATGGGGAGGGGCAAGGCCATGGAGGGATTCAGATACAAGGAGAAGAATTTTAAAATCAAGGCATTGCTTAACCAGGAGCCAATGTTGGTCAGTCATTGAACATTGAAGTCATGTTTGTGGATATTGTCACTGAGGGGTAGCGTGTAAATGAGAAATAGGAGGCGGTCCGCGATTGATTATTGGACTATAGCAGAGATAACAGCTTGGGAACAGGAAGAGAAGCCATTACAAATGATTCTCTGGCTACAGTTAAATAGATAAGAATGGAACCAAGTAATCGTGGTCAACAGTTGGACACTGGTGCTGAAGCTTTGGTGAAGAATGGCATGGTCAACCATGTCAAAGGCTACAGTTAGGTTAAGAGGAATAAGAGGAGAGATGGTTTACCTTTGGCACAGTCACATAAGCTTGAAACCTGATTGGAGGGATTCACGACCACCTCAAAGTATGTTACAGCCAATGAAATACTTTTGAAGTGAAGTTACTGTTGTAATGTAGGTGTGCATGCGAATGTCAAGTAACAATATGATGAGACTTTGAAGCTATTGAACCATCATTTGTATTAGATACAAGACACTTAAGAAAATTAAAATTATTCAGAAGTCTTAAAGATACATTCAAAGATGCACAAAATTCATTTTAGATCACAGTGAGGATAAATTTCAAAGAAGGAAACAAAAACAATTTAAAATGACTTTGGGTTCTGTTTTGCCAAAAATGTTAGGCATGAATTCATAGTCTGTTTAGAACTGATATAAATAGAAGTAATCTGTAAAAATGAAAGGTTTTCAAGGAATTGGGGAAACGGACGGGACCATGGTAGAGATGTGTTAAAGCTTTGGAGGAGGGTTTGGCAGATGTAGCCAAAAAAAACAAGGAATTCAACTATAATATAAAACTGGCCATAATTCATTTACACTGGAAATTATTGAAATAGAGAAATGCTGTTAAAGCTTTTTATCTTGCACTCATCAGGACAGATGCATGAATGTCAAAATGGTCAGCACTTGCTGAACATTCCCAAGTGTAGTAAGACTTACACTAATAACCAATTTAATATTATCAGGTGGGCTTGCAATGTGGCTCATTTATGCTGGCTAGAAGCTACATATATTTATACACAGGCATCAGTTCACTGCAGGGAAAAGGAACATGTCCAGGCATTGTGCCTTCTTTGATTGAAAAAAAAATGGGGGACAATAGCTACTTAGTACATTCTCCGATGCAACACCTTGACTAATCACAGTTGACTTGCCAACCAATTAGCACCCTCCTCTCATGCAGTATAAATTATTGCTTTTTTAAAATGATAACTAAATTTTGTCTGTTCTGTTGAGTGCAAGATTCAACAGCATGCCTCTTTTTTCAGCTATACTCAAGTTCCGTACTTCTAAGAGAACACTTAAAATTTCTCAATATCTTATGCAAATATTAGCATTATGCTCTTACAGGATAGGTTTTCATACCTTGTTGGTTACGCTTCTGAATGTGATCAATGTATCTGAGGGTGTCCTGTCCCCATAGCAACATACAACAACAGTGTACACCCAACAGGTAATTCTATAACAATATATTGCTAAATCTGGAGCATTGTTTTGCTTCACCCCACAATGTATTTGGAAGGACACTCCCATAATTTTCTGACTACTGATATTAATGCCAGATAACACGGTATACATTTTGCATTTTCATTGGGTGCGGCTCCTTGACAGGAGCGGAAAAAGAACTTGTTCGTACATAAAGACAAAAAATGCTTATGGGAGAGACAAGAGAAACTGTAGTGATCATAATTTGTAGTGAGTCATGCAGGGCTAAATTGGTTTGTTTTGTTGCACGCAGAACGGAGTGGTGTTTTAAATATTAATGCTAACCTGTTGAACTGCTAAGAATGTATATAGTTTGCAAGACTGTAATTGGGAAATAAACATTAGTTAATGCTGTTATACTTGTCGAGCAGTATTCATAAGTGGATCAAAAGCAGTATTTGCTCTTAATATCTGACCATAACCTTGTTAACATTCCCTTAAAGTGTAATGATACACCAGATTTTGCTGGAGTGTGACACATTATAATACATCCCATTGGTTAGACTTACAATTCCACCTTTCAATCAAACATTTTAGACCACAAAATTATTGGAAGTGCATGCTGATAATGGTACATAATAGAGGATAATAGTGATTTGGGAACTTAGTGAACAGTGGGACAAACAGTGAACTTGCTTAATTAATATGATCTATAGAATTAAACAAAGGAAGGAATATGGGAAATTAGAGGTGGGGTGGTGAATTCAATGTCAATTCGGCACAGAAAGAAAAATATAAAGAGGGAAATAAACCATTTGGAGCTGGGAATGAAAGCTGCTTGACCAGGATGAGCATTTAGACTGGAAAGTCACGTGATGAAACCTTAACAAATATGTCAAGCAGAGTCGACAATCCAACATTGAATTCCATTCACCACGTTTCAGCTCAAATCCCCAACTTGTCAATGTTTCTTTATAGTTTCCTTTCATTTTCTAAATAATTAATTAGTTATAGCTCCTATTTTGGTATCATCTGCAAATTTTGGCACCGTTCCCCCTAGGTCTATAATCCAAATCTTGGATATGCCCATGAACAGAAGTGACTCCAGAATGGAAGCCTGAAGTTGCTCGCCAATGTCATCTTTATAATGAGGAACTTGCAGTTGATGCTGCAAATGTTGCCACAAAAGGAGGCTTCTGACATCTTAATCGGACTTGCACTCTCTTTAGGAGACTGCAGCAAAATCATTGGGGTAAGATCACTTAGCAGGTCAATGCACTGTTACCTCTGAGCTGGACATCCAATCGCAGGGACACAAGAAGTTGCCAAATTAAGTTTGTCAACATTTAGCTGCACCAAGTTAACTGGGATAATGTACTTACAACAAACCTTTTCACCTGAAACAGCTTCATCTAGACTTTCAATACATCTGAAAAATGTGGCCTTACACAAACAATATTAATCCAGAGACCAGGCTACATCATTCAAGTAAATCTTGTAACATTGTAACTCAGATTTGGAAGAGAGCCTATTAATATTTGTACCAGCACTAATTTACATGCTCATGGTCTCCAATTTGTAAGAAATTGGCAACTCAGAATTCAGGTGATGCTCAGCATAATGAACCAAAACAGGGCAGATCCATGAAAACTGGAAAGTAAGCCAGTTATTCTCCTCAGTGATTCTAGCTAAATACAGGAAGGGATGGGCCCAGGTCTCCAATGCATTTTTTTTTTGTTCTGCCCCATTTACTCCTGCTTCTCAGAGCTGGCAATATGAAAAGAGGAGATGGGACCTGAGGAGCAGCAATAGGCACCTTGTGTTGTTCAATCCACGCAAACCATGGAACTTGCTGAAGGAGCCCAGGAGCAGGACAATGGCAGCAGTAAGCATCAATGAGGGAGGGGTGCCTCAGGACAACTCCTGACAACCATGGAATCCAGCTGGCCCATCTGCTGAGTCAAAAGGAGGTCATGCAATCAGACATGGTGTGAGCAATTCTGGAACCATCTTATCCATTTGAACAGAAGAAGGCAAAGATCATTAGAATGCCTCATCCTTTCTGTTATGATGCCGGTTGATAAATTTCTTGCTGTCCCTTTAAGCAACCAATGATAAGGGCATACAATGAGCCATAATTGTTTGCAATGATTATAATTGCAAATACAGAGATTTATAATTTTTGTAAATATAATGTAGTAGTCGTGATCACAAAAAGGATGTGTAAAGTGCACAGCATTTTGTTTAAAAATAACTCGAAAGAGCTTCCCCTGCTGGTTGTGAAGACAAAGTACACAGCTGTCCTGAAACTTTAATCTTATTATTAAATGCTATTTGTTTAATTATAAAGAGATAATTGCACCAACAATGGTATTATATAAACCATACCTTTGGGTTGAAATATGAAGAGGACCTAAGCATATTGAGTAATTGAGATTTACAAGGGTAAACTTTTAAATAAGGGATTTTATTTATAATGCCAAAACCGGTTAAATTTGTTGATGTAAATATCTTTATTTCTCAGCACATAAATCTCTTTATCTTCAGGAGCTTTCAATTTTGACAGCGGAGTGAAGCTGGAGGTATCAGATCAACGAAGGGAAAACCATCATAGTTTTGAATAGCAAAGCAGGCGTGATGGGCTGTGTGGTCTACTCCTGCTCATATTTCTTATATTCCATTTACACCTCACACCTCATGCCCAATACTCAAATGGAAAGGAAATTCAGGTGAGTTTTATAATAGGCA
This sequence comes from Mustelus asterias, assembly GCF_964213995.1. Classification (NCBI taxonomy): domain Eukaryota; kingdom Metazoa; phylum Chordata; class Chondrichthyes; order Carcharhiniformes; family Triakidae; genus Mustelus; species Mustelus asterias. Next base: position 112,384,975 of record NC_135801.1, on the reverse strand, counting down.
GCCATTTCAGTACTGCTAGCTTTACAACACTGCCTAATATCATTATACTATTCATCATTCCTGTGCTAAAGATAATTTTTTGTTGTAGTGCCAGTGTAAAAGGGGACTTGTGGCACAGCAGACAGCATCCCTGCCTCCGAGCCAGAAGCTCTGGGTTGAAGTCCCACTCCAGGGCTTGATGGACAAGGAAGGAGCATTCATAACATACATAGAACATAGAACAGTACAGCACAGTACAGGCCCTTCGGCCCACGATATTGTGCCGAGCTTTGTCCGAAACCAAGATCAAGCTATCCCACTCCCTATCATTCTGGTGTGCTCCATGTGCCTATCCAATAACCGCTTGAAAGTTCCTAAAGTATCCGACTCCACTATCACAGCAGGCAGTCCATTCCACACCCCAACCACTCTCTGAGTAAAGAACCTACCTCGGATATCCCTCCTATATCTCCCACCATGAACCTTATAGTTATGCCCCCTAGTAACAGCTACATCCACCCGAGGAAATAGTCTCTGAACGTCCACTCTATCTATCCCCCTCATCATCTTATAAACCTCTATCAAGTCACCTCTCATCCTCCCCCGCTCTAAAGAGAAAAGCCCTAGCTCCCTCAACCTTTCCTCATAAGACCTACCCTCCAAACCAGCAGCTTCCTGGTAAATCTCCTTTGCACTCTTTCCAATGCTTCCACGTCCTTCTTATAGTGAGGTGACCAGAACTGCACACAATATTCCAAATGTGGTCTCACCAAGGTCCTGTACAGTTGCAGAATAATCCCACAGCTCTTGAACTCAAACCCCCTGTTAATAAACGCTAACACACTATAGGCCTTCTTCACGGCTCTATCCACTTGAGTGGCAACCTTCAGAGATCTGTGGATATGGACTCCAAGGTCTCTCTGCTCCTCCACATTCCTCAGAACCCTGCCATTGACCCTGTAATCCGCATTCAAATTTGTCCTACCAAAATGAATCACCTCGCACTTATCAGGGTTAAACACCATCTGCCATTTTTCGGCCCAGCTGTGCATCCTATCAATGTCTCTTTGCAGCCTATAACAGCCCTCCATCTCATCCACTACTCCACCAATCTTGGTGTCATCAGCAAATTTACTGACCCACCCTTCACCCCCCCCCCCCCCCCCCCCCCCCTCCTCCAAGTCATTGATAAAAATCACAAATAGCAGAGGACCCAGCACTGATCCCTGTGGTACACCGCTGGTAACTGGTCTCCAGTCTGAAAATTTTCCATCCACCACCACCCTCTGTCTTCTATGAGATAGCCAGTTACTTATCCAATCGGCCAAATTTCCCTCTATCCCACAACGCCTTACTTTCTTCATGAGCCAACCATGGGGAACCTTATCAAACGCCTTACTAAAATCCATGTATACGACATCAACTGCTCTACCTTCATCTACACACTTAGTTACCTCCTCAAAGAATTCAATCAAATTTGTGAGGCAAGACTTCCCCTTCACGAATCCGTGTTGACTATCCCGGACTAAGCTGCATCTTTCCAAATGGTCATAAATCCTATCCTTCAGGACCGTTTCCATTAACTTACCGACCATCGAAGTAAGACTAACCGGCTTATAATTGCCAGAGTCATTCCTATTTTCTTTCTTGAACAGAAGAACAACATTCGCCACTCTCCAGTCCTCTGGCACTATCCCCGTGGACAGTGAGGAGCCAAAGATCAAAGCCAAAGGCTCTGCAATCTCATCCCTTGCCTCCCAAAGAATCCTAGGATATATCCCATCTGACCCCGGGGACTTATCGACCCACAGGTTTTTCAAAAGTGCCAATACATCTTCCCTCAGAACATCTACCTCTTACAGCCTATCAGCCTGTATCTCACACTCATCCTTAAAAACATGGCCCCTCTCCTTGGTGAACACTGGAGAAAAGTATTCATTCATCGCCTCTCCTATCTCTTCTGACTCCATGCACAAGTTCCCACTACTGTCCTTGACTGGTCCTAACCTCACCCTGGTCATTCTTTTATTTCTCACATAAGAGTAAAAAGCCTTGGGGTTTTCCTTGATCCGACCCGCCAAGGACTTCTCATGCCCCTCCTAGCTCTCCTAAGCCCTTTTTCTTAGCTCATTCCTTGCTACCTTGTAACCCTCAAGCGACCCAACTGAACCTTGTTTTCTCATCCTTATATACGCTTCCTTTTTCCTCTTGACAAGACATTCAACCTCTTCTGTGAACCATGGTTCCCTCACTCGGCCATTTCCTCCCTGCCTGACAGGGACATACCTATCAAGGACACGCAGTATTTGTTCCTTGAACAAGCTCCACTTTTCATTTGTGCCTTTCCCTGACAGTTTCTGTTCCCATCTTATGCTCCCTAATTCCTGCTTAATCGGGTCACAATTATCCCTCCCCCAATTATAAATCCTGCCCTGCCGTAAGGCCCTATCCCTCTCCATTGCAATAATGAAAGACGCTGAATTGTGGTCACTATCTCCAAAGTGCTCTCCCACAAACAAATCTAATACTTGGCCCGGTTCATTACTCAGTACCAAGTCCAATGTGGCCCCACCTCTTGTCGGCCTATCCACATATTGTGTCAGGAAACCCTCCTGCACACTCTGTACAAAAACTGCCCCATCCAAACTATTCGACCTATAAAGGTTCCAATCAATATTTGGAAAGTTAAAGTCCCCCATGACAACTACCCTGCGACGTCCACACCTATCCATAATCTGCTTTGCAATTTCTTCCTCCACATCTCTATTACTATTTGGGGGCCTATAGAAAACTCCTAACAACTTGACCGCTCCTTTCCTATTTCTAACTTCAGCCCATATTACCTCAGTAGGCAGATCCCCCTCGAACTGCCTTTCCGCAGCCGTTAAACTATCCTTGATTAACAATGCTACTCCTCCACCTCTTTTACCACCTTCCCTACTCTTACTGAAACATCTATACCCCGGAACTTCCAACAACCATTCCTGTCCCTGTTCTAACCATGTCTCCGTAATGGCCACAACATCGTAGTCCCAAGTACCAATCCACGCTCCAAGTTCACCTACCTTATTCCGGATGCTCCAGCCAAAAAGATTGAATATCAACTTTGGTTGAATATCAACTATTTGGCTAACACAGCCAAAAAGATTGAATATCAACATGCCAATGGCAGGCAGTAAGCGCAGGAGAGATTTGTGATCAGCCATGTGATGGAAAAAAAATGGAGCCTCATTTTTCATAGCTCCTGCCTATAACATGCATGTAAAAGTGTAGGTTGCTACGACAACTCAGACTCTGCCTCCTTGGGGAACCAGTTGGCTGGACGGATCTGAGTGGATCGGATTGGTACCAGCAGCAGGGGTTTGATCCCTGTTCTGGCTGGGATGGGTTTGAGACCTGCCTCATTGCCCTATCTGTGGTGGAGGAGGTTGTGGCGCTGTGGGTCAGACTTGCCTTTGGGTAGAGAACTGAAGTATCAGTGTGCAGTACATAAATGGAACAATGTTCTTACTTTGGAATTGGAGAACAAAAAGCATTTTTCTCTGAGGTGTAGGCATTTTACAAAATATGGCCAATCATTAGACTGAAAAACCGTAAGCCCTATCCAACAACTGGAGGGTCAATATAATGAATAAGTGAAATACACACATCTGGTCTCGAATATGAAAATGTTAATTCTAATTTGAATTCACTGTTCTATTTCCAGTTATCTCATGAGGCTCTCACTGTTCACTCTTTGTTTGTTCCAATACATAATTAGGACTCATTTCTTTGTATATCTAGCTATGCTGTTTGAGAATCAAACAATATTTTAGTGTTTCTTTTATCAATTCAGAGTCACTTTAACAGCTGTGCACAAAGCACAGGAATTTGGAGCAGGAGTAGGCCATTTGGCCCCTCAAACCTGATTTGCTATTCAATAAGATTATGGCTGATCTGATTGTGACTTCAATTCCACGTTCCTGTCTGCATCTCCATGACCTTGACTCTGTTATCGATCAAAAACCTATCTCACTCAGCCTTGAATAAGAACATGCGTAACATTTCTGCAGATCAGTATCTGCTTCACTATTAGATTGCAAGTATCACCATGGGAGATTTGGTAGTTTTTTTCTTTAAAATAAAGTTACAACTCTTCCAGAACTGTACTAAATATTGCATACAAGATACTACAGATTTTCTTGGCGGCCAGTGTGACCTTAGAAATGTGTTACATTTATTTTCACCACAATCATTGATTTCATTTTTTAAAATAAAATTTCAGGGATTTTTGCCACACATTTCTGAGGCATGGTGAAGCCCTTTATATGCAAACTGCCCAAACCAAGAATTTAGTTAATGATGCAAACCTGTTAGAATCTCAAGACTAAGCAGCACCAGCTCCCTTCCTTCCTCCTGGTTGCCATCCTTCTTCCTGATTGTCTTCTCCATTATCTTACTGTTCCTCCCACCTTTCCTTGGCCTAGCCTGAGGGCCACTGCTAAATAACCATTTAACTCAATTTTGTCTTCATATAACTGACAAGTTACCTGAGGACTGGTACTTGCAGCTGATTGGGTGATAAAGCACAGTGTCCAGGTCAGATGACCCTCTGGCATGCACCCAGCTTGCCATCTGTCTCAAGTTCAAAAATGAACCAAACCACATTTCCACTTCTATGTCTTTGGGTTCTGCTGTTGCAAAGTGATGTGTTCCTAGCAGAAGAAAGCGAAGCTTTTCTGAGAGGTTGGCAGCAGATTTATTTTTTATGTAGTGACCGCTTTACCTTGCCAGTGGGTCTTGCCTGTGTGCCAGGATTAGTTTATGGCAACTTGAAATCCATTGGACTATCCACACTTTCAGTCACATGCTTGTCTTGAAAGTCAAGACCTCATGTTGGCCATGGCTCTGTTTGAGGACAGAGTATAGCACTGTCACAGTTTCCCTGAATCCCACATAGTTTACTGGAATCTGTCTCCTGGTGTGCGGAAGCTGGCTGTCACAGAATATGGATCTCAATGTCACAGCACCATCAAAGGTAGCATTGCCTGAGAGATTCTCCAGATACATCAACTGGATACATGAATGTCCACTGCTGGTGTCACGAATTAATTACACTGCTCAATGGCAATCTGTCCATCAATTAACTCATGCTTCATAACAGTGGACAGCTGGTCTGTGGAATTAACAGGTATGTACAATGCCCTGCAAGATAAGTGAGTGGTGCACTCCATCGTTCTTATGAATTATCTTTCTTTTCATTCTGGCCCAGTGAGGATAATTCAGTATCACGTGTGACTTCCACTCAGCAGTGTCCATCTGGTGTTTAATCTGTCCTTCAATTTCTGCCTCATTTATACCAGGGCAAAGTAATTTTCTTTCCTCAAACCCTTTGGAGGGTGTGACTGCAAACTGGTGTATTTCTGAAGTGAAGGTGACAAATATGCTGTGGTGAGTCCTGCTGCTGAGAGGATTTTGGTTTGTGGCCTTTTCATAGAAACCCTACAGTGCAGAAGGAGGCCATTCGGCCCATCAAGTCTGCACCGACCACAATCCCACCCAGGCCCTACCCCCACATATTTTACCCGCTAATCCCTCTAACCTACGCATCCCAGGACTCTAAGGGGCAATTTTTTTTTTTAACCTGGCCAATCAACCTAACCCACACATCTTTGGACTGTGGGAGGAAACCGGAGCACCCGGAGGAAACCCACGCAGACACGAGGAGAATGTGCAAACTCCACACAGACAGTGACCCGAGCCGGGAATCGAACCTAGGACCCTGGAGCTGTGAAGCAGCAGTGCTAACCACTGTGCTACCGTGCCGCCTATCTGAACCAACACGAAAAGCGCACGTTTTATGTGTACATAGTTGGGCATGTTTTTGTTGTGACATAAACAGGAAATGGCACATTTTGTGGCACAGTTAGGCTGTCACTTTAATCTTGCTGAGACACATCTGCACAGTGAGAGTATACCAGGCTGGAGTTCCTGCCTTCCCTTGACCTTGTACATCACATACACTGGCCGGGATTTTCCGGCTGCGCTCGCCTCAAGACGGGAAAATGCTACATGAGGTCAATGGACCTTTGCATGGTCCGTGTCCTGCCCGCTACCATTCCCGCGGCGGACGGGATAGGAAACTCCGCCCATTGTGTCCAGTTTCTCTGACAATGCCCTCAAGCAAACGTCTTTGAAGGAAATTAGATTTTGGATGGCTAACCTGTTCCATGCATGTGTTTGTATCTTATGTTGAACACAGTTTTGTCTCATGACAAGAAAGTAAATATAAATTGATCGGTGGGGCAGCTTTATGATCTGATGCATAATTTACCCTGATGTAAATGACATTGCCTACATGGACAGAGGGAATCCATTACAGCTGCTTACTATCTCTTCAGGAGGTTGGGGGCCTGATTAAAAACTGGAAACTGGGCAAGAGAAGAAGAATCCATCCAGTAAAAGCTCCCAACAGTGCCTAACACACAGAAGAAGAATGCAAAAAGTTTTTATTCCACTGCTTAATTTTTCCTTTGAAATCTACAGTCCATTTTCATGCCAAAAATCATTGTTTTGTGGACGAAGGTTCAGTAAAGCAGAAGCAGCTCAACAGTGCCACCAGTTCAGTCACACAGTAACCTGTGACCAGGTAAGGCTGTGGCCCTCAAGGTACTGCAACTTATAGAGCTAAACTGAGTCTGAATAGTTGTTTCTATCCCAGGTATTCCTATTAACCCTGCAAAAAGCCACAGGATGAGAAAAAAATTTCCAACTCTCAGTTGGAAGGCAGTGGACCTCCTGTCTGAGTTTACTTTGAATCATAGAATTCCTACAGTGCAGAAGGAGGCCATTCGGTCCATCAAGTCTGCGCCGACCACAATCCCACCCAGCCCCTATTCCCGTAACCCCACATATTTACCCTGCTAATCCCTTGACACTAAGGGGCAATTTAGCATGGCCAATTAACCTAACCCGCATATCTTTGGACTGTGGGAGGAAACCGGAGCACCCGGAGGAAGCTGATGCAGACATGGGGAGAATGTGCAAACTCCACACAGACAGTCACCCGAGGCCAGAATTGAATACAGATCCCTGACACTGTGAGGCAGCAGTGCTAGCCACTGTGCCGCACCATGTTTTTATAACGTTATGTAAAACACTGGTGAGGCCACAACTGGAGTATTGTGTACAGTTCTGGTCACCGTACTACAGGAAGGGCGTGATTACTGTGGAGAGAGTGCAGAGGAGGTTAACAAGAATGTTGGATAGGTTGATGTTATTTTCCTTGGAACAAAGAAGGCTGAGGGGTGACTTGATAGAGATGTACAAGGTTATGAGGGGAAAAGATAGAGTGGACAGGATAAAATTGTTTCCCATGGTGGAGAATTCTGACTCACCTGATGAAGAGGCAGCGCTCTGAAAGCTAGTGGATTTTGCTACCAAATAAACCTGTTGGACTTTAACCTGGTGTTGTGAGATTTCTTACTGTGTTTACCCCAGTCCAACGCCGGCATCTCCACATCAGGAGAATTCTAGAACTAGAGGACATAGATTCAAGATAGGCAGAAGGTGTAGAGGGGACATGAGGAAGAACATTTTTACGCAGAGAGTGGTGGGTGTCTGGAATTTGCTGCCCAAGTTGGTGGTGGAGACAGAGACCTTAAACTCTTTTATAAAATTCCTGGATCTGCACCTTAAGTGCTGTAAGCTACACGGCTATGGGCCGGGTACAGGAAGGTGAGATTAGGAAGGGCACCTGGGTATCCTCGGGCTGGTATGCGCAAGATGGGCCAAATGGCCTCCTTCTATGCTGTAACTTTTCTATGGTTCTATGGTTCTAACATGTAGAGCTCTGTTTCTAGATGTTAATAATTCCAAACCAGGCAAACAAACCATTAAGACTGAAATTACCAAATGCAATGAAGGGCTCCATAGATAGAATGCTTCAGTTCAGTTTGACAATTACCTTAAAACTCCAGATAAAATATGGCCAAGACTCGAAGATCAATTACAAGTGAAACTCAACTTCTCAATACACTGTCTGGAATTGTTGTCTTTTAGGCAACAACTGACAGACACCATTGATCAATTCATATTTAGATGCAACGACAAGGAGTGTGATTGTGACTTTACATTGCCAGAGCTAGCCAACAGAATAATTGAACTTGCGATAGCATCTACCCCAATAGAAGCATTCTAAAATGACCTCTTAGATCAACCCAAAGGTTATAGCATGGAAACACTATGCAGAGCAGATGCGAGTAAGATGCTACTCTACTGGGTAGACAGAGTCTACAGGCTATGTGTGATTTATCCACCAATGACATGAAAGCCAATGCAGGCAAACTGAGTAAGCAATGTGGTAATGTGACCTTCGACACGTATCCAGAAATTGTCCACTGTTTAATGATATATGGCACCAATGCAGAAAGAAAAGACCGGAAGAAGTGGTTCAGCATCAAATGAAATCATAACTAGGGGCCAGACAGGTACAGAATTTCAATTAACTAAGGGTTGGAACAAACATTGTTAAAATATGATCCATGAAATGTCTAGCCAAGCCATATGGTCAGATGACGAGGATAACCAGACCATCGATACACAAATTGAGCAGACATTTCATGTAGTGAACAGCAAAGAATGTTTTGGCACAGATGCCTTTGCCATTATCCAGGTTTTGCGCTTACAAATAAAGAGAAAACACAAATTGGATGCAAAACAGGATATCGGTGCAGATGCAAACATCCTTCCACTTTGCAAGCTGAAATGCATGTACCCACATGAACCACTGTCAAACTCACCATGTACAATGGCTCAGAGATACCATCCCTGGGATCCAACAATTCAACCTGATCACCCCAGATATTTTATGCATTGGACATTATGGATTCAGTGATCGCAGGCCGCAGGTATACAGGGATCTGCCCTTGGTCACCATTCCTGATATCATTAAAACAAGGATCAAAAAACACAAGGGAGCACCAATAGAAACCCTGTGCTTACAGTGAGAGAAGATCACCTAACTCTCCATCAGCCAACAGGCTACATAGCACAGCTGAACCAAATACACTCACCCATTCCAAACTTGAAACTTCATCGTACTGCAAAACCAAGATGAAATTATGATTTGGCAGAGAAGTACACACAAGCCTCCCAAATCATCAGACATTCATACTTCAAGGAGTAAAGAATGCAAGAATGGAAATACAGGAAAGTGAAAGATGTCCACAACCAGCATACAGATAACAAATTACCCAACCTGAATGTCAGACAAAAGGTTTGAGTACAATACGCAACCGATGGCGCATGGAACCCAGCAGAAATTGTCAGCATATCCCCAGAACAAGGGTCATATCAAGTATGAACACCAAAAGGCATGGCAGTATGAAAAAACAGATGCCAAATCAGAGTAATACTACAACCGGAAGCACAGAGTAATCTTTTTGTGAATAGAAGATGGCTTAAGATGCAGCACAAACACAGCGCCCTTAAGCAACCTTCGGAAAACAAACAGCAGCCTCCAGCCAAGATCATTGAACTAAGTCTGGATGGATAATTTCAGAGACTTGTAAATTTATTGCCTTGTATCAGAGTACATTCAGATACAATGTTACTTTCTTTTGCTGTCATGTAAATAGTTTGATTCTTTAAGGTAAATCTTTAGTTTAGAAAATAGGGGGATGCACCTTTAAGGGATCATTTCTTAAACTGGTGTCAATCATTATCCATATCTAGACAAGATGTAATGTGTAATTCCATGATTCTGTACTCAGAATACAACAGCAGATATAGAAGTCAGACATGTATACATACCTTCCTGATTAACATTGCACGTATATCATCTCATCTTCAGATAAAGAACCCACATTATTGTTTTACAAATCCTTGTCATATGATTGGTATGTTCACATCATTTAGGGAGCGGCATGATGGCACAGTGATCAGCATTGCTGCCTCACAGCTCCAGGGGCCCGGGTTCAATTCTGGCCTCGGGTCACTGTCTGTGTGGAGTTTGCATGCTCTCTTCGTGTCTGTGTGGGCTTTCTCTGCGTGCTCTGGTTTCCTCCCACAGTCCAAAGATGTACAGGTTGGCAATGCTAAATTGACCCTTAGTGTCAGGGGATTAGCAGGGTAAATTTGTGGGATTACAGGAATAGGGCCTAGGTGGGATTGTGGTCAGTGCAGACTCGATGGGCCGAATGGCCTCTTTCTGCACTGTGGGATTTTATGATTCTATGATAGAACCTATGTTAGCTTCTGGTTAAATAACACCTTGATTTTAACACTTCTCTTTGTTTTCAAATCTCTCCATGGTCTCATCCCTCACTATCTCTGTAATATCCTTCAGCCCTATAACTCCTCAAGTTATCTGCGTTCCTCCAATTCTAGCCTCTTGAGGATCCCCAAATTTAATTGCTCTACCGTTATTGGTCATGTCTTGAGTTGCCAATTTCCTGAGCTCTGGAATTCCTTCCTTAAACTTCACTGTCTCCCTTTCTTTCTTCCTTTAGGACATTCCTTAATACCTACCTAGTCAAGCATTTAGTTATCAGCCCTGATATCTCCCATGTGGCTTGATGAAAAAAAACCATATGATAAAGCCCCAGTGTAGTACTGTGGGATATTTTACCACTTTAAAACAACTATATTAAATGCAAGTTATTGTTACAAACTTTCATCTATAAATTTTGCTTTAGACCTTTAGCACTTCGATTCCAGTTATTGCAGAAATTCACATCCCATAGTTGCAATGATCCTTGGTGCATGATTCATGCTGGTTAAATGTCTCTAGCTATTTAAACGCTATTGATTGAGGAATTTTTCCATTGGAAATTCAGCTGTAAGTAATCTGAATACACCTTTATAAATCCCAGTTTATAGAAAGTCTCTATAGGAGTGTCTTAAAGGGGTAAAGAAAACATTTGTTCAGACATGGAGATGGTATAAAAGGAATACTGATTTAAATGCTGTAATTTTAAGAAAGATTTTACAATATGTTTCATATTTACTATAACGTATCAAATTTTCAACCAATAAGTATAACAAAATTGTCAAAATTTCACTTGCTCAATGCACTATATTTCTAATGTGAGCAATCTCACCCTTCCACTGTAAAATTCAACACTAGTGCATTTGGGAAATAACTTGGCAGCCCATAACCATCAGAATGAAATGAATGGTGAAATATTTTAGGCTGTGCACATAATTTCTCAAGATAGAATGCCAGCAGGATGCCTTGAAAATAGTCAAATGCAATAGCAGTCTTTAAAATCTAAATTAGGTTGAAATCTGGTCTATCCAGGTGACGACCTGATGCTGACGTTCCCACAGGTCTTGTTGGAATTTAATCTTCTTCTAGCCCCAAACAAGCTGGAAGGTCAGTGTGGGGAGTGCCAACACTAAAAGTTGCAGTTCACAGAAATACCTGGTAGAGGGGCAGTGGAAATGTGTAATGACCTGAATAATGTTTTGTGCTAGGTCCCAAGCTGTTCAGCAAATGGCTGATTTGCATCCCCAGGTGGAATGTCAACCACACGAGGGCAATCTTACCAAAATAAATTCTAAGTGCCAAACGCGTGTGAAAACGGGAGAGATTTGCGTCCATTTTTTCGGCAAGAGAAAAATTAAAAACTTATGCCATTTAGAGAAAAGAAATGAGGCAAATTGTGATTTGCGCCAGTAGCTGGAGTGGATGGAGTCTATTCATGCCAGGAAGCTGGCTGCTAACTGCTAGAGGGTGCCATTGCATATGATCTACCCAGGCACTGTGTAAAGTGCACACAGTTAGTGCGCTGGGAATCTTACACTCCCCTCAACCCCTGATTGCAATCCCACCCTCTCCGATCGTGGCCCTCCTGGCCAATCATGGCCATTGTTCAACTCCTGCCCGATCCGGTTTACCCTCTGGCCGATTGCAACTCCCATTCACCCCCATAGGTCATTCGCAGCCCCCATTCACCCCCTCCCAGCCAATCACAGCTCTGTTCACCTCCACCCCAATCGATTGCCGGTTGCAGAGTGCACAGCTCCCCATGCTCAGCCTCCCCTTCCAACCCCGCCCCCTCTCCTTAGGCCCAGTCCTTGTGCCTTAAGACCCACCCCTTAGCACTGTCTGTGTGCCCGGTGGGCAGTGCCAAAGTGCCAGGCTTAAACTTAATTTTAATATTATTACTCACGCACTTAAAATCTTAATTGAGATTCAATTAAGATCAACCTCTTAATTAAGAGGTTGATCTCGCCAGCAATCCAGTGATGGTATCATCGCGAGAGGTGAGAAACCAGGCACAAATCCGATTTCTCACCTCCTGCAATCTTGCCAGCTCACTGCGCCAATCGACTGGCGTGACGAACCAGTAAGATCCTCCGCACAATGTTTACAATTATCAAGGTGGTCCAGATGTTTGGCTCCAATGAAAGAAAGCATTGAGTGAACATAGAGTTGTAACACTGTTGCCCCATTGTCCAACCCCCATGCCCTCTGAAGCACGGTTTCTGAGCAGCTGGCAATTTATACTGTGCACTGGGCCACTAATTATGATGTACCAACATTCAGTGAGGAGTAATGGATGCTCATTGTGTGCTGAGTATTATTTTGGGATGTGGGATGAGACATTTGATATGTGGCGACACTGGGCAAACAGAACCGGCTTGCCAAAGTCAGGGGTACCTAGATGCCAAGTGGTGAGGGTCACAATTTTTTTTTTTGCTTTTGACTTTGGTCTCCCCTTCAGTACACAATCAGCTGCTGCACTGTCCTGATGTTTTCACCTGCATCATAGTGGTCACTTTAACTTGTATCAAAATCAAGGGCCTTATAGTCCTGGATCATAGGCTGTGTACAAGCTCCCAGCTGCTTTTGCACCACCATCTACATTAGGGGTACCATAGGCCTTTGTACCTGCACCCAATAATACAGAGACTGGGCGCCAGGTGCATTTTATGGTATCAGGCTCCCACCATTGTATTATCTACCCCTATTTATTATGTTCTGACCAATTGTATGCAATCTATTTTTAAAATGATACACTGATTAGAGCTTACAGATGGGGCTAGTTCTAATAGGATTTGGAAGAATTACACAAAGCTGACCAAGCAGCATTTGATATGAGATTAAATCTAGCCTAGTAAAAGAGAAATCCCAGTGCAACATCACACATTGTTCAAGGTTACCTAATTGAAACAATGCGTAACGGAACTTTACATGAGTAAGGGGAAGGGCGTAGATAAAGAAAGATATCAGTTGCAATAGATGCAAGATGCATTCACTATTACTGCTAGCAGAACCCTGTGATATTGGTGGAAAGGATGTTTTAGTAGTGATGTACAACTAGACTTTAGCTTTAGCAGCAGGCTATTAGCTGGGAGATTCTGAATGTAAAGTGTCTCATAGCAAAATGTATTTTATTTGTTAGAGTGCAGTTGATTTTCAGAGGATAAACGTGAATATTGAATATTGCAACAGAGCTTTAATATATCTTTTGGTTCCTTTCTCATGTATTCAGTGCTAGTGGTCAAATTTTGTATTGGTTATGGTCTAATAGCGTATGAGCCTAGATCAGATGAATTCCATTGCTGCAGTAATGATTCAACAATAAGTGTCAAGGAACAGGAGGCCTAAGCAAACTTTCAAGGAAGTTGGATCTATAAGACAGTTCTCTGCACCGAGGATATGGTATTGTGGTGGGTGTAGTTCTATACTAACAATCCAGAGGATGTGAGATGAAATCCCATTAAAGTAAATAGGGAAACTGAATGTAATTAACTGGGTAAAGGCAAATTACTGCGGATGCTGGAATCTGAAACAAAAACAGAAAATGCTGGAGAAACTCTGCAGGTCTGACAACATCTGTGGAGAGAGAATAGAGGCAATGCTTTGAGTCTGAGAAAGGGTCATCTCGACTCGAAACGTGGGCTTTATTCTCTCTCCACAGATGCTGTTGAGTTTCTCCAGCATTTTCTGTTTTAATTAATTGGGCTGGCAGCTGGAAAAATGACCATAAAAGCAGCTGGTTTGTTGTAAGAACCCAACTGGTTCATTAATTACCTTCGGGTAGGAAACGTTCCACCATTACCTGTATTGTCTGTTTTGGACTCTAGTTCCACACTAATCAAAATAGAAAATGGTGGAAATACTCAGCAGGTCAGGCAGCATCTATGGAGAGAGAATCATTTCAAGTAAATGACCTTTCATCACAGCTCTAATTTGATGCTTATTCTTAGGGCAAGAAATTTGGTTCGTCACTGCTCATTTTTAGAAAGAACATTTAGAGCCTAAAACTGGCTTCAGCCTATTAGCAGCTAATTAGCTGTTACTTGATAGTGGGGATTCTTCCCATGGTGGGCTTCCCAGCAACTTTCTAACCTGTGGGATGGGGGCCATGGTGTCCTGAAAATCTAGCCCCATATTTCTGCTGTCTGGCTGATTCCAGAGGAAATCTACAGTACTTGGCAGAGCGGGTCTTAAGATTCATGGTGATCTTGCACAATCTCGCAATCATGAGAGGACAGACCTTGACACCAGCCAAAAGGCTGAGGAGCAGCAGCAAGAGGAGGAAGAGAAGCTAGAAGACAAAGGGAGGAAACTTACTCAGCCACTTTCTGCTCCACTGCTCCGTAAGGACTAATTCAAATGAAATACCAATATCCGCATTCCCAACCGTCCCGCACCTATCCTTCCATGTCCCAATGGCCTTCACAGTGTCTGCTTAACCACAATGCAAAAATAAAAGACGCCATAAAATAAACATCACAAATTAAAATTATAAATGAAACCATGGCACATTGTGCTCTCCTTCACTGAAAGCCAGTAGCCTTTCACCAGCCGGGCTGGAGCCACTGTAGTACTGGGTAGGAGCACTAGGATAGACAGAGGTACCCAGCAGACAAACGCTATAGGGGTACATCAGGGTGATACATTGACTTTTGAATGCACTGTGTCTATCCTAGTGCTCCTATCCAGTATTCCAGTGGCTGCAACACGGCTGGTAATAAGCTGCTAACTTTCTGTGAAAGTGGCTGCAGATGACCTTGCAGAACAATTGCAACGGGATCTTGATCAATTGGGCCAGTGGGCTGATGAATGGCAGATGGAGTTCAATTTAGACAAATGCGAGGTGATGCATTTTGGTAGATTGAACCAGGGCAGGACTTACTCCGTTAATGGTAGGGCGTTGGGGAGAGTTACAAAACAAAGAGATCGAGGGGTACATGTTCATAGCTCCTTGAAAGTGGAGTCACAGGTGGACAGAGTGGTGAAGAAGGCATTCGGCATGCTTGGTTCCATCGGTCAGAACATTGGGAGTTGGGACGTCTTGTTGAAGTTGGACAAGACATTGGTAAGGCCACACTTGGAATACTGTGTGCAATTCTGGTCACCCTATTATAGAAAGGATATTATGGAACTAGAAAGAGTGCAGAAAAGATTTACTAGGATGCTACCAGGACTTGATGGATTGAGTTATAAGGAGAGGCTGAATAGACTGGGACTTTTCTCTCTGAAGCGTAGGAAGCTGAAAGGTGACCTTATAGAGGTCTATAAAATAATGAGGGGCATAGACAAGGTAGATAGTCAATATCTTTTCCCAAAGGTAGGGGAGTCTAAAACTAGAGGGCATAGGTTTAAAGTGAAAGGGGAGAGATACAAAAGTGTCCAGAGGAGCAATTTTTTCACGCAGAGGGTGGTGAGTGTCTGGAACAAGCTGCCAGAGGTCGTAGTAGAGGCGGGTACAATTTTATCTTTTAAAAAGCATTTTGATTGTTACATGGGTACTATGGGCATAGAGGTATATGGGCCAAATGCGGGCAATTGGGATTAGTTTAGGTGTTTTTTTAAAAAAGGGCAGCATGGACAAGTTGGGCCGAAGGGCCTGTTTCCATGCTGTAAACCTCTATGATCTAACAAACCTGCTCAGCTGTGTCTTTAGGAGGACCAGTGCCAGACTGGGTGACAAGCATTAGCTGGTTGGCTGACAGGCAATGACAGAATCACTGGAAGAGGGGGGTTGGGAAGATGAATGCTGTCATCCTGAGAGAGGACAACAGGATTATGCTTCATGGAGCCACTGCCATTCCCCTGGGGCAACACCTCAGCAATCCTAGTAATTTGTTTGGCTGCTCTTTTGTGTGCTGTAAGCCACAGCCATGATAGAAGCAATCAGAGCTTGTATGGCCACAAGCTGACCTGGCACTCCCTCCACTGTAGTACCCAGAGGTCAGGTAGTTACTGCTTGGGCTGCAATGGAGGCTGAGACATTGACCTTTTGGTTGGATCCACAAGTGTACTAATGGAGTTGGTGACCGCTTCCATGCTGGAGGGATCGGGCTCCAAGCCCTGTGTGCCGTCTACACTTCTTGCTGCCTTCAGTCTACATTTCCCATTGCCTCGAAAAGCAGCCAGCATAATTAAGCACCCCACACACCCAGGACATTCTCTCTTCCACCTTCTTCCGTCGGGAAAAAGATACAAAAGTCTAAAATCACGTACCAATTGACTCAAGAACATTTTCTTCCCTGCTGTCATCAGACTTTTGAATGGACCTATCTTATATTTAGCTGATCTTTCTCTACACCCTAGCTATGACTGTAACACTATATTCTGCACCCTCTCCTTGCCTTCTCCCCATGTATTCTATGAATGTTATGCTTTGTCTGCATAGTGCGCAAGAAACAATAGTTTTCATTGTATACCAATACATGTGACAATAATAAATCAAATCACATCAAATCAAAAATGTTGTTGCTGGACTTCTCCATACTCTTTGAATTTGGAAGCAAACTTTCTGACAGGCTTTGCACCTGAACCAATATCCTGGGAGGGAAATTTGCTACGGCTCTTTGGGGGGTTTAAACTAATTTGTCAGGGGGAATGGGAAAATGAGCTGTAGTCCAGAAGCCAGTGTTGAGTGTAGTGAGGTACTGAGGAGGGTATCAAGGTCGTGGGAGTGTACCGGCAGACAGGAAGGTGTGTTGAAGTGTGTCTACTTCAATGCAAGGAGCATCCAGAATAAGGTATGTGAACTTGGAGCGTGGATTGGTACTTGGGACTACAATGTTGTGGCCATTACGGAGACATGGTTAGAACAGGGACAGGAATGGTTGTTGGAGGTTCCGGGGTATAGATGTCAGTCAGAGTAGGGAAGGTGGTAAAAGAGGTGGAGGAGTAGCATTGTTAATCAAGGATAGTTTAACGGCTGCAGAAAGGCAGTTCGAGGGGGATCTGCCTACTGAGGTAACATGGGCTGAAGTTAGAAATAGGAAAGGAGCGGTCACGTTGTTAGGAGTTTTCTATAGGCCCCCAAATAGTAATAGAGATGTGGAGGAAGAAATTGCAAAGCAGATTATGGATAGGTGTGGAGGTCACAGGGTAGTTGTCATGGGTGTCTTGAACTTTCCAAATATTGATTGGAACCTTTATAGGTCGAATAGTTTGGGTGGGGCAGTTTTTGTGCAGTGTGTGAAGGAGGGTTTCGTGACACAATATGTGGATAGGCCGACAAGTGGTGGGGCCACATTCGACTTGGTACTGGGTAATGAACCGGGCCAAGTGCTAGATTTGTTTGTGGGAGAGCACTTTGGAGATAGTGACCACAATTCGGTGTCTTTCATTATCGCAATGGAGAGGGATAGGGCCATACGGCAGGGTTTATAATTGGGGGAGGGGTCATTATGATGCGATCAGGCAAGAATTAGGGAGCATAAGATTGGAACAGAAACTGTCAGGGAAAGGCACAAATGAAAAGTGGAGCTTGTTCAAGGAACAAATACTGCGTGTCCTTGATAGGCATGTCCTTGTCAGGCAGGGAGGAAATGGCCGAGTGAGGGAACCATGGTTCACAAAAGAGGTTGAATGTCTCGTCAAGAGATTAAAGGAAGCATATGTAAGGATGAGAAAACAAGGTTCAGTTGGGTCGCTTGAGGGTTACAAGATAGCAAGGAATGAGCTAAAAAAAGGGCTCAAGAGAGCTAGGAGGGGGCATGAGAAGTCCTTGGCGGGTCGGATCAAGGAGAACCCCAAGGCGTTTTACTCTTATGTGAGAAATAAACGAATGACCAGGGTGAGGTTAGGGCTGGTCAAGGATAGTAGTGGGAACTTGTGCATGGAGTCAAGGTGTTTTTGAGGATGAGAGTGTGATACAGACTGATAGGCTGGAGGAGGTAGATGTTCTGAGGAAAGATGTATTAGCAATTTTGAAAAACCAGAGGGTCGATAAGTCCCTGGGCCAGATGGGATATATCCTAGGATTCTTTGGGAGGCAAGGGATGAGATTGCAGAGCCTTTAGCTTTGATCTTTGGGTCCTCACTGTCCAGGGGATAGTGCCAGAGGACTGGAGAGTGGCGAATGTTGTTCCTCTATTCAAGAAAGGAAATAGGAATGACCCTGGCAATTATAGGCCGGTTAGTCTTACTTCGGTGGTCGGTAAGTTAATGGAAAAGGTCCTGAAGGATAGGATTTTTGACCATTTGGAAAGATGCAGCTTAATCCGGGATAGTCAACACAGATTCGTGAAGGGGAAGTCTTGCCTCACAAATTTGATTGAATTCTTTGAGGAGGTAACTAAGTGTGTAGATAAAGGTAGAGCAGTTGATGTCGTATACATGGATTTTAGTAAAGCGTTTGATAAGGTTCCCCATGGTTGGCTCATGAAGAAAGTAAGGAGGTGTGGGATAGAGGGAAATTTGGCCAATTTGGATAAGTAACTGACTATCTCATAGAAGACAGAGGGTGGTGGTGGATGGAAAATTTTCAGACTGGAGACCAGTTACCAGCAGTGTACCACAGGGATCAGTGCTGGGTCCTCTGCTATTTGTGATTTTTATCAATGACTTGGAGGAGGGGGCTGAAGGGTGGGTCAGTAAATTTGCTGATGACACCAAGATTGGTGGAGTAGTGGATGAGGTAGAGGGCTGTTGTAGGCTGCAAAGAGACATTGATAGGTTGCAGAGCTGGGCCGAAAGATGGCGGATGGAGTTTAATCCTGATAAGTGTGAGGTGATTCATTTTGGTAGGACAAATTTGAATGCGGATTACAGAGTCAACGGCAGCATTCTGAGGAATGTGGAGGAACAGAGAGATCTTGGGGTTCATATCCATGGATCTCTGAAGGTTGCCACTCAAGTGGATAGAGCCGTGAAGAAGGCCTATAGTGTGTTAGCGTTTATTAACAGGGGATTTGAGCTTAAGAGCCGTGGGGTTATGCTGCAACTGTACAGGACCTTGGTGAGACCACATTTGGAATATTGTGTGCAGTTCTGGTCACCTCACTATAAGAAGGACGTGGAAGCATTGGAGAGAGTGCAGAGGAGATTTACCAGGATGCTGCCTGGTTTGGAGGGTAGGTCTTATGAGGAAAGGTTGAGGGAGCTGGGGCTTTTCTCTTCAGAGCAGAGGAGGATGAGAGGCGATTTGATAGAGGTTTACAAGATGATGAGGGGGATAGATAGAGTGGACGTTCAGAGACTATTTCCTCGGGTGGATGTAGCTGTTACTAGGGGGCATAACTATAGGGTTCATGGTGGGAGATATAGGAGGGATGTTCTTTACTCAGAGAGTGGTTGGGGTGTTGAATGGACTGCCTGCTGTGATAGTGGAGTTGGACACTTTAGGAACGTCCAAGCGGTTATTGGATAGGCACATGGAGCACACCATCGACAGCTTGCGTATAAGATGAGGGTGAAAGGGGATGTGTGAAGGAGGGTTAGGTATGAGAATTTTGTATTGTTGATACTTTCAGCCCATTGCTGGTGATCCTTACAATGAATAGCACCCCATCTCCTACATGGGGATTAGAACATGCAAGTGCACACATCCCGGCTTATTGGCTCCTGGTGCCTCTGGCTGTGGCCACCTTGTCCTGAAAGAGAGAAGGAAGCCTGAGAAGCAGGGTTGTGCAATCTCTTTGGCTTATTTTGCTGTAATACTTGAGTAGCTGGCAGTGTGTGCAAGCTGAGAAATTTGGATTTGAGGTTTGCAGTTCTGCTAAGTATATGCCGATGAGGATGAAGCCATTTGCATGTTAGGTCTGAGTTTTAATGATAGAGATTGTCGTCTTTACAGTGAACGGAATAGAGAGTGTGCTCTTGACTATAAAATGCTTGAATGTTTGGAAAATGTGACCCGTGTAGAAATGTGTGGCCTTGAGACCTAGGTGCTGGAAGGGAAAGTGCATGGCAGGTACAGGGATGAGTGAAGCTGAGGATTACAGGATGAATATCGGAAACAAGAGTCTTGGCTTTCCTTGGCTTTTCTGTGAGGTCATTGAGCCTCCTGTATTGTGTGGTAGTTTTTGGGGTGGTGGAGATTGCACTGACTGCCTTTCTAATCTCCCTTCCGACAGTCTGTGCCACTTTCTTATGGTGCCACCTCACCTCATTGCCTGTCAGATGGTTTCTCCTGGCCCTCACAATTGCGAGAAGAATGCTACTGACCAACCAGAAAATCAGGGAGCTCCTCCAACTGTTTGCTGACACAAAGCTGCTGCTTTTTCTGCCATCCCACTGAAGTGGTGTTGATCAAACTACTTTCACTGCTTTCCCAGTAAGACAATGAGTGCGAGTTTTCTGGCTTCCAAACTATGCCACACAGCTAATGAGCGACTGGAAGAAAATTACAGTGGTTGGTAGTGATTTTGTACTAGTGATAGTTACGACCATCCACTGTAATCCTGCTAATGGGAAGAGAATTCTGCATAATGGGAGAAAATTTCAACCATTATTCCTTTGGAAAGGCAAGTTTACTGTAACAGCTCTGCAACCAAGCATCATAGACACCAAGTTCTGTATAGATACTTATTCTCACACCCAGTTTCCAAGTCTCAGAGTTCTGACATCAGCAATATAGAATCGTAGAAACATAGAAACTAGAAGCAGGAGTAGACCATTCGGCCCCTTGAGCCTGCTCCACCATTCATTATGATCATGGCTGATCATCAAATTCAATATCCTGATCCTGCCTTCCCCCCATATCTCTTAATCTCTTTAGCTCCAAGAGCAATGTCTAATTTCTTCTTGAGAACACACGTTTTGGCCTGAACTACTTTCTGTGGTGGTGAATTCCACAGATTCACTACTCAATGGGTGAAGAAACTTCTTCTCACCTCAGTCCTAAAAGTTTTACCCTTTATCCTCAAGCTATGACCCCTAGTTTTCGACTCCCCCACCATCAGGAACATTCTTTATAAATCTACCCTGTCTAATTTTATAAGTTTCTATGAGATCCCTTCTCACTCTTCTAAACTCCAATGAATGCAATTCTAACCGTCATAGTCTCTCCTCATGGTATAGGACAGAAAGTGATCATCTGTGCTTGTGCCAGCTCTTTGAAACAGCCAACCTACTCATCCGAATCCCCTACTCTTTACATATAGTCTGCAAGTTTTTCCCCTTCAAGTTCTTAGCCAATTTCCTTATGAAAGTTATGATTGAATCTGCTTTCTCCATCCTTTCAGGAAATGCAAAACAATTAGCTGCATGAAAAAAGATTCCCAATTGACCATTACATTAAATCTGTGTCCTCTGGTTAGTAACCCTTCTGCCACAATTTCTCCTTATTTACTTCCAAATTCCTTCGTGGTTTTGACGCCTCGATTAAATTTCCCTTCAATCATCTCTGCTCTCAGGAGAACAGCCCAGCCTGTATAGTTTTGCAACATAACTGAGGTCTCTCACCCCGGTATATTCCGAGTAAATCTGTGCCCTCCCTAAGGTTTTGACATCCTTCCTACAGTATGGTGCCAAGATTGGAAAAAAATACTCCAGCCAAGGACTAACCAGTGATTTATAAAAGTTTGCAACAACAATTTGTATTTATACACAGCCTTTCAAAGGT
The DNA here is from genome assembly GCF_964213995.1 of Mustelus asterias. Taxonomy (NCBI): domain Eukaryota; kingdom Metazoa; phylum Chordata; class Chondrichthyes; order Carcharhiniformes; family Triakidae; genus Mustelus; species Mustelus asterias. The sequence goes on along the minus strand of NC_135801.1, from coordinate 112,363,193 downwards.
GTTTCACAGAAACATTTTCAAACAAGATTTGCCAAATTTATTTATGGTTTTTGTACTTAGCACCTCTATTTAAAAAGCCAGGGATATCATATTCTTTTTTAAAAAATCAACTTTTCCTGTTGCCTTCAAGATTTCTGTACTTAAACTTTCAGCTCTCTGATCCTGTGCCCCTTTTAAAATTGTATCATTAGGTTTATATTGGTTCTTCCCAATCTTCTTTTCAAAATACATTATATATCAGTTCTCTGATTAAACTTCTACCAGTTGTCTTCATATTCCACCAATCTATCTGTGTCCTCTTGAACATCTGTTGCTATCCTCTGTACTGTTGACTGCATTTCTTAGTTTTGTGTCAGCTGCAAAGTTTAAAATTATGCCCTATATACCCTACTCCAGCCATTGATATATATAAAAAAAAACATCTGATGAGGGATGATACGATGCAGCTCAGATATGTTTTATTACATTAAATGTCATGAACTTCTGGAATCCGGCACGTGACAGCGCCGTTCCGTTGTCTGAGACAAGCACTTCTGATACGCCATGGGTGGCAAAACAATAGCGCAGTTTCTCAACTGTGGCCTATGAAGTTGTGGGCTTCAATTTGAATAACTACCTGCATTTCGAATGGGCATCCGCTAGCAAAAGGAACATCGTGCCCACAAATGGGGCAACATAGTCTGTGTGAACTCTCACCCATGGCTGACCTGGCCGATCCCAAAGGTGCAAGTGGCTGTGGCAGGTATCTTCTGCTGTAATTGGCACGTGTCGCATTGTTTCACAAACCTTTCTGTATCAGCATTGATGCCAAGCCACCAAACATAGCCTCTTGCTAGGATTTTCAACTTCGACAGATCCAGATGAGCACCATGCAATTCTTCAAGTAATAACTCTCTTCCTGGTATGGGGACAACCACTTTTGCTCCCCAAAGAATGACACCATCCTCACAACTAAGCTCATGTTTCCTGAGCTGATCAGGCTTCATTTCCACCGAAGCTCTCTCATTCTGCCATCCCTGCAGTGTCATATGTTTAATCTTCAATAACAGTGGGTCTCTATTAGTCCAGTAAATAATTTGTTGTGCTGTCCCAGGAAACGAGTTTAGAAAGTTTAAGGCCATTACAATCTCTTGAGGTACTAGAAGGGGAGATGTGCTTTCTGGTAATGGAAGATGGCTTAAGGCATCCACTTTGGCTATGTTAGCCCCTGGTTGATGTTCGAATGTATATTCATAAGCCGACAAGAACAGTGCCATCATTGTATTCTAGCCAAGGCAATTGGGGAAATCACTTTGTTTTTCTTGAAAAGCCCTAAAAGTGGCTTATAGTTTATGATGATAGTGAAATGTCTCCTGTAAATACATTGATGAAACTTCTTGATGCCGAAGGAAACAACTGGGCCTTCTTTTTCGATCTGGGAGTATCATCTTTCCGCATCTGACAGGGAATCTTGACACGTATCAGATGGGTCTCTCGGACCTATCATCCATTGTGTGGGATAACACAGCCCCATATTGTGATGCACCAGTTATTTATTTTATTTATTAGTGTCACAAGTAGGCTTACGTTAACAGCACAATGAAGTTACTGCGAAAATCCCTTAGTCGCCACACTTTGGCTGTTCGGGTACACTGAGGGAGAATTTAGCATGGCCAATGCACCTAACCAGCACGTCTTTCGGACTGTGGGAGGAAACCAGAGCACTCGGAGGAAACCCATGCAGACACAGGGAGAACGTGCAAACACTGCACAGACAGTAACCAAAGCCGGGAATCGAACTTAACTTAAGTCTGCTTAACTTAGCTAAAAACCCTCTTTTTGTGCTGTTTTCCAACACCATTTCTGATGCCTCTTTAACAGCACATGCAATGGTGATAGTAATGTCAATAGATTTGGAAGGAATCGCCCATAATAGTTGACCATCTCAGGAAGGATCTGAGTTCTGAGGTGCTCATAAGGGCTCATGCCTCCTTAAACACTCTCATTTTGTCCTCAATAGGGTGCAACCTTTGACCAGCCACCAATAAGCAAGATAAGCCCCCTCATTTGCTTGGAAGATGCACATTTCTCTTTTTAGGTGCACTCCTGAAATCTTTTCAAAACTTTGTCCAAATTGGCTGCATGTTCATCTTCGGTGGATCCTGTTATAAAAACACCGTCCAAATAAAAGACAAATCTGGGCAAACCCTGCAGCAAACTCTCCATAGTTCACTGAAAGATGGCGTAAGCCAATGAAACTCCAAACGGTAGACATTATATTCGTACAAATCCTAATGAATATTTATGGTGACATATTCTCTTGATGCATCGTACAGTTCTACCTGTTGGTAAGCGTGGCTCAGGTGCAATTTGGTATATATCAGACCCCCAGCCAACTTTGCATACAGATCCTTTATTTTGGGAGTTTGGTTTACTGTCAGTTTGTAGTGCCTGCAAATACTGGCACAATAGGTGCTGCCCCCTCTGCTAATCTTACATGCCTGATAATGCCCAAGTCTTCCAATTGTTTTAGCTCTGTCAGTATCTTCTCTACTAATGTGTAAGACACTGGTCTTGCTCTAAAAAATATCAGAGTGGCTTCTGGATCCATATGGATTTTAGCTTGGAATCTTTTGATCTTTCCCAGTTCCTCCTGGAGCATATCCTGGTATTTTCTGATGATATCAGGCACCTGTCTTTTATTTTAAAAATTTCCAGCCGGTTCAACTTGATCTCTTGGAGCCAGTCTCGCCGCATTAAACTCGGTCCTTGGGCTAACACCACTATCAAAGGTAGCTGTGCAAACTGCTGTCTATAACTCACTGGAGTCATGGTCATCCCTACTATTTTGATGGCTTCTCCAATATATGTAGTCAGTTTAGCTGCAGTGTTCCTCAACCTCAGCAGTTCAACCCCTTCTTGGATATACTGGTGAGTCTGTTTGCTAATGAGAGTAGCTAATGCCTCCATGTCTCTCTCCATCTTTAGTGGCCGACTGTTCACTAGCAACACCATTGTGATTGGGGCTACTTTGCACATTCTCACATTATTTAGTGGCAAAATGTTCCATTCACTTGCTGGGTAATCCTCCATACTGTACACTCGGGCTGGATTATTGATTCTGATGGTACTGGGCAGGCACTACTTGTTTTACACTTGTGCCTCAAATGTCCTCTTCTTCCACACGTGAAGCACTCTTCTTATCTAAATCTACCCCTTTCTGGGAGTGATTTCCCCTGCACCAATAGCAGTCTGCATTATTCCTAGGCTGCTGTTTTAACCTCCTATATTTTGTGACTCTTCTGCATTTATCTCTCTACTTAAACCAGCACATTCACTCCTGGCACTCACAGCTTCTCACCCTAACTGGTGGATCTTGCCGCTCTGTGCATTTTGTATATCCTGGACACCCTTCACGGTGCTCTTCATCGCTGATGCCATTTTCAGCATCTTTTTTCAGGTTATCTCTGATTCAGCTAACAAGTTTCTTTGTATAGCTGCATTGGTTACAATGCATACCAATCAGTCTCTTAACATGTTGTTCAAAGCTCACCAAAAATCACAATGCTCTGCGACGAAGTCTGCAATGATCTCCCCTGGGGCTCTCCCTGTGGAGTTAAATTTGTATCTTTGTAATATTACTGAGGGCTGAGGGTGGTAGAGCCCCTTTGCCAACTCAACAAGCTCTCTAAATGTTTCTGCGTCGGGAGCATCTGGGGATGTTAAACTTTTGATCATCTGGGTCCCACATGTAATATAACTTTCTTTTTATCCTCCCCCTCGATTTCATTAGCACCAAAAAAATACTCCAAACGCTCCAAATACCATACCCAGTTTTCTGTAGCAGCGTCAAAATCTTCTAGTTTTCTGAAGAGAGGCATGTCTACTTATTCCTCTTTTGTGAATTGGACTTGTTCTGCAGCTATTGCAAGCTAATCCTCCTTCAAATTTTTCATTGCAATTTGAGATGCCATTGTTTTCCTTGTCATCAATGTAATAAATGCAATAATTGGCGATCAGCTGACAAACAACAACAGGCTTATTACTATTCACAACTACATACAGAGTGCTACAATCGCTGTGTTTCTCGGTTCTTGGACCAATCTGGCTGTAAAAGCCCGCGCTCTGCCCCAAGATCCCGATGCTCTTTCCCCATTGGGCGATTGGGTCACATGATCCTTCCGGTGCACATTCCTTAAGGGGATAGCTATTTCAATATTTTTAAGGGAAAGCAACATTACATCACTGGAAGGGCAGTACATCATGTGATCCAGTCTTAGTTTCACTTTTGCTATTGAGCAAAGCACGGACCACAGCTCTGTTGCTGATGTCTTTAAGCTTTCTATCCATGTATAAATGCTCTCTTGTGCCTGGTCTAAATAATGAGCCCACAATACATTTATCCAATCCCTTGTGATTGATTGGTGCCTTTATAACAGCACGACACTGCACAGAAATTAACTGCTTTGTTTCCCTACGTTACAGCAGTGACTAGATTGCAATTAAATCTTCCAATATACACCACCATTTGATTTTAGTTTACCCATCAATATTTTAGCTGCTGCCAAGGTCTGATATCATCTATTTGACATCTGTATTTTCTTCCACATACTGAGAAATTAAAATCAAAATCAAAGTTGGGATTGGTGATGCTAATATAAGAGGAGATTAAGTCATAATATTCAGTATTATAGTTAGTGGGCTGGCTCTGGTAATCACCTCAAGTGGATCTAACTGGTTCAAGGTGGACAGCAAAGAAGATGTTGCTGAAGTTACAGCTCTGCAAATTTACTGATCTTTTGTTGTAACTGCAGATGTTTGCTTTATTTTTGTGCTATTTTTCACGTAATGTATAAATTTACAATTTTGACTTGTCTGAGGGCTGTTGCTGGAGTTGAATGAAGACAACATTTTGCATGAAGTGTTGACAGCCTAGTCTCTTTACGTAGATCCAACATAAATGTAGACAATTTGTTGGTGTCCAGGGCTTATATCAAGAGCCCCATCCCAGTGTGGTAAGTTTTGTTTAGCTCTGTTTAACAAATAGATATGTAGTGGATATGTTTTTATATGTGTTTGCCTGGTTTGTTGAATATGGTAGGTTTGGATATATTCAGTGCACTGATACCTATTCAGCAGAGTGAAGCTTAATTGATTGACGCATGAAGTCTGTCCTATTTAATTCTGTGGAGACATGATGAACTCTTAAAATTGTTTCCCTCGGTCATTGAATTTCAATGTGAAACACTGTTTAGTTGCTCAATGTAGTCTTCAATATTCTTTTAGGACAAAGTATTGGTTTATCTAAAAATACGCCGCTCAGAGAAAGTCAGTACATTTTTAATACAGCAGTTATTGCAGTTTGTGCATGATTAAATTCTGCAGTTCCATTATCATTCAATTGATGGCGGTGTTGTGTCATGTTTACATTTAAGAAAATGAAACAAAAGCAAAAGAGAGGAGGTTATTCTTAGCATAAGTTTTGCAAAGATTATTTTGCTGTCGTTATAATTTCTTGTTAAGCATTTTGCTACTTCATTTATTACAGGATAGGTCTGGATTATTTAAACGGGAAGGGTCAGGAAGACCAAAGTTGCTTCACAGAGGATAAGAAATCAATTTAAAATGTCCAAGAGGTTAGCTGTTGAGTAAAGATAGAGCATAATCCTTTCTAGAGGTTATGTTCCCTCCATCCTCATGACTAGTTCAGTTTATTTGATAATTTTAGTGCCATCGTTTGATTTCCTTGTTCTGGTAGGATTAGCGGCCTGTTGTTTTGTGCTGCAACATTAATTATTTGGCAAACAAAATATTGAAAGAAAATTCTGTCATTAGTTCTGAATCAGAGCAATTATGTTGCTATATATGAGCTGTGCATTGGAAATTACCCAGATTTGTGCAGATAAAAATGAGGAACATAATTACTAAGGGGGAGGAAAGGAATTAAGTGAAGAAGTAGATTAAAACAGTCTTTTCAGTTTTATTATTTGGGTCAAAATATAGCCCAGAATGATGACTCGAAGGTTTTGTTTCCTTTATTTTGTGCTCCTAACGTGTGTAAAATACGCAGAGCAAAACTACCCCCAAATTGGAAAACAACATTAAATTAGCAAATTCATTAGTAAATGCAATGAGATTAGCTGGTATGGGAAATGAAAATGGGACGTTCTGTACAGGTTGGAACAAAGATGTGTTTTGGAGCATGACAGAGATGTTGGGCGGAATTTTCTGGTCACGCTCGCCTCGAAACTGGAAAATCTCACCCAAGGTCAACAGACCTTTCCATGGTCCACCCCTCGCCTGCTATGATTCCCATGGCGGGCAGGGAGGGAAAATTCACCTGTTTACTCTGAACTCATTCCTCACTCTACCTGACTGGAGCAGTTGATGCTGATGGTGAAAAAAATATCCCATTTCCTAAAACTGACATTTCTCACTTTGAAGATCACGAAATACCACAAAAGCAAACAGAAATAAAAATGCAATTAGAATCCCTGCAGTGCAGAAGGAGGCCATTCGGGCCCATTGAGCCCACACCAACAACAATCCCATCCAGTCCCTATCCCTACAACCCCCCTAATTTACCCTGCTAATCCCCCTGACACTAATGAGCAACTTAACATGGACAATCAACCTAACCTGCACAACCTTTGGAGTGTGGGAGGAAACCAGAGCACCCGGAGGAAACCCATGCAGACACGGGGAGAACATGCAAACTCAACACAGATAGTGACCTGAACCCAGAATTGAACAAGGGTCCTTGGCGCTGTGGGGCAGCAGTGCTAATCAGCTGTGCCGCTGTGCCACCTGTATAAAACCTATAAGTAAAAAGACTTGATAGGAAGAGTGACTAATGCCTATTACACTGGCCATCTTGAGGAATGTAATGAATATACTATAGTGTTTATAAATGTTCTTTGAGGTTTGCATGTTTCTGAAAATCTGGCCATAAGCAGCATTCAGGAGTAGAGTTTGAAAGTTATTCAAGACCAGTAACTGAGAGAATTGGCATTAGCTGGGTTAACTTCATGATTATGTGACTGTATAAACTTGCAGATGAGTTGCATAGCAGAGTGCTCAGATTGACGCTGGGAACCTGTGGATGTGGTTTTATTGCTTCATTACGCTTGTCTTTATTTGATGCCTTTGTCATATAAATGGAATTTAGTTATAAATCTGTTTGCCTATCCATCTGGATACAGCTGATTATGTGAAATGCCAGAGGTTTAATAGGATTAATGAATTCTTATATCTTTGTTGTGTTCATGAATGTTCAACAATGTTTTAGGATAGCGTTCATGGTTCATTCATTCCCAATGCTCCGGGGCATATACTTGGACTGGATAAGGACTGATGTGACTGCCAAAGTAATCATTGCATTGTGCAATCTGTGATTTTTAACAGCTAAAACAGAAAAGCAAGTCCAAGTTCTTATTGTCACATTGCATTAGTTGTTATGGATGGTAATGAGAGTTAGTTACGAAAGTAGATCATCATTGGAATGACCTACCTCTTAGTGTGGAGATTAGAAGGATCATACCAAGTGTTAAGTGTATCTGTGCTGTTGCTCAGACATGTAATTATTACCTGCTTGGAAGGGTCACACAAACTAAGAGCCAAGTGCTGAGATGTTCCAAAATAGGTGCTGTTTGGACCTGAACGGTTAAAAGCAGGAGGGCAGAAAGCCCACTGGTACTGTTGCACTGCCTGGCTTATGGGGCTGGAAGGAGGACTCACAGATAGTGATGGCACTGAAAATCAATAAGAAATGTCAAAAACTTCTGGAAGCCTTTAGTAAGGATCAGAAGGCACCTCAACCCATCTGTAGAATTTGCCACTGAATGGCGTAGGATTAGGAAGTAGCTTGGAAAATGAAAAGGAAGAAAACTCAAGTGTAGCATAGGTTCTGATGCTACATCTGCTTGATGAATGTTGTAGTGGAGGTGATACTGGCTGAGGGAGGTCAGCACTTCTGTATATTTACATAGAAGTGGAGCCACGTTTCAAGCTGCAGCTGACCATTGCTCTCGCTGGATGTGCCAGTACCACACATCATTGTAACTACAGGTGTAATTATGCCATCTAGCCATGTGAAGTCAGTTCCCAACCTGGTATGTCTTATTTCATGATATGTTACTGAAAACATGATATTGGAGGCTTTCAGTGGCAAGACATTTTAGTTAGTCAAAATGTATCCTTAGTTTGGTGTTTTGAGAGTAGGAACCACCATGCACACTAATCGCCTTTCAAACTGAGACAAGCTCATTTCTTTTTGCAGATGTGAGCAAGTAGTTAGTGATGGCTTTGCACAGAACACCTTTTGTACAGATTGAGTCCATGTGGTGTAGGTACACACACAGCACTGTTAGGAAGGGAGTTTCAGGATATTGACCCCATGACAGTAACTTGCAGGCATTGGTGTTACCATGCATCTGCTGTCCTTATCCTTCTAGGTGAAAGAGATTGCTGTTCAAGAAGTCTTGATGAGTTGCTGCAGTGCATCCTGATGCACAGTTTGATGATGGTGGAGGGAGTGAATGTTTACGATGGTGGATGAGGTGTCAGACAAGCGAGCTGCTTTGTCCTGGATGGTGCTGAGTTTCTTGAATGTTGTTGAGCTGCACTCATCCAGATAACTTCTGACTTATGCCTTGTAGATGGTGGACAGGCTTTTAGGAGTCAGGAGTTGAGTTACTCAGCGCAAAATTCCTAGCCTCTGACCTATTCTTGTAGTTACTATATTTTTATGGCTGCTACAATTAAGTTTCTGGTCAATGGTAACCCCTCAGGATGTTGTTGGTGGGTGTTTGGCAACAGTAATGCCACTAAATGCTAAACAGAGAAGATGTTTCTTGTTGGAGGTAGTCATTGCCCGGCACGTGTGGTGCAAGTGTTACTTGCCACTTATCACCCCAAGCCTGAATACAGTCCAGGTCTTGCTGCATGCTACTGTGGACTGATTCAGTGTAGGAGGAGTGACAAATGGTGCTGAGCAATGTGCAATCACCAGCAGACATGATCACTTCTGACCTTATGATGGAAAGAAGATCATTGATGAAGCAGGGAAAGATGGTTCAGCCTAGGGTACAATCCTGAGGAACTCCTGCAGCAATTGTGTGATCATTGCATCAGGGGGTAGACTGGGAGGGGAGGGAGGGCCGGAGCTCCCAGGTCCCAGAAGGGATGGTGCCCTAACTCTGAAGGCCTTCAGATTGAGGACCTCCCATTTCCTGTCCGTGATGGAGAAATGTTGGAAAATGGATTGACCACCCATCTATTCTTGATTTGATTTATTATTGTCACATGTATTAGCATACAATGAAAAGTATTATTTCCTGCGCGCTATACAGACAAAGCATACCATTCATAGAGAAGGAAACAAGAGAGTGCAGAATGCAGTGTTACAGTCATAGCTAGGGTGCTGAGAAAGGTCAACTTAATGTGAGGTAGGTCCATTCAAAAGTCTGATGGCAGCAGGAAGAAGCTGTTCTCGAGTCGGTTGGTACGTGACCTCAGACTTTTGTATCTTTTTCCCGATGAAAAAGGTGGAAGAGAGAACATCCGGGATGCGTGGGGTCCTTAATTATGCCGGCTGCTTTGCCAAGGCAGCGGGAAGTGTCGACAGTCAATGGATGGGAGGCTGGTTTTCGTGATGGATTGAGTTACATTCACAACCTTTTGTAGTTTCTTGTGGTCTTGGGCAGAGCAGGAGACATACAAGCTGTGATACAACCATAAAGAACGCTTTCTATGGTGCATCTTCAAAAGCTAGTGAGAGTTGTAGCTGAAATGCCAATTTTCCTTAGCCTTCTGAGAAAGTAGAGGCGTTGGTGGGCTTTCTTAACTAGTGTCAGCATGGGGGGACCAGGACAGGTTGTTGGTGATCTGGACATCTAAAAACTTGAAGCTCTGAACCCTTTCTACTTCATCCCCATTGATGTAGACAGGGGCATGTTATCCTCTAAGCTTCCTGAAGTCAATGACAATCTCCTTCGTTTTGTTGACGTTGAGGGAGAGATTATTGTCGCCGCACCAGTTCACCAGATTCTGTATCTCATTCCTGCTGTCCTCTGTCTCGTCATTGTCTGAAATCCGACCCACTATGGTGGTGTTGTCAGCAAACTTGAAAATCAAGCTGGAGAGGAATTTGGCCACACAGTCATACGTGTATAAGGCGTATAGTAGGGGGCTGAGAACACAGCCTTGTGAGGCACCGGTGTTGAGGATGATCATGGAGGAAGTGTTGTTGCCTATCCTTACTGATTGTGGTCTGTGAGTTCGAAAGTTCAGGGTCCAGTGGCAGAGGGAGGTGCTGAGGCCCCGGCCAAGTAGTTTGGAGATGAGTTTCGTGGGAATAATGGTGTTGAAGGCTGAGCTGTAGTCAATAAATAGGAGTCTGACATAGGTGTCTTTGTTATCTAGGTGTTCCAGGGTTGAGTGCAGGGCCAGGGAGGTGGCATCTGCTGTGGACCTGTTGCAGCGGTAGGTGAACTCTAGTGGATCCAGGTAGTCCGGGAGGCTGGAATTGATTTGTGCCATGACTAGCCTTTCGAAGCACTTCATCATGATGGATGTCAGAGCCACCGGATGATAGACATTAAGACACGCTGCCTGGCTTTTCTTTGGTATTGGGATGATGGTCATCTTCTTGAAGCAGATAGGGACCTCAGATTGTTGTAAAGAGAGGTTAAAGATGTCTGTGATTACCCCCGTCAGTTGATCCGCGCAGGATCTGAGTACTCGTCCGGGTACACCATCCGGGGCAGTCGCTTTCTGTGGGTTGACCTTCGAGAAAGCTGCTCTGACATCTGCAATGATGACCCCAGATACAGGTTCATCCAAGGCTTCCAAGGTGGAGCTCTACCCATTCAACAACCTAAAAATTGCATAGGCAATGTAATATTCCAGCAATAGGGCAGATAATTGCCTCAATTGGCTCCATAATTGTCAGTGGGTGTGCAGCTGATGTACACCTGCACCTGCCAACTGAAATATTGCACGAGTGCAGGATGACGTGGGACGCACATCTGACATCATCATACGCTATTTTACGCTCTTCCGGGTCGGACACGCACCCACCCAGGACACGTAAAATTCTGCCCTATGTTTTGGAACGTGAGAGACTAGTAAATATTGGGATTAAGAAGGAAATGGGTGCTTTTTTTACATGAATTACAGAAACTTAACATGCTGGTACAGCCAACAATTAGAAAGACAAATGTTATGTTAGTCTTTGTTGCAAGGGAGATTGGAATATAAAGGTAAGGAATTTTTGTTGCAATTGTATAGGATTTTGATGGGACATCATATCGATCTCCTTACCTAAGGGGGGATACACTTGTCTTAGAGGAGCTGCAATGAAGATTCAGCAGATTAATTCTTGGGATGGGAGCACTATGCTATGAGGAGAGTTTGAGTAGAATGGGCCTATATTCTCTGGCGTTTAGAAGAATGGGAGGTGATGTCATGGAAACATAAAATCCTTAGAGGATTGACAGGGTGGATGCTGAGAGTCTGTTTCCCCAATTGAAGGGTCTAGAACTAGGGTCACAGTTTCAGATAGAGGAACGACTATATAGAAGTTAAGAAGAGATTTCTTCACTCTGGAGTTTGTGAATCTTTAGAATTCGTTATTCCAGAGAGTTGTGATTGCTCAAACATTGAGTATATTGAATAAATCATTATCAATAGGTCTTTGTGCTTTAAGGGAATCAAGGGAATATGAGAAGAGGGCGAGAAAGTGATGCAAAATTCAGCCATGATTTTATTTGTCTTTATTTCTTGTGTTCCTATGTTTTATTGGAATTTTTAAATTGCTTGAACTCCTGCAACAAACAGAAACTGTCTAATCTGAAAACCCAAATACAGTTATTTCTTATGTTCTTTTTGTTTCTCTGTCTCCAGACACTTGGGTCCTGAATATCCATTGAAAAAAGTGCCTATTCATAAAATGAACCTAACTGGAGAGTCTATACCATTATTTTCTCAATCAGTATTCAGAACACAAACGGTATTTTATTTATGCAATTACATAAGAACATAAGAACTAGGAGTAGGAGTAGGCCATCTGGCCCCTCGAGCCTGCTCCGCCATTCAATAAGATCATGGCTGATCTTTTCGTGGACTTAGCTTCACTTACCTGCCCGCTCACCATAACCCTTAATTCCTTTACTGTTCAAAAATGTATCTATCCTTGCCTTAAAAACATTCAATGAGGTAGCCTCAACTGCTTCACTGGGCAAGGAATTCCACAGATTCACAACCCTTTGTGTGAAGAAGTTCCTCCTCAACTCAGTCCTAAATCTGCTCCCCCTTATTTTGAGGCCATGCCCCCTAGTTCTAGCTTCACCCACCAGTGGAAACAACTTCCCTGTTTCTATCTTATCTATTCCTTTCAGAACCTTGTATGTTTCTATAAGATCTCCCCTCATTCTTCTGAATTCCAATGAGTATAGACCCAGTCTACTCAGTCTCTCCTCATAAGCCAACCCTCTCAACTCCAGAATCAACCTGGTGAATCTCCTCTGCACCCCCTCCAGTGCCAGTATATCCTTTCTCAAGTAAGGAGACCAAAACTGTACACAGTACTTCAGGTGTGGCCTCACCAGCACCTTATACAGCTGCAACATAACCTCGCTGTTTTTAAACTCCATCCATCTAGCAATGAAGAACAAAATTCCATTTGCCTTCTTAATTACCTGCTGCATCTGCAAACCAATTCCTTGTGATTCTTGCACAAGGATACCCAGATCCCTCTGCACAGCAGCATGCTGTTTTTTTTACCATTTAAAAAATAGTCCATTTTGCTGTGATTCCTACCAAAATGGATGACCTCACATTTGCCAACATTGTACTCCATCTGCCAGACTCTTGCCCACTCACTTAGACTATCTATATCCCTTTGCAGACTTTCAGCGTCCTCTGCACACTTTGCTCTGCCACTCATCTTAGTGTCATCTGCAAATTTTGACACACTACACTTGGTCCCCAACTCCAAATCATCTATGTAAATTGTAAACAATTGCGGTCCCAACTGATCCCTGAGGCACACCATTAGTCACTGATCGCCAACCAGAAAAACACCAATTTACCCCCACTCTTTGCTTTCTGTTAGTTAACCAATCCTCTATCCATGCTAACCCATAACACTGTGCACCTTTATCTTATGCAGCAGTCTTTGATGTGGCACCTTGTCAAATGCCTTCTAAAAATCCAGATATATCACACCCGCAGCTTCCCCATTGTCCACTGCACATGTAATGTTCTCAAAGAATTCCACCAAATTAGTCAAACATGACCTTCCCTTCATGCACCCATGCTGTGTCTTACCAATGGGACAATTTATATCCAGATGTCTCGCTATTTCTTCCTTGATGATAGATTCAAGCATTTTTCCTATTACAGAAGTTAAGCTAACCGGCCTATAGTTACCTGCCTTTTGTCTACCTCCTTTTTTAAACAGTGGCGTCACATTTGCTGTTTTCCAATCTGCGGGAACCACCCCAGAGTCCAGCGAATTTTAGTAAATTACCACTAGTGCATTTGCTATTTCCCCCACCATCTTTTTTAGTACCCTGGGATGCATTCCATCAGGGCCAGGAGACTTGTCTACCTTTAGCTCCATTAACTTGCCCAACACTACCTCTTTCGTGATAATGATAGTTTCTAGGTCCTCACCTGCAATAGCCTTCCTGTCATCAATTTTTGGCATGTTATTTGTGTCTTCCACTGTGAAGACCGACACAAAATACCTGTTCAATGCCTCAGCCGTTTTCTCATTTCCAGCTGTTACATCTCTCTTCTCATCCTCTAAAGGACCAATGTTTACTTTAGCCACTCTTTTTCGTTTTATGTATTTGTAGAAACTTTTGCTATCTGTTTTTATATTCTGAGCTAGTTTACTCTCATAATCCATCTTACTTTTCTTTATACCTTTTTTCGTGACTTTCTGTTGACCTTTAAAGATTTCCCAATCCTCTAGTTACCCACTAATCTTTGCCACTTTGTATGCCTTTTCTTTCAATTTGATACCCTCCTTTATTTCTTTAGATATCCATGGCTGATTATCTCTTTTTCTACAGTCCTTCCTTATCACTGGTATATACTTTTGCTGAGCACTGTGAAAGATCGATTACACTTCATCAAGCTTCATTACATCAAGAAGCTACACTTTGTCGACTATTCCAGTGAATCATAGAATCATAGAATAGAATCATAGAATCCCTACAGTGCAGAAAGAGGCCATTCGGCCCATCGAGTATGCACCGACCACAATCCCACCTAGGCCTTACCCCCTTATCCCTACATATTTACCCGCTAATCCCTCTAACCTACGCATCTCAGGACACTAAGGGGCAATTTTGTAACATGGCCAATCAACCTAACCCACACATCTTTGGACTGTGGGAGGAAACAGAGCACATGGAGGAAACCCACGCAGACACGAGGAGAATGTGCAAACTCCACACAGACAGTGACCCAAGCCGGGAATCGAACCTAGGTCTCTGGAGCTGTGAAGCAGCAGTGCTAACCACTGTGCTACCATGCGAATGTCATATTAATTTACATTGCATCAGATTTTATAGGGAATAATGTCCATAATTCGTTGTGTTGCACTAAAACATAAAAATATCAAAATTTTTAAAATTGCGGAAAATAAATAGGGCTGCTGGAAAATACTGTGGTTAAAAATTACAGTGACTTTCCACGAAAGAGATTGTAGTTAGCCCAGAAGTGTGGCATACATCTCTTTCAGATACATTTATGTAATCCTTTTCGGTTTGTCAGCTTTCTCCTTTTAAAGTTGATGACTCAGCAAAGACATCTACCATATTTAGTTGTGTAAAAGTCAAATATTTTAGACCACTTTTTTAGGACAAGAGTTATGTGGCCAACTTTTACATGGGCAATGTTTTATAGCGATTGGCTTGATTGGGGCCCAAAAAGACTATCACAATGAAATAAAGTACAAATAAAATACCCACTGCAGTGAAGAATTCATTTTAATTCTCAAACTCTCATTTATTAATAACATTGCGGCTGTAACATATTTCATCCAACACAAAATAAATATATACGACTTAACTACAACACCTCCCAATAAAATCCTTCAAAATCAGTCTGATCATTATCTGAGTCACCAAACAGTTTGCCACAATGGTCTGATTGTATAACATCATCATATGGATATTCCTCATTTTCTTCTTCATCATAATCAACATTGGTCGCACTGGTAACTTCAGCATCATTATTCTACAAGTAATTGTCCTTGGTACCATTAAGTGCATTCGTTACCCCACACGTTAAATTTTTTGATGATGTTGGGATCAAGTTCATTCTACACATCCATTGATGCACCATTGCTGGTGAGGGTGCTGGCATTATTACGCCTGTAGTAAATGTTTTTGTGCAGTCCTCCTGGTGTCAAATTCAAAACTTCCTGCTCTATTTCTTGTGACCTCCTTCATCCATCTAGCCTTTCTCATGAACATGGATGACAACGCCTTTCTGAGATTTCTCTTTGAGGAGAGCTTTGGGCTTGACGATCAACATCATCTTTAATTTTATGCCATTTGCCAAACCAAATGGAGCCACCATGAACCATATATTTTGGCGACCAATTACAAGGACAGTTTGCTGGTGTGTCAAAGTCCATCGAAGTTTCATCCACATTTCCAGTACAGGCATTATGTATTACTCTCTCGTTGCTGGATGACAAAATGGTGGAACTTGATGATCTTATCTTTGAGTTCAGGTGGCAGATGCTGTGGAATTTTCATTTTCTGACAGAGTACTAAATCGTGCCTTTCCATGAAGCTTGGCACTGGCCTTGAATCTGTAATATCATCTTTCTTCACTTCTCTGACAGCAGAAAGTTGGATGGCTCTGGGCTAATAATATGACCATTTTGCTGATGTGCGTTAACCCATTCTGTGGAGATGCCAGCGTTGGACTGGGGTAAACACAGTAAGAAGTCTAACAACACCAGGTTAAAGTCCAACAGGTTTATTTGGTGGCAAAAGCCACACCAAAAGGCAATCTTTTGCTACCAAATAAACCTGTTGGACGTTAACCTGGTGTTGTTAGACTTCTTACTGTGTTGACCCATTCTGCCACAGTTGTCTCCAGTTTAAACAGAGTTATGCACATGTTATTCTTTCTTGAATGCATCGTAATAGATCGTGTAGTACACATTAGTCTTGTTGATTAACTGAGAGACTCCCACTGGAATTGGTGGCAGGAAAATCTAAAGATTCCCATGTGTGCCTTTACGTTAATGAACCATTGTAATTACCAGTAAGTAATTAATAAACAGAATGTAGTTTGATCCTTGAAAAATGTAGGTTGATGTTTGCATGAGGTATATGAAATAACTTTAGGCTGGAAGTCATTATTTTTATATGAGATTGACATTTACAGGAGTATATATGGTATTTCCATTTATATAGAGCCTTTACCATATGAAAATTTCCCAAGAAATTCCATATAAGCTGTTCTCATAAAAAGTTCGACAAGAGTCCCATAAGGAAATATTAAGACAGGTGACCAAATGCTTGGCCAAAAGGGACATTTTAAGGAGTTGCTTAAAGATGGAAGGAGAACTTTAAAAAGAGAGAATTTCAGAGCTTAAGGCCTAGACAGCTGATAGTAGAGTAAAGAAAATCATGGATTTGCACAAGGCCAGAATTAGAGGAAAGATTTCAGAGGCTGTAGGACTGGAGGAAGTTACAGAGATAGGTTTGAGGTGAGGTCTGGGAGGCATTCTGAAACAAGGATGTCTATGCTTACATGCCGACTGGACACTGAGGGAGTAGAATACTTTTCAGTTGAGGTACATCCAAAATAGACATGTGGTGCCCACAGAGCAATGTGTGAACAGTGAGTGATACCTTACATCATGGGGAAGCTCAAAATCTTAGCAAAGCCATGTGTTTAATCGTCTGCTTCTGGCAAGCTACTGCAGCTGCTCCATCCTGTTATTTAAATGTTCTCATCCAGGGTCGCCATCAGACCTTCACAGCTGTTGGCACTGCCATCCTCGTCCTGCTCTGAGGTTGCAGTTGTGGCTACGATGGGTGACAGATTTCAGTGAACCCTTCCTTGATGAAATGCAAACACCCCACACACTGTTCCTGGCTGAGGTTTAAATAGAAAAATTTCCCCTTGAACACTCTAGATAGATATGGCCTTCTGCTGGGAATCCTTTATCCTCTCCTCCTCTTCTCCCTCTTCCGGTGGCTTGTCTTGCTCAGTGCTACCTCTGTCCATTCTCCCTTTCATGTGCTGTCCTACTACTGTGCACATATCTGGCAGAGGCTTTGAAGTCAGCATCAACTTTTTGAGGTTCTGCCATACCATTCCCTGTAGACTTTAGCAACTTCAAAGAACTCTATAAAGCACCAAGCACTTGTACAATCATAGTGAAAGCCACTAGAAATTCATCAGTAACTCACCTGAAAGTATTTGATTCCCTTAAATAACATTGGTGCATCCAAATTTTGCACTGAATATAGTTTCATAAAATACAGTAAGATGCCATTGAGATCTGGGTTCTGCGCCAATTCTGACCCCATTTTGGCAATCTACCAGTTCATGTACCTCTCTAATCCTAGCATTTGCTAATCCATCTTTTCAGAATTCCTTCTTATTACAACATCAAGCTGTGTTTATTTTTAAACAAATGCTTTCCTGGCATTGCGTTTAAATTACAGATCATTTACTTATAAATAACTATTCCCTGATATCCACCCTAAACTTGTTAAGCTAAATCTGTACTATTTAAACCAAATGGACAATTTGTAATCTAAATTAATTAAATTGATCAAATATATCAATTATTTTGAACATTACTATCAAAAGCCATTGATTTCAATTTTGCAACTGAATAAATTTAGTTCTTTCTTGGAATAGGAACTAAAACAATTCAAATCCGGGCACTGATCTAAGCTTCGAATAGAAATATTTGATTTGCACTTTAAATTGATTTCACGCTTAAGCTGCATTATTTTCTGCTCATCTGAGTAACCTTCAGAATAAAACTCTTTGGATTAGTGTCCCAAGATGGACCAGACTGGGAAGGAAAGATTAGAATTGTTAACTGACAGCATCAAGGACAATATTTATGAGGATGTGGAAGTTCTGCTTTGCCTTGCCCCAGATCTTCCCACGGACCCCCTCAGGTAATTCAGGACTGCAGAATCAAATGGACCAAATTGTAGTTCTTTATCCAAGTTAATGTGTGACAAAAAGAACTGGAAACTATTGGAGTTCCCAGGAAAGCATCATAAATGCTGAAAACGGTAACTTCCACATTTTTCTCAAAGTCCTTCTAGCCTTCTACCAGAGTTACAGCAGGAAACCAGTAGAAATCCTGTAGAATTTAAGGGCCCTGGTTTATTTAATTGCAAAGACATTGAACCACTTAATTAAGAAACCTGTTTGATCCCTATTGGCAGGTCACCTATTTATGTATCTCAGCAGACAAAATAATATATGCTCTTATACGTAGTTGAAATCTGTTTACTATGCATCATTATATTAAATACAACTTGTCACTAAAATCAAGTAGTTGGATGAGAGATCAATTTATTTCAAATAGGAAAGAGACTTGCTCTCACTCACAATGGTTATAATTGCAGTCCCTCTTGGGCTGCAGCATGACAGGGTGATGGAGCACAGACAGCAAAGAGGAAAAGCTGTGCACAGAGGGAGAAGGAGGGCTCTCAATAGGGAGCTGTACACACTATGCCACCTGCTCCATCTACAATTGCACAGCAAGTCTATGCTGAATTTGCAGTAGAATGAAGATCAACTTGTCCCTCAATTCCTACACCAGTGAATCTTCCCAGGCTGGAATCAGTGAAATTGCCAATATTTCACATTTCAGCATGTATTGCTACATCAAGGAGGTGACAATGCCCATGGACAGCAGGAGAGGGTACTTCATCATCTTCTCTCTAACCAGAGGGAAGCTGGAAGTGCAAGCACATGGCTTTGCCAGGATAGCAGGGTTCCCAGTGATGCAGGGAGCCATCAACTGCATAGATTTGGCTCTGCTGGCTCCTCATATTAATGGGGAGAGATATGAGAACATAAAGGATACCAAACCCTGAATGTGCAGATGACATAACCACCCAAGAGTATCATGTTGGTGAATGCCAACTATCCTGGCAGCAGTTTCACTGCTTTTATTCTGTGCTAGTTAACGGTTCCATGACAAACCAGAGGCTGGCACCTTGGTGACAGGGCTACCCGCTCTGGATGTAGCTCATAACTCCCCTCCGTCACCAAATCAGATGTGGGTGGCACATAAGCCATGCTGCTGCTGGAACATCATGAGGTCATGTTCTGAAATGATGGTTCTGCTGCCTGGACCACTCCAGGTGGGCCAGCTACAATATACACCATGTCTCCAAACCTGTAGTAGTCTACTCTGCCTGGCTGCCTGAGGGTCCTACCCTTGACACCAATTCTTTGAGGATTACCTTGATAGGAGGAAGAGGTAACTGGGATCCCATTCCTCTGGGACAGGTTGTCTCTGAGCGGTTAGTCAGTCTCCGGTTCCCCTAAAATCATCCTCACATCGCTGTTACTTCACAGTTTCCTACCTGTCGATCTCTAGACAATATACCATCACAATATCCTCTTGACCCAAATGCTGAAATAAAAAAATAAAATAAAATTCCATAACAACTTTATCCAACAACAGTCCCATTAATGCAAACAAAACTAGAGTATTCACCCTTGTGTCTCACCATTTAATGTCTGTTTTGCAGGTGCCTTTGCCTGTCCTATTGCTCCTGCACAGTGTTATCCCAGTCATTGCAGTATGGCTGGTAGGAGGCTGATAGGGGAAGACTGCAAATTGCCTTGTAGAATGCCATCAATCAATTCTGGGCCTTCAGGGTTGGTTTTGGATTGTACAAACATGGCATGGGTGACTGCAGTTTCAGATGGTTGGTAATGACTCAAGCACTAGCAGAGTTGGCAGAGGGAAGGCAACAGGATCATGCAGCATGGAACCCATTCAACTTCCCAGGATGGTACTTTCAGTAATTTCAGTGATCTGTTGGTGCAGAGATTGTTGGACTGCTGTGTGAAGCCGCAAAGTCCCTTTGAGCCTTGGTATCCACAGTTATGATAGCAGCAGTCTGAGTCTGAGCTTCTGCAGCACTGAGACATTGGGTCATAACTTCTGAGCTCCCTAGCATTTCATTGGGGAGGGTACCCCAACGTTACACTGGGGAATCCCCTTCAGAGGTTCCCAGGTAAGGTTTTACACGGCAATTGCCCAGAAATGTAAATCACAAATTTTGGATGTTTTTGACTAGGTTACATCAATAGTTACCCAGAAAAAGTTAAAAGGAGTAAAATCATCTCTAACTTCACAATGACTATTGTGCAGACCAAGACTGACCCCCACTCCCCATGGGACACTCACTCCACCCCACCCCCCCCAAAGGAACATCCCCCTCCCACCAACTACTCCATTAAGGATTCTCCCCACCCGCTCAGGACTCCATCTCCACTGCACCCTCGAGGCCCAACAGGACCTGACCTTAGGTCTGACCTCTGACCTCCCCCTCTGACTTCCTGATCTCCAAATCCACCCCCAATCCCCACATCCCCCAAATCCCTTCTCCACTACTCACATGATGGAAAGAATGGGTTCCAACTTTGCATCAAGTTGGTGTTAGTCTCCTCCATGCACTTCAACAATGACAATGCACTGTCTGGCAGGTCTCCCAATGCACGAGTACCTTTTGTGCAAGGCTAACAGCATTCTCTCTGCTTGCCACCCCATCAAATTTCTCATCTGATTCCTCTGCAGCAGAACCCACCCATAACCTTGCCAATATAGAGCATGTGCTATCCTTTCACCCCGACCTGGCAGCAACCCCCTTGATCCCACCTCTATAACTACACTTAAATATGCACAGTGCCAGCATCTGAACTGATGGCTGTGGCTGTCAGATCAGGTAAGAGTGCTCCTTCAGCAGACATCTGCTCTTGCTTGTGCCCTTCATTGTGAAGCTGGCTATGTGGACGTTCTTGGATGTCTAACAGCAGAAATGTAGGGGGGAAGGGTTGGGGCGAGGGAAGGGGGATAAGAGGTTCATAATCACATCTGCAGCTTGCACTTTATGTCAGATAGTAGGACGACAATGAAGAAGAAGTTGAGAAGAAACTTAAGGTAGTGACATACCATCACCTACAATTTCACAGAAACACAAGTTGCAACAACCTCAGAGATGGCTCCATGACTGGAACACCACTTCCACTTTCAAGAAACTCAGGTTTGTTTGTTCCCTGCAAGTTTTCTGCTTCCTGTTATATGCGACTTGGTTTTGCAAGAGAGAAGGAAGAGAGTCAGTGATTGTGTTGCAGTGGGTTTGAACTGTTGGAAGTATGTGGCGGCTCTGTGTGGGTCTGGGCCCTGCAGCAGTGATAGATATCCGAGGGTGAGCTAAGACATGTGAATGTTAATCATGTGTCCCGATTGCTGATGGTGATTGTGACAGGGATGTGATGTATTAAGCAGCAAGGAGATTGGTGGCACGGTGGGCAAGTTTGAAGATTTGGAGATGCATTCATTGGCCTTGACTTCTTGTGTGAGGTAATTTAACCTTTTACAGTACCACAGCCAGGTCTCTGGAGCGAAACACCTTGAACTGACCTCCTGCTTCCTGCTCACTTACCCTTCCCAGTGTGTACCTGGAAGGCCTCCTGTGGAAACGTCGGCTGGAATGTTATGACCATTCACGCCGGCAGGAATTTCCCATCCCGCTGCACTGAACAGAGATTTGCCTGGGCACCAAATTCCCCTACTTCGTTGCAGCAGGAGCATGGCATGAATAGCCGGCAAGATTGTGCCGACATCTCTCTTCCTTTCTACCTTTTGTACAAAGGCCTCCAGCTGTGCATCAAAGAAACTGAGAGCCTTCTTTCTGGTCTGCTGCACTGTTGGTACTCTTATTCCTACTCTCGAGCACCCTTGGAAAGAGTTCCACTGGCTGCTGCAGCCTAAATGTACTTTCCCTTTAGGAGATGCAGGCTGCATTTCAAAAATGCAGAATGTCTTCGAATCGCTAGCCACGTGCATCTACCTGCTGAGCATGCGGCCAGTCTGTAATGTGTTTCTTGCTGGGCTACATTGTTACAGTGATGCTGATGAACAGGCAGCCTGAGATTTACAAATTGACTGGGCATAGAGTCATTGTGTATCACAATCACCATCTCCAAATCCACCACTATCTAATTTTACCACACGGAGTTAAAAGGAGCTCAGAACATGGGAAGTTCTTCCAGAAGCTGTTAGCCAATAGGAATTGTGGATCACTCTTCTTCAAGGATCTTGTGTTAAATTGGAGATAATGTAAAGTCACAATGCAATAGGAGAAACTTTGTATGCAAAATGTATAGAACTTGAGCTAACCCAGAAGTTCTGTTTAAGAAGAATGATTAACCCATGACGCACTTTCTCTGGATCTTTATATTATACATGATGACTGCTTTATAGGGGCATCTATCTGCTTCATGCTCTGTTCTGGACATGAGATGTGAGATTATATATTGGATTCTTGGTACGTGTAATTTTATTATATTTGACACATTGGAGTTTTGTGCCCTGGTAAGATTCCTCTCAAAAGGATGAAGTTGTAATATTTCCTCCTGTATCAGGAAGCATGAGGAAAGGATGGCAGGCTGCACTAAAACAAATAGTAAAATGTGTGATAATACTGTTCTGTTTTGATATATTTTATGTGTAAGGTGGGGCTGTTTTAAGAGGCAGTGTTTTGTTACAAGGGTTAATTTTTCTGGTAAGCGTGTAGCAGATGCTAAGAATGCAGGCTAATAATTGATTTTAGCTAGGAATGTATTACATTGTAGAGTTAATGTTTATTTAGATTTTCTGGGATTTTAGACTAGGTATGCAGAGTGATGTGAGTTTTTGATTAGATTGATTGACAGGGGCAGTCATGTGACTAATGGGAGGAGCTAAGCTTGCAGGAAAGTCAGTTTCATTTTAATTTTTATAATACAAGGAGTTGCTGCCTGGACTGCCAGAAGAAAACAGTGTCTCTCCGTCTCTCTCTCTCTCTCTCCCGCTCTCGCTCTCTCAGGTGGTGTCAGTCCACGAAAAGATCAGCCATGATCTTATTGGATAGCAGAGCAGGCTCATGGTGCCAAATGGTCTACTTCTGCTCCTAGTTCTTATGTTTGGACTTTCAGAAAGCATTACCGCGCCACATTGCATGTTGGTTAGCAAGTTAGAAATGTTTGGGATTGATGGGTCCTAGGCAGCATGGATTAGACGTTGGCTAAGAGATAGGAAACAAAGGATAGGTATAGATGAACATTTCTCAGACTGGAGACGAGTTGAAAGCGGTGTTCCCCAGAGATCAGTGTTAGGACCCTTGCTTTTTCTGATTTAGAGATGGGTGTTGAGGGCAAAATCTCTAAATTTGCAGATGATACTAAGATAGAGAGAATTGTGAATTGTGAGGATGACACTGAGCGACTTCAGAGGGACACTGACAAGTTGGCCAGTTGGGCAGACACCTGGTAGATGAATTTCAATGCAGCGAAATGTGAGGTAATGCATTTTGATAGAAGAAACATGGAGAGACAATACAGGCTCAATGGTACAACTTTGAGGGGAGAACAGGAATAGAGGGACCTCAGGGTTCAAGTACATAATTCTCTGAAGGTGACCAGGCAAGTTGTAACAGTTGTTAAGAAGGCTGAGAGGATCCTGGGGTTTAAAAATAGTGGCACAGAGTATAAAAGCAAGGAAGTGATGCTGCACCTCTACAAATCATTGGTTACACCACATTTGGAGTATGGTGTTCAGTTCTGGGCATCTTACTTAAGGAAGGGTGTTAATGCCTTAGAGAGAATCAAAGAAGATTTACTAGAATGATACTAAGAATGAGGACTTTTCAATACAAGGAAAGATTAGAGAAATTGGGCTTATTCTCCTTGGAGTTGAGAAGATTAAGAGGTGGTCTTCTTGAGGTGTTCAAAATTATGAATAATCTTGACAGGGTAATGAAGGATATGCTGTTTCCACTATTTGGTATGTCAGTGACTAGGGGTCACAATTTCAAGATGGTCAACAAGAGAGCTAGGAGTGAGATGAGGAGAAACTTCTTCACTCAGAGAGTTGTTGGGATATGGAATGCGCTGCCTGGGAAAGTGGTGGAGGTGTGTTCCATTGGAGGTTTCAAAAGAGAGCTGGATACATATTTAGAAGTGATGAATTTAGAAGGTTACAGAGATAGGTCTGGAGAATGGGACTAGCTGAGTACCTCTTTTGGGAGTCGGTGCAGATACAATGGGTCAAATGGCCTCCTTCTGTGCTGCAAAATTCAATCATTTTATTTGCCAACTCTTATGCTTCATTTTGTTATTTGTTTATAAAGCTATCAGTGGCTCTGGCTTATAAATAGGTCTGTGAGGTAATAATTGTCATTTTGATAAGAATGTTGTCCCATTTAATCCATAGATGATTAGTGCAAATATGGCAATTGTTAGCCCTCAGGATGTATTTCAGAAAGTGCAAAGGTACATAAGAAATAAAGCATTGAGATTTCAAGAAATAAAAGGTCTGCTTATAAATCTTGGCTATTGACAAGAAGATGGCGATAAAGCTGTGTGTTTTACTGAAGACACATTAGATATTGATTGATTATCTGTAGTTGATATGTTTATACTGTTTAATTGCATTGCCCATGTGTATACAATCCCAATACTTAACATGTCCAGGTGCAAATTGGCAACTTACTTTTTGAAAAGCAGTGACTATTATCTATTTGCATTACATTCCCTTTTATAGTATCGGAAATATTATTATTTCTGGCAAAAAAAACAGTTGTGCTTTTTATTATAAATATCAGGCAAGGGAGGAATGCTCAATTACATTGGGCTTTTCCAGGAAAAACTATTTGTCTGTCTGCATATTTTCTAGACTTGCTGAGAAATGTTTGGGTTGTAAAATTGTGAGCATTACTCTTTCAACTGATGTTACTTCCTTTTGAAGGGAAATGATTTTTTAATGTGTAGATAGGTACTGAACAGATTCCATGTGTGCCAAGATGATCATTTAAAAAGCAAGCAGGTGATGACATTTAGCAATAGGAACTGGCTGAGTGACATTATCCAAACACAAGTATTAGCTTCTCGTGTTCTTGTCATTATCTTGTTAAACTGGCTGCTTCTATGAGAATTCTAGGCAACGTCACATACGTTTTGCCTAGTCCAATGTCATCAAGATAGGCAACTGGAAAATGCTCTTTAATGTATTTGTAAAGATAAAGCTCTGGACATAAATTACCTCAAAATTGCTTTAGGAAATGGAAATGCTGTATAACTGATATAAGTGCAATAATTTCACAAGTGCCAGCATAAATTCAATGTAAACATAAACTTGCGACACAAGTTACCTAAAATTGTTAAATTAAACTGTACCTTTCTGAAAATGATTGCAAATGAATGTATTCATGTATTCATGCTAATCTACCATAATATCTGTCCAAAGTATTCTGTCCATTCTGTGGGCAAATGTCATCTGCACAAACATGCCAGCTAAAAGTGGTGAGAACTGTATTTAATTTGCAATGTGTTCAGTTTAAGATAAGCATTGTATAAATTACCAGGATTCAAGATTTCACATTTTTAACCTACACGAAGCTCCAGTGAACACTGCTGGAAATTAGGCTGCAACATTTCTTTGAAGTCAACAGGGATCCTCTATGTTAAAATTCTATGCACCTGCCGGAATTTCTTCTTCTTGTTTATATAGCAAAGAAAGATGTCATGGACCGGCCAGTGGCCAATGTTTGATTCTTTGCTGATTGCAACCACATTTGTCTAAGATACAAAACAGTGATCAACTATTCTTTTTATCTTGTGTCCTGTGATGTGTGAAAGGATCAATCTCAGTCGTAACTTCTTTGCTTGTACACTCTGTGGGCTGAATTTAACTTTGGGGTTGGGGGTCCATTTAATCAGGCAGTTAGCTACTGTGTGGAGAGTCTATCACATTCTTGCTTCTGGCTCGAGGTAAGGAATGAAAAGGGAGCAACAACATTGATGTAGTATCTAGAACACCAACTAATGGAAGGGATGGAGAGCAACAAATATACGAAGAAATCACAGAGAAATGTGAGAATAATAGAGTAATTATAATGAAGGCTTCAATTATCCAAATATAGACTGGGATAGGAATAATGCAAAGACAAGAAGGACAAGAGTTCCTGGACTGTGTTCAGGATCATTTTCTGCAGCATGTTTCCAGTCTAAAAGAGGGCAGGAGCTCTCAGACTTGGTCCTGTGGAACAAGTTGTCCCAAGTGGATCACATTGGGAAAGCATTTAGGGCCAGTGACCGTTGTACCATAAGCTTTAGATTGGTCATGGAAAAGGACAAGGAACAATCCAGAGCAGGGATAATTAATTGGGGGAAAGCCAATTTCAGTGGAATAAGAATGCACCTGAGTCGAGTGAGTTGAAATCAAATGTTGGCAGAAAAGACAGTGGCTGAACAATAGGCTACCTTCAAAGAGATAATATCGCAATCAATGTCAAGGTATAATCTCTTCAAGGGGAAAGGTAGGACAAATAAATCTAGAACACCCTGGATTGGTGGGGGAGGGAGGTGAGGGGAGGGGGGGGGGAGGTGAGAATGGAAATTTTAGAGGCACTGATGATAATCTTCCAGTCTTCTGTAGATGCCAGAAAATTGGAGAATTGTGAATGTTACACCCTTGTTCAAAAAGGGATGCCAGGATAATGTCGGCAACTACAGACCAATCAATTTGGCTTCAATGAAAGGGAACTTCTGGAAACTATAATTCAGGTCAAAAGCAGTGGTCACTGAGATAGGTGCAGGTTAATTAAGGAAAGCCAGCATGTATTCATTAAGTAAAAATTATGTATAATTAACTTGCTGGAATTTTTTGAGGTATAACAGAGAAGTTTGATCAGGGTGATGCTGATCATGTACTGTATATGGATTTTCAAAAGGCATTTGATACAATGCCACACAACAGACTTGTGAGCAAAATTTCAGCTCATGAAATAAAAGGGAAATCAGGCACTTGGATAAGAAATTGGCTGAGTGACAGGAGACAGAGAATTGTGATAAATAGTTGTTTATTAGACTGGAGAAAGGTTTGTAATGGAGTTCCCCAGGGGTCAGTGTTGGGACCCTTGCTCTTTCTGATGTATATTAATAACCCAGACTGTGGTGTGCAGCACGTGACTTCAAAATTTGCAGATGATACAAAGGTTGGAAGTGTTGCCAACTGTGATGAGACTAGCCTGCAACTTCAAAAGGACATTGACATGTTAGTGGATTGGGCAGACAATTGGCAGATGAGGTTCTGTGCAGAGAAGTGGGAGGGGATTCATTTTGACAGTAAAAAGATGCAGAGACAGTGTAAAGTAAAGGGAGAAACTTTAAAGAAGGTGCAGGAACAAAGGGACATCGGCGTATATGTACGCAAGCCATTGAAGGTGGCAGGGCATGTTGAGAGGGCAGTTAATAAAGCATATGGTGCCCTAGGTTTTATTAATAGCGGCATTGAGTACAAGAGTATAGAAGTCATATTGAATTTGTATAGACAGTAGTTAAGTCTCATCTAGAGAACTGCATTCAGTTCTGGACATCAAACTTCAGGAAGGATGTGAAGACGTTGGAGAGAGCAAAGAGATTCACAACTACGATTCTAAGGATAAAGAACTGTAGCTGTGAGGGTAGATTGAAGAGGTTGGAGAGTCTGAAAGACGTGTTGGTTAGGTGCATTGGCCACGCTAAATTCTCCCTCAGTGTAACCCGAACAGGCGCCGGAGTGTGGTGATTAGGGGATTTTCATTGCAGTGTAATGTAAGCCTACTTGTGACTAATAAATAAACTTTTAAAAACTTGAGACTGTTTTCTTTGGAGAAAAGAAGGCTGAGAGGAGAGTTGATAAAGATATTCAAAATCCTGAGGGTATGGACAGGGTAAATAGTAAGAAACTGTTCCCACTCAAGAGATCATCAAGAACTAGAGGGCACAGATTCAAACTAATCATCAAAAAGAGTAGGAGTGATGCAAGGAGCTTTTTTTCAGCCAGAGGGTGGTTGGAGCCTGGAACAAACTTCCTGAGAGGCTGGTGGAGGCAGGTTCAATCGAGGTACTCAAAAGGAAATTGGATTGCTTTCTGAAAAGAATATGCAAGATTACGGGGATAAGGCAGGGGAATGGGATTAGATAGAATGCTCCGTCAGAGAGCCAGATCTGACTCAATAGGCCTCCTACAGCACTATAAAGATTCTGTGATTCTAAGCCCCAATTAAGGCTGGGGCAGAAAGCCTCGTGGATGATCTTCCTACTTCACCACCAATTGATGCACTTAAGGACCTTAGCCTGTCACAGAATCATAGAAATGCTACAGCGCAGAATGAGGCCCTTCAACCCATCGTGTCTGCACTGGCTCTCCAAATGTGCATTATGACTTAGTGCCATTCTCCTGCCTTTTTCCATAACCCTGCACATTTTTTTCTATTCAAGTAATCATCTAATGCCCTGTTGAATGTCTCAATTGAATCAAGTGTGATCTCCATCACACTTCCAGACAGTGCATTCCAGACTTGAAAAACTCTCTCGGTGAAAAAGTTTTTTTCTCACATCACATTTGCAAATCACTTTAAATTTGTACCCTCTTGTTCTTGATCCTTTTGTGAGTGAGAACAGTTTCTCCCTATCTACCCTGTCCAGGTCCATCATGATTTTGAACATCTCTATCAAATCTCCATTTAGGCTTCTTCTCTTCAAGGAGAATAGTCGCAAACTCTCCAATCTGTCTTCATAACTGAAGTTTCTCATCCCTGGAACCATTTTTGGAAACCTCTTCTGCACTCTCTCCAATGAGTTCACATCCTTCCTATAATGTGCTGCCCAGAACTGTACACAATAATCCAGTTAAGGTCTAAGTAATGTATCGTATAAGTTCAAAATAACCGCTTTGTACTCTATGCTCCTATTAATAAAACCCGGATATTGCACGCTTTATTAACTGCCTCCTTCACCTGTCCTGCCACCTTCAATGATTCATGTACATATACACTCAGGAAACCACTGACATTCAACCAGAGTCAGGCAGTGGAGTTGCCACATTGTGAGCCCAAAATACAAAAGCTGATGTGTTTGCTTACGGGAACCTGGGTTGGGAGAGGTGGGGATGTCCCTCGTTGTCAGTCATGTAGTGCCAGATTGAGGGATCCAGCGTCGGGAAGAGGGGGTGCTAAAAGCACACCTCTGCCCTTGATGCTGACTCTCTCCCCCTTCTCCGGCAACCTCACACTGTGACTCCCTCCTGACCTTACTCACCTGTAGCCTGGGTCCCTCACTGATCCTGGGTCTTTGGTGGGTGCATTGCTGGCGGTTGCCACTGTTTTCAGTAATGTTGTCTGCAGTGATTAGCTGCCAACTTCTGATTGGTTGGCAGCACTTGACTTATACCCCTGGGCCATTGATCCTGGAAAAGGCTCAGTAAAGCACTTAATATGGTGCCCCTCCCACAAAAATAGTGACCTCACCAGCTGGCAAGTGAGACCCCCATAGCTAAATTAGCTTCCACCCTATGCCTCTATTTAAAAAGCCCAGAATCCTGTGTGATTTTTAACAGCTTTGTTAATTTGTCCTGCAAGCATCAAAGATATGTATATGTGAACACCAAGGTCTTTCTGTTGCTGCACCCCATTTTACATTGTATCAATTGGTTAATATTTCTTCTCCTAATTCTGCCGACCAAAACGCATGATTTCACACTTCTCACGCACTCAAACTTTGTTCAACATGATTTCCCTTTAAATAGAGGATTAGTGAAAATTAACATGGGTCTATAAGAGGCAGGGGCAGGTGAAATTATAATGCGGGATGACAGAGCCCTGATATTGTTGGTCGGTGGGTCATATACCCACTTCGACGCCTGTTTCTTATATTCATTTGTTCAAATATTGCAGTCGTGGTAGTTCTGGGACTCCCAGAGTGGCACATGTCGTACGTCTCGAGAAATATGAATGATTTATTTTACCAGATTATCTTTTTCTGTGTTTAATATTGCATAATTTCTGAAACAAGCCTTTTAGTACAGAATCTGTTGTGGGTAATTACTTTCTGTGTAGTAAAATTTCATTTATTGCGTGTACAATTAATGTGCATAACTTATAAAAATCTTTACCAGCCAGCAATCCAAATGACCATTATCCAAATAACATGGAAACATATAAAGGATAATTGCATTGCAAAGTATGTTTTCTCTCTTTGTGTTGCAAGGTTTTTTTCACTCTTTGTTAGAGGAAGACATCTGGTAATTGATGCACTATCAATCAAGCAAAGACTAGTTTGTATGCAAGAACCAATAGGCTTTTACTAGCAAAAGACTTGGAGCACACCCATGCCGATGAACTGGTCCAGAGACTGAGGCAGGGGGTGGGGAGCAGTCACCTTTATACCTGAGCCAAGGGGGAGGAGTCCCGGGCAGGGCCGGCAGGGACGTGTCCAGGCATGTCACACACACAGGCAATAAGCTAACAGCGGTTTAGCACAGTAATTGTATGCTAATATGTAGTAAGATGTAGACTCGGTACTATTATTTTTTGTTTGTAATTACTGAGGAATGTGCCAGTTTGCAATGAAGCTAGTTGACTCACACATTTAAAATATAGAGGCTTATTCATATGATCTCAAGGAGAAATTGAAAGGGGTGGAAGCAATGCTTCAGTTGTGTGGCCTTTACCAGCCTCTACCTTGAGCTTTGGAAACTAGACTTCAGGATGGAGATATTGGTCTTGGAGGGAGTCAATGTAGAGGATTAAATTATGAGGACAGGTTGCATTTATTTGATTTGTAATCCCTTGAGTTTGAAGGGCAACCTGATCAAAGCCTTTAAAATGATAAAGGTTCGATAAAGTAGCTAAAATGTGAGGTAGGTCATTTATAAATGCAGTGTACAAACATTTTTCACACAAGGGATAATGTGTGGTAGGGAAACTGTTGGCTAAAATCCTGAAGGAGAGAATCCATCTCCACTTGGAGAGGCAAACGTTTGAACAGGAATAGTCGGCGTAGCTTCATCAGAGGGAGGTCATGCCTAACAAATTTGATTGAATTTTTTGAGGAGGTGACCAGGTAGTGGTGAGGGTAGTGCAGTTGATGTCGTCTATATGGATTTCAGCTAAGCCTTTGACAAGGTCCCACATGGGAGACTTATAAAGAAGCCAAATGTATATGGGATACAAGGTAATTTGAGGCGGTGGATTCAACATTGGCTCATTTGTAGGAGACACAGGATGGTGACAGAAAATTGCTTTAGTGACTGGAAGCCAGTATCCAGTAGTGTACCACAGGGATCTGTGCTGGGTCCCCTACTATTCGTCATTTATATACACGACATAGATGACTATGTGGGGTAGGATTAGTAAATTTACGGATTACACAAAGTTTGGCCAGGTGGTTAACAGAGCTAATGTTTAACAGGCATCTTGACAGATGCATGAATAGGCAGGGAATAGAGGGATATGGATTGTGCAGAGGCAAAAGGTCTTTAGTTTAGAAAGGCGTCATGTGTTGGTGCAGGCTTCCTGTGCTATACTGTTCTTTGTTCTTTGAGGTTGAGTGTCTTGGGCTACAGAAAGACATAGACAGGATTGTCAAATGGGCAGATAAATGGCAAATGGAATTTAACGCTGAGAAGTGTGAGGTGATACATTATGGAAAGAGTAATTTGAGAAGGAAGTATTCAATGAATGGCATAACACTAGGAAGTTCTGAAGAACAAAGGGAACTTGGCGTGTTTGTCCACAGATCTCTGAAGGCGGAAGGGCATGTTAGTGGAGTGATGAAAAAGGCATATGGGACACGTGCCTTTATCAATCAATGATGTGGAGTTGCGGGCGTTGGACTGGGGTAGGCACACTAAGTAGTCTCACAACACCAGGTTAAAGTCCAACAGGTTTATTTGGTAGCACGAGCTTTCAGAGCGCTGCTCCTTCATCAGGTGAGTGCAGGATTTGTTTCACAAACAGGGCATATATAGACACAGACTCAATTACAAGATAATGGTTGGAATGCGAGTCTTTACAGGTAATCAAGTCTTTACAGGTGCAGACAATGTGATTGGAGAGAGGGTTAAGCACAGTTTAAAGAGGTGTGAATTGTCTGAAGCCAGGACAGC
Source organism: Mustelus asterias (assembly GCF_964213995.1). Lineage (NCBI taxonomy): Eukaryota > Metazoa > Chordata > Chondrichthyes > Carcharhiniformes > Triakidae > Mustelus > Mustelus asterias. Next base: position 112,330,990 of record NC_135801.1, on the reverse strand, counting down.
TAGTGAGATTTTGCAAGCCCAGGCAAATCGAGGCATAGGTTACAAAAGCAGGGAAGTCATGTTGGCGTTGTATAGAACTTTGGTGAGGCCACAGCTGGAATATTGTGTGTAGTTCTGGTCACCACATTATAGGAAGGACGTGATTGCACTGGAGAGGGTGCAGGGAAGATTCACTAGAATGCTGCCTGGGATGGAACATTTAAGTTATGAAAAGCGGTCGGATAGATTTGGGTTGTTTTTGTTGGAGCACAGAAGACTAAGGGGCGACCTGATCAAGGTGTACAAGATTATAAGGGACATGGACAGAGTGGATAAGGAGCAGCTGTTCCCCTTAGTTAAAGGGTCAGTCATGAGGGGACATAGGTTCAAGGCGAGGGGCAGGAGATTTAGGGCAGATGTGAGGAAAAACTTATTTATCTAGAGGGTGGTGATGGTCTGGAATGCGTTGCCTGGGAAGGTGGTGGAGGCGGGTTGCCTCACATCCTTTTAAAAGTACCTGGATGAGTACTTGGCACATCATAACATTCAAGGCTATGGGCCAAGTGCTGGTAAAGGGGATTAGGTAGGTAGATTCAGTGTTTCTCATGTGTCAGTGCAGACTCGATAGGCTGAAGGGCCTCTTCTGCACTGTATGATTCTGTGGCTCTGTCAAATCTGGAACTGTCTCCCCACAGAGGCTGCATATGTCAACTGAGATTTTCAAGACAGAAATTAATTGATTTTTATTAGTTAAGGGAAGTTAAATGATAACAAATTGCAGGTCAGCTAAGGTCTAATTGGATAATGGATCAGGTTGAAGGGTTAAATATTCTACTTAATAGGTTATATTTCTCATATGTCTCTTTTTCCTAACTTCATTTCTCTTATTTATTTATATTTATTTTGTTTATTATGAAAACCTTAATGTTCAATGTATCGCTTTAGTCCTAATCAAAATTGACTTATGAATCTTTATCTTGATATGTTTGACCACTGATCTATTGTTTAATCTGCCATTATTTTTCAAACCAATTGACGAGATGTCCTTTCGTTAAATCTGCTGCCTTTTTAAAATCGATTTTCAATGTGGTCTGGAATGGATGAGCTGGTATGGAGTGGGATAGTGTGTTGGAGTGTGGGTGGGGGGAGGAGTGTGGGTGGGTTAGGAGTGTTGTGCAGGTGTGAAGGAGCAGGGGGGTCTAGTGCTGTGGATGGACATTGTGGGAGGTGTAGATGAGAAAAGAGTTCAGAGGGAGGGGAAGATGACACAGATTTGGCGGTGGGGGCAGGGGGTCATTCAGCAGGATGAAGGGGGCATGACTTTGGTTGCGGGGCTCAGCTGTTTGGATAGGTTTACATTTACCTATAAGGGATGGAGGTGATGGGGAGAAGTCAAAAGTGATTCCTGGCGTGTCAATGGTTATTGGGGGGAAGGTGTGGGTTGCTGGGAAGGGGAAAAGGTATTAGACTCAAACATTTCTTGCACCATGGCTGCTTGCAAATAGACGGAGCTGTATGTTAGAGATGTCGAGATGCTTCATGGGAGTTAGATCATTTGGGGGTGAATGTAGATGCAGGTCATCTCAACTGGACAACTGAAAGGGAACCCCAGCACGTAGTCTTCACAATGACAATGCCTTGAGACAGATGAGAGTGTGGAGGGCAGGCAGTCAATGTGCACATGGCTCATGAGGGCCCTGGCAAAGACCTTTGACTCCCTGCACATGCCTCATTCCTGGGTGGGTTTAGGGTTGTGGGGGTTGGGGTTGATTTGGTGGGTGGGGGGAGGGGAGGGGGCTGGTGGCGGTGCACACAGGATTCAGGACTATCTCGACTATCTCAACTTTTGGCACCACCCTCTAGAGACCCAAGGCCAGGAGGGCCCCGGCTTACTTTGGCTGTCCTTCTGTGAAACAACTGCTTCTTTTGCAGTCACAGAGGATGAGCTCAAGGGATTACAAACAAATGGGGCTTGAAAGGACTGGACCACCCACAGAGAATCCTGAATGGAAGTTCCGGAATGTTCAAATGCCACTCCTTGTCCCTTTCTTGTCACTGCCTTATTCTTTGAAGGGAAGGGGCACCTGAAGGGAGGTTGAAGATCCCTGTCCCCTCTCGTATAGCCACTGCAGAAGCACACCCATGGCTACCGCGGAGAAATGCAGGTCCATGCGCATCTGCTGGACCAGGTTCTCCGCAGAGTCTGCCACTCTCCCTATGGAGACATCCATTCATGCACAGGTCAGCACCACTTCATCAGCCAGCAGCCAGATGGACTCTTCCACCTCAGTACCATCCCACTGAGGGTCCCTGGCACCTCTGTCTGAAGTTCCCTTGTTTCTTGCTGCCTCTCCAGCAATTTCATCATCAGCAATATCCTTTTCCTCTCTGGGCTTGTGTGGTCAGGGCTTCTTCAGTCTCAGGCCTTGACATCTTCCTGGAGGCACCTGTAAACGAGTGAGGAGAACAGGTGACTGCATGAGCTGCCTCCAACATGGAGACACCCTTGACTCTTGGGTTTCCATGGCAAGAATGGATCCTTATTGGAAGGAGACCACAAGCCAATCTCTCCATCTCCACAGGCTCTGTCCCGTTCCACCCCAACCAGTTAGGCTGCCCACTCTTCGAAATCGGTCCATTATTTTAAGTGTGGCTGGCTGCTTTCCATCATCTTCCTCGCTCTTCTTAACTTTTACTGTGCAAAGAGAGATGGGTTTGAGAGCAATTGGATTTCAGATATCTTTCTCATACTTCCAGTTTTACAAATAACTCACTGGATTGTGTGCCATCTGACTGATACACTGCAGGTTGTCCAGTAAGTTTCAGGTGCAGCATGTTGAGAGCAGTGAGCCCATACAGATAGAAGGATAAGGCTCAGAGAGGCAGGTCAATAGCGATGCTTGCTGGTGTCCTCAATCCCTGAGCATTTGGGTGGCAGAGTTTCCTGTCCTCTTCTTGACCATCTCCTCGATCAATGTTCTATAGGTTGCTGTCCGGATGTCTTTTAAATATGCCATTTGGATATGACGGTGGGCCACATGCCATCCAGGTCACCCAACCATGCAGAGTGCTGTGGAAACACCCGACTTAATAATTAATGAAGCCAGTGTTGTGTGATATGGAGAGAATTCCCGGTGGCCTCTGCTGCGGGAAATGTTTCCCATCCCCAATCCCGCCATGGACTAAGTGCTGAAAGGGAAAATTCCATCCTTTGTCTTTTAGCCACTTGGCAGAAATGCATCCGTCACAGATAAAGGGAGTGAAGTTTCTTGGTGGTTTCTCCTGCTTAGCTACAGAAATAATTAGAAAGTGAGAAAGTAGCAGCAACACATCTATGGGAAGAGAAAAAGAATGGGCCTAAATATTTGTGATTTAGGGATCCAATCTGCTTGGAAACTCTGTTGTTTGCCCAGCCTGAGGAGGTGGATCAATGGGATGTTTCCTGTTTTAAGCTTTTCTGGCAGGTGCCCATTCCACTATGACTGTATCTTGGATGCCAGTTCAAGACTGTCAAACCTAGTAGCTTTTTGGTCATGCTTATGATCCCAAGAGAAAGGGAATTAATTCCTGTCCATCTTACAGCCTCTGTGTTCAGGGGGTCAGGCCAGGATCCTGGCCTGGGGTGGCATGTAAGCTTCATTTACTAGGTATATTGGCCATAAGGTCTTAGAGTCATAGAGGTTTACAGCATGGAAACAGGCCCTTCGGCCCAACTTGTCCATGCTGCCCTTTTTTTAAAAACCCCGAAGCTAATCCCAATTGCCCGCATTTGGCCCAAATCCCTCTATACCCATCTTACCCATGTAACTGTCTAAATGCTTTTTAAAAGACAAAATTATACCCGTTTCTATTACTACTTCTGGCAGCTTGTTCCAGACATTCACCACCCTCTGTGTGAAACAATTGCCCCTCTGGACACTTTTGTATCTCTCCCTTCTCACCTTAAACCTATGCCCTCTAGTTTTAGACTCCCCTACCTTTGGGAAAAGATATTGACCATCAAGCTGATCTATGCCCCTCATTATTTTAGAGACCTCTATAAGATCACCCCTCAGCCTTCTACGCTCCAGAGAAAAAAGTCCCAGTCTATCCAGCCTCTCCTTATAACTCAAACCATCAAGTCCCGGTAGCATCCTAGTAAATCTTTTCTGCACTCCTTCTAGTTTAATAATATCCTTTCTATAATAGGGTGACCAGAACTGTACACAGTATTCCAAGTGTGGCCTTATCAATGTCTTGTACAACTTCAATAAGACATCCCATCTCCTGTATTCAATGTTCTGACTGATGAAACCAAGCATGCTGAATGCCTTCTTCACCTCTCTGTCCACCTGTGACTCCACTTTCAAGGAGCTATGAACATGTACCCCTAGATCTCTTTGTTCTGTAACTTTCCCCAACGCCCTACCATTAACTGAGTAAGTTCTGCCCTGGTTCAATCTACCAAAATGCATTACATCGTATTTATCTAAATTAAACTCCATCTGCCATTCGTCAGCCCACTGGACATAGAACAGTACAGCACAGAACAGGCCCTTCAGCCCACGATGTTGTGCCGAGCTTTATCTGAAACCAAGATCAAGCTATCCCACTCCCTATCATCCTGGTGTGCTCCATGTGCCTATCCAATAACCGCTTAAATGTTCCTAAAGTGTCTGACTCCACTATCACTGCAGGCAGTCCATTCCACACCCCAACCACTCTCTGCGTAAAGAACCTACCTCTGATATTCTTCCTATATCTCCCACCACGAACCCTATATTTATGCCCCCTTGTAATAGCTCCATCCACCCGAGGAAATAGTCTTTGAACATTCACTCTATCTATCCCCTTCATCATTTTATAAACCTCTATTAAGTCTCCCCTCAGCCTCCTCCGCTCCAGAGAGAACAGCCCTAGCTCCCTCAACCTTTCCTCATAAGACCTACCCTCCAAGCCAGGCAGCATCCTGGTAAATCTCCTCTGCACTCTTTCCAGCGCTTCCACATCCTTCTTGTAGTGAGGTGACCAGAACTGCACACAATATTCCAAATGTGGTCTCACCAAGGTCCTGTACAGTTGCAGCAATTGATCAAGATCCTATCTTCTTTTCCTTTTCCCAATTCCCCTTTGACACAGGGTCTATTTTAGGCTGGACACCTGATAAAAATAGCAGATGCCGGACCTAAATAAACAGGTGCTGGCTTATTTGCAGGCCCTGTAAAGGTCTATGCATTTTCAATTACTATTTTTATCTTATGAAAAATGTCATGCAAGATCAATTAGTGCACTTGGTGGGTGTTTAGGGGAGAATATTCTTTATGATTATGGGTTAAGTTTTCCTGACAAACATTGGGACAATTTCTGTCCACTTAAATAATATGCTGCTTTTCTATGTTTCCTGCCAGAGTGGACAATTTCATATTTTCCAACTTATTCCATCTGCCAAATTTCTGCCCACTCACTTAATCTATTCCCTTTACATATTTTCTTAATGTCCTCTTCACAAGTCACCCTCCGACATAGCTTTGTTTCTGGATACTGCAAAGACCATGGGCCCTGACAAAATTCCAGCAAGACTGCAACGTTTCAAGAAAGTACTTCACCACAACCTTCTCAAGGGCAATAAGGAATGGGCAATAAATGCTGGCCTCGCCAGTGATGCCCACATCCTGTAAATGAAAAAAATGATTATTCTTGGCTTGTTTACTTTTTTCCGAAAATGCTTCACTTGCATTCTAAAAACATTCAAATGAAGAACTCTTTATTTACACATCTTTGATTTGATTTGATTTGATTTATTATTGTCACATGTATTAACATACAGTGAAAAGTATTGTTTCTTGCGCGCTATACAGACAAAACATACCAATCATAGAGAAGGAAATGAGTGCAGAATGTAATGTTACAGTCATAGCTAGGGTGTAGAGAAAGATCAATTTAATGCAAGGTAGGTCCATTCAAAAGTCTGACAGCAGCAGGGAAGAAGCTGTTCTTGAGTCGGTTGGTACGTGACCTCAGACTTTTGTATCTTTTTCCCGAAAGAAGACGATGGAAGAGAGAATGGCTGGGGTGCGTGGGGTCCTTAACTATCTATCTAAATAGATTGTGAAACAAAAACATATGTGCCACATTATAAAATATACTGTTTGAAGCTGTAATTGACTCTTTATTTGCCTTTTTCCTTTCCAGAGTTGGGAAGCACCTTAGTCATCAAGATGGCGGCTCTGATTAATACACACCAGAGCTTCATACGTATTCCCAGAGTGGCTGTGCATCCTGCAGAAGATGAGGTGGAACAAATGGAGAATGGACAAAGCAGGTAGGACAGAATATTGAAAGTTGTATCCAAATCTTGTTATTTAAGAGAAGTTTCATACTGAAACTCAACAACACATAAAATATACTGTGAATTTAAAAAATGCACTCTTTATACACTGAACTGGATGTAATTCTGAAGAAAAGTGCACACTTCCACTACTTTTGTATAACCTATGACTTTGAGATCCTTTTCAAGTATTATCTGTAAAATACTGTATTGAAAAAAAATTTCTTTCATAAAAATCCTGTTTACTCCTTCAACCAAATAAAGCCTTATAACAACAAACATCTCATTTAAGTGCACAATTCCTGATAACAACAAGCACCGCAAGTCATAGTCCTACATCAATTAGTAGTTGTCAATCAAACTGTGAAATGGCAACATTGCGACCCTAATAAAAGATAGTTGTGAAATCAGTCATGCAGCACCAATCCAGTAATGGAAACTCTCAGGCTTATGTCCTCAGAGTAAAATAGTAAGCAATCATGTTTTTTGAACATTCAAGACATATTTTTTAAAGATTTAAAGGGCAGAATTTTAAATGCCTTGAAAGCTTGATAGCTCTTTTTGACAGTTCCTCTTGACAGCATTTTTTGACAAGCTCTCTTGACAGATGCTTCTAACAGAACAATTTTGACAGTTGATTTTCACAGAATCATACTGTGCAAAAGACATCCTTCAGCCCATTAAGTCTGCACCAACATGAGAACCACCAAACCTACCTACCTAATCCCATTTACGAGCACTTGGCTCATAGCCTTGAATGTTATGACATGCCAAGTTCACCGAGAGCTGTGAGAAAATATGGCAGTCCATATAAATGGTTATCTACAGTTGGGTTTAATCATTACAGTTGGGACCACTAACCCTGACACAGTTTTTGCCCTCAAACTCAGGTCAACTGATGCCTTGGACAAAGACACTCAAACTCTTGGATTATTGTGCAACAAATCTCTTGTGCACTACCAAATTACCACAAAAGTATTAAACTCTACCGCACAAACTTAAGTACACCAGGCATCAAACTTCATCATACACAAAGTATTTAACCTCTGATTTACTTCTTTATACACAAAGTAACTAATCTCTCACCTACTTTGTTATAAACAAAACATCCTAATAGTATCAAAAGCTTCACAAATCCAAACTCATGACTTGGACTTAGGGATACTACCCATGGTGAGGCAAAGTGATCGGATTCCTTCCAAACTGACTTTGCTCTCATGTCACTGAGTCACAGACTCGCTATTGCTGCTTCTTCTGCAGTGGTTGATCCTAGATTATTGTTGCCGATATCTCTGAGTCTCTCCTTCTTATACAGATTTTGCTGGCACTGATCATGCTTCCAGTCACGTACTCACAGGAAAAGCACTAATCAATCACTGTCTTTATTTCTCATGAAAGCTGAAAATTGGTGTCTCTCTCAGGAGTTGTAATTATAGAATCATATAATCGCTACAATACAGAAGGCCATTTGGCCCATCGAGTCTGTACCAACCACAATCCCACCCAGGTTCTATTCCCATAACCTCACACATTTACCCTACTAATCCCCCTGACACTAGGGCCAATTTATCATGGCCAATCAACCTAATCCGCACACCTTTGAACTGTGGGAGGAAACCGGAGAACCTGGAGGAAACCTACGCAGACATGGGGAGAAAGTGCAACTCCACACAGACAATGACCTGAGGCTGGAATTGATCCTGGGCTCCTGACACTGTGAGGCAACAGTGCTAACTACTGTGGCATCCAATTCTCCCAGCATGACACACAGGGGTCTTTGTTCAACACTGCCTTTTCAATCAGCTCCCATGGCTGCACATCCTGTTCTTTGCTGCTCCCACAATGCTTAGCCTAATACAGAGTTAACTCTTTTAACCATTTGGCTTTGCTGGCGTCTTCACTTTGCTGGTGCCTTTGTGAATATCCATCTAACTACACAGTGTAAATAAGGACACATTTTCAATTCCCAGGAGATCTTGATCTGTTCATACAAACTGATGGCTAACCATTAACATAAAATATGTGTTGGGGAAAAGCAGGGAAGACATCAGACAGTTTTTCTAAACAACTGCTTGGTACAGGATTTTGGAGTTAAATTCATTATCAGTCCAATAATCAATATGTATATCTGACTGTTTGTCTAAATTTATTTGGCGGCATGGTAGCACAGTGGCTAGCACTGCTGCTTCACAGCTCCTGGGACCTCGGTTCGATTCCCGGCTTGGGTCACTGTCTGTGTGGAGTTTGCACATTCTCCTCGTGTCTGCGTGGGTTTCCTCCCACAGTCCAAAGATGTGCGGGTTAGGTTATTTGGCTATGCTAAAAATTGCCCTTAGTGTCCTGAGATGCGTAGGTTAGAGGGATTAGTGGATAAAATATGTAGGGATATGGGGGTAGTGCCTGGGTGGGATTGTGGTCGGTGCAGACTCGATGGGCCGAATGGCCTCTTTCTGTACTGTGGGGTTTCTATGATTTCACTTTTTAAGATAAATTCTGTGCAAAATAAAACAACTGGCTTTATATATTGTCCACTTACGAAATGCATTACTCTTCATAGTAGCATGCATCAGACTTCTAGAATAGCTACTGAACATCTGTAATATATTAAATTTCCATTACACATTCCTTATTTGGGCATCACCATTCTCTGACATTCAATTACACCTGCAGTTGTACTCTCCATTATTACATGGGGCTAGATGCTGAGGGTGGGATTGCCGTGATTCCTGCCCCCATCATAAATGCCATGGAATCATTGAATCCCTACAGTGCAGAAGGAGGCTATTTGGTCCATCGAGCCTGCACCAACAACAGACCTACCCAGACCCTATCCCCTCACCTTTGATGGCCAGTTTTACCCACTTTAATTTTTAGGACAATGGTCTTTTAATTAGCATGAGGTGGGACAACTATCTGGTTCCAGATGGAAATTCCACCTCAAAGAGCTGCTGGCCAATGAAGAGGCCATCACCTATACATCACACCAGGCTCGCTGGTCACAGCCGATATTGCAGGAGGCTACGTGTTGGACACAGGCTTCTCTCTCCAAGCATTAGATTGGAATGTCTGAGGGATGAGGCTCTTTTTGGTTATTAATTGCCCACTTAAAGACCTCAGTTGTGCCATGAGTGGGCAGTCCACATGACGCCTCACCCACCGACTGTAAAACTGAGGTGGGGTTGATGGCATGATGCTCTAACTTATAGGCCCACCTGTCTTTTTCTTCCTCATGGGTGGCACATAAAATTCAACCCATGCAGTTTCAATGCGGCAGGCACGGTGGCACAGTGGTTAGCACTGCTGCCTCACAGTGCCAGGGACCCAGGTTTGATTCCCGGCTTGGGTCACTGTCTGTGCGGAGTCTGCACATTCTCCCCATGTCTGTGTGGGTTCCCTCTGTGTGCTCCGGTTTCCTCCCACAGTCCAAAGACGTGCTGGTTAGGTGCATTGGCCATACTAAATTCTCCCTCAGTGTGCTGGATTTTCACAGTAACTTCATTGCAATGTTAATGTAAGCTTACTTGTGACACTAATGAATCAATAAACTTTAACAATGAGCTCTTGATGTTGAGGATGGTCATCCCCAGACTAAGAACATTACTAATGCACCCTATTGGATTTATTTCAGATTTCCAGTATCTCCAGTATTTTGCTTTTACCTATTGGAAACCCACTTTGTCCTGAATTTCCATGAGCAACACCACCGAAAGCTAAAAGTCACAGTCAGTCATACCAAAGTATGATTTCTGCTGTACAAAACTTAATTTACATCCCAAACACAGTCACCGGCCCAATATTCATACATACAGAATTAGGTTGTTCAACATCAATATTCTCAAGTGAATATTTTCCATTAGTAAAGTTTGTGTTAAATTAACTTTATTTCTAACCATTATACTGTTGCTTAGGAGCCAGACCCTTGATGATGACATGGAGATATCTAACATTAACAACAGCAATAACAATGAGTAAGTATAAAGTTGGATTTCTAAAACAAGACAATAATTTTACCATTGTATATTTAATACAGTTTAAGAAAATACATTAATGTCAGATTTTGTACTCATCCCTTTAAGTCTAAAGGTTTTGATTTTAAACCACACTGCAGACACTTTAGTATCTAACTTAGACTGAAACTTCAGTTCAGTACTGAGCGAGGGCTGCATTATCAGAGGTCTTTTGGATTAACCCTGTTTGCCCTCTCCGGTGCACATACAGGATCCTATGGCACTATGTGCAGAAGAGCAAGGAAATTTCTTCTGGTGCTATGGTCAATAATTATTCCTCAACCAGCACCTGCAACAAATGATCTGATCATTTTTCATTATTCATTGTGGGAGCTTGCTGTGCACAAATTGACAATACAATGGTGACTAAGTCCAGAAATACTTAATTGGTTGTAAAGTGCTTAGAAATGCCTGACTAAAACTTAAAGAAAAAATGAGAAATGTTGCGGTTTTAATATTATATTTATTTGTGAACTTGGGCACAAATAAACTTTTAGATATAACTTTAAATGAGGTTATGGCAAACTGAGTAATAAAAACATCTTCCTTCTTAGAGAGAAAGAAAAAAATAAGGAATCCAAAAAAAGCAAAAAAGAGAAAAAAGGGTAGGTGGAAAATAGCCCCATAATTTTTTCATTTATTGAAGCAATCTATATTTCTCCCCTTCCTGTACAAGCGCTTAATCTCAATCCATTTTACAGTAAATCTGATGGCAAAAAAGGAGAAAAGAAAAAGGATAAAGAAAAGAAAAAAGATAAAGACAAGAAGGATGAGAAGAAGGATGAGAAGAAGGACGAGAAGAAGGACGAGAAGAAGGATGAGAAGAAGGACGAGAAGAAAGATGAGAAAAATGAGACATATTATCTTTTGGAAAAGTAAGTGTGTTGAACTTTTAGTTCATTAGAGATGGGCAGCATTTGTATGGATATGGATACGTAATTTGTAGCAACCAATTGTTTTTCATAAAACTTAAGACACACTGCAAGAGAGACAATGGTAAAGGATACCCAACGTATTTTGTAGAATAGTATTTTACAATAAGATATCCCTTTAAATCCCATTCAATGGTTTAATCACAAAATTGGTAATTACACTCAAGAACTACTGCAAGTTGAAACATCAACTAATTTGAAGCAAAGAAGCATCAGAGAAAACAAGAATGAGTTATATTTATCCCCTGAGTACTACTGTTAGCAATAGAGAACGGTTGAGATTTTAGTCTGTGGCTTACATCTCAGCACTTCCTTTGCCCACTCACAAGCAGCTTTCCGGTTCCCAGAACTTCTCACAGGAAACTGCAAGCAGATGAGGATCCCAAACCTTATAAGGTAATTGCAATAATGTGTGCAAACTGTGAGCAAGTATCACGTGGCCACAAGTTACACGATCAGATGTAATTTAATCAAAGACCATATGTGATGATCCAACTTGGATTTTGTTCTTTGGTTGCTGTTATCAAGAACAGTGTTGGCCATTGTCACATGATCTGCACATTTCCGGAGATTTATAGCTTCATAAAGCCTCCAACAGAGTGCGTTTTAAAACAGTGTGACTCCACCTCTGAAATCCTCACTCAGGTAAATGGGGACTTTGGTGGAAGAAGAGGCGGCCAGCTGATCATGGCAGCAGCAACACATCTGTCACCAAAGAAAGAGCAGCAAAAGATGAAGGGGTTGAATGCCAATAAAGGTTGCATGGGAGGAGAAGGCAGTGCAGGTGTCACTATCCTGCTGGCAGAATCTACAGACAGTGTGCCAATTACCTGCACATGACTGAGACACCATGCAGAAGAAGGCTTCACCTTTCAAGAGTGGCAGTCACTTCCATTTGCAAAATGATTGCCACAGAGATTGCCTCAAAATGCTTTGGGGGACATCTGATACCAATCGCTTTAAAAGTGATTGCTACCCTGAAATTTACACGACCGGCTCATTCCAGGGGCCTACAGGGAATCTCTGGGAACTGTTATAATCTGTTGCCAACCACTGTATAAAACTTGTGACCAATTCATTATTCAGGAGGGTCAACTACTTCATCAAGTTTACTAGAAGAGCCAAGCAAATGAGAGATAGACTTTTGAGGGTAATCCCTGGTTTCCCAAAGATGCAGGGTGTCATTGATTATTATAAAGACCCCTGTGAGGCACCTAGGGGCTTTTGCTGAACAGAAGGGCTATCACCCACTTAATGTACAATTTATGTGCGATTATCAGCAACAGATTTTCAAGGTTTGTTTCAGAATTTCGGAAGTAGCCATGATTCCTATATGTGCTAGAATTCCCAGGTACCAACGCTTTTCACCCCACACAATCACCCCACCCTCCCCACCCACTTCCCAGCCTTCACATAACTGGTTGGCAGTGGAGGAAAAAGGATATCCACTCCAGAGGTGGCTAATGATGCCTATTAGACATCCTCAAACCTCTGCTAAAAAAGCCAACCCACAAGGGCCACCATCAAAAGTATGATGGGATGATCTGCTAAAGATGAGTTTTGGTGCCTGGACTGGTCTGCGGGTTCTCTGTAGAATCCACCAGTTTGAGTATCCCTGATGGTTGTTGATTTCTTCCTCTTTCCTGGGATGAGAATTTGAAGGAAGATAACTTGGAAGAACACTGTAGAACATCAGAGGAGGAGCGCAACACCAATTCTGATGATGAACCTGAAGAGCTACAGGCTCATTTGGAGGAACTGGCAAGGCAGCAGTTTCTTCGAGTAATGGATACCAGTGAAGTACTGATCCGGAGACTTCACAAGTGTGTGTTCTCAGCCCTTTACTATATTCCTTATACGCCAATGACTGTGTGACCAAATTCTCCTCGGCTCAATTTTCAAGTTTGCTGATGACACCACCATAATGAGTTGGATATCAAATAATGATGAGGTGGAGTACAGGAAAGAGATAGAGAATCTGGTGAATTGGTGCGATGACAATAATCTCTCCCTCAACGTCAACAAAATGAAGGAGATAGTCATCAACTTCAGGAAGCGTAGAGGAGAACATGCCCCTGCCTACATCAATGGGGATGAAGTGGAAATGGTCAAGAGCTTCAGGTTTCTAGGTGTCCAGATCACCAACAACATATCCTGGTCCCTCCACACCAATGCTATAGTTAAGAAAGTTCGCCAATGCCTCTACTTTCTCAGGAGGCTAAGGAAATTCGGCATGTCTGCTACAACTCTCACCAACTTATGCAGATACACTATAGAAAGCATTCTTTCTTGTTGTATTACAGCTTGGTATATGGCTCCTGCTCTGTCCAAGACCGCAAAAATCTACAAAGGGTTGTGAACGAAGCCCAGTCCATCACTCAAACCAGCCTTCCATCCATTGACGCTGTCTACACTCCTCGCTGCCTCGGAAAGGCAGCCAGCATAGTTAAGGACCCCACGCACCATGGGCATACTCTCTTCCATCAGGAATAAAGTATAAGAGTCTGAGATCACGTACCTACTGACTCAAGAACAGCTCTTCCCTGCTGCCATCAGACTTTTGAATGGACCTACCTTATATTAAGTTGATCTTTCTCTACACCCTAGCTATGACTGTACCACTACATTTTGCATCCTCTCCTTTTCTTCTCCCCTATATATTCTATGTACACTATGTTTTGGCTGTATAGCACACAAGAAACACTTTTCACTGTATACTAATACATACGACAATAATAAATCAAATCAAGTCAAAAACTTGCAGTGGGGTGCCACAAGCCTCATGAAAAATCCTTACAGAGGTGAACAAGATCATTGACAATAACCTCAGAGGCTCATTTTTATGTCCTCTGGGGTCTCCACCACTTACCCATCATAATCATGCAAAGACTCAGGGAGAGAATGTCCTTAAGTTCATTCTTCATTCACAAGCATGCCACCAACATCTAGTGGGCAACATCAGTTCAAAAAAGTGCATTTACACAACAGCACATTCACGGTACACATATGTGTGTATATATATATACATATATATATACATATCATCTGTGGTGGCTTGATATGATTTTCAGCCACAGTGGTCAGCAAAGTTAACCATCAGTGGCAGCAGAATTTTATTCAACCACAATCCGTAACCTCATGGCCTAGCATATATCTAACTATTATTATCATCAAGCCAAAGGATCAACACTGGTTCAATGAAGAGTGCAGGAGGAAAGACAGGAGCAGCACCAAGCATACCCAAAAATGACAAGCCAATCTAGTGAAGCTGCAACATGGGCTATTTGTGTGCCAAACAGCAGAAGCAGCATGCAATAGACCAAGCTAAGTGATCCCATGGATCAGATCAAAGCTCTGCTTTCCTGCCACATCCATTTATGAATGGTGGGAGACAATTAATAACTATCAGGAGGAGGAAGTTCCAAAGGTATCTCCATCGTTAATGATTGAGGAGCCCAGCACATCAGTGCAAAAGACAAGGCTGAAGCATGTGCAATAATTTTCATGATGTGGAGATGCCGGTGTTGGACTGGGATAAACACAGTAAGAGTTTTAACAACACCAGGTTAAAGTCCAACAGGTTTATTTGCTACCAAAGAAACCTGTTGGACTTTAACCTGGTGTTGTTAAAACTCTTACAATAATTTTCAGACATAAGTGCCGAGTGGATGATTCATCTCAGCTTCTCCTGAAATATCACAGCCGTCAGTCTTCAACCAAGTTGATTTACTCCATGTGATAAACAGCTGAAAGCATTGGATACCACAAAGCATATGGGCCTTGAAAACATCCTGGCAATAGTGCCGAAGATTTGTGCTCCAGAACTAGCTGCACGCCAGGGAAGCTGTTCCAATACAGGTACAGCACTAGCATTTACGCAACAGTGTGGAAAGTTGCCCGGGTATTTGCTGCTCATAGAAAGCAGGACAAATCCAAACTGGCCAATTATAATTTAGCATGCATTTCCCATGCTTCTCCTTGCTGTCATTTTTTTATTTTCTGACCTTTTCTTTTTCTGGTATTCTTTTAGGATGAATGCATGAGCTAACAAACATAAAATCTATATTGTGACTTGATAAGGGTTATCATAACTACTCATATTTAGAATAATTTTGTACTGATTATTATTGTAACAGTGAAGCATAATTCACTGGTAACTTTTATCAAACCCTGTAAAAAAAAATATGATCAGAATTTTATCAGAGGGTCAACTGGAATTGGTCAAACTCCTGCCATTCTAAAAATTCAGGCCCATATATTTGCTCTTTCCGTAAATGTATTTTCATTTAAATAGTAATTTTGAAGAATGCCAAGTGATTAAGATTCTCACTTCCATTGCAAACACAGGATGTTAAAGCAATCTGACAGTATGAACTGTCCATTGATTCTGATCCAAATGGTCGACAACTACAAATGTTAGAACTGTGGATGGTTGTCACCTGAGAGTGCTGTCACTAAAATGTATTTTTCAAGCAAATATTATGTTCAATAGAGCTTTCCTCTTTCAAATTCATGTATTTTTTTAATGGTCATGCATGTTCAATGCCTTTTAATATACTAATGAGGTTGTTTATCTATTTGTTCTGCCCCACTTTATATGCAGGTTCGAGAAAATGGTTCCCATTCTCGACCCAGCGGGAAACTTGTACTACAACTGGCTCCTAGTAATTACAATGCCTGTAATGTACAACTGGACGATGGTCATAGCTAGGTAGGATGAGACAAAAAAAAGTGGTCATATAACATAGTATCAATGTTATGGTGGCACAGTGGAGTATTTAATGGGGATTGTGATTCTGACTATATGCTGACAAAACTGGCTCCACAGAGATCAGAGCACTGATCAGAGGAAGAAATAACCTTCCCTTACCCCACCATGGAGGTCTCAGGAGCTCACCCCCCCCCCCCCCCACCCCTCCCCCAGACAATTATCACTGGCATTTCCCTTACCCACCCCCTTCCTCTGATCATTGCCAGCATTTCCCTCACCCACCCTCTCACCCATCACGCTGGCAGCTCCCTCTCTCTTCCCCACATCACCCTCCCCCCCCACCACCCCCATCATGGCCAGTATCTCCCTCTCTTCTCGCATCCCCATCGTCGCCAGCATCTCTGTTTCTCCACCCCCATCCACTACCATCATCATGGCCAGTATCTCCCTCTCTACCACCCCCGCTCCCCCCCCCCCCCCCCACCCCCTCCCCCGCCGCCCCCGGCCGCATCATTGCCAGCATCTCCCTCTCTCTTCCCGCCTTCCCACCCCCCCTCCACACCCCAATCATCGCCGGCACATGCTCTCTCGCGCACCCCCAATTACACATACATGACCCTATCCTCACACCCAATTAGTCTCCCACTGGGGTCCGCACCGACACTGCCCCCGGCAAAGGTTGGCATTGCCAGTTTGGCAGTGCTAACATGTGCCGGGGGCAGTGCCCAGGCATGTTCCCCTCTCCAGGGGCTGTACTCAACTTTACCCGGAGGGACCCCCAAGACAGGTTTACATCTGGGTGACCCTGTTGTAAACCTCGCCAACATCGGTGAGGTTTGAAAATATGGCGATGGGGGAAAATATGATGGGGGAGGGGCTGATAATTATATTCAAATTTATGCTATTAAATTAAAATTAGGTTCTCACCTTTTGTGGGTGTGAGCCTTGCAACGCCACCAGCGAGGAGCGGGGAAAATCGCGTTTCCTGATTCTCCCTGGATGTTTAACTTGGGTTGTTGTTCTCTCTGACGGTAAAGGGGAGCTGAAAATCATCCCCTTTAATGATATGGTTTGTGGCTTTGGGGACATTGGCTGGAATTTTACCAGCACACCCGCCCGGAATCATGATGGGTGAGGTTCGCAGAACGGAATTCTCCGTTGGCCTCGGGCAGAATTTTCCGAGGCTCGCCCGAGCAAGGTCGTAAAATCCTGGCCATTATCCATTATTCTGAAATAAATTGTGCTTATGATAGAAGCATAGCGTGATACAGACAAACTAAATGGAATACATATATTTTTATGTGTGTAATAAAACTTTGAGATGTAAGTTTGTACTATAAGATCAGTTATTGACAGACAGCAGAGAATCATCTAGTTTATTCATCTACTGCACTTGGTCATTGGTTCTCTAGCTTGGGAATTGGTCAGTGGATGACTTTCTCAACTGAGGGTGATGCACTAGGTCAGAAAAAATATCAGAAGTGGAATAAGCGAACATCAAAGATGTGCAGGTTAGGTGGATTGGCCAGGCTAAGTTGCCCCTTAGTGTCCCAAGACATGTAGATTAGGGGGATTAGCAGGATAAATATGTGGGGTTACAGTGATAGGGTCTGGATGGGATGCTCTGCCAGAGTCAGTGCAGACTCGATGGGCCGAATGGGCTCCTTCTACTTTGTAGGGATTCCATGATTTTGAAAAAAATGTAGAGAACAGTTTCAACTACAGGTTACATTTTTCACAGTTCCCTGCATGCAGATAAACATCCAGAGCACTTTACAGAGCAAAGGGAAAATGAAAAAGGTAATAGGGAACAGGGAGCTTTAAACACAGGCACAGGTGACATTTAACAGAAAGTGAGGGAAGGCATATAGGGACATCTGTAGGGCACAACATGACGCTTGAGCAGAGGAAAAAAGAATAAGGGGTAAACTAACTTCAGATGAGTGCTGGATGTATGCAGGGAAACTTAGCGGAAGGTGACTATTGAGACTGGTGTTAAAGGTCACACACAGATATGGAAAAGAGAATGCGGGTCTTAAAAGAAATCACCAGCACTGGTGGATTTTGAGCACAACAGGATTGATGCGATTTCAGAGCTTGGTGGAAATGTAGACATTTTGTTGGTGCAGGCACAATGGCTGGCTAGCGGAACATTTGAACAATTCAATCTCAAGGTGATAAAGATATGGATTAGGAAAATGTTTATAGAGATCTCGCAGTGGAGAAAAATGAACGTACCTCTGAGTTAGCGTATTACTGCGCACATCATTCCAGATAAAAGGAGTAAAATACATAATAATATATGATAACAATGAGGGATGAGGAGTTTTAGTTATGAGATTAAATTGGAAAGGCTAGGGTCATTCTCTTTGGGGCAAAGGAGATTGAGGGGAGATTTAATAGAAGTATACAAGATTATGACAGGCTTAGATGAGAAAATCTCTTCCCAATTAGCTAATGATACAAGGATTAGGGAACATGGATTTAAGATTTTAGGCAAGAGATGCAGTGGAATATTTTACATGGTGAGTGGTGATTACCTGGAACATGCTGCCCACGAGGAAGCAGAAATAATCAATTATTTCAAAAGGAAATTGGATGGGCACTTGAAGGAAATAAACTTGCCAGGCCACAGGGGTCGAGTGGAGGATTGGGGCTGACTAGGTTGCTCCTTGAGGAGCTAATATGGGCTTGATGGGTGAAATGTTGTCCTCTTGTGTTGTAAGTGACTCTCTCTGATAGCATAGCTAGGCTACATAGCTATATAGGGTTAGGATTGCAAGGAGGACCCAGAACGTTACTGTAATCTCAAAATGGACACTCATAGCTGCAAGAAAATCACTGCTGATCCCTGTAGACATGTTGGGCAGGATTTTCCGGCTGCGCTCGCCCCAAAAGCAGAAAATTCTGCCCAAGGTCAATAGACCTTTGCATCGTCCACTGCCCCCACCCCCCCCTCCCCCCCCACCGCTACAATTCCCATGGTGGGCGGGACAGGAAAAATCCCCCCAATTTGTTGAAACATCTGAAAGAGCTTGATAGAAAATGTTATTAAATTTATTTTCAATTCATACTGAATTATTTTTTATTTCTTTTATTTGCTTTCCCCTTTAGAGCATGTTTTGAGGAACTTCAGTCAAATTATTTGAACACATGGTTCATCCTTGATTACTTATCAGATTTTATTTACATACTTGACATGTATCTAAGGACAAAAACAGGTAAGTTTAATTTTTGTCACCATGTTCAAGGGGTTATTTTCCATCTGTGTCAATTTTAAGTTGCTCTGCCAGGCTGTAACAAAATACTAGCAGCCCAAGGATCACAGTGCTGTGCTAATTTTCCAGTTCCCAATTCTTTCCCCTACCATTGCCATGTCTTGGCATGGTTGACCCAGGAATCTTCGTGCTTCAAGCAGTAGCCTCCTTCCACTACATTAATTGAGGTTGCTGTCCTATGACATGCATAGGAAGGACCAATATGTTTAAGTGCAATGCATCATACACACTCCATTCATTCGAACCACATGTTAAGCAGCCCAACTAGAAGGACATGCTTTGAAAAAGAATTGGAGAAGAGAGTTTAAGTCACAGGTAGATAGATACCTGATCAATAAGGGAATTAAGGGTTATGGGGAGCGGGCGGGTAAGTGGAACTAAACCACTATCAGATCAGCCATGATCTTATTGAATGGCGGGGCAGGCTCAAGGGGCTAGATGGCCTACTCCTGCTCCTATTTCTTATGTTCTTTTGTTCTTATGTTCTTTTTTTTAAATTTATTTTTTGAGCCTTGAAGAAGTATAATTTACTTGTTAAAAGTGAACTAATATGAAATTCATTGAACAAAGAACAAAGAAAATTACAGCACAGGAACAGGCCCTTTGGTCCTCCAAGCCTGCACCGACTATACTGCCCGACTTAACTAAAACCCCCTACCCTTCCGGGGACCATATCCCTCTATTCCCATCCTATTCATGTACTTGTCAAGATGCCCCTTAAAAGTCACTACCATTTCTGCTTCCACTACCTCCCCTGGCAACGAGTTCCAGGTACCCACTACTCTCTGTGTAAAAAATCTGCCTCGTACATCTATATAAATATTTATACCAAATTGCATGTCTCTCAGCCTCACCATATATGGAATATGGCCGTAATCAGCGGCTCCAGTTTGTCTGGCACCTGTCTAAACAATCAGCAATGCAGGTCACGACTTGCTTTTCAACCTTTCCTGACCTGTATCAGGGTTTATCAGTGGTTCCCAAAGGGTGCGGCGTGTCACACTGGTGCGGCGAGAGAGGATGGCAAGTGTGGCGGGAAGATTCAAGGACAATCAAAGAAACATTTAAACATGGTTTAAACAAACATTGTTTTATACTTTGTGGATGTCCCATGATCATGGGACATCCACAAAGTATCGGAGTATCGAGTATAAAAGTTGGAGTGTTATGGTAAGGTTATATAAGGCATTGGTGAGGCCGAATTTGGAGTATTGTGTACAGTTTTGGTCACCTAGTTACAGGAAGGATGTAAATAAGGTTGAAAGAGTGCAGAGAAGGTTCACAAGGATGTTGCCGGGACTTGAGAAGCTGAGTTACAGAGAGAGATTGAATAGGTTAGGACTTTATTCCCTGGAGCGTAGAAGATTGAGGGGAGATTTGATAGAGGTGTATAAGATTTTGATGGGTATAGGTAGAGTGAATGCAAGCAGGCTTTTACCGCTGAGGCTAGGGGAGAAAAAAAGCAGAGGGCATGGGTTAAGGGTGAAAGGAGAAAAGTTTAAAGGGAATATTAGAGGGGAGGCTTCTTCACGCAGTGAGTGGTGGGAGTGTGGAATGAGCTGCCAGATAAAGTGGTAAATGCGGGGTCACTTTTAACATTTAAGAAAAACTTGGACGGGTTCATGGATGAGAGGGGTGTGGAGGGATATGGTCCAAGTGCAGGTCAGTGGGACTAGGCATAAAATGGTTTGGCACAGACAAGAAGGGCCAAAAGGCCTGTTTCTGAGCTGTAATTTTCTATGGTTCTATGGTTCTATCTCTTTTAAACCTTGCCCCTCGCACCTTAAATCTGTGCCCCCTAGTAATTGACTTTTCCACCCTGGGAAAAAGCTTCTGACTATCCACTCTGTCCATTGCTTTGTGACAAAGCTCTGAAGTGCAAATTAATACTCGAGTTTGCAGCAGATTTGCTTGGCACAACTTATATTTTGGTTCACTTTGTTTTTCTTATTTTTAGTTGCCCATCACACTTAAATCCAGTGCCACATCTGATTCCAAAGACCCTTTCAGAACTGTCCTACAATTAATTATTTCTGCTGCTTTCTTTTCCCCCTACAGGTTATCTGGAACAAGGTCTATTGGTCAGTGATGTCACGAAACTCAGAAACAAATACATTGCCACACTCCAATTCAAATTGGATGTTGTGTCACTCATACCTACTGATTTTCTGTACTTTCTAGTGGGACTGGAATACCCAGAAATTAGATTAAATCGTTTGACTAGGATTAATCGCATGTTTGAGTTTTTTTCAAGAACTGAAACTCGGACAAACTACCCAAACATCTTCAGGATTTCCAACCTTGTGATGTACATTGTGATCATTATCCATTGGAATGCATGCGCATTCTTTTCAATTTCCAAAGCAATAGGGTTTGGGGCAGACACATGGGTATATCCAGATATAAATATTCCAGAGTTTTCCCGGCTTGCTCGGAAGTATGTGTACAGTCTCTACTGGTCAACACTGACACTAACCACCATCGGTGAAACACCTCCTCCAGTCACAGATTCAGAATATTTCTTTGTTGTGGCTGATTTCCTGATTGGAGTGTTGATTTTTGCCACCATTGTTGGTAACGTTGGTTCCATGATTTCTAACATGAACGCAGCTCGTGCAGAGTTTCAGTCAAGGATTGATGCCATCAAACAGTACATGCACTTCCGAAAAGTGAGCAAAGAATTGGAGAAGAGAGTTATCAAATGGTTTGACTACTTGTGGACAAACAAAAAAGCTGTAGATGAAAGAGAGGTCTTGAGGTATCTTCCAGATAAGCTAAGAGCAGAGATTGCCATCAATGTCCACCTCGATACACTGAAGAAAGTTCGTATCTTTGCAGATTGTGAAGCTGGCCTGCTAGTTGAGTTGGTGTTGAAGCTAAGGCCTCAGGTGTACAGCCCTGGAGATTATATCTGCCGCAAAGGAGACATTGGTAGAGAGATGTACATCATCAAAGAAGGGAAACTTGCTGTTGTTGCTGATGATGGAATTACTCAGTTTGTGGTTCTAAGTGATGGCAGCTACTTTGGTGAAATTAGTATTCTAAATATCAAAGGTAGTAAAGCTGGGAATCGAAGAACTGCAAACATTAAGAGCATAGGCTACTCAGATTTGTTCTGCCTCTCCAAAGATGATCTAATGGAAGCCCTCACTGAGTATCCAGATGCAAAAGCAATGCTGGAAGAAAAGGGAAAACAAATTCTAATGAAGGATGGCCTTCTGGATTTAGAAATTGCCCAGCTTGGATCTGACCCAAAGGACATAGAAGAGAAAGTAACGAGACTGAACATGGCAATTGACCTTTTACAGACAAAATTTGCTCGACTTCTGGCAGAGTACAATTCTACACAACAGAAACTAAAAGAAAGAGTGACAAAGATTGAGTTCAAAATTAAACGATCAGGGATACAGCTTGAATATTCAGACCCGACAGACATCGAACCAGCAGTTGAACCTGAAGAAAGTAAAAAAGAATAAAGATGCATGTTAATTTTACAACACTAACTTCTTTTTACCTTACTGGACATAATGAAGATTCATATCTCAGGAAGAAAATTCCTATAAAACGTTGGCAAACTGTTTTAAAAGAGAGGCTATCTCACATTTTTCAAAGTAAATTTTATACATGGAATTCACAAATATTGAAGAAATACAACTGAAAACTGACTTGGGAATTTAATTACAAATTATTAGCGAGTCTTCGCTGTCTGAGCAGAACATTTTTTTCCAATACTCAAAATTTAAACTGCAATGTTAAGTAAAAATGTCAGCGATGCTCTTTGCTTAAACTCATTTATGTGTAAGACGAAAGAAAAAAATTACATTTACATAGCACCTTATCATGTCCTCCGGATGTTCGAAAATGCTTTACTGTCTAAATGGATTATTTTCAAACAGCAATCACTATTGTTACATAGGCATTACATTGTATTATAAATAACTGTTTTCAAAAATATGCTTTATGAAAATTTATATGTTTTTGTAACTATAACTGTGCAATTTCCTTGGTCATTATTCTGATATTGCAGTCAGGTTCACACTCAATAGTGCTAAACCAGACAGAATTTGCAGTCACTAGATCAGGTTGGGGGAAGGGGCATCTCATTTATATGAGGCCTAGTCAAATGCACCTCTGATATTTACCAGCCCCGCAATCTTTTGACTTTTGTGAGTGTTACACAGGTTCCCTCCACACACAAGTTTGCAAATAATGCTATTGGAACACTTGCACAGAAACAGGAGTGGGAACTAAGGGAGTTATTGCCAGTGGATCAGTGCCCAATCTGCCATTCACCTGAAAGGGTGGAGTTCAGCGTAACTGGGCCTCTGCCATTTGCCTGAAGATTTGTTATTCTCCTTCTGCAGTTACAGCAGGACACTGGCAGAACACTTACAGACTTCAGGGTCTATGAATCAGCAACAAATTATTGTTATTTGTTATGACGTTTTAAAGGAAAACTATACATCTCCATTGCCATATACTCTAAAATGATATATGGACATAAAATGCAGATGAGAGACAACTAAGAGATGCTAATAATAATCAATATTTCTCTTTACAACTAGATAAGTTGCAATCTGGAAATAGAAACATTGTGGGAATTCTCAGCTACAGTTATTTCCAGGTCCTGCTCTAATGGAAAATGCTACTTTTAAATAGGTCACAGGAGTGTGTGGGGGCAGGATGATTTTTCACATAGTATATATTCTTTGACTACCTCTGACCAACAGATTTAAAATACGAACTAGAGAAAGTTGACTGAAGAGGCAGTGTCCATTTCTTTTAACATTTAGGCTGATGTGACAAGATTAATATGTACTAATTGAACCTAGAAAATATAATATATGGCATAATACATTTTATATGGAATAATATATTTTATATGTAAGAATACATTGTATATATATATAATGTTGAATTTTAGATATGTTTTACAAAACAACTTGTGTGTTAGTTCTATTATATTGGATTTGAAAGTCTGTTAATGTCATATTTGATTGAACTAATATAGAATAAATCCTTTCTGTAGTGAAGTGATCAGAACTGTACTTCAGTTTGAGGGAGTGAAGAGTGAATCCAAGGCTAGTATTTTAAATAGGGCCGTTCTGGGGGCACAGTTAGCTAACTGGCAAATTAGGTTAAGGAAAAGGTTAATAGAGATGCAGTGATGAACATTTAAGGGGATATTTCAGAATACGCAGAATAGATAGATTCCAATACAAAGGGTGGCATGTTGGCATAGTGGTTAGCACTGCTGCCTCACAGCGCCAGGGACCTGGGTTCAATTCTGGCCTTCGGTCACTGTCTGTGTGGAGTTTGCACGTTCTCCCCGTGTTTGCGTGGGTTTTCTTTGGGTTCTTCGGTTTCCTCCCACACTCCAAAGATGTGTGGGTTAGGTTGATTGGCCATGCTAAATTGCCCCTTAGTGTCAGGGAGACTAGCAGGGTAAATATATGGGGTTATGGGGCCTGGGTGGGATTGTTGTTGGTGCAGATTTGATGGGCCAAATGGCCTCCTTCTGCACTGCAGGGATTCTATGATTCTGTGAAGGGGAGATCTCACCACCACCCATGGCTAACTTAAAAATAATCAAACTTAAAAAAAAGCATATGATTACACAAAGATGGGTGACAGATAGTAAGAGTTCCAATACATATTTTAAAAAGAAAATAGTTAAAAAAGTGAGCTATGGTCCTGCCTGGGGAATTAACAATGGAAAATAAGGAGATGGCAGATGAATTGAACAAGTATTTTGTGTTACTCTTTACTATCGAGGATACAAGTAACATCGCAGAAATAACTGTAAATCAGGGAATAGGATGGAAGGATGAAATTGGGAAAATAACAATCACCAGGGAAGTGGTACTGAGAAAATTGTTGGAGCTGCAGGGGACAAGACCCCAAGTACTGATGGACTTCATCCTGGGATCTTAAAAGAAGTGGCTTGTGAGATAGTTTATGCAATTGTTTTAATTTTCCAAAATTCGCTAGATTCAGGAAGGTTCCATTAGATTGTAAAATAGCGATAGTGAATGTAACTCCTTTATTCAAAAAGGGAGGGAGAAAGCAGGGAACTACAGATCAGTAAGCTGTCAAAGAGAAAATATTGGAAGCTATTATTAAAGACATTATAGCAGGGCACTTGGTATAATTCAAAGTAATCCAGCATATTCAACATGGTTTTGTGAAAGGGAAATCATATTTAACCAATTTACTGGAGTTATTTGAGGAAGTAACAAATGCTGTGGATAAAGGGGAACGGGTTAAGTACTATATTTAGATTCCCAGAAGGCATTTGTTACAGTGCCACATCAAAGATTATTGCGAAAAATAAAAGCTCATAGTGTGGGGGTAACACGTTGGCATAGATAGAAGACTGGCTAGATAATAGGAAACAGAGAGTAAGCATAAATGGGTCATTTTCAAGTTTGTACAACGTAGTAAGTGATGTGCTATAGTATTAGTGCCGGGGCCTCAACTTTTTACAATTCATATAAATGATTTGAATGAAGGGACCAAAGATATGGATGCTAAATTTGCTGATGACACAAACACAAGTAGGAAGGTAAGATGTGAAAAGGACACAAGGAGGCTACAATGGGATATCAATAGGTTAAGTGAGTGATTTCAGACACCATTCTGGGAAAGATATTCATTATTGTCTCTATCCTTTAAACGCTTTAAAGTACCCTGGTCACTTTGATATCCATGTCCCATCGACACATGGAAACCTTCAAAATCACTGCAGCACTCCATTCCACACCACAGTAGAGATTGGCCCTGGTTAATGTCATAAGCTCCAGGTGTTAAATTACCTCTTTAAAATGTTCTTATAGAAAGGATTTTCTCTGCGGGTTTTGCGACTTTGGAACATTCTGTCTCAGTCAACAGTGGAAGTGGGGCCACTGAATATTTTTAAGACATAAATTCTTGTTGGGAAGGGAATCAAAGGTTATTGGGGATAGATAGGAAATGTAGAATTCAACACAAATAGATCAGCCATGATCTGACTAAATGGCTGAGCAGGCTTGAAGGGTCAAATGACCTACCTCTGCTCCTATTTTGTATGTTTATATTTAATGCACAAGGACATGGAGAGAAGAGTGACAATACATGCTCCTTAAGAGAGCCAGCATGGATGTATTGGGCCAAATGTCCTATTGTGCTGTAACAATTCTATGATTCAATAATTCTATAAATCAAAATTATCTTTCCATTTGTGTACAGTAATTTAGTTTATACTAATGGATTATTCCTAATGACTGCTCAGAGTCTGCTACTGTTCTTGTCAACATTCCAGATACAAGAACAATATTCAATTAGGTATTCTCAGGGCCTTTTGTTCTATAGATTGGCTTTGATTCCTCATGGCATTATTACTGTTATTATACAAAGTGAAATATTTTACTTGTTCACAGGTTTGTAAGACACGAGTTCCAAAAAGCCTCATGGTATAAGTTCCCTAACCCAGGACCTCTGCTGCTAACTCTGCCAAAGTTTGTCAGATGGAAGCCCAGTGATTTACATGCTTGTGGCAACACTGGGAACTCCCCATGCCAAAGAGGCTAGAAGGCCTGGCATGTAATCCAAGACCCAGGGAAAAGTGTTATGTCCAAACTAGCAGCATCTTTAAGTTGCCTCTACACCAACCCTCCACCCACCACCCTCCGACCTTTAGAAGGCAGCTATCGTCAAACATTTAACAACATATTCTGAGCATCTTCAAGATTGTGGCCTGACATATGGGTGGGCTTCTTGACTGGCATCGAGCTGGTCAATATATCTGCTTTTACCAGGTGTACCATCACAAAGGATATTTTGGGTCTCTATGAAGGCCTCTATGAGGGCCCAGATGTGGCATGTTTCCATACCAGGTTTCAATTCCTGCTCCATTTACTTCAATAACCAAGATAAAAGTAGGCACCACTCCATGATTATCTGGAAAATTAAGCAAAACCCCAGGACCTGGTGTATGCAGACTCTGGCCTAGTTTTCTGCTCCAGCGGACTGGCACTAATTTGAATAAACAAGGTGTTTTAGCCCATTGTAGTTATACTTTTGAATGTTATACTTGAAATTTTGTGACAAAATAATTAAGAGCCAAACTGCATATTCTGAGAAGTAAGAATATTTTTGCCCCATATAGAAATATGTAGTTGATTTAAAATTGATTTAGGTTTATTTTTATTCAAAAACATTAATTGCAGGTTTAATTTATTAGAGATTATTAATGAATTATTATACAGTAACCAGATTGTGAAAAAATATTTAATTAAACAGCTAGGTTATTTTTATAGTTTGGAGGGTACACATTCTCAGTTAATGCTGCAGTTAGTTTCAGGTTTTCATATTTACTATGATAATTCGTGGTTTTTTAAAAATATGCATGTTAAATAAAATCCTAACTGTGCGCAAGTGCAATGGATATGCAAATAATTAATAGCATATAATAGGCATCTGTCCGCCAATTAGAAATATTGGAAAGAAATCTGAAAATATAACATAAATAAACTCTAAACAATGTCTATTATATTTGTTGTGGATTTAACAGATTAGTCCTTGAAGTTCATTATTAACTCTTTTCTTCTGTACACGTCTGTCATTTTAATTTAAAAGGCTTGTTTCCAAATTTGGAAATTGATACTTTTCTATTTTGACTGTGATAATGAATGAATTCTAAGAATTAAGCATTGCAACAACATAAAACACGAAGTTGTACTAATTTAGTGGATTTATGGTACAAAATTAATTGCAATCAATTGGCTGAGCATAATTTTGTAAATCATACAATAGCATACGTCCATCATAGTCATCACTGAGCACAAGTCAGGAGTATGATGGAATACTCTGCATTTGCCTGGATGACCACAGCTCCAACAGCACTCAGGAAGCTTGACAGCATGCAAGATAAAGCAACCCGTTTGCCCGGCACCTCATTCACTCCTTCTACCACTGACGGAAAGTGACAGCAGTATGCACCATCTCCAAGGTGCACTGAAGCAACTCACCAAGAGTTGTGCCTTTGACAGTACCTTGTAAATCCACAATCTCCACCATCTAGAAGTGTTGCAGATGCACGGAAACATCACCACCTGCAAGTTTCCCTTCAAGCCACGCACCATTCCGACTTGCTGTCCCTTCACTGCAACTGGGGCAAAATGCTGGAACTCCATCTGAATTTGCACTGTGGGTGCACCTACATCACATGGACTGCCGTGATTTAAGAAGGCAGCTCACCACCACCTTCTCAAGGGTAATTAGGGAGGGGCAACAAATGTTGGCCTAGCAACGATGCCCACATCCAATGAAAGAAATAAACAAAACTGCACTGGCGTGCTGAAGGTACATTTCAAGTACCTGGAATCTATCTGCAGGTGACATGAAATAGAGTCTGACCAGGGTCTCGAAGGTTATGGTGGAATGCTACATGCTGCATAATTTTCCCTTTCTAAACCTACTCATGGAGGCCTCACAGGATAAAGGACAATTAAAGATGGATGATAAATACTGACTCTTCCAGCGATGACCGCATCTCTTAAACAAATAAAATACTGCCAGAAGAACAGCAGCAAAGTGAAGAGGATTCTATGAAGACACATTAAAGTAGAAAACTGAAAGCTAGTAGTAGCACACAGATAATGTTGTGGAGCTGAAGGATCGCTTTTTTTTCCTCTTGGCTCCACAGGAAGACAAGTAAAAAAATGTACTTGAGAAACCCTGGACTATTTCAATGAAAAGAAGCTTGACAAAACTTTCACTTCTTTTGGAGTTCCACAAATACTGAGAAGTGACAAAGGGCCTTTTAATGACTCAGGAATTTTGACTGGAAAGGAACATAGTTTATTACAGAATTGCAAAGTGAACCATGACCATGGTGTACACATACCAGTCCTGGCCTGGGCTACAGTTCAGCAGTCCCAGTCCTGGCCTGGGCTACAGTTCAGCAGTCCCAGTCCTGGCCTGGGCTACAGTTCAGCAGTCCCAGTCCTGGCCTGGGCTACAGTTCAGCAGTCCCAGTCCTGGCCTGGGCTACAGTTCAGCAGTCCCAGTCCTGTGCCTGCCTTGTAAAAGGCTCAGGTAATGAGTTCCAGCTGGACAGGCCACTGCCTGTTACCGGGGAACTCATACTCAATGAAACCCACAGGGAGATCAATCAATGATTCCCTATGGGCCTCAGCCCCCATTCACAGTGATGAATTCAGTAATTTTTTTTTACACACTCCCTGTAACCCAATAGACCAACTGTGGTCCGACACACCCCACTCTGCAACCAAGTGACAGATGCAGCCAATATAATTTCTGTGGATTTCTCCTCAAATCCCCCCAGATGCTTATTGCTCTGTCAGCCAAGTGACCTCAGTGGAACTCCAATTTCCACACAAGTGAAAACATGAAACTTCACTGTCAAAAAGACACATCTTAGAATCTTCTCCCAATCAAAAGAAATGATCCACTTCCAGAATTTCAATCTCTCCTTTCAGTATTCTTCTGCCTTAGATTGCCACTTGCATTCAAGCTTCCATACAATCTCACAAGTACCCAGCCATGCTGACAGAACACTACTGCTTCACAGGTTGTACTAAGATTACCAATCTTAGGATAACTTTAGATGTCTGGCTTCTCGTTAGTCAATTTTATCAGGTCTGCATCTTTCAACTCTGTCTTTAACTAAGAGCCTCTCTCTTTGCCCCTTTCTTTATCTTCAGTGAACTGTACCTTGTTCAGTTTCCAATCCCTTTTTTCCTTTTGACATCTGTCTTCCTGGGACTTCTCTTTTTGTTCCCTAGTTTCTAGAACTTTCTGTTCTTTAACTTCTAGAACTTGCTTTCTGCATCTTGTTCTGCATCTCTGCTTCTGGCAGTCTCTGTGAAAACTGCTTCCCCTCCAGTTATTTAGTTCCAACTGATTTGATCCAGCTTAAACTAAACTCAAAAATGATTCATACCTCAAAGTGGCCTTTGGTTTCTAAGCAACAACCTGGTCTTTCTTTACACTTGTTTGTTTTCACATCAAACACTCTCTAATCACAATGCACAATACTTCATGGTGGCATATCTGCTTCATCGCCAGGGTAGTCTACTTTCATATCTAAAATATCATCTGTCTTCATCAATGTCTCCCTATGAACATATGAACAAGGAGCAGTAGGCCCCTCAAGCCTGCTCCGCTATTTAATAAGATCACAGTTGATCTCATAATAACCTCAAATTTGAATCCCCCCTACCCCAATAACCTAACACCCTCTTTTTTTACCAAGAACCTATCCAGCTCTGCCTTAAAAATATTCAAAGACTCTGCTTCCACCACCTTCTCAGGAAAAGTGTTCCAAAGACTCACAATCCTCAGTGAAGAAAATTTGCCTTATCTCCTGTGGTAAACCACTGTTATGTCCTGATAACCACTGTTATGTTCTGATGACTGGACACACCCCTACCGGTGCTGCCTGAGGCTCCTCTCCTGTTCATGGGGTATAAAGGTGGCTGCTCCTCCCCTTCGCCTCATTCTGGTCCGGTCCCTCGGTTAGAGTTTACTGTAGAGTTAGTTCCCTTTTATAGTTAATAAAAGCCTAATATTCCAGATTCCATCTCTGGGTGTTGATAGTGCATCAATTTTATTAACTATATTAAAATTTTCTTGTGATGGAGCAACTCTTGAAGCCAGACAAACCCGAGCTGGACCCTCAAGTCGTGGGAGCCTCTGATAGTTTTGATCACTGGCTAAAATGTTTCCAGGCTTTCCTCGATGCCTCCGCTGTCGTCCAGTCTGAGGCTGACAAACTCCATGTGCTCCATGCACGAGTAAGCGCCGTTGTGTATGCTACCATCCGGGACGGCGACACGTATACGGCCGCAATCGAACTGCTAAAAGGCCAATACCACAAGCGGCCTAATGAGGTCTACGTAAGACATTTCCTAGCTACACGCCGACAACAGCCGGGGTGAGTCGTGCGACCAATTTCTGCGCGCATTGCGGGTACTCGCCTGGGCCTGCAACTGTACGGCAGTATCAGGCGCCCAAAACGCGGAGGACTTCATCCGGGACGCCTACGTCACGGGCATCCGGTCGAGTTATATCCGACAGCGGCTGCTGGAGCAGGGTGAGCTGGACCTGCAAAAAACCGTGGCTCTAACCGAATCGCTGGAGCTGGCCTCCCATAATCTCGAAGCTTACACCCCCGACCACGTGAGCGCATCGTGGGCACCGCTGCCACTACCTCCCCAGTACTCAAGTGGGCCCCTGACCAACACCACGCCATGTGCAGTCCACGACTCTACCGCCGCGGCAGTCTCCAGTGGTCCAAAATGCTACTTCTGCGGCTTGGAAAAGCACCCCCCGCAAAACTGCCCGGCAAAGGATTTGTTCTGCTCCGTGTGTGGGAAGAAGGGCCACTATGCGAAGGTCTGCCGGGCAAAGTCCACCTCAAGGTCCAGTAGCGCCGCGTGCGGCCCGCGGGGGCCGCCATCTTGAACGACATCAGCCGCGTGCGACCCACGGGGGCCGCCATCTTGGATGACATCAGCCACGTGCGACCCGCGGGGGCCGCCATCTCCGACATCATCAGCAGCCCGTGACTTCTCGCATGCCTCGACAGTGGCACGATTACCCTGGACCAGTCCCAGCCTCACCAACTCGCCAGGTCCATAATGGACATCCAGGTAAATGGCCACGTGGAGCATTGTTTGTTTGACAGTGGGAGCACGGAGAGCTTTATTCACCCTGATACGGTGAGTCGATATACCCTTTCCGTGCGGCCCGTCAAACAAACGATCTCCATGGCATCGCAATCCCGCTCCGTAAATGTCCTCGGATACTGCGTAGTGACCCTGATGGTGAGGGGCACGGTATATGAGAATTTCAGGCTCCTCATGCTGCCTCATCTCTGCGCGGCTGTACTCTTGGGGCTGGATTTCCTAACCCACCTGAGGAGTGTGACTATGATTTATAATGGGCCTCTTCCCCCGCTCTCCGTCTGCAACCAGCAGTTTCGAAATTGCCCACCGCGCACAACCTGCAGTCTCTCGACTCTTAAAATCACCCCTCCCTCTCTGTTCACTAATCTTGCCCTTGGTTGCAAGCCTATCGCCACCAAGAGCAGGCGGTATAGTGCTGGAGACAAGGCCTTTATCAGGTCCGAGGTCCAACAGCTCCTCAAGGAGGGGATCATTCAGGCCAGTACCAGCCCCTGGAGAGCTCAAGTGGTAGTCATAAAGTCTGGTGAGAAACACAGAATGGTCATTGACTCCAGTCAGACCATTAATCGATACACGCAGCTGGACGCATACCCCCTTCCTCGCATATCTGACATGGTCAATCAGATTGCGCACTATCGGGTGTTCTCCACCATTGACTTGAAGTCGGCATACCACCAGCTCCCCATCCGCCCGGAGCACAGGCCATATACGGCCTTTGAGGTGGATGGTCGCCTATACCATTTCCTTAGGGTCCTTTTCGGCGTCACCAATGGGGTCTCGGTCTTCCAGCGTGAGATGGACCGAATGGTGGACCAGAACGGGCTATGGGCTACCTTCCTGTACCTGGATAACGCCACCATCTGCGGCCACGATCAGCAGGACCACGACGCCAACCTCCACAAATTCCTGCACAGCAAATCTCCTTAACCTGACCTATAATAAGGAGAAGTGTGTATTCCGCACACACCGCCTTGCCATCCTCGGGTACGTGGTGGAAAACGGGGTCATCGGCCCCAATCCCGAACATATGCGTCCCCTCCTGGAACTCCCCCTCCCCACTAGCATCAAAGCACTGAGAAGATGCCTGGGCTTCTTCTCGTACTATGCCCAGTGGGTCCCCAATTATGCGCACAAAGCTCGTCCGCTGATCAAATCCGCCTCTTTTCCCCTGACGGCAGAGGCCCGTCTGGTCTTTGACCACATCAAAGCTGATATCGCGAAGGCCACGGTGCACGCTATAGACGAATCCATCCCGTTCCAGGTGGAGAGCGATGCGTCTGACTTTGCCTTAGCCGCCACTCTTAACCAGGCGGGCAGACCCGTGGCCTTCTTTTCCCGAACCCTCCAAGGCCCTGACATTCGACACTCCTCTGTCGAAAAAGAGGCCCAAGCCATAGTGGAAGCTGTACGGCACTGGCGCCATTACTTAGCCGGTAAACGGTTCACCCTGCTCACGGACCAACGATCCGTCGCCTTCATGTTCAACAATACACAGCGGGGCAAGATCAAAAATGATAAGATATTGAGTTGGAGAATGGAACTCTCCACCTACAATTACGATATCTTGTACCGGCCCGGGAAGCTCAATGAGCCCCCAGATGCCCTGTCCCGTGGAACATGTGCCAGCGCGCAGGTGGACCGGTTGCAGGCTCTCCACAATGACCTCTGCCACCCGGGGGTCACCAGGCTCTTCCATTTTATTAAAGCCCGCAACCTTCCCTACTCCGTTGAGGAAGTCAGGTCTGTAACTAGACAGTGCCAGGTCTGCGCAGAGTGCAAGCCGCACTTCTATCGGCCAGATAGAGCGCACCTCATGAAAGCCACCCGCCCTTTTGAACGCCTAAGTGTCGACTTCAAAGGGCCCCTCCCCTCTTCTGACCACAATATCTATTTTCTGAATGTGATAGATGAATATTCACGTTTCCCGTTTGCCATTCCCTGCCCGGATATGACCTCGGCCACGGTTGTCAGGGCCCTGCATGGTCTCTTCACTCTGTTCGGTTACCCCAGCTACATCCACAGCGACCGGGGATCCTCCTTCATGAGTGATGAGCTGCGTCAGTACCTACTCTCTAAAGGCATAGCCTCGAGTAGGACTACCAGCTACAACCCCCGGGGAAACGGACAGGTGGAAAGAGAGAACGCAACAGTCTGGAAGGCCGTTCTACTAGCTCTGCAGTCTAAGGGTCTCCCAGTCACCCGCTGGCAAGAGGTCCTCCCTGATGCGCTACACTCGATTAGGTCCCTCCTGTGTACAGCAACCAATGCCACTCCCCACGAACGAATGTTCGCGTTCCCCAGGAAGTCGTCCTCGGGGACATCCCTACCGTCGTGGCTGGTGTACTCCAGCCCTGTTCTGCTCCGGAGGCATGTTCGGACCCTGAAGTCGGATCCCCGGTTCGATAGGGTCCAGCTCCTCCATGCCAACCCCCAATATGCCTACGTGGCATATCCCAAAGGGCGAGAGGACATAGTCTCGATTCGAGACCTGGCACCCACGGGTGCCCCGGAATCCACTACGCCCCTCAACCCCACAGCCACAAACTCTTTTGGTCTCCAAACAGCGCCAGGGTCACTGCTCACTCCTCTCACCCCTGTGTACAGCTCGCCTGAGCCCCAGGAACCGTCACCACGCACCCGGCAGTTGGACGAGGCTGTGGATGGGTCCGATAATCGGGTTTTGGCGCCCAAACCGACACCGCAATCTCCGCAACTGACTTCGCGGCCATCGGAACCGACATCGCAACCTACACTACGGCGGTCGCAGCGGTGGATCAAGCCACCGAACCGACTTAATCTGTGACTCTGTATATATAGTTTCACCCATCTCACCCCCGCTGGACTCTTTTTTTTAAACAGGGGGTGAATGTGGTAAACCACTGTTATGTTCTGATAACCACTGTTATGTTCTGATAACCACTGTTATGTTCTGATGACTGGACACACCCCTACCGGTGCTGCCTGAGGCTCCTCCCCTGTTCACTGGGGTATAAAGGTGGTTGCTCCTCCCCTTCGCCTCATTCTGGTCCGGTCCCTCTGTTAGAGTTTACTGTAGAGTTAGTTCCCTTTTATAGTTAATAAAAGCCTATTATTCCAGATTCCGTCTCTGGGTGTTGATAGTGCATCATCTCCATTTTAAATGGATAACCGTTTGTTTTAAATCAATGACCCCTGGTTCCAGATTCTCCCACAATCTTCTCCACATCCACCCTGTCAAGACCCCTCAGGATTTTATACATTCCAATCAAGTTGCCTCATACTCTTCTAAACTCCAGCAAATATAAGCCTAACCTATCGAACCTTTCCTCATAAGACAACCTGCCCATTCCAGATATTCATCTGGTAAACCTTTTCTGAACTGCTTCCGGAGTATTTATAACCTTCCTTAAATATGGTACAACACACAGTACTCAGGTCTCACTGGTGCTCTATATAACTGAAGCAAAACATCCCTACTTTAATATTCGATTCTCATTCCAATAAATGATAACCTTGTTTTAGTTTTCCTAATTGTTTACTGTACTTGCGATTTATACAGTAAAACACCCAGATCCCTCTGCATCTCAGAGGTCTGCAATCTTTTACCATTTAGATAATATGTCTCTCTTTTATTCTTCCTGTCAAAATGAACAATTTCACATTTTCCCAGATTATACTCCATTTGCCAGATATTTACCTACTCAGTTAACCTAGTTATATTTTTTGTAGCCCTCATGTCCTCTTTACCACTTATTTTCCTACCTATCTTTATGTCATCGGCAAATTTTGCAACCATCCCATCATCCAAATCATTCATATAAATTGTAAACAGTTGAGGTCCCAGCACCAATTCCTGTGGCACACCATTCATTACAAATTGTCAACCTGAGAAAGACCCATTTATGTTTACTCTCTGCTTCCAACCAATTTTCTATCCATGTCAACATGTTACCCAATATACCATGAGCTTTTATTTTTAGCTATAGCCTTTGATGTGGCACTCTATCAAATGTCTTTTGGAAATCTAAATACAGTACATCCCCGATTCCCCATTATCCACAGCATGTGTTCCTTCCTCAAAGAACTTCAATAAATTGGTTAAACATGATTTCCCTTTCACAAAGCTATGGTGACTCTGCCTGATTACCTTGAACTTATCCAAGTGCCCTGCTATAACTTTCTAAAGAATTTCTTCTAACATTTTTCCTATGAGAAATGCTTTCTACTTCGAACCATAGAAACCATAGAAAATTACAGCTCAGAAACAGGCCTTTTGGCCCTTCTTGTCTGTGCCAAACCATTTTATGCCTAGTCCCACTGACCTGCACTTGGACCATATCCCTCCACACCCCTCTCATCCATGAACCCGTCCAAGTTTTTCTTAAATGTTAAAAGTGACCCCGCATTTACCACTTTATCTAGCAGCTCATTCCACACTCCCACCACTCTCTGCGTGAAGAAGCCCCCCCTAATATTCCCTTTAAACTTTTCTCCTTTCACCCTTAACCCATGCCCTCTGGTTTTTTTCTCCCCTAGCCTCAGCGGAAAAAGCCTGCTTGCATTCACTCTATCTATACCCATCAAAATCTTATACACCTCTATCAAATCTCCCCTCAATCTTCTACGCTCCAGGGAATAAAGTCCCAACCTATTCAATCTCTCTCTGTAACTCAGCTTCTCAAGTCCCGGCAACATCCTTGTGAACCTTCTCTGCACTCTTTCAATCTTATTTACATCCTTCCTGTAACTAGGTGACCAAAACTGTACACAATACTCCAAACTCGGCTTCACCAATGCCTTATATAACCTTACCATAACACTCCAACTTTTATACTCGATACTCCGATTTATAAAGGCCAATGTACCAAAGGCACTCTTTACGACCCTATCCACCTGTGACTGTAAACCCCCATTCATGCCTTTCTTACTCTGGATTTGACTATTTCAATGTTCTCCTGGCCAGTCTCCAGCATCTTCCACCCTCCACAATCGTTTAGATTCCCCAACCATAGGAAATACTTTCTCAATATCTACCATTTCAAGCTCCTTCAGAATTTTATGTTTCAATAAGTCCATCTCTCTTTCTTCTAGACTTTAGGGAGTAAATGCCTGGACTATGCTGTATAAGGGTCTGGCACATAAAGGGTTAATTTGGAACTAAGTACAGTGATGTAAGTGAGCACATGACAGGCAGCCAGGGTCAGTCTAGTGTTGGACAGAGCCATGTGTCCAAGCAAGCATGGAGAAAGCTCCTAGCTTGTACCCTTCACAGTACATTTGTAAATAGTTCTAAGAGAGTCAATAAATATTTACAGTTAACCTACATATAACTACAAAGACTTCATAAGACCTATCGAATAGTATCCATCACCCTACAACATGGTGGCAGATTGTGGAAAAACCAAAGACCTTGCAGAAAATGCAGAAAAAAGCTGAAATGCTGGAAGACTGAGAAAAGCAGTCTGACCTGAAAAGAAGCTCCAGAATCTGAAGGACAGAGGAAAATTCACCAGGAAAAAGCTCCAAAGGTTTGGAAGCTGGAGGCAAAAATTTGAAATTCCTTACCGCAGCAGATGCACAGGGATGCGGCGATAAGGTGGGTGTGGGGTGTTGAGGTTGGGTGTTAGGTAAGATGCTCTTTCAGTGCAGACTCAATGGGCTGAATGGCCCTTTCTGCACTGTAGGGATTCTATGGTTCTATAAGACTCCATTGAATCTCCTTAGGAAGACCAGCTTCAGATCACAGAGTGCAGAGTCAGCTGTTCAAGCAGAGGTGAGCTAAATCCTTTAAAACTCCAGGCTAAGCAGGTCCTAAGAAATCTTTAAGTAATTCAGAGTCAGAAGCAATTGGAAGAAACACGTCGCTAAAACATAATCCCGAATCAGGCTCAGAAACGGAAAATACAATTAATGCAGAAGAATCATGACTAAATGCGTGGGGCTATGGGAATGGGGGGAGTGAGGGAGGGGCTGGAGCCTGGGTAGGATGCTCTCTCAGAGAGCCTGGATGGCCTCCTTCTGCACTGTAGGATTCTATGGAGAGAATCTTACCAAAGCCTGATGGAATCTATCCAAGGCTGCTCAGGGAGACGAGAGGTGAAATCGTTGGGCCTCTGACGCAAATCTTTGTCTCGTCACTGGACACAGGTGAGGTCCCAGAGGATTGGAGGATAGCCAATGTGGTCCCGTTATTTAAGAAGGGTAGGAAGGATAACCCGGGTAATTATAGGCCGGTGAGCTTGACGTCCGTGGTGGGGAAGTTGTTGGAGAAGATTCTTAAAGATAGGATGTATGCGCATTTAGAAAGGAATAAACTCATTAACGATAGTCAACATGGTTTTGTGAGAGGGAGGTCATGCCTCACGAACCTGGTGGTGTTTTTTGAAGAAGTGACCAAAATGGTTGACGAAGGAAGGGCCGTGGATGTTGTCTATATGGACTTTAGTAAGGCGTTTGACAAAGTCCCTCATGGTAGGCTAGTGAAAAAAGTTGGATCCCATGGGATAAAGGGGGAGGTGACTAGATGGGTGGAGAACTGGCTTGGTCATAGAAGACAGAGGGTGGTAGTGGAAGGGTCTTTTTCCGGCTGGAGGCCTGTGACTAGTGGTGTACCGCAGGGCTCTGTATTGGGACCTCTGCTGTTTGTGATTTATATAAATGATCTGGAAGAAGGAGTAACTGGGGTGATCAGTAAGTTTGCGGACGACACAAAACTGGCAGGACTTGCAGATAGTGAGGAACATAGTCAGAGGCTACAGAAGGATATAGATAGGCTGGAAATTTGGGCAAGGAAATGGCAGATGGAGTTCAATCCTGATAAATGCGAAGTGATGCATTTTGGTGGGAATAATGTAGGGAGGAGCTACACGATAAATGGAAGAACCATAAAGGGTGTAGAGACGCAGAGGGACCTGGGTGTGCAAGTCCACAGATCTTTGAAGGTGACGTCACAGGTGGAGAAGGTGGTGAAGAAGGCATATGGCATGCTTGCCTTTATAGGACGGGGCATAGAGTATAAGAGTTGGGGTCTGATGTTGCAGATGTATAGAACGTTGGTTCGGCCGCATTTGGAGTACTGCGTCCAGTTCTGGTCGCCTCACTACCAGAAGGACGTGGAGGCTTTGGAGAGAGTACAGAGGAGGTTTACCAGGATGTTGCCTGGTATGGAGGGGCTTGGTTATGAGGAGAGATTGGGGAAACTGGGGTTGTTCTCCTTGGAGAGACGGAGGATGAGGGGAGACTTAATAGAGGTGTATAAAATTATGAAAGGCATGGATAGGGTGAACGGTGGGAAGCTTTTCCCCGGGTCGGTGGTGACGTTCACGAGGGGTCATAGGTTCAAGGTGAAGGGGGGGAGGTTTAACACAGATATCAGAAGGACATATTTCACACAGAGGGTCGTGGGGGCCTGGAATGTGTTGCCGGGCAAGGTGGTGGAGGCGGACACACTGGGAACGTTTAAGACTTATCTAGACAGCTATATGAACGGAGTGGGAATGGAGGGATACAAAAGAGTGGTCTAGTTTGGACCAGGGAGCGGCGCGGGCTAATTGTTCCTTGTTTCTCGTTTCAAGGCTTCATTCTATGATCATCTTGCTGGTGCCAGTACAGAGCGAGACTGCGGATATTTGGGAACCTGTCTCGGGGGCAGGGAATTCATATGGTGTTCGTGGAAGTGGAAATGACTAGGGTTGGGAAGCATTTTCCGATCAGGGCCATTGTGATCTCCTGGACTCGTTTCGATCGCCTCAGGGGGTCGGAGAGGAATTTCCCACATTTTTTTTTCCCCATATTGGCCCTGGGGTTTTTCACTCTGGGTTTTCGCCTCTCCCTGGAGATCACATGGTCTGGAATGGGGGGGTGGGGGTGAGTTAATAGGTTGTGATGAACAAAGCATCGTAGCTGTGAGGGACAGCTCGGTGGATAGGATATTGGTATGTAGATAGGCTGGAAAATTGGGCGGGGATCCTGGATTCAGGATTCAATCCTGGACCGGGGAGCGGCGCGGGCTTGGAGGGCCGAAGGGCCTGTTCCTGTGCTGTATTGTTCTTTGTTCTTTGTTCTTTGTACAAATAATGGCTGAGTATTGTTTCCGGCGAGAAATCCAGCGTGTTTCTCAAGAGAGAAAACCCAGCTTCTCAGTGATCGGGGCGCCATCTTTAAAGGGCCATCGTTAAAGATCATAACAAGAATAAATCATCCCCCAGCCCACAATGGAGGTCTCAGGGGCTTCCTTCCCACCCCTGAATGGAGTTGGCACTCCCCCCCCCCCCCCGCACCGCAATCATCAGCCCCTCCCCCCACTGATCATCGGCCTCTTGCCTCCCCCTCCCCACAGTCAGAGCCGGCACCCTTTGCCCCCCACCCCCCCCCCCACCCCTGTCGCTCCTAACCAACGGCCATCACAAGCATCCCCTGCTCCTCTGTCCTCTCCTGATCACCACCACATACAAATAAACCCCCACTCCACCATGAGGCTCCCACTGGTGTCCGCTCCTTTGGCACAGGTTGGCACTGGTAGGTTGGCACAGATTGGCATGGGCATGGTGTCAACCTGGCTGTGCCAACCTGTGCCAAGGGGCAATGCCAGGGCGCTGTGCCAAGGAACTGCCTGGCAATGTCCCTCTCCCCTGGTGGCTATACTTACCTTAGTGTCCTCTGGGGGATTCCCACGACAGGTTCAGGTCTAAATGAACCTTTTGTGAACTGCGCTGGCGTGACATTATGTCTGCGAGGGGTCAATATTTAGTGGGGGATGGGCGTGTTAATTATATTAAACTTTATTCAAATGCATGTAAATCAGGTTCACACATGCTATGGGTATGAACCTGATGGAATTGCCAGTGCGGGGCAGAGAAGATCCGAGATCACATTCTCGCTGGCGAGATCCATGACTTCTGGATCTTAAGCCACTGACGGTGTTTGCATGGATGGCGTGTGTGGGCTCAAGATCGCCCCCCTATTATTAAACTAGAAAGACTGCAGAAAAGATTTACTAGGATGCTACCGGGACTTGATGGTTTGAGTTATAAGGAGAGGCTGGATAGACTGGGACTTTTTTCCCTGGAGCGTAGGATGCTCAGGGGTGACCTTATAGAGGGAAGGTATACTTCTGAAAGTTAGCTACACATTGCCACCTAGTGGCTAGAGTCAACAACTAAATAATTATAGGTGACAATTTACTGGGAGTGTCCATGGAAAAAGAAACAGATCAATTACATCATCACACCTTTTGTCATCAGCCTGAAATGTTAACTCTGTTTTTCTCTCCACAAATGCTATTTTGTTTTAGCATTTTCTGTTTTTATTTCAGATGCCCAGCATCCGCAGTATTTTGCTTTTGGACGTTCAGTGTATTATGACAGCCATATAGACCGATAACTTTTAAAAAGAAATATGAACTTCTAGCTATTCGCCAAAATGGTGACAGAAAATATTTCACGTTTTAAGGCTTTTACTGCAACAAGCAAACTAGGATCAACATTGAGTGAACACTATTTGGTAATTTATGCTTTAAACTATGAAATAGAACTTTCCCTTTTTACTTTAAAAATAACATTTCACACTTATACTGTTCCTTAGGAGACATTCAATTCTCCCAGAATCAGCACAATATGAGTCCTTCGCCCCAGGGGGTTTTACTTCTGTTCTTTTCCTTTCCCAGCTTGATAAACCTTGGAACATTTTTCCTGCATATTCTCCCTTTAGTGCAAACTGGGTGAATTTTCCAGACTTGTTTTAAATTCTAAAGAATTTGGCCTTTTCAATCAGGTGGCACAGTGGCACAGTGGTTAACACTGCTGCCTCACAGTGCCAGGGACCTGGGTTCAATTGCCAGCTTGGGTCATTGTCTGTGCGGAGTCTGCAGGTTCTCCCCATGTCTGCGTGGGTTTCCTTCAAGTGCTCTGGTTTCCTCCCATAGTACAAAAGACGTGCTGGTTAGGTGCATTGACCATACTAAATTATCCCTCAGTGTACCCGAACAGGCACCGGAGTGTGGTGACTAGGGGATTTTCACATATCTTCATTGCAGTGTTAATGTAAGGCTACTTGTGACACTAATAAATAAACTTTAGGTGTGAACTTCTACCCACATTCCTACACGGTGAAGCATAGGAACTTCTGGTTTCTAGCTGCTCTTTCTTTCATGGATC
Organism: Mustelus asterias; assembly: GCF_964213995.1. NCBI lineage: Eukaryota > Metazoa > Chordata > Chondrichthyes > Carcharhiniformes > Triakidae > Mustelus > Mustelus asterias. The sequence continues at coordinate 112,288,951 of NC_135801.1, read as the reverse complement.
CTGGCTGGCCAACTTGTCTGTGAGATTCAGTGATACTTTTGGAAATCCTGCAAACAAATCCTTCAATGGTTTCCTAAGAACTCTCCCTAGCTCAAAGTCCATCTCCATGGTAACGTGAATCACATGGGCCTTGTAGCTAAGTAGAAATACCAATTAGCTATTGAAAGTAAATGGACAGTTTAAAATATAACCCAACATTCTCAATACCTTCCTGGGACTTTGGAACCTAACCGCTATAAACACAGATACTACTGCCATTGGCTTCAAATATGACTTACATCTTGTTTCCAGCAAAATGCCTGTGTCTCCTTTTGATCTTTAACAGCCACACCACCTAGGCCTGTTGCCAGGCAGAATTTTAAACACATCATTTGACACTTTTTATTTTGCACTTTTCAAGTTTTCAATATTTTTATCTTTTTTATTCTTTCATGGGTTTTGTGCATCACTAATAATGCCACAGTTTGTTGCCCATTCCTAATTGCCACTGAGAAGGCAATGGTGAGCCATCTTCTTAAACCATGGCAGTCTATCTAGTATAAATACATCAGCAATGCTGTTACCAAGGGAGATCCAGGATTTTGATCCAGCGACAGTGAATGAGCAGTGATATAGTTCCAAATCAGGATGGTGCGTGGCTTGGAGGGAACTTGCAGATGGTGGTGTTCTCATGCATCGGTTCTTCTTGCTCTTCTAGGTGTAGAAGTTGCTGTCGAAGGAGGTTTGGTGAGTTGTTGCAATGCATTTATATATGATATACACTGCTGCCACTTTGCTTCATTGGTAGGGTTGCCAACTATAATTGAATGTATTCCTGGAATTATCACATGACTTGTTCCCATGCTGTAGCTATTATTCAATCAAAATATCCATTGTTGTGCAGCACTACCTTCCTACCCCAGCTGGAAAAGCACTCATTGCCCAGTTGAATTATGCTTGCTGTCAGCCAAGCAGAACAAAGAACAAAGGAAAGTACACACAGGAACAGGTCTGTTGGCCCTCCAAGCCTGTGCTGATCATGATGCCCTAACTAAACTTAAAAAAAACCTTCCGTCCTTACTTGGTCTGTATTCCTCTACTCCCTCCCTATCACGTACCCCATCCAGATGCCTCTTAAATGTTGCTAATGTGCCTGCTTCCATTGCCTCCTCTGGCACGGCGTTCCAGGCACCCACCACTCTCTGCGTGAAAAACTTCCCCCGCAGATCTCCCTTAAACTTTCCCCCTCTCATCTTGAACCTGTGCCCCTTGTAATTGACACCTTGGAAAAAGTATCTGACTATCCACTCTGTCTATGTCTCTCATAATTTTGTAGACCTCAATCAGGTCTCCCCCCAGCTGCTGTCTTTCCAGTGAAAACAATCCTAGTTTATTCAAACTTAAACATACTGAAGTGTGTGCATCAGGTGGCACAAGGGTTGCTTTGTTTTCACTCTCACATTTTGGGTATTATGATTATAGGTGCAGTTAATGAATTGATTGAAATTCAGAAAAGCAGGCCAGAAACAAACTAGAGTAGATTCAAGGATTAGATCCCTTGAACCAGGAATCTTCAAACTACAAATTGCATACTATAATACTGCACAGGTTATACAGCAGCCAGGTAGGGTAGGATAGGTACCACACAGATATTTAAATAGACAGCTGTGTGCAGCCGCACAGGAAAAAAATGAAAGGGATTGCATATTGAAAAACTGGCTGTACACTGAAGGCACTGTTGCTAAATTTGCAGATGATACAAAGATATGTAGAGGGACAGGTAGTATTGAGGAAGCAGAAGGACTTGGACAGGTTAGGAGAGTGGGCAAAGAAGTGGCAGAGTACAATGTGGAAAATTATGTACTTTGGAAGGAATGGAGGCAAAGACTATTTTCTAAATGGGGAAATGCTTAGGAAATCAGCAGCACAAAAGAACTTGGGAGTCATTGTTCAAGATTCTCTTAAGGTTAATGTGCAGGTTCAGTCAGCAGTTAGGAAGGCAAATGCAATGTTAGCAGTCATGTCGAGAGGGCTAGAATACAAGAGCAGGGGTGTACTTCTGAGGCTGGATAAGGCTCTGGTCAGACCCCATTTGGAGTATTGTGAGCAGTTTTGTGCCCCATATCTAAGGATGCTGGCCTTGGAAAGGGTCCAGAGGAGGTTAAGAACATAAGAACATAAGAGCAGGAGTAGGCCATCTAGCCCCTCAAGCCTGCTCCGCCATTCAATAAGATCATGGCTGATCTGATAGTGGGTTCAGTTCCACTTACCCGCCCGCTCCCCATAACCCTTAATGGTTAAAAATCTATCTATCTGTGACTTAAACACACTTAACGAGGTAGCCTCTACTGCTTCATTGGGCAGAGAATTCCAAAGATTCACTACCCTCTGGGAGAAGTTCCTCCTCAACTCTGTTCTAAATTGACTCCCCCATATTTTGAGGCTATGCCCCCTAGTTCTTGTTTCCATTGTAAGTGGAAATAACCTCGCTGCTTCTACCCTGTCTAGCCCCTTCATTATCTTATATATCTCTATAAGATCTCCCCTCAACCTTCTAAACTCCAATGAGTACAGGCCCAGTCTACTCAATCTCTCCTCATAAGCTAACCCCCTCATCTCCGGAATCAACCTGGTGAACCTTCGTTGTACCCCCTCCAAAGCTAATATATCCTTTCTTAAATAAGGGGACCAAAACTGTACGCAGTACTCTAGTTGCGGTCTCACCAGTACCCTGTACAGTTGCAGCATGACCTCCCTGCTTTTATACTCCATCCCTCCCGCGATAAAGGCCAACATCCATTTGCCTTCTTGATTACCTGCTGCACCTGCAAACTGAGTTTTTGCGATTCATGCACAAGGACTCCCAGGTCCCTCTGCACAGTAGCATGTTGTAATTTTTCACCATTTAAATAATAGTCCATTTTACTATTATTCCTTCCAAAGTGGATAACCTCACACTTACCAACGTTATACTCCATCTGCCAGATCCTTGCCCACTCACTTAGCCTATCCAAATCTCTCTGCAGACTCTCTGTGTCCTCCACGCAATTTGCTTTCCAACTCATCTTTGTGTCATCCGCAAACTTTGTTACCCTACACTCGGTCCCCTCCTCCAGATCCTCTATGTATGTGGTAAATAGTTGAGGCCCCAGCACCAATCCCTGCGGCACGCCACTAGTCACCGATTGCCAACCGGAAAAGCACCCATTTATTCCAACTCTCTGCTTCCTGTTAGATAGCCAATCCTCAATCCACGCTAACACTTTACCCCCAACTCTATGTACCTTTATCTTGTGCAGCAACCTTTTGTGAGGCACCTTATCGAATGCCTTCTGGAAATTTAAATACACCACATCCACCGATTCCCCTCTGTCAACCGCACTCGTTATATCCTCAAAAAATTCCAGTAAATTAGTCAAACATGACTTTCCCTTCATGTGTGCTTGATTGAACCATTCTTTTTCAGGTGTCCTGCTATTTCTTCCTTAATGACAGATTCCATCATTTTCCCAACTACGAATGTTAAGCTAACCGGCCTGTAATTACCTGCCTTTTGTCTACCTCCTTTTTTAAACAGTGGCGTTACATTAGCTATTTTCCAATCAGCTGGCACCTCCCCAGAGTCCAGTGAATTTTGATAAATTACAACTAATGCATTTGCTATTACTTCTGCCGTTTCTTTTAGTACCCTGGGATGCATTCCATCCGGATCAGGGGACTTGTCTACCTTTAGTCCCATTAGCCTACCCAGCACTACCTCTTTAGTAATAGTGATCGTTTTAAGGTCCTCACCCCCTACAGTCCCATGACCGTCAATTATTGGTATGCTATTTGTGTCCTCCACTGTGAAGACCGACACAAAAAACTTGTTTAAGGCCTCGGCCATTTCCTCGTTTCCTATGATTAAATCCCCCTTCTCATCTTCTAAGGGACCAACATTTACTTTAGCCACTCTTTTCCGTTTTAAATATTTTTAAAAACTTTTACTATCAGTTTTTATATTTTGTGCCAGTTTACTTTCACAATCTATCTTTCCCAATCTTCTAGTTCTCCACTAATTTTGGCCACTCTGTATGCATTGGTTTTTAATTTGATACTCTCCTTTATTTCCTTAGTTATCCATGGCTGGTTATCCCTTTTCTTACATTCCTTCTTTTTCACTGGAATATATTTTTGCTGAGTACTGAGAAAAATCTCCTTAAAAATCCTCCACTGTTCCTCAACTGTCCCACCAATTAGTCTGTGTTCCCAGTCTTCATTACCCAACTCCACCCTCATCCTATTGTAATCCCCCTGTTCAAGCAGAGGACACTGGTTTGGGACCCTACTTTCTCACCCTCCATCTGTATCAGAAATTCAACCATATTGTGATCACTCATTCCAAGAGGATCCCTCACAAGGAGATCATTAATTTTACCTGTCTCATTACACAGGACCAGATCCAAGATAGCTTGCTCCCTCAATGGTTCTGTAACATACTGTTCGAGGAAACTATCGTGACAGCATTCTGAGAACTCTTCCTCAAGTCCACCGCGTCCGACTTGAGTTGACCAATCAATATGGGAGGTTAAAATCCCCCATGATTATTGCTGTTCCATTTTTACAGGTTCACATGAATGAAGAGCGTGTGGTTGAGACTCTGAGTCTGTACTCGGAGTTTAGAAGGATGAGGGGAGGGATCTTATTGAAACTTACAGGATACTGCGAGGCCTGGGTAGGATGGACATGGAGAGGATGTTTCCACTAGTAGGAAAAACTAGAACCAAAGGGCACAACCTCAGGCTAAAGGGACGATCCTTTAAAACAGAGATGAGGAATTTCTTCAGCCAGAGAGTGGTAAATCTGTGGAACTCTTCCCACAGAAAGCTTTGGAGGCCAGGTCATTGACTGTCTTTAAGACAGAGATAGATAGGTTCTTGATTGATAAGGGGATCAGGGGTTATGGGGAAAAGGCAGGAAAATGGGGATGAGAAAATATCAGCCATGACTGAATAGCGGAGCAGACTCGATGGACCAACTGGCCTAATTCTGCTCATATGTCTTACGGAAGCTGATGATGAGGAGAGATCCCCAACAAATGTGTCCACTAACCTGTGCACAGGTTACGCAGTAGCCTGGTAAGGGTAGGTACCACACAGATTTTGTTTTACTTAAATAGACAGCTGTGTGAAGTTGCACAGGAAAAAAATAAAAGGGATTGCATATTGAAAAACTGGCTGCAAACAATTTTTTGAAGGGAATATTATTCTCTCATCCTTCTCCAACTCAAAGACACACTGATCATTTAAATCGTAGCAATTCTGCCTTGATACCTGGCTAACCACAGTCCAGGAATTAAACTGGAGAATTCCTAATAAGAATTGCCTGTCATGACACAGTGGTCTACCAATTGAACAAATGGAATTGTTGCCGTTTACATATATTGCATGCTGTCCACAGCCAAAGGAGTTTGATGGATATACATAAGCAATCAAGTTCCAAAGGAAGATGGGATGTATAAGATTCATGTGCTCTGACTGAACTTCTTCAATCTCCTGCCGTTGCTGATTAAGCAGCAGGGTACATAGTGATTGCTGATATCTGGTATTCTTCAGGTGTCATGTTTTATGTCAGCAATCACGGCTTTCCAACTTTAATTGTCCTCGATAGCAGCCAACAATTTGTGTTTTGTTCTCAAATATTATACCTGTTCTGCTCATTAAACTGTTGGTGCGTTTCCTCCTTTGTCTCTCTTTTGCTTTGCATCCCTGTTTTACCAGTTATACCAGATGTTCTAGTTTTTCTTTCCCAAGTACATGCTCAAAGAACTGCAGTTGTCTCCTGATCATCTTCAACAATTCTTGTGCACCTGCTTTCCTCAAAACCTCCTTAGTTGTCCAACTAATCATGTTCAGAAATCCCATTTCTGTTGCCTTTATTTTATTTTCCTTTTTGGGCTTATATTTCAACTTTTGCATCAATATAACATTGACCAGATGTAGCATTTTAGTACTCTCATTCTGCTTTCAATAGAATTGTCCTTATTTCCGAAGTAGTCTCATATTTTTGTGAAGATTTTGAAAATGTTAGATAGCTTCCTGATGTCTTGATCACTTTTCCCATCAGATATTATTAGACTAGCCAGATAGGAAAATGTTTCTATTTGTTTCATTTCCTTTTTATTACCTTTGGTTCTACTGCTATTTTGCATCTGGACATAATCCTTTCCTTGGGTATTACAATGCATGCTGTTTTGTTGCAGTTGAAATATAAATCCATCAGTTACTGTTTGTTATAATTGTGTCTTGGTGTCTTTGTAGATTTTCCTCTATCTGCCAAAATTACTCGTCATCCACATACCTCAGGTTATTTATATTCTGTCCTGGTAATTTATAATAATTTCATTGTAAAGATTGAAATAATCTGGAGACGAGAACACAACCTTTTCACACTCTTTACAGCTATTAATTCACTGTATACATTGTCTATGCTGACTGCTGCTATTTGGTCCTGGGATAAGTTCTGAAGCAGCCTTCAATCTTTCCCTTCCAAGTCCAAGTTAGCATTTCAAATATTAGTCCTTGGCTCACTCTGTCAAATGACTTGGGTGTAATCTATAAAACTAAATATACACTTTCTAGACTTCTATTGCGCTCTCCATTATAATTTTTAAATAAATGTTGCATCCCTTGTTCTTTTTCCTTAAATTAGCCCATCTTGTTCTTCTGATATTTCTGGTCTAATTCTGTTTCATGCTCTCATCATGATAATATTTAGAATTATTTAGAATTGTGTGGCTGATGAGGCTGATCATTCTAACAATTCACATTCTGTTGTACTTGATCTTTCCTTGTACTAAAGCCATCACATTCCAGAATCATGTTTTTCAGGATCTAAACCCTTAGGCAGCTATGCTTGTTGGGGTAAATTCAGCTGTCAAAGGTTGGTCTATCTAGATTTTTTTTTAACCACTGACAAAGATGGGAGAGATAAAAATACAATTTTCAGTCTGTGGCAAAGCCAAACTGTACAGCATGCTCAAGTTTCTTCCCTCTCCTCAATTATCAGAAGTAATTTTAAAAAGACAAGACATGAACATAAATGCAAGTTGCTATACTACTCCATTTTAATTCAAACATTACAGATCAGTACTCAGTTTTAAACACATCCCAATCGAGTACTGTGTCTACATAATAACTTTACACCCAGCTCTCAATTTTATTTGTACATTAAATACAACTGTGCATTGAGAGACATGATTCTCATTTTATTAATGGACAAAGATCACCAGGTCCAGATAATTTCTTTTAAGTCACAATATTTTTATATTTTATCATACAACACACCATTGTATTTACTATGAAACAAGATTAGTTACATGCACTAGAGGCCCTCCTTAGTTAAGTGGCTTCATACTTCTGTAAATGCATATCTCCTTCAGGAAATAGCAGAAAAATCAAGTATAAAAATATAGAAGAAAATAACTGCCATCCCTCAATATATCTGAGGAAATTAGGTAGGAAAAACCTTGAGGTACAGGAAGACTGGCAGCAGTTTGGTTTAAAAGAACACTTTCAGTAATGATCACATCACCACCCCTTCTTCATTAAGCTGGGAGAAGCATTCCCCCCCAAAATTGTCACCCACATAAACTGGCCAAACACCCTGACCTTGACACATTCTTTTTTTTGAGATGGAGTGGGGAGAAGTGAAAGTGTAAGAAGGGTAACAAAAGGCTTCTGTGCAGAGATTTACATCATTCCCTCTTTTTTATAAACCAATTTTGGGATATAATGATAAAATAAACCTACATCCCTAACTTAGTAAAGTAACTGCATTGAGGGCCAGTAATATTTAAATTAGGAAACACTGGAACAAGTGTTTTTTGATTTTGGTAGGTTTATTGTTTGTCATCGGTATCCCAACTGTACTATGCTTAAATGTAGCTCCATTTTGAAATTAAAAATTTAAATCCATTGGGGAAAAAAATAGCAAAACAGAGCTGGATTTTACAGGCCACCTGAGGCAAAAAAAGCAAGTGAGTGGACTTGTAAGTTAGGGCATGTGGCATAGGCTGTGTCCCCATCATTGTTCTGCCCCTGCCCCCCCCACCCCCACCATAATTGTATGAGCATCAGGTGGGTTGCTCATCTGTGGCATCATTGAGGCCCTTAAATGGGAAATTAATGCCTGAATAAGGGCCTCATCCTGTTCTGATTTAACAGGTGGCAGGAAACGTTGGTGCTCAACATGCAGCTCTGCAGGTTTACCCACGGTCCCAGAGATCCCCTCCCCAGTTCTGTTGTCCCAAGTCCACTCACTCCCCTGCCCTGCCCAACATCCCCTCAACCCATTCACTTGGGCATGTTAGCCTGGTCCCAGAGAGACCCAGACATACCTGAATGTCCATGTTCATCACTGAACATCACCTCCTTGACCCATTTGCAGCACCAGCAGTGCTCACCCTGCTCCTGCTGATGCTGCCAGTGTGCAGAGCTGCTGGCCAATTGCAGACTGGCAGCTTTTTGAGATGGAACCTCCTCTTGGAGACAGACCTCAAACTGATTAAAGGGTCATTGCCCAAAACATTAAGGCAGGGCGAGCTGACAAGCAAAGAAGGGCACGCTCCTGACATTTAAGATGGGGTGTTGGGAGCCCGCCCTCAGCATTTAATCCAGCCCATATTATAATAATGTGGCTTTTTATCTCAACATAACTGGCTAATCAATATTTTAGAAGGAGATTTTGCATCTTCATTTGAGTTTGACTTATGAGACTACTTGCATTGCCACAAGTTAATTACAGCATGCCAAAGCCCTTTGAGTATGTGATTGCCTTAAGGAGCCTTTCCTTGAGCTTGTCCTTGCTGGAGTAGTCTGGAAGCAGGAGTACATTGAAGCAAGTATGCGTTGTTGGCAGCCTGTCAGAAAAAAAACACCATGAGCATAAAGTCATTAATTCCGAGTTCTTACACATGTATAAATTAAGTATTCAAAAAAGCCACATTGCAAAATAAGTCAAATGATTTTAGTGGAAAATATAAAGTAAAACATAACTTGCTGCCTTACTCTTTTCTCCTTATACCATGATCCAGTTGTTCACAAAAACAAACTTGTATCTATGTATTTATACAAGCTCACACTGCCTCCAAGTGCTATATAGCCAATAAATTAATTCAGAAGTGCTGTTACTGATGACAAACAGGGAAATATAGCAACCAATCTGCAACCTCTTGGTCCCACAACGACAATGAAATAAATGACCAAATAACCTATTTTAGTGATGTTGTTTGAGGGATAAATACTGATCAGAGAAGTATTGGTGTGGCACAGGATTTGTTCAGGAGAGACAAGAGCAGCAAAACAAAACTATTTTAGAAATCAACTATCCAGTTGTAAATGGAAAACTGCACATTTCTTGAAACAAAAATTCAATGTTGCACTGAAATTTAAAAATCCATACGTTATACAAGTAAATGATTTCCATTTGAGTCTTCAAAACAAGGGAAACCTCCAGCTAATCATCTGCAAGAATTCTATCAGTGGAATCGAATCTCACATCACATACAGGCAGTGATGGGCAACCATATGTTTTCCCTGTATTTAGTCAGAGCACTCAGCTCAGTCTGCCATTAGGTATTTACAATCTAACACCTAGAATTCTGGAATCTACCCCAAATACAAATAATTGGTGAGAAAGGAATAGAAAAAATACCTAATAACTACAAGCCATTGTGGGGGAAAGAAAATTGTCTTGAATGTTTAAACATAAAACTAAAAGCTCCAGATCCTACTAAAAGCTGTTATCTTTAGCGGAAAATAAGACAAATAATTGAAAACTACCGTGAATCACCATGCAACCGATATTTAAAGCAGCAGGATTAATGTAATAACTTCCCTCACTGAAGGATGAAATTCACATGTATCACTGAACTGCAGGCCAGTTTGAAACAAAATCAAACAAGGTATGAACTTATATATCGCTACTACATTTCCACATAAGTCATCAAATATGTTGTACTGCCGAAAGGATAGATTGCACAATTTGGAAACTGGATACAAGCAAGATGAGTCTGAGTGAAAGAAATAAATTCATTTTTTTTGTTCTGTGCACTGCTTCTTTTTGTACAATTTAAAATAAATCTGCCTTCTTCAGTAGTAGCATGCCAGTCCAATAAGACTTCTACGGAATGTAAAGCAGCACCCTAGAGTATTAAACAGCAGCACCTCCAATCATTAGAATATGTGTAGCATCATTAGCTGACTAATGTTCCATGGCTGCTTAGAAAATATGGGAGGATTGACTTTATTAAATCTTATTTTAATTCAGTGAATTTAGGTCAAAAATTATGCGGCAATAAATGGAGAAAGAGGAGAAGGGCAAGAGCTGTTAACTGGCTGGATTTACAACACACTAAGAAACTGTTTTTGAAAATTTTAATGAAACACTTAATAAGGCATGGAGGAGATTAAGATTTCATGATCCAACTATTGCATTGAAAGATAACTGATTTGAGAAGAGCTACTGAATACAGCATGAAATGAGATGACTGTGAACTTGTTCCTACATTCTGCTAAGTCTCTTGCTCCCAGTCACCTTGCCCTAACTTTAAAATTTACAAATTAATCCGATTCCCCTAAATGAAAATTGAAGTAGTTTGAAACAGACACATCCCCCAAGAGTCCATTTAGAGCTAGCTGCTGTCCTAGTCTCTTTTTCTCCTCCTCAATGATATGCTTAGCTGGAGAAGTGATGTCAGGCTGGGGACGTGGAATGGACCCAGGGATTAGTGCCCGATACTGTTCCACCCACACATTATCTCAATTCACAAATACAATTGCAGTTTTGTCAGATTCACAGACAATGCTAAGGAGATGAATTTTGTTTTCAAATCATTAATATAGCAAATGAAATTAGATATTCTAAGTGCAAGATATAACACATTGCAGGATAAATAGGAAACACATTGATACTATGAATGGTGTTAAAGGAGCCAAGGGAGAGGCTGAAGATATGGGAATAGACAAAGTTGTAAATTAAGGACATTCAACGGACTCTGGTGTCTATATTGTTAAAATGCCCATTGTATGTACAGCAAACCAGATGAACCAAATATCCAGGGATAGGTTGCAGCATTATCTAGCCTCATACTCGCCTAGTGGCATGGTCAATTCTGGAGCACAGTTGGTAGAATATGATTTCAGTTTATTTTCCTTTGTTCAGATTCCTAGTTCAATGCCATCCCAAGATCCTTCTCCATTGAGAAAGGGATGGCTCATACTGAGATGTGGTACATTCTGACAACCTGCAAAGGATGAGCTCATTGTTGTCAGACCAGTGTATCTCGCAGATCCCAACCAAATCTAGGGCAGGGTGTGGGAATATGGTGATGGTGGGATGCACATGTACAAGTTATCACCAAAAGCCTCTCCAGGACCAAGGCTGGAAATTGTTAGTAGTTCATCAGGACCTGAAGTGCTGGTGGAATAGGGATGCCAACTCTATCTGGAGACACTCCTGAAAGTTTGATCACATGACATTCTGCCTATGCAACGTTAGGCCACCTGACTTCTACAAATGTGTTTTAAGCTTACCTGATAAAGATCAAGTCTCCTGTTGTTGACAATCTTTGTGGTTGTGAGCCTGCAGCTGTTCTGAGAAGTTTCAAGAATCAGAAGGTCGCCTGAGAACAGGTGAAGTGAGAAATCCAAGGGTAGGGAAAAAGGGGAACCAGTTCTCTCCATCTCTCCCACCAAGCCCACTACTCTCATTCCCTATTCCCCCTTTGTTCACAACTTGGCAGCCCCTCCATCCCACCTCCCTCCACTTCAAAATCAGGGCCCTATTCTTAACTCCCAGCCTAACTAGCAGTTCCCAATTTTTACATAAAGGAGATCTCTTCTGGGTAAAGTTGCCATAGTCGTAGGTTGCTCTCTCCTTTAAAGGGGAGAGATGACTAGTGGTGATTTAGTCCGAGAATCACCACACCTCAGGCAAGGGGCAAGGTTGAGGTGGGGTCTTCATAATAACCTCAGGTGGTAGGGGAACTGAACCCACATTGTTGGCATCATTCTGCAACACATACCAGCTGAGCTAACCAGCAATGAAGCTTCTCTATATCTGTGTGACAGCAATGCAAGCATTTTCGATTCCAGAGATTGAACACATTTTCTGTCATTGTAGACTTTTGATTTATTGTCACATGTATTGGTATACAGTGAAAAGTATTGTTTCTTGCGCACTATACAGATGATGGATAAAGAAAACTCCATAACACAACAGCCATTATTTTCACACACACTGCCGCCTCGCATTTACCAACATGTCTGGTATTTTAAGCTGTAAACTGACTTAGTGCAACAAAGGCTGTCTGTGGTTCATAATCTGAGTGCCTGTAGTTTCAAAGTGCACTTGGTATACATTAAAATGAAATTTATTTGGGACCTTCAGTGCGTGGCAGCTTTCTGAGAATGTACATAGAACCACAGAAAGGGGCCATTCAGCCCATTGTGTCTAATCTGAGCCAGCCAAAAAAAGAGATAATGAAACCAGCCGCTCATTTTGATCCCACTTTCCAGCACCTGGTCTGTAGCCTTGCAGGTTACAGCGCTTCAGGTGCAAATCCAGGTACTTTTTAAATGAGTTGAGCATTTCACCTGTACCAATTTGGGTAAAGAATTCCAAACACCCACCACTTTCCGGGTGAAGACGTTTTCCTCATGCCTCTTCTAATTCTTCTACCAATCACCTTAAATCCATTCCACCCCTGGCAATTAACCCCTCACCTAGGGAAACCGGTCTTTCCTGACTACCCTATCTAGATCCCTCATAATTTTGTACAACTCATTTAGGTCACCAATCAGCCTTCTCTGTTCTAAGGAAACAATCCTAGCCTATCTAGTCTTTCTTCATAACTGAATTTGAGCCCTGGCAACAATTTTGTAAATTTCCTCTGTACTCTCTCCAGAGCAATTATGCCCTTCCAGAATTGTACACAAAATTCCAGCTGTGGCCTAACCAACATTATATCCCTCCTTTCGTATTGAATCCCTCATTCAATAAAGGAAAGCATTCCTTATGTTTTTGTTACCATCTTATCCACCTGTGCTGACACCTTCAGCGACCTGTGGAAATGCACTCTCAAGATCTCTCACTTCTTCTACCCTTTCAATATCCTCCCATTTATTGAGTATTGCCTTGCTTTGTTGCCGTCTTGACATGCATTATCACAGACTTTTGTGGACTGAATTCCATTTGCCACTTTTCCACCCACTCAACCAAACCATTGGCATAGTTCTGGAGACAACAGCTATCCTCTTCATTATCAATGACATGGTCAATTTTTATGTCATCTGCAAATTTCCCAGTCGTGCCTCCCGCATTAAAGTCCAAATCATTAATATATACAAAAACAGCAAGGGCTCAACATCAAGTCCTGTGGAATGCCACTGGAAACCATTTTCCATTCACAAAAGCATCCATCGAACATTACACTTTGTTTCCTGTCACTGAGCCAATTTTGGATCCAACTCATCAACCTCCCCTGTATCCTATGGGATTTCTCCTGGTATGGAGGGTATTAGCTTTGAGGTGAGATTGAGTAAACTAGGGTTGTTCTCCAGTGTGTCAAACTATATTGCCAAAATAAATGGTGTGCAAGCCTGTGGCTGCATTTACACACTATTTACACATTGTTCACACACAACTGCAGTAAAATGATTCCCCTTTGTTATGTTAAAGGTTATGTAAAGAGGGTCAGGGTTAATGTTGGATCAAATTGATCTGTAGGTCAAAATTTGATGGATTGAGACCTGAACTGCAGACCTTCAATCACATTATAAATATAATCTGCAACTCAGATTCCAAAAGGCAGAACATTGGAGGGCAAGGCCAGAGCTCTACCAGGGAGAAATAAATTGGAATACTATGGAAAATCCTCACAAAATTAACTGTCTCCCTTGAGGATAATGGTAAAAAGCATTTTAATCTCCTTAATTTACCAAATTGTCCCACGTACAAGTATAGTAATGTAGATTACCAGTCAAACTCTCGAGTACAACCCAGTCCTGGAAGGGCCCGTTAGAACTGAAGTAAGCTTGATAGTTATTTGCTCATATTTTGCGAGAGAATGAACAGATTATGGAGGCCTTCGTGATCAAATATTATGATTGCTCTATATTATCTGAATGGAGAAAGACTGCAGAAACCAAGGGTTTTGGGGCCCTCATGCATAAATCACAAAAACCTAGCATGCAAGTTCAACAGGTAATAGGGAAGGCAAATGGAATGCTGGCTTTAATTGCAAAAGGAATGGAGTATAAAAATAGGAAAGTCTTGCTAAAACTATACAAGGCACTAGTTAGACCACACCTGGAATACTGTGAACAGTTGTGGTCCCCTTATCCAAGTAAAGATACTGACATTGGAGGCTTCCCAGAAAAGGCTCACTAGGTTGATCATGGGTATGAGGTTGAGTAAGCTGGGCTGGTAATCATTGGAGTTTAGAAGAATGAGACAATATCATTCATTTAGGATTCTCAAAGGGCTTCACAGGATAGAGGCTGAGAAGGTGTTTCCCCTTGTGAAAGTATCTAGGACCTCCGGCATAATCTGAGTAAGGGATCACCCACTTAAGATAGAGATGAGGAGGAATTTCTTTTCTGAGAGGGTAGTGAATCTGTGAGAATTCAGGAAAACTTATTTTCCAAAGTGTGGTAAAAATGTGGAACTCATTACATGGGGTGAATAGAATAAGTTCAGTTAAGGGAACACTGGTTAAGTACTCGACGGAAATAGTTCTTATAAAAATTCGTTTTACAGGAAATGAGTGTCACTGGCTGGACCAGCATTTATTGCCCATCTCTAATTGCAGTCCATTTCAGAGGGCATTTGACAGTCGAGCCATTGCTGTGGATCTGGAAGACAGACCAGGTTAAGCGTGGCAGGTTAGTGAACCAGCTGGGTTTTCACGACAATCAACAATGGATTCCAGATTTTTTTTTAAAAACTGAATTCTAATTTCACCATCTCCTTGGTGGGATTTGAACTCGGGTCTCCAGATCTTACAAAGAGAACAAAGAAAGCTATAGCACAGGAACAGGCCTTTTGGCCCTCCAAACGTGTGCCAATCATGATGCCCTAACTAAATGAATAAAAACTTCTGCCCTTACTCAGTCCATATCCATCTATTCCCTCCCTATTCATGTACCCACAGATGCCTCTTGAATGTTGCTAACGTGATCTTGTTCTGGATCTTTGGATTACTAGTCCAGTGACAATACCACTAGGCCACTGCTTATGTTGATAGGATAAGTGAAAAAGCATGGGAGGAGGCCCACGTGGACGGAAATATTAGCATAGATCAGCTGGCCTATTTCAGATTGAATACAATAATATGCTAGCATCTAGTCGAAAACCATATTTACATTCCTCCAACTAAGTTACTTACGCTGCTTATTTTTATATGTAGAGTTCAATAATAAGTAACTATAAATGAAGAAACCATTCATGGGAAAATTATTAGCCTAAAACTTACCTGTCTGAATCTGGTCCGTTCTTGGTAATGATCAACTTAATTTTGCCAAGGCCACCGACAGGAGCCCGGTCAGAACCGGTGGTGAACTGCAGAAACTGACGCTTTTGTTCTTCTGGGAGACTGTGGGTTATCCCCCAGAAATCTCTAGAAAAATGTTCAGGAGGGAAGGAATTAAAAAAACATTTGTAATATTAAGTTGGTATTAGATCATTTTAATCAAATTTTTGTGCTGTCCGAGCTTTAGGATATCTTGTGTGCCAATTGCCAGGATTTACTTTACTCTTGTTACACTTTTTATATTAATTTTGAGCTGGATTAATATCGGGTAAAATTAAGGAAAATATACAATCCATATTTTATGCCAGCCCATGTTTTGACCTATTAAAATGCTAATTCTATCTTATACAGCAATTTTAATAATAAAAAGTAAAATACCACTGCCCACTTTAATTCAAAATAAAAGTTTATTTCAGAAACAGATGAATTTTCTTGGGAATATATTACCTATTTCCTTCCTGTTTTGCAAGTGCAAGACAAAAAAAGGATTCCTGTCCCCAGAGCAGTGGAGACTGGGTCTTTGAATACTGGGTCATTGAATATATTCAAAGTTGAGTTAGCTAGATTTTTGATTAACAAGGGAGTTGAGGGTTATCTGGGGCAGGCGGTGATGTGGAGTTAAGCCCACAGTCTTATCAAATGATGAAGCAGGCTTGAGGAGCCAAATGGCCTACTCCTGCTCCATATTTTTGTGTTGAGATGCTACTACAGAAACAGTACTTCTGGCTTGGAGCAATATTCTTCCTTTTAAAATAGTCCCACTGAACACTACTGAAAATGCAAGAAACACCAGAGTCTAATCTGGAAAAGCATTATTGCACCATGTTATGCCAAGTATGTGAAAAATTTAAATGTGACTCATAATTGACAACGAAGATAATAATTACCTTTATCCATTAATTATTAGTCTGCTGCATTCAGAGTCATAGAGGTTTACAGCATGGAAACAGGCCCTTCAGCCCAACTTGTCCATGCAGCCCAGTTTTTACCATTAAGCTAGCCCCAATTGCCCGCGTTTGGCCCATATCCCTCTATACCAATCCTACCTATGTAACTGTCTAAATGATTTTTAAAAGACAAAATTGTATCCACCTCTACTACTACCTCTGGCTGCTTGCTCCAGACACTCACCACCGTGTGAAAAAATTGTCCCTCTGGACCCTTTTTCATCTCTCCCCTCTCACCTTAAACCTATGCCTTCTAGTTTTAGATTCCCCTATTTTTGGGAAGAGATGTTGACGATCTATTTTATCTATGCCCCTCATTATTTTATAGACCTCTATAAGATCATCCCTAAGCCTCCTATGTTCCAGGGAAAATATCCCAGTCTATCCAGCCTCTCCTAATTCAAACCATCAAGTCCCGGTAGCATCCTAGTAAATCTTTTCTGCACTCTTTCTAGTTTAATAATATCCTTTCTATAATAGGGTGACCAGAACTGTACACAGTATTCCAAGTGTGGCCTTACCAATGTCTTGAACAACTTCATGTTGTCCCAACTAGATGTCCCAACTCCTGTATTCAATATTCTGACCAATGAAGCCAAGCATGCCAAATGCCCTCTTCACCACTCTGTCCACCTGTGATTCTACTTTCAAGGAGCTATGAACCTATACTCCTAGACCTCTTTGTTCTATAACTCTACCCCAACACCCTACCATTAACTGAATAAGTCCTGCCCTGGTTCGACCTACCAAAATGCATCACCTCGCATTTATCTAAATTAAACTCCATCTGCCATTCATCAGTCCACTGGCTCAATTGATCAAGATCCTGGTGCAATCCTAGATAACCTTCTTCACTGTCCACTATGCCACCAATCTTGGTGTCATCTGCAAACTTACGGACCATGCCTCCTAAATTCTCATCCAAATCATTAATATAAATAACAAATAACAGTGGACCCAGCACTGATCCCTGAGGCACACTGCTGGTCACAGGCCTCCAGTTTGAAAAACAACCCTCTACAGCCACCCTCTGTCTTCTGTTGTCAAGCCAATTTTGTATCCAATTGGCTACCATTGGATCCCGTAAGATTTAACCTTATGCAACCTACCATGCAGTACAAGGCCTTGTTAAAATCCTTGTTGGCAACATTCCTTCTAAGGATCGATTTAAAAGCCAATTTAGAAGGATGCTTAGACATTGGATATGGAAGGTGCAGAAAGTGGCATACCAGTGTGAGCAGAAAGACAAAATACCTTACTATCCTAGATTCCTTTGTGAATCCTCCATCATACTCTGTGGCCTCTTCAAGTGCATGAAAATCCAGATTCTGGAAAATAATGAAAGAACGGTTTATAAGAATCAACTAAACTGCCTTGTAAATTTGCGGTGTCCGTAAGCTAGTGGCTTTTGCTACCAAGTAAACCTGTTGGACTTTAACCTGGTGTTGTGAGACTTCTTATTGTAAATCTGCGACAGGAAATAGAGGGTGGAATTTTACGAGATTTTTCTAAGTGTGAAAGTTAGTGTGAAAATGGGAGAGCTGCTGATGCATTTTTTGGGCGAGTTTTCACGCCCATTTTATACACTCTGTCTCTGAAAAGATGGGCTAGTTTCGAGCCAGAGAGACTGTGGGCTGGGCTTAATTCACTAACCAGCCTGTAGAGGGATGTATTACGCATGTGCAGACCTCTGATGCTGCACATGCGCACTAGCAGTAGCAGGGTCTGACAGATAGAGAGCTGTCAGGCCCTTGCTACAGCAGGTAGCCTCAACCAGCAACCCCCCCCCCCCCCCACCACAAATCACAGGGGCCCGCGGCCGGAGATGCAGCTCCCGGCGCTCCATTCCATCCCCCACCGATCATATGCAGAGTAGCGGCAGCAGGCCCCCTTCCCCTCCTTCTCTCCTCACTGATTACAGGCAGAGTGACAGCGGGCCTCCCCACCCCCATTCCCACAGTCCCCAACCCCCACAGGCTCCAGCCCCTGGCACTACCCAGGAGACAGTGCCAAGGTGCCCAGTGGGCATTGCTCAGGTGCCAGGTTGGCAGTGCCAAGGTGGCACCGTCAGTCTGGCATTGCCCAGGGGGCACTCCGGCCTTGCATCCGCCCTCCCTGGGGCCTCAATGGCCTCCGGTTCCACCGGCGAAGCCAACACGACTGTTTTCTGTTCATGAGGAACAGGTGTTTTCCTCACCGGCATACACCTTTCCCGGCGAGGTCATAAAGGCTAGCTAGCCCGGATGATTTGAGTGCCGGGATCGCTAAGCAGATGTAAAGTAGGATTTCAATAAATTTAAATAAATTAATCAGCCTCTCGGCCTTTTCCAACAAGAGGCTGACCACGCTAGAAATCTGAGTGTCGTAAAATCACGATAAGCGCAATTTTATGACATTTCCTGCCGCAAAAAGGTTGTAAAATTCTACCCAGAATGTCTAATAGGTTTAAAGTTTATTTATTAGTCTCGCAAGTAGGCTTACATTCACACTGCAATGAAGTTACTGTGAAAACCCCCTTAGTCGCCACACTCCGGCACCTGTTCGGGTACACTGAGGGAGAATTTGCAATGGTCAATGCACCTAACCAACACGTCTTTCGGACTGTGGGAGGAAACCCATGCAGACACAGGGCGAACGTGCAAACTCCACACAGACAGTGACCCAAGCCAGGAATCAAACCCGGATCCTTGGCGCTGTGAGGCAGCAGTGCTAACCACTGTGGCAGAAAGAAATTAAGAGACAGATCATATCAAAAGCATGAAAAGATAGAATTTTTAAAAGATTTTGAAGGTAGAGAGACTGGTAGCAAGGGAATGTGGTTTGGCATCCGGTTACCTGACTTAGTGGGAATTGTGCAAAGGGACAATGCTGATCCATTTCGGAAATTAGAAGGAACAGTAATCCAGAGAGCGGAGGGAGGGAGCATGATATGAGACAGGAGGAAGATATTATAGAATAAATGAGTGGGGGATTTTGAAAATGAGGATGAGGACATTAGAATATACTGAGGGACAAAATTGTCCTGTTAGATCCATCATATCGACCTATTCCTGCCTCACAGAACTCATTTCTTCTCATCTTGACTCCATACTCTCTCCCCTTGTCCAGTCTCTTCCCATTCATGAGTTTGCTGATGCCCCATATTATATCCAAAATTTCCAGTTGCCTGGCCCAAAGCACCTTCTCTTCACTCTGCACCTCCATCCCCTACCAGAGTGGTCTGAGGGCTCTCTGCTTCTTCTCTGAGCAGGGGTCTGAACAATCCCTGTCCATCACCACTCTGCTCTGCTCTGCTGAACCTGTTTCTCACTCAACAATTTCTCCTTTAGCTTGTCTAAATTTCTGCAAATAAAAGTGTGGCTATGGGCCCCAATTCTGCTTGCCTTTTTGTGGGGTATGTGGAACATTCTTTGCATCAGTCCTACTCACGCCCACTTCCATACACTTTTTCCATGACATCGATGACTGTATCAGTGCCAATTTATGTTCCTGTCTGGACCTGGAAAGATTTGGCGATTTTGCTTCCAATTTGCATCCTTCTCACCTACACACAGTCCAACTCTTGACACTTCCCTACCCTTCCTTGAACTCTGTCTCAATTTCCAGTGATAGACTGACCACTAATATTCATTACAACCCTACCAACTCCTACTGCTACCTCAACCACAATCTTCACACCCCGCTTTCTGCAAGGACTCCATCTCATCTTCCCAGTTTCTCTACATCTATCGCATCAATTCTGAAGGTGGCACCTTCCAAAACTGCACTTCCGATACATTTTCTTTTTTCCTGAAGCGAGGGCTTTCCCCCCCCTCTTGTGAATCTTTGGAATTTTCTACGCAAGAGGATTGCAGATGCTCCATTGTTAAGCATACTTAAGGCTGAGATAGGTTTTGTGTCTATCAAGAAATCAATAGGGTGTTTGGCAGGGAAGTGTAGTTGAGGCCAATTAGCTGTTATCAAATTGAATGTCAAAACAGGCCCAAGGGACCATACGCTCTACCCTTGCTTCTAATTCTTATGCTCTTGCACCCAAACAATCTCATATAGCGAAAGAATTGTTCTTCCATCCCCACCTCAATAACCAATTTAGGTGTTAAAAATGTAATGCAACTAGATACATTCAGCCAAGATGAGAACTTATTTGCATCTTATCGAAGGACAAATTTAGTCGAGAGTCTGGGCCTATTTACATTAAGCTGCTCAAAGTGGAATAAGTGATTTTTTTTCACTGTCACTTGGTCTCTACTGTTAAAGTCCTTGGGAGTATCAGGGTTGAGAATCTATTACCTTGGTCCTTTACTAAGATTACTATTACAATTGTACCATACCATCAGTATCAACAGATAAGAGAATAGCAAAATAAAATACTCTTTCGTTTGGGTATAATACTTTTGGTGAATCTAGGTATGGAACTAACTAAGCAATACTCACCCTGCTACCGCAGATTAGCTGTTCAATTTCTTCTGGTCTGAAAAGGTATTTTAAAGGAGACTCATTTGTGACCATTTGGAAACCTCGACTGAATGCTCGGAATTGCTTTTCCACTGATTGGTTCAAAATATAGTTGGTATATAGTTGAACAAATTCCTGCACCAAAAGAGACATGTTAGAAGCCTAAATAAGACAGTTAATTTAAATATTTAAAATTTTACACTTCCCGCCATGACAAAATCAATTGTCATATTAAAATAAAACAATGTTTCTGCAGAATGTAATTAATTTCTATGTCACAGCCTAATACGTTTCTAGGTTCGCTATGAGAAAGAAGTCTGCAATAATCATGCTCAAATTAGGTTTAAATCATGCTTACTAACAAGCAGCATTTCCTGTAAGCTGCATTACAACCCATGCACTAGTTGACTACATTGGGCAGCCACGCAAAAAAATTTAAAGAGGGGTACACTTAAATTAATCAGGGAATGTCAAATAGAGGGGACATTGATGCCTGAAGAGAAAAACATTGCAGCGCTACGGGGAAAAGGTTGGGAATGGTTCTAGTTAAGTTATTTTTGCAGAGAGCTGGCATGGGTGTCATTGTCAGAGTTGGCTGCCCTTGATTTGAAGATGACATCGCCTCAGGGGAGTAGGTTTATGCCATGGGTTTTCATATGTCTGAATAGGCTGATTCTCGACCCACAGATCTTTGGGCAGATGGGACAGAACATTCCACGAAGCACTAGAATCTGGAATGCAGCATTTGCTTCCTTTTCTTCTCTACTACAACTCTGTCTCGTCATTAAGCATGAAGCAACTTTAATGGACAAGTTGTTACTTTTTTGAGCAATTGGTCGCAGGCTCCTCCTAGTCATGAACATCAATGCTGACTGCTTCATTTAGAGCTTCAGAGTGTCTTTGAAGTGTTTTCTTTTCCTCCCCAGGAACATTGGCCAGCTGAGAGGAGATGTAGGGGAGATGCTTTTCAGTCATCTGAACACAGTGTCCAGTCCATCAAGGTTGATTTTGCAGGAATTTTATCTGAATGTTTGTAGAGATTCAAGGACACCAGCATTGTTCAACAGTCCTCCCACTGAATCTGGAGAATTCAGCAGAGGTATTGCTGATAGAATTTCTCCAGTGCTTTTATGTGCCACTGATACACAGTAGAAGTTTCACTGCACTACAGAAATGTGGTTCTGCGTACTTCGGCTTTTGTTGACTTGCAGAGCTGGGACTTTGCTGGGAAAATTTCACCCTTTCCCACAGTATACTCCCATTTGCCAGATCCCAGCCCAGTCCTTCACGCAAGCCAGCCTCCCATCAATTGACTCTGTCTACACTTCCCGCTGCCTCGGAAAAGCAGCCAACATAGTCAAGGACCCCACGCACCCTGGACATACCTTCTTCCACCTTCTCCTGTTGGGAAAAAAATACAAGTCTGAGGTTCTATGTTCTATATGTTCTATGTCACGTACCAACCGACTCAAAAACAGCTTCTTCCCTGCTGCCATCAGACTTTTGAATGGACCTACCTTATATTAAGTTGATCTTTCTCTACACCCTAGTTATGACTGTAGCACTACATTTTACACCCTCTCCTTTCCTTCCCTATATACGGTATGCTTTGCATGTATAACGCGCAAGAAACAATACTTTTCACCGTACACTAATAAGTGTGACGATAGTAATTCAAATCAAATCTTTGCCCACTTACTCAATCTATCTTACTGTGTCCTCTTCACATCTAACTGTCGTACCTATCTTTGCCATCAGGAATTTAACAACCAAACTTTTGGTCCCTTCATCCAAATTGTAAAAGGTTATCAGGGCAACTCAATAATAGATTCAGCATTGAAATCAATGCAAGGTTGTGCAGCTGCTATCCTTACTCAGTAGTTACATAGGGACATTGGAAAAGGAATAGGCCATTCAGCCCATTGAGCCTGCTCCACCATTCAATACAGTCATGGCTAATCATCCACTTCAATGCTTTTTTTCCAAAACTATCCCCAGATCCCCTTACATCATTGGTTACCCACTATTTATGCCAGGAAAAGTCAGGACTGCTCAGGAGAAGCAAACCTTCGATGGGACAAAACTGTTCTGGCCCTGAATATTGAATTATACAGGCGTGGAATCCTGTACTTCAGAATTTAATTAGCGCTGGAGATCTTATTTTAATGAGTTAATGTGTATCAATTCTATTAACATTTTTAATTCAATGGAAATCCTTTGCGAAAAATTGCAATGTCTGAGCTCTGAATTTACAACTATGTACATTAAAATTTATTCCTGCATACTCAATAATTGATCAATGTTCAGAATCTAACAATTTTACTCCAAAAATATAATTACTTGGCAGCTATTTAATCACAATGAGAGGCATCACAATTAATGATTAACATTATTAACATAATCCAATACTTCTCATAATCCATTCTTTCTTTCACTTTCTGTACATGATTAAAATCTACTTGGGTTTCCTCGTTTAGACGATTCGTATCTCAGTGATAAACTATATCAAGTAGAAGGAGGAATTCAAATTATTCAAAACAAAAATTATACATAGTGCACCCCTGTGGATCCCTGCACTTTATACACTTTACCAGTCAGCAAATCCAGAGCTCTATCAGTACCTCTCAATCAGCCTGGGGGTAATGTGTAGGAACATCCTGGGATCAATTACACATTAACAGTCTTTCTCACCACTTCCTGGCAGCAGAGCAAATTAGAAGTTACACAAAACCACGAGAATGCAACTTCTTTTCATCATTCTAAGTCGTACTATTGGAACACAGCATTTCATCAGCTTATTTCTGCCCTTTTTTACTGATAGAAGGCCTATTTGCTAAATATAGACAAAGCTAATACCAACCTTTTTATTTTGATTGGTTACTGGAATCTCATCACTGTTTTCTTTCAGGTTGTGGATAATCGGCACCCCAAACAGGTCACTATATGATACTTGAAAGGTGATCATCATATCTTCCTCTAAATTCCCTTCATATTCCAGAATGTCTTTCAAACTTCGATATAGTATCTACAAAAATATTTAAAATTCAAATAATCCATACCTACAGTAGTTCAAAGATTTACCCTTAAATGCAGCGCCAACCGCATTGCCTAACTTCATCCAGAGTCCCACAAATGGTAACAATTGGTGATGGTACGCCTTGCAACGTCACTTCCAAAATATAATTCAGTTCTCTTCTGAATAGGTGTTCATTTCTCCATTTCTAAGATGAGATATCATATTAATGTTTAATCTCAAATTTGAAAAGTTAATTACTTTGAAGTTAAGCTATAAAGTCTTCTCCATTTTGTAAAGGGAGGTATTCTAAAACAAACATTATATAGTATTACATTGCATAGGAACAGGCCATTTGGTCCAGCCAGTCCAAGTCGGCATTTATATTCCACTTGAGACACCTCCCATTTTCCCTCATCTAACTCCACCAGAAATCCCACGATACTATTTCTAATTTATATACCTATCTAGCCTTCCCTGAAATGTGTCAGTACTATTCACCTCATCCACTTCCAATAACATAGTGAGATACTGATCCAAGATGGCACCGAAGCAAAGCAATTTCTTGCAAGCTGTGCACAGCATACCTTCCAGTTCTATCTTTCACACTCGTTCTATGCTTCTAAAACTTCATTCTAACTCTTTTAACCTCTCTAACAATGCTTTAATTCAATTTCTTACAGACACTACATTGTGCATTCTTTCGTTTCCTTCTCTATGAACGGTATGCTTTGTCTGTATAGCATACAAGAAACAATACTTTTCACTGTATGTTAATACATGTGACAATAATAAATCAAATAAAATGCATATTCTCACCATTCCCTTGTTAAGGTGTTTTCTAAATTCTCCATTTAACTTCTTTGGTGAATGTACGTACTGATAGCCTCTAGTTTTGCTCTTCCCCACAGGTGGAAACATTCCCTGTGCCTACTCTGTCAAATCTTTTATAAAGATCTATTAGACCTCCCTCAAACCTTATCTTTTCATTGGAAGAAAAATCCCACCTCTTCATCCTCCCAAGCTGATAGGTATACCCTTGCATTTCTGGCACCATCTTTGTAATCTTTTTTGCGCCCACCATATTTTTTTTATAATACGCGACCAGAATTGTACGGTCACCCAGGTGTGGTCTAAACTTTTCAGTGCAACTCTTCCCTCCACAAACTTTTGAAGTTGCAGACATCATGGGCAGACTAGCTTGCTGAGAATGGTTGCAAAATAGGCAATCAGGGAGGGGCATAGTCAAACCTGATCCTGTTCTCAGCTGTAATCCAACTTGAAATACAGGATTGTGGTCAGGTAGAAGAACTTAAGCAAACTACAGTGCCTCTGCCCAACCAACTCAGTGCTCAGCAGGCATTAAATCAAAGACCTTCATGGTTTATATGGTTCAGCTATTCTTCAAGTCACTGGGGGAAAAAAGCGATATTTTCAATGAGTGATATTGTTCAGCAGTTAAAACTTTACATTTAACAACATTTTGCAATAAAATTGTACTGAAAACTTCCATGGTTGTGGAACCCTTATAATAAAGCCACTTGTTGATAGTTTACTATACGTGAAGACATACAAAACAAGAGTAAGCAATTAAACGCTTTGAACATGCTCTGCCATTCACTAAGATCACAGCTGATCATCTTCCTCAACTCCATCTTTAACAGTATCTGTATATCTACTGATTCTTGATATCAAAAATCTTTTGATCACTATCATATATATTTAATGACTTGAATACTCAGTCTCTTGGGTAAAGATTTTTAAAACTATCTGGTTCACTGATGTCCTTTAGGGAAGAAAAGCAGCTATCCTTACCTGGTCTGGCCACAGCAATGTAATTGATGCTTGACTGCACTCATGTAAATAAATAAAAACAATTGACTGGAGAAGGTCATAATTTTTCTCCTATACTTTAGCTATACAGAATCCAAGGTTTATAATTCAAAGTCTGTATAAACTGAATACTATATGATTAGCACTGGGCTTAAAATTACAACACCAGAATCAGTTGATAAGGGGCAAAATCAAATCACCTACATACATTTAAATATAACTTTAGCTTTTAAGGCATTATAAGAATCCAGTGTCTAACTGACATATTGAAATCAGAATTGTTGTCAAAACGTTCAGTCATAGATATTTTTTCAAAATGGACTTTTCAAAATGTTAAAATTGAAGAAATTAATTGACATCCTAACCATGGAAATCAGTTTTGGTTAATGATCTTGGTTAATGATCTATTAAATGGCTTCTTGCTATGACAATTATTGCCCATCCCTAGCTATTCTGAAGTAGTGGTAAGTTTCCTTATAAAACCGAATGGTTCACTTGACCACTTCAGAGGACATTTAAGAGTTCACCTATTGTTGTGGTGTTGGGAGTTACGTACAGGGTAGGCCAAATAAAGACTGCAATTTTTATTGCCTAAAAGGACATTAATGAACCAATCAGATTTTACAACAATCAGACAAGCTATCGCGGTCATTTTTACTGGTATCAGTATTCACCTCCAGATTTTATAAAAAGAATTCTAATTCCTTTGATCTTAATATGTCTTTATTCCAAAACACCTTTCTAGATTTAGCTGCTACCTCCTCAATTTTAACCACTGTGTCTGCAGATTTTCCCAAGAGAAAAATTGATAAAAGTTCCTTGTCCTTTGCCACTTGATCTTCCCTTCCAGAAGTCCTATGCCTGATCATCCCCTTCCTCCAGCAACAGAGAGCCGGTGAATCCTTATAAGGTGGTATAAATCAGTTCAATAATGAAGAGAGTGAGAAATTAAATGGGTTGGAAAGACAGAAACTGCATGGAGTAGGCAGGAAGAAGTGGACAGGCTTAATTGCAGCATGCAACTTGTCTTTCAAAAACTCCTGATATATTTTGAGAAGAGAAGTAACATTAGCCACTTCATTTTTTCAAACTGGTAAATTCACATTAGAACATTGATTTAAAATGTAGCAGGGACATGCCTGAGACAACCTGCAGTTTCTCAGAGTCCTGTGACAGAGCAGCTCTTAACAGAGTCTCAAGTCACAGTCCTCAGTAGTTGCACTGTGCTGGATTTAGACCAAAATTTGGGTTGAGGAGTGATGCTGTTGAAGGATTCTAAACAAGGGTAAGGATATCAAATTCAATGTGATGGGAAGCAGGGAGTCACTCGATCAGTGATGATAAGTGGGAGCTGATGTATGACAAAACATAAATAACCAAGAAACGAGCTACAATTTCAATAAAGCGGAAGTTAAGGTGGCTGAGAGCAATGCTTCTAAGGTAGCATTAAG
This sequence comes from Mustelus asterias, assembly GCF_964213995.1. Taxonomy (NCBI): domain Eukaryota; kingdom Metazoa; phylum Chordata; class Chondrichthyes; order Carcharhiniformes; family Triakidae; genus Mustelus; species Mustelus asterias. Next base: position 112,261,702 of record NC_135801.1, on the reverse strand, counting down.
CTATGTTAGTGACTGATAGGAATGTGGATTTGAAGCTCAGCTCATTGTTGAATATGGACATTAAGGATGCACTCAGTTGCCTAGCCTCAAGTAAGGACAGGGGTAGCAGGATTTTGATAGCTGATTAATAAAATAGCTTTGATTTTTCCAAAGTTCAGTCAAAGATTTTTTAATTAATAATATTGACAAGCAAAGTTTTCTCTTCTATAAAATGAGGAATGCTTTGAATAAAAAATTACTTAGCTAAGTTAGCTTTTCTTTTGATTCAGACAATTGATAATCCACTTATTACATCTGTATGTAACAGATGACTACACCTACATCTCATCTGTTTATTTGCCATGATTACTGAGGTGATTGACAGCTCTGTTGAAAATTATATAGTTCATTCAGCATGACACACAATTGTGAAAACTACTGAACGTATAAAAAGACATATTTAACAATACTGGAGATGATGTGAAAACATGTGCCGAATAGGTAAATGGCCTTCTCCCTTTCCTAAAGGTATGAATAGAAGAGTGATAATGGCCTCGAGGTGTTGGTAGAGGACAGAGCCCAATGGCAAGGTCCTGTGATGAATTTGTCCAGTTTGGTTGTAATAAATGACTTCCATACCCCTCCCTCCAATATATGTAATTTGAGTGCATATATACTACATAAAATGGCATATTATTCCTTACACCAACAACTTGCAAGTATCATTGTATTTGGTTTATTTGTGTGTCAGCTATGGCTCAGTTGGTAGCACACTCATTTGAGTTAAGGTTGTGGGGTGAAGTCCCACTCTAGGACTGGAGCACAAAAATTAAGATTGACATCTTAATTTTTCTAAGGACGAAGGACTCTACTAAGGACTACTGCACTGCTTGAAGTGACATCTTTTAGGTGAGATGCATACGAACATACAAATTAGGAACAGCAGTAGACCACTCAGCCCCTCAAGCCTGCTCTACCATTCAATAAATACTTGACCTGATTGTATGACCTCAACCCATCATTCCTGCCTTCTCCTGATAACCTTTCAACCCTTTGTCAATCAAAAATCTATCTAGCTCTGCCTTAAAGATATTCAAAGGCTCTGCTTCTGCTGCCTTTTGAGAAAGAGTTTCCAGAGACTCACCCTCAGAAAACACCTCTTTGCTCATCTTTGTCTTAAATACCCTTATTTTTTAAACAGTGACCCCTAGTTCTAGATTCTCCAACAAGAAGCAGCATCCACTCCACATCCACCCTGTCAATTTCCCTCAAGATCTTAAAGGTTTCAATCAAGTCGCCTCTTACTCTTCTAAACTCTAATGGATACAAACCTAACCTGTGCAACCTTTCCTCACAAGTCAACCCACCGATTCCCAGTATTAGTCTAGTAAACCTTCTCTGGACTGCTTCTGACGCATTAATAGCTTTCTTTTAATCAGATCAATACTGTACACAATACTCAACATGATCTCACTCATACCCTATATGTCTGAAGCATGACCTCCCTACCTTTATAATCAATTCCCACAATAAACAATAATATTCTATTTAATTATTTGCTACACTTATGTACTAGCCTTTTGTATTGTTAAATGGAGAGCCCATCTGCCACCTCAGGTGGACACAAAAGATCCATGGCACTATTTTGAAGAGGAGGGGAGTTATCCCTGGTGACCTGGCCAACATTTATCCCTGAATAAACATCACAAAAACAGATTATCTGATCATTTTTACTTTGTTGTTTGTGGAGTGTGCTACGTACAACTTGGCTGTCGCATTTCCTATGTTATAACAGAGGATGCACTTCAAAAAGTGATTCATCGGCTGCAAAGTGCTTTGGAACTTCCAGTGGTCATGAAAAACTCTACATAAATGCATGTCTTTTTTTTCTCTTAACTTCCGGTACAGTACACATGACCTACCCAATCTATTGAATGGATATAGTTTATTGAAATCCATTAGCTACCACAGTGCCACCTGATTCCCTGGTGATCTGTGGTTGATGTTGTCATCTTGGAATAGTTATTTTTTCCTTACATCGATTTGATGAAAACTTACTTCAAGACAGTAGTTTCAGCATTAACTTACTGGGTGTGAGTCAGCAAGATCTTCTAAAGTTCCCTTCTTGCCCATCAATTTTCTGTAAACCACCATTGGGAAATGGACATCAAGGATGCAGTGATTGTAGATTGCCAGACCCAGCACTATTCCAATTAGTGTGAATTGTCCATCATTTTCAAAAGAGGTAGGGTTGAACCAAAACAGCTTTGTTTGGCTATCATAAGCAAACATCCCTACAAGAAGAAAAAAAATTAAAGTATTTTCCTGTTGCCCATAGGAAAATTTAAGCTGACTAACCACTTACTCAAACACTTGAGGAAACAGGGTCTTTAACTTGCCCATCTATACTTCACATGGAATATGTATTTATCCATTTTCATTTAATGCCTATCCAGTGATTTTCCTGTCAATCATGATTCAAGCTATTTTCCTCCTCCACAAGACCCCATTACTCTCAATCCCACCCTATTTAAATTTATCTGAAAGCACCATCAGAACTGTAGGACTAGCTGTTGCCAATTACAATCCCAAGTGACTGATAAACATTTGAATAGACTTTTTTAGTACATTGAAACACCAATGATATCTTCCCATCTGAACCCAACCTAAAATACAAATAATTGATCAGTCAAGCTCTTAAATAAAATGGTTTAAGAGTGTCAATCCAATAATCCACGATTATACCCATGAAACTGCCTGAAATTGGCACTAATCAGTAAACACGCTCAGAAAAGCCAACAGAACAGTATTATGAGAAATAGAAGTGTAGTGCCACACTGCTGCATTAGGCTAGGCGAGAAAATTGATGTTCAGGCACTTTTTAAGGAAAAGCACACCGCTTCATTGCTTTGCCTATGATATATTTGATGACACCGCATAAGAGGCAGGGGAAGGATGTCAGAGTTCACTTGGGTAACAGCAATCTAAAGGCACTCAGTCGACTCTTAACACAAAGAGCACTGGACACCATGCATCCAATGCAAGGTCATTAATTACTTGTGCACAAGGAGAACTCTCCACGGCCAACACAGGATGACTGGAGCAGTTCTGAGATTACAGAGAAACAGCTCAGCAGTTATAGTCAATTACAGCAAATCAGGATCAAGAGATTTCTCACATCTTTCATTGACCTATTGATATCCACCAATCATAGCATACCCTTTTGCCCTTTCTTATCCAATAGAAAACCAATCCTTCATTAGCATAATATGTCCCCATATCTTGCTATTTGGTAATCACCATGGTAACTTGTTCTTTGTTTTCATCCTGCTGTCCTAACCTGGAATGCAGTGTTTATGGAGCAAGGTTTTAGACATACTCACTTATCTTGCATACGAGAATGGCCTTACTGAAGGCCGTGTTTGGCTAATAATCATTTTCCATTACTTTACAAGAGTTTTTTTATTGACAGTTATGGAACTTTAATTTTCACAATTGTTGTAACCTAACTTCCACAAGGGAATTCTATTTTCTGTCAGCATCACTCTCACCATTAATACTCATTTTGACTTCGAAATATTGTTATAAATTAAGCCTTTATCCCACCTGTAGACCTATTGGCAACTTTGGTCAAAATTTCCAATTCTTTCTATAGGATAATGACTTTTCAACTGGTATTACCTTACTTCACAGAGTTATCCAAGTAACAAGCACCATATCTGTTCTTTTGGATTAAGTTTATGAAGAAAAAAGCAAATATTACAGACTAGAGAAACTACTTTTGATCTCTGATACTCCTTAACAGGAAATTTCTTAACATTTCACCCGACTGAGATGGGGAAAAAACCTGCATTCACCGACTATTTCAAAGATGTAGAGGGTTGAGGAAATACCTATATCGGGGTTAAAAATCTCCTCAACCACTAGTTGAAAGAACTCCTTGGAAACTCCGCCTTCATCCACTCCTTGTTCCCCCTCGAACTCCACATAAAGCTGTTTTTTTAAATCTGAAGGGTTTTCTGTGGCAATCATTTCCAACTGAAACACAACACAAATAAAACATTTCAAACAAGAAAATTGGTCAACAAACTCAGAGGTAACATGCCAGATCACCATGCTCATAATACTCTAGAATGTTAGGGGTCTGCACAGTTACCATTTCAAAAAAGAATGGAAGTCGGTTCTTATAGAGATACACAGAGTCCAGTTACACTAGTGGCTTGCAATAACCATAATCTATTATGGTATCACTCGGGCTTAAGCTGAAGCTCACGATTATTAAAGAAAAGACAACAAATGTCATATAGTTCAGAGCAATGAATGGATGATGTTCAAAAAAAGATTAGTTTAAAGACCATAGGCCTTCAAGACCGTTATCTTCAATTCCCTTGTACAATGCGATTAAATTCCTTTAGCATTTATCAGTTTCAAATATTACTTTTTTATTTTAGTTTCTTTGAATCAGGAATGGAGGAACCTGGGCAGCATGTGGCACAGTGGTTAGCACTGCTACCTCACAGTGCCAGGGACTCGGATTCAATTCCGGCCTTGGGTTACTGCCCGTGTAGCATTTGCACATTCTTCCACTGTCTGTGTGGGTTGCCTCTGGGTGCTCAGATTTCCTCCCATGGTTCAAAGATGTGCAGGTTAGGTGGACTGGGCATGCTAAATTGTGGAGATGCCGGCGTTGGACTGGCGTGAGCACAGCATTGACCATGCTAAATTGGCCCTTGGTGTCCAAGGATGTGAAGGTTAGGTGGATTAGCCATGGTAGGTGAGTGGGCTGTGGAGATGGGCAGGGTAAGCTGCTCTTTTGGAGAGTTGGTGCAGACTCGATTGTCCAAATGGCTTCTTTCTGCACTGCAGGAATTCTATGATTCTATATGTGCATAAATCAGTGAAAGTGGCAGGAGAGGTTGAGAGAGCAGATAATAAACCATACAATATCATATCATGGGCTTTATTAATAGGGGCATAGAGTACAAGAGCAAGGAGGTTATGTAGAACTTGTATAAATCACTAATTTGGCCTCAGCTAGAGAACTGCGTCCAGTTCTGGGCACTGCACTTTAGGAAGGACGTGAAGGCATAAGAGTGCAGAAAAGATTTAAAAGAATGGTTCTGGGAATGAGGGACTTCAGTTACGAAGACAGATTGGAGAAGTTACGATTGTTTTCTTTAAAGAAAATTTAATTTGATTTGATCAGAGGAGATTTGATAGAGATATTCAAATCACTAGAGGTATAGACTGAGTAGATAGAGGGGAATGGTTTTTAGTTGTAAATGGATCGAGAACAAGAGGGCATAGATTTAAAGTAATTAGTAAAAGTAAAAGAACGATATGGGAAGAGTTTTTTTAAAATGTAGCGAGTGTTTAGTTTGGAATGTACTGCCAGAGAGTGTGGTTGAGCAGATTCAACTGAAGCAATCAAAAGGGAATTAGACTGTTATTTGAAAATGGAGAAAGTGCAGGATTACAGGGAGAAAGTTGGGGATTGACACTGTAAATTTCTCATTCAAAGAGCTGGTGCAGACCCGACGGGCCAAATGGCCTTCTACACAGTAACAATTCAGTGATTCTCTGATCAAAATTACAAACAAAACAGAGATAGAAGTTGTACCAGGCCAAACATACAATTAAGGTTCTGAAATGTTTTGCACTGATTGGTTCTATGCCTCTGTCGCTGTCTATAACCGAAACAAGTCCCAGCAAATAATGCACCAAAAAGAAATACAAAATTTGCAATTGAAAATTGCTTGTATAAATAGAAATCATATTTAAAGATAATTCAATTCAATGCAGAGAATTACATCCTACATACCTAGATATATAAATGTGGTCAAATAATAAACTACCCCACTTAAGCTCTTTTTCACCATGAACCCAATGTCTATGGGACCTGCTTGTGTGCTCAACAACCTGAAATTTTGATGGGCAGAGAAAGCCTGATCTGGTGAATGCCTAGTAGTAAACTATCGCCACATTATAAATATAAATCAGCAAAGTCAAATTTAGTGGAAGGCATGGTGGCACAGTGGTTAGCACTGCTGCCTCACAGCGCCTGGGACCTGGGTTCAATTCTGGCATCGGGAATCTGTGTATGGAGTTTGCATGTTCTCCCCACGTCTGCGTGGATTTCTTACTGGTGCACTGGTTTCCTCCCACAGTCCAAAGATGTGCAGGTTAGGTGGATTGATTGTGCTAAATTTCCCCTTCGTGTCAGGGGAACTAGCAGGGTAAATAAGTGGGGTTACAGGGGTCAGGCCTGCGTGGGATTGTCATTGGTGCAGGCTCGATGGCCAAATGGCCTCCTTCTGCATGGTAAGTATTCTATGATTCTAAATCTGCAGTTATCACAGAAGAGCAATTCTAGGTGAGGAAGAGAAAATCAGTATTGTTTTCAAATGGAAAAGCCAAATTCCACCAAAATTAGCAATAGAAAACTGAAATCTTAAAGCTGGCTTATTGCTTTCAGCTCAGCATTAACTTTGTGCAATCTGAGCAATATCTTCAAGGTTCAATTTCACTTGAAAAATATTGCTTTTTGGTGAATGATTCTACTAGATTTAAGCATGCCCGTAGATTGACACTTTACTGTCCAAAAGCAAATTAATTTGAGCGCAATTACATGTTTTGCAAAAGTTTATTTTAATGAAACATAAATTGCAGCTGTTTAAAATTAACACCAGTAACCTAGAGCACTGAAGCTGTGCCTACCTCTATGAAATTACTGAGTTTACCAGAAGTTGACTTGCTTCCAGCCTTTCATAGCAGATATGCCATCTTGGAGCCATAGAAATATTGTTTACTTTGTTAGGAAATAAATATAGTTTTTGATCATTTATATTTGTATGCATTGGGTATAAGACAAGAGGTCACAGGTTTAGGGTGCTGGGGAGTAGGTACAGAGGAGATGTTAGGGGTAAGTTTTTCACTCAGAGGGTGGTGGGTGCGTGGAATCGGCTGCCGGTAGTGGTGGTGGAGGCGGATTCGATAGGGTCTTTTAAGAGACTTTTGGATAAGTTCATGGAAGTTAGTAAGATAGAGGGTTATAGGTAAGCCTAGTAGGTAGGGACATGTTCGGCACAACTTGTGGGCCGAAGGGCCTGTTTGTGCTGTAGCTTTTCTATGTTCTATGTTCTAAGCTATAGCTTTAAGTTTAAGCTTTAATTTATATTTCTGCAGTTATGCATTAAAAAGACTTGGTTTTACTTTCACTTTAAAAGATGCTTGCCTTTTAGAGGCTTTAGGATTCTAAAACAAACACAGCATATCCAAAACTGGGCTCTTTTCTCTTCTTACAGATGCTGCCAGACCTGCTGAGATTTTCCAGCATTTTCTCTTTTGGCTACAAAACTGTGTTGTTGCCTTGTAACAGAGGGTGCCACAGAGACAGCAAAAGCAACTTCAGTTTGGTTGGTGATTATGCTGAAGTGCAGGGAGTTTTTTTTAAAAAATCATTCGTGGAACGTGGGCACTGCTGGCTGGCCAGCATTAATTGCCTATCTCTAGTTGCCCTTGGACTGAGTGGTTTCCTAGGCCACTTCAGAGGGCATTTGAAAGTCAACCACATTGCTGTGGGTCTGAAGTCAGATGTAGGCCAGACCAGGTCAGGAAGGCAGATTTCCTTCCCTAAAGGACATTAGTGAACCAGATGGCTTTTTCCAACAATCGACAACAGTTTCATGGTCATCAGTAGATTCTTAATTCCAGATATTTTGCTTTAAGGGTAAATGCTGAGAGGATGTTTCCCCTCATGGGAGAGTTTAGGACCAGAGGGCATAGTCTTAGAATAAAGGGATGCCAATTTAAGACAGGTGAGAAGGAATTTCTTCAGAGGATTGAGTCTTTGGAAATCTTTGCTACATAGAGTTGTGGGGGCAGAGTCCTTATGTATATTTAAGGATGAGATAGATTTTTGATCAGTAAAGGGAATCAAGGGTTATGGGAAAAGGGCAGGAAAGTGGATGTGAGGAATGTTGGATCAGCCACGATCCTACTGAATGGTGGAGCAGGTTCGAGGGTCTGAATGGCCAATCCCTGTTCCTATTTCTTATGGTCTTAAGTCTCTCTCTAGCAGGACATGAAGGGAGACTGCAGAGAACAGGCCCTAAAGAGGGACAGAAGGGGCGGCACGGTGGCATACTGGTTAGCACTGCTGCCTCACAGCGCCAGGGACCTGGGTTCAATTCTGGCCTCGGTTCACTGTCTGTGTGGTGTTTGCACATTCTTCCCCATCTGCATAGGTTTCCTCCGACACTCCAAAGATGTGTGGGTTAGGTTGATAGGCCATGTTAAATTGACCTTTAGTGTTAGGGGACGAGCAGGGTAAAGACGTGGGGTTACAGGGATAGGACCCGAGTGGGATTGTTGCCAGTGCAGGCTCAATGGGCTGAATGGCCTCTTTCTGCACTGTAGGTATTCTATGATGATCCAAGTAGCGTTTCTGGTCAAAGAAAAGAACAGGAATCTGGGGAAAAGAGATCCTGTTAAGTGAAGTCAAAAGTGAGTAGAGGCTCCAAGTTAAAAAACAAGGCTGCAGGGTGCAAACCTGAAATAACGTGGGCTTGTGAGAAGCAGAGATCCGAGGAGGCCTAAAGGTTGTTGACCCCTTACTATGAGATGTGAAGCAGTGAAGTTCTGTCAGCAAGGCTGGGTATCTGAGAGAATGCGTGGAAGGTGAAGCCTTTCAAGTGGCAATTGAGGGAAGAGGAACATTGGAAGGAGGTGTTGCAATCATGCAGGTGGTTCCTAGATGAAGACATCAGAGAGAAAGCGTTGTTTGGGAGAAGATAGCAAGGCATGTTCAGAGCAGGGATTAGAAACCCGTGTGAGAAAGATAAGTGAGACCAATTAGCCCAGTGTCATAAGTGTCTGGGGGGGAAATTGATAAGAAATCTGTACAAATTGTTTAGAGTGGCATCTGGTGTGTGGGGTGTCTGACCACATTTTGCCAATTGTTTTACATGGCCTGTGTACTTACTGAGCACATTAGGGTACAAGATAGCTTTTGTAACTTGTATTATCCTTTCAAATCTGTATATATCTATAAAGGTATAGTTGGGGTGAAAGCGTAGTGTATTATTGTTTACCATTCTTTGTTTAATAAATGTTTTTTAGTTTTGTTAAAAGTACATTGGCAGTCTCTGTGACTGTTTAGTGGCCACCCCCCATGTAATTTAAATTGATGATTGACTCACCAATAGCTACTTGGGGGAATCCTTGCCATATTTTACAATCCTTTGCAGGAGAAAATCTTTTATTCTCCCTTAGAATTAACATTTCTGATACCAATATCAAACCTATGGCTCTTTGCAGATTAACCGATTAGTGTCAAAGTGAAGAATTCTATTAATGATGTAATGGTAACGTCACTGGACGAGTAATCTGCTAATCCTCTGGGGATCTGGATTCAAATCGCACCAGGGCAGTTGGTGGAATTTAAATTCAATTAATAAATCTGGAATATAGTTAGTCTCAGTAAGTGACCATGACAACTGTCTACCTCAGTTAATTTGATTTAGTTTAATTGTTTAGTTAAAAAGATTGACAACTATCATTGACTGCTGTAGAAACCCATTCGGTTCACAAATGCCATTTAGGGTAGGCAATCTGCATTGTTACCTGTTTTGGCCTGCATGTGACTCCAGACGCACAGCAGTGTGGTTAACTCTTAATTGCCAAATGCTAGCCTTGCCAGCGATGCCGTCTCATGATAGAATAAAAAAGAAACCTTTCCTGCTGGAGTAAATATAACTTCAGTTCTTCTGACTAGATAGGTTGTCACTGGTAACAATATACATCTTCCTTGTTTCCAATATCCTGTTTATAATGGAGTACCCAAACCACGTCTTGCAATATCATTTTCTTGCTTTTGTATTCAACATAATATTCAATATAAAATCTCTTAAAAATCCTTCTTCCATCTTCAATCCTGTTTTAAAAATTTATATAAAACTTTCATTCTCTGGTCCATTAAGAATTTTACTATTCAGGATACATTTTGAATCTATGCTCTTTTTCTTCCAAAGTGTAAATATAATTATTCATTTTTCTCAATGTTGAACTGCTTTTGCACATATCTGCCCATTTATGTAATATCCCAAATCTTTCTCAATGTTTGGTGGGTTCTGATTTAGAATTATGAGCAAATATTGAGATTCTCTCTTTGCCCATGCACAAACCGTTTATGTATGTGAGGAACAAAAGTGGTTTGAGCCCAATTCCTTGGGGCAGGGCACCAATTACATCTCAACCATCTGAGAAACAGCTATCTAGTTCCCTCTTTCAGCCACCCCCTATCATAAAATCATGGATTGTAATTTTTGCAACACGTTTCTCATGTAATACTCACCAAAGGCTTTTTCAAAGCTCACATGCATATCCAGTTTTCCTTTTGTTTATACATTCTAATTTCTGCAGAAAATTGCATGAAGTTAGCTACATAGGGTCTGCCCTATGCAAATTCACGTTGATATCACCAATTAGTAAATGCCTTTCAAGTACTTTCTGTTGCCTATGATCTCTTAGCAGTTTTCTTATTACTGGCATAAGGCTAACCAGTCTATCATTATTTGGCTTATGCTCGGTCTTCATGAAGATAATTTGTCACACCCTTTAAGCCCTCTGGAGAAATTGCTATACATAATTTTCAGAACATAAGAAATAGGAGCCAGATTAACCAAACAACCTGTCAAGCCTGCTCCACCACTCAACACGTTCATGATTAATTTTGGGGTTTAATTCCACTTTTTTACCCTCTCCCCATACCCCTTGATGTTCTGAGACATAAAAAAAAATTGGTTTATTTCAGCCTTAAATCTATTCAACACAGTAGTATCCACAACCCTCTGGAGTAGAGAATTCCAAAGATTCACAACCCTTTGAATGAAGAAATGTCTCATCTCAATCCTAAATGATCAACCCCTTATCCTTATTCCCTTGTTTTAGATTCTCCAATCGTGGGAAACAACGCACCTATTCCGTCAAGCCACTTCAAAACCTTGAATGGTTCAATGAAGTCACCTCTCATTCTTCAGAACACCAAATATAGGCCCAATGTACTCAGCCTCTCATGTAGGACAACCCTCTCATCTCAGGGCCCAATCTAGTACATTAACTGTACAGTCTCCAATACAAGTATATGTTCCTTAAATATGAAGAGCAAAACTGCACACAACATTCCAGTTCTTGTCTCACCAAAGCTCCATATAACTGTCGCAAGACTTCATTATTCTTGCTTTCCAATCCCTTGCAATAAAAGCCTACATGCCATTTGTTTTCCTAATTACTTGCTTTGCCTGCATGTTAACATTGTGTTCCTTGTACGAGTACATCTCTGAACAACATTGACAAACTTTCATGCCTTTTAACAAATATATTTCTGTTCTATTCTTGTGACCAAAGTGAATAATCTAACATTTCCCCACATTACACACCATCTGCCATTTTATTGCCTGCTCACTTAATCTGCCTATATCTCTTTGCAGCCTTTTTTAAATCCTAGTAGCTTGCATTCATACCTAGCTTTGTATCATTAGCAAACTTAGATATATTGCTCTGTCTCTTTGGCTAAGTCAGTAGTATAGATTGTAAATAGCGGAAGACAAATCAGTGATCCTTGCAGCACTCCACTAGTTACGTCTGTCAACTTGAAAATCATAGAGTCATCAAATCCCTACAGAGCAGGAGGAGGCCATTTGGCCTATCAAGCCTGCGCTGACAACAATCCCACCCGATAGCCATAATTGGGCTATACCGATAGCCCCACATATTTACTCTGCTAATCTCGCAGAGACGAAGGGACAATTTACCATGGCCAATCCTCCTAACTCTCACATTTTTGGACTGCTCCATTTATCCCTACCCTCTACCTCCTTTCCATTAACAAAACTTTGATCCATGCTAATTGTTATCGTTGTTTCCTTGATATGATGGTGACATGTATGCAAGACTGCAAATTTCTGTTATGGGTCTTGTGACTGAACAGGCGGATTCTCTACCAGCAGATCTTTTGGGGGCGATATCCCATGAGGTAGTGGTTTCTGGATTGCAGGATTTGCTGCCTTTTCCTCCCTTCTCTGTGACTGCGACTGCTCTGCTTCAAGATCTTGAGAGTCAAAAGTGTGATGCAGCTTGCTGGACAAATTGCCACCATTTTAAACAATTGTTAGCAAGTTTCTTCTAGTCATCGTCAATGCTTGCACACTTCAAGGACAGCTCGAGTGTCTTTGAAGCATTTTCTTTGTCCTCTCTGGTACACTGACCATTTGTGAGTTGAGGGTGTTGGCCAGCTCTCCCCATACCTACGTAATTAGCTTCAAATTTAAAATTTTTATTTGTAATTGGAGTATATCTTAAATGGAAAATTAACTTAATTTAACTCAAACTTATGGAAAATTCTGGTTAGAAACTTGACTTTTTCATCAGAAATCAACACTATAATTGATTACAAAGGTGAATCTATGTGATGTTACTGCCACAACACAATGGACCTTAGCACTTGTCCTATCATACTCCGCAGCAGAGGACTGTGCACCTGTCTGGCAAAGGTTATCACACACACATCTTGTTGATACTCAATTGATTCAATAATGCGCATGAAGACTGGAACTCACTGCTCAATACTCCTCACTGGCTTCCTATCCTTGCAAACATTGCACTGCCACAAGTCCACCAACTAATCAAAACCCACAGGCTGGTTGAAACCATCCGTGCTGCACCTCACTTACGATTTGTTCAACCCGTCTTTCTTTTCACCACCCCATATCAAGCACCTTTCCTAAGGATGATCTACCAGCAAACATTTCTGGATCTAGGAATGGAAAACACAGGAAGTCACAAACAAATTCCTTGTGACAATCCCCACCTGACAAATGGCAGGCTTTGAACTACCATGGTGACAGTAGTCCTTGTTAAACAGGTTCATGTCAGGTCAGGCCCCTGTGCAGCCAAACTCCACAGTTGGGGTCTCAGTACAAACTCTTTATTCACTTGTGGAAAGACACAAGGATTGCTGCACAGTACCGAATAAATGAAGAGAGTATCGCTTAGCTTCAGGGATTTGTATTCACTGAATAATAAAATTGATGACATTGCCCCCAAGAATGACAATAAAACATTTTTTTAAAAGTTTCTTCTTTGAGATTTTAAGTTTAACACCTGTTGAGAATGCCAGTTAAAATCAATTTTTATGCACTTAAAACAATAATTTGCAGAAATGCTTACAATACAGAAAATTTTTCAAAGAGAAAACTACCGGTACGTACCCGAACAAGAGCATCATCAATGATATGATCACGCCTTACTTTCAGTCGGAGATAAGGTTGAACTTGCTGACCTTGTACCAAGTTGTACAGCACAGTTATACGTCGTTCACTGAACATTCGAATTCTGTTGTCATAATAGAGGCCTTGACTTTTAGTATAGGGTGTAAGAAGGAATGGACAGGTCAAGAAAGAAAACTTCTTCTCACTGTCTACTTTAAAAAATATGTAGTCTTTATCCATTGCAAGAACATTGTTTAATGACTCGTTAACAAATTCATCATAAGCTACAACTGGTCGACAGCAGTCAATAGCCTTAAAATTAAGCTCTTTTTCCAAGGGGTCCACCCGGGGACCCTTCTTGTAACGTGTGTCCTCAATCAAAAGATTCTGATGCAAACTTCCCTCGCTGGTTTCTTGCGACGTTTCTTCATCGTCATTCTCTATGGTCAACATGCCACCCAGCAAATTTGCAAAGTATACCAATTTTAGACATTTGGCTGCTGCAACTACTACGTCATCTTCATTTACCAAATTTCGACAACTGTAATCATTGCTTATAACTTTGTAAGTGATAAGCTGCTGAAAAACCTCAACCATTCTGCGGATATCAGTGGAGCTGTATGTTGACCACAGATGGATCAATTTGGCTTGTGCTGACAAAGGAAGCTTACACATTGCTTTACAGAACATTTGCAAGGCTCCTTCCAGATACTCAGGACTATGCAGATTGTGATTTTCCATGACAATTATGAACAGGTTTAGGTAGTTTGAATCTCTGGTGTACGCATTGTGATAACTTAATTCACATTCCACATCTGGTGATAGATACATCAAAGCATTAATCAGTGCAGTTTCTATCCGGTTATGCACCAGAAGTTTTTTGTAGACCCTCCGAACGGATTTGACATCAACAGTCAATTCTTCAAGCTTAAACGGTTGCCCAAGACAATCACAAGGTTTCTGTTGAGAGCAGCAAGGTGCCGAATGGTCACATCTAGTTACTGCTTGCGTTTTGGCATCTTTTTCCAAATTATCTGGAGTATTTTCTGGTAAAGAGCTCAGGCAATTTCTCTTAATTTCTGGTTTCCTAAAGCTCTTAACTAGTGTTTCGGCACTGGAGAATATCCGACCAATAACATGCACCAGTGGTGAGACGTCTCCTGTTTCATTGCATACACTGAGAATTTCATCCACTTTTTCTTCAGTAAGGTATGTTATGTCTAGCAATAGAAATAAATCAGTTGTTCAGACAATAAGGGACATGGTTGAAACATTTCTTTCCTTCCCCACCAAGATAAATAACTACATTAAATCTTTGCACCAAAATAAATAAGCTGCTCTACTTGGCAACCAAGCTAATTCAATTTCTGTACAGATTTCACTATTACCAAAAGCTCTCAGACTAGTACATCATCAGTAAAGGTTACCATTGGTTACACAATGAACTTTTAAAAATATTTAGCATCTCAGTTCACCAAGTTCCTGAAAACCTAAAACAATTGAAAATGGAAAATTTGCAAATATAGGAGCCGATTTTACCAAATCGGGACTAAGTGCCGGGTCCGGTCGTCAAACGGATCCGCGCCCATACGCCTTTTTTCGGCGCCGGTCTATTGGGCGGGGCTTAGCGCTGTTGGAGCGGCCGGAGCTCCAACTGCACATGCGCAGTTCGGAACAGACCCCAGGTAGCGCGCTCGGGCGCGAAAGGCAAAGCCACACAGACAGCAGAGAGGATGAAAGGAATTCCCTTTGGAGGATAATGTCCACGTTATAATCACAGGAACTAAAAACCTGACAGTCCAAAATCTGGGATAATATTACAGGACAGGGATGGGGGGGGATATACATTTTGAAATATTATCCCAGATTTTGGACTGTCAGGTTTTTAGTTCCTGTGATTTGGACATTATCCTCCAAAGGGAATTCCTTTCATCCTCTCTGCTGTCTGTGTGGCTTTGCCTTTCCCTGGGCGCGGCGGGGGGGGGGGGGGGGGGGGGGGGGGGAAGAGAGAGAGAGAGAGAGAGAGAGAGAGAGAGAGAGAGAGAGAGAAAGAGATCCCTCCTCCGATGGGGAGGAGGGATCGGCCACAGACTGGCAGTGCCCCCCCCCCCCCCCCGGGGCTGATACGTCACTCCCCTTCTTTCCCCCCCCCCCTCCAGGGGCAGTCACATCACTCCCCTTCTCCATCCCCCCCCGCCCCCCCAGGGGCAGACACGTCACTCCCCTTCTCCATCCCCCGCCCGCCCACCCAGGGAAAGACAGAGCAAGGCCAGGAACGTGCAGGAGGCTGTCGACAGACTGCAGATTGGAAGGATGGTGGAGGGAGACCAGCAATCAAGCTAGGTCGGGGGTGTGCCTCCCAGAGGGGTCCGATCCCGGGGTGGGGGGTCTGCCGGGGTGGTTCGCGGGTGGAGGGGGAGGTGGTTCGCGAAGGATGGTCAAGGGGGATTGGCTTCGGCTGTTCCCCTGCTGAATTGGAGTCCCATTTGGACTTTTATTTAGCAGGTCGTTTGATGCACGGACGCGAAATGGGCCGCAACCTGGTAAAGTCGGATCCGTCGGTAAAGTTGGGCGTGAGCTTCATTAAGTCGATTTAAATGCATGCAAATGCATTTAAATCGTCGCACCGGCCAATTCGGGCACGCGCCAGACCCGTGCCCGGATCGGGGCTCGGTAAAGACGCGATCTGCCATGAGTCGGGTGCAGATCGCGTTTTAGGCCCAACGCCCAACTTTACCGTGATTGCGCGCGCGTTTTTGGTAAAATCGGGCCCATAGTATAGCTTTGCCCTTGTAGATAATCTTGGTACTAGTGAAATTTAAAAGTGATTGATTAATACAATTTATTTTATAATATTTTGTAAAAGTTCCTTTGTTCTAATGCTAGGTAATAAAATCAAATCAAGATCATCAGGAAGAAGCTAACTTCAAGTTGGGGACGGGGGGCACAAAAATAGGCATAGAAACAAAATCTGGAGGAGCTACAAAATACATGAAGCACTACATTAAGCAACCACCATCTGTATTCTAAATCTAAAGCTAGTAAACCATGCAAAAAAAAACATTACTTCAACCCAGGAAGGACTGCAGCTGAAGTAACAAGTTCAGTGTTAAAGAAAAGGCACTCCAGGTGCAGGAACTTTCGAGTGTACTTACTTCGAGAAATGTTCCACATGATAGAATGTAAAAAAGAAACCAATTTGTTGGAGACATTTATTTCAAGGATTTCTCTAGAGTTTAGAGCATCCATTGTATGAACATTTCAACAACACTCAGGAATGGAGGAAAAAAGTGTGTTTTCTCAGAAAATATAAACTTCAAAGCACATTTTATTAAGATAGTTAAGAATACTGACTAACCATTGCCTCAGAATTGCAATATCACTGCTGTGCTCTTGTACTTGGTTGCTGTTTTCTTCAGAGAGACAAAGAGCACATTTAAAACTGATCATGATCTAGTATTTGCTCAACTTAATGAATATCAATGCTTTAAAACAGGCAATACAACAAACTCAGCCTTGCCAATTAATGTTTACCCTACAAAAAAAAGTCTTACTTTGAAAGTTGTCCTGCTGCTGTTTCTTACCACAGATTACATCAAAGTCACTCCCGACAGCCTTGCCATTTTTATGTTTGTACTTGTCAGATGAAACATTTTGGGAAGACAAAGATCTTTGCTTCTTAATGGGCCAAGCTGTGCATAGCTCTGCCCTGGTGCGATACAATTCCAGAGCTCTGGCTGCAGCTCGATTATTGTCCAACTGCTTGAAACCTGGGCGGGATGCACAGTTCTCATTGACACAGAACTCATTTCCACAGCCTTGTGTTAATTGACAGTAGTAACTTTCAATCAATTCCTTGGCAACTTCTCGTTTCCTGCAAGAAATAAAGTGATGTAGATCAGTATTAAAATCTCAAGTTCAGTGGAAGTACAAAGAGATTTCAGAATTATTTGAGAGTTAACTCTTCATGCAAGTCAAGTATTTTTTGGCTTCAGTGCATGGACAATTATTCACTGACTGTTAATCGATATTAGATTTTACATATTATATTTAAAATCAAATTTAATTAAGCCTAAATGCAATTCTGCAAGTTAGAGCCCAGGTGTTCACACTGAGATCTGAGAAATCATCAGATTTCTATATTTTTCTGCACTGGTCAAATTAAAGTTTATTTCTGTTGTTACACACGAATTATAAAGCAATGTTTACTTCACAGAAGGTGGGACAAATAGCCCCCCCACTCCACCAAATATCAACGTTTGCAGGAGTCCCCCACATAGAAATAATGTGAAAACACGAGTTACAAAAATTTACCTGCAAAAGTGATTGCAAAATACCAAACTTTAGCCAGTCAAGATCCTTCCTTTAGCAAAGGTAATAATTTCCCCACTCGACCAGCACAACAGAAAGATAAACAGTTTTGTGCAATGTGGAACACCTGATTTTGAGTTAGGTCCTGAATTATGTATAGTTTTAAATAAAGACCAGATTCTTTCACAAAGAGAGGAAGAGGATAAAATGTCATCCCCAGCCATCTACACACGTCTTTGAGTTTTCAGTGTTACAGCATCGTTAAGAGTCTAGAAAATTGTGCTTAGACCTAAAGGAACAGTAATGTCTTTAAGTAAATTTTGCATTTGTGTACCTTTCAATGTAATTTCCCAATGAAATTAGATTTTCTCATAGGTTCCATATTGTGCATTATATACAGTAGTATCTTCATCTATTCTCTATCACAAACAAATCTCAAATAATTTCTATAAAAATAAAGATAAGCACTCTAAACCTTTAAATTTATATGATACTGGCTTCTGTTATATTAGTAGAAATACAAAGAAATGACAACATGGAAATAGATGCTTCAGGCCAACCATTCTATCTTTGGTATTTCCTTCCACACAAACAAAGTTGGTCTAATGATAATTTTCATATCCCTTCAACTCCTTCCCTTCATTCAATTGTTTACAAATCCTAACCACAACTCTTTCCCTTCATTCAATTTCATTTACAACTCCTAACCACTATTTTAAGAAAACCCTATTCTATAAATCAATTTAAAATCCCATCATACACTGTTAAACTTCAGTGACAGGTACAATTGAAATCTCCTGCAAATCAGGTCAGCAACGCACAAATTCATTCAACATAAATAAGTGGAAAATACACTGCTCCTTCCACAAAACAATGTTACATATCTTATTTCCTGAACATAAATGTTCCTTTGAATTGTGTGTTGCACATGTTTTGTTCACAAATCCACTTTAAATCAGCTGACTCAACTAATCAATGAAAACAGTCCCTACACTTAAGTTTTGACAATTGCAGAATTTTGTGTTTTAAAAATATAGCAATCAGTAGATGGTATAGTGCCTTAATTCATGATGGAACCATAAAATTAAGTGAGACCATGCTCTTCTTTTGTTGATACCATGTCACAAAATAACAGAACACAACTTTGCAATGATTTCAACTAAGTGGGGCGGTTGTATGTCCTGGCCAATATTTACATCTCAACTAACTTCACACAATCTGCTAATTTGTCTCACTGAAGTTCAAATAAGATCTTCATATTGTGAAAAGAGCTATACAAAAATTCAAGCTTTCAAATATTTCTGGGAAAGAGGTTCATTTATTTAAGTGATCTTTCAGATGGTTGTGATTAGACAAGATCTGTTGTACACAAACACCAAGTTGCGAACATGTAGAAGGGGAACACTGAACTGGTATCACTGTCAATAATCTGACACATTCCCCACATCTCGCCGTGTCGAGGGAAGAAGCCGTGTCTTCCAGACCTACTCGTCTTTCACAGCAATAAAGCGGGCATGGTTCTAACTAGGTTGCCAGGAGCCCGGGATGAAAGGAAAACAGTCCCTAAAATGATGTCCGTTTCAGGGCCCACCCCGCCCAGGCCGCGGCTGCTCCAGGAGCTGGAAGCCCCGCCTGGGCCGAGCGGGCTCCATTGCTGGCTTCAGCGAAAGACGGTCACACTCACCGCTTGAGACTCGCCGGGGAAGGAGCGAGCAGCGTGACCGGGGCCTTAGTGTCAGGGGAAGTCATACGAGCCAGGTGAGCGAGACGGCGGCGGGCGATAACTGCCACTCTCACCGTAAACATTCGACACCTTCAATTGCCCCGCCCCCCTCTCGCAGCTTCCTTCCCGCAGCTTCCGGTCCACATGGCCTTGCCCCCCCCCTACCACTGGTTAGAACATAAGACTTACCGCTTCTCGGCCCATTGGCTGAGATCCAATGTAGAATCGACATGCTGTACTTGGTTGAAGTCATAAGGTTACATTGTGGCTTCATTTGGAGCAACTTGTAAAAGCGGCATCTCGGCCTTTTGGCTAAGATCAAGTGTAGTATCTGTTCTTATCAGTTTAATATCTGATACGTCCCCTATCTGGGGGCCAAATATTAACCCGGTGCGGAGAGGGGAGGGTCGGGATGGCGACCTCCTCGTGAACCTGCTCCTGGGCCTGGCGAAACGCGCCATTTACCGGTCCAGGCAGCGGGCGATCGAAGGGGCCGTCCATCCCGATTGTCTGCCCCTCAACCGCGGCTACATTCGCGGCCAGGTGTCTCTGGAGAGGGAGCATGCGGTGTCCACGAGCGCGGTTGATGCCTTCCGCGACCGCTGGGTGCCGCAGGGGCTGGGGTGTATTATCGACCCCGATAATCACCTTTTGGTTTGACGTTTTAAGTTTCCTTTCGACTTTGTTTTTGGTTCGGGCTGTTCCCCCCTTCCTTTTGGGGAGCTGCCCCTTTTACTTTGTCCCTAAGTTAATTTGAGTTCGTTTACTTGATTGGTATCGAAAGAAATACTTGGTTGAAGTCATAAGGTTACATTGTGGCTTCATTTGGAGCAACTTGTAAAAGCGGCATCTCGGCCTTTTGGCTAAGATCAAGTGTAGTATCTGTTCTTATCAGTTTAATATCTGATACGTCCCCTATCTGGGGGCCAAATATTAACCCGGTGCGGAGAGGGGAGGGTCGGGATGGCGACCTCCTCGTGAACCTGCTCCTGGGCCTGGCGAAACGCGCCATTTACCGGTCCAGGCAGCGGGCGATCGAGGGGGCCGTCCATCCTGACTGTCTGCCCCTCTACCGCGGCTACGTTTGCGGCCAGGTGTCCCTGGAGAGGGAGCATGCGGTGTCCACGGGCGCGGTTGACGCCTTCCGCGCCCGCTGGGCACCACAGGGGTTGGGGTGCATTATTGACCCTAATAATCACATTTTAATTTGATGTTTTTAAGTTTCCTTTGTACTTTGATTTCTGTTCGGGCTGTTCCCCCTCCTTTTTGGGGAGCTGCCCCTTTTACTTTGTCCTGACTTAATCTGAGTTTGTTTATTTGGTTTGACCTAAAAAGAGGGCAAAGGAGATCAAGCATTGGAGGAGATGCAATGCCTACTCCAACCAGCTTGGACATGTAGATCAGGGGTCTCCAAATCTTTCAGAACGAGGGCCACATCGTACATTTTACACATTTTCGGGGGCCAAAGCAAAAAAATTAGTTTTATAAATGAATAAAATTTAAATGAATGAATAAGTTTTATTAGGATCATCTTTGTAATCAGCATGATATGATTCAGAACAAAAGAGAAATGTGACAATTACAAAGAAACAATGCCGTGCTTACACTGAGAAATGATATATAATGAGTAAAAATGCAGAGCGGCAATTGGATAACAGACGTCTCAATTGCTGATTGGTTTAATGAACTGTCAGTCACAGGACAGCAGCTCTGATTGGACAATAGGCCGGTAAAGAGGGCGGGGATTCCCATGGGTCCATCAGACACCGTGCGGAGCGGCAGCAAATGTACGGCCTGTGGCTTCCGTCAGCGGCGGGGTTCCGGACGCGGGAGTGTTTTCATCAGCGGGAATCCCGTCCCGCCCCACTGGCTGCGGGCCGGATGTGGCCCGCGGGCTGTAGTTTGGAGACCCCTGATGTAGATCAAGCCCAAGACAGGAGGTGAGAGCCCTGTCTTGTCAGCTTGGATCGGGAATGTCTCACTTGATGAGACTCTGAATTGGACTTTGATTGGATTGAATTGGATATATAAACAAAAAAATAAGACCAAGCAGCAGAATTAGGCCATTGGGCCTGTCGAGTTTGCCCCGCCATTCAATCGTGGCTGATAGGTTTCTCTACCCTATTCTCCCGCTTTTTCCCGTAACCCTTGATCCCCTTACCAATCAAGAACCTATCTATCTCTGTATTAAATGCACTCAATATCCTGGCCTCCACAGGCTTCTGTGGTTCACCCTTGACCTGAGTATCGTGGTTTAATTTTAGGCATTACATTTTAAGAAAGAATGTGAAGATATTGCAAAGAGTGCAGAAACGATTCACTAGAATGTTTCCAGAATGCTTCCAGGCGGCATGGTAGCACAGTGGGTAGCACTGCTGCTTCACAGCGCCAGGGACCAGGTTTGATTCCTGGCTTGGGTCACCCTGTGTGGAGTTTGCACATGCTCCCCGTGTCTGCATGGGTTTCCTCCCACATTCTGAAAGATGTGCTGGTTAGGTGCACTGATCCGAACAGGCGCCAGACTGGCAACTAGGGGGATTTCACAGTAACTTCATTGCAGTGTTAATGTAACCCTTACTTGTGACTAATAAATAAACTTTTAATTTTAGAATTAGGAACTTCAGTCACGTGGGAGAAACTGCAGCTCATTTTGGAGAACATACGATTGAGAGGCGATTTACTGCAGGAGTTCAAAAATCATGAGGCATCTGAACAGATAGGGACAAACTGTTCTCATTGGCAGAAGAAGCAAGAAGAGGAAACCAATTGATTGGCTAAAGTAGCAACAACAACATAAGGAAAAAGATTTGTCAAGAGCGGGTGGTTAGGACCTGGAATACGCTGCCTGAGAATTTGGTTGTGGCAGATTCAATAGTAGCTTTCAAAAGAGAATTAATTAAGTACTTGAGGGAAATAAAATAATTGCAAGATGTGATAACCCCCATGGGGTCTATGGCGAATCACTGAATGATCTCCCTGTGGGGCTCATTTAGTATGAGTTGTCCTGATAATAGGCAGAAGCCAACCCAGCTGGAACTCAATATCTGAGTCATTTATTAGGCAGGCCCAGGACTGGGCCTGCTGAATGGTAGTTCCAGACACAGACTAGTGTGTGTACACCACATTAGTAGTTTTACTTTGCACTCTGTAATAAATTATGTTTCTTTACAGTTGGGCTTCCTAAGTCATGACACAATGTTGCAGGAAATGGAAGGGACTGAAACCAGGTGATTTGTCTTGCAGAGATCTGAACATGATGGGCCAAATGGCCTTCTTTTCTATATCAATTCTGTGATTCTATGATTGTCAACAACCCTCTAAGATCTCTGAACTGCTACAATTCTGGTCTTGTGTATTCCTGAATTTAATAGCTCCACAATTGAAGAATTCCATCTTTAAATTTAGCCACTTGTCTACCTTTCATTTTATGTTGTTTGTGATTGCTGAAGGAACAGGTTCCAAGGCATAGATGTCTGAACAATAACTGGTTTATTGTAAGAATATAACTATTTACAGTTGATCTGCACGTATGCTACATTTAATGCCTTGGCCAATAAAGGGAACAATCAACTATGTCTTAAGCACTTTATCTACCTTTCCTGTTGCAGATGAATGGGTGGTGTCAGTTAATCAAAAATGTCGGTTATTGGAGAGTTCCATTTACCAATGGAATACAGCCCAATACTTGTAATACGAATGTGCTAACATGGTCCCTTTAAGGGGCGATCCTTTGCAGACCACGTAATCAGGCTGGACCCTATGCAATGGAAGCTGGGCCAATCAGGAGCGAGGGCGCATGTCCTGGTGACTGGCGGGAGTTCAGTTGCAGCCAGGGAGGAGAAGAGAGCAGACCTGTGCCTGTGTCAGACTATAGTGTAAATAGTTATCATAGTTTAATAAACCCTTTTGTTGTTGGAGCCACATTGGAGTCATTTTGAGTTATTACTGTGAACTAATATGCAAGTACTCAGGAAGAACAGTATTCTTTTTACTTCTAGATCTTCAACAGTACATCAAAACCTGAACTGAAGTATAAATTAATACAGTATACAGTTAAGGGTTCTGGATAACTTTTTAATTGCTTCTGGTTAGTAAAGTGAACATCAGAAATTCTGGTTAGTAGGAAATTCTGATTGGTAGAGTACTGGGTAACGCAGAGTTTACTGTACCTTCAATGATCTATGGAGGTGAACCCAAAGATCCTTCTACACTTTCTACTGCCTGTTTGCCTCTCCAAAAGAACTTCTCTGGATTGAATTCCATTTTTGTGACAAGGAATCATGTAATTATAATGTTCCTTAATTATCTGTAGTGAATGCAAGTGTGTCTAGGGTACTTAAAATGGGTGGCATTATTAATCTTCAAATGGGTAAAAACATAAATTTTCCTTTTACACCTTCTGTTATCATCAAGACCATGGACCAATATATTTGTATAACATCACTAAAGTGACCTCAGCATTTCAGCATACATTGCAGTGAATGCATGTAACACAAGATGAAGTCCACACTAAAAACATAATCTTAGAATCATAAAGCGCAGAAGTGGCCCTTCGGCCCATCAAGTCCGCATGAACACATTAGAAACACCTCAACTCCACCTAATCCCATCTGCCAGCACTTGGCCCATAGTCCTGAATGTTATGATATGCCAAGTGCTCATCCATTTTAAACAATGTGAGGCAACCCGCCGCTACCACCTCCTGGGCAGTGCATTCCAGACCACCCTGAGTAAAAAGATTTTCCCTCACATCCCCCCAAACCTGTCCCTCACCTTGAACCTATGTCTCCTCGTGACTTACCCTTCAACTAAGAGGAACAGCTGCTCCTTATCCATTCTGTCCATGTCCCTCATAATCTTGTACACCTCTGTCTTGTCGCCCCCTCAATCTTCTCTGCTCCAATGAAAATAATCCAAGCCTACCCAACCACTCTTCATAACTTAAATGTTCCATCCCAGGCAGTATCCAGGTGAATCTTCTCTTCACCCCCTCCAGTACAATCACATCTTTCTTATAATGTGGTGACTAGAAATGCACGCAGTGCTCTAGCTGTGGCCTCACTAAAGTTCTATACAACTCCAACACGACTTGCCTAGTTTTGTAATCTATGCCTTGATTGATAAAGGCAAGTGTCCCATATGCCTTTTTCACCACCCTACTAACATGCTCTTCCGTTTTCAGAGATCTGGACAAACACGCCAAGGTCCCTTTGTTCCACAAAACTTCCGAGTGTCCTACCATTCATTGACTACTTCCTTGTCAAATAACTCCTTCCGAAGTGTATCACCTCACACTTTTCAGAGTTAAATTCCATCGGCCACTTATCTGCCCATTTAACTATTCTATCTATATCTTCTTGTAGCCAAGACACTCCACCTCACTGTTAACCTGCCGGCCAATCTTTGTGTCATCCGTAAACATACTAATCCCACCCCCCCACACAGTCATCTATGTCATTTATATAAATGATGAATGCTGGATTATGTACATACAAAACAAAGTAAAGGACTACAGCAGTGCTTTGTGAATTATTTTCCAAATGAGACCCCATTTTAACACAAGTGCAATTGGGGATGGGCAACAAATGCTGGCCTTGATAGAGCAATGTCCACACACACGCTACACTTCTTGTCCCCTCACACTGACCCCACTCAGCAGCCCTCTTTGTAAACCCAACCTTCTCCCTCAACTCATGCACTCAGTAAACTGGCCTTTCCAGCACCAAATTGTCCTCCATAGACCTCTTTCATGGCCAGGCCACATGACTGATTCACTATGATCAGCTGAGACTTGAGCTCTGCTGCTCCCTCCTGGACAGCTAATTGTACTGTGTTAAATATGTCCTTTAACATGTCAGTTTTGTCCAATTTTTGCATGAATTCTTGTTTGAACTTGATTATAAACAAAAAATGTACCGGTCTGAATTAATTAATTTTAGAATGCTAATTAATCCTAAAAGGTTGTTCTGAGACTATTTCCTAAAAGTACTTTGGTTAATGAATAACATCTTCACAGCGAAAACTATTGCTAAAACTAATTATGGTATAACATCTCATTAAATAAAGGAAAATTACTGTGGCTTGTGAGTTTTTTAATGCAGCAAATAATTTTGCAATTTATTTTCTTGTTGGAGATCAGAAGTCATCAACCTTCATATGTTCCCTCCAGTGCACACGTTTAAACATCTCACTCTCTTTTGACTTGACAGTTCAACATAAAACACACAATTCAGAATATAATGGGCTAACTTCAGGAATTTGCAGTTTCGACACAACTTCAGTTACATTCACTGCAGCCATTTCTGCATCAGGCTCGGGCTCCAGTTTTCCCTCCTCAGGCCATTTGATCCTGGCTGAGACTCAGAGTCTATTTCTCCCCGCTTCCTGGGCCTACCAAGCCCTCTGTCTCCACCATTGGCCAGCAGCAGAGTGCACCCTCCAAGTGGAATGAATGACAGCTCCACTAAGCCTGCTTTTAGTCTTCTTATCGTCCGAGATTTTCCAGACCTTCTGAGACTCTTTCTCATGGCTTTGGCTTTGTTGGAGGAGGTGGTGACCGAGGAAAGGCAGAGGTAGTAAAAAAAATTAACAGAGTGGAATTCCATTATCCAAAAGTCAGAATTCTGCCAAATGGCAGAATTTTCTCATTCCTGCATTTGTCTGCCCACCTGACCAATCCATTAATATCTTTCTGATGTCTAGTGTTCTTTCTATCAACCACATAGCAAATCATAGAATCCCTACAGTGCAGAAGGAGGCCATTTAGCTAATCGAGTCTGCACCGAACACAATTCCACCCAGGTCCTATCCCCATAACCCCACCTATTTACCCTGCTAATCCCATGGCACGAGGGTCAATCTAGCATGACCAATCAACCTAACCCACACATATTTGGAGGAAACCAGAGCACCTGGAGGAAACCCACGCAGACACGGGGAAAATATGCAAACTCCACACAGACAGTAAACCGGGGCTAGAATTGAATCTGGGTCCCTGGCGCTGTGAAGCAGCAGTGCTCACCACTGTAACACTGTGCTGCCCAGATGAGGATTTGAGCTTCAAAAGTAACGAGGAAGTAGAAGTCTAACCAAGTAATGCTATCAAGTGGACAACTGTTGTTCTAAAGACAGCACATTGAGGCTGAGAACCATGGAATATTGCCTGAGACACCTGATAGAGTTAAGAGACTGATATTTATGGCTACTTATGTTGGACATTTCCTCAAGTTCAGTGTCACTGGCCAGACATTCCTTCAATTAGATTGTGCCATTTCCTACCATTATGCAGGTAAATGTAGTGTGACTCAAGATTTGAACAGGCATTCTCTATCACTGTACTCTGGCTTTCTGGAAAGGATCACGGCAACATGCAACCATGATTACCCAGTTATGAGATCTCATATGGTCTCATAACTGGGTAATCATGGTTGCATGTTGCCATGCTTTCCTGGCTGCTGGTCGCCAACTGTTATTGCATTCCTCATAGAGGCAATGACCAGGAGAACGGAGTTGTCAACAATGTTAAATGTGACAGAGAAGTTAGGGAGGAACTGCAAGCCCTCTTGGATGTTAGTGTTGATTTTGACCATGATAGATTTAAGAGTTCAAATAGCGGATGGTTGTGATATGCTTTTGATGTTTAATGAAAAAGGTGAGTTGGAGAAATACCATTATTAACCAGTTCTGACTGTCGAAGATAAGGAGGTCATATTCTTTATACCCACCCCGATGGTCAAAATCAAGGAATGCCCTAGCGAGGACTCTACTAGAGTGGGTTTGGGGGTGCATGCTGCTGCTGAGTGTGTGCGTGTGGAGGGGATAGTTCTGCTGTGTGTGGAAGGGGTGCTTTGGTGAGTGTGGGTGGGGGTGGTGTCATTGCTGCTGAGTGTCTGTGTGGGAGGGAGGGTGTGTGTGTGGGGGGGAGGATGTTGTTCTGAGTGTGAGGGTTCCTGTGTGTGTGTTTGTGTGTGTGTGTGTGGGAGGGGTGTCAAACGAGCAAAGCTGTTACTGCGCACGTAGAAATCATAGAAACCCTACAGTGCAGAAGGAGGCCATTCGTCCCATCGAGTCTGCACCGACCACAATCCCACCCAGGCCCTACCCCCACATATTTACCCGCTAATCCCACTAACCTATGCATCACAGGACTCTAAGGGGCAATTTTTAACCTAGCCAATCAACCTAACCCGCACATCTTTGGACTGTGGGAGGAAACTGGAGCACCCGGAGGAAACCCACGCAGACACGAGGAGAATGTGCAAACTCCACACAGACAGTGACCCGAGCTGGGAATCGAACCCGGGACCCTGGAGCTGTGAAGCAGCAATGCTAACCACTGTGCTACCGTGCCGCCCCAAATGAGAGATTTTAGGGGTGGCACGGTGACTAGCACTGCTGCCTCAGTGCCAGGGACCCGGGTTCGAGTCCCGGTTTGGGTCACTGTCTGTGTGGAATTTGCACGTTCTCCCCGTGTCTGCATGGGTTAAATTCTCCCTCAGTGTACCCAAACAGGCGCCGGAATGTGGCGACTAGGGGACTTTCACAGTAACTTCAT
Organism: Mustelus asterias; assembly: GCF_964213995.1. Lineage (NCBI taxonomy): Eukaryota > Metazoa > Chordata > Chondrichthyes > Carcharhiniformes > Triakidae > Mustelus > Mustelus asterias. The sequence goes on along the minus strand of NC_135801.1, from coordinate 112,233,867 downwards.
TGCAGTAGGAATATAAGCCTACTTGTGACTAATAAAATGAACTTTAACAAAATAGTGAATTACAGGTAAGGTAGTGTCCCGAATACAGCCTGGAGACCATTCTGTCAAACAGAGAGTGGCTGCTCACCGAAAGAGAAAATCTGGAAAATCTCAGCAGGTCTGGCAGCATCTACAAGGAGAGAAAAGAGATGACGTCGAGTCCAGATGACCCATTATCAAAGCTGATTGCCTGCTCACCCTGTGTGACACCCTGTGCCACACCCAGCCCTCACTCAGCCTTGTGCTAGTGAGGTTGCCCACAAGCTGGTTCCTGGGCAGTCAGCTCCTCACTATCCACAGATCAATATATTCCTGGCCATCAAGATTTTGATCATTGGTCCTATAATGTCCTCTTTGTGTCTGGGTGTTATACGGGGCTTGTTAATACTGCTGTGAAAAGCTATATCAATATCAGTAGTTGTTGTGGGGGAGGGGGCGGGGCCTAGAATCGGAAACTACACATCCCAGAAGACCACCGCGTCCGGCGCACGCATGCGCAGTGGGTTTAGGGCGCGTGTCCACGGGACGCATGCGCGTTGGGAGTCCAGGCGACCCGGCCTCAAGGCGGCCGTTGGCAGCGGCGCCGGTACTCGGCAGAAAGGGAGAGGGGGGAATGGAGCCTGCTTGGCGGCAGGCAGGTCGCGGCCGGGGACGTGGACGGGGCAAAAGCGGCGCCAGTCAAGTAGTTGGATCCGTCAGAGAGACTGAGATTGGAGGAGGAGCTGACAGGCAGGCGAATGGAAGAGGCTCCAACAGCAGCAGCAGCAGCTGGCCAAGGAGTCAGCCCGGTATCAGTAATGGTAAATAACCTGGTGTCAAGAAACTTAATGGAACTACTTCACATGCACAGGCTTTCTAACAAACTTTTACTCTATAACTGCAAATGTCACCAATCTTCTTGAAAATATCCACAGCGTTGTAACCTCTCCAGTCCGGAAACCTATTGTTCAGAAACACCAGTTGTCGGGAATATCTTTTTTGAGCAGACTTAGGGGGCATCATTTCAGTCAAGTATTTTGGGAACAGAAACATGGACGATGTCAATGTTTGAATGAGTAAAGCAATTTTCATGACTTATAAAACAATGGGGGACAAAATGCTTCTGGCTCTCCCGCTTCAGTGGTTAGGCATTCTATGATCCCAAAAATTCTGAAATCCAGAAATGACTTAGTTCCAAGCACTTGGGAGGTTGCAATGATGCTTTCAAAGGCTATTAGAATGGTTCCAGGGATGAGCGATTACAGGTATGTAGATAGATTGGAGAAGCTGAAGTTGTTCCAGCAGACTAGATTTCATAAATGTGTCCTTTTAGCGGTGCCCAAAAGGGGATAATAACCAGATGGTAATTAATAGATAAGTCAGGGGTAGCTAAAATTTATGAACTTGGGAGTTGCATACTTCAGACATTTGAGAAATGCAAGACACTGATGACCTTTACAGGCACATTTTTATTATCGAATCCCTACAGTGCAGAAGGAAGCCATTCGACCCATTGACTCTGCAGACCACAATCCCTCCCAGCCCCTTTCCCCGTAGCCCCACATATTTGCCCTGCTAGTCCACTTGACACTAAGTGGTAATTTAGCATGACTAGTCAACCTGACTGGCACATCTTTGGACTATGGGAGGAAACCGGAGCACCTGGAGGAAACCCACGCAGAGATGGGGAGAATGTGCAAACTCCACACAGACACTGACCCAAGCTGGGAATTGCACCCGGGTCCCTGGCGCTGTGAGGCAGCAGTGCTAACCACTGTGTCACCGTGCTGCCCTGGCATGACTGCTGGAAAATTTCAGCAGGTCTGACAGCATCTGTGGAGAGGGAATGGAGCCAACATTTGGCTCTCTTGGCTCTCCACAGATGCTGTCAGACCTGCTGAGATTTTCTCGTTTTGTTTCAGATTCCAGCATCTGCAATTTTTTGTTTTCACAATTTTATTACTATTGCACACTGCTGTGAAGAAACCTTATTTTTTCCTCAAACCTTCCAGGCTTCCTTTATCCATTATGTAGATTGTGGCAACAATAATTCTGCTTCACTGACACTCATCAGAACTGGCACATTGCTCACTGTTTAACGGACCTTTGCAGCTTGCTCTTCCAATGTGGAAAATCAGTCAAGTGATTTAATGAAAGGATTAATTTTACTTGGGGGAAGAAGTTGCACCCACCTACTACCTAAAAAGAGGACAACAAATTTGAATCCGAGCACCCATGTCCCAATATAGCAGGTTCTTAAATATTGTTCTGTATTAAGCTCTTTCCTCCCTTTCCAGACAGAAGTTGGGGGGGTCAACAGTGAGAGGGTAGGTTAGGGAGCAAGAGACACTGAAGGTCAGTTGAGCAGGAAACTACAGAAGAAATCTGGTGACAGTGTTGGAAAGAATCATTGATCTTAACTGTCCTCAGAACTGCTGCCTGTTCTCTCTTTCTGTGAAGCTGAAGCTGCATCTGGCTATTTACCTACCTCCAATGCACAATTTAACCGGTTTTACAGCGCAAGGAATGAACCACATTCTGTATGTCAATTCTGTGAGCATGCAGCTTACAAGCTGCAGTTTGGCCATGCCTGATGTAAGATGACAGGCAAAAGAGTCAGTGGTGACCTGAGAATTGCAATCATTACACCTTGTTCAAAAAAGGGTATAAACATAAACTTTGCATTTGCAGACCAGTCAGTTAACCTCTGGTGGGAAAACTTTTAGAAATGAAAATTTGGGACATAAATAAGAGTCACTTGGACAAGTTTGAATTAATTAAGGAAAACTAGCACAGTCATGTTTTAATAGGGTATGGAAAGGATTGGTGAGGATAATGTGGTTGACACCTACATGAAATGCCTTTTGGTAAAGTGAAATGTAATAGATTTGCCAATAAAGTTGAAGCCCACAGAATAAAAGGGATAGTGGCAGCATGATATAAAGTTGGTTCAGGGACAGGGAATAGTGTCAAACATTTTCTCAGACCGGAGGATATGGTGGCAGCCCCCAGGGGTAAGTAGAAGGACCATTGCATTTCTTGTTTTATTTTAATGACTTGGGGCACAGTTCTTTTAGGGAGATGTTACAGAGTGAACATTAAAGTTCTCGTCAGTTTAATGATTTCTACAGATGTCTGTCTGGGGAAAGTCAACGACACATTCTTCAGGGGAACAAGGAATTACTGACAGCAACTTTTGGATTTCTATGTTTAACTGCATATGTGCGAATGACAAAAGTTGCGTCTGTTTCTGAGGGGAGTGATGCGGAGCTCCTGATAGTACAACTGCAACATCTGGCCTATTGCAGTGTTTGCTTTTGAGGAATAGCATTCTGAAGATTAAGTGCGAAAATCCTGAAATCAAGACTGCAATTAATTTTGCAAATACTGTTGCATTGTTATTTAAATATCAAGTTAAGTATCATTTTGTAGTTGAGACTATTGTATTGATTATGTCTACAAAATTTTGATCTTGTGATTTTTTTTTTAAAGAGGAAGGGAGAAGCACAGGAAAAATTGTCAAATTTCTAAGCCTACACTTGAATTACGAGTTGGCCTCAATTTTGAGTTTGGAATGATATGTTTAGGGTTATACTTGGCTTTTAAGTTGGTACATGGGATCAAGCAGGTGATATGGGTTGCGTTGCCAGGAAAAGAGAAATTTTAAGATATTCATGTACATCAAACCGCGTATGGTGACCGATGAATAGAAATGAATGCTTCAGCCTTCTGCAAAAAAATGACTTTCAGAGCAGGTTTCAAGTTGTAACCATTGCTAACGCATCAACTAACTGCTGCAACGAGGGAACTCTGTGTTTATGAAAATCTGGCACAGAATGAAAGAAGAAATCTATCCTGAAAAAGATGCCCAAGTCCAAATATGCCACAGACCACTACTGGCTGATCTTGAAAAGCATGTATCAGAATGAATCCTTGAAAATCATCTGAATGGTTACATTGTCATTGGAAATATAACACATGTATAGATGCATTTAAATAGGCCAAATCAAATCCCGAATCCAGCAAAGATTTCAGAGTAACAGCTAATTGGTATCGCAACTTTGTGGAACAAAAATGTCCAGTGTTGCGGCAGATGACCGAGACCTCAAAGTCAAAATTACCAGTTTCCAGCAGACTGCGGCAAAACACGTAACTGTTATGCCATCGGCAACATGGATTAAACGTCCATGAATTTCAATGTGTCCAACAACTGAATGTTCAGGTTGTTCAAAAAAAAAGTTGAATATCCAATTCAGTGGATGGAGAGAAAGATGATTTGTTGCGGAGGGTTGATTCTGAAACTGAAAGCGCCACGTCTGATCCATCCCTTACGATGATGCCATAATCAAAGTGATGCAGGATGAATTCTTCACGTCGGATGCTGAAAGTGATGAACTTGACCGTTCATATGACATTAATTGTGGTTCAAGCTATCCTTATAGAATTATTTAATTAAATAATGTGATGCATTGATTTTAACTTGAATTTTTTTTTTATCACACTTGAAAATGGCAATCACCAACACTGGCAATTCACATTTAATACTTGACACATACGTTTTTGGAAGGGTGTTTCAAAGGGGTAGTTATTACCCAGTGAAATTCATCAAAAAAAAAGGCTTTTTGGGTTAAATGGCTTTTTTTAGTTGCCTATATTTCTAATACAGGTAGTACCTTTCATGTTTCTATTCTCGAGTATCTGTCTTTATTGTCGCCATAAATATATGTGTGCAAGTGCTTGTGAAATCTCTAACCTATCTTGCATTTAGTGCACTATCATATGTTTAAAAATTTAATTACTGTGATTAATACAGCTACTTTTAATTTATCTAATTGTAGTATTTGTTACTGTTTGCAACAGAACTGTCATCACTTAAAAAATTTGAAGAGATTCGTAAGGCCAATCAGGCTGTAGCCCAAAGGTTTGCTGATGAGGACACTTCCTCAGAAGAAGAAGGAGATGAGGATTTTGAAGGCCAACGAGGGAAAATAGTTGCCTCAACATTTACAACATACACTAGTCACATAGGTAATATCTGTTTTTTGCATATGCAATACAAGTTGTGAAACTGCTTCATGCTAGCTGGAAACATGAATCAAAAATCTAAATGATGTACTTTTTGTTCTAGAGTACAAGTTTTGTTAATGAAATTTGAAATAAATGGACTAAATGTTGAGATCTGAAAACATAATGACCAAGTTTAGTCATGTATTATTTTAATCAACATAATGTGTTGCTTAATTACTTGAGCATCTGCTCATTTTGATTACATTTGATTACATTTTGCTGTGCATTTTGTTGACAATGTGACATGAAGAAAAATTTCTCCTAGCTGATTTCCCCTTCCTCTAAAATGGTGTGCTTAAAGAATGATAAATTATAAAAGAATATTGGATCTACAAAATGAGTATAAGAATGAAGAAAAAATAGATTTGTGTTGCTAGCTTAAATTGATTAAATAGATTTTTGTCCTTCATGATCTTCCATTAAATGGGACCAAAATTGAATTTTTTTCATATATGGAAATACAAATTTATCTTAATTTTTGATTTTATGGTTGTCTTTTTTGAAATGGAATAAATAATAGGTGGCAGAGGGAATACAGAGGCACTATCACAAAGTAGTTGGGGCCAAAACATTGTGTGATTTCAAGAACAAATTAGATATAGCTCTTTGGGCTAGAGGGATCAAGGGATATGGGGGGAGGTGGGATCAGGGTACTGATTTTGATCAAAATGAATGGCGGAGTTGGCTTGAAGGGCTGAATGGCCTACTCCTGTTTCTATTTTCTATGTTTCAATGTAATAGAAATGAATATAGCTGTGAAAATGGATTTGAATTTGATTTGATTTATTGTCACATGTATTAACATACAGTGAAGAGTATTGTTTCTTGCGTGCTATATAGAAAAAACATACCGTTCATAGAGAAGGAAATGAGAGAGTGCAGAATGTAGTGTTACAGTCGTAGCTAGGGTGTGGAGAACGATCAACTTAATGCAAAGTAAGTCCATTCAAAAGACTGACAGCAGCTGGGAAGAAGCTGTTCTTGAGTCGGCTGGTATGTGACCTCAGACTTTTGTATCTTTATTCCGTCGGAATAAAGATACGAGAGAGCATGTCCGGGGTGCGTGGGGTCCTTAATTATGCTGGCTGCTTTGCTGAGGCAGCGAGAAGTGTCGACAGGGTCAATCGATGGGAGGCTGGTTTGCGTGATGGATTGGGCTATATTCACGGTCTTTTGTAGTTCCTTGTGGTCTTGGGCAGAGCAGGAGCCATACCAAGCTGTGATACAATGAGAAAGGATGCTTTCTATGGTGCATCTGTAAAAGTTGGAGAGAGTCATAACTGACATGCCAAATTTCCTTAGTCTTCTGAAAAAGTAGAGGCGTTGGTGGGCTTTCTTAACTATAGTGTCGGCATGGGGGGACGAGGACAGGTTGTTGGTGATCTGGACACCTAAAAACTTGAAGCTCTGGATCCTTTTTACTTCGCCCCCGTTGATGTAGACAGGGGCATGTTCTCCTTCCTGAAGTCGATGACAATCTCGTTTTGTTGACATTGAGGGAGAAATTATTGTTGCCGCACCAGTTCACCAGATTCTCTATCTCATTCCTGTACTCTGTCTTGTCATTGGTTGAGATCCGACCCACTACGGTGGTGTCGTCAGCAAACTTGAAAATCAAATTGGAGGGGAATTTGGCCAACAGTCTTAGGTGTATAAGGAGTATAGTAGGGGGTTGAGAACACAGCCTTGTGAGGCACCGATGTTGAAGATGATCCTGGAGGAGGTGTTGTTGCCTATCCTTACTGATTGTGGTCTGTGAGTTAGGAAGTTCAGGATCCAGTCACAGAGGGAGGTGCTGAGGCCCAGGCCACGGAGTTTGGAGATGAGTTTCTTGGGAATAATAGTGTTGAAGGCTGAGCTGTAGTCAATAAATAGGAGTCTGACATAGGTGTCCTTGTTATCTAGGTATTCCAGAATTAAGTGCAGGGCCAGGAAAATGGCGTCTGCTGTGGATCTATCGCGGCGATAGGCAAACTGTAGTGGATCCAGGTAGTCCGGGAGGCTGGAATTTATTCGTGCCATGACTAACCTTTCGAAGCACTTCATAATGATGGATGTCGGAGCCACCGGCTGATAGTCATTAAGGCACGCTGCTTGGTTTTTCTTGGGTACCGGGATGATGGTTGTTGTCTTGAAGCAGATAGGGACCTCAGATTATTGTAAAGAGAGGTTGAAGATGTCTGTGAATACCAAGAGCAAGAAGTTCTTCCAGTCTTGTAACAGCAAGATGGTTATCAAAGAAGAACTGAGATCATTTAAGATGCTGATTGGGTTGAAATTAAAGATTAGCTAAAATAATTAATATACATGCTTTCTGGAAATGATGATAGGAGATTCTGACAGTAAACTGTCACTAAAATCTATGTTTTGTGTTTAAAGGATTCAAAAATCATTCAAGGTTGAAGCCAAATCTCCTAAGGTGATGGATGTGAGACTAGGGATACATTCTACTCATGCTCCCAGGAAACTGATTATTAGGAGGGCGGCCCCTGGGCTTAGAAATGAATTGTGCAGTAGCAGTTTAAAGAAGGGCAATAAAATATACTTGGGCAAATACAGACCCAATAATCTTTCCCAACTATCAGGCATAATAATGTAATTTATCATTAGAAACAAATGTGAGGATTACCTATATGGAAATAACCTATAAAATGACAGCCAACAATTTCAAAAGCAACAGAACCCATTGAATAAACATTTCATTTGGGTATTGGAAAGCCTTGAGGTTCCATTGAGATTTCCAGAGGTGCTATTGAAATTTCCAGAAAAACTTCAATAAAATTCAAATGAAAGGCTGATGCATTGACTTAAAGCGATGAACATCATAAGTAAAACCCAGAGCTGGACAGGAAATTGGCTGCAAGAGGAAACACTGGTTAATCTGTATGGAAGCGATATGGATGGTTGAATGTCCTAACTGGAGTACCAAGGAATTGAAGCTCAGTCTCCACTTTTTAATCATATAGACGATCTGTAAAGTATTTACACAAGATAGTAAATTATTAGGAGGCAGTGGAATGAAATTGGAGTTGCAGAATGAGCTCCACAAGTGCTCACATTAATGGTTGTAGATAAATTTCGAAATAGACCAGTTTGAGTCTTTGGAGAAAAATACGGGACACTGAATGAGTCAAACTCATTAGAGAAAAGAGTGGAAGAATTCTAACCTAATGGGAATCATAACTTTGGTGTCCAATGATTATAGAACAGCCATCAACAAAGTAGATGGGGGAAAAACTGCTTGAGAACAATAGGGCACAGGTTTAAAGTAATTGGCAAAAGAAGTAGTAGTGGCATGAGGGGGAACTTTTTAATGCAGCATGGGTTAGTCCTTGGAATGTTCTGCATGAGGATGTGGTGGAGACAGGTTCACTTGAGACATAGAGGGAATTGGATTATTATCTGGAAAAGAAGAATATGGAGGGCTACAAGCACAATGTAAATTGCTCCTTCAGAGAGCCAGCACAGACATGATGAGCTGTAAAGGCCAGTTTTGATCCATATTGACAAATTTGTAAGATAAAAGTTGGATATTTGTCATATTGAAGCTGTATTAATATTTTGCTAAGGCTGCATCTTGAGAATTGTTTTCTATTCTAGTCCACAAAAGCACTTTGAAAGCACTGATTTGTTGGTACAGCTTAGAAAAACAGCCTTGAAAGAGGGCAAATAAAAGATTCATTATAGAGATATACAAGATACCAAATGAAATAGAAAAATTGATCTGAATCTGTTTTCAAATGAATCACAAAGGCATGATAAAGATGCACAGGTACTCACTGGTAAAATACAAGTTCAGGGCTTGTGTCACACATTTTTCTTCCATGCTAAGATAGGAAGGTGATATGGGTGAAGTAGAAGATGAAAAATTCTGAAGTAGCAATAGTTAGATGTTAAGTGGAAAGTTCAGCACTTGGGCTAAATCACCTCCTCCAACTTGAGTTTTATATTGGTGTGGGTGGAGAACTACAATTAAGCTGCAAAATGGTCTAAATATACAGTACCTACATTAGTGGAATATCACATATGTTTAGCATTTGTACAGAGTAGTTTCAACTTTACAAATTCAGAATCAGTACAAAGTGAAGACCAAAATTGATTCCACCAGAGAAGTGAAAGTCCATTCTTCACCAGGCATTGTTGCTGCAGTTTGCTCTGTGTCTGGTTTGTCCCTGGTTGGATTCAGGCTGCATTTACATTATAACTGCTGATATTGGTGTGGTGCAGAATTGTTATGGTTCCAGTGTGCATACATCTTTTTAAATAATTAAAAATGAGAATTTAAGTTGGAGGGGAGTCTAAATTTCCCAGATGACGGTGAGTGGAGTGTTATATACTGTTACTCAGGAAATTAAAATATATTAAAAATGCAAGATCTAAAATTTTTGTGATGGATTAATCCTTTCATATAGGTGATGATTCTTCCAGAGAACTGGAACGCACGAAACAATATCTGAATGATGCATTCCAGTCAGGAGCTCAAACGTGCCTCATCTGCATTGCCTCAGTGAAGCGGAATCAGGCAGTAAGTATCGTCAAAAGTCTTTATATGTGTATTTGCCTCATGGTGAATCTAATAAAGAGCATTAACTCATGGTTAATATGAGATTCCCTTTTTAAATTTAACTGTGTTTCAACTTTTAATATTATATTGCAAATTTATGTACACAATTACAGTTTGTACATACTAAGAAACAACTATATTAGCTTTAAGTTTGAGTTTAATGCAGGAAAATCTGATGCTAATTCCTTTAAAATTCTAATATTTAGCGTAGATGATGGCATATAAGCTGACCCAATTTTGTTAGCCCCAAAAGTTACGGCCTAGATTTTCTTGTTAGCCGCAATTCTGGATGCATTGCCACTGCCTGCAATGTTTTTTCCAGCCTGACGATGCTGCCCAATTCTGCTGGAAACTTGTGATCATAACTGAAGCAGAAATTGGCAGTGGGGAGACTTAAAGATAAATTCTATGTTCTGCACCCTCTCCTTTCTTCTCCCCCATGTACTCTATGAAAGGTATGTTTTGTCTGTATAGCATGCAAGAAACAATACTTTTCACTGTATCCTAGTACATGTGACAATAAATTAAATCAAATCTAGCAAGCGTAGTGGAGTCAGGGAAGGAGAGGACACGTCCTCCTCTTAGGACAGTACCTACTGTATTTGGGTAAGTTTTAAAGGACTAAGTCTGAATGTATGAGTGGGTGGGTGAATTGGTTGGAGAGGGAGGGGGAGGTGGCAGGTTCATTGGGGTGAAGGAGGAAGGGAGGTGGATGGGTGAGTGAGTGGCTAGTTGGGTCGGGGTAGTTAGGTGATGGGAGGGTAGTTGGTGCTTAGTTGAGTTATACAGCTATTAGACCAGGTGTGAAAGGTCTATCTTTTTAACCTATACGAGAAGGCAGCATCTTGCAAATTTCATGACATTTTAAGAATTCATATTAAAATCAAGTGTTAATTATATGTAATGTCACAATTATATGTTATAAATTTGTGTTACAGATTACATTACCAACTTTATTAATTATTGGTTGTTGTAAAAACACATTTGGTCACTAATGTCCTTTAGGGAAGGATATTCTGTCACCCTTACCTAGTCTGTCCTACATGTGACTCCAGAGTCACAGCAATGTCCTCTGAAAAGGCCTAGCAAGCCATTCAGTTCAAGGGCAATTAGGGAGTGGCAATAAATACTGGTCCAGCCAGCGATGCCCACATCCTCTGAACGAATTTAAAAAAAAATAGGTGCAGGCTGGATGTTTTCTTCTGCGTGTTTTCTCAGCGGCCAACTCTCAACCTACGTTTTAAAGGTAATTGGAATCGGACATGTGTATTGATTTTTATTTAGGAATGTTGTAGCTTAAAATTCTGGAGGGATGGAATGAAGTGAATTTTTTTAAAAAAGTATCACCTCAACTTGTATTAATTATTTCCTGTCTTTTTCACCATATCACCAACTTGACTCATAGATTTTGCGAATTAGCAATATAAAAGGGTAATCAAGGCAATTCTTCCAATAGCATCATAAATGTATAGGAGTTAGAATTTTTGAAATTAGATATGCTCATTGGGTGAAAGAATACAATATATAGGACACAAACTTAGCACAGTTACTTTAAATACATGTTTTTAAAATAGTCTTTTTCAAGTAAACATGAATTTCTGATGCACCTTTTAATATTTTTCCTCTTTAGGTTTGGAGTTGCTTCCGCTGTTACTGTATCTTTCACATGCCATGTATCCAAAAATGGGCAAAAGACAGCATATTTCTTGTATCCTCTGTGTTGGATGATGATTTTGGGAAAAAAGATCATTCCTGGCCATGGTAAGCCACAGATTTTGCTCTCAAAAGAAGGACATTTATTTTAATATTGTATGTTTATTGCACTTTAAGAATTGTATCTTTTGAATTAGTGGCTAGCTCAATCGTGTAGTTAACCAATTTAAATAACCTGAAATGGCTTGATATACTCTTGAGATCCAGCTGTACTTTTCATCTTGTTTTCATTGTCTTTTCTATAACATGGACCCATTGTCACCCTTAAAATCTGTAACTTGCTTAATAATTAACGAGTGTGGCAAAATTTGTTTTGGAAACTTTCTAAATAGCTCTTTAGACCCTTTCTCTCAGCTGGAAAATATTTCCTTACAAAGCCTGCTCTAAACTCAGCATCTGGGATCTGCATGATGTAAAGATTCGCTGGTTGTACAAGAGATTGATGACTTGGAATTTTAATAATCTATGCATAGGCATCACCAACTGGGCAAGAAATAAAAATGATAACTGCGATCACTTTGTGATTGCTTAAATTGCTTAAATTTCAGAAGTTTTTGTGATACCTTGTGATATCTTCGAGATATATGTCGCAAACAAGTATGTTGAAGTTGTTTATTTGAACAATAGAGAAGTGTCACACTATCTCTTAATTTGATTTAAAGGGTGGTCTTAATATCATTGATGTATGATGGTCTGCTTCAGCTTTTAGTTTTGTAGGTTACACTTGATTATACATTTTTCCACAATTTTAAAACATACCTAAATTGTTAGTTTTGTTTTGTAATTTGAAAAATCATTTTTATTTTATTAACTAGTCTTTCTTTGTTGCACTCAGTATAATGGTTATTCACTCAATGTAAGCAATTATTACAAAAAATGCATGCAGCGCCGGAAAGATGTATAATAACATTTGAATGGTTCATGGTGTTTTAGGCAGGCAAAATTAATAATTTTGGTTTTATAAAAAAATATATTTTGGTATTCCTGTTTAGTCCTAAATGTAGGCACCAGTATGAACAGTCTCAAACTCCAACAAGATACTACTGTTACTGTGGAAAAGTTGAAGATCCCCCACCAGACCCTTGGCTTGTACCTCATTCCTGTGGCCAAGTTTGTGACAGAGAATTCAAGCCTTTATGTGGACACAAGTGTCTTCTTTTATGCCATCCTGGTAAAGTGATTTAGAATTGACTAATTGTTTTGCTCAATTTCAATAAACTTGGCTATGAGATTAAAAGTGCTTTGTGTTTCTGATTTAGGTCCTTGCCCACCGTGCCCAAAGATGGTCTCCATTACATGTTACTGTAAAAAGGCTAAACCAGTCTCCCGACGTTGCAGTGCTAAGGGGTGGTCCTGTCAGCAGCCGTGTAGCCGGCTCTTAACTTGTGGGCAGCATAAATGTGAAAATCCATGTCATACAGGTTGGTAAATACTACCATGCACCCAGGATGTTAGTTAAAGTGTAAAGATTTGGGAAAATGAGACAAGGTGCAGCATGAAGGATTATTGTAGACATCTTACAAGTAAAAAGTTGTTTACATCTGGGAATAAGTGTTTTAATTTTGACTGTAGGGAGCATTCTATTTGATGAAGAAAAATGTTACCATTGATTTCCAATCACTTTCTGCCTCGTTTAATCCAAATATGGTATATGTATAGAAGCAATGATCTTGGTAATTTATTCTCCATCTGCCTTGCAGCTTTACCACCTAAAGAGCAGAACCATTGGAGCATTATATTCTTTGTGATTATTCACAAGTGTAATTTTAAATGCAGCAGGGCAAATAATGTCTTTTAAATTGTCTTCCATCCAATCTAAGATGAGTGAATTTCCTTTTGTACATAATTAAATGTACATTTATAAAGTAACTAAGGCTCCCCTAGGTGAATGTGAGATACAACCTAACAGTAGTAAGGTAATATCTTTACCTTAAAAACATTCAACGAGGTCGCCTCGACTGCTTCACTGGGCAGGGAATTGCACTTGGGGGATCAGATACAACTAGAAAAACTATGCTTCTACTTGTAGAATTGTACTGCAAAAGTATACCAAGATGGAAATCGATTGTATCTGGCTCCAGTTCATGTAGGATTCCTGCAATGGTGCAGTGGTAGCACAGTGGCAGAGTGGGGTAGCATGGTGGTACTGCTGCATCACAGCGCCAGGGACCCGAGTTCAATTCTGGCCTCAGGTCACTGTCTGTGTGGAGTTTGCATATTCTCCTCCTATCTGCGTGGGTTTCCTCCGGGTACTCTGGTTTCCTCCCACGCTCCAAAGATGTGCAGGTTAGATTGATTGACTGTGCTAAATTGACTCTAGTGTCAGGGGAATAGCAGTGTAAATATGTGGGGTTACGGGAATAGGGCCTGGTTGGGATTGTGGTCGGTGCAGACTCGATGGGCTGAATGGCCTCCTTCTGCACTGTTGGAATTCTATTATTCTGATTGAAGAGTTGTTCATTCTGTTGATTTAATTCCAGAAGTGAGAGAATAGTGTTCTACATTATGTCATATTATCTTCTGCATTTTTGTTGCAATTACTGGTTGAAGACTGTACCTGTTTTATTGTTTTTAAAATTACTTGCTTTATTTAAAAATACTTGTTAGAGTATTTAAATGAGAATTCTTAACGTACAAAAAATAAAAATTGGCTAGCCAAATCCATGACACGCACAAAAACGGAGTACTTCTGAGCCTGTCTAAACAGCATGTGCTGCTATTTAAATTCAGAAATGTATTCCGAATTGTCCATAATTTAGAAAATTTCTGTTTCAGGTGGATGCCCAGAGTGTCCTCGTGTCAGCAGGCAGCGGTGCTTGTGTGGCAAGAAAACAGCTGAGCGGCTGTGTGCTAAACCACAGTGGCAGTGTGAGGAGGTAACCTGAAGTAAATTACAACAGATGAGCTGGATCGAACAATTGCCTTCCTTCATTTGCAGTCCTCTTTCTGTGTAAACCGAACCAGAATTTGTTATTGAAATCCATTGGAGAATTAGAAATTGAGGAAGGCAGTGAGGGGCAGTCATATTATAAAGACATCAGAAACTACTGAGTTGATCATATTAGCCAGTCGATACTCCAAATCTTTGTGGTGGTAGGAAGGAAATGCGTTAGTTTTGAGGGTCAGGTGAATAATCTGTACAATTGATCAGTTTAGATTTGATATGCAATTAGAAACTTTAGAATACCTCCATCCTATCGTACACAGCTTGTAATGTTTTCCACCTGGCATCATCAGCCCTGTGAAGTGCAAGTTTTCATTAAAATGACTGAAGAAACTCTGCTTGATATATGGGCCATTCCTGTAATGTGCAATCAGATTGGCTGAGCAAAAAGTGCAAGCTGGAAATCATGGTTCCCTGAAGGTTAAAAATAAGGCTTTTGGCATGTTTCCAGTTGAATTTCTAAAACCAAAATGTCTACCGTTAAATCTGTGTCGTGCCTATAGGTGCCACCTTATGTTAAACAAAACCTTTTATTGAAACTTTGTTGTCGTTTAGGCTGTTCATTATCTTTATTAATGTGGTCTTGCTTTCAGTAAAACTACCTGAAAAAAAATATAAATATCACCTTTGGGTGCAACAGTGCTATGCCCTGTGGCTATTTCGAGCAGCTCTTCAGTTTGGGTTCCGCCAGGACCACTCAGCTCCTGATCTCGTTACAGCCCTGGTCCAAAAATGGACAAAAGAGCTGAACTGAAGAGGTGAGATGAGAGTGACTGCCCTTGACACAAAGGCAGCATTTGTGTGGCACCAAGAAGCCCTAGCATAACTGAAGTCAATGAGATTTGGGAATGCGCAATGGAAAAATTTCCATGGGTTGAAGCTTTACCTTGCACAAAGGAAGATGGTTGCGATTGTTGGAGGTCAATCATCTCAGTTCCAGGATATCTGCTGTAGGAGTTTGTCAGGATAGTGTCCTAGGCGCAAGCATCTTCAGCCATGTTGTCAATTACCTTCCCTCCATCATAAGGTCAGATGTGGAGATGTTCACTGTACAGTGTTTAGCATCAATTACAATGTCTCAGGTATTGAAACAGTCCGTGCCTATATGCAGCAAGGCCTGAAGAACATTCGGTCTTGATCTGATAAGTCTCAGGTAATGACCATTTACAACGAGAGAATTTGACCATCTCGCCTTGATATTCAATGGCATCACCATCACTGAATCCCCACTATTGACATCTTTAGAGTTATCACTGACAGGGTAGATGCTGCAGGATATTTTCCTTTTGTGGGGGAATCTAAAACTAATGGCACAATTTAAAAACCTATATAACTATAAACTGAAGGCATTCAGTAGAGTACAGATCTTTGCTCCAATGTGTTAACTCCAATGTTATTACAATTACGCTGTTCTTCCTGAGGCTTTTCCCTGTTGTTGCTCTAACTATAAAACTGAAAAAAGAAACCTTTTTATTGAGTCATCTCAGAGGCCAATCCATATCCAACTGTCTGCTCTGAAAGCCCTCCTCAGCTGTGACAATTTCTACCATAACAGCTAAGAAAACTGACAACATTCTTCAAAAGAAAATGTTAATTCGCCCTATGCTTTTAAAAAATTCCAGAGTCTGGATTGGATGCACGCTTTGCCAAAAACTAACCAAAACTTCCTTGGACCATGCCTTATCTGTGTAGCAATTTTTGTTGAAATCTGTTCGTCAGTTTTGAGATACATTATTTACAGACTTAATAGGTGAAAACATTACATATGCCCACTTTCAGTAGCTGAGTGAATAAGGGGTCTCGCATTTAAGACTGAGGTGAGGATTGGGTCAATAATCTTTGGAATAATTTTCCCCATGAGAGTGGTGGAAGTTGGGTCATTGAATATATTCAAGACAGATTTCACAGAATTTTGATCTATAAGAAAGATGAGTGTTATTGATGTGAGTCAGGAGAGTCGAGGTCACTGAGATCTTATTGAATATGCTGTAGGCTCAATGCGCCTACTCCTACTTAGGATCAGCTTGATGTATTAGCTCATTATACATAATTCTAACCTTGTTTGTATCACCACTAGTGCGGAAGACTCCAAGAAATAATGCAAAAGGCATAATTTTTGTGTCTTAAATGTATATCCATTGTTTACATGTTTGTAATTATACCTGCTGGTTGAATGCAAGATGTATTATATCCATTGTGTTTTTCCAACTTTATGAAGAATCTTGAAGAGTATTAATTAGTAAAGATGTGGCTGCCCCAACAAAATTGTAAGCAAAAAGTAATTTTGCAAAGCATGGCTTTTTGGAGGGGGAAGAAATTGGTTTTGAAAATAGTCAAACTGACAAATGATTCTATGATCAGATGAACCTTTTCATTTTCTATCCTCTTGTTTATTTGTCAAAGACTTGATGTGCAAGTAAAAAAATAGTTTTAAGGATTTAAATTACAGTAAAATTTGTAATTCAAAACTATTACCGCTTAGGTTTGTGGAAGAACTCTACCTTGTGATAATCATACATGTGAACAGGTCTGTCATCGTGGAGTTTGTGGAAATTGTCCTCGATCGGGATCCAGGGCTTGTCCCTGTGGAAAGTCAAGTATGTAACATAAAACCTTCCAGTTCTCGTCCCTTTTTTGTCAATATTTTACCATTCTAAATTATTTTGTTCACAATTAACATGTATATTGGCTCTCTATAATTCCAGCCTTGGGTGCTATGGTGATTCAGTCCTGTGTCTCGGCCTCTGCTGCAAATAAATTGTTCTAAACAGCTCTAGTACTCTGCTTTCCAAATTCCATAATTATTGCTATTTGACTGTTGGCCATGGCACAGTTGGTAGCACATTCGTCTCTGAGTCACATGGTTTGGGCTCAAGAACCACTCCAGGGCTTGAGCCCAAAAATAAAGTCTACCATTCCAGGTACTGAGGAAGTGCTGCACTGTTACACTCGATTAATTAATTGGCTGTGAAACACTTTGAGAAATCCAGTGGCTAAATTGATGCAAAATCCCACAAGTAGCATTCAATCAACTAGAATATAGAAGATGTATATAAAATATAAATGCACACATGTTCGGGGGTAGAATTTGGATTTCACATTACTTTGGGCAGATATGTCATGTTGTAGGGACAGAATAATTTACATAATTGGGGGGGGGTATGGTCTGCAATTTTGAGGCACTTTCCTGTTAATTTGGCAGAGGCTGGCATGTAGCCACTACATTGGAGGACTTCAAGGCCTGGGAAGAGATGATGAAAATTGGCCTAAAAAATGTTTTGTGTCACTTTTAGGGAGAAATGGGTCTGCTTTCAAAAAATAATTGATCCCTGGAGGATCAATTTACCTTTATTCCCAGCAATCTTGGAGCTATTGGAAGACAATGGCATCGTGGTAATGTCACTGGCCTAATAATTCACAGACCCAGGCTAATGTTCTGGGGACATGGGTTCAAGTCCCACCATGGCATCTGGTGGAATTTAAATTCAGTTGATACCAAAAAATATCAATAATGGTGGCCAATCTGTTTTACTAATGTCCTTTAGGGAAGGACATCTGCTGTCTTTACGTGGCCTGCCCTATTTTTGATTTCAAACCCACAGCAATATGGTTGATTCTTAGCTGCCCTCTGCTATAACCTAGCAAGCCACTCTGTTCAAGATAAAGTCTACCATTCCAGGTACTGTGAAACACTGAGAAATCCAGTGGCTAAATTGATTTTGCGTAATCGAGTGTAACAGTGCAGCACTTCCTCAGTACCTGGAATGGTAGACTTTATTTTGATCAGCGAATGCTGATCTTTCCTGTAATGCCCATATCCCTTCAAAGGACAAAAAAGTATTTCCTGCCATGTCATGTGTATGCCAATACCCATCTGCACATAGGCACTGGCCCACACATGCGCAGAAATGCAATAATGTGCACACATCAATTTATCCAGCATGGTGACAACTCATTTTGCTTTCTTGGTTATTACAATATGCTCTTAGTTTGTGGATTTCTCAGAACATCTAGTGCACAAGCATTTCATTGATAGTTGAAGAAAACTTAATATTGGGAAGACTGAAGCCATAATTTTCAGTTTGAGTTTCATATTCCGGACCCTTGCTGCTGACACATTTTTTCCCCCAACCATGTATTATGCATAATCACAAAGACTCACCTTGAGAGCAAAATTCTTTGGTACTTTTTATCTTGTTTAAAAACTTTTTTGTTTCTTGTGGATAGAAACCAGAAACAAATTAAAAGAGTTCATTGCCTTATCCAGAATCTGCACTGCCCTGCACAGAGGATATACCAACCTGTGGTGATACTTGTGACAAGCCATTGGAGTGTGGCCTTCATAGATGTTCAATGCGCTGCCACAGAGGTCCCTGTGAAACCTGTAGACAGGTGAGGGCATGCATTTGTTCATTAGTGTGTTTTTTTTTAAATATAGAAGTATGTTATTAAAATACTTTTTTTAAAAACACAAATGTAGTTTTGGAGAAGGTTAGCTGACTTCCCTATTCCTGATGTGGAGATGCCAGCGTTGGACTAGGGTAAACACAGTAAGAGTTTTAACAACACCAGGTTAAAGTCCAACAGCTGCTCCTTCGTCAGATGGAGTGGATATCTGCTCTCAATAGAGAGCAGATATCCACTCCATCTGTCGAAGGAACAGCGCTCCGAAAGCTAATGGCATTTGCAACCAAATAAACCTGTTGGACTTTAACCTGGTGTTGTTAAAACTCTTCCCTATTCCTGTCATACGTATTCTCCAGAATTAATCTGCTTTTAGTGTGAGAAGCGAAGGGAGTTTTGTTGATGTCTGTTTTTTCACTGTGCTGCTAAAGTGATGCTTTGAAACAGTATTTTACATACAACCTTGCTGCAAACTGAATAAACTTCTTAACTGAAACATGAATGCACTTGTAGGACAGTAACCACCCACAGCGCACAATCATGCTAACTGGTGCAGATTCAAATGTTAAGCATAAAAACATAGAAGATAGGAGCAGGAGGAGGCCAATTGCCCCTTCGAGCCTGCTCCGCCATTTATTATGATCATGGTTGATCATCCAACTCAATAGCCTAATCCTGCTTTTTCCCCATAACCTTTGATCCCATTCGCCCCAATGCTATATCCAGCCGCCTCTTGAATACATTCAATGTTTTGGCATCGACTACTTCCTGTGGTAATGAATTCCAGGGGCTCACCACTCTTTGGGTGAAGAAATGTATCCTCACCTCTGCCCTAAATGGTCTACCTTGAATCCCCATGATATGGAGATGCTGGCGTTGGACCGGGGTGAGCACAATAAGAAGTCTCACAACACCAGGTTAAAGTCCAACAGGTTTATTTGGTAGCACGAGTTTTTGGAGCGCTGCTGCTTCACCAGGTGAGTGGCCAGACAGATCCTCAGACTGTGACCCCTGGTTCTGGACAACCCCACCATCGGGAATATCCTCCCTGCATCTACTCTGTCTAGTCCTGTTAGAATTTTAGAAGTCTCTATGAGATCCCCCCTCATTCGTCTGAACTCCAGTGAATCCTAACCTAGTCAATCTCTCTTCATACGTCAGTCCCGCCATCTCCGGAATCAGCCTTGTAAACCTTTGCTGCACTCCCTTGAGAGCAAGAACATCCTCCCTCAGAAAAAGAGACCAAAACTGCACACAATACTCTAGGTGTGGCCTCACCAAGGCCCTGTATAGTTGCAACAGCACATCCCTGCTCCTGTACTCGAAACCTCTCGCAATGGAGGCCAACATGCCATTTGCCTTCTTTACCTTTAACAAATCTTGTATCAGGTGAATGGAGAAACTTAACATCTTATTAAAGGCATAAACAAAAGTTTCTTGTTGGATGAGATAATTGCCATATAAATCTTCAAAACAGTAGGGTTCTTTTAGTTAGTTTGTGGAGTCAAAACTAATCAGATCATTAAGCACCTGTCTACTTTTAGAATTTTAATACAGTATTTTGATACCCTAAACAATGTTTGATGTCTTCTGTTAGAAGGACTGACTTATAAAGCACTTAAAATATTCTACATTTCAATTTGATAGTGGGTTGGCAGACTGGATTATTCCAGGATGTTTATTCCTTTTAAGGGAATCACAAGACTACACATGGGTGCATTTCTGAAGTTTTAAAAAAAACTGTTAGTGTATCACTTTCTTTAAGTAATCGGTATACAATAATTTGAAGATCATTGAAAAACATTAGATAAGTTTAGATAGTAGCACTTCTGAAATCATTAACTTTTAAAAGTCCAAAAAATTAACTATGACTTTAATTTTTAAAGATCAAGAAATTTGTATTCTATTAGCCGGAATATTACCATAATATTTCTAATGCTCAAAATTCAGAAGTAGAATGTGGTAATTTTGGGGAAAAAAACCTGGAGATGCGTATCATTCTTAGCTATATCCTGAATAAATTAGAAATGGCTTTACTATAAATTTTGTTACCTTGAAGCCATCTTGAATAAGGGTTAGGTCTTCTATCAGGATTCTTAAATGTGTTAGTTTCCAATTTGCAGGAAGTGGAAAAACAATGTCGCTGTGGGAAGCATTTAAAGACTTTGCCATGCCATAAGGAGTACCTGTGTGAAACAAAATGTACTAAATTGCGTGATTGCCAAAGGCATCAGTGTAAGAGAAAGGTAAGTGTGAAAGCCGGTCTGAATTTGAAATTTGTGCTAGTTATTTTCATAGCAGTAATGCACAAGAACCATGCAAGTTTATCCTCTGAGCTGTCCACCTTTTCATTAGACAAGTTACCAGAACAAATTTCAATTTAATTTAAAGTTGTTGATTAGTAGTAAAGTAATGAATCAGCCAGGTAATCATGCATCTATTGGGAACCATATGTAGGAAAGCATAATTGGAGATGCACACTATTCATTTATACAGTGTTTTGAGTGCAGTAAAACATCACAGGATGCTTCACACTACTTTCAAACAAAGTTTGATGCAATCGCATAAGACAATATTAAGGGAGATAATGAAAAGTTTGGTCAAAGAGGTAGGTCTTAGAATATCTTAAAGGAGGAAAGAGAGGTGAAGCGAAAGAAATAGGCAATCTTAGTGATGAGTGGATATGTGGCGGGGAGCTCAGTTTGGGGGCAAATGTATGTGAACAGTCTGGTTCAACCTCAGTTGGTTGCCTGGGAGATGTTTATCATCGTGTCTGGGGAACAGATTTGTTCTGGAGGGAAAAAGGCAATGGCTTTGGTCTTCCCATTGTTTAATTGGAAGAAATTTCTGCTTATTCAGTACTGCATGTCTGACAAACAGTTTAACAAATTAGAGGCATTCGGGAAAACTAATGTGTTTTTGGATGATGTCACAGAGGGGCAGCATATAGATAAGAAATAGGAAGGTGCCAAGGATAGACTCTTGGGGACATAAGAGGTAACTAAATGTGAGTTGTGAGGAGGATGCAAGGAGGTTTCAAAGGGGGTTTGGGCAGGCTGGGTGAATGGGCAAGAACATGGCAGATGGAATATAATGTGAATAAGTGTCAAGTTATTCACTTTGGTAGAACAAACAGAAAGGCAGAGTATCTTTTTAATGGTGAGAGGTTGGGAAGTGTTGATGTCCAAAGGGACCTGGGTGTCCAGGAATTAGGAAGGCAAATTGTATGTTGTCCTTCATTACAATGGAATTTGGCTTGCTACAATTGCATAAGAGTCATGGCGACACTGCACCCTGGAATATTGTGTGCAGTTTTGGTCTCCTTACCCAAGAAAGGACATACTTGTCATAGGGGAAGTTCAGTGGAAATTCACTAGACTAGTGTTGTCTTATGAGGAGAGATTGAGGAAACTGGGCCTGTAAGCTCGAGAGTTTTGAGGTAATCTCACTGAAACTTGACAAAATTGTGACAAGGGTAGGTGTGGATAGGACGTTTCCACTGGCCGGTGAGTCTAGAACCAGGAGACATAGGGTGGGATTTTCTGGCCGTACTCACCCTAAAACCAGAAAATCCCTCGCCCATCTGAGGTCAACAAAGCTTTCCGTGGTCTGCCATTTGCCTGCTATGATTCCCGTGGCAGGTGGAACGGGAAAATTCGCCCCGTAGTCTCAGAATAAAGGACAGGCCATTTAAGCCTGAGGTGAGGAATTTCTTCACTCAGGATGGTGAATCTTTGGAATTCTCTATTCCAGAGGACTTTCGAAGCTCAGTCATTGAGCATTTGAGCATGTTCAAGACAGAAATCAATAGGTTTCCAGATACTAATGACATCAAGGGATGTGGGAATAGTGGAAAAAAATGGAGTCAGATATTATTAGGTGTGATCTATTTGAATGGCGGAGGAGGCTCGATGTGTCGAATGGCCTACTCCTGTTCCTATTTCCTGTGTTCTTAACTGGGAATGAGAAGAAAAGACATTGCAGGTGATTCTCTGGCTGTGACTGGAAAGATAAAAGTAAAACCAGGCAAAGGCACAGGAACGTTTTAAAACGAAATTTGACACTGAGCCACATGAGTTGCTGGGATAGATGGCATAAAGCTTGGCTAAATACGTAAGTTTTAAAGCAGGATAGGGAGGTAAACTGAGAGGGGTTTAGGGAGGGAGAGTCAGAGGTTAGTAGCTGAAAGCACAACCAGCAATAGCGAAGCAGTTAAAATTGGGGATGCTCAGAGGCTAGAGGAAATTGTCGAGATAGGCAGGAGTGAGGTCATGGAGGAATTTGAAAACATGGATACAAAGTTTGAAATTGTGGCTTTTCTTGATGAGTTTTAATGCAGGTGAAGCGTGCAGGGGTCCATGGATGAACAGGACTTGAGTTAGGACATGGGCAGTGGGGTTTTGGATGACCTCACATTTACAGTATATAGAACATGGAAAATTGGTGAGGTGTGCATTGGCATAGTTAAATCTAGAGGTAGTTAAGACATGGTGAGGATTTCAGGAACATATGGGTCAAGACAGGGAGAGGTCAAACACTGTAATGGAGGTGGAAGCAGGTGGTTGATCTTAGCTGTGCAGCTGCTGATATATGTTTGAAAGCTAATTTTGGTTAAATACGAATCAACATTCCCCAAGAGCAAATTAATTGTTTGATTCATTGCTTTTAAAGATACCTGACTGTGTGGAAAATGGTCACCAAACCTATCCACAAAACAGCATATCTACCTGCAGACAGTAATTCATGTGTGTTGAGACTATTGGGAAATTTGAGATGCAGTGAAGAGTTTTATGTATACACTTCTTTTAATTTTAAACAATCCAAAGTCTGTCTTCTGAACAAAAATCTTGCGAATATTCTTCACGTTTAGATGCACGATATTGTCCATTTGGTTAAATTTTTGAAATTGACATTGCGCATCCTGATTCAGCTGACATCGGCCTTAGTTCCCAGCAGATGTCACTGTTCTGTGATTAGAAGCAGGAACCTGACTTTTTTCAAAATTCTACGGGATTATTGAAGCCAGTTTTAGATGACTCATTGGTGCACAAATTGAGATTAGCCAGTACATGGACTAGGGCTCAAATTTTGAACCTTCCTGGTCTGTAAACTATCACTTGATGTTTTTATCCATCGGACCACAGAGATTTTCTGCTATATTAAGATGGGCAATACTTCTATTATTAATTTAAAAATTAGATTTGGGAATGGGTGATCAGTGTTGACCTAGTCAGTGATGTCCACAGCAATTGTTTTAATTGTTTGCGTAGAGTCGGATGTACAGACCTTTAGACAATTAGCTACAAATAAAAACACAAAAATGCTAGAAATGCATTTTGGTTCAGGCAGCATCAGTGGAAAGGGAAACAGAATAAATGTTTTAGGAAAATGATAGTTTATTGGAGCTGGAAAAAGTTAGAAATGTAATAGGTTTTAAGAAGTGAAAGGGGAATGGTGGAAAAGAGCAAAAGCGAAGGTCTGTGATTACACCAGCAATGAGATGGGGCAGGAGTAGACCATGCTCCCTGTGAAGTCTGCTGTGCCATTCAGTATGGTTATGGCTGATCTTGGGCTTCATCTCCACTTGCCCATGCTCTCCCTATATCCCCTGAGTGACCAAACATTTGTCTATTCCAACCTTAAACTTAGTCAACAGTGGAGCATTGAGAACCCTCTGCGTAGAGAATTCCAAAGATTCACAACTCTTGACTCAAGAAATGTTCCTCATTTCAGTCCTAAGCGGTCAACTCCTCCTGTGACTGTGCCTCGGTGTTCTAGATTTCCCAGCTAGTAGAAACAAACCTCTACCTATGCTGGCAAGCCTTTTCATGTTGTATGTTTTGAGAAGGTCCCTTCCATGTTTCTAAACTTTGGAGAATATAAATACATTTTACTTGGCCTCTCATCATGGGTCAACCATTTTGCCCTATGCACCAATCTAATGAAACTTCACAATAATACAGGAGACTGAGAACAGCTTGGGAGCATGATGAAGAATTAAAATGATAGATGACTGAAAGCTCAGAGTAATGCTTGTAAACTGAAGATGTTTTGCAAAATATTCACATAATCTGTATTTAGTCTCCCCAGTGTTCAGCAGACTGCATTGTGAGCAGTGAATATGGCATACTAAATTGAAAACACTTTCACCTGAATAGGTTTTTGAAGTCTTGGACAGGGAGGAAAGAGGAACCAAAAGGACAGGTGTTACATCTCCACGTGCCTGCGTGGAAAGCTACCACGGAAAGGAGACAGAATGCTGTCAGTGATTGAAGGGTGGGCCAGAATGTCATAGAGTGAATGGTTTATTTGTAATGCCGAAAGGGCAGCGGAAGATGTACTTGGTGATGGCATCTCTTGGATGTGTGGAAATGGCAGAGGATGATCCATTAGATAATGGAGGCTGCTGGGGTGGAAGGTGAAGACAAGGAGAACCCTATTCTGGGAGGAAGGGGTGAAAGCAAAAGTGTGGGAAATGGGGTGGATAGAGGTTAATAGCCAAGCAACTACTGTGTTGTGAAAATGAAGGCATATCAGAAGGACTGAAATGGAAGGTGACAGCAAGGAAACTGGAGGATTGGAATGGAGTCTTCGCAGGAGAGGCCTGGATGGGTAGCTGTGGGAGTCTGTGTGCTCATAGTAAATATTTGTTGCTAGCGATCCCCAAAAATGGAGGCAGAGAGGTTGAGGGAGAGGAGTTGGAAATGGATTGAGAGAGAAGGATGAAAATTGATGAAGTTTTCCAGTTCAAAGCAAAAGTGGAAAAAGGCACTGATACAGTCATCAATATACTAGAAAAAAAGAACTGAAGGAGAGTGCCCAGAATTAGACTAGAAAAAGGAAAGTGCCATGTAGCTCACAAAAAGGCAGGCGTCACTTGGCCCCATGAAAGTATCTATAACAAATTTTATGTGGAGGAGGTGAATGGAGTTAAAGGAGATTTGTTTAATGTGAGAACAAGTTCAGCCAGGCACAAGAGGGGTCAGTGGTGGGTGGGGACTGGTTGGACCTCTGTTCAAGGGAGAAGCAGAGAACCCTCAATGTTATGGTGAGGGAGGGCTGTGTAAGAGAGATTAGATGTTCAGAGAGAAGAGGCGATGGTTAAGGCCAGGAATTTGGAATCTGTTGAAGTGACAGAAGATATAGAAGAGTCATAGAGGTCGGTGGGGAACTGTTGGACAAGGATAGAAAAAATAAGGTCAAGAAAGGAAAAAATTCAGCTCAGTTAGGCAGGAAGAGGCTGAAACAATAGGTCTTCCAGGGCAGTCCAGCCTGTGGATTTGGGAACAGAGTAGAAGCGTACTGTTTGGCCTTGGGAGAGCTTGAGGTTGGAGATTGAGAGAAGTTCGAGAGAGAGCTGAACTCAGCAACAGTCCGAGAAACAATGGTTTGATTGTTGATGGGATCGTGGCTGTGATGCTGGGATTTGGACCTGGGAGAACAGCATACAGCAAGTTTAAAGGGAGACCGTTTAGAGAGGATTGGGGAATGGAGAAATTGAGATGGCCATGTCATGCCGGCAGTTCTCAATTAGAGTAAGGGGCCAGGAGGAGGGGTACAGATGGAGGGACAATACTGGAACCTGTCTTTAAAAACAGGACTGCTGTGCAGGGGAGGACTCCTGGCTGAAAAAGTGGATGTGAAGATTTGGAAGTAGAACTTGGATGTGCCAGGATGTGGATGTAAGGGGTTGAAGCTAAGGCATTTGCTTCGGACAGATCATTGAGCCAGACAAGGGGATGTTGGAGGCTAGCAAAGGGTAAGATTAGAAGAAAGGATGAAGTCAAATATAAGTAATAGGAAAGAAAGATTTGAAGGGGCGTTGCTGAAGCTTGTGATCCTTCACACCTGGAAGGAAGAAAGTCTTTTGATAAAGTATTCTGTATAACACAGTATGAAATGCAACTGTGGACCAGGACAGCTTTGAAAAATAAGGTGCTAATCTTCAAGCTCACATTAAGCTTTATTGAAGCACTTTAGGAGGTTGCGGGCAGAGGTCAGCATGGGACTGATGAAGAATTAAAATAGATGGCAACCAGAAGTTCAGTCATGCTTGTGGGCAAACCGAAGTGTTCTGCAAAGTAGTTAGCCAATCTGCATTTTTGTCCTCTCCAATATAGAGCAGATGGTATAATTAAATATTATATACTTAATTGAAAGCAGTACCTGTAAATCTGTTTCATCTGAAGGAGCGTTGGAGTATAGTGAGGAGAGAGGAAGTAAAAGGGCAGGTGTTGCATCTCCTGCGCTTGCATGGAAAAGTGCCTTGGTTATCAATGTGGTTTAACATTTCTTCAATTCTTGGATCCATTCAGATAAAACATATTAACAACTGTAATGCCTGCTCCTCATTTTGTTTTCTGCAATTAGTTGTACCCTCTTTATACTGACAGCAATATTTTCGCCCATTTTATCCTTGGACTTCCAGTCATTTAATATTTTGGTCATATTGATTTTGGAATTATAAAAGTGAATAGCAACTGAAAAAGAAGGATTTGCATTTATTTAGCACCTTTCATGACTGCAGGGTGCCTCAGAGTGCTTTACAGCCAATTAAGTACATTTGAAATGCAGTTACTATTGTAACATAGGAAATGCAGCAGCCAGTTTGTGCGCAGCAAACTCCCACAAACAACAGTGTAATAATGATCAGAAGATCTGTTCTTGTGATGTCAGTGAAGGGATAAACATATTAGGCAGGATACTGGGGATAAGTCCCGTGCCCCCCTTCGACATGGGATCGATCTTATCCACTTGAGAGGGTGAATGGAGCCTCAGTTTAATGTCTCATACGAACCACATTCCCTCACTGGAGTGCCAGCCTGAATTGGTAAGTCATGCCCAGCAACGACATGTCATATTTATACATTTTTTTAAACTATGAATTTAGTTTAGCATGGAATTTTGAGGGACAGGGTGAAAGAAAAGGCAAAGAACAATACAGCACAGGAACAGGCCCTTCGGCCCTCCAAGCCCGCGCCGCTCCCTGGTCCAAACTAGACCATTCTTTTGTATCCCTCCATTCCCACTCCGTTCATATGGCTGTCTAGATAAGTCTTAAACGTTCCCAGTGTGTCCGCCTCCACCACCTTGCCTGGCAGCGCATTCCAGGCCCCCACCACCCTCTGTGTAAAATATGTCCGTCTGATATCTGTGTTAAACCTCCCCCCCTTCACCTTGAACCTATGACCCCTCGTGAACGTCACCACCGACCTGGGGAAAAGCTTCCCACCGTTCACGCTATCTATGCCTTTCATAATTTTATACACCTCTATTAAGTCTCCCCTCATCCTCCGTCTTTCCAGGGAGAACAACCCCAGTTTACCCAATCTCTCCTCATAACTAAGCCCCTCCATACCAGGTAACATCCTGGTAAACCTCCTCTGTACTCTCTCCAAAACCTCCACGTCCTTCTGGTAGTGTGGCGACCAGAACTGGACGCAGTATTCCAGATGCGGCCGAACCAACGTTCTATACATCTGCAACATCAGACCCCAACTTTTATACTCTATGCCCCGTCCTATAAAGGCAAGCATGCCATATGCCTTCTTCACCGCCTTCTCCACCTGTGACGTCACTTTCAAGGATCTGTGGACTTGCACACCCAGGTCCCTCCTGGGTAACATCCATGCCTGAGAAAGATCTGAAAGCTACAACATCTTAAGTACTCCCAGCCTCCACCATTTAGAGTACACCAAATCCGCAAACTGACCTGGTAATGAGACTGTAAGAAGCTGTTTTTGTGATCTACAGAAAGTACAGCAAATAACTTTGGCCTATGACTTTGGCTGTTAAATTCATATAAACCGCAGTTCAAGACTAAGGAAGACCTTCCATTCAGCATTATAATGTACCTTCTCCAAAGCAAAACATCTATGTGCAAAACTTTTTTTTAATTGAACTTGTAAAAGTGCACTATTTTCTCCAACTTTAATTTCCTTGTGATTGTGAGTGGGTGCTATGACTGAGCCACAGCTGATGCAATAGAACACTAGGTGACATATGGTGTGATCGACTTGATCTGTACTGGTCTAAGTTGACAAAATGTTCCACTTGTGTAGATAACCGCAAAGTCTATTTGTTTCAAAACAAATCAGAAGGGTATCGGGATTTTAATTGCCTTATATAGCTCATTTTGAAACATACAATTCATATGGGGATACGCACTTTTATAAACATGGGGAAGTACCTGACAGTTCAAGCATTATCATATGATAGATAATACTTGGTCTTTAGGACCATGGTATAGCACCAGCTGTCGTATTTTCAGTCTACAGTTTAATGCTTTCAAGGCAAACTGATGCAAGTTGAAGCTAAGAATTATAAGTTGTTGTATCAGAGACTTGTCTTTGTGATGTCTAATATTTTGAAAATTTAATTTAATCTTGAATTTAAGAATTTCCTATTGAGTTGACAGTAAGGACACTTGTTTTCACGAGTAATTCTCCTTCATTCTTTGTTTTTAGTGCTGCTCTGGTAATTGTCCTCCATGTGATCAAAACTGTAGTCGAACTCTTGGTTGTAGGAACCACAAATGCCCATCAGCCTGTCACAGAGGTAATTTTCACTCATTTAAAATGTATTTTTAAATGTTAAAGTGTTGCACAATAGAAAAACAAAATTGTTGTTTGTTTGACATGTAATGTGTCCAGGTTTTAGGTTAATCATAGAATTTTGCAGAAGGAGGTTATTCATCCAGCCTGATTGGAAGTGGTTGTCCTGAAGGAGTTAGCCACTTAGTCATCATATTCAGCTACTTGTTTAAGACTGAGATCAATAGATTTGTGGTATACAAAAGTATTGGGGTTCTCATTGTATAATGGAACAGCAGAATAGATCTCTGAATAACCTTGTGCTCGTTCAATTTTTCACTATTTCCTGGATGAAATCCTCCATAAGTTTCAACAAAATTCAATTTCCATTTACTGAGAAACAGCATTTGGGTTCCCATTTCTGATTCCCTGCTTCAAGACATTTATTTTCATGTCTGTCTCTTGTTTTCACCTTTTTTTGGGGAAAAAATTTTTGGTATAAAAATAATATATTTGAAAATAAACATGCTGAAAAATGCGAGGAAATCCTATTTACAAATGATTTGGACGAAAGGTTTTGATAATCTAAAAGTCAATTTTTTGTATAAATATGTGGAATGTTGCACTTTCGTGTAAATAACAAATGGCTATCATTGACTATAACATGCATGTTTTAATCTTCTTGGGATTAACAAATACTATATCCTAAAGTTCCTAAAACAAATCGTATCCTCTACAAACATACAAAGAAAGTGTTTCTTGCTCTGATGTAGAAGGAATATAATTTTGCTTCACAAATAGACTTGGCTAATGGTGCAGTAGCAACAAGGTCATCGTGACTGCATTGCTGTCAGCGGCAGGCATGGTGTTCCATAGTAATATGGTGTGCATTCTTTTCATTCCACACAACCTGGACTAATTAAAAACAGAACTGGTAAAAGCTATGTTAAATATAATCTCTTGCTTTAAAGATTGATCCAAATGAATCAATTTTTCCTTGCAGTATAATCTTTTCAAAATAATATTGCCATCATGGCATAGCAAAAATATTTCATTGGAACAAAAATTGAAAAGATCCACAGAATGTGGAACGTTTTTAAAGTTCTTGGGAGAAAAATGCCTCTTGAACAACTATATGTGCAGGAAATGTCATTATTTGGTCCTCTTGGGCTCTAGGTTGCTTGTCATGAGGCTATGTCCCTTTAATCAACTGACTAGAAATTTTGCAATTTGAAATAAGACACAATGCAAGACCCCCTGCCAAGATGAAAGCAAAGAATGAAGGAGAATTACTCGTGAAAACAAGTGTCCTTATTGCCAACTCAATACGAAATTCTTAAATTCAAGATTAAATTAAATTAGACTGGAAATCGCTTAGGGCTGGGGGCCTGGACGGGGAAGAATTTATAAAATGCGTACAGGAAGGTTCTTTGGAACAATATGTTGACAGTCCAACTAGAGAGGAGGCTATACTGGACCTAGTACTGGGGAATGAGCCCGGGCAGGTCATCAAAGTTTCAGTCGGGGAACATGTGGCAAATAGTGACCACAATTCTGTAAACTTTAGGATAGTAATGGAAAAAGATGAGTGTTGTCCTATGGGTAAGGTGCTGAATTGGGGGAAGGCTAACTACAGCCGGATTAGGCAGGATTTGGTGGCTGTTGATTGGGAGAGGCTGTTCAAGGATAAATCCATATCTGGCATGTGGGAGTCTTTTAAGGAGCAGTTGATAGGACTGCAGGACAGGCATGTGCCTGTAAAGAGGAAGGATAGGAAAGGTAGGATTCGGGAGCCGTGGATAACCAGTGAAATTGTGGGTCAAATCAAAAAGAGAAAAGAGGCATACATGAGGTCCAGGCAGCTAAAAACAGATGGAGCACTGGAGGAATACAGAGAAAGTAGAAAAGAACTCAAACAGGGACTTAGAAGGGCAAAAAGGGGTCACGAAATGTCCTTGGCAGACAGGATTAAGGAGAATCCTAAGGCATTTTATACATACGTTAGAAACAAGAGGGTTGTTAGGGAAAGAATCAGACATCTCTGGGACACTGGAGGGGAATTATGCTTGGAACCAAAGGAAGGAGGAGAGATCCTAAATGAATACTTTGCATCAGTATTCACAAAGGACAGTGTCCCAGAGATGTCTGATTCTTTCCCTAACAACCCTGGTTGTTGACTGGTACTGTCTCAGAGATGTGTTGACCCCTGAGAAAAAATCTCAATTACAAGGGAGGAAGTGTTAGGTTTTTTAAGAAGCATTAAGACAAACAAATCCCCAGGGCCAGATGGCATCTATCCTAGACTCCTCAGGGAGGCAAGAGATGAAATTGCTGGGCCTCTGACAGAAATCTTTGTCTCTTCACTGGACACGGGTGAGGTCCCAGAGGATTGGAGGGCAGCAAATGTGGTCCCGTTATTTAAGAAGGGTAGCAAGGATAACCCGGATAATTATAGGCCGGTGAGCTTGACGTCCGTGGTAGGGGCGGCACGGTAGCACAGTGGTTGGGGCGGCGCGGTAGCACAGTGGTTAGCACTGCTGCTTCACAGCTCCAGGGACCTGGGTTCGATTCCCGGCTTGGGTCACTGTGTGGAGTTTGCACATTCTCCTTGTGTCTGCGTGGGTTTCCTCCGGGTGCTCCGGTTTCCTCCCACAGTCCAAAGATGTGCGAGTTAGGTTGATTGGCCATGCTAGAAATTGCCCTTAGTGTCCTGAGATGCGTAGGTTAGAGGGATTAGCGGGTAAATATGTAGGGATATGGGGGTAGGGCCTGGGTGGGATTGTGGTCGGTGCAGACTCGATGGGCCGAATGGCCTCTTTCTGCACTGTAGGGTTTCTATGATTTCTATTAAATTGTTGGAGAAGATTCTTAGAGATAGGATATATGCGCATTTAGAACTGAATAATCTCATTAGTGATAGACAGCATGGTTTTGTATGAGGGAGGTCATGCCTCACAAATTTGGTTGAGTTTTTTGAGGTGGTGACAAAAATGATTGACGAGGGAAGGGCCGTGGATGTCGTCTATATGGATTTTAGTAAAGGTTTGACAAGGTCCCTCATGGCAGGCTGGTGCAAAAGGTTAAATCTCACGGGATAAAAGGTGAGCTAGCTAGATGGGTGGAGAACTGGCTTAGCCATAGAAGTGGAGATGCCGGCATTGGACTGGGGTGAACACAGTAAGAAGTCTCAACACCAGGTTAAAGTCCAACAGGTTTATTTGGTAGCAAATTAGCCATAGAAGACAGAGGGTAACAGTGGAGGGGTCTTTTTCCGGTTGGAGGTCTGTGACTAGTGTTCCACAGGGCTCTGTACTGGGACCTCTGCTGTTTGTGATATATATAAATGATTTGGAGGAAGATGTAGCTGGTGTGATCAGTAAGTTTGCGGACGACACGAAGATTGCTGGGTTTGCGGATACTGGTGAACATTGTCAGAGAATACAGCAGGATGTAGATAGGCTGGAACATTGGGCGGAGAAATGGCAGATGGAATTTAATCCAGATAAATGCGAAGTGATGCATTTCGGTAGATCTGATGTAAGGGGGAGCTATACAATAAATGGCAGAACCATCAGGAGTATAGACACACAGAGGGACCTGGGTGTACAAGTCCACAGATCCTTAAATGTGGCAGCACAGGTGGAGAGGGTGGTGAAGAAGGCATATGGCATGCTTGCCTTTATTGGACAGGGCATAGAATATAAAAGTTGGCATATGATGTTGCAGCTGTATAGAACGATGGTTAGGCCATATTTGGAATACTGCGTCCAGTTCTGGTCGCACACTACCAGAAGGACGTGGAGGCTTTGGAGAGTGTACAGAAAAGGTTTACCAGGATGTTGCCTGGTTTGGAGGGTCTTGGCTATGAGGAGAGATTGGGTAAACTGGGGTTGTTCTCCCTGGAAAGACGGAGGATGAGGGGCGACCTAATAGAGGTGTATAAAATTATGAAGGGCATAGATAGGGTGAACAGTGGGAAGTTTTTTCCCAGGTCGGAGGTGACGAACACAAGGGGTCACGGGTTCAAGGTGAGGGGGGCAAGGTTCAACAGATGTCAGGGGGAGGTATTTTACACAGAGGGTGGTGGGGGCCTAGAATGCACTACCAAGCAAGGTGATTGAGGCGGACACGCTGGGATCGTTTAAGACTTATCTAGATAGCCTCATGAACGGAGTGGGAATGGAGGGATACAAAAGAATGGTCTAGTTGGGCACATGAGTGGCGCAGGCTTGGAGGGCCGAAGGGCCTGTTCCTGTGCTGTATTGTTCTTTGTTCTTTGAAGGTGGAAAGGTAAACAGGACACCTCGGGAGTGTGAAGAGAAGGACATTTCTTCTAATTTGAAGATCCATTGAAACTTGTCACTGTCTATGGAAGAGACATTAAAATGCAAAGTGTTGGATATTGAAATAATGGCTGTCACAGATATGCCCATCCAAAACCCTTTAAAAATACATAATGGTTGTAGTATCGCAGGCCAGGCTACAGCAAGAAAAGACTTCAATGGAAGAGACAGGCTGAAAGCTTTCTGTCCCTCTCCCTCTTTCTTTCCCTCTCTCTCTGAGCAAGTGTATCACTTAGTTTGAAAAATCAATGTTACCAGAAACTTACCAATAAACCGTGATTTTGTAATAACTGCAACGTCTGACCACATCCAAGGAACTAGCTAACCTAAATTGGCCGCAACATTTAAAATCTATGCCTTCAGGACAATCAGAGGACAGTTCTTTGTATATTCATTTAACCTTTTTTTTATTGGGCTCTATCTTTCCTTATTTCTGACACCCATGTGTTTGTATGTGTGTCGGCCTTAATGACTTCCTGAGGGCCGAATATTCAGTCATGTTTATATTATTTTCCTCGGGTTTAATGGTTAATAAATTTCCCCTTTGATTGATTCGTTCCTTATTACTCTCAGCTTAAAATAGTTAAAATACATTCTGATTTGGAAAAGGCGTATCTTCATGAAAAAGAAACTTAAACCTTTTGTGGTGACCTGGTGCATCCATGAGACTGGAGAGATTTCTGTTTTTTTTGATCTCGTCACTCTGTAGCTTTAAGGGTGTGTAGGCAGTGAGGGAATCGGAGACAGTCTGGCAACTAATGCAGGAATCCGCTGAGTGTATTTTGGTCTCCAAACAGTATTCAATTCTGTATACCAGTTAGAGTGATGATTTCTCTGGGAAGTGCTGCCGGAGCCAAGTCCATGACACAGCTGTACAAGGGAATGATGAGGAAGATTGGGAAGGGAATGATGAGGAAGATTGGGAAAGCCATGTTAATGGGGGATTCTATAATTAGGGGAGCAGGCAGGCATTTATGCAGCCACATATGTGGATCCAGGATGGTTGGTTGCCTCCCTGGTACAAGGATGTCACTAAGTGGCTGCAGAGCAGCTTGAGGGGTCCATATTGGTACCAATAACAGAAGTAGAAAAAGTAATACGGTCCTGCAAGCAAACTTTAAGGAACTAGAAAATAAATTAGCAAGCAGGATCTCAAATATAGAAATCTCCAGATCACTCCTGGTGCCATGCACCAGTAAGTATAGGAATAGGAGGATAGAGCAAATTAACGTGTGGCTTTAGGGATGGTCCAGGAGAGAGGGCGTTAGATTTCTGTGACATTGGGAATGGTTCTGGAGAGATGGGATGGCCACAAGCCAGACAAGTTGCAGCAGAACGGAGCTTGGACCAATGTCCTTGTTGGGTGATTTGCTATTGGGGAGGGCATATGCTAACTTGTTAGTGAGGTGGGAAGGAGGAGGTGACATGCAAAAGACAAAATAAGGTGCATAGAGAATTGGGCGAGCAGATAACATCCAGAGTAACAAATACGGTATTATGTAGGATCAGAGTTGGAGAGAATGCAATAAGTTCTAAAGTAGATTTTGACTGCAGATATGTGAACATAAGGTGTGATAAATAAGGTTGGTGAGTTACCGGTGCAGATAGCCATGAGAGTAAGATGTGGTGATAATGGAGACCTGGCTCAAAAAATGGAAGATTGGATACAAAGTGGTCAGGAAAGCTGGGGAAGGAAAAAGGAGGGATAGCAGTTGCGATTAAAGATAGTATTACAGTACTGGGGAGAGAATGTGTCCTAGAGTGGTCAAGTACAGAATCCATTCGTTTAGAAATGATTGTACCTCTACACTACTGTGTGTATCCTATAAACCTCCAACTAGCGGATACCGAGTAGAGGTACAAATTCTCATGAAAATTAAAGTTGGTATAATGGGATCTTTAACTATCCTGTTGTAGACTTGTGCAGTAAGAGTGTTAATGAGAGGATGGGGGGAAAATAGTTTCAAGAGTGCATTCAGGAGAATTGGTACACTAGTATGTTTCCAGTTCAATGAGGAAGGAGGCATTGTTGGGTCTGGTGAATGAGGTGAGCCAAGTGGATCATGAGCCACTAGGGGAATATTTAGGGGACTGTGATCATAATAGCATATGGTATAAGCTAGTTACAGAAAAAGGTAAGAACAATGCAGAGCAAAAATGATTAATTGGGGGAAGATCCAATTTCACTGGGGGTGAGAATGGATATGGCTCAGCTAAAATGGATTCAAAAATTGGTGGGCAAGCTGTAACTGAACACTGGGCTGCATTTAAGAGGAGAAAGTTCAGGTGCTGTCAATGTGCATTCCCATGAGGGGGAAAGGTTAGACAAAGTCAGAGGTCCCTGGATGACGAGAGAGAGCGAGAGTAAAACGAAGCAGGAAAAAGATTGCATCTGACAAATGTCAGGTAGATAATACAATTGAGCTAGATTGAACTAAGCTATCGAAAGTTCAAAGAGGAAGTGAAAAAATAAATAAGGGCAACAAAGAGCAGCATAAGAGATTGGCAGCTAACAAAAGGGAATCCAGAAGACATGGAAGTAGTAACAGGAGGAATAGGGTCAATTACAGGCCAACAAGGGATTTTGTGCATGAAGGTACAGTGCATGACTGAAATATTAAATGGATTATTTGCATCTGTTTTCCTCTGAGGAAGAAGGTGCTGCCAAAGTTGTAGTAAAAGAGGAGGTAGTTGGGACATTTGGATAGGATAAAGATTGACAAAGTGGAGGCATTAGAAAGGCACTTAAAGTTGCTAAGTTTGGTAAGTAACCAGGAGCAGGTGAGATGCTTCGAGGGAATGAAGATGGCACTGACTATAATCTTTCAATTGTCCTTGGGTACAGAAGTCAGGAATGGAGAATTGCACATTCATAAAAGAATGCAAGGATTAACCCAGCAACTACAGGGCAGTTCGTTTAATCTTGGGGCGGCACGGTAGCACAGTGGTTAGCACTGCTGCTTCACAGCTCCAGCGACCTGGGTTCGATTCCCGGCTTGGATCACTGTCTGTGTGGGGTTTGCACATTCTCCTCGTGTCTGCGTGGGTTTCCTCCAGGTGCTCCGGTTTCCTCCCACTGTCCAAAGATGTGTGGGTTAGGTTAATTGGCCATGCTAAAAAAAAATATTGCCCTTCGTGTCCTGAGATGCGTAGGTTAGAGGGATTAGTGGGTAAATATGTAGGGATATGGGGGTAGGGCCTGGGTGGGATTGTGGTCGGTGCAGACTCGATGGGCCGAATGGCCTCTTTAGGGCTTCTATGATTGGTAGTTGAACAGAGATGATAAGTTTGGACAAAATTAAATCATCTGGACAAGTTCGGATTAATTACAGAAAGCCAACATTAATTGGATTGAGTTTTTCAATGAAGTAATAGAGAGGTTGATGTGTACATGGACTTCGAAAAAGCTTTTGATGTGCCACCGAATAGGTTTGTCAGCAAACTTGAAGCCCATGAGAGTGACAACATGGTTATGAAGTTGGCTGAGTGACTTACAAAATTTACAGAGGACAATATTGTGAGCTGTGAGGAGGATAGTGAGAGACATCAAGGACGTAGGCTGTTGGGTAGACAAGTGGCAGATGAAATTTAATGCAGACAAGCGCTGAATTTTGTGGCAGCAGATTCTGCCTAATTAGCAGAAGATTTCCGTTTTGCACTTGTCTGCCTCTAATGTTCATGCTCATGAACTGCTTCCCTCAATTAGTGTAATAATAAACTCCAGCCAATGTGTCCTTCAATGCTACCCTGAGGAACTCCTGCAGCAATTGCTTGGAGCTCTAACTACCACAAACATCTTCATTTGTGTTAGGTCTGACTCCAACCAGTGGAGTTTTCCACTTGATTCCTATTTATTTCATTTGTGCTAGGGCTCTTTGGCACCATGCTCAGTCAAATGTTGCCTTGATGTTACGGGCAGCTCCCCACCTTTGGAATTTGGCTCTTTTGTTCACGCTTGGATGAAGGTTGTAGTGAGGTTAGGAGCCGAGTGGTCCTGACAAAGCCCACATTGAGGTTCAGTGAACAGGTTACTGCTGTGTAATTGACACATCACTTTGCTGATGATCGTAAGTAGACTGATGGGTGGTAATTGGCTGGATTTGATCTCTCCTGCTCATTGTGCACAGCACACTCGAGCAATTTTCCAAACTGTTGGATAGATACCAATGTTGTAGGTGAACTGGGATAACTTGGCTAGGGGCATGGCTAGTTCTAGAGCAGTACCAGAGCTTGGATGTCATCGTGGCCCAAAGCTTTTGCTATCTCCTGTGTCTTCAGCTGTTTTTTGATATCGTGGAGGGAATTGGATTAGCTGAACTGTGGCATCTGTGATGCTGTGGTCCTCAGGAGGAGGCTAAGTTGGATCAACCATATGACACTTATGGCTGAAGATGATTACAAATGCTTCAGCCTCATCTTTTACACCTATGTGCTGGGCTCTTCTGTCATGGAGGGCAGGAATATTTATGGGCTGCTTCCTCTGGTTAGTTGTTTACTATCCATCACTGTGAGGCAGGACTGCAGAGTTGTTTGTGGGATTACTTGGCCCATTCCTGGCCACTGTACTATACCAACGGTGCCTTACAAAGCCAGTTTTTAATGGGCAAATACACTATCCAGTGTGGCATTTTTATTGCAGTATGCATTTTTATATTGTATAATTTATTTAGATCTAATAAATAGACACTATTGAAGCAAAGCTTTATGGACCTTAATTCTAGTGCAAAGATGGCTTTGTAGTAAACTTCACATTTCTATAATGCATTTGTCAAAAGGACACATTCTTCATTTTCTATCTGTTTTTATCTTTAGTTAATTCGAGTGACCTTTTCATATGCTGATTTCTAAATGTGCTCTCTTTCTTTCCCTAATCAGTTTATAAGAGGAGAGAAAGGTTATTTCCTATGAAAAATTACCTTGTACAGCTTTAGTATAAATGATCTTTACCTAAATCAGATGTGAATAAATGGCACATACAGTAAATGTTAGAGAAAACCAAGTTTGTGTGCTGAATAAAAATGTTGTAGTTGAATGAAATTATTTTGTAACGGCAATTATCCCTGTTAAACCTCATAATAAATGCAGCATGTTCAACTAGTTGTTGAGGAACTCGATACTAATTTAACACTGTTGCATTCTCAGTAGGGAGTTGTGCTGAGAGATGGGATTGTCCATCCCTATCTGATCCACATTCCCTGAAATCTTCCGATTAGGAATGTTGAATTAGTCTTTTTGATATCAACTCATTGTAAAACACAAGTTAGTAAACACATCTGGCAGCAAGAAAATACCCCATGTTTCACTTTTACCTCCCACCATTTATTGATATCCATCATACTTTATTGTTCTGTTAACAGGAGGATAAAATGTAATTCAGATTGGGTATTTTTCAATTCCTTCTACCCCTATCAAGCAATAATGAAGCGATGGAATACATTTTTCGTAGAGAACATAGTGATACCTCTTAGCTCCAGAGTATTCTTTTAAGGAGCCGCATGTATATTTTCATACATTTACATTCGTTCTCATACTCGGTAGAAGTATGAGAATATTGAATGTTACGGACTGTAAAATCATACTTTTTGAAATTGGCCAGAAACTCTCATGATGGCTGCAATTTTACAGGGGACTACGAACATTTAAACTGGGGACTGCATTTGATTCTGTGATCAATAGTTAAACATGGGGCTGAACATGGGTACTTCGC
The DNA here is from genome assembly GCF_964213995.1 of Mustelus asterias. Lineage (NCBI taxonomy): Eukaryota > Metazoa > Chordata > Chondrichthyes > Carcharhiniformes > Triakidae > Mustelus > Mustelus asterias. The sequence continues at coordinate 112,194,575 of NC_135801.1, read as the reverse complement.
AGCTACCTGTGAAGTTTAAACATCTCCTTGTTAGCAATTAATTGTAAAACACAAGCATGAACCAACATTTGGTTGGTTCATGCTTGTGTTGTTGGTTGAACAAAGGAAAGTAATTGAGTTCAAGTTGGGACAGAAATAAGAGTGAAGTGTATGCAAGTGCATGCGCAACTGAAGTATCAACTCCACTAAGAAGACAACAGGCCTGCTTTGACGACATGTTACGATCCCAGTTGATATTTTTAAATGGAAAGGTTCCAGAGTGGAGCCCTGGCTCAAAAGATCATAACTTTTTTACTTTTTTTTGCGAAACATCGTTGAACAGAGTCACAGGATTGCCAATTAGCTTTCAATAATAGGAAAAAAATTATTAAACAAGATTGACTATCATACAAGACTCCTTCGCTCCCACTTGTCTTCACAAATGTACACAGATTTTAAGGGTAATATAGGTTACAAAACATGTCTTGTGTTAAAATGTTCTCAGTAAATACACAGTTCCTATACCCAGCAGGCTAACTGTTCAGACACATTCCACTCTGAAACTGAATGGCAGATGTCACCCAATCGAACTTCAATGGATTTCACCTCCGATCCCCCCAGGTGGTTATTGCACCCCGAGCCAACTGATCTCATTTGACTCTGGCTTCCACATGAATGTTTCCAAATTCCACTCTCAAAGACGAACCTTGGAATCTTCTTCCTAACAGTACTTTCCCTCAACTGTTTCAAGCTTGGATCCACGTCTAGGATTTCCAAATTTCCCTTCAGTATTTCTTTGCCTTGAATAGCCACTCACATTGGCAGATGCAGAAATGCTTTTTCCTGAATATCAAATCTGCTATGACTCATTGTTCCACAGGAGCAGGCTGAGTGTAAGAAAGATTGTGTCTGCATTTTATTTATTTATTTTTCAGTTAAATTTGGCTTAAAAATCAGAGGTTTTTTTCAAAACAGGGAGTAGGCCCAGGAGCAGCCTGGGGAAGGTTTTTTGGAGGGTTTAAAAGCAGGCCGCACTTTTGAGCGGGCAGCGTCTGGAGCGGGCAGTGGAGTGAGCAGGGAGCAGAGTGTGAGCTGTAAGGGCTTTGGCTCACAGGGCTTCGGCGAAGGCGAGGAAGGTTGTTTGCTTTTCTTCTGTTACACCCCCTTTTTTTGTTTTATCTCCCAAAAACTAAAAAGGACATGGCTGGTATGAGTGGGAGGCCAGTATACTGCATTCGGTGTGGGATGTGGGAGTTCCTGGAGACAAATTGCCTCCCGGAAGTCCATATCTGTGCCAGATGTGTGGAACTGCAACTCCTGAAGGATCGTGTAAGGGAGCTGGAGCTGAGGCTCGATGAACTCAGTTTAGTTAGGGAAAATGAGAGATTAATATATAAAAGTTATAGTCAGGTAGTGACATCAGGGTCACGGAAGGAAGACACGTGGGTCACAGTTAGGAGGGGTAATAGTCAGAAGGGTGATGTGCCAGAAAGTACCCCAGTGGCAGTCTCCCATAAAAGAAAGGGATGGGCAACAGATGGGAGAAGGGAAGAGAGTGAGCAGTCTGTGGAGGGATCCCCTGTGGTTGTTCCCCTCCAAAATAGGTATATTGTTTTGGATTCTGTGGAGGGGGATGACCCTCCAGGGGTAAGCCACGAGGACCAGATCGCCTCCACGGAGACAGGCTCAGGGGTCCGGAAGGGAAAGAAGGGGTTTAGGAGAGCGATAGTTGTGGGGGACGCAATGGTTAGAGGCACGGACAGGCGGTTCTGTGGGAGTGAACGAGAATCCAGGATGGTAGTCTGCCTCCCTGGTGCCGGGGTACTGGATGTCTCCGAGAGGGTAGGAAGCATATTTAAAAAGGAAGGTAGTCAAACGGATGTGATTATACACATTGGTGAAAATGATGTAGGTAGGAAGAGCAGGGGGGTCATACGAGAGAAATTCAGGGAGTTGGGTGCTCGGCTAAAAAGTAAAGCCTCCAGGGTAGCAATCGTTGGACTGCTCCCGGTGTCGAGTGCAAGTGAGGCTCGGAACAGGGAGATTCTACAGTTGAACGCGTGGCTAAAGGACTGGTGCAAGAGGGAGGGTTTTAAATTCATAGATAACTGGGAAATCTTCAAGTCAGAATGGCAACTGTACAGAAAGGATGGGTTACACCTTAACTGGAAGGGAGCAAATATCCTGGCTGGGAGTTTTGCTAGAGTGTTTCGGCAGGATTTAAACTAGTGTGGCAGGGGGGTGGGGAACAAAACAGTAGGTCAGTAAATACTGAGGCTGGGGTTGAGCTGGGGGCCAGGGCAAGACTAGCTAAGAAGGGGAGCACTCCAGAGGAGGATGACCTGAGTGGGCCTGGAGGTCTGGAGTGCATCTGCTTCAATGCGAGGAGCGTAACGGGTAAAACAGACGAACTTGGGGCCTTAATGCTTATGCGGAATTTGGATGTGGTTGCGGTGACGGAAACTTGGTTAAAAGAAGGACAGGACTGGCAGCTGAATATTCTGGGGTATAAGTGTTTTAGGCGAGACAGAGGAGGGGCTAAAAAAGATGGGGGAGTAGCGATATTAGTTAAGGAGCATATTACCGCGGTGCAGAGGGTAGACAACTTAGAGGGGTCATGTACTGAGTCGCTGTGGGTGGAACTCAGAAACAGGAAGGGTGCAGTCACTATGCTGGGGGTGTACTACAGACCACCCAACAGCCCACGGGAAGTGGAGGAAAGGATATGTCAGGAGATTCTGGATAGGTGCAGAAAAAATAGGGTTGTTGTAGTGGGGGACTTTAATTTCCCTGGCACAGACTGGAAAGTGCTTAGAGCTGGGGGTCCGGACGGGGAGGAATTTGTAAAATGCGTACTGGAAGGTTCTTTGGAACAGTACGTAGATAGCCCGACTAGAGAGGGGGCTATACTGGACCTAGTTCTGGGAAATGAGCCCGGTCAGGTCGTCAAAGTTTCGGTAGGGGAACATGTGGCAAATAGTGACCACAACTCTGTTAACTTTAGGATAGTAATGGACAAGGATGAGTGCTGTCCTACGGGCAGGGTGCTAAATTGGGGGAAGGCTAACTAGAGCCGGATTAGTCAGGAATTGGTGGATGTTGATTGGGAGAGGATGTTCGAGGGTAAGTCCGCGTCTGGCATGTGGGAGTCTTTTAGGGAACTATTGATAAGGCTGCAGGATAGGCATGTGCCTGTAAAAAGGAAAGATAGGAAAGGTAGGATTCGAGAGCCGTGGATAACCAGGGAAATTGAGGATCTGATTAAAATGAAAAGGGAGGCGTACGTTAAGTCCAGGCAACTGAAAACAGACGGAGCTCTGGAGGAATACAGAGAGTAGGAAAGAACTCAAACGGGGAGTTAGAAGGGCAAAAAGAGGTCACGAAATGTTCTTGGCAGGCAGGATTAAGGAGAATCCTAAGGCATTCTATTCATACGTTAGGAACAAAAGAGTTGTCAGGGAGAAAATCGGACCTCTCAGGGACAAAGGAGGGGAATTATGCTTAGAACCCAAGGGAATAGGGGAGATCCTAAATGAATACTTTGCATCGGTATTCACGAAGGAGAGGGGCGTGTTAACCGGGAGTGTCTCGGAGGGAGGTGTTGACCCGTTAGAGAAAATCTCCATTACAAGAGAGGAAGTGTTAGGTTTTTTAGGGAACATTAAAACTGACAAAGCCCCAGGGCCTGATGGCATCTATCCTCGACTGCTCAGGGAGACGAGAGATGAAATTGCTGGGCCTCTGACGGAAATCTTTGTCGCTTCTTTGGACACGGGTGAGGTCTCTGAGGATTGGAGGATAGCGAATGTGGTCCCGTTGTTTAAGAAGGGTAGCAGGGATAACCCAGGAAATTATAGGCCGGTGAGCTTGACATCCGTGGTAGGGAAGTTGTTGGAGAGGATTCATAGAGACAGGATGTATGTGCATTTAGAACGGAACAATCTCATTAGTGACAGACAGCATGGTTTTGTAAGAGGGAGGTCGTGCCTTACAAATTTGGTGGAGTTTTTTGAGGAAGTGACAAAAACGGTTGAAGGAAGGGCCGTGGATGTCGTCTATATGGATTTCAGTAAGGCATTTGACAAGGTCCCACATGGCAGGTTGGTTAAGAAGGTTAAGGCTCATGGGATACAAGGAGAAGTGGCTAGATGGATGGAGAACTGGCTTGGCCATAGGAGACAGAGGGTAGTGGTCGAAGGGTCTTTTCCGGCTGGAGGTCTGTGACCAGTGGTGTTCCGCAGGGCTCTGTACTGGGGCCTCTGCTATTTGTGATATATATAAATGATTTGGAAAAAGGTGTAACTGGTGTAATCAGCAAGTTTGCTGATGACACGAAGATGGCTGGACTTGCGGATAGCGAAGAGCATTGTCGGGCAATACAGAGGATATAGATAGGCTGGAAAATTGGGCGGAGAGGTGGCAGATGGAGTTTAATCCGGATAAATGCGAAGTGATGCATTTTGGAAGAAATCGGACCTCTCAGGGACAAAGGAGGGGAATTATGCTTAGAACCCAAGGGAATAGGGGAGATCCTAAATGAATACTTTGCATCGGTATTCACGAAGGAGAGGGGCGTGTTAACCGGGAGTGTCTCGGAGGGAGGTGTTGACCCGTTAGAGAAAATCTCCATTACAAGAGAGGAAGTGTTAGGTTTTTTAGGGAACATTAAAACTGACAAAGCCCCAGGGCCTGATGGCATCTATCCTCGACTGCTCAGGGAGACGAGGAGTCATACAATAAATAGCAGAGTCATCAGGAGTATAGAAACACAGAGGGACCTAGGTGTGCAAGTCCACAAATCCTTGAAGGTGGCAACACAGGTGGAGAAGGTGGTGAAGAAGGCATATGGTATGCTTGCCTTTATAGGACGGGGTATAGAGTTTTAAACCTGGAATCTGATGATGCAGCTGTATAGAACGCTGGTTAGGCCACATTTGGAGTACTGCATCCAGTTCTGGTCGCCGCACTACCAGAAGGACGTGGAGGCGTTAGAGAGAGTGCAGAGAAAGTTTACCAGGATGTTGCCTGGTATGGAGGGTCTTGGCTATGAGGAGAGATTGGGTAAACTGGGGTTGTTCTCCCTGGAAAGACGGAGAATGAGGGGAGATCTAATAGAGGTGTACAAGATTATGAAGGGGATAGATAGGGTGAACAGTGGGAAGCTTTTTCCCAGGTCGGAGGTAACAATCACGAGGGGTCACGGGCTCAAGGTGAGAGGGGCAAAGTATAACTCAGATATCAGAGGGATGTTTTTTACACAGAGGGTGGTGGGGGCCTGGAATGCGCTGCCAAGTAGGGTGGTGGAGGCAGGCACGCTGACATCGTTTAAGACTTACCTGGATAGTCACATGAGCAGCCTGGGAATGGAGGGATACAAACGATTGGTCTAGTTGGACCAAGGAGCGGCACAGGCTTGGAAGGCCGAAGGGCCTGTTTCCTGTGCTGTACTGTTCTTTGTTCTTTGTCCTTTGACTACTGTATCTTTACACATCACCCAGTTATGATGCTATTGATTTATTTGTGCCTGCACTTCATGACTCTAAGTGACTGCTGCTGAAAACCAGTTTGAATGTCACATTTGCAAAGGATTCCTGTACTATCTACCTCTTCCTAATCTGTTGGATATCCACCCTCTTACTCTTCAAAACACTTCGTGGCTGTGGAGTGACTACAACCTATAATGTTTGCTTCAGGAAATTCTCAGTCTTTCGTTCGCCCTAGAGCAGCAACTCAAGCTCAGAAACCCTGAGCTTTAGTTCAGGAAATTGCGCAGATCTGGTTATCCAGAAGACATGAAGCATCTTGGAATTCCTATTTAGCACAGGAATTGCAGGGAACGGTACTCAGCTGTCTCATCATTTTAAGTTTATGCCTATAGTTAGACTATTTATTTAGCAAGGCACTCCATTTATCTGATACACCCATCTCTCACCAATCTCTGTCTCAGCTGTTCACCATGTGAACTGAGCTGGGAATGCCTTGAATATATTAAAATTATTTAACCATACAAAGTTATGTAATGTCAACTTTCATTGCTACAGGTGAGGATGTGGAGGTCCATTTGCTATTGTAATTGGATCTTATAACCAGCCCTGACATCTATATACTGTACTAAGTATTGATGACAAATTTGTTCATTCTAAAAATATCCAACTTAATTCAAATCACATTGTGATCTCTTAAACCAGTGAATGGAGAAGTGTTTGTATTTTATAGTTCTGCACTTTACAACTTCTATCTTGGTAAATTGTTAGTGGCTCCATGTTAAATTCAGTAATATTATTCGTATTCATTCTTATGGGATGCACAGACTTTTGATAATGAAAAACTGCATTATTAATAACTGCTACTAGTGGTTCCCATGAGATTTAGAGGGAAAAATTCAAAGTAGTTAAAATACTGGTGGCATCATATTGGTAATAGGAAAGTGGTGGGACGGAATCCTAGTTGAACCCTGATCTAGGAGAAACGAGAGTGGGAGGATAGGTGGGAAGGCCACCGGAGAAACTTTTCACCATCACTTGGATACCCATGGAGTTTGCTCCATATTTTCTGTAATACTTGATATGTTGACCATTGTATTACATACTCTTTAAGCAAACCATTTTATTGTGATTTTGTTTGTAAATGTATGTGATTATACATAATATGTAATTAATGAGCGTTTTATAATCACTAGAAAAAAATTGTAGGTACAAGGAAAGGACTAGGGGGTAAGAAGAACTGATATGCTCTTGTAGAGAGGTGATATGGGCATGATGGGCCAAATCAGCACCTGTTTATAAAAAAAAAATCCTACAGTTAATGAATCATTCAGAATAAGTTTTGAAAACGTGATTGCTTTCAGTTACTGAAATTTCTAATGTTAAGTAAGGCATTAAACAAGAAATTTGCATACTACATATTTCCGAATGACCAGATTATATTTGCCTACTGAATTGTCTTTTAATTGGAGATTAACAAAGTGTACATTGTGTATTTTTAATCATTAGTCATGCGTTTCTATCGTGCTCTTGCACACTTTTTTTTAAGAGAACTTTATTAATGTCAATGTCGTCATCCTAAACATCCCCTGTGTTTTGTTGATGGTTAGAAAGTATAAACACCATATTGGTGAAAAGACTTGCAGCGAGGGTGAAAAATACAGATAACTACATTTCAAGGATGAATTAGAAACTACTACATAATGTTCTCTGAGATATCTTGAGTTACAAACCAGTGCTGGCAGAGTGAGCATGCCCACGTGTACTAAATGTTTTCTTAATCCTAGTTTGAGTTTAAATTTTAAAATTTTTCAAAGATGATCATAAAGATTCAAATTAGTGCTTGTGTTACTGATGGTTATAAAATATAAACATTCTAGTTGCTACATTACAATTATTTTCCTAGATTACAACAGTGATTAACCTTTGCCTGCAAAGTGGTTTGGAACATACTTTGGTTGTGAAAGCTGCTATAAAAATGCAAGTTTTTAAAAAAATAACACTTTTGTGACATGGATGGACGGTTAGAGTGTGAGACAGACCACGTCTTTTTTCATCCTAATTTGACTTGTTTAATTAAATTAGATATTTAAGTTTTATATTACTCTACTATGTGTTCAAGTTATTTTACAGATTGAATGTATTCTATTTCAATTATTCTTTTTCCAAATTACTAGGTGCTTGCTACCCATGTCCAGAGACTGTAGAAATGAAATGTAATTGCAGTGCATCTGTTCTGGTTGTACCTTGTGGCAGAGAACGCACTACTAAACCTCCAAGATGCAAAGAGCTTTGCAGGTCAGTGCATAAAATATATTACATTGAATTAATTGGTTAAGATATTTTAACATTTCTTATTTTATGATCTCTGGCCTTATTTTATTATCTGAATATTTGGTCCTGATGCACATTTTTCAAAAAAAGGTGTTAAATTTTGCAGTGCCATTGGTAAAATATACCCTTAAACCAAGCATGTAGACCAGTGATGATGGTGGGTTTTGAGGAGTCATTAAGATTCTGTTTGCCTTTTGGATATCCATGGTCTGCTGCAGTGAGGCTTGTAACTTCAAGTTTCCAGTGTAGGAATTGCTGTGTTGTTGCAGATGCTTGTTCTGCATTTAGTGGAACAGAAAGCAATGGTATTTTGGTTCTACGTTCTTTGAACTTTAAACGCTCCTTGGGAGGACATCATGCCTGGAATTGGTTGTTCAAGATGAAGTGCAGCTTGAGATCTCTTGCCCTAATTTTAAAAATTAGCGCAGCGGGATGGGAGAATCATGGCCTATGTACTTTTTAAGAAAAATACTCGGACACACCAAGAACTCTGTCATTTGTCCTCTTTATTTCTTACGCCATGCCTCTGGATTCTGTTTTATCACAAGCCTCTGCCATTCATTTTTCCTATTGCTTCACTCGTTGTGTGCTCCAATGCTTGACTTGGTTTGGACTTGTTTATAAATGTCATTAGGGAGCTAGCTTCTTGATTGCTGACTTATTCTCCTATAATGCCCCTAAAGCTAGTATATAGCCCACAAGCTAATGATTCCATACCTGTGCATGTACTGATGAAACAACTGTTCTCTCAGACAAGGATAAATTTCTGAAAAGGTGGGATAACCATTTTTAAAATATTCGAAACAAGCAATTAGCTGTTAGCAATGAGGCCATATCTCAGTTGCCTTTGTGTGCCATCATCGATGCAGCATAGACCAGCGTTGCTCTCAAATGGGAAGGCCAACTAGTTTTTGAGCTATTTCAGCTAGATAAAGCTGGTTGTTGTTTTGCAGTCAAATGCCTCAATTAACACTCTGTTTCTGCTCAGGTAGGAGTCCCAGGAGTTCAAAGATGCTTAAATTGTTTAACTCTGCAAGGGATTGAATTGTTTTTATCTCTGATAATCACCAGGAAAATTGCTTGTCGTTGTTGTAAAGATCCTTGCAAGAGTGATACTCAATTGCTTTATTCAACTCATTGCTGAAAAAGAGTTATTGTGGGTTGAGGAAAGAAAGAGACATAAGAGAGATTACTCCATGGAAAGAAAAAATCTTTATTATGGGCACTACTGCTCATTTTGTACCCAATGTGAAGCTGAATTTTATCTCCCATTTCTTCTGATTTACCATAAACAATGTCACGGGACATATAAAGTGACGTTAAAAAATCTAATTCCATGTCGCAATTGTACTTGTATATCTCAAATATCAAGTTCAGAAAACAACAAATTGCAATTAAGTAGATGAAAGAAGTAGTGCCAATACTTATATATTTCCTTTCCGAAAAGGTCAATTACTTACTCCTGGTCTCCCTTGATGTAAATTTACAAGCAGCTGTCAATTTAGCAGCAAACATCCTTGAGCAATAACTCAGGGAAAGGAGCAATTCATACTGTTAGACTTTGTAATCTTAAAAGTGGTGCCACTTCAGAAGGGACTTTCAAGACATTATATAAGCCAAGGTTCTTCTAATGATATTAAGTACCATGTCATATCATGGAATTTTTTGTGTCTGTACCAGCTCTCTGCAAGAGCAATTTGGCTAATCCCGTTCTTCCAACTTTTGCTCGTGTCCCTGCAAATTTTTCTCTTCAGATAATGATCCAATTCTCATTTTAAAGCTTTGATTGAATCTGTTTCCACCACACTCTTGGGCAGTTCATTCCAGTTCCTAACCACTCACATTAAAAGTTATTTCCTCATCTTGCTGATCATCTTGCTAATCACAAATCAATGCTGTCTGGTTTTTGATCATTCTACCAATGAGAACCATTGCTCCCAATCAACTTTGTCCATAAGCTTCTTAATTTTGAACTTCAATCAAATCTCCTCTGGGATATCTGCATCTTTCTATCTACCACAAAAAATCCATCAGTGGGACTTTATTTTCTAATTAGTTGTGTGTTTGTTGGTACAGCAAATCTAATTTCCTTTTCTAATTATTTTTTTTTAATTTTCTCTCTAGGAAACCACCCACATGTCATCATCCAAGCAGAGAGAAACACAGATGTCACTTTGGTTGTTGTCCTCCATGCAAACAATTCTGCCAAAAAGCACTAGCTAAATGTGCCCACCTTTGTCCTGCAACATGTCACGATGAAGTACTCGTCAAGCAAGCAAATTCGGTAAGAATTAAACTTTCTTGGAGTTTATTAGTCTGGATGCAGTCAATGCAGCAATTTTAAGGAAAAATGAAGACTGGCTTGGTCCTTTAAAAGGTTGCCTATGTACTAAAATTAACTTTACATTTCATCAATTTGTGCAATTTGTTACTGGTTAGTCTCTAGGAGGTAGTATGCCTGGAATATGCAATGCAAATTTCAGCTGACCACTTTGGAGATGGCTAAGAGTTAGGGTTTCATGTTAGCCTCATTTTTATTGTGATTGCAGAAAATTCATCCATTAACTTAAGGTTTGGGATAACCAGTCATTATAAATTTTTTTCAAGCAAGAGAACATAAAGTGAACATGTTATGGACTTTTAACGTTTTTTTTTCAAAAAATAGTTTCTGAAGCAGCCAACCAGCAAATGATTTGCCATCCCAATTTGAGTATCTCCCCAATTAGGGTATGCATCCTTATCCCTGTGCTGCGTCTCCATGTCCCAACTAATTTCCAACCTATGTCGCATTTTTTGCAAATCTTTCATGAGGGAAGCAGGGAAAGAAAGAAATACCAAATGGTGAGATAAAGTGAAATAAGTTGCGCAAAATATAGGAAGATCTTATAATTAAAAAGCATCTCATTTTGTTGTGTGCTCCCAGATTTTGCATAATTAATTATTGTAGAATTGCGACCATGATTAGAACATAGAACAGTACAGCACAGAACAGGCCCTTCGGCCCACGATGTTGTGCCGAGCTTTATCTGAAACCAAGATCAAGCTATCCCACTCCCTATCATCCTGGTGTGCTCCATGTGCCTATCCAATAACCACTTAACTGTTCCTAAAGTGTCTGACTCCACTATCACTGCAGGCAGTCCATTCCACACCCCAACCACTCTCTGCGTAAAGAACCTACCTCTGATATCCTTCCTGTATCTCCCACCACGAACCCTATAGTTATGCCCCCTTGTAATAGCTCCATCCACCCGAGGAAATAGTTTTTGAACGTTCACTCTATCTATCCCCTTCATCATTTTATAAACCTCTATTAAGTCTCCCCTCAGCCTCCTCCGCTCCAGAGAGAACAGCCCTAGCTCCCTCAACCTTTCCTCATAAGACCTACCCTCCAAACCAGGCAGCATCCTGGTAAATCTCCTCTGCACTCTTTCCAGCGCTTCCACATCCTTCTTATAGTGAGGTGCACACAATATTCCAAATGTGGTCTCACCAAGGTCCTGTACAGTTGCAGCATAACCCCACGGCTCTTAAACTCCAACCCCCTGTTAATAAAAGCTAACACACTATAGGCCTTCTTCACAGCTCTATCCACTTGAGTGGCAACCTTTAGAGATCTGTGGATATGGACCCCAAGATCTCTCTGTTCCTCCACAGTCTTCAGAACCCTACCTTTGACCCTGTAATCCACATTTAAATTAGTCCTACCAAAATGAATCACCTCACATTTATCAGGGTTAAACTCCATTTGCCATTTTTCAGCCCAGCTTTGCATCCTATCTATGTCTCTTTGCAGCCTACAACAGCCCTCCACCTCATCCACTACTCCACCAATCTTGGTGTCATCAGCAAATTTACTGATCCACCCTTCAGCCTCCTCCTCTAAGTCATTAATAAAAATCACAAAGAGCAGAGGACCAAGCATTGATCCCTGTGGCACTCCACTAGCAACCTGCCTCCAGTCCGAAAATTTTCCATCCACCACCACCCTCTGTCTTCGATCAGATAGCCAGTTACCTATCCAATCGGCCAACTTTCCCTCTATCCCACACCTCCTCACTTTCATCATAAGCCGACCATGGGGGACCTTATCAAAAGCCTTACTAAAATCCATGTATATGACATCAACTGCCCTACCTTCATCAACACACTCAGACAAGGAGGAAAGGAATGACTGAGAAATATACTATAGTGGTGCATTCTTTAAGATGTAATATTACAGATTTGTAAGTCTCACAACACCAGGTTTATTTGGAGTCACTCACCTGATGAAGGAGCAGCGCTCCGAAAGCTCATGATTTCAAATAAACCTGTTGGACTTTAATCTGGTGTTGTGAGACTTCTTACTGTGCCCACCCCAGTCCAACACCGGCATCTCCACATCAGATTTGTAAGTAACATTCATGTATTAGATTTTCTCATGATATGAGAAACAAGGTGTTTAAAAAATGTAAATGATAGATGGAAGTAGGACAGTTAAAATAAAAGCTACTAAGTTTTTAATAGGGTTAAGTTTATCTTATCGATTAAAAATAGCTTCTTGCGTGTTGTCCTGCATAGAATCCAGTTCTGTTTTCATGCTTGCATAAATCTTAATGTTTTTTTAAAGAACTATATCTTGTAAACAGATTATTACAAAGAACAATACAGCACAGGAACAGGCCCTTCAGTTCACCAAGCCTGCGCATCGATATTCGGTTTCTATCCCTCTGTTAGCCTCCCACCATGTGTCTATCAAGATGCACCTTGAATGTTGCTATTGTGCTTGCTTCTATCACCTCCACTGGCAGTGTATTCCAAGCACCCACAACCCTCTGTGCGAAAAACCTACCCCGCACGTCTCCCCTAAACTTTCCCCCCTCTCACCTTGAACCTGTGTCTCCTTGTAACTGACACTTGCACCCTTGGAAAAAGCCTATGACTATCCACCCTGTCTGTGCCTCTCATAATTTTGTAGACCTCTATCAGGTCGCCCCTCCACCTCCGTCTTTCCAGTGAAAACAATCCAAGTTTATCCAACTTCTCCTCGTACCTAAAACCCTCCAGACCAGGCAACATGCTGGTCAACCTTCTTTGCAAAATTTTATACAGCTGTAACATAACTAGCCAACTTTTGTATTTGATGCCCCAGCCGATGAAGGCAAGCATGCTGTATACTTTCTTGACCACCTTATTCACTGTGTTGCCACTTTCAGGGATCCATGGACCTGTACACCCGGATCCCTCTAAACTATGCAGTGATTACTATATAATTATATTACTATATAGTAATTTTGAATTCAAAGGCAGGGAATTCTGCGGCGAGTAAACTACCTCCTGATTCTCTAAAGCCTATCTACCATCTACAAGCCTCAGGTCAGGAGTGTGATGGAATGCTCTCCACTTGCCTGGATGAGTGCAGCTCCAACAACAGTCCAGGAAAAAACAGCCTGCTTGATTCCTGCTTGACTCAGGACTCCTCCTTCAGCAGCACCTCGCCAGGGCTTCTTGGCCTCTACCATCTTAGATGGACAAGGAAAGCAGATGCATAGGAACACCACCAGCTGCAAGTTCCCCTCCAACCCTCTCTCCATCCTGACCTGGAACTATTTTTCCCTTTCTTTTTTGTTGCTGGGTCACAGTCCTGAAACACCTTAACAGCACTGTGGGTGTGCTTATATTGCATGCCCTACAGAGGTTCAAGAAGGCAGCTCACCACCACCTTCCCAAGGACAATTAAGGGTGGGCAATGAATGCTGGTCTAGTCAGCGATGTCCATGCCCAGAAAGAATAAATGAAAAAAAAATCAATGTGGAAAAAGATTCCCAAAATTGAAATAAAATTATGCAAGCAAAATATCTTAAAATATTTCAATTAAATTTAAAATTTAGTTGAAAACTAATTATTATTTATCTTTATAGCTTTCTGAGGATTTCATTTAATACTCTCATATCTCTTATCCTCTTAGCATCAACCTACAGGTCCGTGGGAGCAACGTTCTGAGCAACGTTTCATTCGAACTGCAGTGCCCTGTCCACCCTGTGTGATTCCTATCCCTATGTAAGTGCTGATTTATGATTTTTAACTCAGTTTTGAAATATTCCTGTGGTAATTCTGAAAGCTAATATACAGAATGCAACTCTTTTAACTGTTGCCCATCAGTGTCTCTTAAAATTCTCTCATCCAAAAGCATTTCGAACTCAATACTGATTTTTAGGTCAACATGGTATGGCAAGCAAGCAAAGTACTGCGTCATATGTGATGCCATTTTCATTAATTAATGAAAAATACTTTGTTATAGTTAGTGGCACTATTATTTTTGGGGACCTATTTGACCAAAATGTTATAAGCGTAACTATTACCACAGCAACAATATTCATTTAATGTATTTAAAGTAGAAGTGGGGTGGGGGGGAACTAGGCATAGTGTCATGGGTGGTTGAAAGGAGGTGGTGATAGAGATTAGTAGCAATGTCTGAAAGCTGGATTTTAATTAAATTTTCAAATCTGGGGAGGACTTGGGTGGGTTTCCCAGCACCCATCCGAAGTGAAGCAAGTAGGGTTGAGGGTGGGGAAATTGTAAAGATTTGAAATGTGTGTTAAGCTGAGAAACAAAACAATGGATCAGTAAAGATGGAGTCAATCTTTCAGCAGAATTTGGTGTGAGACCTGTTGTGTTTGCACTAGTTGGGAGATTGAAGAGGTTGGAAAATCAGTGAGAAGGACTTCCAAGATATTGAATTTCAAGGTGACAAAAATATGAATATAACTATCAGCAGCAGCGAAGCTGAGGGAGTGCTGAACTGAAATGTAGAGGTGGAAATAAATAGTCTTGGAGAGCATTGAGGCTATTACAGATACACGGAAAGGGGGAGGAAGATCGGGAGGCATAGGAGATGAATTTCAAGTTTAAACATGGTGACAACTAGGAACCTGTTTAGATCAGGAGGATAGGTCTGATTGGAAAGTGGGACTTGGTGTGAGATAAGTTATGTATGACAGGCTTTTCAGGCTCAGGTTTATGGAGAATGAAGGATAGGAGGTTTGCAAGAACAAGTGGATAATAACCTGAAGTGAATCAACAATGCTTTTATTTTGTTTTTGCTCAAATTATTTCTGAACCATTTAGATAATTGGAAGTCTGGTGACTGAGCATTTTTGTTGATTTAATCCATGTTATTCATTGGCATAGAAATAATCAGTAATATTTTTAAATTTTTGTTTTGTTGTTTAAATCATTTTACTATAATTCACTATTTTATTTTGCAGGGCTTGTCTTGGAAAGCATGAGGTGAGCCCAAAAACAACATTAAGGATAAAATATGCAGTTGGATATCTGATTCATCAAATTTCAATGTGGCTTCTGTATAAATTTCTTGTAAATCAAGATGTATCTACTAGAATTGTTGCAAATTGGTGGTTGATGAGATCAGATTTTAGCGGAATTGAGTGGATTTTACTGATTTGAGGTAGAGCACGGAGAGAAAGTAAGTGTTCACATTGAAAGCAAATTTTAAATGAATTTAACGTCTTATTTTGAACTCCATTTTGACTTCATTGGACACAATGGTATTTAAAAGACACCAAATGTACTTCAATATAAATCAATCTGCAAAAAGCTGATTCAAAAAAGAGTGTATTTTCTGGTTGAGATTATTGCCTTATTTTTCATTTACTTATTGCATGTGGCAGTGATCATGTATCTAAATTAAATTCACCTGATTCTATAATACTTTTAATTACAAAGATGAAAGATGACTTCAGCTGAGGGGAAACTTGTTCCGTTGAAAGTAGTCTTAATATTAACACCCATGAAATTCCAATGTTGCTGATGTTTATCTCAATTTGTCCCCTGTTTAACCCTGCTTGTTTAATCAAGTTTACAGATACTCGTTAAGGGTATCTGTAAACTTGATGTTGAGGGTGAAAATGACTTATTTATGTTTAGTTTTGGGAAAAAAAACTTACAGACCAGACGATCCTAGGATCTCTTCCTGGTTTGTGCTGTATTTGCCAATCTTAGCTAAGGCAGCATTAGGATGTGACAGTCACCCTGAGATTCAGGAACCAAAGACTACCATGGTCCCTACCATTGCTGTTGAGTGGACAATGTATGTGTGGACATCAGCTGTGGATACAAATGGGCTTGGATGTGGTGGACTACAGATTAAACTGGCCTATGACACTCATATTCTACTCTACAAGAATGACCCTTTGGGGTGGAATGTTGTTATAAGTGATGCAATGGAACTGAACTATTAAAGCTAAATCTTTTCAAGGGTGAAGATTGATAGGAAAATTGCTGAATTTCTGGATAAATAGTACATTTTAAAAATCCCATATGAAACATTGCTGTTTTAAATTAAGTACAGTGAAAAGCCTCACCTATAGCACCTCTGAGCAAGAAGAAAGACAATTTCACAATTGATGAAATAAGGCACTATTACGTAAAAGCAAAGTCTTCGGCATCGTTCGGATAACCCAATTCTGAATATGCAAATTAATATTAAGTCTGCGTTCCTTAAGACTTCATGGCAACATCTTTTACTAAACTTTCACAATGATTCTAGAGATCAATAATACAAGAGACAAAGGATGAAACATATTAATTGCTTTACATCACCAATTTTCAAGCGTGGATATGTCAACAAATACAAAAAACTTTTATTTAATAAATAATGCACTTTATGTTTTAATCTTTTTTGAGGAAATTGCATAAATGATGAATTCTTGCTGATTACAATTCTGTTAATTGATACAATTCCTTCACAATCTTCTACTGTGAATATTTGTACAAATGACCATAAATTTCCAAATGAATCTTTGTCTTAAAATTGCAAAATTTTCCTCTTGAATTGTTTATTTACAGCAGTGCATGTTTGAATATATGTGAGATCCTTCAGAAGCATGAACCCAATGCTAACAAAATTAACCAAAAAATAGAAAGATCAATGATTATCCTTTAAGCAAAAGCAAAGCGCTGGAGATGTGAAATAAAAACAAAGTGCTGGAAAAACTCAGTGGGTCTGGCAGCATCTGTGGCGTGGAATGCCCTGCCTGCAGCAGTGGTGGACTCGTCAACGTTGAGAGCGTTCAAGTGGTTATTGGATAAACATATGGATGATATTGGAATAGTGTAGATTAGAGGGGCTTTAGATTGGTACCACTGGTCGGCGCAACATCGAGGGCCGAAGGGCCTGTACTGCGCTGTAATGTTCTATGTTCTATCTGTGGAGAGAGAAAAGGAGTTAAAATTTTGAGTTTTATTTGGAAGATTGTGCCAGTTAAGACTATCTTCTAAACCAGCCCACCAGTCTTGTTGACTAAGGTGTGTGCAATGTTACAATTGCAATGCTTAAAAATTTCAGTAAAGTGGTTTTTGGTGATTATGGAAACTGCAACCTTGAATGCTTACTCATTCTTAAATATTTGTTAATTTTATAGAAATGTTGAGATTTACAGTTATTGAAACTTTTGGAGCATGCTTTTATGGAGCATGACTTAGAGGATGTGAAAATTTATTTGGACTATAATTCACTTTTTGAAAAGAATATAAAGTAAGATGAGCATTGTTTTTGGTAGCAGGAGAACATTTTCAGACAAAACGCTGCCTTCCTTATCTGTGTATTAGGATTTATTTGAAGGTGCTTCTACCTGTAAACCTGCTCTCTGGTGGCCTGGCATTTTGTTTGTAATTGCTCTAATACGAGATATTCACATCAATGTATGGGGGTGTATGCCAAAAACTGCGATCAGTTGGATGTGCCAAAAGGTCTTGACTTTGGGTATTGTAGGCAAACATAGAAAAGTTGCATCATTTCTAGTCTTTTATGTCAGTATTGATTTATGGTTTAAAAATAATTGCTTATTCATTGTGACTTCAAACATCTCTTTTGCCTTGATTCAAAATGACATTAGTTGCTATTGTTGCTTCTGGATGCACATTTAAACTTTGTATACAATATCATTTAAGAGTTCTGAAGAGTGATGTGAGCTTGTTAACATGACACTGAAGTTGTGGACCATTGGAAAGGAAGAGGCTTAAAGTGTGAAGTTTTTCATGGGAACCAAATCTTAACTTTGAGGAGGTTTTAGCCCATTACACGGGATTGCAAAGAGTCAATGGCACAGAAATAGGCCATTCTGCTCAACCAGTCTGATGTGGGTGCTGATGCTGCACTTGACATTCCTTTCATCTTTTCTCATCTAAATTTACCATTGTAATCTTCTGCTCCCTTCTCCTTCATATACTTGTCTCATTTCCCCTTACATGCATCTATACTATTTGCTACAACCACTCCCTGTGGTAGCAAGTTCCACAGTCTCCCCTCTTGGGTCACAGAAGTTTCTTCTGAATTCCCTATTGGATTTCTTAGTTTGTTTTGTTCTTTCATGGGATGTGGGCATTGCTGGCTTTGACAAGTTGGTGCGGAGTCAGGATGTGAGCTGCTTGCCACAGAATTTCCATTTTATGAGCTGCTCTTATAGGCATAGCATTTATATGAAAGGTCCAGTTCAATTTTTGAACAATGGTAGATCCCAAGACGTTGATGGTGGGGGGATCGAGCGACGGTAATGCCATTGAATGTCATATTGGTTGCAGGTCTCCAACCTGAAAACAAACTCCTTATCCCCACTTGCTGTTTCCTGTCCATTAACCAATTCTCTATCCATGCCAATATATTATCTCCAACACAGACTATTATCTTACGACTTAACCTTTTCGAAGTATTGTCAGGGATGCTCTTCAATGGCTCCTGTTCCTGCTCTGCACCATTAACTCTGGTGCTCCAACAGTTTTATCCTGCTCTTTCTCATCTGCATGCTAACCCTTGGTGATACCATCCAAAGGCCCAGCATTAATTTTCACATGTACACAGTGAAAATTAACTCTCCCTCACCACTGTTCCCTTGACTCCTCCACCTTTGGTGAATTAACAGACTGCCTATCCAACATCCAGCATTG
The DNA here is from genome assembly GCF_964213995.1 of Mustelus asterias. Lineage (NCBI taxonomy): Eukaryota > Metazoa > Chordata > Chondrichthyes > Carcharhiniformes > Triakidae > Mustelus > Mustelus asterias. The sequence continues at coordinate 112,175,835 of NC_135801.1, read as the reverse complement.
GATGAGTAGAAATTTCCTCCAATTTAATATTGAGAAGACTGAAGCCTTTATTTTCAGTTCCCTCTCCAAACTAATTTCCTTAGCCACTGACTGCATTCCTCTCTGATAGCTGACTGAGATGAAGCCAGTCTATTCATAATCTTGGTGTTGCATTTGACCTGAGATTAATTTCTGATCCCTTAGTCATGCCATCACTGAGACCGGTTATTTCTACCTCTGTAACTTCGCTGTTGTCTCAGCGAAACCCACATTCATGCCTTTGTTACCGTAGGCTTGACTGTTGCAATGCACTCCTAGCTGGGGTTGCATATTAACCCTCTGTAAACTTGAGGCCATCCAAAACTCAGCTATCAACATCGGAAATTGTAGCAAATCTCATTCCCTTATCACCCTTGTGCTTGCTGACTTGCATTGAATCCCAGTCCAGTAAAGTCTTGACATTAAAATTTTCATCCATGTTTTCAAATCCCTCTATGGCTTTGCCCCTCCCGATTTCTGCACTCTTCTGCAGCCCCATAACCCTCTGAGATATCTGCATTCCTACTGTGCATCCAGAATTATAATTGCCCCATCATTGGTAGTCATGCCTTGACTGCCGAGGTCCAAAACTCTCTACCTCACATTCCTCCTTTCAGGTACTCATTAAAACCTACCGCTTTTGGTAGGTTTGACCTAATCGCCGGAATTCTATTGCCCCGCCCACCACGGAATTGGAGGTGACGAGAGGTGGACAATGGAAATGTCTTTTGATTCAGGTGGGATTTTCCAGTCTCGCTCGAGCGAGTCTGTAAAATGCCGCCCAACGTCTGTAGTTCAGTGTCACAATTTATTTTCTGATGCTAATGTGAAGCGCCTTGGGACTTTACAGCATGTTAAAGGTGCTATAAGTTTTTTTTATGTTCATGCAATTGGGCTGAACATCTAATCTGAAGCGTGACATTTCTGACAGTCTCGCAGTCTCGCTCGTTCGTTCCTCTCTGTACTGTACCAGAGAGTTAATCTTGATTTCTTTTGTGCTAAAGCCCCAGAATGAGACTTTAACTCAGAAGCTTGTGTTTCGGGTGCTACCAAATGATCCACGGCTGTGATTCTCAATAAGAACTTGAAAGGGGTAAGAGAGAATGAGATGCTCAAAAGGAAAGTGCCAGATTAATTATTAACTGTCCACTAGTATCCATTACAAGCCCACCGACTCCCACAACCACCTTGACTACAGCTCTTCACACCCCACATCCTGTAAGGACTCCATCTCATTCTCTCAGTTCCTTCACCTCTGCTGCATCTGTTCTGATGATGCCACTTTCCAAAATAGCACTGTCAATATGTCTGTTTTCTTCCTCAATTGTGGTTTTCCATCCACTGTGGTTGGCAGAGCTCTCAATCATGTCCAACACATCCCCCAGATCACTGCTCTCACTCCCTCCCCTGCCTCCCAGGACCAGGATAGAGTCATCCTTGTCCTCACTTTTCTCCATGATGCCACTACCCAACACATCTTCCCCTCACCCCCGCTGTCAGCATTCCGCAGGGACCGCTTTCTCCGGGACACCCTGATCCACTCATCCATGACACCCAACACCTTACCTTCTTGCCTATGGCACCTTCCCATGCAATTGTAGAAGATGTAGCACCTCCCTGTTCACCATCCCAGGTCTGAAACATCCCTTTCAGGTGAAGCAGCGCTTCACGTGCACCTCCTTCAAACTGGTCTTTTACATTCGCTGCTCCCACTGCGGTCTACTCTACATCGGAGAGACCAAACTTAGACTGGGCGACCACTTTGCTGAGCACCTTCGGTCCATCCACAAGCAGGACCCAGACCTTCTTGTCGCTTGCCACTTCAACACACCACCCTGCTCTCCTGTCCACATGTCCGTCCTTGGCCTTTTGCAATGTTTTAGTGAACCCAAATGCAAACAGGAGGAACATCACCTCATCTTCCGATTGGGCACTTTACAGTCTTCCAGACTGAACATTGAGTTCAACAACTTCAGAGGATGCACTGTCTCCTCCAACTTCACCCCATTTCCATTTATCTAATTTCATTTCAAGTCATTCATCCATTTTATCATCCTTTTTCATTTCTAGTTTTCTACTTCTCCAGTCCAGCTCTCCTCCTTGTCCCTGCACTCCCCACCCCCTCCCTTCAGTGCAACTGCCATATTCCTCAGGCAGTCCTTTAACAATCTGTATCTCTGTTCTGCCATTCTCACATTCTGATCACTTAATGGAAACTTTTAGCACCTTCTCAACTTCTGTATCCTCATTTATATTCCCTTTGTCCAATTCCACACCCCCCTCCCCACCTCAGCAGTATAAATCTCTGCTGATCTTTGCTCTCAGCTCTGAAGAAAGGTCATCCAGACTCAAAAGCGTTGTCTCTATTCTCGCCCTGCAGCTGCTGTCAGACCTGCTGAGATTTTCCAGCATTTTCTGTTTTTGTTTCAGATTCCAGCATCCGCAGTATTTTGCTCTTATCTTAGTGCCGGGTTAGTAAGTGGTTTGACTAAATTACAGCCTGGAAATGGAAACCATGGCCGTTTGAGCTGCAAGCAGAATAGAACACGTTCTTGGATAAGGTAGCCTTGATAACTGGAAAAAGAATTACTATTTGTCAGCCAGGATTTTATCAATGGGCATGTTGTGGTATGATCTAGAATATGGATATGAATCGAGCCTTTTTGAGATGATAAACATTTTGCAGGACCACAGGGAATGTTTGGTTAATGAGAAACTAAGTGTGGGACGGGAGAAATGGAAATAATGAGTAGAAACTTGGATAAATTAATCCCTTGTACCTCCAAGGCTTTGATGTCACAAAAACCTAAAGTCACTGTCAAAATTTTTCATGAATATGGTTTTATTTTTAAACACTTTGTTGAAGGAATCGTCATAATGCACCATTTTTCTGTAAATTCTTCAACGTTTCTAAAATGTTAAACATAAGAAAAGTTGGCCATTTTTCCTCTTGTAGCGTGTAAGGACCCAAAAGACTAACTCCCAGTCTCGGTAAACTTGGTGGTTGAAAAGGGGGATGGGTGCATTCAAGACAAGAGAGTTTATGGTCAGGAACAGGTTGCCCTGCCCTCCACGAGAATGGTATGAAGTGCAGAACAATCTTCGGCTTTATGGGGAGCATTGATTCTCTGCCAGCATTGCTAATTTCTTAGAGTTGCATAGCTGGCGTCAGTTTGATTCAGTTTGGACTTTTTCGCAAGATCACCTGCATCAAAAATGTTAAGAAGAGCTGTTGGTCAGTGCTTCAACAGGTGGGAGAATCTCTGACTGCAGTTTGGAATAAGAAATTTTGGAATTTGATAGATTGCTCACAGATCATATTTTGATTTGGTGAAGGGAAATAGTTATTCCTTTGAAACAGACATGAAGCTGTTTAATAAAAAATCCCCTGTCAAAATATGTTTCTTGAAAGTTACATTAGCTTTAGCTTAATTTGATAATTATAAATTCAAGGTCAGATATACTTTGTTAATGTGTGGATTGTATTTCTTCCCAGCAACATGCCTTGTGTATGAGATCCAGTTCACTCTCTCAAATGTTCACAGAAGTAAAATGAGCCCCTTTTGTTATGCTTGCATTTGCAACAGACGGCTGTCTGCTGAAAGCCAAGAGATATGGTGTGAGATGTCTTGTACGTCCTTTTGATATAGCAAAGGTCAGTTATTCAGTTATTGTAAATGTTGCTTTGAAGTATATTCAAGGCAGAATCTGTAATCAGGCTTTTTGAAATGTCAGAGTCAGCTGTGCCAGAGACTTTAAAACTTTGAGATAGTAAGGAACAAGTCTGATTATAAGGCTGCGCATTTTGTATAATCTTTTCAAGCAACTGCTGAGAGGTGTCGTCTACAAAGAAAATTTCAAACTTACTTGTCGGGTTTGAAAGCAGGGATCTCGTAAAATGGAATGCATGGCCTGCCTGTTGCCTTGCTGACCTATCCATTTTACAGATGGGGAGTGTGGGTAGGAGGATATATTGGAGGTTGGGTGCCTTGTCTGTCCTTGTGCCCATTGAGGCCCTTAAAGGACCAGTGAATGATCACTTATGTGCCTCATCCTGCCCCGGTCACTGTTTTTTTTCACCCCTGTGCCCATTGGAGGTAGCTCACCTCCCCTTTAATCCTCATCTCTGACACCTCAAGCCCTTGATCACTACACTTCTGGGGTTTCCCAACCATGCCCTGTTAATACCCAGAAATGTTTTCAATCTGACCTCCATTTGGGGTGGCACGGTGGCACAGCGGTTAGAAACTGCTGCCTCACAGTGCCAGGGACCTGGGTTCGATTCCCGGCTTGGGTCACTTGTCTGTGTGGAGTTTGCACGTTCTCCCCATGTTTGTGTGGGTTTCCTCCGGGTGCTCTGGTTTCCTCCCACATTCGGAAAGACATGCTGGTTAGGTGCATTGACCCGAACAGGCACTGGGAATTTCACAGTAACTTCATTGCAGTGTTAATGTAAGCCTTACTTGTGACAAATAAATAAACTTTTTAAACTTGCTCTTGGTCCAAGCAATGACCACTGCTCAAAACTGGTGCTGCTGGGACTACAGAGCTGCTTTGCAAAATGAGAGTGGAAATCTTGCATTTGGCCAGTTGATGTTTCACCTAATGTCAAATGGCTACTGTGCAGCAGGCATCACCAGCAGCGGGAAACCCCACCATTCAAAAAATCCTGCCCTATGTATGCATCTGCATAATGAGTCTGGGATGCTAAAGCATCTCGTTCGTAAAACTTAACCTCATTTTTAGGTTAATAAAGGGAAACCTAGGGTGCATAAATAAATAAATTTGTAATCAGGACCTTGAGGACTTTGGATGCTTCCTTAATCTAACAGTGACATATTTTTGAGGAAAACAACACAACAAATGACCACGGTGGAAATAGAACATAGAACATTACAGCGCAGTACAGGCCCTTCGGCCCTCGATGTTGCGCCGACCAGTGAAACCAATCTAAAGCCCCTCTAATCTACACTATTCCAATATCATCCACATGTTTATCCAAAAATAGTATTGGCATTACCTGGTTTATCCTGGACATTTTTGTTTTGGGAGAATCATGCAGTTGGGAATTGAGTTTTGAATTTTAACTTTGGATTTGATTGTTTGCTTTAAAGTGAAACGGCTGCAGCTTTGAATAATGGTCTGTTTGTTGGGCAATCAGTCAAACAACACAGGCAGTGGAAAGGTAAAGCTGGATATCAGAATCATTCCAGAAGCTGAGGACTATATTCAGTGTTGCCAAGGGCTAGTATAGAGATGAGGGATCCAGAGGGCTTTGGAATCAAATTTGGAATACTCTATTGTGATTAATTTGATAGAGTGCAAATGAAGCCAGGGCAGTCCTATCGAATTATGCAGCTGAGGAGAGGCATTGTCAGACAACTCGATCTCATACTTTTGCAAAGTATTCATGCTTTGATTGTCTGCAGTTTAATGGAAACGTTTCTCCCAGAACTGATCAGATTTTTAACTTGTTAATAGTGACACTGATATGTTTAACTTTAGTAATGCAAGACGAAAACATACTTGTTTATATAATCTCAAATTAGCAATTAAATGCCTCCTATACAATTTTTATAACTGTAAGCACTTCAATTTGTGTGTCATACTATTCTTCCTCTTTTCCCTATGCATTCAAAAAATACATTTATATTCTAGTTGGCATAATTTCTACTCTCCTTTATGGAAGTGGGAATAACTCTTTAAGACTTTCTAAAATGAGAAACAATACATGGAAGGTTGTATGATAACCTAGCCTATGCGCTCTGTGCTTTTTACTCTATTTGGATGAGGTCACCTGAATTTCCCAAATTCAGACTGGCAAACTTGCTGTCTAGTAAAAGCCAAAGCAAAAAGGTTAGTTCTGGATTTCATGGCAGTCTCTTAGGCTGTAATTATATCACTGTGACTTGACTCTCAAAACTAGTATCCATGGAGTTTGCATGGTTTTGCACCCTTTCAAAGCTATCACCACTTACCTCATTAAAAACTCATAGATCATTGCTCCTCGATGTTACTTCTCCATTTCCTATCCTCTCAAATCCTTCAATATTTTGTCACTTTATTCATTCATGACATTTCTCCCACAACTTCCTTTGCTTCCTACCTCTCCCACAGCAGTGAAAAGCTTTAACTAAATTAAAAACAATGTTCGCTGTGAATGTTGAGTATTGTCCATCCTCCTTATCCTTGATCATTACTTCTGCAGACATGTAAATCACAGTTGCGTCCCTCAATGTATCTCCTCTGTTGTATAATTTGGTGGGAATTTTACCTGTTTGATCGTAACCAGAGTATTCTAAATGTTTTTGCTAAATACTGCACGGTGATCTCGAAGTTCTTCATCTCTCTGCTGCCCCTTGGTGATGTCTGTAATTATGGAAATACGCTTCCACCTGTGATTCTGACATCTGCTTTTGACTTTCCACTGCCCCTATGATTGTCCAATATGCAATGTTAAAATTTGTTCCTACATCATGTTGAGGAGATGGAAATTATTCTTCTTGGCATAAACTCTATGCTCACCACTGACTCAATCTCGCTTCCAGTCCACTGTGTCAAGCTGAACGAGACTGTTTACAATCTCTGTCATGTGTTTGTGGAATTATTCAACACATACTCTGTTCCTGAATGTTTTGCTGTATTCCTGGTGCTGATAAAGAGAGCATAGCATGGGTGGGAAGGAAGAGGTGCCAAGAATCATGGTACATATTGGAAGCATCAACATATTACAAGAATGTTTTGAGGTTTTTCAGGCAAAAGTCAAGGATTTGGGCAGTAGATTGAGAAAATAACTATTAAGGATCTTGGACCGATGACGACTCAAACAAATTTAAGAATTTGCATTAGAATGTGTGGGACAGTCTGTCTGAGGGAATGGTGGTGGAATTTATACACAATTTCTGGCCATTGAATTGACATTGTACATTAATAAAACACTGCATTATATGTAGACCTCAACACCCACATCATCATGCTATCATGCTGGAGCTTTCTCATTGGATGAAAACACGAAAGTCACCTTGTATTTCAATTAACAGACACATTTGATTAATCAGTGCCTCCCATTCCTAGAGCATGAGACAGCAAAATGGTACTTGGCCATAATTTGTAACCTCATGACCTGGCATATGCCCCAATCTACCATTACCACCAGGTCAAGGGCTCATCCCTGATTCAATGAAGAGTGCAGTAGGGCATACCAAGTGCAGCAGCAGGCATACTAAAAATGCGTCCAGCCGGTGAAACTAGGTCGCTGGACTATTTCCATACAAATTAGCGTTGATTTGAGCTATGCGAATCCTCAACCAATAGATCAGAACTAAGCTCTGCAGCCCTGCTACATCCAATCACAAATAACTAACTCGCTGGAGGAGAAAGCTCCACAAATATCCCCATCCTGTATGATTGGGGAGCACAGCACATTAATGCAGAAGATGATGCAGTGGCCATGATCCTATTGAATGGTCTTACAGGCTTAAGGGGCTGAATGGCCTACTCCTGCGAAATCATTTGCTCATATGTTGAATCAACCAATCCAAACGATACGTGTTCACCTCTTTGTCAGCTATATTTATGCTCTTGTGATTTCAGGTTAATTAAATGCCAGGTAGTGATTTTGCTCCCGTAGTTCTCAATTTTTTAACAAAATGGCTAGCACCCTTTCAGGGTTCTGAACAAACTATCTTTTGGCCTGTGGTCTTGAGTTGTGCTTCTTCAGATTCTGTAAGAATGCTGTATTTCATATAAACCTCATGACTTTAATTAGCATTAGCCCTTTTTCTTTCCCAGTGTTTAGACCATTGACATACTTAAAACAATTCTTATGACAATTCTATTGTAGCGTATTCATTTTTATCCATTTATGGACAAAAGTGAGTACTTTCCCTGGTATTTTTAACGGAGCCTTCTTAATAGGTTCTCTAAAACTAACTTTATTACTTTCAAATAATCTTTACGATTAACGACACTTCAGAGAAAACAAATAATTTTAAGAGACAATTCAGCGATGCAAATTGTACCGGTCAAGTTAACTTTACTTTCTAAAATAATTCAATGAATCTTCACATTCAAACTTTGGGATATTAGTGGTGTGAAGTGGTATTACTTAGAACTTTGTTTCAAAGATTTTAATATTTCATATACTCTTTTTAGATGCAGCACAGACTTATCACTGTCTCATGGTATGCACCAGCAACAGTTTAAAGAGATAATTCACACTGCAATTTGAGTGGCTCCTGCACATCTAGTATTATGCCTTTAGAAAGGAATTGAACAAAGAAAATTACAGCACAAGAACAGGCCCTTTGGCCCTCCAAGCCTGCACCGACTATGCTGCCCGACTTAACTAAAACCCCCTACCCTTCCGGGGACCATAGAATCATAGAATCCCTACAGTGCAGAAGGAGGCCATTCGGCCCATTGAGTCTGCACCGACCACAATCCCACCCAGGCCCTACCCCCACATATTTACCCACTAATCCCTCTAACCTACGCATCTCAGCACTCTAAGGGGCTATTCTATTCCCATCCTATTCATGTATTTGTCAAGACGCCCCTTAAAAGTCACTGCTGTATCCGCCTCCACTACCTCCCCTGGCAACGGGTTCCAGGCACCCACCACCCTCTGTGTAAAAAAGAAAATCTGCCTCATACATCTCCTTTAAACCTTGCCCCTCGCACCTTAAACCTGTGCCCCCTAGTAATTGCCTCTTCCACCCTGGGAAAAAGCTTCTGACTATCCACTCTGTCCATGCCTCTCATACTCTTGTAGACTTCTATCAGGTCATCCCTCAACCTCCGTCGCTCCAGTGAGAACAAACCAAGTTTCTCCAACCTCTCCTCATAGCTAATGCCCTCCATACCAGGCAACATTCTGGTAAATCTTTTCTGTACCCTCTCCAAAGCCTTCACATCCTTCTGGTAGTGTGGTGACCAGAATTGAACACTATATTCCGAGTGCAGCCTAACTAAGGTTCTATAAAGCTGCAACATGACTTGCCAGTTTTTAAACTCAGTGCCCCGGCCAATGAAGGCAAGCAAGCCGTATGCCTTCTTGACTACCTTCTCCACCTGCATTGCCACTTTCAGTGGCCTGTGTACCTGTACACCCAGAACCCTTTGCCTATCAATACTCTTAAGGGTTCTGCCATTTACTGTATATTTCCTATCTTTATTAGACCTTTCAAAATGAAGCCCAAAGTATTTGTCTTAAAATGCTATTTGAATCTTTTTAATATAATTTCAATTCAAACTTTTGTTGTGCTGACCATTGTTTCTGCAAAATAACATCTAGAAAGAAGGCAGTAAGATAGATTAAATAAAATGGAAGTATTTTTTGAAATTTATTAAAGAAGCTTTACCAATTTTTTAATGTTACAGTAACCTGCTGTGATATTTTAGCAGCATTGTTGCTGAACAAGACTTTTAAAAGTGGTGTGGTTAAAATCTAAATAGAAACGTGAAGCACAAAGCACCCTGACATTGCTCACAATCGAAGAGCTTATAAAAATCATTATTCAAAGGATAATTTTCTCAGTTTCTTGATTTCTTGCAAGTTGCTGCTGCAGTATGGTACCATGAGTGCTGATGCTCCTTACATGTAGGATCCTTTTAATTGTAGGGACATAACAGCTAATACTTATCCTGTTTCCACTAGTTGCTTAAATGCACACATTTTGTAGTGCTGTCTTAGCGATCATAAACAGGAATATTGGCTGCTTCCCCCCTCAACTGATGCCAGCCACCAGAACCAAGAATTTAGTGTGAATATTGACGTTGCTGATTTGGCAATACTTTCAATTGTCCGGTCACTAATTGAATGCTTGGGAATTATATTTTGAGCACCTCTGCATCCAATCCCCTAATCTGCGCTCCAGTAAAGTGTGGCTGTTCTGTTGGAAATGAGTCTTAATACTCGAGGACTACATATTTTCATTCCAGACACTTTTTTTTTCATAGGAATTTTTTTTATTAGTCCTGTAAATGTCAACTAATTTGCTTCATAATTTTTCTACCCCAGTTGTTGCGATCTCTGTAGATTGATAACCTTTAAGAAGAAATTCAAACTTCCAGTTAATAACTGAAAGGATAACAAGATAAGATTTCACGTTTTTGAGATGTTTACAGTAACAAACAGACTAAAAGCGCTATTAACTAAAAACAATTTTTGTAGGCAATTTCTTGTACTTTAAATCACAAAATGGAGAACCCCCTTCTTATTTTAGTATAACCATGATGTGGAGATGCTGGCTTTAGACTGGGATAGGCACAATAAGAAGTCTCAACACCAGGCTAAAGTCCAACAGGTTTATTTGGTAGCACGAGCTTTCAAAGTGGCAGAAGGAGCAGCACTCCAAAAGCTCATGCTACCAAATAAACCTGTTGCACTTTAACCTGGTGTTTGAGACTTCTTACTGCAGTATAACCATGGCCTTGCCATTCTCCATCACCACCACCCCCCCAAACCCATTTCTCTAATCTCCTTCAGTCCTACAATCCTCCAAGATATCTGATTTTCCAGTTCTAACCTCTTGAGCATCCCTGTTTTTAATTGTTCCCATGATGTGTAAATGCCGGCATTGGACTGGGGTAAACACAGTAAGGAACCTAACAACACCAGGTTAAAGTCCAACAGGTTTATTTGGTAGCAAACGCCACTAGCTTTCGGAGCGCTGCATTCACAAGACAGCCCCGAACATCAGCCACGCACTCAAGACAGCCCCGAGACCCAAGCACAACACAATGCCATCCGCGCTCTCGAGACCAACCGCAACATTGTCATCAAACCAGCAGACAAAGGAGGGGCCATCGTCATACTGAACAGAATGGATTACTGCAAAGAAGTGTACCGACAACTGAACAACGAGGAACACTACAGACAGTTACCCGCAGATCCGACCAAAGAACACACCCGTCAACTCAACACTCTGATCAAGACCTTTGATCCGGACCTTCAGAACACCCTCCGTGCTCTCATCCCACGTACTCTCCGCGTTGGAGATCTCTACTGCCTCCCAAAGATACACGAGGCAAACACGCCCGGCCGTCCCATCGTATTGGGCAATGGGACCCTGTGCGAGAACCTCTCCGGCTATGTCGAGGGCATCCCGAAACCCATTGTACAAAGAACCCCCAGCTTTTGTCGCGACACTACGGACTTCCTACAGAAACACAGCACACATGGAGCAGTTGAATCAGGAGCACTCCTCGTCACAATGGATGTCTCAGCACTCTACACCAGCATCCCCCACGATGATGGCATTTCTGCAACTGCCTCAGTACTCAATGCCAACAACTGCCAGTTTCCAGATGCAATCTTAGAACTCATCCGCTTCATCCTGGATCACCATGTCTTCACCTTCAACAACCAGTTCTTCATCCAGACACACGGAACAGCCATGGGGACCAAATTCACACCTCAATATGCCAACATCTTCATGCACAGGTTCGAACAAGACTTCTTCACCGCACAGGACCTTCAACCGATGCTATACGCTAGATACATCGATGACATTTTCTTCCTTTTGGACTCATGGCGAACAATCACTGAAACAGCTATATGATGACATCAACAAGTTCCATCCCACCATCAGACTCACCATGGACTACTCTCCAGAATCGGTTGCATTCTTGGTCACTTCAGCACCTCACTGTACCGCAAACCCACGGATAACCTCACGATATTCCACTTCTCCAGCTTCCACCCTAAACACGTTAAAGAAGCCATCCCCTACGGACAAGCCCTCCGTATACACGGGATCTGCTCGGATGAGGAGGATCGCAACAGACACCTCCAGACACTGAAAGATGCCCTCATAAGAACAGGATATGGCGCTTGACTCATCGATCAACAGTTCTGACACGCCACAGCGAAAAACCGCACTGACCTCCTTAGAAGACAAACACGGGACATGGTGGACAGAGTACCCTTTGTCGTCCAGTACTTCCCCGGAGCGGAGAAGCTAAGACATCTCCTCCGGAGCCTTCAACATGTCATTGATGAAGACGAACATCTCGCCAAGGCCATCCCCACACCCCCACTTCTTGCCTTCAAACAACCGCACAACCTCAAACAGACCATTGTCCGCAGCAAACTACCCAGCCTTCAGGAGAACAGTGACCACGACACCACACAACCCTGCCACAGCAACCTCTGCAAGACGTGCCGGATCATCGACACGGATGCCATCATCTCGCGTGAGAACACCATCCACCAACTACACAGTACATACTCTTGCATTGTCCAACATCGGCCAACATTGTCTACCTGATACGCTGCAGGAAAGGATGTCCCGAGGCATGGTACATTGGGGAAACCTTGCAGACGCTATGACAATGGGTGAATGAACACCGCTCGACAATCACCAGGCAAGACTGTTCTCTTCCTGTTGGGGAGCACTTCAGCGGTCACGGGCATTCGGCCTCTGATATTCAGGTAAGCATTCTCCAAGGCGGCCTTCACAACACACGACAGCGCAGAGTCGCTGAGCAGAGACTGATAGCCAGGTTCCACGCACATGAGGACGGCCTCAACCGGGATCTTGGGTTCGTGTCACACTATCTGTAACCCCCACAACTTGCCTGGACTGGCAAAGTCTCACTGGCTGTCGTGTCTGGAGACAATACACATCTCTTTAACCTGTGCTAATGCTCTCTCCACTCACCTTGTCTGTACCTTTAAGGCTTGATTAGCTGTAAAGACTCGCATTCCAATCATTATTCATTATTCTGTAAATTGAGTTTGTGTCTTTATATGCCCTGTTTGTGAACAGAACTCCCACTCACCTGACAAAGGAGCAGCGCTTCGAAAGCTAGTGGCGTTTGCTACCAAATAAACCTGTTGGACTTTAACCTGGTGTTAGACTCCTTACTGTGTTTAATTATTCCACCAGTGATAGCTGTACCTTCAGCTGTCAAGACGCTAACCTCAGGCATTCCCTCCCCTAATCTCTCCACTCCTCCACCAGTGTTCCCTCTAGTTATTTCCATCCATGTGCAGATGTTCACCAATATCAAAGTAGAGGAGCTGGAGAGTTGAGCGCATGGAGAGAAAGTACCACTGCCAATTTTGTACATGGTGTCGTACAAAAGTTTGAAATTTATTAAGAATGACTCAGCCCTTCTCTACAAGTACGATTATAAAAAATATAACTTTATAAAATGTAACTTTAAGGTATCAGAAGACAGTTTAAAAGAAGTGAAGAATCAATATAGTTATTCCGCTGAATTTATTATCCTTTGATGGACCAAAATGCATGCTCGTATATTGAAAGATATTAATTTAATCCAGGAGGAGCATTCAAACTCAATCTTACTGGCTCGGGTGCGACAGACAAACTAGTTGGCTCACTCCGCCTCCGCAGCCCTGTAGCTGCTTCAGGCAGACATGTTTTCAGTGAGGGAGGTGCTCCACCAGTGAGAATGCAGTATCCCTCTGAGCAGTGCTGCTGGAGAGAGGGGGAAAAAAAATGCATTTCTGCACAGATGGAGTGGTTGTGCACACTAATAATTAAATTCAAAGTCCTTAATGGAATGTTGCACAGGCACACAACTTAGAGAGAATATAGCCTTCTACCCCTCTTGTCCTTTAAGAAACTCTTAAAATCCACCTCCCCGATCAAGCTTTTGATCATCTGCCCTAATGTCTCCTGGTTTTGTTTGGTAATACTAATGTGTAACCTTGGGAAGTTTTATTATGTTAAAGGCATTGTCTGTGTGCAAGCCTTTGTTATTGAGGACCTGACATTTGAAATTTTATCTTTGCATTTGGGATCAAGCTTTCCTTCTAAGATGGACACTTATCATTTCCATGTGTCAACAATGATTAAAGTATGCCATTTGTATTATTTGATAATCACAAAGGAGGAATAGGTGAAATTTAAATTCTACCGCATTACTTTGAAGGGTAATTTTTTTTCTAGATATTTTACTTTCCTCCTGAACAAACCTATGGAGTTATTAACAAAGTAAAGTAATTCAATAAAAAGGATAATTAATTTTGCTCAAGTAATATGGCTAATATTTCTATTTGACACACTTTACATTAGTTTCATACTTGGCTTTGTATATATAAGACAATGCAACTTTGAACAAAATACAGCTGTCTGGAGCGACTCTAGAACCAACAAGCAGGCAGTCATACTATATTTAGTAATGAGTAATGAATCAGATGGGATCATTTATCTAAAGTTTTTCAAAATATAATCAAATTCAATGTTAGGTTTGAAAAGAAGAAACTAGATTCTAGATTTTGATGAGATTAACTGAATGGGATTAGATCAAGACTGATGACAACAAACTGGTCAAAACTATGATGAGGTAAAACAACTGATGAACAATGGAAGGTGTTCAAGAAATAATTCCGCTTAATAGGCGATAAGCTGCAAAACTGCAAGAGGAATGCTTATTCAGGAGCGATGCAAAGAAAGCCAAAGAAGACATTGGTCACCATTTTCTGCTCCCATTCACAGCAGGCAGGTTTGGCAGCACGAGTGCAAAATATTGGATGAAGGCCTTGGGCATGTTTCCCGATGGCGTGGATGTAGGAGGTGAACGTTCCCTCTCCCCATCAGTGGCAGGCCTCATTTTCTGCCATTTAACATCGGGAATGTCGTTATAGTAATATATCTTTAATCAGGCCCATACGTTAGAATCATGCCCAAAATGTCCATGGTGGCATAATATCAGAATGATGAAACATAGGAGAGAGGCGTCAGTAAACTTGAATATGAATGTTTCTTTGGTCTGGCAGCCATAACCTCCCAGTGGCCTCCAAAGTGTGCTAGCTATGTGCAGGGACGGGCTTTAAATATGGTGTCTGGATCACTGAAGCGCTGAGGCGATGGTGGAACGAGCAAATCAGAAATACGGAGTGGAACTCATGCCTGCTCTCTTTTTTTTTTCCCCCCAAGTGCTGCACAATATGGCAGAAAAAGCCACCATTGCTCAGCTGATGAAATGCCACTTTACCCACTAAAATTGGACTTTGCTGATTTCTGAGATTTCGCCCATTGAATGTACAGTGCAAAAAAAACATGGCCATTCGATCCCAGGTCTGTGCTGGTGTTTATGCTCTATAAGAGCCGCCTTTCACCCTACTACTTCTCACCCTATCAGCTTCTATTCTTACGTTGATACCATTCTTTGGGTAAAGACTTTCTCCTGGATTCTAATTAGAGTTATTAGTGATTATCTTATATTTGTGACCTTACAATCTTTTCCCCCAACAATTAATTTTCTGTAAATTTGTGCTATAAAACCCTTTCTTTGTCTTGAAGGACTTCTTCAACTCCTTTTTGCGAGAATAGAGTCTCAGCCCGATCAGACTTCCCTGATAATTATATCCTCTCGGTTCAGGTCTCATTCTTGTCAGTCACTTTTGCAAATTCTCTGATGCCTCTACATACTTTATATACTAAAAGACAAAAAAGCAATACAAAAGGATTAACGCAGTTTAATTATGTTAAAAGAGAATAGTCATGACTAATGTAGACTCTTAAAACAGATGTGGATAATATTGCAAATGTAATTAATGACTTGTTGAAAAAATATTGTCAGTCTTCACAATATTGGAAGTCACTGCCTAATATTCCAGGGAGACAAATGAGGAATCGAGGATTGAAACTCGCTAAAATTAATTTAAGCAGAAACAGTGAAGAGTTAGAGGGTGGAATTCTCTGCGCCTCTTTGGCATGTTTTTCAGTGGGCGGGAGGCAGCCTGCCGTTGGCCAGCGGTGGGATCTTCTGGTCCTACTGCTATCAATGGGATTTCCCATTGAATCCACCCCCTGCCGGCAGGAAACGCGTGGCAGGTGTGCGCTGTCGGCAGGACCGGAATATGCCATCGACACGACTGGAATATCCCAGCAGTGGGAAGGGCAGGAGAATTCTTAGAATCTTAGAAACCCTACAGTACAGAAAGAGGCCATTCGGCCCATCGCGTCTGCACCGACCACAATCCCACCCAGGCCCTACCCCCATATCCCTACACATTTACCCACTAATCCCTCTAACCTACGCATCTCAGGACACTAAGGGCAATTTTAGCATGGCCAATCAACCTAACCCGCACATCTTTGGACATTCTGCACAGAGACTTTAGAAACACTTTTATGTTTGTATCCTTTTCAAATTCGGAAACTTATAATCTATTATTTTATTTTGGTGCACAATGCTACTATGCTTTGTTTACTGTTTTGATCGATAAACAGGCTAAGAAAATCGGAATTTTTTAATGAAAAGATTGGCAAAGCAATTGTTTTCAATAATTCCAATGAATAGTAAACCTGACCGTCGTAACGCAAGTCAGTGCACTCCAGAAGTAATCTATTGGTTATAAAAGTTAAGACAAATCGCTATATCAATTCAATCTCTTTAAGCATATTAGGACTTTGTGTATGCATTATTTGAAAAGCATTAACTACAGTATTTTCTGTATCTGAATTCTATAGGCAAGTTATCAATATCACTCACTTTAAAAAAAAGTCGCTGATTTTTCTTCTCTCTCCAGCTGAACTGATAATTTATTTCATCAACCAAATGCTACCCTCTTTTCAAATGGCATCAGTGATGCCAACATTTTCAATATACTGTGAATTACACTATAACATCAAATAACATTTTGTCACCAAGTTAACACCCTGGAAAAGGGGAATAAAGCAAAAAAAAACACTTTTTAAAAAAATTCCAAAAAGCAGCTGAAATTGCTATCCTGGCATTTAACACTTGGGTACAGCCTAGTTATAGGGACTTAGCTGTCCTGATGACCACTACCTGATGTATAGGAAGTGTAAAGTTTTCTTGTTTTTGCATAACATTTGGGATGGATAATGTTACAAGATGTCATATTCACAGTCTGCTTTGGTGCGGGGTGTTCAGGATGAATTCCATTCTTAGTGATATTACTGAACAACACTTTGTAGTTGGCAACCAAAGGTCCATGACTTCTTCATACCGTTCAGATGCTTGAACAAGCGACTACAGAAATCTTTGCCAACTTAAAATAGCAACGTTTCTTTTCATTTGAATTACAATATTACATTTGACCAATTAAAAAAAAATAAAGTAACAAATCCTCTAGTTGATTCTATTTATTTGAAATAATGCAAATGTTTAAAAAATATTCCTTCTGCTTTGGGGATCAACTATATTCCATTTTGGCAGGGGGTGGTGGGGTGCATGGGTGTTGAAGTTACTGTGAAAAATTAATCCTAATTTTTTTTAAAAGAAGCTTTTCTAAGTGGTTTCAGCAGGCTCAAAAAGGAAGAAATCGGAGGGCATGTCACGTACATGGAAGGAGCTCAAAATTATATCTTTCCATCAGTTTTTTGTTTTATTGTTTGAACATTCCAAACAGCTTGTGCAGAAACAAGTGTTTCATAGATGGCAACCATGAGTTTTCGTACATCAGCGTTTTGGAGGCAAGATAGTCTGTCAGAAATTCCCTGGAAATAAAATTGGCGTTTGCAGCTCTTGGTACTTTTGCACCTGCCTACATTTGGATGCTATAACACTGAGCTAGATTTCTTGCATCTCTCAATCCCGCTTTCAAAAGAATGCCTGTGTAAACTGGGAGGTACTAGGTCAAACAAGAGAAAGGAGCGACATGAGTATCAGCATTCATTTGATAGGTTGATGGAGAGTACCTGAAATTATAAAGAATCTCTCAACTGAGTCTAAAAGTAGTTGAGGTTATTTGTGTACTGGAGTGGTTGTATGTGGAAAAAACAGTTATGAAAATTGTCCATTTTATGGGCTTGTTCTTATTTATTAGTGTCACAAGTCGGTTTACATTAACAATGAAGTTACTGTGAAAGTCCCCGAGTCGCCACACTCCCTGTTAATTACAGAATGGTGAAATATGATAGGTCACAAAACAACGAGAAAGCATTACTTTTAATGTAAACAAAATTTTTACGACCAATTTTGTGCCTTCAGCATTTGTTTTTGTGCATATGTTTTTCACCGATGGATTTCTCCGAGCATGCTTTAATAACCATAGCTAAAGCATTATTTTTAAAGAAATGATAATGGCATTGCAGGCACCCTTTTCATAATAGTTTGCCCTTTTTTCCTTGCTACAAGCAGCATTTCATTTATTGGCATTCAAGTCAATAATGCAAATAACAATCAGTCAGCCTATATATGAAGAGAATTAATGAAGTTGTTGCTCCTCTAAACAGTATTAATTCTTCTGTTTCCTAACAGAACAACCTATGCCTGTGTAACACATTTAATGCAACGAATGAAAGGGAGAGACGAGGATGAGACATCAGCACCTTGGTTAGAAAGATGGAAAAGTTTAGGGAGGGAATAGGACTAAGCAGCTGAATGCTCAACAACAGCTTGCATTATGTAGCACCTTTTAACTTCCCATGGCATCTTCCATCAGACAGAAATCAAAAAATATAAGTTTAAGGAGAGTTTTAAAGGTGAGAAAGGAAGCGATGTGCTGTGGTTTGAGGGAATTCAAGAATTTCGGGACCTAGACAGCAGATTGAATGGCCGTTTTGGAGGGCTAAAAGAAATGGTGGGTGCCAAAAGGCCAGAGTTGTAGGAGTGCAGAGTTCTTCGGAAGGTTGTAGGGCTGGAGAAGGTCATAGAAATAGAGAGAGGCGAGGTCATAGAAATAGAGAGGCAAGGCAATGATATGTTTCTTAGACTCTTCTCCATTTAATTTTCTGAGCATGAAGAAGAATCCATACAATAGTGCAACAGAGAAGGAAACCATGCATCTGTGTCTGCTCTTTTTGAAGAGCAATCTAGTTAGTTCCACTCGCTGGCTCTTTCCCCGTAATCCTGCAGTTTTTTTTCTCCTTGAAATATTTATCCAATTCCTTTTCAAGCAGTGTAATCCAAAACCTAATCATTCACCATGTTAAGTTCTTTCTCCTATTATCTCGGGTCCTTTTGCCCATCACCTTGAAATTGTGCCCTCTGATTATTGAAACTTCAGCCATTGGAAAGAGTTTGCCTATATTATAAGGTCTAAATTCCTGCCGAAATGGACAATTTCACATTTTCCCACATTCTCTTTTGCCAGATGTTTGCCCACTTACTTTACCTATCGGTAACCATTTGTAGCTTCCTATGTCCACTTCACAACTTACTTTCCTGTATTTCTTTATTTCATCGGCAAATTTAGCAACCATACTTTTGTCTCTTCATCTAAATCATTTATATGAATTATAAAAATTATAAATATTTGAGATCCCAGCACTGATTACTGTGACACACCACTTGTCACATCTTGCTAACCAGAAAGTAACGTATTTATGACTACCGTTTTCTGTTAGCTAACCAATCCTGTATGCTAATATGTTACACCCTATATACCATGAGCTCATATTTTCTGCAATAATGTTTGAGCCACCTTATCAAAATGCCTTCTGAAAAATCTCAGTACAGTATATCTACTGGTTCCCCTTAATCCACAACACCCGTTACCACTTCAAAATGCTGTAGTAAATTGGCTAAACATGATTTCCCTTCATGTTGACTCTGCCTAATTACCTTAAATTTATCTATGTACCCTGTTAGAACATGTTTGATGATAGCTTCTAGCATTTTCCCAATGATGCATGTTAAGCGAGCTGGCCTACATTTTTCTGCTTTCTGTCTCTCTTTCTTGAATAAAGGAGTTACGTCAGCTATTTCCCAATCTAATAAAACTTCCCCAAAGCTGAGTAAGATGAAGATTCTATAATCGAGTAAAATCGACATTAAAAATGAAATTGGGTAAAAGGGGAACTGATGAGTGCGGCTGTCTTTGCTGTGTGAATCAGCATAGGAATAGGAAAACAAGTGATGGTGTAAAAAGGTACACAGAAATAGGTGTTAGAACTATAGAAAAGGTGAGTTCAAAGTGGAGAAAGAAGAATTCTGCCATTCGGGAGCTGCCACCTTGATACATTACCTCTCCTGCTTTTTTATATATTTGCTAACTTTACCACCAGTTTGTATACTATTTTATAACTTAGGACTAGAACAGACCTTAACTACTTAGTAGATACTCATCAAATAGCTAGCTTCTTTCCCTGTAGCAGAGTAAGAACCATTTTCTTGCAGGGTGAAAAAACAGAAGGAAACAAACAAGGTGAAAATAAGTTTGTTTTTCCTCAGTAGCATCATCAGTCTTTGAGATCTGACTTTGTGTTTGATGCAAAGACATTTGTAATGCATATATTTTGCATTTATTTCAGGTTAGTCTTTTGCCTTGCCATGCAGTAGGACCCTACTCTTGTAAGAGACCTTGTGGACGCCTCCTGCCCTGCGGGAATCATACCTGTGCAAAAGAATGCCATGCAGTCACCATTGTGGATGAAGATGAAAAACATAAGGTATGAAACCATAAGCAAGGATTCTTAGCTTTAAAGAGGACTTTCTTTCAAATTGTATTCCATTTTCACCAGAGAAAATATTTGTAAAATTTTAATTGCAACCTCAATTTATCTATACTCTGCTGAGCCACTCTAGGTGGTGGACATTGAAATCCCCCACCCAGAGTACATTTTGTGCCCTTGCCATCCTCGGTGCTTCCTCCAAGTGTTGCTCAACATAGAGGAGTACTGATTCGTCAGCCGAAGGAGGACTGTATGTGGTAACCAGTCGGAGGTTTCCTTGCCCATGTTTAATCTGAAGCCCCATGAGACTTCATAGGGTCTGGAGTCAATGTTGAGGACTCCAGATGTTAATAAAGAGAACTTTGCAGAGTCAACAGGACTGTTTGTTTTGCCCAAGTTGATGCCAGGTGGTCTGTCTGGTTCATTTCTTTTTGAGACTTTGTCGTAGTTGATACAACTGAGTGGCTTGCTAGGCCATTTCAGATAACAGTTGCGAGTTAACCCCGCACTGTGGCTCTGTTGTCACATATAGACCAGACAGGTAAGGACAGCAGATTTCCTTCCCTAAAGGATATTAGTGAACCAGATGGGTTTTTCCGACAATTGACAATGGCTTCATGGTCATCAGTAGATTCTTAATTCCAGAAATGTTTTACTGAAATCAAATTCTACCACCACCTTGGCAGGATTCGAACCCGGGTTCCCAGACATTAGCTGAGTTTCTGGATTAATAGTCTAGTGTTAATACCACTGGACCATCACCTCCCCATACTGATTTTCTGTGATGTATGCGTGTGTGCTTTAACTTAATGTGTGCTTTACTTTCTTGAGTGAATTAGGATGGATGTGTGAAGTAAATGTAAAGTGGTTTCTACTAAAATTCGTGTATGTGACTAAATACAGTGTCACTTGGCACATTTGTGGCTGGTTACTTCCTTTAATGTAAATTGCAGGTATGACACTCTTGTAAATTGGCTACATCACTGTTGTAACTTCTAAAATTAATTACTTGGAGAAAACGTTTGTCTCTGGAAGTAAGGTACTTCCTCTTCCTCCTTCCAGGTCTTGGCATGTTGATGGATTTGGTAAACATATGCAGTTTAACAAGCACATTTGGCCATTAGTACAAGATCTAATTGTGCTGAAATGTACAAAAACAAAGAACAAAGAACAATACAGCACAGGAACAGGCCCTTCGGCCCTCCAAGCCCGCGCCGCTCCCCGGTCCAGGATTGAATCCTGAATCCAGGATCCCCGCCCAATTTTCCAGCCTATCTACATACCAATATCCTATCCACCGAGCTGTCCCTCCCAGCTACGATGCTTTGTTCATCACAACCTATTAACTCACCCCCACCCCCCCATTCCGGACCATGTGATCTCCAGGGAGAGGCGAAAACCCAGAGTGAAAAACCCCAGGGCCAATATGGGGGAAAAAAAATCTGGGAAATTCCTCTCCGACCCCCTGAGGCGATCGAAACGAGTCCAGGAGATCACAATGGCCCTGATCGGAAAATGCTTCCCAACCCTAGTCATTTCCACTTCCACGAATACCATATGAATTCCCTGCCCCCGAGACAGGTTCCCAACTATCCGCAGTCTCGCTCTGTACTGGCACCAGCAAGATGATCATAGAATGAAGCCTTGAAACGAGAAACCAGGAACAATTAGCCCGCGCCGCTCCCTGGTCCAAACTAGACCACTCTTTTGTATCCCTCCATTCCCACTCCGTTCATATAGCTGTCTAGATAAGTCTTAAACGTTCCCAGTGTGTCCGCCTCCACCACCTTGCCCGGCAACACATTCCAGGCCCCCACGACCCTCTGTGTGAAATATGTCCTTCTGATATCTGTGTTAAACCTCCCCCCCTTCACCTTGAACCTATGACCCCTCGTGAACGTCACCACCGACCCGGGGAAAAGCTTCCCACCGTTCACCCTATCTATGCCTTTCATAATTTTATACACCTCTATTAAGTCTCCCCTCATCCTCCGTCTTTCCAAGGAGAACAACCCCAGTTTCCCCAATCTCTCCTCATAACCAAGCCCCTCCATACCAGGCAACATCCTGGTAAACCTCCTCTGTACTCTCTCCAAAGCCTCCACGTCCTTCTGGTAGTGTGGCGACCAGAACTGGACGCAGTATTCCAAATGCGGCCGAACCAACGTTCTATACATCTGCAACATCAGACCCCAACTTTTATACTCTATGCCCCGTCCTATAAAGGCAAGCATGCCATATGCCTTCTTCACCACCACCTCCACCTGTGACGTCACCTTCAAAGATCTGTGGACTTGCACACCCAGGTCCCTCTGCGTCTCTACACCCTTTATGGTTCTTCCATTTATCGTGTAGCTCCTCCCTACATTATTCCCACCAAAATGCATCACTTCGCATTTATCAGGATTGAACTCCATCTGCCATTTCCTTGCCCAAATTTCCAGCCTATCTATATCCTTCTGTAGCCTCTGACAATGTTCCTCACTATCTGCAAGTCCTGCCAGTTTTGTGTCGTCCGCAAACTTACTGATCACCCCAGTTACTCCTTCTTCCAGATCATTTATATAAATCACAAACAGCAGAGGTCCCAATACAGAGCCCTGCGGTACACCACTAGTCACAGGCCTCCAGCCGGAAAAAGACCCTTCCACTACCACCCTCTGTCTTCTATGACCAAGCCAGTTCTCCACCCATCTAGCCACCTCCCCCTTTATCCCATGGGATCCAACCTTTTTCACTAGCCTACCATGAGGGACTTTGTCAAACGCTTTACTAAAGTCCATATAGACAACATCCACGGCCCTTCCTTCGTCAACCATTTTGGTCACCTCTTCAAAAAACACCACCAGGTTAGTGAGGCATGACCTCCCTCTCACAAAACCATGTTGACTATCGTTAATGAGTTTATTCCTTTCTAAGTGCGCATACATCCTATCTTTAAGAATCTTCTCCAACAACTTCCCCACCACGGACGTCAAGCTCACCGGCCTATAATTACCCGGGTTAAAGTTCCTACCCTTCTTAAATAACGGGACCACATTGGCTATCCTCCAATCCTCTGGGACCTCACCTGTGTCCAGTGACGAGACAAAGATTTGCGTCAGAGGCCCAACGATTTCACCTCTCGTCTCCCTGAGCAGCCTTGGATAGATTCCATCAGGCCCTGGGGATTTGTCAGTCTTTATATTCTCTAACAAACCTAACACTTCCTCCTTTGTAATGGAGATTTTCTCCAACGGTTCAACACTCCCCTCCGAGACACTCCCAGTCAACACATCCCTCTCCTTTGTGAATACCAACGCAAAGTATTCATTTAGGATCTCCCCTACCTCTTTGGGCTCCAAGCATAAGTCCCCACTTTTGTCCCTGAGAGGTCCGATTTTTTCCCTAACAACCCTTTTGTTCCTAACGTATGAATAAAATGCCTTGGGATTCTCCTTAATCCTGTCTGCCAAGAATATTTCGTGACCCCTTTTTGCTCTTCTAATTCCCCGTTTGAGTATTTTCCTACTTTCATTGTACTCCTCCAGAGCTCCCTCCGTTTTTAGCTGCTTGGACCTAACATACGCCTCTCTTTTCCTTTTGACCAGTCCCTCAATTTCCCTGGTTATCCACGATCTCAGCAACTCTGAAAACCTCTTTGTTTGAAAGCAGGAAGTCTTGATAGCAGAAAACAGAAGATGCGTCCAAGTGGGAAATTGGATGAGAGGGATTTGGGCGTTTTTACTGGTAGTACCTGGTCTCTAAGAGTCAGACGCATAGAAATATTAGTGTATCATTGTTTTTTAATTAGGCTATTCCACTGATTTTAAGATTTTCAGCATGCCTGTTTTATGCTGTTGTTAAAGGGCGATTCATATATTTCTTCCTATTCTGAACAAATGAATGTGATCATGTCACACTTAGTACAATTGATTGAATGCAAAACTGGCTTTGGTTCGTTTCACAGAAGGTTCAGCAGAACCATTTTTATAATTTAGTACACTGATCAAGAGTTTCTATCAAGCATTTGCACTCATATGCCTCATTGTTGCTGATTGTCAGATTTATAAATTTTACATGACATTTGATTTTTGTTTTTGCATAGGCTGGTAAAGAATGTCAGGCATGTGAAGAGGGATGTAGTAAACCCCGTACGGGTGGTTGCGTGCATCCCTGTATGCTACCATGCCATGATGGTGCATGTCCTCCATGTTCACAGATGATCCGCATAAAATGCCATTGCAAAATCACAAACCTCTATGTGGAATGCATGTAAGTACAGGCTAGCATTTTGACCTTCAATTCTTGTGTTTGCCTATCCAAAGGAGG
Source organism: Mustelus asterias (assembly GCF_964213995.1). Taxonomy (NCBI): domain Eukaryota; kingdom Metazoa; phylum Chordata; class Chondrichthyes; order Carcharhiniformes; family Triakidae; genus Mustelus; species Mustelus asterias. The sequence goes on along the minus strand of NC_135801.1, from coordinate 112,151,164 downwards.
AAAAATCATCAACTTAACCAAATTGATCATTCTGAACTCCTTGCAATCAACTGAAGTGATGCTGATAAAGCCTAGGTAGCAGCAATCATTGCCCCACCTTCATCTAGCTCACCTTTCGCTCCAGAAATTTTGCCTTCTCACGAATAATGGTTTTAGAATTGTGGAATCCTAGAATCCCTACAATGCAGAAGGCGGCCATTTGGCCCATCGAGTCTGCACAGACTCTCCAACAGAGTATCTTACCCAGGCCCTATCCCTGTAACCTCACATATTTACCCGGCTCATCCCCCTAACCTGCACATCTTGAGACACTAAGGGGCAATTTAGTGTGGCCAATCCACCTAATCCAAACATGTTTGGACTCTAGGAGGAAACGGAACACCACACAGACACGGGGAGATTGTGCAAACTCCACACAGTCACCCAAGGCCAGAATTGAACCCCAGTCTCTGGTGCTGTGAGGTGCACTTACTTGCCATTAGTAATTGTGAATATGACTTTCTTACCAATGTGCAAATTTTACTTTTTGGTCAACTATACTTTGACTACCTGTTCTGTCCAAACTATTGGTGGACACATGGCCCTCATCTCCATTGCAACTTGGGGTCTCTCCCTACATCTCCAGCACTTTCTCATTCAAGCTCCTCCCACAGTTGCTTTGCTAACATCTTTCGTTTAAAGTCTTGATTGTTTATCTCCACAAAGCTGTGCCACGTAACCTGATACCCTGGGCACGACCATTCGTCTCTTCATGGTAACAGAATTTTCTGGTCCTGCTGATGGAACCCTCCCACCGGGTGTTTCCCGACAGTGTGGGGTGGAATCAATAGGAAATTGCATTGATAGCTGCGGAACCAGAAGATCCCGCTGGCGCGAAAAACGCCATGGGGAAGCTTACTGATACACCTGTAGCCCTTCTCTCAGTACAGAAATTACATTAACCGAAGTTACAAATACCATCCTGAATGAGTGTGTCCCAAAGTAGCCAAATCTCCCACCAGCAGCATCTTGGAGGGTGATCATTGACCACAAGGTTAAGGGGACAAGTCTCATCAATAATATAGCTACATGAGCAGGGTGCCAGCTGGGTACTCTCTAATGTGTAACTCGTCTCCTGATTCCTTAAGCCCCGTCTCTGAATCTTGTATGTTTTCTCTACATACAAAATTAGCTTTATTTTGAATGTTTACTTATGCTTCATATTTAATGTAGATCCCTTCTTTTGCCGACTTACTCTAGAAAAGGTTGCATTTTTTATTTTTTCAAAATATGCACCTTTACTCGTAGGGAAGGTACAAAAAATTAAGGACAGCTTACTTTAATTATGCTGGTGCTCCTTGAGGATTTTACTGTAGATGGGAATTGAAGGACATCGAGGAGCATGTTGTCTGCCTGCTTTAGTGCTTGTGCCTGGGGTGGGGTCCGGTAGAGGTTGGTGGGCAGGAGTGCAATATGTACACTTGTTGAAGCAATTATTTTCTGCTCTGATAGGGAAATAATAGGATTGGTAATCTGGAACATTGAAAGCAGATGAGCCACAAGGCTGCTGCCTTGTGAATCTATCTAAGGCTATTTTTTTTTTAACTGCATTTTTTGTCAACTTTGTGCATATCCTCTTATTTTAGGGAAATGACTACAGCTGATGCAGAAACTAAAATTATCCTTAATTCCTGCAAAAATCAGTGCCCTAAGCAGGTAAGTACCTATATTTTATAGAAGAATTAAATACCTCAACACATTTGCTAAGAATTGGATTATTCGGGTCATGCCACCATTCACCACTTGTTGAATGGGCAAATTATTGACAAAATGAAGTTCAGCCCAGAGAGATGAGGTAGAAATTTTTGATCGGAAGAATGGGGAAATCACTTATTACTTGGAAGGTGCATGGCTAGGTGGGGCAGAAAAATCAAGTGACCTTGAAGTACAAAAACATCCATTACTAAAAGTTGTGTCACAGATTAGCAAGGCCATTTAAAAAAGGCAAGCCAGGCTCTCGGTTTTATTTCTAGTGGGGAAGAATTGAAACATTTGGAAGTCATGCTAAAGAAGTATCAAACCTTGATTAGACAAAATCACCTTGCAAGTTCCAAGTATGCTATGACCAACTCCAAGGCATCACTCGCTTCCAAGCCCAAGATCAGTACAGGTTTTGATAGAGTCAGGAAGGAGAAATGCTTTGCTCTGGTAGAAGAAGTGAGTTAAAATAGAAGAGCCTGAGGGGGAGATGAGAATTTTTTAATGCAGCGATTTGTTGTGGTCTGGAATGTACTGCTTCAAAGGGCATTGGAAGTAGATTGAATAGTAAAGGGGAAATGGATAAATACTTGAAAAGGAAAAAAAATGCAGGGCTATGGGGCAAGAGCAGGGTGAGTGGGACTAATTGAATAACACTTTCAGTGAGCCTGTACAGGTGTGATAAGTCAAATGTCTCCATCTATGTTACACCATTATAACTCTAGCTTACATTTCGAGCACTGTGTGCATTTAAGGGGAAGTTAGTAAAGTATATGAAGGAGACAAGATTAGATGGATTTGGATGAGAAAGACGGGAGGAAGCTTGATTGGAGCTTAAACACCAGCCTGGGCTAATTGGTCCAAATGGCCTGTTTCAATGCCCTATATCCTATGTAATCTCACTTGTTGGTTACAACATTGAGCAGAATGCAGTCTACATGGAATATTTCTATATTTAGGTGGTCTTGTATAAGAGGAAGCTACTCCCTTCAAAATATCACTGCATTGCTGTAAATTGTTTTAAATCCACAATTATTCCTCTTTTAAAATATGCTAATTTTGTGATCACTTATGTTCATCAAGATTAAGGATTTTTGTACTGGATATTCATTTTCATTTCTGACATAAGACCACAAGCCAGTCAGTTTGGTGCAGATTGAAACTTCCAGCTCTTCAGAACTTACCATCAAGTTCAACCAAAACTGTAACTGCACAAGTGCATTTATTTTTCCACACCGGGAAAGCTTGCAGAGAAAGATTTTTATCTGTCAACCTAAATTTGTCTGTTGTCCTTCACTTAAGGTGCCATGTACTAACTGTGACACACAACTCTCTTTAAAAATAAATAAATTTAAGAGCTGGGCTTGTTTTGTACTCCACTCAGTCCCCTCTGAGCTTCGTCTCTAAAGTGGACAGAAAGAGAATTATAACAGTGAATTCATCAGAACAGTAATGTTTGAGGTAAGAAAGATGAAACAGTGCAACCAAATTTCTCTATCTGGCCTTTTTTTTTCTAAGGTCAAACTAGCTAATTTTCTTTGCTCTTCATTAGTAATAAACTTGCAGTTTGTGATTTTACTAATATGGCATACAGTTAGTGGGATTTAATATTGGCTGCTTTCAAGGGATGTCATTAAATGATAACACAACAAAAAAATTGCAAATTTAATTATATTACCACAAATTAAACATCCTGACCCATGAGGTGGGAAATTTTATATTGTACCTGCCTACAGTTTTATATGAACATTTCTGACATTATCCCCGTTATTTTCTCATTACTAAGCTAGAATTGGCTAGCATTGACAAACTTTTTTAAAAATGGGAGTTTTATTGTCTGCATCATACTGTTTAGGGCATTGGGCTGTGCAGAATCTATTGAGCGTGTTGTGGAGCTTTACTCTGCCTCGTTACCCTAATCGGCTCCAGCTGGTATTCAGTTCAAATGCAGATTCACACTTTCTGACCAGCGGTTTCTGCCATCTCCCTAAAGTGGCTTATTTTGGTTAAAACAAGTCTTGTGTCATCAGTTAATACATATGCAATGTGTCATTGTTTTATCACAATTGTGTTAAAGTGCTATATGCCAGTATCTGGCTGCAACATAAATTATTGGCAAACGATAGCTTTTGTTCATCAGATATATTGTGGATTTTGTTTTGTGGATTCTTCATCTGTATTTTCCAAATTATGGGTGTTCTGATGAAGGTGAAAACCAGGAGACCTTAGCGATAATGTGATGATACCTGTGCTGAATGATTTATGATAGTGATGAGAATGCCATGTTGTAGTTTGATAGTCAGTTGATTCCCAGGCAGCAACACTGATTCCTTAAATGGAAAAATGTCACATCCATTAGGAGGCAGAGCACTATTCCTTTGTGTCTAGTTTATGGGTTGAGGCTTGTTGATCTGAAAGTTTACTTTCCCAGTGGATGCTAGTCTATTGCACTCAGGTGCACAGTACTGGTTAGCGGTACTTCATTGGTAAAACTACTTGTGTGCAGGAAAAAATGTTTCACAGGTTATGCTACAGCCAGCCCATTGTTGATGTCATCAATACAAAATGAAGATCAATACGGAAGAAATGTGGCAAATTTTCAAGGAAAATTTGTCTGGAGCTCTGCACGGCAATGTTCCGGTGCGACGGGAGTTATGGTAGGTTACAGGAACTGTGGTGCACGAAAGCTGTAACGGATTTAGTCAGGAAGAAAAGAAAAGCCTACAAAAAGTTCAGGGAGCTAGATAATGTTAGCAATCTAGAGGAGTATACGACTAGTAGGAAGGAACTAAAGAGGGAAATTAGAAGAGCCAGGAGGGGACATGAGAAGGCCTTGGCAGACAGGATAAAGGAAAACCTCAAGGCATTCTACAAGTATGTGAAGAGCAAGAGGATAAGATGCGAAGGAATAGGACCTATCAAATGTGATGGTGGGAAGTCTGTATTGAACCGGTTGAAATAGCAGAGGTACTCGATGAATACTTTGCTTCAGTATTCATAGTGGAAAAGGATCTTGGTAGTTGCAGTGCAGACTTGCAGTGGACTGAGAAGATTGAGCATGTGGGCATTAGGAAAGAGGATGTGTTGGAGCTGTTGAAAAGCATCAAGTTAGATAAATAGCCGGGACCGGATGGGATGTACCCCAGGTTACTGTGGGAGGTGAGGGAAGAGATTGCTGATCCTCTGGCGATGATCTTTGCGTTGTCAATGGAGACGGGAGAGGTTCCGGAGGATTGGAGGATGGCGGATGTGGTTCCGTTATTCAAGAAAGGGAGAAGAGATAGCCCAGGAAATTATAGACCGGTGAGTCTAACCTCAGTGGTAGGTAAGTTGATAGAGAAGATCCTGAGAGGCAGGATTTGTGAACATTTGGAAAGGAATAGTATGATCAGAAGTAGCCAGCACAGCTTTGTCCGAAGCAGATCATGCCTTACGAGTCTGATTGGGTTTTTTGAAGATGTGACTAGACACTTAGACGGGGGAAGAGCAGTAGATGTGGTTTATATGGATTTCAGTAAGGCGTTTGATAAGGTGCCCCATGCAAGGCTTATGGAGAAAGTGAAGGGGCATGGGATACAAGGGGACGTTGCTTTGTGGATTCAGAACTGGCTTGCCAACAGAAGACAGAGCGGTTGTAGATGGGTCTTTTTCAGAGTGGAGGTCGGTCACCAGTGGGGTGCCCCAGGGATCTGTTCTGGGACCCTTGCTCTTTGTGATTTTTATAAATGACCTGGATGAGGAAGTGGAAGGATGGGTTGGTAAGTTTGCTGATGACACAAAGATTGGAGGTGTTGTGGATAGTGTAGAGGGATGTCAACAGTTGCAACGAGACATAGATAAGATGCAAGACTGGGCGGAGAAGTGGCAGATGGACTTCAACCCAGATAAGTGTGTGGTGGTTCATTTTGGCCGGCCGAATAGGATGGAAGAATATAATATTAAGGGTAAGACGCTTGGCAGTGTGGAAGAACAGAGGGATCTTGGGGTCCGGGTTCATAGGACGCTCAAAGTGGCGTCGCAGGTAGAGGCTGTGCTTAAGAAGGCGTGTGGAATACTGGCCTTCATCAATAGCGGAATTGAGTTTAGAAATCGGGAGTTAATGCTGCAGCTGTTCAGGACCCTGGTCAGACCCCACCTGGAGTACTGTGCCCAGTTCTGGTCGCCTCATTACAGAAAGGATGTGGAAGCCATAGAATGGGTGCAGAGGAGATTTACGAGGATGTTGCCGGGATTAAGTGGTATGCCTTATGATGATAGGTTGAGAGAGCTAGGTCTATTCTCCTTGGAGAGGTGAAGGATGAGAGGTGACCTGATAGAGGTGTATAAGATGTTGAGAGGTATTGATAAGAGTGGATTCTCAGAGGCTTTTACCCAGGGCTGAAATGGTTGTCACGAGAGGCCACAGGTTTAGGGTGCTGGGGAGTAGGTATAGAGGAGATGTTAGGGGTAAGTTTTTCACTCCGAGGGTGGTGGGTGCGTGGAATCGGCTGCCGGTAGTGGTGGTGGAGGCGGATTCAATTGAGTCTTTTAAGAGACTTTTGGATAGGTTCATGGAGGTTAGTAAGATAGAGGGTTATAGATGAGTCTAGAAGGTAAGGAAATTATTCGGCGCAACTTGTGGGCCCGAAGGGCCTGTTTGTGCTGTAGCTTTTCTATGTTCTCTATATGTTCTAAGATGGTTTTAAAATTAACTCTGTGAAATGTTATGTTTACTCTTTGTAATGTATCTCATTATTCTGTTTGGTTTTTAAGCAACCTGGGAATATTTTCTTGATAGTTTAAGTGACATGTCCACTAAAATCTTGAGATCCTTCTGCTGTGACGAGTCAAGCATATTCCCATGAAGCACACAATGCACGTTCCCTCTGTCAAATCCCACAACCTTATTTACCTGTAGTACATTGCATTTGCAATTTATCTGCAAACTGATTAAGCTTGTCAAGGTCCTTTTGAATTTGTAGGCATTGATATCTTCTTTTGCTATTGCTCCAATTTCATATTGTCAACCAGGTTGTACACATCCTTTCTCTAAATTAATTATAAAAGTTCTAAGCAACTTCAGCCCCACACTGAACTGTTGACATTCCACTGGTAACTGTCTGATAACCAAACACTTACCCTCGCACTTATTGCTGTCTGCAAACAGAATAAAATAATGTAATTATTGTGTTTGTTACCTTTGTTACTTCAGTTTGTTAGGCAATGATTCTTGCTCATGTGGTTGACTGAAAGTTGCGGAAGAGAATATTTTAATAATTTAAGTTCAATTAGAGACTTTTTATCCAAAGCACTATTATTTTGGAAAATTCTTACAGATTTAAAATTCTGTATCCAACTTGTTTTTAAAAAAGAAACAAAGGGGGCAATTCTCATTGGTGGGAAAACTGGTCTAGATCACCACTGTTTTTTCAGTGCAACTTTAGACCAGAATCTCCCACACTCTGCAATGCAATCGAGCTGGCCAGCAAATGGGGAGACTGACAGATTGGGACTACCGCGCATGCGCAGAATTCTGGAGCTGTCAGATTCTGGCGCAGTGGTCCTGATCTGTCAGTCTCCCCATTTGCTGGCCAGCCTGGGACACCTGATTGCGGCCCCCACAACAATTCCTGGGCGAGTCCCGGCCCCCTCCCCCCCTTCCCCAGTCCCCGTCCCGACAGACCACTACTCCCCCCCCCCCCCCCCCCCCCCCCCCCCCCCCCCCCCCCCCCCAGCCCGCCCCAATTGCTGGCCTCCCTCCAGCACAGACTGATCCCTATGCAGAGTGGCAGCGGGACACCCCCACTCCCACCAATCGCCCCTAGACCCTGGCCTTTTGGCACTGCCCAATGCCTGCTGGGCATTGCCAAGGTTCGCCTGTGCATGGGCACTTTGCCCCTTGGGCAGTGCAGGGGGCACAGGCTGGCACTGCCAGGGTGCCCATGCCCAGGGGGCACTGACCCCCGGGGGGGGGGGCCCCAATTGCGCGCTCCTCTCCCCCCCCCCCCCCCCCCCCCCCAGCATTCTGGGAGGGGTCTCCTGCTAGTTCCCCGAACATGGGGAGCTACTCTAAAGCCCACTGGAATGAAGTACTCCTGGTCGGGTGGGAAATGCTTATCAGGCCTAGCAAGTTCTGGGCCGGGGCCCGATAATCACATTTAAACTACATTTAAAATATATTAAAAACAGATTTAAATTACTTGCCTCTCTTCCTGCCGGTTTCCAGCGTGGTCCTGATTGTGTTTGTTCTCCGGCTCTGGGAGACAGGCATGTGTCGGGAACGCATGCACGAATCCCGCGAAATGGCAGACACGCAATTCTCCTGACTGGATGTGCCAGAAAATTGGCGGGTCACAATGGGAGAATCGCCCCCAAAGTATCTGGGTTTTTTTTGCATCCGTCATCAAAATAAATGCACTATCTGTTGTTCCTTAATTTCTATGTTAATAAAGCCATTTTTCTTTCCACATGGGCTATCACTGTAGTTTGAGGTTATCATTGTCAATATTCTTGATTGTGACTTTTATCCTGATAATTTGACTCTATTAGGAAAGGACCTAATGGGTTATGAATATATCACTTCATTAGGAAACTTAAAGGCAGGGATGAAAAATTTCCACAATTTGGTGGAATTCTGATATTGGAGTAATTGAATTCTGCATTTTTAATTTTCTTTCTGACTTCTGCCTTGCCTTGGCCACCACCACGTCCTGCACATCCAAGACCAGGAGAAGTCTCAAAGCCAATGAGACTGGGAGCAGGTTTGAGGGAGCCATCACATCCCATTGCTGCTGGCTGCTTGGTGAAGCCAAGGGGCATGGCTGGTCTTGGGGACTGGATGAGCAACGGAACCCGAGTCTCGGCAGGATTTGGTAGATGGGAAGGAAGGAGTGGTGAAGCCAGAGTCTCCATGGTGTTTGTCAGTCTCAGTGGAGAGGTGGGGGAGGGAGTGCTGGAGCTTGAGCCTGATGCAGAAGTATATTTTCTCTAGAAGAATTGGAAACAGTGGCTGCAGAGAATATACATAAAGATGTGTCAAAACTGTACATTCCAAAAGTTAACCCAGTAGATTTTATATTGTGTGTTTTATATTGAATTGTCAAGTCAAAAGAATGAGATATTTAAACATGTGCATTGGAAGGTAATGTGTGAAGATTGATGACTTCTGATCTGTAACAAAAAAAATTGCAGAATGATGTGCTGTATTAAAAAGCTTACAAGCAACAATTTTATTTATTTAGTGAGATGTTGTACTGTAGCTTAAAATGCAGGATGTTGCAATGCTTGGACATTGTGTAAAAAAAAAAATGTTTTAAACACCAGATGCAAGAAACTTAAACAATGCAACATCAGCATACTCAGAATCAGATATGTAGTCATTGTGAAAATATTATTCATTCACCAAAGTATTTTTAGGAAATAGTTTAAGAATATCCATATTTTAATTATTCTAACATTAATTTAACAATGTTCCTCTACTGCTACTTCAGATAAACTTTTTTGTTTATATTTTGAGTTCTTCATTGAATCAAGTCAGAATGAGAATCTTTGAAAAATAGAATAAAACTGGGATGTTAAGGGACACAGTGCAAGTAGCTAGCCAGGAGGGAGCAACCAAGCCCGAGGCTTGGCTGATATAGTGAATCTCTGCCAATTTTCAATCATGGTGTCCTGGCTGTGATGGGGCCGTTGGGAACAAGGGATCTTGGTGTTGCTTGTAAGGCTGTTGGAAAGGTTCCGGCTACTTTTCTTCTTTTCGAGTCTTCTTTCTTTCAGCATTACCACTGGAAAAATCACCACGTTTTTAAAATATATTTATTCATGGGATATGGCAAGACCAGCATTGGTTGCCTATCCCTAATTGCCCTTGAGGCGGTGGTGGTGAGCTAAAGTGGCATCATGTTGGAAAATAGCTGCAAAGCACTTCATGGTCCTTTGTTTTGCTTCACATGTCCAGCAGGGTGATGTTCTGATTTTAGTGTGGACTTCATCCTATATTACATGCAATAACTATGTTGAATGCTGAAATACTGAGGTCACTTTGGTGATGGGTACAAATGCCTTGATCCACTATTTTGATAGTAATAGAAGGTTTAAAAAAAAAGAAAAAAATATTTTTTACCCACTTTAAGCCTAATAATTCCAGCTATTTGAAATGGCCCAGAAGCAATTACATTCACCACAGACCATCGTAGGTGCTATAATTACATGATTTCTTGTCACAAAAATATATTCGGACCTTTTTGTCTTCAGCCACATGCATCCCTGTTTACAGCTAACAAAGAACATTTCATCCCAGTGATTAGCACTACTGCCTCACAGTGCTAGGGACCTGGGTTCGATTCCAGCCTTGAGTAACTATGTGGAGTTTGCACATTCCCCCCCCCCCCCCCCCCCCCCCCGTGTCTGTGTGGGTTTCTTCCCACAGTCCAAAGGTGTGCAGGTTAGGTAGATTGGCTTTGTTAAATTGCCCCTTAGTGTTCATGGAGGCTTTGAGACATTTGAAACATTTCTGTTGCCCCTGTGTGAACAAGCTCCCTGGCATAACTCTCGAGTAGCATCCTTGTTTCAGCAGTCATGTGTCAGGTATTCTGATGTTGTGTTCCATCCGTCTCGACAAATTATCATGGCCTCTAAACTTGGCCGCTCAATTGTTCTTTTGTCCTCCCACTAGATTTGTAAGATTCTCCTGAGACTGCATTGTTGATGTTGTTCTTGATACGGTCTCTATAAATAGTCCAAATTTCAATAGTATAGATAATAGGGGGAACCACTGTCCTTAGACTTTGTGTGGCATTTGACGTGGTGTCAATTCTGGTGAGAACTGGCATGGAGCCCTCCAGCTTCACTGGCCAGTTTTCTCCACAGATCTTGTCACTTTAACTGTGAAAACAATAGATGGAATTTGCACTGTCAGTCTGGTGAGGAGGAGATTCGTAGAGCTGGAGAACCAGCTCCACTGAGATTGTGCATGAATCGCAAAAACTCAGTTTGCAGGTGCAGCAGGTGATCAAGAAGGCAAATGGAATGTTGGCCTTTATCGCGAAGGGGATGGAGTATAAAAGCAGGGAGGTCTTGCTGCAATTGTACAAGGTACTGGTGAGGCCGCAACTGGAGTACTGTGTGCAATTTTGGTCCCCTTATTTGCGGAAGGATGTATTGGCCTTGGAGGGAGTGCAGAGAAGGTTCATCAGGTTGATACCGGAGATGAGGGGGTTGGCTTATAAGACCATAAGACCATAAGACATAGGAGCGGAAGTAAGGCCATTCGGCCCATCGAGTCCACTCCACCATTCAATCATGGTTGATTTCAACTCCATTTACCCGCTCTCTCCCCATAGCCCTTAATTCCTCGAGAAATCAAGAATTTATCAATTTCTGTCTTGAAGACGCTCAACGTCTCGGCCTCCACAGCCCTCTGTGGCAATGAATTCCACAGACCCACCACTCTCTGGCTGAAGAAATTTCTCCTCATCTCTGTTCTAAAGTGACTCCCTTTTATTCTAAGGCTGTGCCCCCGCGTCCTAGTCTCCCCTGTTAATGGAAACAACTTCCCTATGTCCATCCTATCTAAGCCGTTCATTATCTTGTAAGTTTCTATCAGATCTCCCCTCAACCTCCTAAACTCCAATGAATATAATCCCACGATCCTCAGACGTTCATCGTATGTCAGGCCTACCATTCCTGGGATCATCCGTGTGAATCTCCGCTGGACCCGCTCCAGTGCCAGTATGTCCTTCCTGAGGTGTGGGGCCCAAAATTGCTCACAGTACTCCAAATGGGGCCTAACCAGTGCTTTATAAAGCCTCAGAAGTACATCCCTGCTTTTGTATTCCAAGCCTCTTGAGATAAATGACAACATTACATTTGCTTTCTTAATTACGGACTCAACCTGCAAGTTTACCTTTAGAGAATCCTGGACTAGGACTCCCAAGTCCCTTTGCACTTTAGCATTATGAATTTTGTCACCGTTTAGAAAATAGTCCATGCCTCTATTCTTTTTTCCAAAGTGTACGACCTCGCACTTGCCCACGTTGAATTTCATCAGCCACTTCTTGGACCACTCTCCTAAACTGTCTAAATCTTTCTGCAGCCTCCCCACCTCCTCAATACTACCTGCCCCTCCACCTATCTTTGTATCATCGGCAAACTTGGCCAGAATGCTCCCAGTCCCGTCATCTAGATCGTTAATATATAAAGAGAACAGCTGTGGCCCCAACACTGAACCCTGCGGGACACCACTTGTCACCGGTTGCCATTCTGAGAAAGAACCTTTTATCCCAACTCTCTGCCTTCTGTCTGACAGCCAATCGTCAATCCATGTTAGTACCTTGCCTCGAATACCATGGGCCCTTATTTTACTCAGCAGTCTCCCGTGAGGCACCTTGTCAAAGGCCTTTTGGAAGTCAAGATAGATAACATCCATTGGCTCTCCTTGGTCTAACCTATTTGTTATCTCTTCAAAGAACTCTAACAGGTTTGTCAGGCACGACCTCCCCTTACTAAATCCATGCTGACTTGTCCTAATCCGACCCTGCACTTCCAAGAATTTAGAAATCTCATCCTTAACGATGGATTCTAGAATTTTGCCAACAACTGAGGTTAGGCTAATTGGCCTATAATTTTCCATCTTTTTTCTTGTTCCCTTCTTGAACAGTGGGGTTACAACAGCGATTTTCCAATCCTCTGGGACTTTCCCTGACTCCAGTGACTTTTGAAAGATCATAACTAACGCCTCCACTATTTCTTCAGCTATCTCTTTTAGAACTCTAGGATGTAGCCCATCTGGGCCCGGAGATTTATCAATTTTCAGACCTTTTAGTTTCTCTAGCACTTTCTCCTTTGTGATGGCAACCACATTCAACTCTGCCCCCTGACTTTCCTGAATTGTTGGGATATTACTCATGTCTTCTACTGTGAAGACTGACGCAAAGTACTTGTTAAGTTCCTCAGCTATTTCCTTGTCTCCCATCACTAGATTACCAGCGTCATTTTGGAGCGGCCCAATGTCTACTTTTGCCTCCCGTTTGTTTTTAATGTATTTAAAGAAACTTTTACTATCATTCCTAATGTTACTGGCTAGCCTACCTTCATATTTGATCCTCTCCTTCCTTATTTCTCTCTTTGTTATCCTCTGTTTGTTTTTATAGCCTTCCCAATCTTCTGACTTCCCACTACTCTTTGCCACATTATAGGCTCTCTCTTTTGCCTTGATGCATTCCCTGACTTCCTTTGTCAGCCATGGCTGCCTAATCCCCCCTCTGATAACCTTTCTTTTGTTTGGGATGAACCTCTGCACTGTGTCCTCAATTACTCCCAGAAACTCCTGCCATTGCTGTTCTACTGTCTTTCCCACTAGGCTCTGCTTCCAGTCGATTTTTGTCAGTTCCTCCCTCATGCGCCTGTAATTACCTTTATTTAACTGTAGAACCTTCACATCTGATTCTGCCTTCCTTCTTTCAAATTGCAGACTGAATTCTACCATATTATGATCACTGCTTCCTAAGTGTTCCCTTACTTTAAGATCTTTTATCACGTCCGGCTCATTACATAACACTAAGGAGAAATTGAGTAGATTGGGCCTGTACTCGTTGACGTTTAGAAGGCTGAGGAGATCTTATAGAGACATATAAGATAATGAAGGGGCTAGACAGGATAGAGGCAGAGAGATTCTTTCCACTTAGAAAGGAAACAAGAACTAGAGGACACAGCCTCAAAATAAGGGGGAGTCAGTTTAGGACAGAGTTGAGGAGGAACTTCTTCTCTGAGGGTAGTGAATCTCTGGAATTCTCTGCCCATTGAAGCAGTGGAGGCTACCTCATTAAATATGTTTAAGTCACAGGTAGATAGATTTCTGATCAATAAGGGAATTAAGGGTTATGGGGAGCGGGCGGGTAAGTGGAACTAAACCACTATCAGATCAGCCATGATCTTATTGAATGGCGGGGCAGGCTCGAGGGGCTAGATGGCCTACTCCTGCTCCTATTTCTTATGTTCTTATGAAGCACCCCAATCACTGGGGAAAAAAGTTAACCACCCCCACCATGCCACAGAGGTATCTGTGCCGACCCCCCACCACCACCACCACCGCAATCATGGGCGTGAACCTGATCATGTTGCTGGCAGATATCGTGATCTTACCAGTGAGGTTTGCAATTTCTGGGTTTCGCTGGATCCTGGTAATCTTGTGCACAGAGTGTGGGTTCGAGATCCCGCTCTAAGTTTAATGTAGGATTGGATATCATAATTCTCAAACTTAAGTACATCATTTACCATAGGTTGAGCTGGCACATTGGATTCTGTGGTGTACGGCTTCAACAGTCTGCATATTCATCAATGTCAACTATACTATGTTCTGGAAAGGAAAGTCAATAGAAAATGCAGAATTCATGGAGTTAGCTTTGCCATCGCAAACAAGTTCATCAAGATAATCTAATTTAGACTTTCAGAAGACTTTTGACAAGGCCTCACATAACAGACTACTATGTAAAGTTCATGTTTTGAGATGAGTAGAAAGCTGGTTAGCAGACAGGAAGCAAAGAGTTGGCATAAATGAGTCTTTTTCTGATTGGCAGTCAGTGACCAGTGGGGTTCCGCAGGGATCTGTGCTGGGACCCCAACTGTTCACATTATATACTAATGACTTGGAAGAGGGAGCTGAATGTATTATCTCCAAATTTGCAGATGATACAAAGTTGGGTGGGAGGATGAGCTGTGAGGACGATGCAGAGATGTTTCAGCGTGATTTGAACAGACTGAGAGTGTGGGCATCTGCATGGCAGATGCGGTATGACGTAGATAAATGAGTGGTTATTCGCTTTGGTAGCAATAATAGGAAGACATTATTCCTTGAATGGGTACAAATTTAGAGCGTTGGATACTCAACAAGACCTTTGAGTCCTCGTGCATCAATCGCTAAACTTTTAACAGGGTTAGACAAGGTAGATTCAGAAAGAATGTTCCCAATGGTGGGGGAGTCCAGAACTAGGGGTTATAGTTTGAGGATGAGGGGTAAACCTTTTAGAACTGAGGTGAGGAGAAATTTCTTCACCCAGAGGGTGGTGAATGTCTGGAAATTCACTACCACAGAATGTAGTTGAAGCTAAAGCGTCTGATTTCAAGAAGATAATAGATATAGCTCTTGGGGCTAAAGGGAACAAGGGATATGGGAGGAAGCGGGATCAGGATATTGAATTCAATGTTCAGCTATGATCAAGATAAGTGGTGGAGCAGGCTCGAAGGGCCGAATGGCCTACTCCTGCTTCTCGTTTCTATGTAAGAAATAATGCAATCTTCCTTTTGGGATTAATGAATGTCTTATGACATTCATTAATCCCTTATAAGTTGAAAGGCCAATGAACCTGCCATACACATCAGTGCTTATGCAACTACCTTGGACTCTGAAGATCAACAGAAAGAAACCTTCTGTTGCAACCAAGATGCAAAGGGCAGCTGTACCATCACAGTCGAAAGATAGTTTTTCTTGGTGATTTCAGTGCCAAGCTGAATAACCATGGTCTTTGGCCAAATGCCATTGGAAAGCAGGAAGTTGAAAAGTCATAGAATAGATCCCAATGGTGAATGCCTCCTTATCTTGTGCCCTGAATACAATCTTGTGGTAACTTAGACCCATTTACACCAAAAAACATTTGAAGACATTGTGGCAACATCCGAGATTGAAGCACTAGCACTTAGTAATTCTGATATTCAGGACCAGAGATCAAAAAGATGCGCATATTACATGTGTTATGTTTATGGCCAGCGAATGTTGGACAGACCATGATTAATTTGTTCAATGTTGGTGCATCACGAAGCCCTCAAAAGGAAACAAAGGCCTTGACAGGTATGGACAGATAGATTCGTCATCTTTGGCTTGTCAAATAACCCAAACTTAAGAAATTTCAAGAACAAGTCCATCAGAAACTACAGAAATGCATAAATAGACATTATGCCAGCAAGTAACATTCAAAATCACTGGCAACGACTGAAATTACTCATTATCACTGGTTACTACTCCTAACATGCTGAAAAATCCTGGGAGACACCACTGAAAGACACCAAGTTTGGTTTGATGAGAGCAATACAGAAATTTGCAAACTCATCAAGTGGAAACAGCATACGAAACCTGGCAATCAGGTCCAAACTTCACAGAAAAGAAGCCTGCCCACAGGACAGTGAAAGCTGAAGTTCGACGAAGAGCCTGTGATTTGAAGATCATATGATGGACAGAGAAATCTGAAGAAATTTAATTCCTTGCTGAAATATATGACACGTAAACTCTTTCCAAACCAACCAAAGAGGTCCTCAGTCCCGGAAGAACACCCGTAATAGCCAGTGAATGGCAAAACTGCCCTCCAAAGTCAAGGATAGTATCAAAACCATTGGAAACAGCACTTTGTAGAGTTATTCAGCCAGAATTCTGTGGTGGACATACACCTGCTAGATAACCTCCCACAACATAGTATCAAAAATGAGCTAGACGATGATCCAGCAACTGATTGAAGTGATAACTAGCTAAAAGATCAGGTTAGAGTGTGGGTATTCTGTGGTGAGTGACTCACCTGATTTTCCAAAGCCTATCCAAGAGTGTGATGGAATACTCTCCACTTACTTGGATCCGTGAAACTCAGTTCAGCACCATCCAGGCCAAAGTAGCCTATATGATTGACATCCTAACCACTACATTAAACATTCATTCTCTCCACCACCATACAGTGGCTGCAACTGTATCACCCACAAGGTGTGTTGCAGCATCTTCTCCAGGCTCCTTTCAACAGCATCTTCCAAACCCACAGTCTCTAACATCTAGAAGATCAAAGGCAGCAGGTGCATGGCAACACCATCCGGCAGAAATCATTCACCATCCTGACTTGGAGCCATATTGCTGTTCCTTCATTGTTGCTGGGTCAAAATCCTGGAGCTCCCTCCTAATATTACTGTGGGTGTATACCTATACTACATCGACTGCAGCCATTCATGAAGGTAGTTTGCCATCTTCTCAAGGGGGAAATTATCCAAGTGCTGGCCATGCCTGGAAGAATGAATTTTTTTTAAAAAGCACTTGAAACAATGCAAAAGAGATATTAGGAACACATTATGCTGGACTCTTTGGTTAGAGAAGAAGTAAAATAAGTATAGCGGACTCCTGAAGTTTGCTTGATTAGAAAGTGCTATATTTACCTTGATTATAGCTTTTTTGCTGTCTTGAGGTTGGGTACTAAAATATGTGGCCAAGGACTTCAATTATATTTGTTTTCTCTTTCGATGGCTTTGTAAAATGTAAAATAACTGGTTGTAGATGCATCATGTTATGTCAAGCGTTTTATTCCTTCACTTTTGTAAGGAATGCTTCAGATAAAATTGTCGTTAGCCTTTAATTATAATAACATGCATTAGTGGGGACTTGCTTTATATGCGTAGTTTGTCAAGAATCCATCTGGTTTGAATGTTGTGGCATATGTGCAAATTTTCTCATGATACAGAAAGCTGGGGGATTCAAATTCATGGCCTTCCAGTAAACTATGTAAAATAATTGGCTAATCCTTTGTGAACTTTTTTGTATTATTTCAAAAATCAGTGAAAGGATTTTGTGGTGTGCCACTATGTTTGTGGGTTCCTTGTTCTTCCTTAGTTGCACAGTACAGGGCAGGCTATAATCCAAGGCTTCCCTACAGGAGGGAAGTGAAAATGGATGGTGAATCAATTGGGCCAAGTAACATTGGCAGGTAGTTCATGAGTAAATTACTTGCTTATCTCCTTTGCCAAGGCATAATGTACGACAGGATAGCAGAACTGAAGAGAAGCCCTAAAAATGAAGAATAAAAATCGAACGCAAAGGGATTTTCCTTTTACTTAAAGGATACCTTTTTCTTTTGAATCGTCTTATCTTTAAATTTCCATTTTATTGAATATAACTCCTATTGATCTATGGGAGCATTGTAACAACCTAATACTTAAATAACTTATAGAGCCATGCTAGATATAAATGATATATTCATGCACAAAAACATGATTAGTATTAGTGCCCCAAATTGCTTTGCAGCCAATGAACTGCTTTTGAAGTGCTGCCACTTTTGTAATGCAGGAAAAGACGGCAACCAAGTTGCACACAGTGGGCTGAAATTAATGGCCACAGCAATAGCCCGGTTTAGTGGCCTGGAAGCCAGTGGCAACCCTGCTGCAGCCATTTCTAGAAGCCTAACTTCTGTCAATTCTTTTGTTGTTCTCAAGCTCTATGAATTGTGAAGGAAAGCTTCAGATCTTTAATGTGGTATTAGGTACACTCAGCCATTCCTTAAAAAGAGATGGTTTTCAATCCCTTCATTGTTCTGTTGATCATTGTCGTGTTTGTTCGTGATATAGGTTACCCTGTTACCTACGAGACCACTGACTCCTCATTCAGCATTCCTTACTGACAAAACTATTCTTGCTAAATGTCATCCATATCCTGAAGAATTTTGGGACCATGTTATTATTTATAGCGACAGTACAAGTTTAGAATCAATTTTAAAATGAGAAGAAGGTAAAAGTCTTGAGATTAGACCAGATTTTAATCCTGCAAATATGTACATGAAAATAGGGTATTTTAAAATTATGATCAGATAATCTGAGTGGTGTTGATTGGAGGATACATGTTGACCGGGTCACTGAGGTAAACTCTCAAATAGCTCGTATCCATCTGAGAGGGTAGATGGGGTCTTTATGCAACATCTCTGCTGCAACATTGTACTGCAATGTCTGCGGAGAGTTGGATTTAGGACCCCTTTTCAAATGGATTAGTAATTCTCAATCTAAATTATAGTATTGTATAACGACAAAGTGCTGCAAATATATATTGTTTTAATGCTTTTAAGACAGCAGCTAATTACTTGGAGAGCTGCAGTTTGAGGAATATTTCATTGGTAGTAATAAGACAGAGTAGATGCAACAAATGTGAATATACCTCCACAAACATTCCTGTACGTGGTAACTGAACTGCTTTTAATGTGGTTAAGGATTGGGCATCTGGCATTTCAGGCAATCAGTTCACCGATCAAATCCAGTATAAACAACCATTGGTCAAATAGTATTAATAGTCTCAGTATACTTTGATGTTTAACAGATTCAAAGCAAGTTACTGTTTTTTTGTAAATAGCTTCCATAAATGAGTTTTCTTGCCCCAAGTATTCACTTAACATGGCAACCAGCTAAGTTTCTAAGTATTAATTAATCGTTCAAGGGAATAACATTGAGTATTGCTGAAAAAAGACATTTTTGCCAAAGATTTTCACCTTGCACTCATCAGGACAATCAAGAATACCAATGTCAGGGAAACAACAACTTAATACCATATGAGAATAAGGTGATTGGTTGGTGGGTGGACTCATTGGTAGAGGCGTTGCCAAGTAGAATGCATCGGTTTATGGTAACTGACAGTTAACTGTCGAGCATTGTTGTTGGACACTGTGTTTTGCGTTTTGTGAGCATGTAGTTGTCCACTTGCAAAGCAATTACCTTTTTCCCATATGCTTCCCCTGGCATTGGTATTCTTGTGATTGTTCTGATTAGTGCAAGACAAAAAGCTATGATAAGATGTCTTTTTTCAGCAATATTCAAGTTCTGTACTACCAAATAGGAATTTATGTTATTGCACCATGATGGAAGATTTAAAGATAAGTCCAGCTGATGACTTTCCATGATTACAAATATCGAACCAAAAATAATGGATTTCTACGAGCGTAGCAGACGTGGAGACAATCAGTGATTTCAAAATGAATTTGGAAGGGCACTTGGTGTAAACTTACAAGGCAATGGGAAATCGAGCAGGAGATTGGGGCTTACTAGATTGCTGTGTAGAGCTGGCATAGATTCAATAGTTGGACTGGCCTGCTACGCTGCAGTGACCATAGTAAGCCTTGCAGCATTATAATAGCACTTGCTCACTGCACAAGTCCAAATTGAATGCACCCTACTATCACAGCAGTAGCTTGCTCCTCTCCTTCCCTCCCCACTCATAGTTAAAGTAAATGCAAGACTCCCTGCTGTAAACCATGGTGTCTAAGAAAACTCATCACCCAAAAGAAGGCTGGGCAGTTTGTCGCCACTGGGGCTAACACTAACTACTGTTGATTTTTACAAAGCTGGCAGCTTGCCTTTTTATCTACCCTTGTGATATTTCCTCTCTTGCTAGAGAGGTTATTTTGTGTACCCCCTGCAAAGTCTCTACAGATACACAGGTGGTGGCAGATCCCAGTTTGAGAAGCACTGGTTTAGATTTTGTGCTCAGATCTTTGGATGAACCCGTAACTTAGAGAATGTAGGATATGTCATGTTCACTGCTTAAAAAATCTTGTGCCCTTTTTCAGCAAGATTTGATGTTTTAAAAAGTGGAGTGTATGACTTCACGTTTTATACTTCTGTGTGGAAAGTAGCTTGGTTTACCGAGCCAATCTACCAACAAGTATGCCTCCTATGTCTTTCATAGGAGTATACACATCTTGGTGAAGACAAAGTCTAATCTCCCCATTGAGGGCCTCTTTCATTGTGTAATTGATACTCTCGAGCTCATTGGGAGAAGAAATGGCCTACCACCTGAAATTTGAGAATCATGAGGCACTGAACTGTCAGCAGCAGTGGAATGCTATACCTTCACGATCAGTCGCCTCATGGTCTAGAACATTCTCTGCAATGATTACTGTCAAGCTAGGAGACAACTCTAGTTTAATAAGGAAAGGAGGGCATACCAAGAGTAATATCAGACATATCTTAGAAGTAAGTAAAAACAAAGTGCTGGAAAAATTCCAGAGGTCTGGCAGCATCTGTGGAGAGAGAGACATTTTGAGTCCATAGGACTGTTCTTCAGAGCTCTGAAAAAGTGCCATTCGGACTCGAAATGTTAACTATTTTTCTCTCCATAGATGTTACAGACCTCCAGAGTTTTTCCAGCATTTTCTGTTTTTATTTCTGATTTATAGCATTTGCGATGTTTTGCTTTTGTTCGAAGCAAGATGGTTATGGCTCATCGGAGAGCAATATCACATCTCCAGAGCTTCACTATAGCACTTCTTCAGGAAAATGTCCTTCCTACAGCCAGCTTCAGCTGCTTCATTGATGATCCACTAATGTAAGATCATGAATAGGGTTGATCACTGGCAATTCCAATGTTCAGCTTCATTGAAAGTTTCTGTGATAATTAAATGGTTCCGACCAACCTATAGCGGGTCCTGCATAACATCAGGCAGGTGATATTTTGCCATATTATTACCAGCTAATACCACTCTCTAGCAAGAGAAAGCCCACGTGTGTGCTTGCGCATGTGTGCATGCGCATGTGTGCATGTGCGTGTCCCAACCTTTTCTGCACGTTGCACTTTATTGGATGCTTTTTGGATATTATCCAAGTTTCTTGCTCCTGATTACAGTCCGGTGACTGTCATTGGACTGAGTGTGTGACACTTGAGTAGGGACAGCATCTGGCTTGGCCTCTTTACCTTCAGTGATAGATTAGTTTGCAGTCACTTACAGTTTAAGGCCATGCAGAGAAAAGGACTATTTGAATAAAGTACTGGAAGATGCTTGCTGCCGTCAAACTGTATTGCAAGTAAGTTGACACTCAGTGGAGAGGGGAAAGTCATAAATTGCCAATGGTTTCGTTTTCTTGCCAATTTCTCTTCCTTAACCTTGAACCACTGCTTCTGTTCTCTATCCTTGAACCCATTGGAAATTTGCAGGGTTACAACTCCATACATGCTGGTGACCCTCTCGTGTCTCCCTGAAGTGTCTTTTGCTCAAGGAAAGTACTTAACTGTTTCAACAGGCTTTTAAATCCTGTTAAGGCACTGCAGCTATTTAATTTGTCTCACAGCATTCACACAGTGCATTTCTAGCAAGGAGGTAAATAGGAGCAGTTAGGAGCAGAAATGTGAGCTGGTCAAGATGTTGAGGTGCATCTTAACACTTTATAACAATATTTGCTGAAATCTTTTAATTCAAAACAGAGACTGGAGATTAAATTTAGGACCTTCCTGGTTGACGTGGTTTAGCTAATTATTGGATGAATTCATTGAACTATTGGGAGAGCACAATTTGTATTTCAAAAGAAGTGTTAAACGTGTACCTGCAAGAAGGAAGGCAAAATGAGAGCATCCATATGGCTAGCAAGGATGTTAAAAATTATCTATTTCTTCAACATTTATTTCTTAACCTGTCTGGTTCTCAACTGTTTATTTGCTGGTTAACTTGCAACTGAACAATTTTAAGCAGGATTAAGTTTCATTTTAAAAATTTTGGCATTATACCGTCTTTTTGTGAATAGAATTCAATATGTTTCTTTTTGTCTGCTTCAGTTGTCATGTGGACATCGATGCAAAGCAACCTGCCACCTTGGTAACTGTCCACAAAACTGCAGCCAGAAAGTGAAGATGAAGTGCCCATGTAAGCGGATTAAAAAGGTATCTCTTAATTATGACCCAATTTGAAAATTTTATAACAACATTTCTTTCTTGTGTACTTAGTTTACGCATAAGGATTTTAAGTGGAACCCAACTTATTTCGTAAGATGATCTTAAAATTTGACTATCATCTGAATTTGTGAGATGCAGTGATATTTGCTTGGTAGTGTTTTATTTTAGAGCCGTCAGTCATCTTTGTGGATAGAATCATGATTCATCTATATGGTTAAATGACCGTTCCATTAATAAACTGATAGTAAGAAGTCGCACAACACCAGGTTAAAGTCCAACAGGTTTATTTGGGATCACGACCTTTTGGAGCGCTGCTCCTTTACCACAGTGGTTAGCACTGTTGCCTCTCAGTGCCAGGGACTCGGGTTCGATTCCTGACTTGGGTCATTGTCTGTGCGGAGTTTGCACATTCTCCCGTGGTCTGTGTGGATTTCCTCCCACAGTCCAAAGATGTGCAGGCTCGGTGGATTGGCAATGCTAAATTTCCCCTTAGTGTCGGGGGACTAGCTAGGGTAAATACATGGGGTTATGGGGATTGAGCTTGGGTGGGATTGTGGTGCAGACTCGATGGGCCGAATGGCCACCACCTGCACTGTAGGATTCTATGATTCTATGCATGATCTTTTAAATTTATTTAAGGGATGTGGGCTTTTGCTGGCCAGGCTGGCATTTATTGCCTATCCCTAATTGTCCTTGAGAAGACGGTGGTGAGTCAATGTTTTTGAGCCTCCGCTATCCATGCAGTGAAGTTGATACGATTGTGCTGTAAGATAGGAAGTTTCAGGATATTGATCCAGTGACACTGAGAGAAATGTGATATATTTCCATGTTAGAACGATGTGTGACTTGAAGGGGAACTTGCAGATGGTGGTGTTCCCAAGTGTCTGTTGCTCTGTTTTTATAGGTGATAGAGGTCACAAGTTTGAGTGGTGCAATTGAAGAAGCCTTAAGTGCATCTTATACATTGCAACCGACAGTGTGTATAAGGCAAACCCGTTTTGCAGCGCCACTGTCGGTTGCAGCATGTTTGACTGACCCGATATTCTGAGGCTGTTTGTTTTAGAGTCGACATCAAGAGAAAACACCCTTCCAGCATCATCTTATCAAGCCTCTCAAGAATTTTATATATTTTAAAGCCATTCCTCTAAACCTTTCATTCTTCTAAACAGTAAGGAATGTAGACCTAGTCTACTCAATCTCTGGTCCATGTGATCCACTTATCCCAGGAATCATTCTACTGACTCTTTGTTACACTCTCTATAAGATAAGTATATATTTCCTTGCCAAGGAGACCAAAGTTATAGACAGTACTGCAGATGCATCTCACCAAGGCCCTAAACACTTTGGACCTCTTTACTCTTGTATTCCAATTCCTTTATTATAAAGGCAGACATAGCATTTGCTTTCCTAATTGCTCTATTCTCTACTTCTCTTGCATTATTTAAAACAATCCAAGGATGTTTTGCTGCAATTATACTTGGTGAGACTACACTTGCAACATTGTGTGCAGTTTCAGGCTCCTTATTTGAAGAAGATGCTTGCTATAGAGGGAGTGTAGTGAAGGTTTACCCCAAACTGTTTCCTGGGATGGTTGGACTGACATATGAGAAGAGATTGAGTCAGTTAGGATTATATTCACTGAAGTTCAGAAGAATGAGGGGGGATCTCATAGGAACCTATAAAATTTTAACAGGACTAGAAAGGGTGGATGCAGGAAGGATGTTCCCACTGGTGGACCATTTTAAGTTAAAGTTTATTTATTAGTCACAAGTAGGCTTGCATTAACACTGCAATGAAGTTACTGTGAAAACTCCGAGTCGCCACACTCTGGTGTCTGTTCGGGTACACTGAGGGGTAATTTAGCATGGCCAATGCACCTAACAAGCACGTCCTTCGGACTGTGGGAGGAAACCGCAACACCTGGATGAAACACACACAGGCACCATGAGAACTTGCAGACTCTGCACAGACAGTGACCCAAGGCTGGAATCGAACGCAGGCTCCTGGTGCCGAGGCAGCAGTGCTAACCACTATGCTACCATGCTGAAATTTCTTCACCCAGAGAGTAGTATGCCTGTGGAATTCACTACCACAGAAAGTAGTTGAGGCCAAAACATATATTTTCAAGAAGGAGCTCTTTGGGCGAAAAGAATCAAAGGATATGTGGGGAAGGTGGGATCAGGCAGTTGAGTTAGATGATCAGCCATGGTCATAATGAATGGCAGAGCAGGCTCAAAGGATTGAATGGCCTACTCCTGCTCCTATTTTCTATGTTTTGATGTGAAAATTCAACTCTATGGTTAATCGCGTAGACACTTGTACTAATATCTCATTATGTGGCTTTGGATCATAAATGATACGTTGTTGTGAAGTGTCTTTGAATGTTTATTATGTTAAAGAAATGAAAGTTGTTGTTGAGGCTATAAGCATTCCCATAACTTTGCAACTTCATGGGAGAATTTTAGCAGTAGAATTGCCTAAAACATTGTAAGATTGTGGCCAGTACCTGAGCAAATTCCACCCTTATCTCCCCTCTCAATCTCCTATGCATTCCACCTGGAGCTGGTGACTTATCAACTTCAAGTACAGCCAACCTTTCTAATATCTCTACTTTATCAATTTTTAGTACATCAAGTATTTTAGCTACCACCTCTTTCTAATTTAGGAACATAGGAATAGGCCTTTGGCCCCTTGAGCCTGCCCTACCATTCAACTAGATCATGACTAATGTTCTATCTCAACATTTTTCCACAGTACTCCCATGTCCCTTGGTTTCATTAACTAGAAACATATCCATCCCGATTTTGGACATAATTACTGAACCTCCACAGCCTATTGGGATAGAGAATTCCGAAGATTCATCGTTCTCTGAGTGAAGAAATTCCTCACTCCTAAATGGTTTACCTCTGATTCTGAGACTGTGTCCCATGGTTTTAGACTCCTGAAGCCAGGGGGAACATCCTTCCCACATCTAACCTATTCAAGAGACATCCTTCCTGTGTTGTCTTCAGTGCTCAACTAATCCACTCTGGTTGCAGGCCCGAATGCTGGATACTGTGGCCTTTAAGTCTAATCTCTGGCTACATTCCAGTCTCCTGACGCCTCCATTCATACTTTCTCAAAACATGAATCCAACAATTATGAGTCCGTATAAAATTGAAACAATATCTGTGAACTGGCTTACTCTGAGCAACATGAAAACAAGCAAAGTAGTCCTTGGGAGGGAAAAGATCAGGCCCATAGTTAATATCACTACTGATTACTATTGATTACATAATTACTTAATTACATGAATTAATCAAAGCACAATCACACTTACTTTTAAACTTGATTTTAAACTAACTTTTAAAAATTCAATACAGACTAAATACAGGTTCTCTTAAAATCAAGTGCAAAGCAGACATAAAATGCAAAAATGTGAAATTGCAAAAATGATTGATTGCAAACCTCAGGCCTACACCACTCACTAAGCCTGTCTAAATCCTTAAAACCTCTTTGCATATAGATTGCAAATAACGGCCCAAAGCACTGAAATTTGTTACCGCAATGGTCACAGCGGTGAGAGAGTTTCTCTGCCATTTCCTTATTCCCAATTATAAATTTTCCTATCTCTGCCTGAAATGGGCCTATATTTGTCTTTGCTAATCTTTTAGTTTTACATACCTGTAGAAGTATGACTGCGTTAAGCTGCCCTTTGACTAATCCAATTTTGTTACACGTTCCTAGTGTTAGCGATGTTTGTATAATTGGTGACTAGTTGCTTTCCTTTTGGAGTTATTTCTATCAGTATTTTGGACCAAAGGAATATTGTAAAGTCATGCAGTTCTAAAGACATCCATCTATCAAATGTAGAGAAAAAACTTGGACAAGAAAGGTCAGAAAGACCCCAGGATCTATTTTTGGCATTGTGCATCAAAGACTGGGTTAATTCAGCAAGAGTGGTTTGGATGCTAAAACTCTTATTCAGACTTGTATTTGATGCAGAGAGAAATGGGATTCCAAAATAACTCTAAATCCCTAACAGAAAAATACAAGTTTAATTTTAGGAATTTAAAGTGCAGAATGTAATATAATTAAGAACATTCTAAATTATTAATTTCAAGCATATCTCAAAGCCATAAAATCCAGTGAACTGATACATTTTAACATTAATCCTTTTTAAATGCAATTTAAAAGTAAACAATTATATTCAGGCTTCAAAGAAATAGAAAAACAAGCCATGTTGTTTTATCTTCAAATAATTGTCTACGTGGATACCAAATGCACAGAGAACTATTTCAAATTCAACTAAAGGATATGTGGCTGCAATATCAGTTTGTGCGTGTACATTTCAAAAATCATCTTATACTCTAGAGAACTAAATTTTTATTCTTGAGTCTAATAGCATGGCATTGGCAGGTGGTTTGAGGAAATGTTGGTATAAAAAGCAACAGATGGAACATTAATTCTTCTGTCAAGGCGATGCATTGCAGTGTGTTAAACAAAACCACCAGCCATTGAAAGAAGACAGAGGAAAACGCACTACTTTGGGTTCAACTAGGATCAGCTGTTTTCTATTATTTGAAACTCCAGACTGATGGTGATCACATATTTGAGTGCAATCTCCAATGGAGCCTCATTGGGGTATGGAAAGTCTCTATTGAATTGAAACATTAGAACTGGTGTGAGCAATGTTATTAAGTCTGCTCATTAAGTAGGTGTTATTTTAATCAAAGGTTTATCTAACCTTAAAATATCAACTATATCCTTCCTGCAAGTATAGAATGCTAGTTTTAAATTTACACAACATTCTTTGAAGAATTGACACCAAAGACGTTTGTGTTCTGTAAAGGAAATACTGTGTTCAGTGGTGACTGAGGAGCAGGTCCTGGTGGAATGCGATGAAGTCTGTCAGGAAATGAAGCAAAAAGCGTCTGAGGTAACGTCTCTTGCCTTGTTACATTATACTCTCCCAGCTTTGCTTAAGAGTGGATACAAAGAGCATATTCCAAAATAGACTTTGCATCCAAATGAAACCCCATGTACAATTGGTACAATTAGTTTTATATGTTAAGCTTCAATTGTTTTTGTGCATCTATATATTAGACTTAACAGCCTGCTTGTAATTTGCTCACTTGGGGTTGCAGGATGATGCAGAATCCATGTGGCTTTTTAAAAATGTTTTGTACCATTTGTAAAGGGATTTTAAAAGTCTGTGGGAAAAGAAAGGATAGGGACAAATAAATATTTAGAATCATTTCAAAAAGCTGGCACAGGTACAGTGATCTTCTATCTTTTAAATTTTTATAGTTTGAAGTACTTGTTATCTGACACAGGCTCAAGTTGATAAATTTTTTTATTACTTGTTTAGAAAATTAACCAACAATCTAGGTCATCAAATCTTGTATTGATTCGGGGAAACTTCATTGCTTAAATTTATCTTAAAATAGCAGTAAGTAATGGTGCATTGTAAAAAGTTATATCTTCTTTACATTTACAACGGTGCCTTGATCCTATTTTGTATATCTTAACTCTGAATATTTTAAGTCATACTACGTTTTTTTAAACAAATAACTCCTCCTACTTGCACTAGCTCAATTTGTGACCTGCACTCCAGGTTTTATTGTGCCATTTTGGAACGATATCAGGGAAAGGCGGTGGTGTAATGGTAATATCACTGGACTGGTAATCCAGAGACCCAAGGCTCATACTTTTGGGACATGTGTTCAAATCCCAAATTCAACTAATAACTTTGAAATTGAAATCTCGTCTCAGTAATGGTGACCATGGAGCTATTATTGGTTATTATTAAAACCTAGCTGGTTCACTAATATCCATTAGGGGAGGAAATCTGCAAATCTGGCCCGGTGTGATTCCAGACACACAGTAATGTGATTAACTCTTAGCTGCTCTCTGAAATGACCATGCAGGCCAAGGGAATGGGCAACAAATGCTGGCCCTGTCAGCGGTACCAACATCACATGAAAGAATACAAAAACAAGTGATTGGAACTGCTACCATTCAGAAGGAAAAGGTCCATCCATTTCCTAATCATTACATTTGATATTTTTTAAGGTCACCTTTTGTTTGCTGGGGAAAACATAAATGCTGCAAGCAAGTAACCATCAATTGTTAGAAATCCAAGTTCATTAAAGTTGATATTGTAATAAATTCCATTTTTATGTTGTAGACCTAGTTGTAGAATCTAATTTTCTAATGATAGTGAATTACCCGACTGAATTGCCAGTAGTGCATCGGAACATTGAAAACTGGTCTGAAATTGACAATTAAGTGATTGGAAAAACAATAAGGACATGGCTTTTAATAGGAAATGGGAAACTGTATGCTCAATACTCTCAAAATTGAACAATAGTAAGATTAGTCTAAAGCTGCACATGTAATTTGTAATCATTTTGGCATTGCATAGCTACTGTTTCAGAATGAAGACAGCATTTTAAATTGGTGAGGCCAAAGAACTGTATTGGATTACATGTGGAACGTTACAGAATAGTCAGCTTCAGATGTAAAGCATATGCTCATTAAAGTTGACCAGGTGGCTTGGATTTTTCATGGATCTCCTCCAGTTTTATTTTGCTCCTTTTAAGGGCCTTGCAAATCAATACATTTTGAGTAGTAGCAACAACTTGGATTTCCTCTTTGATGCCTAATGAAGGCTGCATTTCAAGAGAAATGGCATCTCCACATCATTTCAAGAGAAATAGCAGCAATTTCTGCAATGAAAATGTAAAAACAAATTGTGTACGATTTGTTATTAAATAATGATTCATGCAAATACCATAATTTTGCAGAGAGTAGTTTTGAACTATTACTGATTAGTTCCACAAAAAAAATAAGGTCACTGATGATCCAGAATATAAATGAGCCAGCAGGCGTGACCAGTGCAACTTTCAAGGGAAAAAATATAAGCATTAGGTAAGTAATAGATTATTTTGCTTTTTAGAAAATATATTTGATTAATGTAGTAGTAGCATAGAAATTAATTTAAGCAAAAATGTATGTAATGGTTTTAAAATCACATTTAACTACAGATAAGGTCCATCTTCCTAAGAATCCTACATTTTAAAAAAATCTTTCATTGGATGTGGGCTTTGCTGGCTAGGTCATTTATTACCCATCTGTAATTGCCCTAGAGAAGGTGGTGGCGAGCAGCTTTCTTGAGCTGCTGCAGTTCATTGGTATAGGTACACCCACTGCCTTGAGGGAAGGACTTCCAGAATTTTGACTAGGCAGCAGTGAAGGAATGGTCATATAGTTCCAAGTTAGGATTGTGTGTGGCTTGTGGAAAAACTTGCAAGCGTTGGTGTTTCTGTGCATCTGCTGCCATAGTTCTTCGGGGTGGTCGGTCTCAGGTTTGGAATGTGCTGTCGAAGGAGCCTGAGTGAGTTTCTTTAATGCATCTTGTAGATGGTATTGGCTGCTGCCACTGTCCGCCAGTGGTGGAGGGAGTAATTATTGAAGGTGGTGGGTGGTGTGCCAATCAAGTGGGCTGCCTTGTCCTGGATGGTGTCAAGCTTCTTGATAGAGCTGCGTTCATTCAGACAAGTGGAGAGTGTTACATTACACTCATGACTTGTGCCTTGTAGATTGTGAACAGGCTTTGGGTTAAATGGTTGGACTCTGTCTTGTTGGACATGGTCATTGCCTAGCATTTGTGTGGCATGAAGGTTATTTGACACCTATCAGCCCAAGCCTGAATGTTGTTCCAGTCTTGTTGTATAATGGCACGACTGTTTCCGTATCTGAGAAATCGCCATGATACTGAACATTGTGCGGTCATCAGCGAATATACCCACTTTTGATTTTAACGATGGGAGGAAGGTCGTTAGTAAAGCAGCTGAAAGTGGTTGAGTCCAGGATACTACTCTGAGGAGCTTCTGCAGCCATGTCCTGCGACTGAGATAATTGACCTCCAACTAACACAACAGTCTTCCTTTATGCCAAGTATGACCCTAACTTGTGGACAGTTATCCTCCCCACCCCACCCTTATTCTCACTGCCTCCAGTTTTGCTAGGGTGCCTTGATGCCATAAGTGGTCAAATGCTGCCTTGATCTCAAGGGCAGTCATTCTCACCTCACCTCACCTCGAGTTCAGCTCTTTTGTCCACATTTGGACCAAGGCTGTAATGAGGTTAGGAGCCGAGTGACCCTTGATGAAGCCAAACTGAATGTCAGTGAGCAGGTTATTGCTGAGTAAGTATCTTTTGATAGCTCTGTTGATAGCATCTTTCAGGGGCAGTGATTGAACAGGTTGAATTTGTCCTGTCTTTTGTGGATAGGACATACTTGAGCAATTTTCCACAATGCTGGGTGATTGCCAGTGTTGTGGCTGCACTGGAACAGCTTGGCTAGGAGTGTGGCTAGCTCTGGAGCACAAGTCTTCAGTATTATTGCTAAAATATTGTCAGGGCCTATAGTCTTTGCAGTCAGTTGTTTCTTGATATGACAGGAAGTAAATTGAATTGGCTGTAGACTAACATCTGTGAAACTGGGAACCTCCGGAGGAGGCTGAGGCAGATCATCTATCCGGCATCATAGATGCCACGTGGCTATAATCAGCTATACATCTGAGCTTGGACAGTAATATGTGCTCTCAAGATCATTTATGTTTTGCTGGGAACCTCAGGAGGAAGTTGGGATGGATCATCCACTTGGCACTTCTGGCTTAAGATCATTGCAAATGCTTCAGTCTTGTCCTTTGCACTGATGTACTGGGCACCCCATCATTAAGGATGGGGATATTTGTGGAGCCTCCTCTCTGGTAAGCTGTTTAATTGTCCACCACCATTCATGACTGAGTACATCAGGATTGCAGAGCTTAATTCGGAGTTGGTGGTTGTGGGATTACTCAGCTATGTCCATTGCGTGTTGCTTATCCTGTATTGCAGCTCTGCCAGGTTAACATCTAATTTTTGAGTATGCCTGGTACTACTCTTGGCAAGTCTCCCTGCATTCTTCATTGAACCGGGGTTGATCGCCCAACTTGATGGTAAAGCTAGAATGGGGGTTATGCTGAGCCGTGAGATGAATTTTACAGGTTGCGGTTGTTGGGAGTTTTCTATAGGCTGCCCAATAGTAACAGGGAGGTGGAGGACCAGATAGGGAAACAGATCCTGGAGAGATGCAGTAATAGCAGAGTTGTTGTGATGGGAGACTTTAATTTCCCAAACATAGATTGGAATATCCCTAGGGTAAGGGGATTGGATGGGGAGGAGTTCGTTAGGTGTGTTCAGGAGGGTTTCCTAACACAGCATGTGGACAAGCCTCCAAGAGGAGGGGCTGTACTTGATCTGATACTGACCAATGAACCTGGACAGGTGTCAGATCTCTGTGGGAGAACATCTTGGGGACAGCGATCATAACTATCTCCTTTATGCTTGAATTGGAAAAAGCGAGGATCAGGCAAGCTAGGAAAGCGTTTATATGGAGTAAGGGGAAATATGAAGACATTAGACAGCAAATTAGAGGAGTAAATTGGAAGGAGGTATTCTCGGGAAAATGTACTGAAGAGAGGTGGCAGTTTTTCAAGGAATGTCTGTCTAGAGTTCTCCAGGATAACGTTCCGAGCAGACAGGGAAGTGTTGGTAGGTTAAAGGAACCGTGGTGCACGAAAGCTGTGCGGGACCTAGTCGAGAAGAAAAGGAAAGCATACAAAAGGTTCAGAGAGCTTGGCGAAGATAGGGATCTAGATGAGTATACGGCTTGTAGGAAGGGACTAAAGAAGGAAGTTAGAGCCAGAAGGGGTCACGAGACGGCCTTGGCAGGTAGGATTAAGGAAAACCCTAAGGCGTTCTATAAATATGTGAAGAGTAAAAGGATGAGACATGAAGGAATAGGGCCTATAAAAGGTGAAGGTGGGAAAGTCTGTACAGAACCAGTAGAAATGGTAGAGGTGCTTAATGAGTATTTTGCCTCGGTTTTCACAGAGAAGGGCCTGGGTGGATGTACTGCAGGCTTGCGGTGGACTGAAAAGATTGCGTTTATGGACTTTAAGAAAGAGGTTGTGCTGGAATCTTTGAATGGCATCAAGATAGATGAGTTGCCGGGTCCGGATGGGATGTACCCTAGGTTACTGTGGGAGGCGAGGGAAGAGATTGCAGAGCCTCTGGCGATGATCTTTGCGTCGTCGATGGAGACAGGAGAGGTGCCGGAGGATTGGAGGATTGCGGGTGTGGTTCCTATTTTCAAGAAGGGGAATAGGGATAGCCCAGGAAATTACCGACCGGTGAGTCTAACCTCAGTGGTTGGTAAGCTGATGGAGAAGATCCTGAGGGACAAGATTTATGAGCATTTAGAGAGGTTTAGTATGCTCAAGAATACTCAGCATGGCTTTGTCAAAGGCAGATTGTGCCTTATGAGCCTGGTGGAGTTCTTCGAAAATGTGACTAAACACATTGACGAAGGGAAAGCGGTAGATGTGGTTTATATGGATTTTAGCAAGGCGTTCGATAAGGTCCCCCATGCAAAGCTTCTAGAAAAAGTGAGAGGGCATGGGATCCAAAGGGCTGCTGCCCTGTGGATCCAGAATTGGCTTGCCCAAAGGAGGCAGAGAGTGGGTATAGATGGGTCTTTTTCTAAATGGAGGTCGGTCACCAGTGGTGTGCCCCAGGGATCTGTTCTGGGACCCTTGCTGTTTGTCATTTTCATAAATGACCTGGATGAGGGAGTGGCGGGATGGGTTGGTAAGTTTGCCGACGACACGAAGGTTGGTGGGGTTGTGGATAATCTGGAGGGATGTCAGAAGTTACAGAGGGACATAGATAGGATGCAAGACTGGGCGGAGAAGTGGCAGATGGACTTCAACCCAGATAAATGTGTAGTGGTTCATTTTGGCAGGTCAAATGGGATGAAGGAGTACAATATAAAGGGAAAGACTCTTAGTACTGTAGAGGATCAGAAGGACCTTGGGGTCCGGGTCCATAGGACTCTAAAATCGGCACCGCAGGTGGAGGAGGTGGTTAAGAAGGCGTATGGTGTGCTGGCCTTTATCAATCGAGGGATTGAGTTTAGGAGTCCGCGGATAATGATGCAGCTATATAAGACCCTCGTCAGACCCCACTTGGAGTACTGTGCTCAGTTCTGGTCGCCTCAGTACAGGAAGGATGTGGATAAGATTGAAAGGGTGCAGAGGAGATTTACAAGGATGTTGCCTGGATTGAGTGGCATGCCTTATGAGGATAGGCTGAGGGAGCTCGGTCATTTCTCCTTGGAGAGACGTAGGATGAGAGGAGACCTAATAGAGGTATATAAGATGTTGAGAGGCATAGATCGGATGGACTCTCAGAGGCTTTTTCCCAGGGTGGAAATGGCTGCTACAAGAGGACACAGGTTTAAGATGCTGGGGGGTAGGTACAGGGGAAATGTTAGGGGGAAGTTTTTCACAGAGGGTGGTGGGCGAGTGGAGTCGGCTGCCGTCAGTGGTGGTGGAGGCAAACTCAATAGGTCTTTTAAGAGACTCCTGGATGAGTACATAGGACTTAATAGGATGGAGGGTTATAGGTAGGCCTAGAAGGTAGGGATATGTTCGGCACAACTTGTGGGGCCGAAGGGTCTGTTTTGTGCTGTAGTTTTTCTATGTTTCTATACAATTCTGCAATTGCTGGTAACCCGCTGTGCCTCGCGCACGTCCAGTTTTGAGCTGCAATATCTGTTCTGACTCTCTCCCATTTAGCATGGTGGGACTGCCACACAGCACTTTAGAGCATACCCTAGTGTGAAGATGGGATTTTGTCTTCACAAAGACTATGCAGTGGTCACTCTACCAATACTCTCATGGACAGATGCATCTGCGACAGGCAGGTTGGTGAGGATGAGTTTAAGTTGGCTTTTCCTCCTTGTTTGTTCCTTCACATCTGCTGCAGACTCAGTCTAGC
Organism: Mustelus asterias; assembly: GCF_964213995.1. Taxonomy (NCBI): domain Eukaryota; kingdom Metazoa; phylum Chordata; class Chondrichthyes; order Carcharhiniformes; family Triakidae; genus Mustelus; species Mustelus asterias. The sequence continues at coordinate 112,117,137 of NC_135801.1, read as the reverse complement.
AGCAATACACTGTCGGGCTCAGTGAGTAGCGGTGCTACCAAACCACTCGTGATGGACATGGAATTCCAGAGTGCATTCTGTGCCCTAGTCACCCTTGGTGCTGATGCATCATTTGAGGTGGCAATATAGTTTCCTTGTCCATGTTTGTCCTGATGCCACGAGACTTTTTGGAATCCAGATTCGATGTTGAGAACTCCCTCCTGATGGTGCGACCATCTTTGGTGGGTCTGTCCTGTGGATGAAATAGGACACATCCAGGGATTGTGATGGTAGCGTCTGGAGCCTTATCAGTAAGGTTTGACTTGGTGAGTGTGCCTTTGCTCGTCGTGCTTGACCAGTCTGCAGGACATCACTCCCAGATTTGGCACAGATGTTAGTAAGGAGGACTTTGCAGGGTCGGCAGCTGGTTGTGCAGTTTTCGTTTTCGGTGCTGAGTGGTTATTCCAATTTCATTTCTTTTAGACTTCATAGCAGTTTAATACAACTGAAAAGCTTGCTAGGCCATTTCAGAGGGCAGTTAAGAGTCAGCCAAATGGCTGTGGAGTCAGATTTAGACCACACCAGCGAAGCACAGCAGATTTTCTTTCCTATAACAGGAGGACATTCGTGAACCAGATAGTTCCTATGACAATCAACAATGGTTTCATGGTCGCTATTACCAAGGCTAGCTTTTAATTCCAGATTCATTAATTGAGTTTAAATTCCACCAGCTGCTGTGGTGGAATTGAACCCACATCCCCAGAGTAATAGCCTGGACCTCTGGATTGTTATTCCAGTGACATTACCACTTCACCACCACCTCGCCTTAAATATCCTTTTAATAATGCAGAAGTTTCATAAATGTCAAATGTTAATCTGTCTCTGGACAATAGTTATTTTTTCAACTGTTTCTTCAGATGAAAGAAGCTGAAGAAAAAGCGGCCCTAGAAAAAGAAAGACTGAAGCAACAGGTAAGTAGAACTCTGCTTCCCCAACTATTTTCCAACATGAACTATTTTAAGTTAAAATGTCATTAAAAACAAAACAACAATAAGGCAGTTTTGTAACATTCCGAATATGATTTTTAACAAAATAAAAGTACTAAGTTTCTAAATTTTGAAAACTGTAGAGATTCAAAAGGGAAGTATTGAATCTTTGTATGTCTTTCCTATTTTCTCCCCTTTACATCCCTCCTCTTCTAAAGGCAATAAGTCCTACTTTATTACACTTTCACAGAGCCCAGCTGTCCCTTGCTCAAGTGGGAACTTAAACAAACTATCAGCAAAATATTTCAATCTGGCAGACAGGCCTAACAGCCAAGTCTGATCCTGTTCTTTCATTTTCTGCACGTTCACATGTACTTTCCAATAAAGGTCATCAGGAACTGAAACTTTTCCATTGTCTCAGAAGCCCAAGGGTTATTGATGCCAATGGCTGCTGCTTCTGCTGCTCCTGCTTGTAACTATTCCTAGTAGGAGATCTGCTGTCATGGTATGTCATGCTCGTCCGTCTTGCGCCATCCTCACACATCCACTGTAGTATTTCTGCAACCTGTTCCTCATCCAGATAGGTTTAAGTTTGTTTATTAGTGTCACAAGTAGGCTTACATTAACACCACAACGAAGTTACTGTGAAAATCCCCGAGTCGCCACATGCCGGCGCCTCTTCGGGTACATTGAGGGAGAATTTAGCATGGCCAATTCACCTAACCAGCATGCCTTTCAGACTGTGGGAGGAAACCAGAGCACCCAGAGGAAACCCACGCAGATATGGGAAGAACTTGCAGACTCTGTACAGACGGTGACCCAAGCCAGGGTCCCTGGTGCTGTGAGGCAGCAGTGCTAACCACTGTGCTGCTTCACTATGCCACGGTCAACCCTTCTTTACGCTGCCCTCCACTTGGCCTTCCAGAAGAGTTCTCTATAGCTTTTTGGCTCTGATCACACGGCTGAAATACTGACATTTTCTTTTCTAGATGTCAAGTTTTGGAGTTCTTTATGTTGCTGCAATTTCAAGTACCTCTTCATGCAAACTTTGGCACATATCTCAGCATCCATATTTGTTGTGATTTGATTTATTATTGTCATGTGTATTGGGATACAGTGAAACGTATTGTTTCTTGCGGGCTATACAGACAAAACATACCATTCATTGAGTTCATGGGGAGAAGGAAAGGGGTGACAAATGTAGTGTTACAGTCATAGCTAGGTGTAGAGAAAGATCAATTTATAGATCCGTTCAAAAGTGTGATGGCAGCAGGGAAGAAGCTGTTGTTGAGTGTTGTTACATGTTCTCAGACTTTTGTATCTTTTTTCTGATGGAAGAAAGTGAAAGAGAGTATGTCCGGGGTGAGAGGGGTGAGTGAGTGATTATGCTGGCTGTTTTTCTGAGGCAGTGGGAAGTGTAGATAGGGCTCAATGGATGGGGGGCTGGATTGCATGATGGACTGGACTGCATTCATAACCATTTTTTTTTGTTTCTTGCGATCTTGGTCAGAGCACAAGCCATACCAAGCTGTGATACAACCATAAACAATGCTTTCTATGGTGCATCTGTAAAAATTGTTGAGAGTCGTAGAGCACATGCCAAATTTCCTTAGCCTTTTGAGAAAGTAGAGGCATTGGTGGGCTTTCTTAACTTCAGCGTCGGCGTGGGGGGGGCCAGGACAAGCTGTTGGTGATCTGAAAGCCAGAGATCGAACCTGGTTTTGTGTCTTTACTTTATTTCATTTTGATTATTGATCATCCTGCTTATTCCTCTCGCACCCAAATATGTTCATGAACTAAACTTGGCTTGTCCAATCTTTTTATCCAGATGGAATTAGAAGCCTTTGAAAAAAGACTGAAAGGTCGCCGTAAGAAGAACAAAAGACGGGACACAATGGAGACCAAAGAAACAGCTTGGCAGAAATACAAGAAATACCTGATGATCCCTGTCTGTGGAATTATTCTGGCAGTGGTCACCTTTTACCTACTACAACTCAACTGAAGAGATTGGAAGCCAGAGTATGATCAAAATCCAATTAGGAAAAACATATTTAATAGAGTACTTTTTAAAAATAATAATAATTACATTAGAATGAATCCCACAACTGCAGTTTGAGCTTGCCTCCAGCCTTTAAAGGTTTACAAATATAATCAATCATAATGCCATAAGTGATTTATGCACGTGACAAATACCATTATCTTTCACGTGTATATGATATTGTATGAAAACTCAACAACACACTGTGTATATTTGGACATGCATTGTGATCTCATTGAGCCGGTTAAGATATCACTGTAGATAATTCTATTTCATACATATGAACATTAATTTTGTTTTAGAACAGATAGCTTATGTAGATTGCATTACAGTTGTTAAAAATGTTTTATTTCCTTCTCTGAGAACTTGTGTTAAGCATCACCAGTTTAATATGTGAATTTCTTTGCCTTTTAGCTTCTGTGGATCTTTTAATTTTTCACTTTTGGTCTATTCATTTGACTATTTGGACTATTCGGTGAAAGTTGTGAGCCAGCAAGCAGAGTTATGTCTAGTTTGTGACTCAGTAGACGTAGTATAGTTGACCCCAGCTAAGTGGAATGTTGTAAATTGCTGATTGCCTTGCCATTTGAAAAAAAATTGATGTTGTTTCAGATCAAAAAAAAATTGCTTGTTGGCTGGGCCTTATATAGCACTGTAGCTATTCAAAACAAATTAACAAATTGAAAAATAGCAAGCATCGAGAAACCACTAATGGCATAAGCACAATTAGAAATTTTAAACCTGCTCTCATTTTACATGGAAATAACTGAATTGTCTCACTTCCAAATTAGATTTATCATGGAGAGTTGACTGACTTTCCTTTCACTGCCCAAATGTATATTTTATCTTTTAATTTAAAAAAAATTGAGGACTGAGTGTCAAAGGTTCTTTTTTTCTTCTATCAATTCTGTAGTTATTTATTTTCAAATTGGCTATAGCAGTGATTTAAACATTATTCAAACTGTGTGAAAACCAACTGATCATTACATGTTCTGTAACTTCATTTCCATGTGATATTATTGATAAACTCAAAATATTCACAAGAAATTCAAGGTATTTAATGCAGGATAATGAAAATTGTTTGTTGCCCTGAACTGAAATTTATCTACACAATGTACTGGATGTTGCATCATTTTTCTTGATCTATGATTTAATAAATGAATTGTGTTCTGATTTATGGTGGTAATTATTTTTGTTGTACTGTGTAATGTCTATTCTCTAAAACAAAACTGAAGAGATCCATTCACTAGAAAAGAAGTATAAAGATTCTTCCTCGTGTAATCATTTTCCAAGTACTATTTGATAAGGTGGCAGCCAAAAAATAAAGGGGGGGGGCGGGGAAGGAAGCTCACTTAAGCACTATTTGTCGTCACCTTCCCTCACCTGTGGTGTTTGTGCACCCCACCTGATTCCGAATTGGACTTCAGCAATTCTGCATCTGCTAATATTTTGTGAGCATTCTAAAATGTTTTAAAACCCATTTTACGTTGTTCTTTTCAGATTTATTTGATTCATTCAGGGAATGTGGATGTCTTTGGATAGGCTAGCATTTGTTACCCATCCCCAATATCCCTTGAGAAGGAGGTGGTGAGTTGCCTTCTTGAACAACTGTAGGTGTGGATATGTGGGTAGCTGTAGTGTGGGTATACCAGTGTTGTTGGGGATGGATTTCCAGGATTTTGACCCAGTGATAATGAAGGAACGACGGCAATATACTTCCAAGTCAGGATGGTGAGTGGCTTGGGGGGAAACTTCCAGGCAGTGGTGTTCACGTGTCAACTCATGTCCTTCAGATGGTAGCGGTCATGGGTCAGGAAGGTGCTGTCTGAGGATGCTTAAATGCTCTTGCAGTGCATCTTGTAGATGGTACACATTGCTGCCACCGTGTGTCGGTGCTGGAGGGGGTGCATTTTTACGGATAGGGTGCCAACCAAGTGGACTGCTTTGTTCTGGATGGTGTTGAGTTTCTTGAGTGTTGTTACAGTTGCATTCATCCGGGCAAGTGGAGAGTATTCTATTACACTCCTGACTTGTGCCTTGTAGATGGGGGAGCAGACTTTGGAGGTCAGGAGCTGAGTTACCTGCCGCAGCATTCTAAGCCTCTGGCCTGCTCTTGCAGCCACAGTATTTATGGTTGGTCCAGTTCAATTGCATAGAACCATAGAATCCTTACAGTGCAGAAAGAGGCCATTTGGCCCATTGGCTCTGCACTGATTTTCCGAAAGAGCATCCCAACCAGGCCCTCCTCGCCACCCTATCCCCGTCACCCTGTGCATTTACCACTGGCTAATCCACCCTAACCTGCACATCTTTGGATCATGAGAGGAAACTGGAGCACCCGGAGGAAAACCATGCAGACGCTGGGGGAATGTGCAAACTCCACACAGACCTCCTCCCAAGGCTGGAATCAAACCCAGATCTCTGATACTGAGTAAATGGTAACAGCCAGGATATTGGGTAATAATGCAATGAAGAAAAATGTAGATGGTTAGATTCTTTTTTGTTGGAGGGGGCTTATTACTTGTGTGCCACTTTTAAGCTAAGCCTGAATCCTGCCCAGGTTATGTTACATGCAAGCATGGACTGCTTTAGTATTTGAGGAGTTATAAATAGTACCAAACATTGAGCAATCAATTTTTGGTGAACACAAGAGATAGAAGCAGGAGTAGGCCACCAGGCCCTTCAAGCCTGCCCTGCCATTCAATATAAACATGGCTGATCTATGTTGACCTCAACTCCTTTTCTGTGTCATTATCCCATAGCCCTCCATTCCTCGATCTATCAAATTTATCCACCTCCACTTTAAATGACCCAGCCTCCACCACCCTTTGGAACAGAGAATTTCAAAGATTCACCATCCTCTGTGAGAAGAAATTTATTTGCACCTGTTTTAAATGACTGGCCCTTTATCTTGCAGCTATGTCCCCTTGTTCAAGACTCTTCCACTGGTGAAAACATCTCACCATCTATCCTGTCAAGCCCCCTCAGGATCTTACATGTTTGAATGAGGTCACCCCTACTCATCTAAACGCCAAGGAATACAGACCCAGTCTATTTAATCTCTCTCGATAGGACAACCCTCTCATCCCAACAATTAGCCTGGTGAATCTCCTCCAATGTTACTATATCCATTTTTAGGTAAGGGGACCAAAACTGTATGCACTATTCCAAGTGAGACCTCACCAATCCACTGTACAATTGCAACAAAACCTCCCAATTTGTAAACTACAACCCCTTTGTAATAAAAGCCAAAATGCCATTGGCTGCCTTAACTACTTGTTGGACCTGCCTGCTAGCTTTTTGGAATTCATGTACTAGAACACCTCAATCCCTCTGTACTTCACTCGCCTGCAGTCTCTCTCCATTTAGATCATTTGCCTTTTGATTCCCCCTATCAAAGTGCACTTCCCCATATTAAACTCCATTTGCAAGATTTTTGCCCAGTCACCCAATCTTTTTGTATCCTGTTTCAGTATCACAATGTTCACATCACGGCATGCCCTTCCACTTTTTATCGGCAAATCTGGAAACCTTGTATTCTGTTCCTTCCTCCAGGTCATTAACGTAAATTGTGAACAATTGCGGGCCAAGATATGATCCCAGCAGTACTCTGCTAGTTATATCTTTCCACTCTGAAAAGAACCTATCTATTCGAACTCTGTTTTATCTGACAGTTTTCAGTCCATGCTAACACATTTCCTCCAATTCCATGGGATTTTACTTTATGCACCAGCCTCTTATACAGCACCTTGTCAAATGCCTTTTGGAAATCTAAATACATCTACAGATTCACCTCTATCTACTCCCCCTATTACATCCTCAAAGAATTCGAGCAAATTTGTCAATCATGATTTACCTTTCATAAAACTATGTTGACTAGGTTTGATTATATTCAGCTTTCCTAAATGATTAGCTATGTCCTTTTTGATTATTGACTCCCAACATCTTGTCAATAATAGATGTTAAACTAACTATAGTTCCCTGCTTTCTGCCTTTCTCCCTTTTTGAACAACATTGTCACATTGGCTGTTTTCCAATTTTTTTGGTACCCTCCCAGAATTTAGCGAGTTACGAAAACTTTCAACAAATGGGTCCACTATCTTTGTAGCCACTTCCATTAAAATCCTATCATGCAGTTCATTGGGTCCTGGCGATCTGTTCGTCTTTAGTCTCTTGAGTTTTTCTAATATTCTATCCCTTGTGATTGGGATTTGTGTAAGTGAATGACCCCATTATTATTCTATGAAGCAGTTGAAGTTGAGGAATTTCTGGAGCGATGTACTTGGGCTGAGATGATTGGCCTCCAATGCCCACAACCATCAGCTAGATATAACACTATAATTTAGAGTTTTTCCATTGACTTAATATACAAACATAATAATTAGGAGCAGGAGAAGGCCGTTTGACCTCTTGAGGTTACAATCAGATCAACAATTTGAAAAGATGGTTGTTGATCTGATTGCGGTCTCAACTCTACTTTCCTATCTATCCCTTATATCCTTTGACTCCCTTGTCAAAAAGATCCAAGTCAGCCTTAAAAATATTCAATGACCCTGTCTCCACTGCTCTGTGGGGAAGAGAATTCCCTATTCCAACAACCTTCTGAGGAAACAAAATCTAATCTCGGTCTTAAATTAGAAATCACATCTTTAAACCATCTTCCCTGATTCTCGTGTCTCCATCAGCATATACCCTGTCATACCCCCTCAGGATATTGTATGTTTCAATAAGATTACTTGTTGTTCTTCTAAACCCTAACGGGCACAGGCCCAACCTATCCAGCCTTTCTTCATAAGATAACCTCATCACAGAAGTCAATCGAGTGAGCCTTCTCTAAATTGTTCTAATGCTATGACGTCCTTTCTCAAGTAGAGAGACCAGAACTGTATGCACTACTCCAAATGCCTCCTGGAAATCCAAGTACACCACATCTACAGATCCCTCTTTATCCACACTACTTGTTACTTCAATTTTGTTTTGAGCTGCTGAAACCACACATAGCCTTTATGTTTAGGCAGTACTTGACCATTGCGATCAATGACTAGAGGGATCTCACAACACGGTTTCAAGTTTTAACCAAGCCAGGGATCAACTCTGGTTGAATAGTGAATGCAGGAGAGCATGCAAGGAGCAACACCAGGCATACTTAAAAATGAGCTGTTAACCTGGTGAAGCTACAACACGGGACTACTTGCATACCAAATAGCATAAGCAACAAGTAATAGAGCTAAGTGTTTCCACAACCAACTGATCAGAACTAAGCTCTGCATTCCTGCTACATCCAGTCATGTATGGTGGTGGACAATTAAATTATTCACTGGATTGCCGATTATTCCTTTCTCATTACCTAATAACCAGTCTAGGGTGGCCTGTTCTCTAGTTGATTCCTCAACATACTGGTGCAGCAAACCATCTCAAATATATTCCAGGAATTCCTCCTCTATGGTCTTGTTACTAATTTCATTTGCCCAATCTATACACAGATTAAAGTCACCCATAATTACAGATGTTCCTTTATCTAATTTTCTGTTTAATGCCATCCCCAACATTATCACGATAGTTTGTGGGTCTATGTACCACCCCCATTAACTTTTTGCCCCTTGTTGTTTCTCAGCTCTACCCATTCAGATTCCACGTTGTTGGAGTTAAGTATGTCTTTCCTCACTTTGCATTAATTTCCTCAAACCAGATATGCAACCCTTTTCCTTTTTGTCTGTCCTCCCTAAATATTGAATACCCCTGGTGGCTACAGGGTGACCAGGGGTGGGAACTGAGCAATGCCTCATATCTATTTATATCTATTTGTGTGATTAATTTATCCACTTTATTGCAAATACTCCATACAAGGCACAAAGTCTTGAGGCTTGTCTTTTTAACATTCCTTATCCCATTCCTGTTTTTTTTCACTGTGGCCCAGTTTGATTCTGGCCCATGTTTTCTCTGCACATCACTCTTCTTATTCCCCTTTCTGTTTTTTGTTCTTATCCTTGTTTCCCCCTCTTCTGACTTCTTACATAGGTTCCCATTCTGCCATTTTAGTTTAGACCCTCCACAATCATTCTACCAAATACTCCCCTTAGAGCAGTGGTTCTCAAACTTTTTTCACTGGGCCGCACTTTTGGAATAAAAATTTGCTCGCGCCACACCAAATTTTTTTATTGATAAGAAATACATTCAAAAACAAAAAAAAACAACAACAAGCAGTGCTTGATTCATAACAACTACTTTATAATATGATCATGGGACATCCAGAAAGTATAAAACAATGCAGCTACATAAAAACATGATTCATTCCCAAAATATACTTACAGACGAGCCTCTTACATATGTAACCTTAAGTAAGTATACAAACTCAATGAGTGGTGTGAGCTTGTTTTTGTCGGGTAATCTCATTTATATTAGGTCTAATTTGAGACAAACAAACTCTCATCTCCTCATCAACACAAAGAAGTCTTTCTCTTTTCTGGTCTTTGATATTTGTCAGAGCTGAAAATCCCTGTTCACAACAATATGTCGTGGAGAACTGTAGAAGAATAGCTAATGCTCTTGAAGAGATGCGTGGATACTGTTTCTGGTTGTATATCCAAAAAGAGTCCAGTGGCATACTCCCGTGTTTCATTTTCAAGGTGCGATCACTCGAAATGCAGGCCATTTCCTCCTCCTCATCCAATGTCAGACCTGAACAGCTGGAATTCGCAAAGGGGTCTCTAACCCAGTCGAATTTTTCTGTAGACAACGATGGGAAGTAATGATCAATCTTGTCTACCAGTGTTGCAAGATGTTCCTGTATGAGGCCGTACAATTCATTGCTCGTTTTAAAACTTTTTACCAGTGGGAACATTTCGAGGTTATGTTGCATCGCTCTTCCGAGCCAGAGCTGAAGCTTCTTTTTGAATGCAGTTAGTTTGTCTGTAGCTGTGAGGATATTGTCATCACAGCCTTGCATACTGGCATTGAGCACATTCAACCGGGAAAAGATATCGGCCAAATATGCCAGCTTTGCACACCAGTCATTGTCATCCAGTTGGTGGTACAATGGGTTCCCTTCTTGTTCCAAAACTTCTCTTAATTCATTCTTCAGTTCCAACACCTGATTTAAAACCTTTCCACGGGACATCCAGCGAATCTCCGAGTGCAGAATTAGGCATTGATGTTTTGATTCCATGTCTTTGCAGAGTTGAGCAAATAACCGCGCCTTTAGTAGTTTTGTTTTGATGAAGTTCACAATGCGCACAGTCTGATCTAGAACCAACTTCAAATCAGCTACAAAGGTCTTGGTGATTAATGCCTCTCTGTGTAATAAACAGTGAGTTGATATTACATCTGGATTTTTCTATTTGATGAGTGCCGCCAAGCCTCTCACATTCCCTATCATACATGGCGCTCCATCCGTACAAATTCCAATACAAGAATCCCATGAAATCTCAACTTTTTCCAAATACTCAGACAAGGTTTGGAAAATATCTTGTCCTCTGGTATGTTTTTCAAGTTCCCTGCAAAATAGAAACTGTGTGATTATTTCGTCATTGTGAATGAATCTGATATAGGCAAGCAACTGTGCTTTTCCACTAATGTCAGTCGATTCATCAACTTGAATGGCAAATTTAGAATTCTTTATACATATCAACTATTTTTCTGCAAATTGTATTATCAGACAAAGGAATTTCCATAACTTCTCGCTCAGAATCATCACCAAACAAAGTTTTCACAATCAAGCTGCAGGCAGGCTGAATCAATTTTTCAGCTATTGTATGTGGTTTTGTCTGTTGAGCAATCAATTCAGCCACTTGGTAAGATACAATCTGCATCTTATCTGAGACTGTCATTCGTTTTTCAAAATATGATCGTTGGCATTTCTGCTGTTCCAAAAGCCTTTCAAAATATTGAACATCCTTGTTTGCCAGATTTCCATGTTTTGACAACAGATGTCTTTTCATCTTGCTTGGGACCATATTGGAATTGGAAAGCTTCTCACCACAGATCAAAAACATAGGCCGAGGTACGTTTTCATCTCCAGTCCATGTGAAACCGAGACTCAGATAGCTATCCATATATTGTCGACAAACTTTCTTTTTTGGAGGTTTGCTTGGGCCTGCTACTGGTGTAGAATTAAACGACTCTTCTTCAGCACTCTGTTCGAATGGCGATTCTGGATCACAACGTGGACTCGGATCGTCCTCAGCATCACTTGATGCTCTTGCTCTCACTTTGGAAAAATATCTAATCCATGTTTAAATGTTTCTTTGATTGTCCTTGAATCTTCCCGCCACACTTGCCATCCTCTCTCGCCGCACCAGTGTGGCGCGCCGCACCCTTTGGGAACCACTGCCTTAGAGCATCAGTCCTGGTCCTGCCCTTGTGCAACCCAACCTATTTGAACTGGTCCCACCTCCCTCATATCCAGCCTCAGGATTCTGAACCCCCCATCCACCCCACCGCCAATCTCGCACCATCTTTTCAACCACATATTTCTCTGATATATTCTGCTATTCCGGTCCTGACTAGCATGTGGCCTTGGTAGTGATCCTGAGATCACTACCTTTGAGGTCCTGCATTTCAATTTACTTCCCAATTTCCTTTATTCTGCTTTTACGACCTCATCCCTTTTTTACCTCTGTATTTGTAACAATGTCTATCATGACCACTGGCTCTTCAATTCTGTCCCCCCCCCCCCCCCACCCCCCCGCCCTCCACTGCCCCCTCCAGAATGTCCCATAGCTGCTCTGAGACATACTTGACTTGAGGGAGGCAACCTACCATTCTGGAGTCTCATTTGCAGCCACAGAAATGGCTATCTATTCCCTTTACAATTGAAAATCCCCTGTAATTATTACATTCCCACACTTTTTACTCTCCTGTGCAGCAGAGCCAACTGTGGTGCAACATATTTTGCTGCTTTTGCTTTCCATGAGAGGCCAGTCCCCCCAACAGTATCCAAAGCGCTATATCTGTTTTGCAAGGAAATAGCCACAGGAGATTGCTACGCTGCTTTCCTAGTCCTCTTGCTCTGCCTGGTGGTCACCCGTTCCCTTGCTGCCTGTGAAGTCGTAGCCTGCAGTGTATCCATCTCTCTCTGCTATCCCTGATGCTCTCCATCTCGCAGATGCTCCACAATGTTCCTGGCTGATGTTCCATCTCCAAAACCCAGGTGTCCAGAAGCTGCAACTGGAGACACATTCTGCACACATACTGATTCCAGGCAGTAGAAATGTTCCAGGCTTCCCACATTGAGCAGGAAGAGCACACCATGACTTTGAACTCTCCTGCCATGACTTACCTCTTTAATTTAAACCTTTTGGAAGATACTTAAAATCAGATAATATCGCTAGTGCCCCATTACTACACAGCATAGCCCTTACAAGCTATAAACTACAAAATAAAGACCTTGCAAACAATACGTGATAAAAATAGTAAATACGTTCCTGACCATACTTACCCACTCAGCTGTTTCCAATTGCCCTGTGCCACTTTTAAATCCTGACATCATCTCAAACTCCAAGCCAGCACTCAGATTTTTCCTTGCACCCTCACGCTGTTTCCAATCTCCTCTGTCTTCTCTGGCTGTGCCCATGTCCTCCTCTTTCATTCTCCTCTAAGTGCTGCCCGGGTGCTGTTGATAAGTGGCAAGTTACATTTACGCTGCACAAGTGCCAGGCAATGCAGAGTGCAATTTTGCTCTGCGTGTTTGGAAGTTGAGGTAAATGTGGGAGATTAGGAGAATTTAAAGAGAATTAACTTTAAATTCTGTTCTTAAATCAAACAAATATTGCTGGTAATTTTTCTGGTTTACAGGTTGCTGGTGGAAATTTGAAAATCCTTCAGATCTAAAAGTAAAAACAAGGTCCCTTAGTGGACAAGCTGGAGGATTAATTCAGGGCAGTTGTTAAACCAGTTCAGACTTTTTTTAAGGGGAGGCAGAGACTATAAAAGACCAGCTAGCTCGAGCACTAGCATAGAGTGCCATTTTGCTCTAAGTGCCTGGGAGTTAAGGTAAGTGTGGGAGCTCAGGAAATTGATGGAGGGGGTTTTGCTGCCTTTGTTTTTCTTTACTGTGTACACAGGTCGATGGAGGTGGGGGAACAGTTGCAGCCCAGGCAGGAGGAGTGAACACATCTGTATGATATACAGATAAGTGATTGGTAGATGAGTCTTTCCCTCTTCTACCTTTCTGACTTGGGAAGTGAAGGCTAGGTAGGAAAACAGAAATTGTAGAAGATAAAGATTAGTGGTAAAAGTAAAAACAAATTTAAGCCAAAGGTAGGGAATCATTTGATTTATTTCTTAAAGAAAAGGCTTCTAAACTTTTTCGACTTAAAAGGGTTTTGTCATGACAGAAGAGCTTAAAGCTGTGGTTTGCTCTTCTTGCTCCATGTGGGAGGCTGGGCACATTTCTAGTGCCCGGAGCCAGTGTGTGTGCAGCTGCAGCTCCTGGAAGCTCGAGTTTCAGAACTGGAACGGCGACTGGGGACACCATGGAGCATCTGTGAGTGTGAGAGCATTGTGGATAGCACGTTTAAAGAGGTGGTCAGCTGAAGGGACCAGAGGAAGGAAGGGAATGGGTGACCACCAGGCAGTCCAAGAGAGACAGGCAGGTAATTCAGGAGTCCCCTGGAGTCTCACTCACAAATTGGTATTCCATTTTGGAGGCTGATAAGGGTGCTGGTTCCTCCAAGGAATACGGATGGAGCCAAGCTTCTGGCACCTCAAGCAGTCTGTCTGTACAGGAGGAAGAGAAGAGAGGTAGGGTAATAGTAATAGAGGATTTAGTAATCGGGGATTCTATAGTCAGGGGAATAGATAGACACTACTGTGGTTGTCAATGTGACTCCAGGATGGTAACCCCAAGATGTTGATAATGGAATTTCAGTGACAGTCATGCCATTGAATGTCAAGGGGCATGGGCTAGACTTCCTCTTGTTGGAGATAGTTATTGCCTGGCATTTGCCTTGCCACAACAGCCCAAGCCTGAAATCTGCCCAGTTTATGTTGCACGCAAGCATGAAGAACTTCAGTATTAGTGGACTTGTGAATGGTACCAAAAACAGAAATTAATTGTTAGTGATCGTCCCAACTCAACACCTTATGATGAAGGGAAGGTGATTGACGAAGCTGAAGATCGGTGAGTCTTGCTCACTAACACAGAAATTAAAGACAGCACATTAAATAGTAAAGGCAGTTTCAGTAATCCTAGTACCAGACTGATCAGGCAAAAGCAGAGCAGAGAGCAAGGGAATTCCAGATTAAACAGCATTTATTTCAATGCAAGAGGCCTGACGGGCAAGACAGATGAACTCAGAGCATGGATGGCTACGTGGGACTGGGATATTATAGCAATTACTGAAACATGGCTAAGGGAGGGACAGGACTGGCAGCTCAATGTTCCAGGGTACAGATGCGATAGGAAAGATAGAACAGGAGGTAGGAGAGGAGGAGGAGTTGCCCTTTTGATTCAGGAAAACATCACGGCAGTACTGAGAGGGGATATATCTGCAGGTTCGGCCACTGAGTCTATATGGATAGAACTGAGAAATAAGAAGGGGGAAATCACTTTGAAAGGGTTGTACTATAGGCCCCCAAATAGTCAGTGGGAAATTGAGGAGCAAATATGTAAGGGGATTACAGATAGCTCCAAGAAAAATAGAGTGGTAATAGTAGGGGATTTTAACTTTCCCAACATTGACCGGGTGAGTCATAGCATTAGAGGGTTGGATGGAGAGAAATTTGAGTGTATTCAGGAGGAATTTCTCATTCAGTATGTGGATGGCCCGACTAGAGGGGGGGGCAAAACTTGACCTCCTCTTGGGAAATAAGGAAGGGCAGGTGGCAGAAGTGTTAGTGAGGGATCACTTTGGGACCAGTGAACATAATTCTATTAGTTTTAAGATAGCTATGGAGAATGTTAGGTCTGTCCCAAAAGTTAATATTCTAAATTGGGGCAAGGCCAATTTTGATGGTATCGAGCAAGAACTTTCAAAAGTGAACTGGGGGAGTCTTGGGAAGGCAAAAGGATGTCTGGTAAGTGGGAGGCTTTCAAAAGTGTGTTAACCAGGGTTCAGCATAAGCACATTCCTCTTGGAGTGAAGGGCAAGGCTAGCAGAAGTAGGGAACCCTGGATGACTCGGGATATTGAGCCCCTGGTCCAGAAGAAGAAGGAGGCACATGACATGCATAGACAGCTAGGATCAAGTGAATCCCTTGAAGACAATAGAGGGTGTAGGAGTAGAGTTAAGAGAGAAATCAGGAGGGCAAAAAGGGGACATGAGATTGTTTTGGCAGATAAGGCAAAGGAGAATCCAAAGAGCTTCTACAAATACATAAATGCCAAAAGAGGCATTAGGGAGAGAGTACGTCCTCTTAAGGATCAACAAGATCATCTATGTGTGGATCCACAAGAGATGGGTGAGATCCTAAATGAATATTTCTCATCAGTATTTACTGTTGAGAAAAACATGAATGTTAGGGAACTTGGGGAAATAAATAGTGATGTCTTAAGGAGTGTCCATATTACAGAGAAGGAGGTGCTGGAAGTCTTAAAGTGCATCAAGGTAGATAAATCCCCAGGACCTGATGAAGTGTATACCAGGACATTGTGGGAGGCTATGGAGGAAATTGCGTGTCCCCTAGCAGAGATATTTGAATCATCGATAGTCACAGGTGAAGTGCCTGAAGATTGGAGGGTGGCAAATGTTGTGCCTTTGTTTAAAAAGAGCTGCAGGGAAAAGCCTGGAAACTACAGGCCGGTGAGCCTCACATCTGTGGTGGGTAAATTGTTGGAAGGTATTTTGAGAGACAGGATCTACAGGCATTTAGAGATGCAAGGACTGATTAGGGACAGTCAGCGTAGCTTTGTGAGTGGAAAATCATGTCTCACAAATTTGATTGAGGTTTTTTGAAGGGGTAACAAAGAAGGTAGATGAGGGCAGTGCAGTTGATGTTGTCTACATGGACTTTAGGAAGGCCTTTGACAAGGTACCGCATGGTAGGTTGTTGCATAAGGTTAAATCTCATGGAATCCAGGGTGAGGTAGCCAAATGGACACAAAACTGGCTTGATGACAGAAGCCAGAGGGTGGTTGTACAGGGTTGTTTTTCAAACTGGAGACCTGTGACCAGCGGTATGCCTCAGGGATCGGTGCTGGGTCCACTGTTATTTGTAATTTATATTAATGATTTGGATGAGAATATAGGAGGCATGATTAGTAATTTTGCAGATGACACTAAGATTGGTGGCATAATGGACAGTGAAGAAGGTTATCTCGGATTGCAATGTGACCTTGATCAATTGGGCCAGTGGGCTGACAAATGGCAGATGGAGTTTAATTTAGATCAATGCGAGGTGATGCATTTTGGTAGATTGAACCAGGGCAGGACTTAGTTAATGGTAGGGCGTTGGAGAGAGTTGCAGAACAAAGAGATCTAGGGGTACAGGTTCATAGCTCCTTGAAAGTGGAGTCACAGGTGGACAGAATGGTGAAGAAGGCATTCAGCATGTTTGGTTACATTGGTCAGAACATTAAATACAGGAGTTGAGACGTCTTGTTGAAGTTGTACAAGACATTGGTAAGGCCACACTTGGAATACTGTGTACAGTTCTGGTCACCCTATTATAGAAACGATATTGTTAAACTAGAAAGAGTGCAGAAGAGATTTACTAGGATGCTACCGGGACTTGATGGTTTGAGTTATCAGGAGAGGCTGGATAGACTGGGACTTTTTTCTCTGGAGCATAGAAGGCTGAGGGATGATCTTATAGAGGTCTATAAAATAATGAGAGGCATAGATCAATTGATAGTCAATATCTTTTCTCAAAGGTAGGGGAGTCCAAAACTAGACGGCATAGGTTTAAGATGAGAGGGGAGAGATACAAAAGGGTCCAGAGAGGCAATTTTTTCACACACAGGGTGGTGAGCGTCTAGAACAAGCTGCCAGAGGTAGTAGTAGAGGCGGGTACAATTTTGTCTTTTAAAAAGCGTTTAGACAGTTACATGGGAAAGATGGAAATATTGAGGGATATGGGCCAAATGCGGGCAATTGGGACTAGCTTAGGCATTTTTTTTAAAAAGGGCAGCATGGACAAGTTGGGCCGAAGGGCCTGTTTCCATGCTGTAAACCTCCATGACTCTATGACTCTAACCCGAGGAACTCCTGCAGTGATATGAGGACTGGGATGATTGGCCTCTATCAAACATCTTCTGTTGTGCTAGATAAACTTCAACCTGTGGAGAGTTTTCCACTAATTCCCATTAATCCAGTTTTGCTCGGGCTTCTTCATGCTGCACTCAGTCAAATGCGTCTTGATGTCAAGGGCAGTCACTCTCACCTCACCTCTGGAGTTCAGCTCTTTTGTCCAGGTTTGAACCAAGGCTATAATGAGGTCATGAACTGGCTGGTCCTGCTGGAACTCAAACTGAACATCAGTGACCAGGTTATTGCTGAATAAGTGCCCTTGATGACACTATTGATGACTTCTAACGTCACTTTACTGATGATCAAAAGTAGACTGATCGGTCAAACTGCCCAGTTGAATTTGTCCTCTTTCTTGTGTACAGGACATCACTCAGCAATTTTCCTCATTGCCGGAAAGATGCCAGTGTTGTAACTGTATTGGAACAGCCTGGCTAGGGGCGTGACTAGTTCTCATGCACATCTTCAGTATTATTGCTGGCAGACTTGATGGGCTGTATGACCTCTTGCTGCTCATAGCCTTTGCAGTATAGAATTCCTTCAACCTTTCTTGATATCATGTGGAGTGAATTGAATCTCTGTTGCTGGGGACCTCAAAATGAGGCCAAGGTGGATCATCCACCTTGTGGCTGAAGATGGTTGAAAACGTTTCAACTTTGTCTTTTGCACTGATGTTCTGGGCTCCTCAGTCAGTGAGGATGGGGATATTTGTGGAGCCTCCTCCTCTGATTAGTTGTTTAATTGTCCACTACTATTCCTGAGTGGACGTGGAAGGATTGCAGAACATCGATCTGATCCGTTGGTTGTGGAATCACTTAGCTCTGTCTACTGCATGCTGCTTCCGCTTTTTGCCATGCAAGTAGACCTGTGTTGTAGCTTCACCAGATTGACATTTCATTTTCAGGTATGTCTGGTGCTGCTCCTGACATACCCTCCTGCACTTTCATTGAACCAGTTTTGATCCCCTAGCTTCATGTTAATTGTCGAGTGGGAATGTGCCAGGCCATGAGGTTGCAGATTGTGGTTGACTACAGTTGAGGTGCTAGCTGTGTCAAAATCTATCCCATTTAGTGTGATGGAGGATATCCTCAATGTGAAGATGGGATTTTGTCTCCACAACAACTTTGCAATGGTCACTCCTTCCGATATGGTTATGGACAGAAGCATCCGCGACAAATAGATTGGTGAGGATGAGGTCAAGTAGGTTTTTTCATTTTGATGGTTCCCTCACCATCTTCCGCTGACCCAGTCTAATAGCTATGTCCTTTAGGACTCTGCCAGCCAGGCAGTGGCGGTGTTAATGAGCCATTGTTGGTGGTGGACATTTAAGTCACAGCCCCTCAAAGTACATTCTATGTTGTTGGCGCCTCAGTGCTTCCTCAATGTGGTGTTCAACATGGAGTACTGATTCATCAGCTGAGAAGGAGGCAGTAGATGGTAATGGAAATAAGTGGTAATAGGAAGACAGTGGCAATGTGGTATTCTCACTGGACTTGCAATCCAAACCTCCAGGGTAATTCTCTGGGAGATCGGGGTCTGAATCTCACCAAGGCAGATGGTGAAATTTGAATTCAATAGACGTCTGGAATTAGAGGTCAAATGATGACCATGAAACCCTTGTCGACTGTCATAAAAACCCATCTGGTTCACTAATGTCCTATAGGGAAGTGAAACATTAGAGAACCAGGTGGGATTTTCTGACAATCGACAACGGTTTCATGATCATTAGACCTTTAATTCCAGATTTTTACTGAATTTATATTTCACCATCTGCCTTGGTGGGGTATCCTTAAGGGAAGTGAACCAGATGAGTTTTTCCAACAACCGATAATGGTATCGTGATCACTTTGGTTCCTGAGACTAGTGTTTAATTCCAAATTTGTTAACTGAATTTAAATTCCACCAGTTAGCACAGTGTGATTTGAATCCATTTCTCAGGCGGTTAGCCTGGGACCTCTAAATTACTGATTCAGTGATACGACTATGCAATTGCCTCCCCCTAACTCCACATACCTGCCTTTTCACCATATCCTTCAATACAAAGGCAGCACAGTGGTGAGCACTGCTGCCTCACGACGCCAGGGTCCCAGGTTCAATTCTGGCCTCGGGTCACTGTCTGTGTGGAGTTTGCATGTGCTCCCCGTGTCTGCGTGGGTTTCCTCCGGGTGTTCCGGTTTCCTTCCACACTCCGAAGATGTGCAGATTAGGTTGATTGGCCATACTAAATTGACCCTAATGTCAGGGGGATTAGCAGGGTAAATGTGTGGGGTTACGGGTACAGACTCATTGAGCCGAATGGCCTCCTGTACTGTACGGGTTCTATGAAAGTGTTACGTAGGATATACATAGATTGAAGCCCTGGCAATATCCTGGGAAATTCATAGTACAGTTCCTCACCCTTCCCAAGGGGTGGTGCCTGGAATTGCTCTAAGTTCTCTGTGATTTAATTCGGGCTTTGTATGGCTGAAGTGTAACTTCTACCCCCTTATATTCTAGTCCTTTAGATATAAAGGTTAGCAATCTAATATCCTGTTCGATTATTTTCTGCAGCTGTATATAACATTTTAATGATCGATCAAAATTGGATTATTAATTTTGCCTTCTCCATTGGTGGTGTGTTGTGTCTTTTGGCTTTTTCTAAGAAATATAGTTAAAAGATGTAGCATCTTTCCTTGTCTTGGTAAAGCTGTAGTGGCAGGAACTCCTGAGAGCATCAATGTGTAACATTGTAATGGTAATAAAAAAGCAAAATACTGCCAATGCTGGAAATCTGAAATAAAAACAGAAACTGCTGGAAAAACTCAGCAGGTCTGGCAGCATCTGTGGAGAGAGAAACAGAATTAATGTTTTAAGTCCAATATAGTCACTCATAGAGTCCACATAATCATATCGAACTCAGTTTACTCACCTGCATGGTGGTAATAATGCATGCTGTTCTCACTGCCTCCATAAGATGGAGCTGTAACCTCTTCAAAAACCATTATTACAAGAGGCTTGTTACTCTTTCTTACTCCAAAGGTGGTACTATCTCAACCCATTGCAGCAACGTGACTAACATACATACCCATTTCCTCAGGTCATGAGCAAAACTCGTGGGCATTCACTCATTATAGAAACATTGTTCAATTTTGTTGGATAAAAATCAATGGCAAAGGACACATAATGTCCCAAATTACCTTGCAGATGAGAGTATATTTCTGTTCAGAGGGAAGAAGGACTTGAGCTCTGGGCAAGATGAAAAAGCAGGCAATCAAGAAATGTACCTGAGTTTTGCAGAACTGAGACTTGGGGGGGGGGGGAGGAGGGGGAGGATTTTCCTGTCCCGCCCGCCAGCCATGGGAATTGTAGCGGGCGGGGGGCAGACCATGCAAAGGTCCGTTGACCCCGGGCAGGATTTTCCGGTTTTGGGCCAAGCACGACTGGAAAATCCCACCCTTTATGTCACAGAGAACCTTGCCTCAACTAGGATCAACTAAAGAAGAGCAGCAGACTTCTCCTGGCATTTTTAATTTATATTTTAACCAATATCAGATAATCCTGTCATTAATTCATTGATATTTGTGGAATTTTGCAGTTTGAAATTGACTTGTGCTTTCTACAGTACAAAAGCGATTACACTTCAGTATCACTTGATTGGCCGTAAAGCATTCTGAAGCGTTGAGGTTGTAAAAGATGTTATATTAAAGCAAGTCCTTTCTTTTCTTTCACCTTCGACAGATTTCCATTTATTGTGCTTCTACCAGCCAGCAATAGTATAGACATTCACACAACTAGGTTTCGAAATTCATTTTGTTTTGTATGCAGCTGCGTATATCAAGATTCTGTGATGCAATAAGGAATTGAGATTAGCTTTGGAAGAACCTTTAACCCAAATGTCATAGTGAATGGTGAAGTAACTTGCCAGTTACCTTGAAGAAAGCTGTCCACAAAAGCAAGGTTTTCCCCTTTCTCGGCAACAGTCTAAGGCATGCAACAGACTGATGTCAGCAAACAGGTAAGCTGCCAATCACATTGAAGTATTCACACCAACAAATCAGCAAGTTAAAAGCGCTTTTTAATACTCTCCACTTTTAATTTGAAGCTTCAGATAAGAAAATAAATGAGTATCAATGTAGAAGCTAAAATTAAGATAAACTACTGAGAACATTATTTTTTTTAAAGTGGACTTCTTATTTTTTGGAGAACTTTGAAATATAAAATTAGTTTTTCAGGGCCACTGAGGGTGTGTAGTAATTAAGGAGTTAATACACTGTTAAAAACCCAGTTACACCTCTTTCAACAAGGGGCATATTGTTCAAGGGCTTTTACCACAAATGCAATTGTGTAAGAATGGAAGTTCTTGTCTGTTTAAATGATTTCCATTGATTGACAAACTGACTGACATTCACTTGTAAATTCTATGCTGACTCCCAAAGTTGCCATCAGTTTCAATGGAGTAATAACTTTCAACACTGACAGTTATATTGTGATTTCTATTGCAACATCTAGGCCGGTATAAATCTGCTGTCCATGCCAATATTAATTTTGAGATCAATTTACTCTCAATTCACTGTGCACAATGGAAATTCACCAAAAATAAGATAAAAGCTTTGGGCAAATTCTTTAGAGCTTGTTTTCTCTTAGCTGTAGAAGAAGCCCGCTGTGTTTCACTTATTGCAAATTCAACCGGATATGGATAGACTGATCCAACCCACTCATCTGGAATAGGCCTGCTGAACATTATATAAATTTCAGTGAATTACTTGAGTAAGAGTTGAGTCCATTGTCCAAAAGGTTCTCTACCTATATCGAAAACACTTGAGTATCAAGTAATATATCCCCTTCCAAATTCTCACAACTTCTATCAGATGGGGAAATCTTATTTTCATTCCACAGTTTCTTTTCATACGTATTTATAAACTATGACTGAAGGAGGCATAGTAATCTCGCTAACTCCATTCTAACCAGTGAAGATTTGTTCTTGGGTCTATTGAACCTGTCAGCCAATATACTGCATACTATCAATGTCTGAAGCCGTGTAAATAGAGGGTGAAATTTTGGACAGTGCATTTCAGAGCCTCAAGTAAGTTTCACTTTAATGGATCAGCTCTGAAGCAAGAACAACATTATGCACAGGTTATTTAAACCCCAATGAACCCACATTAAAATTTCTTTCAGTGCCTTTACATTCTTTGACCTTATTTCTGCTTGCAAATTTAGTGAGTTACAATTTGCTGAAATTGTATTCTTGTCGTTCAGTTTGCTGCTTGTCTCAGGCAATTGCATCTGAAATTCATGCTCAAAATTTCTGTGATGCTGAAATTTAACGTCCTGCCATATGATTATTCCTTGAAATATTTTGTTGCTGATGCTTACTGAGCATAAAATATTCAGTGAAAGATTTTGTTTCACTGAAAAAAAGTTGTCACTAAACATCCACTTAGCACTTGTTTTCCTGCCTCTGCACTAATTTGCATATCAAAGAACCCTTTCAAACAGATGCACTCTTATCAATCTCATTCTTCACTTGATTGTATCTAAATTTTATTGTTAATCTTTTTTACTCAATTTCTGAATCTTCCTTTTACTCCAATATCTTGACACCAATGACTTCTTAAAACATGGTACCTGAAGAAGAGGATTTTTCAAAAAATGCTACCTTTTCCTTTCTGTCTATTTCCCCCCCCCCTCTCTCTCAACAAGGAATGAGATTCTACATTTGTAATCATTAGCTTTCAATGCCACAAAGATTGATTGGCAATCATCAACACATTGTTACAAAGGTACTTATGCTGCTGATGATAAGAGTTAACTGTGAAGACTTTAATGGGAAAACGTAGCCAAATTCCTAAAAGAAAAGGAGCCAAAGGCAGAGTGACACAACTGGAACAGAAACATTTGGACATTCACATTTAACCACATGACTGCTCCTTACCTGAAGTAGCTGTCCTTGTTGCCCAGAAATAGCAGCGAGTGTCATTATCCTTGCCATTATTTTCTCAGCAAATTCTAACTCAATGTGTATATGATGGTGAAAAAGTTGGGAAGAGAATCTCATAACACACTGCCACACACTGGCCAGAGCCTGTTGGTGCCTTGTTTCATACAGCTGTTTACCGATAAGATTTCTATTCCTAATGTTTAAATAGGCAATTTACATTTTAAATTTTGATGTAGTGTGTAATCAAAAATTCTGATAACCGGAAATGTGTATGATATATAGGAATATATGTCTGTCTTTCTCGTGTGCTCTATCTCTCCCTATCTTTGACATTGTAAGAAGTCTGACAACACCAGGTTAAAATCCAACAGGTTTATTTGGATTCAAGAGCTTTTGGAGTGCTGCTCCTTCATCAGGTGAATGATGAAGGGGCAGTGCTCTGAAAGCTCAGGATTCCAAAAAAACCTTTTGGATTTTAACCTGGTGTTGTGAGACTTCTTACTGTGCCTACCCCATTCCAACGCCGGCATCTCCACATCATATCCTTGACATACAATTTAAATTTTATGTATTCCAAAATCACCATTTTTGGACAACCGCTTCAGAGAAGGGAGCAAGTAAAAAACACTCTAAAAAGGTTTTATTCCTGAAAATAATGAAAATTTAGCTATAACTACATATGAACATGGATTTGTGTAAATATATATTTTAGGTACAAGAAACTATAATTTTAATTAGCAATTAATTTTAATTGTAAAATATATCTTTTTGATCTTGTAGATAGGTGTTGTACTTCATAAGGTGGAGATGCCGGCGTTGGACTGGGGTAAACACAGTAAGAAGTTTAACAACACCAGGTTAAAGTCCAACAGGTTTATTTGGTAGCAAAAGCCACACAAGCTTTCGAGGCTCTGAGCCCCTTCTTCAGGTGAGTGGGAATTCTGTTCACAAACAGAACTTATAAGACACAGACTCAATTTACATGAATAATGGTTGGAATGCGAATACTTACAACTAATCCAGTCTTTAAGAAACAAAACAATGGGAGTGGAGAGAGCATCAAGACAGGCTAAAAAGATGTGTATTGTCTCCAGACAAGACAGCCAGTGAAACTCTGCAGGTCCACGCAACTGTGGGAGTTACAAATAGTGTGACATAAATTCTGATTCTAGGATCGCATGATAAAGACTCAGGAGGAAAAAAGGCAGAAATATTTATGTGAAATAGTGTGACATAAACCCAATATCCCGGTTGAGGCCGTCCTTGTGTGTGCGGAACCTGGCTATCAGTTTCTGCTCCGCGACTCTGCGCTGTCGTGTGTCGCGAAGGCCGCCTTGGAGAACGCTTACCCGAATATCAGAGGCCGAATGCCCGTGACCGCTGAAGTGCTCCCCAACAGGAAGAGAACAGTCTTGCCTGGTGATTGTCGAGCGGTGTTCATTCATCCGTTGTCGCAGCGTCTGCATAGTTTCCCCAATGTACCATGCCTCGGGACATCCTTTCTTGCAGCGTATCAGGTAGACAACGTTGGCCGAGTTGCAAGAGTATGTACCGTGTACCTGGTGGATGGTGTTCTCACGTGAGATGATGGCATCTGTGTCGATGATCCGGCACGTCTTGCAGAGGTTGCTGTGGCAGGGTTGTGTGGTGTCTTGGTCACTGTTCTCCTGAAGGCTGGGTAGTTTGCTGCGGACAATGGTCTGTTTGAGGTTGTGCGGTTGTTTGAAGGCAAGAAGTGGGGGTGTGGGGATGGCCTTGGCGAGATGTTCGTCTTCATCAATGACATGTTGAAGGCTCCGGAGGAGATGCCGTAGCTTCTCCGCTCCGGGGAAGTACTGGACAACGAAGGGTACTCTGTCCACTGTGTCCCGTGTTTGTCTTCTGAGGAGGTCGGTGCGGTTTTTCGCTGTGGCGCGTTGGAACTGTTGATCAATGAGTCTAGCGCCATATCCTGTTCTTATGAGGGCATCTTTCAGCGTCTGGAGGTGTCTGTTGCGATCCTCCTCATCCGAGCAGATCCTGTGTGTACGGAGGGCTTGTCCGTAGGGGATGGCTTCTTTAACGTGTTTAGGGTGGAAGCTGGAGAAGTGGAGCATCGTGAGGTTATCCGTGGGCTTGCGGTACAGTGAGGTGCTGAGGTGACCGTCCTTAATGGAGATGCGCGTGTCCAAGAATGCAACCGATTCCGGAGAGTAGTCTATGGTGAGCCTGATGGTGGGATGGAACTTGTTGATGTCATCATAGAGTTGTTTCAGTGATTGTTCACCATGAGTCCAAAGGAAGAAAATGTCATCGATGTATCTAGTGTATAGCACCGGTTGAAGGTCCCGTGCGGTGAAGAAGTCTTGTTCGAACCTGTGCATGAAGATGTTGGCATATTGAGGTGCAAATTTGGTCCCCATGGCTGTTCCGTGTGTCTGGATGAAGAACTGGTTGTTGAAGGTGAAGATATTGTGGTCCAGGATGAAGCGGATGAGATGTAAAATTGCATCTGGAAACTGGCAGTTGTTGGCGCTGAGCACTGTCCCGAGGCATGGTACATTGGGGAAACTATGCAGACGCTGCGACAACGGATGAATGAACACCGCTCGACAATCACCAGGCAAGACTGTTCTCTTCCTGTTGGGGAGCACTTCAGCGGTCACGGGCATTCGGCCTCTGATATTCGGGTAAGCGTTCTCCAAGGCGGCCTTCGCGACACACGACAGCGCAGAGTCGCGGAGCAGAAACTGATAGCCAGGTTCCGCACACACAAGGACGGCCTCAACCGGGATATTGGGTTTATGTCACACTATTTCACATAAATATTTCTGCCTTTTTTCCTCCTGAGTCTTTATCATGCGATCCTAGAATCAGAATTTATGTCACACTATTTGTAACTCCCACAGTTGCGTGGACCTGCAGAGTTTCACTGGCTGTCTTGTCTGGAGACAATACACATCTTTTTAGCCTGTCTTGATGCTCTCTCCACTCCCATTGTTTTGTTTCTTAAAGACTGGATTAGTTGTAAGTATTCGCATTCCAACCATTATTCATGTAAATTGAGTCTGTGTCTTATAAGTTCTGTTTGTGAACAGAATTCCCACTCACCTGAAGAAGGGGCTCAGAGCCTCGAAAGCTTGTGTGGCTTTTGCTACCAAATAAACCTGTTGGACTTTAACCTGGTGTTGTTAAACTTCTTACTGTACTTCATAAGGTCAGGGGGCTTGCTTTGGAGTTCCTCCTGCTTTAATGGACTGCTGGTCAGCGCATAAATCTTATTGAAACATACGATTCTGAGGAGGATTGAGAGGGCACATGCTGTGAAGATGTTCCTCTCACGGGGGAATCTAGAAGAAAGGGGCACAGTTTAAAAATAAGCCATCTTTCATTTAAGACAGATATGAATAGGAATTCCTTCTGAGAGTTGTTAGTGTAGTATAAAGGTCCAGCACATACAGAGTTAAGGTAGGATTGTACAGTACTACCCATACAGTTATGTAATTGAACAAATGACCAGCACCTAGGGTCAGTCTAGTGTTGGACAGAGCTGTGTGTAAAGCAAGCATGGGGACAGTTCCGAGCTTGAACCCTTTACTGTATAGCTATATATTTATATATGCATAGTTCTTGTAATTAATGTATACATACAATTAACTCACTTACGACTATGAAGACTGCATTAAGACCAATTGAATTATATCCAACACCCTAAAAGAGGTAGTTTTTGGAATTCCCTTCCCCAGAGAGCAGTGGAAGCTGGTTGTTGGATATATTCATGATTCAGTTGAACAGTTTTTGATTGACAAGGAGGACTAGGGTTATAGGAAGTATGCAGGAAAGTGGGGTTAAGACCACAATCAGATTAGGCATAGGTTTATTGAAAGATGGAGCAGGCTCAACAGACCAAATAGCCTACTCCTCTGCTCCTTTTCTTATGATCTTATAAAGACTATATAAGAGTAAATTTTCACCTTAAGTATAAGTTTTCATTGCAGAAAGCTGATCTAGGTTCTGTAGCAATAAGGGAGCTAGAAAAATCTGACAGCATTTATTTTACTGATAACTGAAAAGGTATAAGCTGAATGTTCAGTGATCAAGTTAAATCTGCATTTTCACTCTCCATTAATTGTAAGAACACTAGGATCAACATGTTGAGAATGACTCCGTAACTCTTCTTTAAATTCTTGTCAAAGTACCATCTGCAGCTTAACAGTCAGTATATGCCTCGGAGCTAATGATGTTTAAATTTGGCTTGCTGTTCCCTCTTATGTTAATCAGTTCAGATTATACGTGCCTTTACAAACCTCCCAATGGGATGTGCAAAAGATCCTGAGTCAACAAGTTAACACTTCCTTGCCAATTATCAACCAGGTCGACAATAAAGTTGTGAACTAGCAATAGTTTCTTAATGCTAGAAACATGATTAGCCCATTTAAACTCAAATAATGAGTATGAAAATTGTTTTGGTGGATAGGATTACAAAGACAGTTCAATTTTTTCACAATTGAGGTTAGTATCTAAAATTAATATTAATTGGTGAAACTAGTTTCCAAGTACCTCTTCTTAGACAGTCCCTCGGAGTCGTGGATGACCATTTCAGGCAGTCTTTGGACAGGGATTCCCAGCTGTCAGTGGGAATGTTGCACTTTTTCAAGGAGGCTTTGAGGGTGTCCTTGAAGCATTTCCTCTGCCCCCCTGGGGCTCGCTTGTTGTGTCAAAGCTCCGGGTAGAGCACTTGTTTCGAGGGTCTCATGTTAGACATATGGACAATGTACGGAGTTGATCAAGTATGGTCAATGATTCAATGCTGGGAATTTTGGCTTGAGTGAGACATTGGTGCACCTACAATGTCAATGGATTTGCAGGATCTTGTGGGGGCAGTGCTGGTGGTACCACTCCAGGGTTTTGTGGTGCCTGCTGTACATAATCCATCACTAAACGATTACCACCGTTCACGCCAGTGGGATTTTCCCATCCCATTGCAGTGAATGGAGATTTGATTGGAGTGTGAATGGCAGGTAAGGTCACGCACCCCATTTCTCTGAGCCATATAGGAGAGTGGGTATTACCATTGCTCTAAGACCATGAGCTTGGTGTCTGGTCTGAGGTCTTGGTCTTCAAACACTGGTACACCAAAGGTGATGTTGAACCTTGTCATTGATGTCTGCCCTTGTTGGCAGTGGGCTCCTAAGGTAGGGAAAGTGGTCCACATTGTCCAAGGCCTCGTTGGCTGCAACTGATGTCAAGCTTGAATACTTGAAACAGTCATAATCACCCAAGTTGTTAAAGAGCAGGCAGCAACATTTTTCTCCTAGTTTTAAAAAGAGTTAATAGTAAGTTTGTGAAATTTCCAAGGTGTTCATTAAACTATCTCAATAATTTAATAGGCCATAATTTGGTGTCAAAATAACAGTGAAGCTGATGGTATACACCATTAATTATGTACAAATAGTATAGTCACTTCAAGCAAGGGCAGATGCACATATGAATTAAAAAATCGCAAAGTAGCTGTCTTAGTTAAACTGCTCTGCCATTAGAGTCATGAAAACTGCATCTTTCTATCTGGCTCACCATTGACATACATTCTACAGTGTGAAGTTGCTGTATTTGCTTGGTAGATACAAACTAAATATGCCATAGTAAAGTCTCGTTCATTTCAGTCTAAATACCCTTTTAATGACATGATAATTATTAATTTATATTAAACAAGCTCACTGATACATAAACAGATCCTTTTTTACTTTCCCTTTGTGTTTTTCTCTCAATCCAATCTTTCGCTCTTTTAGCTTCTTTCTGTACCTAATTTGACATTAAATTCATCCAATCTGTAATTTACATTTTCTCCTCATTGCTTATATTGTTAATTTCACAATTTTCCAATCTGATTGGTTAACGAGATATACAATTGCTTGATCCATTCACTCAATCCCCAGATGCCCAGTTTTCTCCATTGTGACAAAGTCAGCGCTCATTTTCAGCAAATAGCCACGAAAAAAATAAGAAAACCTAACCTGGAAAGGGACATCTAACCAATGCAATGCAAAACATCATGCAATTCACTCTTGCAGCAATCTACAGTAGTTAAAGACAGGTGCTGAGAGCTCCCCCTTCCATGATGAGAAAGATTTCCAGCAATTACTGAGACTAGCTTTTTAATTCCAGATTTTAGTAATTCAATTTAAATTCCACCAACTGCTGTGATCGGATTTGAAGTCATGACCCCAGAGCATTAGTCTGGGCTTCTGGATCCCAGTCAAGTGACATTACCAACATGACACTGTATCCTCCTGAGTTTATTTGGTCCTAAAAACAAATATGTAAAGTCTTGTATTTCAACTGCATTCCTAATTTTGGAGCAATAGCTGGTATTTTCTAGACTCCTCTACTAGTTTTTTCCCAAAGTCTTTTCAAAGTTTTTGGGAGATTTATAGAATGAATACTTCTGCACCATTTTGACTGGTGACGTGCTCTAATAACATGATCAGCCAGAAACCCCTTTTCATCAAACATGCCTACACAAGAATGATTTCTAGAATTGAATAGGCGCATGGAAATTTTAACCCAAAGTGAATTTTGAATACAATAACTTTGAATGTGAAATCAATGATTTATGCTTGTATTCTGGGATTTATATGCTTAGATGTTTATGCTTCTTTTGGGCAATCCCTGAAAACTTCGATGATGTATTGGCCATTATGGGACTGGCAATAACATCAATCACATATTTTGCTCCAGGTGCTAACCCCCTTTAACTTCAATGAAAGATGCAAAATTAAGATAAATAAACAGAAAATCCTTCAAAATATCAATGCCTATTGGATAAATGAAATATGTGCCTGGAGTCATAATTTTACATAAAAAGCACATTCCATCATCAACATAACCCTCATGCATTTGATAGTTCATATTTCAGAAACTGACCCCAGGTGTGTATCTTCTGTGCATTAAGCACACATGATGGGAACTTTTATCACGATCAAGACTTTTTCTTTTATTTTCCACAGGGAAATGAGATCAATACCAAGGATAAAGAAATGAATACGTTAATACTATTTTAACCCCAAGTGTATTTATGTGCTCCAGCAAGAAAAAACCTATTATTATGAAAAAATAGCCAGGGATCCTTAAAATTTGTTTAGAATTTTTATGATATTGACAAAAGATCTGAAATGCATACAAAGGATAGAGTCATAGAGGTTTACAGCATGGATACAGGCCCTTCGGCCCAACTCGTCCATGCTGCCCTTTTTTAAAAAAACCCTTAAGCAAATCCCAATTGCCTGCATTTGGCCCGTATCCCTCTATACCCATCGCACCCATATATCTATCTAAGTGCTTTTTAAATGACAAAATTGTACCCGCCTCTACTACTACCTCTGGCAGCTTGTTCCAGACACTCACCACCCTCTGTGTGAAAAAATTGCCCCTCTGGACACTTTTGTATCTCTCCTCTCTCACCTTAAACCTATGCCCTCTAGTTTTAGACTCACCTACCTTTGGGAAAAGATATTGACTATCTACCTTGTCTATGCCCCTCATTATTTTATAGACCTCTACAAGGTCACCCCTCAGCCTCTTACGCGCCAGAGAGAAAAGTCCCAGTCTATTCAGCCTCTCCTTATAACTCAATCCATCAAGTCCTGGAAGAATCCTAGTAAATCTTTTCTGCACTCTTTCTAGTTTAATAATATCCTTTCTATAATAGGGTGACCAGAATTGCACACAGTATTCCAAGTGTGGTCTTACCAATGTCTTGTACAACTTCAACAAGACATCCCAACGCCTGTATTCAATGTTCTGACCGATGAAACCAAGCATGCCGAATGCCTTCTTCACCACTCTGTCCACCTGTGACTCCACTTTCAAGGAGCTAGGAACATGTACCCCTAGATCTTTTTGTCCTGTAACTCTCCCCAACGCCCTACCATTAACTGAGTAAGTCCTGCCCTGGTTCAATCTACCAGAATGCATCACCTTATATGCATGCACCTCGTATGCATCTCGGATGTATAAAGGGGTTCTTTTATCCCTTGTTGAACATATGAAAATATATGTTCCAATTGCAATATTTTCAGAGATTTGTATTATGATGGCAAACCACTCTTCCTAAGAGTATAAAAATGTCTCAAATGCTGAAAGGACATGTTGTCCATTGCTCTTGTCCTCTAGCACATTCTTTCTTGATTTTTACTTCTATTTATGTTCTGAATAATCTCATGTTGTGCTTTATTAACTTGCTTGGTAGATTGCTCTGGGACAGGGGGTGGGGTTTTCAGGGCTGGCGCTGGAATTGTGGGGGCCGCGATCGGGCCATGGGGGGGGGGGGGGGGGGGGCTGGAGGGGCACGGGCAGTGCCAAGGAGGCAGGGCCCATTGTGGGCGGGGCCTAGGGGTGACCAGTGGGTGTGGGGGTTCCGCTGCCACTCTGTAGACAGGATAGGTCTGGGATGGATGAGGGGTGGTCTGCCTGGGGGCGTCTGACCCCAGTGGGGGGGGGGGGGGGATCTGCTGGGGTGAGGGGTGTGGGGGGATCGCCGCTGCTGAGGGGGGTGGGCTGTGCATCAGGGCAATCTGAAATTGGGGGAGGAGTCAGGGCTGGTCCTGGAATTGTTGTGGGGGCCGCGATCGGGCCGAGGGGGGGGGAAGGGGCTGGAGGGACAGCACTGCAGGGGTTCCAGGCTGGCCAGCGATCGAGCTGCCCAGCAAACAGGGAATCTGACAGATCGGGATCACTGCGCGTGCACAGAGTTCTGTCAAACTGTCAAACTCCAGAGCGAAAAGGCCCCATCCCCTGGGTTTTTAATGATATTCATGACTGGGACCCCTGCAGTGCACAGAGTGCAGAGAATCGGGTGAGAAACTGAATTAACAAAACAGTCGGGATTTAGAACAGTTTTCCTGCCAATTCAGCACTTTTGGGAGAATTGGCTCCCATATGTGTCAAGAAAGCTTGAGTGAACCATCCAAGGTGGGTATCTACTGTGGGGAATCCGAGTGATCATTCCTCCTAGTCTCCATGGGAGAGTTCTTGAATAACTGCATGAAGGACATCTGGTCTAGTCCGAATGTAGTAATTAGCACGTAGTTTTTTTGACGGCTGGGACTGGGTGCTCAGATTGAAGAAAAGGTGGGGCAGTGTCAGTCTTGTGCATGAATCAAAAATACACCACCGTTGTCTCCTTTACATCCCTGGGAGTGGCCTAAAATGCTATGCGAATGATTGCATATAGCTTTTGCTGGTTATTTGAGGATTACATGTTCTTAGTTATAATTGATGTACACTCAAAGTGGCCTGAACTGATTCACATGGTGAACAAATAATTGAAAAACATGACAAAATGTTTGCAAGATTAGATAAACCAGAACAGATCATTAGCAATAATGGTTCACAGTTTACTTCACAAGTGTTTGAGGATTATCTCAAAGTAAATAGTATCCAGTATACAAAATTTGCACCTTATCATTTATCAACCAATGGATTAGCTGAAAGGGTCATACAATCGTTAAAATAATCTTTAAAATCTTCAAAAGAGCAAAGGGGTGATTCTCCCAAAAAAATTCTAAGTGTCAAATTCGTGTAAAAACTGGAGTAAATCCCCTTGGTTTTTTAGCTGGATTTTCACGATGAATCTCCCACACACTGTGCACTGCAGAGTGCACTCTGATTCACACTCTGCACTGTGAATCCTGTGAAAGATCAGTGGGCAGGGCCTATTCCCGCTGGAAAGAGTGGGCCACTGTGCATGCACCAATCTGTCCGTGCCAGGATCAGGGCATGTGCAATCGTCCCGCACTGCCAATATGGTCGCTGGCAAGCTCCGTGACCCCCATATCGCTGCCCCTCTGACCCTCCCCCCCATTGCCCAATCACTGGCCTCCTGGACATGTCTGGGCCAGCCTCGAACCCCTCCCCATCTGGCCCACCTCCATCTCTCCCACGCTCCCCCCCCAACCGCAGCCTGACCTCCCTCCCTCTGTCACAGTCAAATGCAGAGTGGCAGCAGGATCCCCATCAATGGCCATGCCCTCCCATTAGACCGCATACCCACTTTGGCCATGCCCCCTTGGCACTGCCTGATGCATTGTGGGCAGAGCAAAGGTGCCCCTTGGGCATTGGCACTTTGCCTGTTGGGCAGTGCCAGGGGTCCAGGCTGGCATTACCAAACTGGCAATGCCCAGGGGACACTTCCGACACTCTGGGGAGCCTCAATGGCCTCTCTTCACTCCAGTGGGGTCGGGCCACCAGCTCCCCACAAATGGGGAGCTATCATAAACCCCGCTGGAGTGAAACACTCCTGGCAGGGGTGGGGGGGAAGGCTGGCGGGCCCGGAGACTTCAGTCTCTGCTAATTATATGTAAAATACATTTAAATGTGTATTTAAATAATTTATGCAGCTCCATGGCGATTTCTGGTGAGGAGGTGATGGCGCCGGAAGTCTGACTGCCGGAGACTTACAGAGGCCATGGCGCCCAGCGGGAAGCCCGTGAAACGGTCTCCGCTTGGGTCTCCTGGCTGGGAGAATCGCCCCCCACCCTCCCCCCATGTGAATAGCTTTTTGACATCTTATAGGAATGCTACTCATGCGACTACCCAAAGTTCACGTGCATTACTACTTTTAAAGAGAACGTTGAAAACTGCGTTTCATTTGTCATTACCCTCAGAAACGTCAGAGACAGTAAGGAGATCGAATGTTGGTGTGTAATTATGCCACAAGTGCGAAATGGGTACCTGCCATTGTTTTGGCAAAAACAGGTCCAATTTCTTACAGAGGTCAAACTGAAGATGAAGTAGTTTTGTGACACAATGCTGACCAATTGTTATCATCTCAAAATGATTTACCTGAATCATCTCCAAAAGTGCCAACTACTTTAGTCCCTAGTGTTGCGAATACTATCACAGAAGACCGAGTTGAATCTGAGTTGCCTGATGATTGTGTCTATACTACTGTACCATGTGAGAATGATAGAGTTAGTTCCAAGCGAAGAAGTATCTACTGAAGTTCCAAAACTTACTTCTAGGGTCAAGGAGAACCAAATTCTAGAACGTCGTATACAACCAAAGAGGAATAGACATCCTCCTGATTAACCTTTTTATTGACTGTGTATAATGATTAATTATGCATAGCACTGTGTCTCAAGTATTATTGATCCCATGGATAGCATCATAGGAATTTGTTGTCATGACCACAGAAGGAAAGGGAGACGGATGTTAATTTAAGTGGTTGTGTAGGTTGTCATAAGGGTGTTGCAGTAGCTGCTGTTTTACTTTATTTGTTCTTTGTACTGGCAAGAGGTCCTAGAATAAATCTGTTGTTAATCTGAATCTACTTGTGCAAACTACATTGTTTCTTTTTGTATAAAACCGACAGCTCCTAACATAGCGGCACAATGGCACAGTGATTAGCTCTGCTGCCTCACAGCGCCAGGGACCCAGGTTTGATTCCCGGCTTGGGTCACTGTCTGTGTGGAGTTTGTACATTCTCCCCGTGTCTGTGTGTGTTTCCTCCGGATGCTCTGGTTTCCTCCCACAGTCCAAAAATGTGCGGGTTAGGTTGATTGGCCATGCTAAATTGCCTCTTAGTGTTAGGAGGAGATTAGTTGGGTAAATGTATGGGGTTGCGGGGGTGGGGCCAGGGTGGGATTGTTCTTAGCGCAGACTCGATGGGTCGAATGGCCTCCTTCTGCACTGTAGGTATTCTATGATTCTATAGTTAGGACATTACAATTTTTTGATCAACTAGATCACAATTTGGCAAGGAGTTTTTACTCGCAGGAACAACTTCAGAATTGTGCCACTCTATACCATGCATCTTCTCTTTCATTTCTTCAGTTTGCTCTGAAGTTCAAGAATTTAATTCCTCTTTTCACGATGAAGTTCTAGCAGTTCAGTAGTTTTAACATTCTAATTTACCAGCAATTCCTTTTCTTTTTCCAAGGCATTTTCCACGACACTTCATAGAGACTTATGATGCTTGAAGTTCATCAAGTGTTAACCAAAGCTCAACCTTTGCTAAGTTTGCTTTAACAAGTTTATCATTTAAACATTTTAGGTCTTCAATCAAATATTCCACTTTCCATGATTGATTCTCAATTCTTCTCACCAATTCTCTCTCTTCATTAGCAGATTCCTCTTGTGGGTGAAAACTTGTTTTCTATGTTAATTAGGTTTTCCTGCAATAGCTTTTGACCACAGTAGTTTTCAAGAGCTGATTAAATCAACATGATCAACTATCAGCTGCAATCCAGTTGTCACCACTTTATTTTTATTCGTTCATGGAATGTGGGTATCACCAGCTGGGCCAGCATTTATTGCCTATCCCTAAGGGAACATTTAAGAGTCACCCACATTGCTGTGGGTCTGGAGTCACATTTGGCCTGACCAGGTAAGAGCAATAGATTCCCTTTTCGGAAGGACATTAGTGAACCGGATGGGTTTTTACGACAATTGACAATGGTTTCATGACTTCTAATTCCCCGGTGGATTTGCCCCTGCACAACAAGTACTCCTGCTTGAGTACTGCTGGGGGGGACAGCCCGCCTGGGGGAAGCAGCAGTGGCCGTGTCTCTGCAGTGGAGTCCAGCCCTGTAACTCAGAGGGCTAAGGAAAAGAGGAGGAAGGCGGTATTAATCGGGGACTCGATGGTGAAGGGGACAGACAGGCGTTTCTGCGGAGGTAGGCGGGATTCTCGCATGGTGGTCTGCCTCCCTGGGGCCGGGATCCAGGATGTCGCTAGTCGCGTCCCGGAAATCCTGAGGTGGGAGGGAGAGGAGCCTGAGGTAGCGGTACATATTGGTACCGCTGATGTGGGTAGGAAGGGAGAAGGGGGCGTGAAAAGGGAGTACAGGGAATTAGGGAGACAGCTGAGAAAGAGGAAAGCAAAGGTAGTAATCTCAGGATTACTGCCTGTGCCACGGGAAGGTGAGGGCAGGAATGGAGTGAGGTGGAGGATGAATGTGTGGCTGAGGGACTGGTGCAGGGGGCAGGGATTCAGGTTCCTGGACCATTGGGACCTCTTTAGGGGCAGGGGTGATCTGTATACAAAAAACGGGTGGAACTTGAACCACACGGGGACCAATATCCTGGCCGGTAGGTTGGCTAAGGCTACTGGGGAGAATTTAAACTAGATAGGTTGGGGGGAGGGGAGCTAGAAGAGTTGACTAGGATCAAGGAACTAATTGATGGGGGGGAGGATGCAGGGGTAAGGGGAATTACAAAATTAATGGTAGAGGAGAGGGTGCAAGTGAATGAAGGCGGTAATTTAGATAAGGGAGTAGAGGGAGAGGGTGTTCGCGACTCATCAAAGCGGGTCCAGATAAAAGCTGGAATAAGGACACTTTGCCTGAATGCACGAAGCATTCGGAACAAGGTGAATGAGTTGATGGTGCAAATCAGCACAAGTGGGTACGATCTAGTGGCCATTACAGAAACGTGGCTGAAAGGTGACCAGGACTGGGAGATGAATATCCAGGGGTATCAGGCGTTTAGGAAGAATAGACAGGAAGGAAAAGGTGGTGGGGTCGCGCTATTAATAAGAGATAATATCAGGGTAGTACTGAGGGATGACATAGGCTCTGAGGAACAAAACGTGGAATCGTTATGGGTAGAGATGAGGAATAGTAGAGGGAGAAAGACACTAGTAGGTGTGGTATATAGGCCCCCAAATAATAATGTTGAGGTGGGGAGGGCTATAAACAAGCAGATAAGGGATGCGTGTAAAAACGGAACGGCAATAATCATGGGGGACTTCAACATGCACATTGACTGGCAGACTCAAGTCGGTAAGGGTGGAATGGAGGAAGAGTTCTTAGAATGCTGTCGGGATAGTTTCCTTGAACAGCATGTTACGGAACCGACGAGGGAACGAGCTATTTTGGATCTGGTATTGTGTAACGAGGTAGGTAGAATTAAGGATCTTATTGTGAAGGACCCTCTTGGGTCTAGTGACCACAATATGGTCGAATTTCTGATTCAGATGGAAGAGGAGAAAGTTTGGTCTCAAACCAGTGTCCTCTGTTTGAACAGAGGGAAATATGATAGGATGAGGGATGAATTGGCTAAGGTAGACTGGGAGAGCAGGCTGGCAGGTAGGATAGCTGAGGAACAGTGGAGGATTTTTAAGGAGATCCTTTTCAGTTCTCAGCAAAAATATATTCCAGCAAAAAACAAGGATTGTAAGAAAAGGGAGAACCAGCCGTGGATAACGAAGGAAATAAAGGAGAGTATTAAAATAAAAACAGCTGCGTACAGAGTGGCCAAAAATAGTGGAGAAACAAGTGATTGGGAAAAATTTAAGAAACAACAAAGAGAGACTAAGAAAGCGATAAAGAAAGGAAGGATAGACTATGAAGCTAGGCTAGCAATTAATATAAAAAATGATAGTAAAAGTTTTTATAAATATATAAAAAGGAATAGAGTGGCTAGAGTGAATGTTGGACCCTTGGAGGACGAGAGGGGGGAGTTAATAGTGGGAAATGAGGATATGGCTGAGTCTTTAAATAAGTTTTTTGTGTCGGTCTTCACGGTGGAGGACACAAATAGTATGCCAAATATTAACGATAGAGGGTTGGCAGCAGGAGAAATACTTAATACGATTAATGTTACCAGAGAGGCAGTGCTGGGTAGACTAATGGGACTGAAGGTGGACAAGTCCCCGGGTCCGGATGGAATGCATCCCAGGGTATTGAAAGAAATGTCAGAGGTAATAGTGGATGCGTTAGTGATTATTTATCAAAACTCGTTGCATTCTGGGGTAGTGCCGGTTGATTGGAAAACGGCTAATGTTACGCCGCTGTTTAAAAAAGGAAGGAGACAAAAGGCGGGTAACTATAGGCCGGTCAGCTTAACGTCTGTAGTAGGGAAAATGCTGGAATCCATTATTAAAGAGGAGATAGCAGGGCATCTGGATAGAAATGGTTCGATCAATCAGACGCAGCATGGATTCATGAGGGGAAAGTCGTGCTTGACGAACATGTTGGATTTTTATGAAGATGTGACTAGGGCGGTTGATGGAGGAGAACCGGTGGATGCGGTGTTTTTGGATTTCCAAAAGGCGTTTGATAAGGTGCCCCATAAAAGGCTGCTGAAGAAGATTAGGGCACACGGAGTTGGGGGTAGTGTGTTAAAGTGGATTGGGGACTGGCTATCCGACAGGAAGCAAAGAGTCGGAATAAATGGGTGTTTTTCCGGTTGGAGGAAGGTAACTAGTGGCGTGCCGCAGGGATCGGTACTCGGGCCGCAACTGTTTACCATTTATATAGATGATCTGGAGGAGGGGACGGAGTGTAGGGTAACGAAGTTTGCAGACGACACAAAGATAAGTGGAAAAGTGAATCGTGTGGAGGACGGAGAAGATCTGCAGAGAGATTTGGACAGGCTGAGTGTGTGGGCGAGGATATGGCAAATGGAGTATAACGTTGAGAAATGCGAGGTTATACACTTTGGAGGAAATAATAACAAATGGGATTACTATCTCAATGGAAACAAATTAAAACATGCTACCGTGCAAAGGGACCTGGGGTCCTTGTGCATGAGACGCAAAAGCCCAGTCTGCAGGTACAACAGGTGATCAAGAAGGCAAATGGGATGTTGGCCTATATTGCGAGGGGGATAGAATATAAAAGCAGGGATGTCTTGATGCACCTGTACAGGGCATTGGTGAGGCCGCAGCTGGAATACTGTGTGCAGTATTGGTCCCCTTATATGAGGAAGGATATATTGGCATTGGAGGGAGTGCAGAGAAGGTTCACCAGGTTGATACCGGAGATGAGGGGTTTGGATTATGAGGAGAGGCTGAGGAGATTGGGTTTGTACTCGTTGGAGTTTAGAAGGATGAGGGGGGATCTTATGGAGACTTATAAGATAATGCGGGGGCTGGATAGGGTGGAGGCGGAGAGATTCTTTCCACTTAGTAAGGAAGTTAAAACTAGAGGACACAGCCTCAAAATAAAGGGGGGTCGGTTTAAGACAGAGTTGAGGAGGAACTTCTTCTCCCAGAGGGTGGTGAATCTCTGGAATTCTCTGCCCACTGAGGTGGTGGAGGCTACCTCGCTGAATATGTTTAAAGCGCGGATGGATGGATTCCTGATCGGTAAGGGAATTAAGGGTTATGGGGATCAGGCGGGTAAGTGGTACTGATCCACGTCAGATCAGCCATGATCTTATTGAATGGCGGGGCAGGCTCGAGGGGCAAGATGGCCTACTCCTGCTCCTATTTCTTATGTTCTTATGTAATTCATGATTTGCTGGAATTACTGTCTGCACTACCCAAATCATTACCCATAATAAAATCTGTCCCTTCAATAGGTGATTTAGGTAAAATTCCCACTGTATCAATCCCATTTATGAAGGCACTTCTTAAACTGACTTCACACAGAGATGGGTTCATACTTTCGATTAATATCCCATATTAATACTTTTTGCTTCTTTCATTTTGTGTTCCGAATAATTTTATCATCAACTGCCATCAATGATCTGCCCCAGTACATCTCAAAATTTAGATTTGTTTATTTCTAATGTCGGAACAGTACGGGAACACCTCTTCCTTCAAAACAAAACATGCATATCTCTAATAGCTTGACCTAATTCACTAGTACTCAAAGAATTCTCTGAACTATCCTGAGCCATATCCCCCATTCTTGTAGATTCTGAGGGAACATATTTCACTTGTGCCACTGCTACAGTTTTAACAACCATTACCTTGTCTGCTGCTACCTTTCCTGCTACTGCAATTGGTTTCATTTCCATCAATCTGCCCTACTATGTTCCATCTTGGTATAATGGAAACAATGAGGTCTGCGAATGTTACTTCCACCTTCAGCACTTTCCTTTCTGGTCTGAGATGAAATTTCTTGACCATTCCCAACTGCTGTTGCTTCCTTCTACAGTTACTTGCTTTCCTTTCACCTTCCCACTTTCTATCTCTCTCTGGTTGATAAGGATGATGAGAAAAAGCTTTGGGTCCACTGACCAGCTCATAATAGTCAGCCATCTTGGTTACCTGTCTAGCTGTTTAACCCTCTGTTCTTTAACAGGGTCCTAACTGCTGAAGGAAATGCATCTTTAAATTCTTCCAGGAGAATTATTTCCCTAGGTGCTTCATATGTTATCTCTACCTTTAATGCCATATCCAACATTCAAAATTGCCTTGCTTTAACCTCTTGAATTCAATATAGGTCTGTCCAGGCTGTTTCCTTGCATTCCGAAAAAAACTGTCTTTATGCTTCAGAAACCATCTCATACACATTCTTTCCTTACTACATCACACTCTGCATATACTTCCGACAGCAGTGCATATTTTTATTTTTATTCATTCATGGGACATGGGCGTCACTGGCTGGTGAACATTTATTGCCCATCCCTAGTTACCCTTGAGAAGGTGGTGGTGAGCTGCCTTCTTGAATCGCTGCAGTCCGTGTGCTGTGGGTTGACTCACAATGCAGTTAGGAAGGGAATTCCAGGATTTTGACCCAGCGTCTGCGAAGGAACAGTGATATATTTCCAAGTCAGGATAGTGAGTGATTTGGAGGGAAACTTGCTGGTGGTGATATTCCCGTGTACCTGTTGCCCTCGTCCTTCGAGTTGGAAGTGGTCATGGGTTTGGAAGGTGCTGTCTAAGGATCTTTGGTGAATTGCTGCAGTGCATCTTGTAGATAGTACACACTGCTGCTACTGAGCGTCAGTGGTGGAGGGAGTGGATTTGTGGATGTGGTGCCAATCAAGCGGGCTGCTTTATCCTGGATGGTGTCAAGCTTCTTGAGTGTTGTTGGAGCTGATCCATCCAGGCAAATGCGGAGTATTCCATCACATTCCTGACTTGTGCCTTGTAGATGGTGGACACGTTTTGGGGAGCCAGGAGGTGAGTTACTCACCGCAGTATTCCTAGCCTCTGACCTGCTCTCGTAGCCATTGTATTTATGTAGCAAGTCCAGTTGAGTTTCTGATCAATGGTAACCCCAAGGATGTTGACAGTGGGGGATTCAATGATGGTAACACCATTGAATGTCAGGGGGTGGTGATTAAAGTGTCTCTTATTGGTGATGGTCATTTTCTAACATTTATGTGGCATGAATGTTACTTGCCACTTGTCAGTCCAAGCCTTGATATTGTCCCAGATCTTGTTGCATCTGAACATGGACTGCTTCAGTACCTGACGAGTCATAACTAGTGCTGAACATTGTGCAATCATCCGCGAACATCCCTACTTCTGACCTTATAACGGAGGGAAGGTCATTGATGAAGCAGCTGAAGATGGTTGGGCCGAGAACACTACCATGAGGGACTCCTGCAGAGATGTCCTGGAGCTGAGATGACTGATCCTCCACAACCACAACTATCTGCTTATGTGCCAGGTTTGACTCTAACCAAAGGAGAGTTTGCCCCCTGATTACATTGATTCCAGTTTTGCTTGGGCTCCTTGATGCCACACTCAGTCAAATGTGGTCTTGATGTCAAGGTCTGTCACTCTCAGGTACTGATACGCTGATGGTGTTTTTGTTCTCAAAAACACCATCCACCAGGTACATGGTACATACTCTTGCAACTCGGCCAACGTTGTCTACCTGCGGAGACCATGCAGATGCTACGACAACAGATGAATGAACGCCGCTCGACAATCACCAGGCAGGAGTGTTCTCTTCCTGTTGGGGAACACTTCAGCAGTCATGGGCATTCGGCCACTGATCTTCGGGTAAGTGTTCTCCAAGGCGGCCTTCACGACACACAACGCAGAATCGCTGAGCAAAAACTGATAGCCTAGTTCCGCACACATGAGGACAACCTCAACTGGGATCTTGGGTTCATGTCACACTATCTGTAACCCCCACGACTTGCCTGGGCTTGCAAAATCTCACTAACTGTCCTGGCTGGAGACAATACACATCTCTTTAACCTGTGCTTAACCCTCTCTCCACTCACATTGTCTGCACCTTTAAGACTTGATTACCTATAAAGACTCGCATTCCAACCATTATTTTGTAAATTGAGTTTGTGTCTTTATATGCCCTGTTTGTGACCAGAACTCCTACTCACCTGATGAAGGAGCAGCGCTCTGAAAGCTTGTGGCTTGTGCTACCAAATAAACCTGTTAGACTTTAACCTGGTGTTGTGAGACTTCTTACTGTGCTTACCCCAGTCCAACGCCAGCATCTCCACATCATGGCTGTCTATTTAATTCAGAGCTCTTTATTGACTTTTTACTTGAGTTCCCCTGAACAGGACCTTGTTCAAATTCCTGTTTCCTTTTCCCACTTTGATTTCACAGTCTTCTTGGAACTCACTTTTGTCCCATTCCCTGGTTTCTGGGACTTTCTTTTGTACTTTTAGTATATCTGTTTCCTGCAGTTCCTTCTGTTGTCTAGCCCTTCCTGGTACAAGCATATAACTAACTGAAAAGTTCTTGCTGTCCCAGTGTGTTCCCTGGTTGCTAAGCAACAGTCTGTTTTTTCTATA
Source organism: Mustelus asterias (assembly GCF_964213995.1). Taxonomy (NCBI): domain Eukaryota; kingdom Metazoa; phylum Chordata; class Chondrichthyes; order Carcharhiniformes; family Triakidae; genus Mustelus; species Mustelus asterias. The sequence continues at coordinate 112,074,603 of NC_135801.1, read as the reverse complement.
CCCTTGTATTTGCTTAATGTCATAAACCACCATTACAATGCAGGCCTCTGAATTAAACTGAAGTTATTAACCCTTGCAAATACAAAAGCACAAAATTAAACTTTCTTAAAGTTATACTTACTTCTAATATCCATAAATACAGATATGAATTACTTAAACCCACCTCTATTTCCTGGTAACAGTAAACGCTAGCCTTGCTAAGAATGCCCACATTCCATTTTAATCCAGAAACTCAACTAATGTTCTGGGAACCCGGATTTGAATCCCGCCACAGCAGTTGGTGGAATTTAAATTCAATAAAAAATATCTGGAGTTAAGAATCCAATGATGACCATGAAACCATTGTCAATTGTTGGAGAAACCCATCTGGTTCACTAATGTCCCTTAGGGAAGGAAATCTGCTGTGCTTACCTGGTCTGGCCTACATGTGACTCCAGAGCTACAGCAATGCGGTTGACTCTTAAGTGCCCTCGGGCAACTAGGGATAGGCAATAAATGTTCACCAGCCAGCGATGCCCATGCCCCATGAAGATATAGAACATAGAACATATAGGGAGTACAGCACAGAACAGGCCCTTCGGCCCATGATGTTGTGCCGAGCTTTATCTGAAACCAAGATCAAGCTATCCCACTCCCTATCATCCTGGTGTGCTCCATGTGCCTATCCAATAACCGCTTAAATGTTCCTAAAGTGTCTGACTCCACTATCACTGCAGGCAGTCCATTCCACACCCCAACCACTCTCTGCGTAAAGAACCTACCTCTGATATCCTTCCTGTATCTCCCACCACGAACCCTATAGTTATGCCCCCTTGTAATAGCTCCATCCACCCGAGGAAATAGTCTTTGAACGTTCACTCTATCTATCCCCTTCATCATTTTATAAACCTCTATTAAGTCTCCCCTCAGCCTCCTCCGCTCCAGAGAGAACAGCCCTAGCTCCCTCAACCTTTCCTCATAAGACCTACCCTCCAAACCAGGCAGCATCCTGGTAAATCTCCTCTGCACTCTTTCCAGCGCTTCCACATCCTTCTTATAGTGAGGTGACCAGAACTGCACACAATATTCCAAATGTGGTCTCACCAAGGTCCTGTACAGTTGCAGCATAACCCCACGGCTCTTAAACTCCAACCTCCTGTTAATTTAAATCATTTTTTATATTATTAACGAGGCCCTCACCACATGATCTCCCCTCACTTAATTTACAACTGGTATATAAAGGTGTATAAAGGATTCCTTGGGGGCACAAAAGGGCAGTATAGCTCCCTGCGGGAGAGAGGACATGCCCTGGCAGTGTCCTGGCACAACTGATGGCGTAAATCATACCCCCTAATTTTTTTTTGTCAGAGTGACTCAAGATCTGGTTTGAAAACTCGACCGTGCATCTGGAGAGATACTTACTGGTTTTCAGTTGGAGTCCAAAACTCTAACAAATTAGAGGAAAATTCCAATACTTCCAAATTTTGTGTCATGAGTTTTGAAATTTTGCCCTGTGCACCCAGGTCCATGCCATTAACAGGAGAACAGGAGTCCTAGCACTGACTCCTGGGGAGCACCAACTTTCTTTGTCTGAAAAAGAACTGTTCACGACTATTTCCTGTTTCCCTTCACTCAGCAAATTTCATATCCCACGCTGCTACTTCCCCTTTATTTCTTGGGCTCTATTTTTGTTGACAAGGTTGCTGTGTCACATTTTATCACATGCCTTTTGGAAGCTCATATACACCACATCAACTGTGTTACCCTCATCAATACTCTGTTACCTCATGAAATTACATCTCATCTAAGAAATTACAGGTGGGATTTTTCTCCATCTCTGTGGCATGTTTTGCAGCGGCGTGCTGCTAGCTGGTGGTGGGATCTTATGGTCCTGCTGTTGCCAACAGAGTTTCTTGTTGAATGCACCCCTCGTCACCGGGAAACCCGTGGCAGGGGTACACCATTGGCGGGACCGTAAGATCCCGTGAACAGCAGCAAGATTTTGGCATACATCCCTGATAATGTTGTATTCCCACACTACGACACTATAAATCAGTCTAAATTCAGCTCTTTTCGCTCCTTGCAGATGCTGCCAGACCAGATGAGATTTTCCAGCATTTTCTCGTTCGGTTGCAGATTCCAGCATCCGCAGTAATTTGCTTTTATCCAGTGTTTGACACTCTGCCATTTCTCTTCCTGGAATGCCTCCCCTGAAGAAGTACTGCTCTTCTCTCTGACAGGATTTCCGTATGTCTCTCCCGCTCCCCACCGCCCCCCCACCACCCACCTTCACTGCTTTCCATTTCTCTCTTAGTGTTGGCAAGGTATTTACCAAGACTCGCTTCCACAGCCACATTTCCTTCCTCAGTGACTGTTTTCGTCTCTGACTTACCCCACTGAATTTCAACTCAAATTCCACCCTGCATGTAACCTCCAGGATTACAGGTACCTTCAGGATATACAACATTCTTCGAACTACTGTTCTCACCACATCCTGAAAGCCCCACTCAGTGTCATGCACTGCCACATGAAGACACTCGACATCTCTCTCCAGCAGCACTGTCTTACTCTCTCTCAAAGCTGTCCCTGTCCTCAGTTTCATTTCATCCTCCACATCATTTGACATCTTAACAAGAAACTTTTCCTGTTTCTTGCAGATGTTAAGGAATGCAAGCTTCAACAACTCAACACCACCACTGCCCATCCTAGGCCCTCCACCAGTCCCAATCCCTCGAACTCCATCACTTCTAGCCTCAGCCCTTGCCGTGTCTTCACCATACCCTCTGACCTTTCCCTCTCTGAGGTTGAGCGTGCTGTCTCAGCAAAGGACACAGCTTTGTACCCTTACGTCCCCACCTCAATGAATTGCGGGCTCGACATGATGTTGAACTCTTCTTCCATTGCCTTTGTGTCCGTGCCCACTTCTTTGGGCAAGAGTCCTCCCCCCGTTCCACAGATCCTTTCACATGCCTCCAACATTCTGCTTCCAATTGGACACTCCTGCCAGGACAATTATCTGTCCTCGATCTTTTCATTGGGAACTGTCGATGGGACATTGGCCGTCTTAATTTTTCTGCCCCCCTCACCCATTCCAACCTCTGTCCTTCCGAACTTTTCACTCTTTGCTCCCTCAGGTCTGACCCCGACTTTGTCACCAAACCTACTGACAAAGGGAATGTTTTGTCCTCTGGCACACTGACCTCTACCTCGCAGAGACTGAGCACCAAGTCTCAGATACTTCCTCCTACCTCCCCCTGGACCATGGTCACATCACTGAACATCAAGCCATTATCTCCAACACCGTCACTGATCACATTTCCACCAGATGCCTTCCAACCTCATAGGCTCCCAACCGCAGATAGCCCGCTTCTACCTACTTCCCAAAATCCACAAAAAAGGACCGTAGGTCCATTGTGTCAGCATGCTCCTGCCCCACCGAACTTATTTCCTCTTATCTTGACTCCATCCTCACTCCTCTGGTCCATTCCCTCCCCACCTACATCTGGGATTCCTCTGTTGCCCTGCATCATATTGACAGCTTTCAGTTCGCAGGCCCGAAGTGCCTCTTATTCATCATGGATGTGTAATCTCTCTACACCTCAATTCCACACCAGGATGGCCTGAGAACTCTTTGTTTCTTTCTTGAAAAAAGACCTGAACAATTTTCATCCTGCATCATTCTCCCCCGCCTGACTGAACTTGTTCTATCTGTCAACAACTTCTCCTTTAACTCATCCCACTTTCTCCAAATCAAAGGAGTAGCAATGGATACCCACATGGGTCCTAGCTATACTTGTCTCTTTATGAGGTATGTGGAACATTCCTTGTTCCAGGACTACCCGGGCCCCCTCCCACAACTCCTTTACTGGTACATCAATGACTATTTTGGTGTCGCTTCATGCTCTCGTCCAGACCTGGAAAAATTCATTGACTTCGCTTCCAGTTTTCATCCCTCCATCACCTTCACCTGGTCCATCTCAGGCTTCCCTTTCCTTCCTTGAGCTTTCTGTCTCCATTTCTAGCAATAGACTATCTACCAATATCCATTACAAGCCCACTGACTCCCACAGCTATCTGGACTACAGCTCTTCACACCCCACATCCTGTAAGGACTCCATCCCTTTCTCTCAGCTCCTTCGCCTCCGACGCATTTGTTCCGATGATGCCACCTTGCAAAGTGGTGCTTCTGATATGTGCTCCTTCCTCAACCATGCTTTCCCACCTACAGTTGTCGACAGGGCCCTCAACAGTGTGCCATCTCCCACGCCACGACCCTCACCCCCTCCCCTCCCTCCCAGGACAAGGATAGAGTCCCCCTTGTTCTCACATTTCACCCCGCCAGCCTCCGCATGCAAAGCATAATCCTCCACCATTTTCGCCAAATCCAGCATGATGCAACCACCAAACGTATCTTCCCTTCATTCCCCCTGTCAGCATTCCACAGAGGCTGTTCCCTCCAGGATAACCTAGTCCACTGTTCCACTATACCCAACACCTCTCCCATTACCCATAGCACCTTCCCATGCAATCCCTGCCCCTTTACCTCTTCCATGTTCACCATCCAAGGTCCAAAACACTCATTCCAGGTTAAGCAGCGTTTTTCTTATACCTCTTTCAATTTGGTCTATAGCATTCGCTGCTCCCAATGTGGTCTCCTCTATATCGGAGAGACCAAACGTAGACTGGGTGATTGCTTTGCTGGGCACTTTCGGTCTGTGCGCAATCAGGACCCTGACCTTCCGGTTGCTTGCCATTTTAACACACGATCCAGCTCCCATGCCCACATGTCTGTCCTTGGCTTGCTGCAATGTTCCAGTGAAGCTCAATGCAAACTGGAGGAACTGCATCTCATCAAGGCTCGGCACTTTACAGCCTTCCGGTCTCAACATCGAATTCAACAACTTCAGATGATTAGCTCTACCCCACCTCAACCCCTTTGTTTTTATTTCATTTCATTTTTTTTACTGTTCTCTGTTTTATTTCTTTGTCTTTCTTTCTTTTCCTTCCCCCCACTCTTTCCCCCTATTTTATCCCCCCTTTCCTTACCTTTTCTCCCCTTTTGCTTCCCCTTTTTCTCAATTTTACCTCCCCCCCCCCCGCCGCCCCCCGCCCCCCCCACACACACACATCTTCATCTGTCATAGCTTACCCTCTGATTTCAGCTTCCCTGCCGTTTGGCCATTCACATCTTCTATTCTCTCTGTGGACTGCCATTAGCAATCTTTTCCCTTGGTTTCTGTGGCTTTGCCTCATCTTCCATTCCCTCACCCTGCAGTATAAATATCTCCCACTTTCTATACCTTTTAGCTTTGACAAAGGGTCATCAGGACTCGAAACGTCAGCTCTTTTCTCTCCTTACAGGTGCTGCCAGACCTGCTGAGATTTTCCAGCATTTTTATTTTTGGTTCCAGATTCCAGCATCCGCAGTGATGTGCTTTTATTTTTGAACCTACAACACATTGACCCCAAGAGGACAGTGCTCCCGCTGAATGAAGGTTTACATAAATAATGTCAAATATTCCAATTTTTCAAAATTTGTCTCAATTACCACTTTTAAATCTCTAAACCAAGGAAAATATTGTGACTTTGTACAAGTTTATGTATATTCAGTTGTCAAACCAAGAAGCTGTTCTTAATTTCATCATTGAACATCCATAGCTCCGGATTCCAGAAACATTTCCTGTCTTTTGCTTTTTGTTAGAGTAAGCAATATTGAAAAAAAATAAGCTAAATGTAATTGTGGCAGGCATTTCAATCTGGTCTCACAGACCGTGTTACTCTGAAGTGTACCTGGATTGCACTGACTATTGTTCAGCCTTTTCCAGTGCGGTGTTGCTTTAAGGCGCTGCCAAGAGAAGGTCGCGGGAGGGGTTTCGTTTTCTTTTTACGTCCCGAAATGTCGAGTATTGTGTGAGCTCAGCGTGAGCCTATTGAAATCGAGTACAAGTGAGACTTCTCAAGCAGTCTAATGAGGAGAGGGAACCGGTGATCGCAGGATACAGCCTATCTTACAATGCTGTCAGCGCAACAACGCTCTGCACTCAAGCCTGAGGAGCAGTACCAACAAGTCAGCACCACCAGGGTAAGGGACAAACCCAGGGGCACAGCAAGCACCAGGCACAATGTTGGGCTGCTTTGCCCTAGGTTTCTGTGGGTCTGCTTTACTTTGCTAAAATGCCAGTTGGTTCCACCGCAATTCAACAGTAACTGGAAATTAGTAGGCTTGTTGAGTTGGCAGAGAATGAAACGGCTTAACTTTCTTTAGTTGCGTTTTAATGGTTTGTTGTTTGTTGAAATAAAGTGAATAGTGCCAGCAGCCTTAGCTATTGCTCGCTCGGGAGGCGCAACGTTTATTAAACACTTGGATTGGGGAGGAACTGCAACCGAGAATCAGATACAAATTGTACATGTAAGTTCAATGATTTGGCCAAACTGGCGCGTTAGATTCAGATACACATTTAAACTCTGTAAAATTTAACGTTAGATCCAGAAAATCGTCAAGTGGACCAAGTGAAAGTTTGTTGGTGTTGGATAAGGCGGTTCAGTGTGAATGAGTGTATTCCTCTGGTTAGCAATTGTTCAGCCTTGTTAACAGGTGGTGCTGCGGCTTTGCCTTACACTTTCAGACCAACATCCAGGACTGTTGGGCTCTCGGCTCGTTGGGTGGAATGTAAGTAGACCAAAATGTGGTTTAAAATGTGACGAACAACCCGGCTTTTATTTTGTATGTTTGTGTATCTGAATTTACATCAGACAGTGGAACGAACAGCATCAATGCGCATTTAAAACCGCAAAACTGACTTTAACTTGCTCTGTCCCGTGTTCTGTATGGTTGGATGCAGTATTTGGCAAAAGATTTAACGTCGGCATCAGTATTGGACTTTCTACTGTGACTGTTTGAGTCCCATTATAAGTTTCAAGTTTAAAAACAAGACCTGATGTGATAGTCTACTCTCTGAATTCCTATTTTGTCCGAGTTATCTTTATTTTTGTGTAAACTTTGCCTCTCTAAGATGTAAATTTAGTTCGATCTCCAGAGTACCCGGGACTTCAGGAGTAGAAGTTGGCACATTCTCTGAATGCTCTTTTCCACTGTGTCTTATTCAACCAACATCACTCTGATCCCGTGCACTTCTGCTGTCCGAAGGAAACTGTGTACATCAGAATTATTTCTTCAATCTCTATGTTTGAAATAAACTTTCTCAGGACTTTTTCAACCAAACTTCCTGTTTTTTCCCTCCGTCTCGCGCGTTCATCTGTAAATGTTACACTCTATTCGTCCAGTGGTGAGAAACGCTGGACCCTCCTGGAGTTGTGTGGTGTGCACTGGCAGCCTGGTATTCCAGCTGCCCCTGCACACTGTCCCTTTGACCATGAGGTGTCCCACTAGGCTTCTCCAGCCGAGCGCTTGCTCCAATGTCTGACTGTAAAAGGTCATTGTTCAAATATAAAAAAGTAACGCAATTTGCGCTGCATGTCAAATTCCTGACAAGAGAGCTGTAGAGAACCTGAAGGCAGGAAGCGCTGCTACTAAACAGGCAGTCAGCAATTTGACATTTTAAATTCATTCCGGGGCTGCTGGCAAGATCAGAATTTATTGCTCATCTCTAATTTGCAACCGCTGCAGCCCATGTGGTGTATGCACACCCACGGTGCTGTTAGGGAGGGAACTCCAGGATTTTGGCCGAGTGACAGTGAAGGATATGTTTCCAATTAGGTCAGGAGGGTGTGAGGCTTGGAGGGGGGAAACTTGGAGATAGCGAAGAATTAACGCCATATGTCCCTGATCAAAAGAAAATGCCTTTAAAGTGGGCACCTTAACACAATTCGCATCTATAATCTCTGTGGGTGAATGTTAAAAAGATATAAATGTGATCCAGATCACATCATTCGGTGTACAACATGAAGTGAACTAAAGGAGCGCGCGGTTTTCTATTTAATGGCGAAGCGAGGTTTAATTTCTGAAACCGGGTTCCATTCTGCTGACCATAGGAGCTGGATGGTTTTCATTGAGATTTGGATAGTTTGCCTCCGGCATTAGGACCATGCGGGGAGCTCCAGCCGGCTGCTCTGCTGGTGGCTCTGGCTGGGAGTGAGAGTCCTACTTGGGAATTGAGGCGAAACAGATCATTCTCACTGGGGACTGAAAAATTAATCGTGTCCCTGTGTCGCTTAATCAGATCTTCCGTTCGCGTAGGTCGATAGCAGTTCAATGATGTTTTGCTCGCTTGAAGAGGCATCCTGAGCTTTAATGTGATCGGTTTAACTACCGGAGAAGTTCCTGGAATGGTTGGTGTGCGCTCCCGGCAGCTGGAGAGAGGAAGGTAGAGACAGGGGACATTAGGAGACAGTGTGATACAACTGGAAAAGAGCAGCGCAGGATTAGAAACTGGCTCTTTCATCCAGATTTTACTGACACCGTGAAAATCAGACCATTCTGCTGTCAAATTAATCTCTAACTGGATCGTGTATTGCCGATGTTGCAACTGCACAGATCTTTTCCAGTCCCGTGTATCTTCATTATAATTACTAATCATTTGCCAGTTCAAATGATTAAAACCCAATTTTTGCTTACTTTACACTAATGCTGACTGGAACATCGTTCTACAAGTGTGGATCACTGACAATTGTGCAGTTGATGCCAAAACACACGGAATATCAGCAGTGCTTGAGTTTCTTTTGAGCTGGATGCTTCTGAACTTGCAGCTTGTTGAATTTACTAATGCCTTTACTCTTTCTAACTGAAGCAGGTGTTGGGCACAGATGAAGACAACATGGGGGATGCTTGTCCTCAGAAGCTGGGATCAGTCAGGCACCTCCGCCTCCTGCTGTTAATACTTATTCCATGTGTCTGCGCTTTCATCTGTGTGCTGGTAATCCTCTTGGCGTTTGTAGGTAAGGTGCTTTCAATATTTGCCGGTGACTATGTATAGTGTATATGTGCATGTGAGAATGTAGAGCATTCGTATGTCCTTGGTGTGGTTTCCAGTACGCAATCAACGCGATATAATGATGAAAAAGATGAATTAGTAAATTACTTAGTAAACACGATTACAGCGAGTTATTTGCTTTCGTTTTGATGTTTGGAAATGTGTTTCAATGTCCGTGAGTCCATAAATTCTAGTTAATGCCCCAATGCCATTGCTTTATGCGGACAATACAATACTATTCCTATCCAAACTTATATGCTCGTTGGTGTTTAATCCAGGAAGGTAACATGCAGACTTACTGGAGGGTTTGAACCTGTCGTTACTGTGGGGCAGCCTTGGCGGGTCTGTGAGAAATCCGCTTTAATTCTTCAAGCCGCAAAGTGAGGCTTAGATGAACCAAATCCCACAAATAGTGGAATAAAGGAAGGTGAACAAAATAAACTCCTGTGTTTGTTCTGAGCTGCCATGTGTCCAGGGCTTTCCTGATGTCTTTATTCCCAAACCAACAAACAAACGAATCTGTACAGATCTGTATTGCATCCTTCCCATTTGCCATGTTTTATAATATTATATATATTTCTCCCTTGATTCTCAATGTTTACATTGCTGAAAAATGCCTGCGAGTGTATCTCAGAGAGTGGACTGCATAGATCATTAAGGAGAGCAGGTTAGAATCATAGAATCCCTACAGTACAGAAGGAGGCCATTCGGCCCATCAAGTCTGCACCAACAACAAACCCATCCAGGTCCTATTTACATATGCTTATCCCCCTGACACAAAGGGGAAATTTATCACGGCCAATCCACCTAACACGCACATTTTTGGACTGTGGGAGGAAACTGGAGCTCCCAGAGCAAACCCATGCAGACGCGGGGAGAACATACAAACTCCACACAGAGAGTCACCCAAGGCTGGAATTGAACCCAGGTCCCTGGTGCTGTGAGGTAGCAGTGCTAACCACTGTGCACCATGTCACCCCAAGATTATAATGATATGTAACTTTGCAACATCATAAATGTAAAATACAATAATTGATGTTGAAAGTCAGAAATATTTATCTTCTGGGATTTAAATGTATAGTTTCAGGAATATGTTTTCAAATAGGAAAATTAACTTAATAATGTTCAGCGACCAGTGGAAATAAGCCGAAGGACAAGATTTCACATGTTCAGACTTTATTGTAACAAACAAACTACAATCAGCATAAATCAAACATTACTAAATAGGCAACTAACATATTGAAATAAAGAAAAACTACTTTTAACTGAACTAACTGATGTTCTCAGGATAAATCTTACAACTCCTTTTGCTGTGCATCAGACTTCTGGTAGAAATGTAACACGAAAAAAATAAGTCCCTTGTTATTCTCAGCTTTTCAGCAGGCTCGCTTCTCCCTGCCACTCCAAACTGTAATTTCCAGTGTCCTTTGAAAGACAAGCCACTCTTCAATCCAATTTCCATAAGACCCACCTCAGCCTTAAATCTCCAGAAGTCCCTTCTGTTCCACCCTCTTTCAAACTGAACCAGCTCTCAGCAGCCTCCTGCTTGGTTGCTAATACAAAAACAGTATTTCCCTGCTCTTCATTGTAGCTGGATTGTTTCTCCATCTTGGTGTCTCTGTATCCAAAAGCAGCTGCCCCTTTTCTGTGTCAAAATGCACAAAATGTCACTTAATTTTGAATAGGTTTCAGTTTGGGTTTTTTTTTATGGCGACCGGATCACATGAGCCTGGCTCCAGGCTGAAGTTTCCTGCATTCAGAACATTCTGTTTCACCTTGAGTTAAAAGAGACATCTTAAAACATAGCTGTCTTGTAGAGTCCTGTATTCGTAACACAATATCTCAGTTTTCTTATCTTAATATGATAACCATCTCCCACTTCTGAATAAAAGTTGTGATGTAGAGATGCCAGCGTTGGACTGAGGTGGGCAACATCATAAATGTGTTAAACACGAGTGAATCAAAGTGTCAATTACCAAATTTTTGAACAAGTTGTGTTATTAGAAGGTTTTCTTAAGCCAAGACCAATATTTTATGGTCACTTTAGATTCTATATTGATAAATGTTCACTATTTAAATAATTTAGTATAATAGCTTTGAATTAGTACAATCACAAAATGCATAACTTTTTATGTTCAAGGTAATAATTACTTAAGTCTATTGTTAAACACTATTTTATCTCATTCATTTAGCCACTTTATTAAACTGAAATGATTGCATTTTATTGTCAACTGCATCAGAAACACAGACATTCATCATTTTTTGAGTTCCATGCATTCACCACTTCAGAAATTTATCGTTTTGCATTAAAACATTTTTAATGGGATTTGGGCACCTTTGGTTTGGGCAGCATTTATTGCCCATCTGTTATCGCCCTTGAGAGGGATGGTGTTGAGCTGCCTTTTTGAACCACTGCAGTTCATGTGTTGTAGAAACAACCACAGAACTGTTAGGGAGGGAGTTCCAGGACTTTGACCCTGAGACAGTGAAAGAACAGCAATTATAGTTCCAAGTCAGGATGGTGTGTGGCTCGGAGGGGAGCTTGCAGATGTTCCCATGCATCTGCAGCCCTAGTCCTTCTCGGTGGTAGAGGTTGTGGGTTTGGAAGGTGCTGTTGAAGCAGCCTTGATAAGTTCCTGCAGTGCATCTTGTAGATGGTACACCTTGCTACTTGTGTCAGGGGTAGTGGGAGCTAATGTTGAAGGTGGTATTGGGTGGAGTGCCAATCAAGTGGGCTCATTTGTCCTGGCTATCAAGCTTCTTGAGTGGTGTTGGAGCTGCACTCATCCAGGAAAGTGGAAAGCATTCCATTACATTCCTGATTTGTGCCTTGTGGGTAGTGGACAGGCTTCGGGGAGTCATGAGACAAGTTACTCTCAGCAGAAATCCCAGTCTCTGACCTGCTTTGTAGCTACAGTATTTATTTGTCCAGTACAGTTAAGTTTCTGATCAATGGTAACCCCCAAGAGGTTGATGGTGAGATTTCAGCGACTGTAATGGCACTGAATATCAAGGGAGATGGTTAGATTCTCTCTTGTTGGAGGTGTCATTGTGTGTCGGGAATATTACTTGCCACTTATCAGTCCAAGCCTGAATATTGTCCAGATCTTGCTGAATATAAACACCGACTGCTTCAGTATCTGAGGAGTCGCAAGTGGTGCTGAACATTGTGCAATCATTAGCAAACATTCCCTCTTCTGACCATATGATGGGGGAGAAGGTCATTGATGAAGCATCTGAAGATCATTGGACCTTGACTGAAGAACTCCTACAGTGATGTCCCAGGACTGAATTGCTTGACTTCCAACAACCACAACACATAGATACCAGTGTTGTCACTGTACTGGAACAGGAGCATGGCCAGTTCTGGAGCACAAATCTTCAGTACTATTGCTGGCATGTTGTCAGGGTCCATATTCTATGCAGTATCCAGTGCTTTCAGCTGTTTCTTGATACCACATGGAGTGAATTGAATTGGCTGAAGACTGGTATCTTTGATGCTGGAGACCTCTGGAGGAGGCCGAGATGGATCATCCATCTGGCATCGCTGTAATCAGTTTTTATCTGAGCTTGGAGAGTGATAGGTGTTGTCAAAACAATTTCTTTGTTTGCTTTCTATTGTTCTGGATGGGTTTTTTGTATAGACATGGGTATGCTATATCAAACTTACATTTACTTCTAATTTACCGCCAGAAATATTTCCTGCTACTTTTGTGCGTGCATGCAAATGTTTGAAGTCATTGGTCCAAGATTTGTGCTCCATGAACTGTGGTCAATAAGACTTGAGAATACGAGAGAGAACTTTATGCATCTGCACAGCCAGTGTGTAGCTTCACCTGCTCATAGCACAGAATCCAAATGTTATCATAACGGGGATATCAACATCATGGGGAAGTGCAAGTCCAAACTTCTGGCCACCAGCAGTTGAGATGCAGAAAATAAACCCCATAAGTCAAAGGCAGTAAAAGGCAGTTACCGTGATATGCTGTTGTATTTTCATTCATGATAAAGAAACCTCAGATGCTAAGGAGAAAACTGGAGCCAATCACTTAAAGGTATTGTCTTTTTTGAAAAGGCAAACTCTTTGAGGCAAGAACTATTGAACATTTTTCAAATAAAAAATGTCATTTTAACAGTACATGACACTTATGTCAAAATTATGTTTCAAGATATCTTCAGAAGAGTCTGCTTTACTAATTCTGTAGATGTTTCATGTTTTCTGTTTATAGTAATTTGTTTGTCATGAGTTAATTTTTGTTGCTGTAAAATGTCTGGAATTTACTATAAGAATGATTTTCAGTTCTGTAAATACTTATTCTTTATGTTGATTAATGTACTAGAGCAGCTTTGCCAAACCTTTTGAACCGCAGAACACCTAGTGACCTCCCAAGTCCATCGGGGAAACCCAAGCATTCTCATAAAGTCACCGTGTTTATTTTTGCCATTTAATAGGTGCAAACACAGAAATCAAATGAAAGCAAGTCTTTTCTAGCTATATCTATGCATGTATTAGGAAATAAGAAGAGACACACTGTCACAAACACATTCACCAGCTATATGACCCCCTCACAACCCCTGGCTAAAGCACTCTCCTCCTTAACAATAAATGGTGGAAGTCTTTAGGAGTGGGTAATCTAAAAAGTTTTTTTATGTATTTGTCATTTTTAGTGGGAGGGGTGATGCTGGAAAATTGATAGTCATATTGGACAGCCCCACCCCCTCCCTCTCTCACACCCCCCCTCTTTCTCTTGCACCCACACCCCCACCCCTCTCTCTCTCGCACTCCATCCCTCTCTCGCCCCCTCTCTCTCACAGCCCCACCCCCCCCTCAAACAAACTCACCCCCTCTCTCCCATGCACACATTCACCCCCTCTCTCCCACACACACACACACTCACCCCCTCTCTTCAACACATACTCATCCTATCTCTCATGCTCTGGTAACCACTATTCTCTCTCCACAGACGCTGTCAGACCTGCTAAGACTTCCCAACATTTTCTATTTTTGTTTCAGATTCCAGCACCCGCAGCATTTTGCTTTTATCTGTAAAAATTCCTGTTCACCAGTTAGGTCAATAACAACTGCAGCATTTATTTACATAAAGATGCAGAGGCATTTATACAGAGGCTTGAAGCCTCATGGTTGCCAGTCAGTTTCTGAAAAGGTTCTGGAATAGAAACTGGAGCTCACCAGGGTGACCCCCCACCTTACTCCCCAATTAGGTTTCATGTGACCCTTACTCCGCAAATAGATACTTAAAAGAACAGTCACCTCAAAGTTATTTTTTAATTGATGCTTGAATGATTAAAATTGGGGGCGTGTAAGAGGCCAGAATTAGAGGAGTACAGATATCTCAGAGGGTTGTGGGAATATGAGATTGGGGGGTAGGAGTGGGGGCGGGGGGGGGGGGGGGGTGGCAAAGATTTATTAACAAGAAGGAGAATTTTAATATTAAGATGTTGCTTTATTGGGAGCCACTGTAGGTCAGCAAGCATGGGTGTAATAATGGGTGATTGCTCCCACAACACAAAACTTTTCCCCGCTGATTACGATCAACTGCATGATTCTGGGAAATGTAGATAATTACTTAACATAAGAACGTAAGAACATAAGAACTAGGAGCAGGAGTAGGCCATCTAGCCCCTTGAGCCTGCTCCGCCATTCAAGATCATGGCTGATCTTTTCGTGGACTCAGCTCCACTTATGCACCCGCTCACCATAACTCTTAATTCCTTTACTGTTCAAACATTTATCTATCCTTGCTTTAAAAACATTCAATGAGGTAGCCTCAACTGCTTGACTGGGCTGGGAATTCCATAGATTCACAACCCTTTGTGTGAAGAGGTTCCTCCCCAACTCAGTGCTAAATCTGCTCCTCTTTATTTCGAGGCCATGCCCCCTAGTTCTAGTTTCACCTGCCAGTGGAAACAACCTCTCTGCTTTTATCTTATCTATTCCCTTCATAATCTTATATGTTTCTGTAAGATCTCCCCTCATTCTTCTGAATTCCAATGAGTATAATCCCAGTCTACTCAATCTCTCCTCATGAGATAATCCCCTCAACTCCAGAATCAACCTAGTGGATCTCCTCTGCAGCCCCTCCAGACCATATATTCTTTCTCAGGGAAGGAGACCAAAACTGTTCACAGTACTCCAGGTGTGGCCTCATCAGCACCTTATACAGCTGCAACATAACCTCGCTGTTTTAAAACTCCAACCCTCTAGCAATGAAGAAACAAAAACAGAAAATGTTGGGAAGTCTCAGCAGGTCTGACAGCAATTACCTGCTGCACCTGCAAACCAACTTTTTGTGATTCATGCACAAGGACAACCAGGTCCCTCTGCACAGCAGCATGCTGCAATTTTTTACCATTTAAATAACAGTCCATTTTGCTGTTATTCCTACCAAAATGGATGACCTCACATTTACCAACATTGTACTCCATCTGCCAGACTCTTGTCCACTCACTTAAATTATGTATATCCCTTTGCAGATTTTCAGCATTCTCTGCACACTTTGCTCTACCACTCATCTTAGTGTCATCTGTGAATTTTGATACGCTACATTTGGTCCCCAACTCCAAATCATCTATGTAAATTTTAAACAATTGCGGTCCTAACACTGATCCCTGAGGCACACCACTAGTTACTGATCGCCAAGCAGAAAAACACCCATTTACCCCCACTCTTTGCTTTCTGTTAATACGTCTAATACAGTACCCGTAACACCATGCACCTTTATCTTATGCAGCAGCCTTTGGTGCAGCACCTTGTCAAATGCCTTTTGGATATCCAGATACACCACGTCCACAAGTTCCCCATTGTCCACTGTGCACCGCGTAATGTTCTCAAAGAATTCCACCAAATTAGTCAAACATGACTTGCCCTTCATGAACCCATACTGTGTCTTCCCCATGGAACAATTTATATCCAGATATCTTGCTATTTCTTCCTTGATGATAGTTTCAAGCATTTTCCCAAGTGCAGAAGTTAAGCTAACTGGCCCGTTGTTAACTGCTTTTTGTCTACCTCCTTTTTTGTATCATGGGAGCCTTCCCTCGATGAAGGCAGACATAAAAATGAAATTCATATGAAGAATTTCCTGATATTAGTTCTGAATTTATCTTCCAGTAGTTTGAAACTGCGCCCACTTGTCATATTATTGTAATTTAATTCAAAATGATATTCCAGATTTACATTTTTCATTGCCTTAAAAACTATTTTTATAGACTAGTATATAACAATCTCTTTGATGTCTCTCTTACAACCCAGATTTCTGCAGTCTAACCTCATAACTCAGACCTTTGATACTAGTTATCCACTCTCTTGGTTCTTCTCCAGTGTTTCAATGTTTCTTTGTGTTAATCTTGCCTCAGTAATAATATTCTCAGCAACAACAACTTGCATTTATATAACTCCTTTAGAGCAATAAAGCATCCCAAGGTGCTTTAAAAGAGCTTGAACAAAGAGGTAGGTTTTAAGGGGTGTCTTAACAACAGCAATTTACATTTACATAACATTCTAATGTAATGAAATATCCCAAGGAGCTGTCTGGGAGTGTTATCAAACAATGTGACTCTGAGGCACACAAGACGAATTAGATATGATCAAAAGCTTGGTCAAAGAGGTAGATTTTAAAAGAGTGTCTTAAAGGAGGAAAGCAAAGTCGAGAGGCAGAGATGTGTAGGGAGGATATTCTAGAGCTTGGGGCTAAGGAGGAAAGAGAGGCAAGAGGTTTAGGGTGAGTATCTAGAGCATAGAAAGATATATATATCCTTGGCAGTTGAAGGCAATGTTGCCAATGATAAAGTGATTAAAATCTGGAATATTCAAAAGATCAGAGTAGGTGGAGTGCAAAGATCTCGGAGCTTTGTATGAGATGAAGGAGATTAAAGAGAGAGGTCAATAGAAGTAATTGAGTTGTGATTCCAAGTTGTACTCCAAAGAATCAAACACAGACTGATGCACTACTTCAGTACTGCAATATCAGAATTACCATCTTTCGGACAGTATATTAAACTGAGACCTCATCTTTTTCCCTTCAGTAGATGAAAAAAGATCCAATAGCATTATTATAAAATGATAATATGAATTCTCTTTGGTCTCCTGGCAGGTATTTATCCCTCAATCATCATTAGTAAAACATATTACCTGACTATTTATCTTATTGTTGTTTTGGGGATCTTGCTTTGCAAAATTGGCTTTCATATTTTCCCAAATCGCAACCGTGACTATACTCACAGAATCATAGAATCCCCACAGTGCAGAAGAGGCCATTCAACCCATTGAGTCTGCACCGACTCTCTGACAGAGTATCTTATCCAGGCCTTCAGCCCCACCCTTTCCTTGTAATTCCACACATTTCCCATTGCTAATCCATCTAACCAGCACATCTTTGGACTGTGGGAGGAAACCGGAGCCCCCGGAGGAAACCCACGCAGACACGGGGTGAATGTGTTAACTCCACACAGACAGTCACCCAAGGCCGGAATTGAACCCAGGTCCCTGGAGCTGTGAGGCAGCAGTGCTAACCACTGTGCTACCATACTTCCAAAGTAAAGTGCTTATAAATGCATTCCTTTCTTTGTGAGACTGGAATTATATACCATATTTTAGACAGTCTTGTCACACTTTACAGTTTGGTCACAAATCCTCTTTTGCTTTTTTGACTATGTCGTTCAACATTCTATTGGCTTTATTTAATTGTAGTTAGATCAATATCAATTTCATATTTGAAAAACAGATGTAAATATAAAGCCATGTGCAAGTCTGGACTCAAATACTTGCAATCTAAACCTTAATTTGAGGATTTGTGCTGCCATAGTTACTTGCCTCCCCCTCTCCAAACTCTGCCAGATGCCTCCTCCAGGTCTGTATGCAACCCTTTCCATGCCTGATTCCTCCTTGATTGTTCCTAAGCAACGGCATTTTAGATTTCCCACAAAATACGAATACTTTTTACTGTAATTTAAAATACTGCCTGACATAAGTGAAGGCGCGAAACAGCGAGCACCCAGATTGAACATCTTTGTTCCATTTCCACTGATTGGCTCTGTTATATTAACTTTCTGTATGTCTGTAAATCAGTGTATGTATGTTTAGTTCCCTTTATCCACATGTAGATTTACATAATCAACATTACAGACAGTTCAGGGTCAGGACCAAAAGTGGAGGAAAGAAATCAAAAATATTTGATTTGATTTATTATTGTCACATGTATTGGTTGCAGTGAAAAGTATTGTTTCTTGTGCGCTATACAGATAAAACATACCGTTCGTAGAGTACATAGGGGAGAAGGAAAGGAGAGAGTGCAGAATGTAGTGTTACAGTCATAGCTGGGGTGTAGAGAAAGAACAACTTAATATAATATAAGTCCATTCAAAAGTCTGAAGGCAGCAGGGAAGAAGCTATTGTTGAGTCGGTTGTTTTGTGATATCAGATTTTTGTGCCATTTTCCGAGGGAAGAAGATGGAAGAGAGTATGTCCGGGGTGCGTGGTGTCCTTGATTATGCTGGCTGTTTTGCCGAGGCAGCGGAAAGTGTAGACAGAATCAATAGATGGGAGGTTGGTTTGAGTGATGGACTGGGCTACGTTCACAACCCTTTGTGGTTTCTTGCGGCCTTGGTCAGAGCAGGAGCCATACCAAGCTGTAATACAATCAGAAAGGATGCTTTCTATGGTGCATCTGTAAAAGCTGGTGAGATATTTCCTCAAAAACCACTTTTGTACATTGTCTTGAATACACTTGAACAAGGAAAATAATCTATGTTCAACCATTACATGTGACTCACTGATCTACATTGACACCCTGCCTGCCACATCTTCAATTTTAAAATTCTTATCCTCATTTTCAAATGTCTCAATGCCCCTGGCTCATTCTATCTCTGTAACTTCCTCCAGGATCTCTGCACTCCTCCAATTCTGGCCTTTCACACACTCCAATTTTCTTCACTTGACCACTGGTGGCCGTGCATTCCACTGATAGGGCCCTAAGCTTTGGAATTCTCCGACTAAATCTCACTGTTCCTTTCTCCTCCTTTAAGACATTCTTCAAAACCTACCACTTTGACCAACCTTTTGGCCACTTGTCTACATCTCCCTATTTGCTTAGTGTCACATCTTGTTTGATAACTCTGCTGTGAAATGCTTTGGTATACTTTACTACATTATAAATGCAAAACAATATATAAAAAGCAACACTGAATTCATTTCTGTGATTTCACCATTCGCAAGGTCTCAATCACTGATAAGGCCATTTGGAATCACTTCCTTTTACCCCTCACCATCACTTAATTTCTTCCAATCTCATTTTCTTAAGCACGATACCCAGGAAAAACCTCTCCTTCATGTCACTTATAACTGAACATTCAAATTCCCAACTATCTAGGGTCTAAATCTTCCAGTGTGCCGATGGAAGATGTGGTTCAGGACCCTGTAGAAAGCCTGACACCTGGACCTATGTGCGAATTTCCTGGGAAGTTTCAATTTCAATTGGTCAATTCTCCTGCTCCACCAGACCCCCCACGAATGTCTCCAACTCTGATTTCTTGTCAGAGATTTGGAACAGATCTTCAGTACTTAACTGGATCATTGCCCAGGAAATATTAGGAAGTTTAAAACCTTGTCTAACGCTTTGGATGGGATTCTCCCAGAAGAATTCTAAGTGTCAAATTTGCGTAAACACGGAAGTAAATCCTACTACTTTTTTCAGTGGGATTTTCAAAATGAATCTCCCACACTCTGTGCATCACAGAGCGCCCTAGCGTGAATCTCGTTAAAAATCTGGGAGTGGGGCCTAATCCCGCTTGATCGCTGACCAGCCTGCGACCTTGCAACGCTGCCCCTCTGACCCCCCCCCCCCCCGCCCCCCAACGCCCGATCGCTGGCCTCCCGGACATTTCTGGGCCAGTGCTGACCTCCTAATTTATCATCTGTGTGCCGATTTCTGGTGCAGAGCCGACGATGCCGGAAATCCGGCAGCCAGAGACGCGCAGAGACCATGGTGCCCAGCGGGACGCCCGCTACACAGCCTTCAATGTTGTCTCCTGGCCCACTGCACTGCTAGTGCAGCACAGTGGCCTGGGAGAATCGTCCCCTTTAAGTTTAAGTTTATTTATTAGTCACAAGTAGGCTTGCATTAACACTGCAATGAAGTTACTGTGAAAATCCCCTAGTCGCCACTACACTTAGTCAATCACCCTCACCGCCCCGACTACCTCCCCGATTGGACACAAAGACCTGCTGACCATCTAACTAACCCCTGACCCAAGTATTGCATCTTCCCTATCAGATCCCATTGCTCTCCCGACCAGACTCAACTAATCCTCAATCCTCTGACTATCCACGCAACCTGACCAGACCACCCCTCTGACCACCCCACTACCCCTGACCTGACCAATGATCTACTTACCAACACCACCCACTCACTCATTCACCAATGTTCATTAAAAGACTGGACCATCAAATACTTACCAGAATATGGAAGCTAGTGCCATAAAAGGAGGTATGTCCTCACTTTCCCCAACTGTAATCTGCTCCAATGGTGTTGGCTTGGGGATGCTGTGCTGTGTCTTTCTTTTACAAGTGGGATCACAAGATCCTGGAAGAAATATGCAGCAACATCGGGTTGGGAGAATCTCTGCGGGCAGTGGCAAAGTGCTCGCTCTGCTTGGAAGATTCAGGTCTAGGTTTTGGTTTCCCTTTCAGTGAAGCAAGATTCATTTTAAAGTTCATTCCTGCTGGTCTGACATTGGTCCACGTGACCCGATCGCCACCATTTTGGAATCACCTCTCCCGCTCCTTGATGTTTTATTTATTTGTTTACAGGATGTGGATGTCGCTGACTAGACCAGCATTTATTGCCCATTCTAATTGTTGTTGAGAAGGTGGGGTGAGCCTTTCTGCTGTTGCTGACCCCCTGACTTGTGGCCTCTGCTGTGCCCCGACTCCCCTACTTTCTGCTTCCCCCTCCAGAACCTGCGTTCCTGTACAAACAAGGTCCAAACTCCTGATCCACATCTGAACTGAAGCTAGAGCTCTGTGGTTGTGCAAGTGTGGTCCGGCGGTGCAGGAGTGATGAGCTGGGACTGTTATAATCAATGTTTTTTAAAAAATGCATACAATAGTATGTGAAACCAGGAATGAGTTTATTTTTGTACCATATCACTGTCTGTGTACATTTCCATCACTCCTCACTGTGGTTGCAACATCTCCTCCAGTGCCTTTGCTCGCAGTGAGCAGGAGGATTAGAAAAAACATTGCCCCAACTTATAATTTCGTCACCATTGGGACCCACATTTTCACAAGCCCAGAGCTCAGACTTTGGATCAAATCTGGATCTGGATCTTAAACAAGAATGCAGGTTCGGGCAAGGGGAGCGGTGAGCAGGAGAGTCAGGGAGTGGATGGTTTTGGCTTGAGGGTGAGTCAGGTCATAGCTGAGGCCTCAAGTCAGAGGGTCAGCAGCAAGAGGATGAGCTGGGGAACATGATAGGCCATACGTTAGAGGATTGGAGATTAAGATAAGTGGGAAGTTTGGGAAGTAGAATCAGTGACGAGCAGGATCGGCAATAAATGGAAGGTAGGTAGAAAGTTACCCTTTTTATTAAAATAATTTTAAATTGACTTTATTTTAAAAGTTACTTCATTTACCAATATAGAATTTAGCAATGTAAAATATTTCCACTTACAGGGTATTATGTTTTAATGATTTTTTTCTGTTGGGAAAGGTCCTACTGAACTGAACTACAGCTTTTACATTAGTTTTAATGGGAAAATCTTAAAGTTGTTTTACTTCAAGTTGCAATTTTTAGGAACACAACTGCAGCTCTAAGTGAGGATCATTGTATTTTTTATGCCTCTTTGTCTTCCCCAGATACATTACGTCAAAATCAATTTGCCACTTTTCTACCTACTTGACCTATCTTCTTGCAGCTTTCTTCCTCACTATTAACCACACCCCAAATCTTTGTAAAATCTGCACCCTTCATAACCATGATCCCTATTTTTAAGCCCAAGTCATTGATATATGCCACGAACAGCAAGAGACCCAGTACTGAGCCCTGCAGAACACCAGTGGAAACAACCTCCCAATCACAAACACACCCACTGACTATCCCATTGACTATCCCATTTCCTTCATGCCACTGAGTTAATTTTGGATCTAAATTATCACTTGCCCTTAGATTGCATGCGTTTTCACCCATTCTACCATGTGGGCCACTGTCATAAGCCTTAGACCATAAGCCATAGGAACAGAAGTAGGCCATTCAGCCTGTTGACTCTGCTCCACCATTCTGTGAGATCATGACTGATCTGATATAATCCTCATCTCCACTTTCCCATCTTATTCCCATAACCTTTGATTCCCTTACTGATTAAAAATCTGTCTATCTCAGCCTTGAACATACTTAATGACCCAGCCCCTACAGCTCTCCATGGTAAAGAATTCCGCAGATTCACTACCCTCAGAGAGAAGAAATTCCTCCTCATCTCTATATTAGATGGGCGACCCTTTTCTCTGAGGCTATGCCCTCTGGTCCGCTCGGCACAACATCGTGGGCCGAAGGGCCTGTTCTGTGCTGTACTGTTCTATGTTCTATGTTCTAGACACTCGCACAAGGAAAAACAACCTTTCAGCATCTACCCTGTCAAGCCACCTGAGAATCCTATATGTCTTAATAAGGTCGCCTCTCGTTCTTCTAAGCTTCAATGAGTACAGGCCTAACCTAGTCAACCTCTCCTCCTAAGAATATCCCTCCATATCTGGGATCAACCTAGTGAACCTCCTCTGAACGGCTTAGATAGGATGGACGTAGGGAAGTTGTTTCCATTAACAGGGGAGACTAGGACGCGGGGGCACAGCCTTAGAATAAAAGGGAGTCACTTTAGAACAGAGATGAGGAGAAATTTCTTCAGCCAGAGAGTGGTGGGTCTGTGGAATTCATTGCCACAGAGGGCTGTGGAGGCCGAGACGTTGAGCGTCTTCAAGACAGAAATTGATAAATTCTTGATTTCTCGAGGAATTAAGGGCTATGGGGAGAGAGCGGGTAAATGGAGTTGAAATCAACCATGATTGAATGGTGGAGTGGACTCGATGGGCCGAATGGCCTTACTTCCGCTCCTATGTCTTATGGTCTTATGGTCTTATGGTCTTATGGACTGCCTCTAAAGCCAGTATCTCTAAATCCAATGCTATCTATATCTATCTAATGTTAAAATCAAGGCGAGTGTATCAAATGTGCTAATCTCACTGACTCTCCTTGCTATTTCCTTAAGCAATTCAAATCCGGTTAG
Organism: Mustelus asterias; assembly: GCF_964213995.1. Taxonomy (NCBI): domain Eukaryota; kingdom Metazoa; phylum Chordata; class Chondrichthyes; order Carcharhiniformes; family Triakidae; genus Mustelus; species Mustelus asterias. Next base: position 112,051,399 of record NC_135801.1, on the reverse strand, counting down.
CCAGGCATAACCTTCTCTTACCAAATTCATGTTGACTATCGTTGCTTAATGATTTCTGAATGATTTATACTGGCTCAGACGTTTTTGTAAAAATTTGCCCGAGTTTTGGCTGACTGGCCTGTAATTACATACTGCATTTTTAAACACAGGTACAGCATTAATTGTCCTCCAGCCAGAATGCCCTGAGTCAGAATGGAAAGTAAAATGATGGTCAGTGCTCCCATTATTCTTTTTCCTCTCGCTTCTCCAAAGATGTGCGGGCTAGGTTGATTGGCCATTCTAAATTGCCCCTTAGTGTCCCGGGATGCATAGGTTAGAGGGGTTAGTGGGTAAATATGTAGGGATATGTGGATAGGGCCTGGGTGGGATTGTGGTCGGTGCAGACTCGATGGGCCGAATGGCCTCTTTCTGCACTGTAGGATTCTATGATCTATGATTCTCTTAGCCTGAAATAAGTTTCACCTTGACCTGGTGATTTATTTACTTTTAAGAGGAAGCTAAAAGCCTTAATGTTTCCTCCCCCAGTGTGTTTATCCCATCCAATATTTCACAATCCTCCCCTTTAGTTATACTGTCTGCTTCATCCCTTCTATTATGTAAACCAGCCCCAAGTATTCATTTCAAACCATGCCCACATCCTGTGCCGCCACATCAAATTACCTTTCCGGTATCTAATTGGCCCTACCTTTTCCTTAGCTATATCCCTTTACCTTATGTGTTTATTAAACATCTTGCTTTTTGCCAACAGGTTTTTATGTCCTCTCTTTGCTTTCCTAAGTTCACTCCTCTGCTTTTTATTATCCATCTAGGTCCAGCAGTATTGAATTCTTGGCATCCGATATGTTTTCTTTTTCTTATTTTGTATTCTCTCTGATAGCCATGGGGGTCCAGATTTTGGAATGGCACCATATTTCTTTGTGGGAACACACTTGTTCTGAAACCACTTCATCCCCTCTTTGAATAACTTATTGCTCCAGCTAGTCTAAATCTAATTGAATTTGGATCATGACCACCAAAATACTCTCCATCCGCCCAGCTTCATTCCCTTAGACTAGTTTAGAACTGCCCTTTCTGTTGTTGGGCTCGCTTAAAAAAATGTTATTCTAAATTACTTTTAAGAATTCTGAGGGCGGGATTTTCCCATCCCGCCCGCCACGGGAATTGTAGCAGGCATGCAAAGGTTCGTTGACCTCAGATGGGATTTTGCGGTCTTGGGGTAAGCACGGCTGGAAAATCCCACCCTGAGTCTTCGATGCCTTTTATATCTAATTTATCCCAGTTAATATTACTGCCCTATTATTTCTGCATTTCTTAGCAATTTGCTTACATATTTGCTCTTCTGTCTCCATCTGACTGTTAAGGGGGTCTATAGCAGTGTGATTGTCCCTTTCTTTTGTTTCTCAGTTATAGAATTATAGAATCATGCAGCATAGAAGAGGCCCTTCAGCCCATCTAGTCCGCACCAACACATTAGAAACACCTGAACTCCCACCTAATCCCATCTACCAGCACTTGGCCCATAGCCCTGAATGTTATGATGTGGTAAGAGTTTTAACAACACCAGGTTAAAGTGCAACAGGTTTATTTGGTAGCAAATGCCATTAGCTTTCAGAGCGCTGCTCCTTCGTCAGATGGAGTGGAAATCCATTCCATCTGACGAAGGAGCAGCGCTCCGAAAGCTAATGGCATTTGCTACCAAATAAACCTGTTGGACTTTAACCTGGTGTTGTTAAAACTCTTACTGTGTTTACCCCAGTCCAACGCCGGCATCTCCACATCATGTTATGATGTGCCCAGTGCTCATCCAGATACTTTTTAAAGGATGTGAGGCAACCCATCTATACCACCCTCCCAGACAGTGCATTCCAAACCGTCACCACTCCCTGGGTAAAAATATTTTTCCTCACATCCCCCCTAAACCTCCTGCCCCTCACCTTGAACCTATGTCCCCCTGTGACTGATCCTTGAACAAAGGGGAACAGCTGCTCTTTATCCACTTTGTCCATGTCTCTCATAATCTTGTACACCTCAATCAGGTCACCCCTCAGTCTTCGCTGTTCGAACAAAAACTACCCAAGCCTATCCAACTTCTCTTCATAACTTAAATGTTCCGTCCCAGGCAGCATCCTGGTGAATCTCCTCTGCACCCCCTCCAGTGCAATCACATCCTTGCGATAATGTGGCGACCAGAACTGCACGCTGTATTCCAGCTGTGGCCTCACTAAAGTTCTATACAACTCCATCATGACTTGCCTGCTTTTGTAATCTATGCTTTGACAAAGGCAAGTATCCCATATGCCTTTTTTACCTACTAACATGCCGTTCGCTTTCAGAGATCAGACACGGTCTAATTTTTCCACAGAACTTCCTAGTGTTCTACCATTCATTGAGTACTTTCTTGTCAAATGACTCCTTCCAAAGTGTATCACCTCACACTTTTCAGGGTTAAATTCCATCTGCCACTTATCTGCCCATTTGACCATTCCGTCTATATCTTCTTGTAGCCCAAGACACTGTTAGCCACCCGGCCAATTTTTGCGTCATTCGCAAACTTACTAATCCTACCCCCACATTGTCATCAATGTCATTTATATAAATGATGGATATTAGGGGGCCCAACATAGCTCCCTATGATACGCCACTGGACACTGGCTTCCAGTCACTGGCTTCCAGTCACCATCACCCTCTGTCTCCCAGAACTGAGCCAATTTTGAATCCACTTTATCTAATTACCCTGTATCCCATGTGAATTTACCTTCTTTGCAAGTCTCCCATGTGGGACCTTGTTAAACGTTTTGCTGCAATCCATATAAACTACATTGACTGCCCTATCCTCGTCCTGATCACCTCCTCAAAAAATTCAATCAAATTTGTTAGGGGTAACCTCCCTCTGATGAAGCCATGCTGACTATCCCTGCTCAAGCTTTGCCTCTCCAAATGGTGAGAGATGCTCTCCTTCAGAAGTTTCTCCAATAGTTTCCCTACAACTGACATGAGACTCACTGGTCTGTAGTTCTCTGGTTTATCTCTGAAACTTTTCTTAAAAAGCAGAACCACATTAGCTGTTCTCCAGTCGTTCAGCACCTTCCCCATGGCCAGAGAGGAATTGAAAATTTGAGTTAGAGCCCCTGCAATTTCTTCTCTTGCCTCCCATAACAGCCTAGGGCACAATTAATCTGGACCTAGAGATTAATCCACTTTCGGGCTGCCAACACCTTCAATACCTTGTCCTTCCCTATATCAATTTGCTCAAGAACCTCACAGTCCCTCTCCCTGAATTCCATACCATCGTCCTCATTCTCTTGGGTGAAGACGGATGTGAAGTATTCATTCAACTCTCTAACAATGTCCTTTGGCTCCATCCACAGATTGTCCCCTTGGTCCATAATGGGCCTTACTCTTTCTCCGGCTATCTTCTTCCCATTGATATACTTACAGAATATCTTGGGATTTTCCCTACTTTTACCAGCCAGAGCTTTCTCATATCCCCTATTTGCATTCATGATCGCTTTCTTAAGATTTACCTTGCACTTTCTATACCTCACTAATGTCTCCCCTGATTTGCTCCCCTTGTACTTTTTAAAAGCCATTCTATTCCTTCTCATTGTATCCTGAATATCTCTGGTCATCCATGGTTCTCTAGGCTTGTTATTCCTATCTATCACCCTGGAGGGAATATGCTGGGCTTGCAACCTCCCCATTTCCTTTTTGAATGCCCCCTACTACTCTTCTGTAGATTTTCCCGTTAGTAACTGTTCCAAGTCTACCTCGGCTAGATCGTGTCTTATTTTACTAAAATCCGCTCTCTCCCAATCCAAAACTTCTTTTTGCAGCTTGTCTATTTCCTTGTCCATAACAAGCTTAAACTGTACCATGTTGTGATCGCTATCACTAAAATGCTCCCTCACCACCACCGCAACCGCTTGTCCGGCTTCATTCCCCAGAATCAGGTCCAGCACAGCTCCCTCCCTTATTGGACCCTCCACATATTGATTTAAAAAGTTCTGTACACATTTCAGGAAATCTACTCCAGTCAAGCCCTTAACACAATGTATACCCTAGCTAATGTTGGGAAAGTTGAAACCACCTAATATAATTAGCCTATTGTTATTGTTTTTACACATCTCCACAAACTGAACACATATTTGTTCCTCAATATCCCTCTATCTGGGGGTCTATAATAAACATCTAACAATATGGTTGCCCCTTTTTTGATTCCTAAGTTCTACCTACAACCATAGAGTTCAATCTATATATCTTCATTTGACACTCCTTCCAGCATATCATTCATCCTCACAGCTGTGATTTCTTTAATCAATATCATAGAATCCTTACAGTGTAGAAAGAGGCCATTCGGTCCATTGAGTCTGCATTGACTCCCCAACAGAGCATCTTGCCCAGGCTCATCCCACATAACCCCGTGCATTTACCCCACTAATGCCCCAAACCTAAACATTTTGGGGTGCTAAGGGACAACTTAGCAAGACCAATCCTCCTAAACTGTGGATCTTTGGACTGTGGGAGGAAACCAGAGCACCTGGAGGAAACCCATGCTGACACAGGGAGAAAGTGCAAACTCCACACAGTCATCCAAGACTGGAATTGAACCCGGGTTCCTGGCATTATGAGGCAACAGTGCTAACCACTGTGCCACCGTGCCACCCCACCATCCTCTCTATCCTATCTGAGAACCTTGTAACAGAAATATTGAATTGTCATTCCTGACCTTCTTTAAGCCACGTTTCAGTAATAGCTATGATGTGGAGTTGCCGATGTTGGACTGGGGTAGGCACAGTAAGTAGTTAAAGTCCAACAGGTTTATTTGGTAGCACGAGCTTTTAGAGCGCCGCTCCTTCATCAGGTGAGTGCTTAACCTGATGTTGTGAGACTACTTACTGTCAGTAATAGCTATGATATGAGACTTTCAAGTATTTGTGCCCTCAGATTCATTGTACCCCTGGTATTGAAGTATATACCACTAACCAATTAATAGTTGATTGTTTGCTTGGAGTCTTGTTTCCCACATTAATAGTATTATTTTTCAAAGGTTTCATATTCTTAGGCATGAATCTAATATACACTTACAAGCAAGAAAAATTTACTTGCTCTGCAGTAGTTCTTTATGTCACACTATCCTTGTCAGTATGCATAGAATCATGAGACGGCAAACAACATTTGATTCCACCCCACATATGTGACTGAATCAGCATGACTTTTAAATGCAAAACCGGAAATAGGAGCACATGTGAGGGTAGCACTTTGCACTGTAGTTTATTTACCAGGACAAATTACCTTTTTGGTATGAGCTTTTCCCATAAATGCTCAAATTTGAAGACCTTGAACTGAAACAACCTAAGCTAATCATAGAACTTTCTCTTAGGCAGCATTTGTATTGATAATGTTTTGCCCATATTTTTCTTCTTTTCTGGAGCAACATAGATGAAGCACTAGTGATGTGCAGGGAAATTATATAGCTAGTTAATTTCCACATATCTTCATAACACTTGCATTTCTTTTCATGTTATTGACAGCCTAGTCGAAGTCACACTGCTGGGAGGGAACTGGCTGGTAGCAAGGCAGAAACAATAATACTGTACTTCCTGCCTCATTCCCAGCTACCACCCTTTTCATAGACATCTCTGTACGGGCAGCCCAACTGTCCGTCTGTTTCAGATGGGAACCTCATTTCAATGTTCAAATTAGGGTCCTGGCATATCGTGGCGTCAGATTGCAATTTTTAGAATTTGCACTGTACACAATCCTCCCATTGGTGCCAAGGATTGAGTGGCTTAACTTAAAGAAACTATTGCAAGCCACTTAGTAATAGATAAGTTTCTTCTTTTCTTGTTTAGTTTTGCATAAGTGCTCCCCTTGGCCCCACAGAACCATTCAGATCGCTGCTGGCCCATCTGTGTATCTAAGTATGTCTAATACCTGCCCCGAGCATAAAACTCCTGGCTTGTTTCCATGTCAGAGCTGCCAGAATTCCCACCCCCTCGACTGGGATGCTGTGTGTGATTGCTGGAACAGTGCTTGCTGGCCTAATGTAAATGAGACAACTCTCAAAATGACTGGCCTCATGCCAGTTATATTGATTGAGTGATGTAATTGCATTATCTGCTGTCCTCTGAATTTAGACTGACCCCATACTCTGGCTATATTTGATGGGATGTGGCATTGGAACTAACTATGTGATATGAAACCTATTTTTCCCCTGGCATTGTATTTTAGAGGAACATATGCATTGGGAGACCAATTGCAGATTGGGTTGACTGCTCTGTGGACACTTTTATTTAGTCCACAAGCATGGCTTCAAGCTTCCGTAGCCTGTCAGTTTAAGTACATCAATATGATTAAATCAAGTCAATATGGTTTTGCGAAAGGAAATTGATGTTTGAGAAACCTGTCAGAGTTTTTTGAGGATGCAACTAGCAGGGTAGACAAAGGGGAATCAGTAGATGTAATGGATGTCCCAGAAAAATTTGATAAGGTGCCATGAAAAAGGTCAATATGCAAGGTAAGGGCTCATGAAGTTTGAGGTTATAAATTAGCATGGACAGAGGACAAGGAAGCAGGCCATTTTCAAGTTGGCAGGCAGTAAGTTGAGGAGTACCCTGCGTAGTCACAGGATAAAAAGCCTATAATTTCGGACTGAGGTAAAGCCAAACTTCCTCTCTCAGAGAGTTGTGAATCTTTGGATTTCTTTACCCCAGCGGGTTGTAGATAATCTATCATTGAGTGTATTTAAATCTGAGTGATTTCTGGCCTTGCACAGAAACGAGGGCTAATGGGAAGCAGGCTGGAAAGTGGAATTGAAGCAGGTCAGCCATGATCATATTCAATAGCGAAGCAGGTTCAAGGAGCCGTGCGGTCATCTTCAGTTCCTATTTTTTATGTTCTCGAGTCTGTGACCTTCATCAGAACTGGAAAAAGTTGGTAATTTAATTGGTTTTGAGCAACTGAAACAGGGAAGGATAAAAACAACAACAAAATGGGAAAGGCATGATTCCTAGCTATGTCTGCCTTTTAATGGGATAGGTGAAACATTCCTTGTTCCAATCCTATCGGACCCCTTCCCTCTCCTCTTTTTCAATTACACTGATGTCTGTATCAATGTCATTTTGTGCTCTCACCCTGAACTGGGAACATTCACTGACATTGTTAGCTTTCAATTTGCACTCTTCTCTTCCCGTCCTTGATGTCTCTGTTTCCATTTCTGGGGCTAAGCTATCATCCAGCATTCACTGTAAGGTTACTGACCCCCACAGGTCTCTTTACTACACTTCCTAACACCCAGCTTCCTGGTAGGATTCTCCCAGTTTCTCCAAATTCATTACATGTGTTTGTACCATGCATCCTCCCGATTGATGCTTCCAATATCAATTCCTTATTGCTCAACTGAGGATTTCCCAGCCCCTCACCCCCTGTAGTTGATGCCCCCCATTGTCTTTCCAGCTCTTCTGCTCTCATGCCTTGCCCTCCCTCTCGGAACCATGAGAAGGCTCCCCTTGTCCTCACCTTCCAACCCAGCAACCTCCATGTTCAATCGATCATCCTCCACCATTTCCACCACCTCCACCGTGATATCAGCAACAAACACATCATACCCTCCCCTCTTTCAGCATTCTGAAGGGACAATTCCTCCATAACACAATGATCTACTTCACAGCCATCCCAGACACATCCTCCCTTTCCTACCACATCTTTCCGTACAAGCACAGGAGATGCAAAGCCTGCCCTTTCACCTCCACTCTTCTCACTGTCTAAGGCCCCAAACACTTTTACCAGGTGAAACAACAATTCATTTGTACTTCTTTCAATTTAATAGACTGTGTTCACTCCTCACAATATGGTGTCCTCTACACTGGGTATACCTAATGCAGACTTTGCGACTGTTCAGTCCACAAGCATGACCTCAAACTTCCAGTAGCCAGTCATTTTAATTTTCCGCCTTGCTCCCACTTTGTTTTGCCTGCCGTTACTTTATGCTCAGTAAGAAAAGTGGACTGAGACTACATAATAATATCTAAAGTAGGAGCCTTACAGTCAGAAAAGAGAAGAAACTCACAACTGAAAAGATTAATTTTAACAAAGAGCATCCTTGAAGTTATTCAGGTGCATTCTCCAGCCAAACTTTTTTCTCTAAATCAAAAAAAGCTGCAGAATAAAAGGTCTGATGAAAACTCAAAGGATTCCTTTACTCATGACTCGGGGAATAGGGATGATTGAATGGTGGAGCAGACTCGATGGGCCGAGTGGCCTAATTCTGCTCCTATGTCTTATGGTTTTATGTGTTATGACCATTGCTCTTGAAAGATAGAATTGCAAAAAAATTAAGGATTGGAATATCCCAATCTTTTGTATTTCAAAGTGTTGGGTTAGTTTGACTGAACTGGCAGAGAAAAACATTAGTAGACCATTCAACATTTTGGACCTGTTCCAATCGGATCATAGCTAATATTTACCTCAATTCCATTTATGCACCATTGATCCAAATCCCTTGAAACATTTACAAAACAAAAACAAATGAAATTGTTTATTTTAGTGAGTACATGCAGTCAGAATTTGTGTGACAAGGTTCATGCTGACATTCGTGTCAATGGTATGTTTTTTTATACTATCAAGGTTAAGAATACACAGGTGAGGGCATTGATTAATTCAGTACTTTGAGCACTGAAGGGATTTTAACGTTACAGTGCCCATTTCAAAAGGGGTCGAATATTTGTTTATTTGTTAAACTCTCTGGTTTGTTTAAAAGATAAAGAAATAAATCTGGGACGCAGGATAGGGAAGAGGCAGACGTTTGTAATGTAGCATTCTGTAGATAAATCCAGTATTAAGGAAAATATGGTGTCTAGTTTCCTACGACACCACTGACTTCACAATGAATTTACATGGTAGCAGTTGGTTGCCTAAAATTGAAGGTTGGAAACTAAGATTTTTTTTTCAGACAGAAGATTGTCACCTGAATTACCTTTGCGAAGAATGGCTGAAAACAAGTGTAAATTGTTAGGTGTGATTACCCACCGATGTTCTCTGAATCCAGTCTCATGACCAGTGAGAAAACAAAGTGGACATGTAGACATGGCTGCGTCCTCACCAAGAAAGAATGAGGTATAAAGTTAAAGTAAAGTTTATTTATTAGTCACAAGTAGGCTTACATTCACACCGCAATGAAGTTACTGTGAAAATCCCCTAGTCGCCACACTCTGGCGCCTGTTCAGCTACACTGAGGAAGAATTTAGCAAGGCCAATTCACCTAACCTGCATATCTTTGGATTGTGGGAGGAAACTGGAGCACCTGGAGGAAACCCACGAAGACACGGGAAGAACATGCAAACTCCATACAGACAGCGACCCAAGCCGGGAATCGAACCTGGTCCTTGGCACTGTGAGGCAACAGTGCTATCCACTGTACCACCGTGCCATCCCAGGTATGACCTTGATGTTGTTGCTTCCTCACAAAAGTAAAATCAGAAGCAGAGTATATTGTGAGCTGGATACCTGCAGTTGGACACCGATGAAGGTTTGGATCTTCCATTAAGCTTTATGGATGAAACATGGATGAGGTAAGGTCAGACTTTAATAGATTTTGAAAGATGGAGGAAAGTGCCATTAAAAAAAAATCATAGACTTTACCAGACTGTATAAAAGATGGCAGAAATTCAACTTGAAGATTCCTTATTCAGTGCTCACATTTAAAAGATGGATTGTGCTAAAGTGTCACACGTGGATATATTTTCAGTCACAATTAGCATTTAGTTTTCAGCAAAAGACACCCTTTTGGATGAAATGTCTGCTGCTTTCAGAAACATTTCTGGAGAAGCAGTCATTTCCAGCAGCTTTGCGAGAGCAAACAGAATATTTCACTGTGTCACAAAGGATGGAGGACTCAGTGACCGTGACCTTGCAAGGAACATTTCGATATGGGCGCAGGTAGAAATACAGAAGAAGAATTCCAGATAAAAGGAAGGAGGATAATGACGTTTTTGCAGATCTGACAGACCACACGATAATAATAGGTGATTGAACCCCAGAAATGGCTGGGGAACAGTTAACAGGTGTTTCAGATGTGACTCCAATTATCATTATGCAAATATGCAATGAACAGCCCAAAGCTGAACAGCAGAGTGTTTGAAGTGACACGTGACACAGAAAATTTGAAAGCTGAAGATGATGATTGTGATCATTCTGAGGGTATTGTTCTAGTCACAAGAAGCTTTATTCTAGTAATGAGCAGATTAGTTGTGAATTTATTTAACTATGGACGGCACTGTAGCACAGTGGTTAGTGCAGCTGTTTCACAGCACCAGAGGCCTGGGTTCAATTTTGGACTCAGGTCACTGTCTGTGTGGAGTTTGCACGTTCTCCCCGTGTCTGTGTGGGTTTCCTCCAGGTGCTCTGGTTTCCTCCTACAGTCCAAATTAAGTGGATTGGCCATGCTAAATTGCCCCTTAGTAGCAGGGTAAATACGTGAGTTGCAGGGATAGGGCCTGGGTGGAATTGTTGTCGGTGTAGGCTCGATCAGCTGAATGGCCTTCCCCTGTACTGTAGGGATTCTACGATTCTATGCCGTGTTAGCTAGCAGTTGTACCTTGGCAATGTTTGAACAGATAGGTTAAAAAGTTCATAGATTCACTCATTAGTTAGAATCATCGTAAGGATCAAAGTACATTCAGGGAGTGTGGAAGTTCCAGTTGTTTCAGGCTTGGGGAAGACAACACATTGAGGACACTGATGCGCGTCAATAAGCACATGGAATCAAGGCTTCGGTATTGAAGGCTTTAATAAAGTAACAAGGGAACTACTAACACGAATACACCAGTTCAGACTGAAGGGGTCCTGCCGGAGCAGGGGGTCTTATACCCTGCCACCGGAGGCGGGACCCCACTGGAATGTGCCACGATAACTCTCATAACAGGTAAACACCCTAACCCAACAACATAGTACAACCCCCACAGTAATAACACCCTAGCCCAACAGTAACATGGTAACAAACCCCAGTGGTGAACCAACGATGGTTCACCACATTAACCCCTCCTTTAAGAACAAAAGGTGGCGGGGTGGACGAAAAACAGGTCATATAACAGACAATAACAGAAAAGTCACAGGATTCACAAGTCCAGACGGTCTGGAGGACCGCACCGATGCTGCGATCTCCTCAACACCGGTTGCGAAACCGGAGCAGGTGCCGATCTCTTCAACACCGGTTGCGAAAACGGAGCAGGTGCTTGTGGTGGCGCTCTTAAAGTAACGTCTGGCTGTCCCCTCAAGGACTCCCGGGCCGGCCGGCCCTGGTGAGGCGATGGTGCAGGGGATCCTGGAACGTTTGGTGGTAGTGGTGGTGGTGATGATGATGGTGGCGCCGATCTCCGAGTCTCAGGCAAGCTGTACATGGGAGTAAAAGTGTTATGCACTGGTCCCGGTGCTGACCGCGCCACGTCTGGGGAAGTAATGAGGAGTAGTGGATTTGTGACTGGGGAAATAGGAGCGACAGGGGTTGCTACGTCCCCTGCGGGCGCCAGGTCTCTAATGGAGACAGTGTCCTCTCGCCTGTCAGGATATGCCACATAGGCATACTGAGGGTTGGCGTGGAGGAGTTGGACCGGTTCGACCAAGGGGTCGGACTTGCGAGCCCTCACATGGCGCCGCAGAAGGACGGGTCCTGGGTACGTCAACCAGGCTGGCAATGAGGTCCCCGAGGACGACTTCCGAGGGAATGAGAACATCCTCTCGTGGGGAGTAGCATTGGTTGCCGTACGCAGGAGGGAGCGGATAGCATGGAGCGCATTTGGAAGGACCTCCTGCCAACGGGAGACTGGAAGGCCCCTGGATTTCAGTGCCAGTAGGACAGCCTTCCAGACTGTAGCATTCTCCCTTTCCACCTGTCCGTTACCCCTAGGGTTGTAGCTCGTGGTTCTACTAGAGGCAATCCCGAATGAGAGCAGGAATTGCCTCAAGTCGCTGCTTATGAACGACGAGCCCCTGTCGCTATGAATGTAGCAGGGGTACCCGAACAGGGTAAAAAGTTCACTGAAAACCTTAATGACGGTGGCAGTTGACGTGTCCGCACAGGGGAAAACAAACGGAAACCGGGAATACTTGTCTATTATATTGAGAAAATAGACATTCCGGTCCGTTGAGGGAAGGGGGCCCTTAAAATCCACACTCAGCCTCTCAAAAGGGCGAGTGGCCTTGACCAATTGTGCCCGGTCTGGTCGATAAAAGTGTGGTTTGCATTCTGCGCAAATCCGACAGCTTCTAGTCACTGACCTGACATCCTCCACCGAGTAGGGCAGGTTGCGGGCTTTGATGAAGTGGTAGAGTCTGGTGACTCCAGGATGACACAGATCATTGTGGAGAGCCTTCAAGCGGTCCTCCTGCATGATGGCGCATGTTCCGCGCGAGAGGGCATCCGAGGGCTCATTGAGCTTCCCTGGACGATACATAATATCGTAATTATAGGTGGAGAGCTCAATTCTCCACCGCAAGATCTTATCGTTCTTGATCTTGCCCCTCTGCGTGTTACTGAACATAAACGCCACGGATCGTTGATCCGTGATCAGGGTGAACCGCTTACCTGCCAGGTAATGGCGCCAGTGTCTGACTGCCTCCACAATGGCCTGAGCCTCCTTTTCCACCGCTGAGTGCCGAATTTCTGGGCCTTGAAGGGTGCGGGAAAAGAACGCGACGGGCCTGCCTGCCTGGTTTAGTGTGGCGGCTAGGGCGAAGTCAGATGCATCACTCTCCACCTGGAAAGGGATGGATTCATCCACCGCGTGCATCGTGGCTTTTGAGATGTCGCTCTTCAAAACCTTGAAGGCCAATTGGGCCTCCGGCGTAAGTGGGAAGGTCGTGGACTTAATGAGCGGACGAGCTTTGTCCGCGTAGTTGGGGACCCACTGTGCATAATATGAAAAGAACCCGAGGCATCTCCTCAGTGCCTTCGTGCTAGCGGGCAAGGGAAGTTCAGTGAGTGGGCGCATACGGTCTGGATCAGGGCCAATGACCCCGTTTTCCACCACGTATCCGAGGATGGCTAACCTACGCGTACGGAATACGCACTTCTCCCTGTTATAGGTCAGATTCAGGCGAGATGCAGTGCGCAGAAAGTGTTGGAGATTCGTGTCATGGTCCTGCTGGTCATGGCCGCAGATGGTGACGTTATCCAGGTACGGGAAGGTAGCCCGCAACCCGTTCTGGTCCACCATTCGGTCCATAGCACGCTGGAAGACCGAGACCCCATTGGTGACACCAAATGGAACCCTGAGGAATTGGTATAGACGACCATCCGCCTCAAAAGCCGTATATTGTCGGTCCTCTGGGCGGATGGGGAGTTGATGGTAGGCGGACTTAAGGTCTATGGTAGAAAACACTCGGTACTGCGCAATCTGATTGACCATATCAGAAATGCGCGGGAGAGGATACGCATCCAGCTGCGTGTATCTATTAATGGTCTGACTATAGTCGATGACCATCCGAGGTTTGTTCCCGCTTTTGACTACCACGACCTGCGCTCTCCACGGACTAGCACTGGCCTGTATGATCCCTTCCTTGAGGAGCCGCTGAACCTCAGATCTAATAAAGATCCGGTCCTCAGCGCTGTAACGCCTACTTTTAGTAGCGATGGGCTTGCAGCCAGGTACCAGATTTTTAAAAAGGGATGGTGTCGTGATCTTCAGGGTGGATAAATTGCACGCGGGGCGCTTTGGGCAATTTGGAGGCTGCGGCTGATTCCCTACTGCCAGTGAAGGGAGTGGCCCACCGTACTGTAGGATCACACTCTTCATGTGGACCATAAAGTTTAGTCCGAGGAGAATTGGCGCGCAAAGTTGAGGTAGCACAAGGAGCCTGTATTGCTCGTAAATTGTGCCCTGTACCTCAAGAGTTACCATACATCGTCCTTGGATCGGTACAGACCGGGACTGTGATGCCATGGAAATTGTCTGTTTGGCAGGGAGAACCCGGAGTCCACACCTTTTAGCAGTTTCAGGGTGTATGAAACTTTCGGTGCTCCCACTGTCAAACAGACAATTCACAGTTCTGCCACTAACCTTTACCTCCATCATAGAATGTTCCAGTCTGTAATGCCTGATCTGATCCAGAGAGATCGACGCCACCGTTGGCCCCTGGGCGTCACTGCATGCTGCCGATGTGGATGCTGAGGACCCCTGCTTTTCGCTGCTGCATGCTGCCGATGTGGATGCTGAGGACCCCTGCTGGTCGCTCCTAGTCGTCGTGGACCATGATGGCCACCCCCATGGATCGCACGTGGGCGAGGGCGCCAAGCGCAGCGACTCCTGGTGGTCTTCCTCCTCCTCTGTCTGCCACGATGGCGCCGTCCTGAGATCGCACGTGGTCGGACCTCGTGGGTACTGCGACGCCGAAAGAGATGGTCTCCGTTCTGGAGGGTTACAAGCTGCACTGCCGTTTTTAGGTTTGGACCTGCAGACTTTGCCGTAGTGGCCTTTTTTACCGCACTGGCTGCAGATTGCCGTTCTTGCCGGACACTGTTGCCGTGGATGCTTGGCCCCTCCACAAAAATAGCATCGCTGGCCACCTGGAGCTGCCGCCATCGTCGAATCGGTCTGGGAGCGCGGGTTCGCGGGGCGAGGAGGGAGCAGAGCTTGCTCCAACCACGTTGACTGCACGTGGTCCTCGGGGTACAGCGCCAAGCTCTTCGACGCCGCCTCCAACCTCACGGCCATCCCCATTGCCTGGGTCAAGTTGAGTTTCCCCTTTTCTAGCAATTTAAGCCTGATGTACGAGGACCCTACCCCTGCTACGAACGCGTCTCGGGCGAGGTCGTACATATACTGCTCGGCGGAGACGTCCTTACAGTCGCAACCCCTGGCAAGCTGCAGGAGCTCATTGGCATAATCCTCTATGGTTTCGCCCGACTGCCGACGTCGTGTAGCGAGGAGGTAACGAGCATGTATCTCGTTGGGTGGCATAATGTACCTATTCTTTAGGAGCTCGACGGCACCCTGGTAAGTGGGAGCTGCACGTGTAAATCGTGTCGCTTACCCTCGCGTGGAGGACCTGGAGTCTATCACTGTCCGTAGTGATAGCTACCGAGGCTGCCAGGTAGTCCTCAAAGCACTTCCACCAATGGTCGAATGTGTTAGCTGCACCGACCGCACGTGGGTCCAGTGTCAGACGATCCAGTTTTAGGATCTGTTCCATACTCTCTGTTTTTTTTTTCTTCTTGTTGCACAGTTGTGAGTTTTCTGTTTACTTTATTAAATTGATGCGCGTCAATAAGCACATGGAATCAAGGCTTCGGTATTGAAGGCTTTAATAAAGTAACAAGGGAACTACTAACACGAATACACCAGTTCAGACTGAAGGGGTCCTGCCGGAGCAGGGGGTCTTATACCCTGCCACCGGAGGCGGGACCCCACTGGAATGTGCCACGATAACTCTTATAACAGGTAAACACCCTAACCCAACAACATAGTACAACCCCCACAGTAATAACACCCTAGCCCAACAGTAACATGGTAACAAACCCCAGTGGTGAACCAACGATGGTTCACCACAGACACTGAAAAGAGTGGTGATTCCATGCAAAGTAGCTGGACTAAGCCACTTCATTAGCATGTACGTATTCTTTAGTGAGCTAGCCTTGCTGATAATCAAACTTCCATGAAAAAGGCACAAAGGAAACCAGAAATGAAACATGATAAAATATTTGTTTTTGGAAAGTCAGTGAGTGATCTGCAGTTCCCTTAACAAAACCTGGCATTTCCAGTCAGAATATCAGAGGTGTTAATGGCACCAGATGAAAAGAATCTGAGGAAAAAAACAATTTAAAAAAAAGGTACATGGACAATTTTCCTTCTTGTCACAGATATAAAATTCTACTAAAGGATGCAGGTGTGGGTGAAGACTTGACACCGACAATCATTAAAGAGAATAGGGGAAAATGTGACATATGCAAAAAGCCTTGTAGCACGCTGTCTTGGTCTATTTTTTAAGTCTCCCATTGTACTTGGATGAAGTAATAGCCATGAATTTAAAGATGTGGGACAAGAACAGAAATATTTTCATTCTAGATTTCACAGACTTGGTCACCTGATTCAGTTTTTCTTTAGTAATACATGGTAAGGACAAAGGGGTGATTTTTCATAAAATCATGGAAAAATAGACGGGGACCAAACTGGCAGCACCATTAAGAAGTTTGATTCCACAGTTGAATTGGCAATGAACTCAGACAAGGCCAGTTTGATGTATTGGAACTCAGTCTTGTCGTGAAACACGTTACAATTAAAAATCTGAGGGGTTATGGTGAACGGGCAGGTAAATGGAGGTGAGGCCGAGATGAGATCAGCCATGATTGTCTTAAATGGTGGAGCAGTCTTGAGAGGCTGAATTGCCGACTCCTGCTCCTAGTTCTTATGATTCTTAAGGATGGGATTTAAAAGAATCCCAGAAGGCCATTCAGCCCATCGAGTCTGTACTGGCCACAATCCTACCCAGGCCCGATTCCCGTAACTCCACACATTTAATCTGTTAATCCCCCTGACACCAGGGTCAAATTGAGCATGGCCAATCAACCTACGCACACATCTTTGGAGTGTGGGAGAAAACCCGAGTGCTTGGATGAAACCCACGCAGACAAGGGAGAAGTGCAAACTCCACGCAGACATGATCCGAGGCCGGAATTGAACCTGGGTTTTTGGCACTGTGAGGCAGCAGTGTGTCAACTTGCTGCCCTGGTACTTCTATCGAAGGGGCTTAAGGCTCCGAAAGCTTGTGTGGCTTTTGCTACCAAATAAACCTGTTGGACTTTAACCTGGTGTTGTTAAACTTCTTACTACTTCTATCCAGGCACAGAACTGCAGTGGCTGTGGCATAAAATTCTGGCCATAAAATTTAGTCCCTTTAATGGCATTTCAAATGGGTGTTCAAGTACAGCAGGTTTTTTAATATTCTTGGCACGTGAAAATGGGAAAATGTTGACCCTTTGGCATGGGAAGCTAAGAAAATAAAAAGGATGGTTAAAAAGTGCTTTAGCTATGGAAACACTAGCCCTTGTAGGAACAATAGAGATGGGGTTTCACTTATTGAACATTTTAGAGGCAATTCTATTGTTCCCTGTGGGATCACAAACATTTGACAAAAAGTGTAACTGAAGAAAGGTTAAAGGTTGACCTTGCAGCTATAAAAGTGATGCTGGAAAGAAAGGAAATCTCTAAGATAAAATGGGTTGATGCGAGCCATCGGTTGTTGAATTACTTTGCAGAAAGGAATGCTTGCACAAAGATATAATTGGAGGTGCTAGAAGAGGGAGATCTAATGCTATGATGTGATAAACAGAATATGGAAAATCATTCTAAAATTTGTTCTGAGATATTGTTTTTTTTAATTCAAAGGAAAAAAAGAGAATCTGTTAATAGTATGCTAATTGTATTTTCAAGGTAAAGATACACAGATGAAGGGCATTGATTGATTAAGTGCTTAAGCATTTATAAGGAAAGACTCTTCCCATCCATCCCATTTTGGTTTAGTTATGTTTCATTTGATATTTTGTTTTAGTTGCAGTCCCCCACTAGGGACTGTCACCCATGCTGTTTTTGTTTAATTTATTCACTATTGTTCTTCTTAAAAAAGTATAAGGAAAAGCTGCTGGGACACAGCTTTTTTGTTAGAGAAGAGTTTAAAGTTTTGAACTTTATTTATTAGTGTCACAGGTAGGCTTACGTTAACACTGCATTGAAGTTACTGTGAAAATCTCCTAGTCGTCACACTCTCGTGCCTGTTCGGGTACAGTGAGGGAGAATTTAGCATGGTCAATGCACCTAAGCAGCACGTCTTTTGGATTGTGAGAGGAAACCCATGCAGACACAGGGAGAATGTGTAGACTCCACACAGACAGTGACACAAGCTGGGAATCGAACCCAGGTCCCTGGTGCTGTGAGGCAGCAGTGCTAACCACCGTGCCACCCTAGACGCAGATGCAGATCTAAAATTAAGTAAAAGATTGGTCTCTAGTTCCCTACTTCACCAACTAGCTTCAGAATAATTAAACAGTCTCTGTTGTGCTCTTGAGTGTATGTGAAAATACAATTTCTGTTCAAACTTTGAGAGAATGTCAAGGTCAAATGGGAGTGTTGGGTTGTAAAATGGAATTGCTATTCTATCACTGAGAGATGAAGTGAAGATTATAAAATGTCCCTTTTTAAATTCACAGGTACATGTTGAGTCAATTTGTAATTGTTTGCTGTAGACTTGTAAAGACCTTTACAGTGCAAAATCTCATTATAACATCATGCGCCAGACATAAAAATCTACCTCACTAACTTTAATGAAAGCTTTCATTAGCTGCAGCTCATCACTAAACAATAACTGTTGGAAACTGAAGCAAAATAAAACACCATGAAAGTGGTGACATCACATCCAATCCCATAGCCAGAAAGGAAATATTAACAACATAGATAGAAAGAGTGAGAAAATGTGCAACAGCATACTTGGAGAATTGGAGAAATACAAATCACAGAGGAGTCAGATAGAAGATACAGATAAAAAGATGCAAAGATAACAAGGTTAATTACAAGGGAAATTATATGAATGGTAGCAAACAGTCAAAAAGAGAAACTAAAGTGAAATTGAACAAACAGAAGCAAATAGTTATAAAGTTCAAGAGAATAAATACTTTTTTATTGACTGAGTGGTGTAGTGTTTGACGAATCACACAAGGTCACAAAGAACCTAAGCTATTTACTGTGTCTGATTTGCAGAAGAGTCTACAGCTGTTTCCTGGCTTTGACAGTAGTCATAGGGTTCTGAAGTTGACCCATTTATTGAAGTGACCTAATGTCTCTGCTCCTGGACAGCAAAATCACAGACCAACACATTAAACATTCAAATGGAACAATTTCAGATTGAGTGTTATATTTTATTAAAACTAAATGGTTTCCAATTATATATTTTTTAGTGTGTGAATTAATCACCAAGCCAGGCAATAGCTTCTGCCATGGCTAAATGAAGCTCTCGGAGCCCTCTGCTGAATTTTGCCACCCGGCAGACTTCAATGATATGAGTCATTGATTGGGCTGCACTACAGCTGCAGTCCGGGTTCCCTGCAAGGCTCCACATGTGCCAACATGCTGCACAAAGGTAGTGCAGAAATGCTTGAGGAATGCCCAATATTGGCATGGCAGGTTGAAGCTGGGTGGGGGCGGACTGTGGGATCTGTGATGAGGAAGTTGTTTTAATGGTAGCGTGTTGATTCTATTCCTGCTGCCACAGGACCACTGCTGCTATTTTATGGCATGGTGGTCTTAACCATACAGGCTGGCATGCTTCGAGGTGAGCAGCAGGTAGATTGGTAAGGTCCTTGTGTAGTGGCAAGTTTGGATTGATGTAGACCTTCTCCAGAAGCTTTCTTGTTGCAATCTCCGTCCTTATGTGAGGGGGTGCAATGTCGCTCAGGACTGGAAGCCAGGGTAATTGAGTTGATCAGAGGGTGCCCAAGATGATATATATTCATGCAGTAGAATCATAGAACCTCTACAGTGCAGAAGGAGGCCATCGAGCCTGCACCAACAACAATCCCACCCAGGCCTGTAACCCCATGTGTTTACTCTGCTAATCCCCCTGACACTAAGTGGCAATTTAGCATGGCCAATCCACCTAACCTGCACGTCTTTGGAGTGAGAGGGGAAACCAGAGCACCCGGAGGAAACCCATGAAGACATGGGGAGAATGTGAAAACTCCATGTAGACAGTCAGCTGATGCTGGAATTGAACCTGGGGCCCTGGCGCTGTGAAGCAGCAGTGCTAACCATTGTGCCACCATGCCACCCTTAACAACACATGTTGTTGTGCTGAGCTGGGTGTTTACAAAATTGCATCATGTTACATGAAAACATAGAAGATTTGCAGCACAGTAGAATGCCATTTGGCTCAGTGTGCCTTTGCCAGCTAAAAAAGATCGATAAAGCCTAATCCCACTTTCCCACTCTTGCTTCACAGCTCTATAAGTTACAGCACTTTGAGTGCATGTGATGAGGGTCCCTGTCTCCATCTGTCCCACCACCTTTTCAGACAGTGAGTTCCAGACTCTCATCGCCCACTGGATGAAATATTTTCTCCTCAATTCCTTTCTAATCCTTGTTTAAATTTATGCTGCCTGGTTTATGGTACACAACTTAACAATTGCTCTTGATGAATTTAACTAACAGTAAGCAAAGAGTGGGGGTAAATGGGTGTTTTTCTGGTTGGCGATCAGTGACTAGTGATGTGCCTCAGGAATCAGTGTTGGGACCGCAATTGTTTACGATTTACATAGATGATTTGAGTTGGGGATCAAGTGTAGTGTGTCAAAATTCGCAGATGACACTAAGATGGGTGGCAGAGCAAAGTGTGCAGAGGACGCTGAAAGTCTGCAAAGGGATATAGATAGTCTAAGTGAGTGGACGAGAGTGTGGCAGATGGAGTACAATGTTAATAAATGTGAGGTCATCCATTTTGGTAGGAATAACAGCAAAATGGACTATTATTTAAATGGTAAAAAATTGCAGCATGCTGCCGTGCAGAGGGATCTGGGTGTCCTTGTGCAGGAATCTCAAGGAGTTGGTTTGCAGGTGCAGCAGGTAATTAAGAAGGCAAATGGAATGTTGTCCTTCATTGCTAGAGGGATGGAGTTTAAAAACAGGGAGGTTATGTTGCAGCTGTATAAGGTGCTGGTGAGGCCACACCTGGAGTACTGTGTATAGTTTTGGTCTCCTTACTTGAGAAAGGATCTACTGGCACTGGAGGGGGTGCAGAGGAGATCCACTAGGTTGATTCCGGAGTTGAGAGGGTTGGCTTATGAGGAGAGACTGAGTAGACTGGGGTTATACTCATTGGAATTCAGAAGAATGAGGGGAGATCTTATAAAAACATATAAGATTATGAAGGGACTAGATAAGATAGAAGCAGGGAAGTTGTTTCCACTGGCGGGTGAAACTAGAATTAGGGGGCATAGCCTCAAAATAAGGGGAAACAGATTTAGGACTGAGTTGAGGAGGAACTTCACACAAAGGGTTGTGAATCTGTGGAATTCCCTGCCCATGAAGCAGTTGAGGCTACCTCATTGAATGTTTTCAAGGCAGGGATAGATAAATTTTTGAACAGTGAAGGAATTAAGGGTTATGGTGAGCGGGCGGGTAAGTGGAGCTGAGTCCATGAAAAGATCAGCCATGATCTTATTGAATGGTGGAGCAGGCTCGAGGGGCCAGATGGCCTACTCCTGCTCCTAGTTCTTATGTTCTTATGAACTTTCTCAGAATGGTGTGTTAATGCTTTCTTTGTATGTTTTTCATCAGGTGTTATCGGTGATGGTTTTTTTGATCAGAGGAGAAATGATGTGCTTGCCGCCAGTGGGACTGGACATATAACTGACACTCCTTATACAGACGTCACTGGAAACAGTTCAGGAATGCCACAACAAATAGACATGGGGACACTTTCTCCTTTTGCAGTAACAAATGTCTCAACTTCTGGTGGCCTAAATGGTGAAAACAAGTTGCTTGATTTGAATAAAGAACAGTTGAGCATCACAAATATGCAAGAGGATAGTTTGCTGCCTTCTACACCCAGTGTATCACCCAGTTTTGAAGATGTCAGTACAGTCTCATTCCTGCATGTGGAGGAAACAAGCTCATTTGCTCAGAGGACGGATGAAGCATTTTCTTCTTCCGAGCCACCTACAAAAGTCTCACTCTTCAAGACTTCTTTTCCTAGCCTCAGCTCCAGTAGTACTGCTACTGATAATGACACAAGACACGGAACTGTACATTTTGACGCCAGCTTTGGTAAGAACTTATTTAGCTTGTAGTCAATGGCCTGAATTTTGTGGTCAGTAATAAGCGAATGAGGCGAGCCATTCATAATGCTTACATTCGCCCACAGATTTCGATGGGTTTTTGCATTCAAAGTTGTGATAATTAGACATTTAGTGCTCTCTAAAGGGCATCTAGTGTCTGTGTGAACAGGACAAGTGGAAATGCATCTCCTCTGCCAATTAGATTGAAGAATCCTCACTGAGTCACACATAGCTAGAAATTTACCTTGGGAGGTGATGCAAAATCAGCACCTAAGTTTAAGTTTATTTATTAGTGTCTCAAGTAGACTTATGTTCACACAATGAAGTTATTGTGAAAATTCCCTAGTCGCCACATTCCGGTGCCTGTTCAAGTACACTGAGGGAGAATCTAGCATGGCCAATCCACCTAACTAGCACGTCTTTTGAACTGAGAGAGGAAACTGGAGCACCCGGAGGAAACCCACGCGGCCACGGGGAGAACGTGCAGACTCCGCACAATGGCCCAAGCCTGGAATTGAACCCGGTTCCTGGCAGTATGAGGCAGCAGTGCTAACCACTGTGCCACCATGCCACCCATGCCTGGCTATATTACACAGTGGCTGATGTTCAGTTCCATTGCAGTTAATGAAATTAAACGAACATGCCATGTAGAACCTGTGGCCGTTCAATGCCACCTACTTTGTGCCACCACCCAAGACAAATTTCTAAACTTCAGAGCTAAAGTAGGAAGTGTAAATTAGAACATTTCGTTTAATGTAAAATGTAATACAAAAAATGAACTCAAGAAAGAGAAAGAAGAATGGAAAAAGAGAAAGATAAAGTAAAAAGACATTTTTAATTTACTTTTTAGAACATAATTCTAGCAATAATAAAAACTTGAACAAATGCAACATCACACTTGTGGAGGTTAATTTTCTACTGTGCCAGAGAGGTTGCGTGACATTAATTAGGGTTTACACCATCAAAAGGTTCACTTACATTTGAACGGACAAGCCCTAAATGTTTTTGGTGGGTTTAGTGAGTATCTCATATAAGTATCTCAACTTCAGCCAATCCATTTATTTCAGTGGGATACTATTACCGTGGAGTTCCTGAAGGATTAGGACAAGTCAGACACAGACTTCCTATTTGTAGATTAATTGTAAAGGTGTTGTCACTGGAGGTTGCAGAACCATTTACTCTTTAATAACAGGGACACTGTTAGCTTCAGCACTATTCTTACCACAAAATTTAGGTCATTGCATCTGGGGCTTCATAATCCCTGATATACTATATGTTAATGAAAATGTTAGAATATATTCTGCTTGTTGACATTCACAAGATATCAGCATGTATAAGAAAAGGGAGGCAGAGCACCAAGACCCTGGCTGTTCTATAACCTGGTAGCTCTTGGCAGATCCATGTGTAATTTGCAATATTAACATTAGGAACAAAGTATGGAAAATGAAAATTCATTCCCTCGACAAACTACACATTTATATGTTGTATCTCAAAACTTTATCTAACCCGTCTAATCTGAAGAAAGATGCGCACTTTCTCCTAAAAGCGGAAATAAAGTGAACCTGGAGAAGTTATCAATTTTTACTGCTTCTAATATTCACCCCTGAGTTATCAGATTCTATAACATTGGTATTCCATCCTACCATGGCAAGTCTTTCATCTTTGTGTTGTATGGAGTGTTATTCATTGCTATAGGTTTTTGTAACATTATACTCTTCAGCTGTATCCTTAGCCAACTACTCTCAGAATCTTTTCGAAGGCTTTCATCAACACAACACTCACCGTTTTTGCTGGGAATCTTTTTGCATGCCCACATTTATAGTAAAGCATGCTTTCTGATTTTTAGACAACTTTATACTTACTAATTTTATTCATATTATTTATGCCAGTAATTCCCATTTAAACATCTCTCATCTACAAAGCCATCTCAATATTTTAAATACCTACATCATAACCACTCATCAACATTTTGTACCCAAACCAGAGATTACAGATTTCATGGGGATTCTTTGTGTATTGTTAGGTTGTAAAAACAGTAGGATAGATTTTATTCTATGGTTCCCTGTTGGGCACAAAACATGCACTGCACTTGAGTTGTGTATGTTTTCATCTTGACACTGCAAAGCATGGCTGCAGGTTGTTAGTGCCAGGATAGTGCCAGTCCCACAGGCTGAAAGGCACCCAGTGCATGGCATTGCACCAGATTTCTTTGCTGGGTCTTGACTGAGGCTTCCAAAGGCGATGGATAAGAAAAGTGAGACTGGAGGTTGGGAAATATCCTTCCGTCTCAGTGAGGTGCTTGTGCATCATCTGTTACTCTAAGAAATCTTGGCATAGTACAGTGAGGGAAGAAAGCATAAGTAATCTATTTTAATTCCTTCTTGCTCTTTACTATACCTGGGGAGTGCAGATAACACAAACATTGCAAAAATGAAATCTATCCTCAATTCTAATGCTTAGGTTGGAAGACAATTACATTTTTTTCACAGAAACAGAAATCACAGAAACCCTACAACACAGAAAGAGGCCATTCGGCCCATCGCATCTGCACCGACCACAATCCCACCCAGGCCCTACCCCCATATCCACCCACTAATCCCTCTAACCTATGCATCTCAGGACACGAAGGGCAATTATTAGCATGGCCAATCAACCTATCCCGCACGTCTTTGGACTGTGGAAGGAAACCGGAGCACCCGGAGGAAACCCACGCAGGCACGAGGAGAATGTGCAAACTCCACACAGACAGTGACCCAAGCTGGGAATCGAATTCAGGTCCCTGGAGCTGTGAAGCAGCAGTGCTAACCACTGTGCTACCGTGCCGCCCGTTTTGGAAGACATCTAGAATCCTTGAGAATTTGAGAAAGAGGGAGAATTGTTTGACACTTTTAGGGGTTCTGTAAATGTGGTAACTGTATCTGAAGGTGGGAATGTAGCCAATTTTGTCTTCATATTCAAAAAGGCAACAAGGAATGAAACTGAATTATTGACTAATCAGCCTAATGTTGGTAGTGGGTGGGAAACAGAAAATAAAAATGCATTTTCCAGGATGTGTTCCTGTGAAAGTGGCCATGATGGATAATCAACACACAACTGCATTTAGGAAAAAGTTAAATTATCTGTCAATGGTTATTTAGGGGAGTAACTAAATTCATTAACGCCAGTGGATATAACTTACTTTGAATTCCAGAAAGCATTTGTTAAAGGATCCATTTGATTTCTGGACAGACTGAAGCTTGAAGACTTCTGGAATGAGTTACAGATTAGCTAACTGGATTAAAGGCAGAAGGTGCTGATAAATAGCAAAAGTTGTAGCTGAGATACAGTGACGTCCCAGTTTAGTTCTTGATGCAGCATTGACATACAGAGGGTAGTTCTTGTCTTATAAAATTTGTTGATCATACCAAGCTATGTGTTCAGATGATGACTTTGAGGGAGATTTATAGCATTAAAATACCCCAGTTGCATACTTACACTAAAAAGCAGCAAATCAATATAGTGTGACAAGGTGTAAATTTTATACCATATGTGGAAGTGCTAAACATTAACCAAAAACTTCAAGTCGATGTTGAAGTGTTATTAGGATGGTCAATCTAGTCTTGAGAGGCATCTCAAGGGCATTCGGTTATCAGTTGAAAATTATTTTGACTGGAAGTCACTAATGCGATCACATTTACATCTTTGGGGATGCTACCCTAAAGCCATGAAACTTTGAAGCTATTTCAGAGACGTTCAACTCGGATGATTCTGGGACTTTGGCATTAAATTATAACTGTAAAATCAGAAGCAGATTGGGCTGGCTTTTGCCGGAAAAATAACTGCATGTTAATGATGCACGCCGTAGCAGTTTGCAAATCAGCCAGCAAATTCAGAGCATTAAGAGATTCACCATGAATTGCAAATGTCCAGAACTTGCTGGATGTATGCTGTTTAAACATTTGATTTGCACATACATATGTCTTAGAGTTGAACTCCCAAAAACAGGTGGGTTAGTGTCAGGTCAGAGGCTAAAATTCAAGGAACTCCGAATCAGGAAACCAATCCACCCAGTCCTTTTTTAAAGGCGGTAGGATGAGTGACAGGCGACCAATTGGACAGAAAACAGGGTGTAGGCATAAATGGGTCACTCTCATGTTGGCAGGCTATGGCTAATAGGTACAGCAAGGGTCAATGCTTTAGCCCCAGTTGGTCAATCTATATCAATGATTTGGATCAATTGTGCTGATGACACAAAACTAGGTGGGAATGTGAGTTATGAGGAGGATGCAAAGAGGCTTCAGGAAGATGTGAACAGGCTAAGTGAGTGGGCAAGAACGTGGCAGATGGATTATAATGTGGAAAAATGTGAAGTTATCCACATTGGTAGGAAAAACAGAAATACAGGATGGGATTCCACCCTGCTGCAAATGAGAAAGGAGAATTCAGTGTTCCAGCCAAAACTCCATGCACTCTCAACAGCACAGGAGAAGCCCAGCCGCGAACGAGGAAGGAGGTTTTTGGTGACAGAGTACTTCTTAAATAGGGAGTGATTGGGTAACATTGATGTCCAAAAGGACCTGGATATTGTTCACGGTCACTGAAAGGTAACATATAGGTGCAGCAAACAATTAGGAAAGCAAATGGTCTTTCGTATTTGAGCACAAGAGTAAGGAGGTCTTGCTGCCATTGTATGGAGCCTTGGTGAGACCTGGAGTATTCTGGAATTTTTTGGTCTCCATCCAAACATCTTTGACACTTCCCAGCTGACCACCATGTGCCTCCCCTGACCATCATTTGATTCCCCTCCTGCAACTGGACAACCAGCTGATCCACTCTATCCCATCCCTTGCTGTTATTAGGACCCCACCACTAAACCAACCTGATCTAGGTTTTGACCCTTTGCTGCTGGCTTCGTGCCTGAAAATCCCCCAACCTGTAAGCAGGAACTACCAGAAAGAAACTTAAATAAGCCCCCAAGTTAAAAGGACATTTGGGAAACCCACTCTTCCAGGTTTTCCAAACTCATAACAACTTACTGCCCTGCTCTTGGCTCTGGGCTAAAATCCAGGCCCTAGTTTTCATAATTATTTTCGAGAACATACTAGATTTGCACATTAGTTGTCTATTAAACCTGTTGCAAAAAGTTAGCACTGGAACTTAACAGTGTAAGCACCTATTAACAACCTGATAATAACCTGAAATGCCAATGAATTTCTTTCTCCTAGAAAGGGAACAATTTAAAATGTTTAGTCTCAGATATTTTGAATATGTAAACACAATAATCTTACTTTCCTTTCTTTCTGTCTGATCGCTCTCATAATTCATTCTTTATTTCCCTCTATTTCTTACTATACTTGATTTGACTACAATTCACCCTCCTATTCCATATTCCATCCTCCTCTGTTACTCTCTCAAATCATTGGTTAAGGAGGCACACAGTTAATCCCACTATTCACTAAGATCCCACATTGTATCTTTATTAATTCACATTTCCTCCAAGTTATGGTGCAAAGATTTTCAAGTTGAAAGGTGCAGGATGAAGTCTGACTAACAGCATTTGTTGCTTGATGTCCCTTTCCAGCAAGATCTGGCCCACTATTTCAGAAAGCTGAAAGGTATGATCTAAGCTTCTAAAATATCGAAAGGAATGCAATGCAATGGCTGTTTGAGCTGTTGAGCCATTGGAAATGTTAACTGCGGAAGTTAACTAACCAGATTTTAATTTGGAGACTGTAGCATTCAGCTGAAATATCTGCTGGGGTTAGAAGAATTTGTAGCAGAGCTTTTCTTTTCCTGACAGGATGGCTTGTAAAAGGGCTCTGGAAGGAGCAGGCTTGATGGTTCAAATGACCTTTGCTGGCTCAATACTTTCTTGGAGACCTTCCAACTTGTACCTGCCAGCAAAAAATGATAATGAATATATTGCCTATTAATCAGCTTTATTCACGAACGGTAAAGGCATTGCTTTCTAATTATGTGTATCAAGTTAAAGTATGTTTAAGTTTATGAAAAGATGTGCAGGTTAGATGGATTGGCCATGTTAAATTGCCCCTTAGTGTCCAAAGGTGTATAGTTTAGGTGGATTAGCCATAGTAAATGCGTGGGGTCATGGGGATAGGGCAGGGGTGTGGGCCTGGGTAAGATGCTCTTTCGGAGAGTCAGTGCGCACTTGCTGGGTTGAATGGCCTCCTTCTACACTGTAGAGATTCTGTGGTTCTATGGAAACTATCAGGGTTATCATTATATAACTGTAACTTTAAAAGGATACTCACTCTGCTATGATTATTCTCGAAAAATATTGGTATATCAATAAAAAATTGCAGATTTATATAAGCTTAACTGAAAGAAATCTCTCAATTTGATTTGAGTACTTTCAGTGATAATGAAACACTGCATAAATTGAATCACTTTTTCAGTTTAACTACACACAACATCCCCACTACGTTGTGCTACAAGTTGTAAACAAACTCTCTGGAGCAGCTAGTTCAATGGATTTTTTAAAAATCTAGAATTCATGTTTATGTACTTGATCCAATAAGATTGGCAAATGAACTGTAGTGTCAGCAATGAAAAGGACTTCAGCAAAGGGCGGCACGGTAGCACAGTGGTTAGCACTGCTGCTTCACAGCTCCAGGGTCCCGGGTTCGATTCCTGGCTCGGGTCACTGTCTGTGTGGAGTTTGCACATTCTCCTCGTGTCTGCGTGGGTTTCCTCCGGGTGCTCCGGTTTCCTCCCACAGTCCAAAGATGTGCAGGTTAGGTTGATTGGCCAGGTTAAAAATTGTCCCTTAGAGTCCTGAGATGCGTAGGTTAGAGGGATTAGTGGGTAAAATATGTGGGGGTAGGGCCTGGGTGGGATTGTGGTCGGTGCAGACTCGATGGGCCGAATGGCCTCCTTCTGCACTGTAGGGTTTCTATGTTTCTAATTGTATTCATAAGGCTGGTTATATGCTTCTCAATGCCAACGGTTCCATAAGTGTTTGATTTGGATTCTTGGTGAATTGGAACAATCTGAATTGCTGATGCAATTTTAAGCCCCTTAACTGAATGTTTATTGATGATTCAAATCGGCCAAGGTCCACTTAAATTAATGTTGCTTTGATTAAATAAATTAAAAGCAGCCACACTGAACTTCATCATCTGAATCTGACAAAATAACTCATTGGCAAAATAAAACAATTTTCCAAACTTAACCTGCAGCTAGATTTTAGCTCATCTCAAAACATAGTGTAACCAGAGCAAATCTTTTCCTGAATTACTGTTTTTACACCATTACTTAAACAATAAATAAGACACAACTGGCTGTAACTTCCTCCATTTTACCACTCCAAGTCACTGGGATAGCAACAGAAATGGTGGGACAATGGAGTGGTTAGACCTCCTGATTCATTGTCCTATCTCTGCTCCTCCTCCCCCTTCCTGCTGAATCAATGCCCTATCCTCATCCCCTCTCAATGTCCTTTGTTGGCTCACTCCTCTCTCTTCCTGCTGGCCACATACACATCCCAGTGGGGTGGCAGAGTCAGTCTCCTGATCTATTTCCTTCCCACTTGCCTTTCTTACCCCTCCCCGGTCCAGGATAATGACTTCAAAACTCCAAAGTTTCCTTATTAGTTGGACAGGATCCACTAGAGGTTTCCTCACACTCCTCTTTCATCCCAAAATTCCACCTTCATAAACTTTTCCTAGGCTGTGGCCTAAATGTAATTTTTCTTATGCCTTTTTGAGTTCTCCTGTCTCTTTAAATATCTGGCCACTTCTGGTTAGCAGTGCTATGGCACTCTAAAAAAACTACTGGCCAGAACTCATGTGGTTCCTGTAATAAGTCTTCGGAGGCAGAAGTCCCTTCACCAAAATCCCTTTATTTAAATTCCAACAGTAGTACACAGAGTGCTAGAAGTCAGCAGTCTACCTTTGGGAATGCCAGAGGAACTGACACTCCCGATTAAATACAAGGAAAAGATTTCCTGATAGGCCCATCAGTTGACTCCTTAATCAGGGAAATCTTTTTGTGTGGCCAGCACTGGGATTAAACCCGCGACTTTAGCGTTATTAACACAACGCTCTAACCATCTGAGCTCTCCAGCCCACAACTCCTTAATCAGGGAGTTCATATTCCAATAGGCCAAACTCAATGGGCTGATTGAAGTTATTAGACTTCCATTGATGGGGAATCTGCCAGGAGCTTTCCTAATCTGACAATGAACCCCAGTCACAGGAACACTGGCCAGGTTTCAGGAGGGTTTGGGAGGAAGTTGCCCCACAGCTGCTCTGTGAAATAAAGGTATTTAGCCCAGCCAACCTTCATATCAAATCTGGGGAACCTGGGAAGAATTTTTAAAAAAATCTTTTATTAAACATCTAGTTTGTTTAACTCTGGACTCTTTATATCATGGTGGTTGTGTTTCTAGATGAATCTATCTTTGATCTGATTTTTCATATCTTTTTTGTCCCCAGTTTGAAAACCTAGGACTCTGGTGGAAACCTATCTGATTGCTCAATACTTTAAAATCTAATTCGCCTCGCGCTCAGTCTTACAATTTTACCTGTTATCTTTCTTTGTCAAAAAACCTTTCCACGCTCTCCAATTGTCCTTTGCGGAAACCTTCTCCTCCACAATCTAAATTGCTCCAACGAAAGTCTCACATCCCTAATGTTATCCGGATAACCTTCATCCAAACATCGACATCCTTCCTAAAGTATGGTGCTCAGAAATGTAGAACAATCCTTTAATTGAGGCTTAATATTACTCTGTTTTTGTATTCATTGTCCCTATTTACAAAACTAAGAATCCTGCCTTCTATCTCAACTGCCTTATCAACTTGCACTACCATCTTCAAAGATTTGTGAATATGCGTCCGCAGGTCCCTTGGTCTTGTATCTTCCTCAAAATAATAGATTTAGATTTAAATTATACTGCCTGTCCATGTTGTTTCTCTCTAAGTACATCACTTTGCACTTATCTGGATTAAATTCTGTGGGCAGGATTTTCCAGCCGCGCTCGCCCCGAAACCGGAAAATCCTGCCCGAGGTCAATGGACCTTTCCATGGTCCGCTCCTCGCCCGCTCCGATTCCGGTGGCTGGTGGGATGGTAAAATTCCGGCTTATGTCTCCTGAAATTTGCCACTATCCGTTTACTATTTACTGTTACAGCATAATTTCTCTACACAAATTCAAACTCCATATAGTGAACAATCCCTGCTAATTTCACCATCATGAACATGGTACAATAACAAGTAGAGGAACTTAGTACGGCTGTTTCACATTATCTGTGATGTTAATTTATTGGTATTATTTTTGGTGGTGCTACTAATTGTATATCTTTTTCTCATAACTTTAATATTTTGGGCAGAAGTTCAGGATTGTGCATGCATTAGTCAACATATATTCAAAACAATTATTGGGGGAATTCAATTTATTATTATCCAATCAGCATGGAGCTGTCCTTTTTTTGATATTTACGGTACATTTTTGTAACATGTATACACAGAGGATATGTCTTAGAAACTGCAGATTTCTGACAATTGTCTTACGTATTGAAATCCATTAGAGTCTAGTTCTAATTGGTCAGTTAGGTATGCTGTTAAACATTCGTTGAAATAAAAAAAGTTTCCAAGTTAATGATTTCCAAGGAACATATTGGAACTGACTGACCATTTAGAATATATTCAAATGAAATATAAGTTTTGCATTTTGAGAATGATGGCATCCAGAAAGTCTGTTAACAAAGTTGAGAACCCAAGTTTACGAAGCTCGCTCGCCTCTATTCATTAGTTAACTTCTTAACATATAATTTTGCACATCTTGCCAAAAAACATCCGAGAGTCTTCATCCTCAAATGTGATTCTTGTATAAGGTATCTTTTAAGAAAGTGAAAAGTGTAATTCTTGATTATATTGTCCATCTATGCCTTACAGGTGTCTGTAGCAATGTAAGTTACGGCCTATGTGAAATGCTGCCCTACAATCAGACTGCTGTGCCATCCTATCTTTCAAACTTCAGCATCACGGACATGGAAATGCTCATCCGTTTCTTCAGTCAGCTTAATCTCTTGCGCTGCTATCAACATATCATGCTCTTTGGCTGTAGCATAGCTCTTCCAGAGTGTATCAACAGCACTGAGAGGTATGTGAGCCTGAAAGCCACGGGTTTTTGATTTGTGCAGAGCCAGAGATATCCTGCCTGTGTTTATTGAGGGTATTCACCAGCTTGGTAATGACACTATGGAATAATATTGTACAAATGCTTAATGCATTAGTACAATTGATTTTCCCTTGCTAGTTTAATAGGGACATTTAAAATAAATAGGTCAATGCTTTCATTAAAATAGTAGAGAAATTTGAAATGAACACATGAATTATTTGTGTGAAATTATTACACAACATAGTTTCCAAATTATCTGAGTGTTTACTGACAATTATTGATTTGGGGAAAAAGTTAAGTGCTGATAGAATTGGTTTATGCTGAATAAATAAAATCACTAATGTGTGCAGTAAGAAAAGGTCATTGTTCATTGAACCATTACCTGATCTGCTCACAGATTGTTCGTTCATACTGCTGTGTGAGGCTGCCAGTAGATGCAACCATTGGCAATTTCCTAATTTCCCTTTCACCTTCACACCTTGTCCACAATAGGACAAGAACTTGGCCTCATTGTAACATTCTTCATTCAACAAAATTATTATGTGTAAATTGAATGTACGTTCCGTAGTGTTTGGTTTTTCATTGCGTTACTCAATCATTTAACAGCTGGAATCTTCCCTCCGTTCACATCCCCAGGGGGATCCCCATGACAGGTTCATGTCTGGATGAATCTGTTATAAGTTTGAAGTTATTAAACTAGCAAGGTGAGGCCTCAATATCTGGCGGGTTGGGGGGGGGGGAGGGAGGGGGGAAGAGGGGGGTTAATTAGATGCAAATATACTGAAATGTATTGAAATCAGGTTCCTGTCCATTATGGGTGGCACAGTGGTTAGCAGATTTTCCCATCTTGCTGCAGTGAATGGAGGTTTGACTGGCCGCCAAATTCTCTGACCTCGCTGCAGCGGGAGTGTGATGTGAGCGGAAGGTAACATCGCGCCCAACATTTCTGGCAAGTTTTTATCTCCCTTAGCTAACAAATCTTCTTAATTTGAATGCGAGTTTTCTGTTTGGAGTTTTATCCACTTTATACATAGAACATCTCCTGTAAACATAATTTTAGTGACTGCACTTTGAGCCCAATAATCCCGTTCGTTCTCTCTTGGCCCCAGTCAAGCTGTAAAGAGACCAATGATCACCAGTTTTGCATTCTTCATTTTAAATTGATCAGAAATATAATTATGTTCCTCAAGTTTCTTTTGATCTTCAAGATATTTTTTACCTGTAAAGCAATCCCTTTTTTCTCATTTAGCTAATCAGCCTGAATTTTTATAGATCTATTGCCCAGTCTTGGAAAAAACATGTTAATGTTCTTCTCCTCATGCTTGTCCCTTCAAGTTATCCTTTATTAGAATGATTAGATGTAGATTCAAAATTACCTTAACTACTGTCATTTCCTGGGATGGCAACTCAATATACCCATAGAAACATAGAAACCCTACAGTGCAGAAGGAGGCCATTTGGCCCATCGAGACTGCACCGACAACAATCCCACCCCAGGCCCTATCCCCACACATTTACCCCACTAATCCCTCTAACCTACATATCCCAGGACACTATGGGCAATTTAGCATGGTCAACCAACCTAACCTGCACATCTTAGAACTGTGGAAGGAAACCAGAGCACCCGGAGGAAACCCACACAGATACGGGGAGAATGTGCAAACTCCACACAGACAGTGACCCAAGCAGGAATCGAACCCAGGTCCCCGGAGCTGTGAGGCAACAGTGCTAACCACTGTGCCACCATGCCGCCCATAATGGACATGAACCTGATTTCAAAACATTTTAGTATACTTGTATCTAATTAACCCCCTCCGCCCACTCACCAGACATTGAGCCCTCACCTTGCTAGTTTAATAACTTCAAACATATAACATGTTCATCGAGACATGAATCTGTCATGGGGATCCCCCTGGGGATGTCAAGGTGAGTATAGCCCCCAAGGGAAAGGGATATGGCCAGGTAGTGGCCTGGCACTGCCCCTTGGCATGTTGGCACTGCCATGTTGGCACTATCCCAAATTGGCAGTGCTGACCTGGCAGTGCTGACCTGGCAGTGCTGACCTGGCAATGCCAACATGGCAATGCCAACATGGAAGAGCCAACCTGGCACAGATGCCGACTCTGGTCATTGAAAGCGGAGATCGAAAATTTCCCAACTCTGTGCACCCATTTGGGAGTGAAACTTATGTAATAGTCCATTATGTGGGACAGTGTCAAAAACCTTCCCAAAATTCTAATAGATCATATTTATTAAACTTTTCATTTCATCAGAGATCTAAAAGTTAGTTGAGCACAACCACCCAGTCCCAAAATCCTACTTATTATCTTGGATTAGCTCATATCCTTCATGATTCCCCCTTTTATTATCCTATGTGATACTTAAACAGTGGAAGTAAAGATCACAGGCCTATAATTTCATCCGTTGCACATTTTTCTCAATTTGCTATTTTGCAATACTCCAGATATGACCTAGTCCAGTGAACTCTAAAATTATCTGCAAGATGACTTGTGAATCATCCAGGAAATCCTCCTCTAGTACGGAGAATAGTGAAGATTCTGATATACAATTATAACCTATGTGTAAGACACAGATGAACGTTAATATTGTTAAAGCATTCACAGCAAATTCCTCTCCCTACTCTTTTAACAGAGATACTAACAGTGGTTCGCATTGCTGCCTCACAGCGCCAGGGACCTGATTCGATTCCTGGCTTGGGTGACTGTCTGTGTGGAGTTTGCACATTCTCCAAGTGCCTGTGTGGGTTTCCTCTGGGCAGCTGGTTTCCTCCCGCAATCCAAAGATGCGCAGGTTAGGTGGATTGACCTTGCTAAATTGCCCCTTAGTGTTCAAAGAGGTGTAGGTCGGGTGGATTGACCATGATGGATACGTGGAGTTGCGTGGATGGGGTGGTGGAGTGGGCCTTTGGTGGCGTGCTCTTTCAGGGAGATCGGTGCAGGCTTGATGGGCTAAGTGGCCTCCTTCTGCACTGTAGGGATTCTATGGTAAATGTGTTCATGTTAGGTTGATTGGCATCTCTTAAAATATTGGAGAAAGCAATTTAGCCAAAGTATATTAAACATTTATATAAATTTACTGACTGTCATTTCTCTTATTCTAATTTCTATGATTCAAACATTATGAATTGAACTTATGTTTTATAACAAATAATTGTGTGTATATTGTCTCATTTCATTAATAATCATTTTTCCTCACATTGTAGAAATTAATGAACCTAAATCAACATATTGTATCCACAATATGTATTGGTTGATGGGAGTGGGGCGAAAGCTGACGAGTCAATTAGCAGGGTACATAGACTTAAGGTGATGGGTAGAAGGATTAGAGGGGACAGCAAGAAGATGGTGGGCATCTGGAATTCACTGCTGAAGTTGTTTGAGGCTGAAATGCTCAACTCATTTAACAGGATGTGCATCTGAAGTGCTGTAACCGGCAAGGCTTCCACTTTGGAAGGAATTATAGTAAAATGGACTATTATTTAAACAGTGAAAAATTACAACATGCTACTGTGCAGAAGGACCTGGGGGTCCTTGTGCATGAATCACAAAAACTCAGTTTGCAGTTGCAGCAGGTAATCAAGAAGGCAAATGGAATGTTGGCCTTTATCGCGAAGGGGATGGAGTATAAAAGCAGGGAGGTCTTGCTGCAACTGTACAGGGTACTGGTGAGGCCACACCAAGAGTACTGTGTACAATTTTGGTCCCCTTATTTAAGAAAGGATATATTAGCTTTGGACGGGGTACAGAGAAGGTTCACCAGGTTGATTCCGGAGATGAGGGGGTTAGCTTATGAGGAGAGATTGCGTAGACTGGGCCTGTACTCATTGGAGTTTAGAAGGTTGAGGGGAGATCTTACAGAGACATATAAGATAATGAAGGGGCGAGACAGGGTAGAGGCAGTGAGGTTATTTCCACTTACGATAGAAACAAGAACTAGGGGGCATAGCCTCAAGATACGGGGCAATCAATTTAGAACAGAGTTGAGGAGGAACTTCTTCTCCCAGAGGGTAGTGAATCTTTGGAATTCTCTGCCCAATGAAGCAGTAGAGGCTACCTCGTTAAATGTGTTTAAGTCACAGATAGATAGATTTTTAACCATTAAGGGAATTAAAGATTATGGGGAGCGGGCGGGTAAGTGGAACTGAACCCACTATCAGATCAGCCATGATCTTATTGAATGGCGGAGCAGGCTTGAGGGGCTAGATGGCCTACTCCTGTTCCTATTTCTTATGTTCTTATGTTCTTAAGGCTGGAAAGTGGGATTAAAATGTGCGGCTAGTTTCTTTTCTCTTTTATGGCCAGCACAGACACATTGGAATGAATTGTCTCTTTCTGCACCGTGACTTTTCTATCATTCTAACTTGTACAGCACTCAAACAGCACATCAGTGTGCGATTGATCAACTCAACTAAGTGTGGACCATCAAGTATATCAGGAGATGTAAACCAAAAATATTTTGATTTGATTTATTATTGTCACGTATTAGCATGCAGTGAAAAGTGTTGTTTCTTATGCACTATACAGACAAAGCATACTGTACAAAGAACAAACAAAGAACAAAGAACAATACAGCACAGGAACAGGCCCTTCGGCCCTCCAAGCCTGCGCCGCTCATGTGCCCACTAGACCATTCTTTTGTATCCCTCTATTCCCAGTCTGTTCATGTGGCTATCTAGATAAGTCTTAAACGATCCCAGCGTGTCCGCCTCAATCACCTTGCTTGGCAGGGCATTCCAGGCCCCCACCACCCTCTGTGTAAAATATGTCCCCCTGACATCTGTGTTGAACCTTGCCCCCCTCACCTTGAACCCGTGACCCCTTGTGTTCGTCTCCTCCGACCTGGGAAAAAGCTTCCCACTGTTCACCCTATCTATGCCCTTCATAATTTTATACACCCCTATTAGGTCGCCCCTCATCCTCCGTCTTTCCAGGGAGAACAACCCCAGTTTACCCAATCTCTCCTCATAGCTAAGTGGAGGGGTCCATACCAGGCAACATCCTGGTAAACCTTCTCTGTGCTCTCTCCAAAGCCTCCACGTCCTTCTGGTAGTGTGGCGACCAGAAGTGGATGCAGTATTCCAAATGTAGCCTAACCATCGTTCTATACAGCTGCAACATCATATGCCAACTTTTATATTCTATGCCCCGTCCAATAAAGGCAAGCATACCATATGCCTTCTTGACCACCCTCTCCACCAGTGCTGCCACCTTCAAGGATCTGTGGACTTGTACACCCAGGTCCCTCTGTGTGTCTATACTCCTGATGGTTCTGCCATTTATTGTATAGCCCCCCTTACATTAGATCTACCGAAATGCATCACTTTGCATTTATCTGGATTAAATTCCATCTGCCATTTCTCCGCCCAATGTTCCAGCCTATCTACATCCTGCTGTATTCTCTGACAATGTTCATCGCTATCCGCAACTCCAGCAATCTTCGTGTCGTCCGCAAACTTACTGATCACACCAGTTACATCTTCCTCCAAATCATTTATATATATCACAAACAGCAGAGGTCCCAGTACAGAGCCCTGTGGAACACCACTAGTCACAGACCTCCAACCAGAAAAAGACCCCTCCACTGCTACCCTCTGTCTTCTATGGCTAAGCCAGTTCTCTACCCATCTAGCTAGCTCACCTTTTATCCCGTGAGATTTAGCCTTTTGCACCAGCCTGCCATGAGGGACCTTGTCAAACGCTTTACTAAAATCCATATAGACGACATCCATGGCCCATCCCTCGTCAATCATTTTTGTCACCTCCTCAAAAACTCAACCAAATTTGTGAGGCATGACCTCCCTTGTACAAAACCATGCTGTCTATCGCTAATGAGATTATTCAGTTCTAAATGCGCATATATCCTATCTCTAAGAATCTTCTCCAACAACTTCCCTACCACGGACGTCAAGCTCACCGGTCTATAATTACCCGGGTTATCCTTGCTACCCTTCTTAAATAACGGGATCACATTTGCTATCCTCCAATCCTCTGGGACCTCACTTGTGTCCAGTGAAGAGACAAAGATTTCTTTCAGAGGCCCAGCAATTTCATCTCTTGCCTCCCTGAGGAGTCTAGGATAGATGCCATCCGGCCCTGGGGATTTGTCTGTCTTAATGTTTCCTAAAAACCCTAACACTTCCTCCCTTCTAATTGAGATTTTTTCTAACGGGTCAACACATCTCTTTGAGACAATACCAGTCAACATGTCCCTCTTCTTTGTGAATACTGATGCAAAGTATTCGTTTAGGATCTCACCTACTTCCTTTGGTTCTAAGCATACCTCCCCTCCTTTGTCCCTGAGAGGTCCGATTCTTTCTCTAACAATCCTCTTGTTCCTAACATATGTATAAAATGACTTCGGATTCTCCTTAATCCTGTCTGCCAAGGACATTTTGTGACCCCTTTTTG
The DNA here is from genome assembly GCF_964213995.1 of Mustelus asterias. Classification (NCBI taxonomy): domain Eukaryota; kingdom Metazoa; phylum Chordata; class Chondrichthyes; order Carcharhiniformes; family Triakidae; genus Mustelus; species Mustelus asterias. Next base: position 112,013,035 of record NC_135801.1, on the reverse strand, counting down.
CCCTTCTAAGTCCCTGTTTGAGTTCTTTTCTACATTCTCTGTATTCCTTCAGTGCTTCATCTGTTTTTAGCTGCCTGGACCTCATGTATGCCTCTTTTTTCTTTTTGATTAGACCCACAATTTCACTGGTTATCCATGGCTCTCGAATCCTACCTTTCCTATCCTTCCTCTTTACAGGCACATGCCTGTCCTGCAGTCCTATCAACTGCTCCTTAAAAGACTCCCACATGCCAGATGTGGATTTACCCTCGAACAGCCTCTCCCAATCAACAGCCACCAAATCCTGCCGAATCCGGCTGTAGTTAGCCTTCCCCCAATTCAGTACCTTACCCATAGGACAACACTCATCTTTTTCCATTACTATCCTAAAGTTTACAGAATTGTGGTCACTATTTGCCTCATGTTCCCCTACTGAAACTTTGATGACCTGACCGGGCTCATTCCCCAGTATTAGGTCCAGTATAGCCCCCTCTCTAGTTGGAAACACATGCTTTCAGAGTTTAAAATGTTTAAACATGGGGGTCGATTCTCCCAGAAAAATTCTAAGTGTCGAATTCGCTGGAGTTAATCCCGCTGGTTTTTTTCAGCGAGAGTTTCAAAATGAATCTCCCACACTCTGTGCACTGCAGAGGTCACTAGCGTGAATTATTCTGAAAAGTGGTGGGTGGGGCATATTCCTGCTGGAGAGGCTGAAATCAGCACGCTGAACGGGCTACTGCGCATGCGCCGATCTATCAGTGCCGAGATAGGTGCATGTGCAGTGGCCCCTGTCTGCTGACCTCCTGATTGCTGGCCAGTTCAATCACTGGTGCCCCAGACATGCCCGGGCCAGTCTCGATCCACACCCAACCCCAGTCCGCCCCGATTTCCGCCCCTCTCCCCCACACCAGCAGTACCAACCCCCTCCCTCCCCTCCCAAGCCGGCAGCCCTGACCGTCCCCCCTCCAGCCCCCTCCCCCATCTCAATGGCCAGCCCTGATCACTGGCCTCCCTCCCTCTGTCACTCAGCCCAAATACAGATTGGCAGCGAGACCCACCACACCCAAAGATCACCGCCCAGAGGCCCCATCCTCATTAAACCCTGCCCCCTTGGCACTGCCCTATGCCTGATAGGCAATGCCAATACGCCCTGTGGGCATGGCCAATTTGCTGCTTGGGCAGTGTCAGGGCCCAGGCTGGTACTGCCAAGGGGGCAATGCCCAGGGGACACCTCCCTGGCACCCGACCCTCTGTGAGGCTTCGATTGCCCCCCTTCACTTCAGCAGGGTTGGGCTGCCAGCTCCCTGCAAGTGGGGAGCTACTCTAAACCCTGCTGGAGTGAAATGTTCCTGGCGGGGAGGGGGGGGGGGGGGGGGGAGGAGGAGGAGGGTGGGGTGGTTGGTGGGGGAGAGGCTAGCGGGACTGGAGACTTCAGTCCTGGGCCTGCTAATGATATAAAAATTGTATGGAAATGCTAATTTTAATAAATTATGCAGCTGGTGGAAATCCAGCTGCTGCAGACACGCGGAGGCCGTGGCGCCCAGCGGGGAGCCCGTGAAACAGCCTCCGCGAGAGTCTCCAGCCCGCTGCGCTACAAAAGCAGTTCAGCGGGCTGGAGAATCGCCCCCATGGTGTGCAGCACACAAGCTAGTCTTCAATGAGTGTTTACCTGTTTACGTTTCCTTACATTTTAAAAAAGGAAAGAGAATAGTATTTGTTATACAAAATCTGCTCACAGTAAAATAATAAAAAAAAGTCCAACTTTTACACATACTCGAAGTTTACACGCACAGACACAATAAATTACAGAGTGGGAGGATAAATTAAACATTTTAAAATCTGGTTAAGTTAAAGGGATAGATAGATCCTGAAAATTGGTGACTAGGCTGGCTTCAAGTTGAACTCAGTGGTCTTTCGTTTCGATATTGAGGCAGTGAAGATGTTGATGATCGACTTATCTCTTCTTCTAAAGACAGCCATTGTTAGGTTGATTTGTTACTCTGTTGTGGCGTGTGAATAGTCAAACAGCACACATGGCCCAAAGTTTGGATTGAGGGAGAAGAGAGAGTGGGAACCAACTCAGGGTCTTGCTTCATCAGCATCATATATGCTTGCACTCTGAAATGCAGAAGAAACAGGCGCTTAAACATACAAAGAGTTAGTTGGCTTGTCACATGACTGTCTGCCCAGTGACCCAAATACGGTCATGGCTGGTGGATTCCGGTTGTCCGTTTGACATGATTAGATTACATCTGGGCACATTCCTTTCTTAACTAGAATTCCGTTGTCCAAGTGACTGGGGGAATTTTATGATCCTGCCAGAAGTGGAATTGTGGTGGGCAGGGACACTAAATTTGGCAGGAGGCAAAATAGCAGTTTCCCAAGGGTGGGATAAACTGTTGGAATTTTGTTTTCCTAACATTCAAAGCGGGTTAACTGTGTGTCAAGCTTCTGTTGGGTACCCTATTTGCATGTATTAGCATCTCATGAATGCTAATTAAAAGGCCACCTCACCTGAATTAAGTTCACCCTTCAAATTAAAAGCGAGAATTTAGAATGTTCAGTTTTACAACTATTTATAAATGGAGTGCGCCTGGTGAGCTTCATCTCTTCCATGACTTTAAGGCCCATAGATGTTGCTTTCTCCTTCTTGGGACCTGGCATAACTTCACTCAAGAACCATTAGCAAGCGCTGAATCAAGGCTGGGAAAGGGAAGCAGGTGAATGTTGGAAGGGTGGAGTGAAAGGTTGGAACAAAGGCTGGATGCAGAAGGCAGGCTTATGGGGGGCAAATGGACTTGAGGGAGCTGATGTCTGAGGTGGTGATGGGGAGGTAGTTACTAGCACTCAACAGGAAACCTTTGAAAGCTGATGATGAATTTTAACCAATGGTTAGATGATGTAGGATTATTTTTGTGCAATTACACACCCTCGGGAAATTCTGCTTCAACTCTTTGATGACCCTCTTAGCTCTATGATGTGCTGCATCATAATCAATGTTTGTGGATTTCTTCAGTGTTTCAAGGAAGCTTTACATACCATTCTAAAGGGCTCCTCCTTTCTTCTAACAAAGGGCCTTCCTTGTTCTTTAATTGGATCCCATTTAGTGATGTACAGACTCTAACCTGGTGTCCTATTTGACTCTGAGATGGGCTTCTGACCACAACTGCCTACTTCCACCTCCTTGACAATCCCCAACTCCATCCTTCCTCAGCTCAGCTGCTTCTGAAACCCTCATCCAAACCTTTGTTGCCTCTAAGCTTGATTATTGCAATTCTTTCCTAGTTGGCCTCTCATCCTCTGCAAATTTAAGTTCATCCATATCTCTGCAGCCTGTATCCTAATTTGCACCACATTCTCTTCAACTGCATTAGCTTCTGGCCTTTGAACACTGCAATTTTGTTTTCAAATCTCTCCATGGCCTCATCTGTCCTTTTCTCTGTAAACTTCTCCGCCCTAGATACTTTCTGGGTCTCTGTAGCCCTATAATTCGAGCATCTTGCACATTCCCAATTTTATTTTCTCCAGCATTGGCAGCAGTCCCTTAAGCTGCCAAGACTTGGTGCTCTGGAATTCCTTTCCTGAACCTCTTTGCTCCTCTCTCCTCCTTAAATCTTACCTCTTTGATCAATCTTTTTGTCACCTGTCTTGCTATCATTGTGTGACTCTGTGGTAAATTTTGTTTCTTAATGCCACTGTGAAGTGCGTTGGGACATTTTACCACATTCACGATGCTGCACGAATGCAAGTTGTTGCATCAGTTATTATCTGCATTATCTGATGTGTTGGGTCCACCCTATCAGCAATGACAAGCACCTGATCCAAGGCTCCATGGTTACCAATATTTCATTTGAGTTGCCTGTCCAATCATTTGCAGCACAATAGTTTTAGCCACTCTGAGCAGTCATTCTCTGTCTTAGAACCAGCATCTTGCCAAGCCTTGATAAGGAAATTCATAGAATCATAGATTCCCTACAGTGCAGAAGGAGGCTATTGGGTCCATTGAGTTGCACTTGACCCACTGACACAGCACCTTATCCAGGCCCTATCCCCGTAACCCCAAATATTTAACCCACTCAGCCTCCTAACTAACACATCTTGAAACACTAAAAGACAATTTAGCATGGCTAATCCACCTAACATCTTTGAAGTGTGGGAGGAAACCGGAGCACCTGGAGAAAACCCACGCAGACATGGGGAGAACATTCAAACTCCACACAATCACCAAAGGCTGGAATTGAACCCGAGTCCTTGGCACTGTGTGCCACTGTGCCGCCCAAATTAAACTGTCAGTGTTCCAAGTGTTTCCCAGCAACATTAGATAATACAATTGGAAAGCAAAGGTATGTCAAACTATTCACCACCGCATCACAGTATTGTCAGAACAGAAAAAGGTCATTCATCTCCTTGTGCAGTTAAATTATGGCTGATCTGAACCTCATCTTTGTTTACCTGCCTTTGTTTTATATCCCTTAATATCCTGACCTAACAAAAATCCATATCAATCCCAGTCTTGAAAGTTTCAACTGATCCTATCGGTAGCATTTGGTGTGGTCAATTCCAAATTTCCATTCCCCTTTTTCTGGGATCCATTACCGAGGAAATAGATTTTCTTTATGCGTCCTATCAAATTCCATAATCATTCTAAAGATTTTGAACAAATCATTCCCTCACCCCTCTTTAAACTCAAAGGAGTACAAACCACGTTTGTGCAACCTGTCCTCTGTGTATGACTCTGGTAAATCTGCGCTGTAACTTTCCAAGACCAGGATAGCTTTCTTGAGGCTCAGTGCCCAAAACTGATTGCAGTACTCAAAATGCCGCCTGACCAAGGCTCTGTACAGCATCAGTTGTTATGCTTTCCTGGATCTGATGCCAATACTATGTAATAGGTGGATGTCAGAAAGGAAGCAAAGGGACAGCCATTGCCAGATTGAGCTAGGCCCCTGGTGAAGCTCCAGACCTGAAATTGTTCAGTCATCTGTGCTGAGCATTAGTAACTGGAATGTTTCTCAAGGGGAACCGTGGATGGCCAATAAGTGCTGGCCTCGCCAATAGGGCGCACACCCTGTAAATGAATAATAGATAAGCAGTGGGGCCATGAAGAAACATTTCTGCCTGGCCAACTAGATGCATAGCTATGACTCAGTTCTGACGAAGGATCATCAAACTCAAAACCCTGGCTCTATTCTCTCTCCACAGATGCTGTCAGGCCTACTGAGATTTTCCAGCATTTTCTGTTTTTGTGTGTAGATACATAGCTACGTTTTTGGTATCATTCCATGTCTGTGAAATGTACAGACGTATCACAAGCCCAGACCTGGAACTCTAGAGCAGTATTTTCTCCAGACTAGTTGGCTGACGACATTCTAACTTCCTCTGCAAGTAGATCCTGGCTAACAGTCAAAGTTATGCCTTTTGCGTCTGAGACCATAAGTTATTTTGATATCTATGTGACCTTAGATCATTGATCACCTCATGTTTTACCATCCTAAGAAAAGCTTTTCTTAAATTGTACTTTTGTGAATCCTTAACAAGCATTTATTTTATTTCTGAGGCTAACTTTTACAAGTATATTAACTGTGAATAGTCGCAAAAAATGAAGAAATGTCCTGTAATTTATTTCTTGCTCAGCAGCATATTCACGTTATTTTTGTTGTTAAACTTTATCCACAGAAGATAATCTAGTCCATAAAGAACTAAGGCCAATAAACAATACATATCCTTCTATCATTGACATTTCTGATTTTAAGTTTTATTTTTAAAATTCTTTACATTATCAGATTGAGCTTTTGATTTTACAAATCCTGCTTGAGGATTGGTTTTGCATTGGGCTGGTAGAATATACCAGATTAATGTGCCATGGCATGGGTCAGAAGTCCTGAGTAAATTCATCCATGGTTAGTGGAGCATTGGTGGTTGTGAAACAGGGGAGTATATGAAAACAGCAAATATCGTCATTTGAAGGTTCCTACATTCCTTTACCAAAGTCCTGTACTTAAGGCAATATTTAGCTAACAGTGATAGATAATGTAATCACATCTTGACGGGCAGATTTTTCAGTGCAAAAATATGAATAAGAGAATGAATGACAAGTGAAAATATTTCATAAATACTCACTAAATTTACTTTGATGAATGTTCTAGTAATGTTGGACCCTGAATAAATGTATGGAATTCATTTCCTTTCTTCACCAAAGTAAACAGATTTAAACTTTAATTGGAAAACAAGAGTTCAGTTTTGCTCAGTTTGACGAAAACTTCTAATTATTGACTGTAAAACTATTTCTAACACCAGAAAATGGATATATCTGATAGATTAATGTGTTAGTAGGGTTGTAATGGTCAGCATATTTTGTTTATTCTTAATATTCTGGTTTTCTTTTGAGAACCTAACATATTTCATAGACGCTCTTCACATAAATTGTAGACCTATTCTTTCAAATACATTTTGGTGGAGCAGTCTGGTAGAGCTGGCTGGCCTCCTCCTGCTCCTACTCCGTGGGCCCTTAGAAACTCCACTGATAAAATGCACGTTGTTATGAAATACAGTTTCCTCTTTTAGAAGGTGTTTAGCATTCATTTTACTATTTGAGTAATTCAATTATTTATGGACATTAAATCACTTTGAGCATCTAGGATTTATTTGAAGTATAATTCACACTAATATTGTGGGTTTGGGTGGGACTGCTGTCACCTGGCTACATTCGCATCTATCTAATTGTAGCCAGAGTGTTATTGGAATGGTTTCTATTGCTCCTGCACCTTTGGTGTCTCCCAAGGATCAATCTTTGACCCCTCTGATTGTTCACATGCTACCCCTCAGTGATATAATTCCAAAGCACAGTTTGTTTTCACATCTACACTGACTACTCCACCACCACCACCGCAACATTAACTCCTCCACTATTCCTAAATTATCAGACTGCTTATTTGACATCCAGTATTGGAAGAGAAGAAATTAAATATTGGGAATCCATTGTTTTTGGTCTCCACTCCAAACTCTGTTCCCTACCACTGACTCCACTCTCTCCATAGCAACAGCCTAACTGTATGTTCACAACCGCACACATCTGAACCCAAGATGAACTTCTGAGCACACATTTGTACCTGTAATGTCTGGTTGTGTGGGAATGAGGACACAGCTTCAACGGTTTATTACTGAAGTATTCTACTGCTCTTACATACCGTGCCTGTAGCTATGTTGGTGTGCCCTTCTGGCACCCTCCCCCATGCCCCATATCACTACCAGTGCACAGGCTGCTTAGCGATATGTAAGTGAATGCACATTCTACATTTTCCTCACTTTAGTTAGAACAATCTGTAGGTGCATGAAGAAGGAATAGTACCAAAAATGGCAGTAAAATAAAATGGAGAAATTGAATGCACAGAACATGAACTTCAGCTAAAACTTGCACAAAGCCTAAACATGTCCCTCTCCCATTTTTCAGAAAGAGCCTATTTAGGCAGTTACATAGTCTTAAACTTGGGAGGGGGGGGAGGGGGGAGGGGAGGGAGGGGGGGTGAGAGTGGGGGGGGGGTGTGAGAGTGGGGGTGGGGGGGGGGGTGAGAGTGGGGTTTGGTCTATTCAGCCTCCCTGAGCACATAGTTAGCTTGCCCTGGGCGGCAGCCAGGTTATTTTCCATATGGCAGATAGCACCAGGTGAGCTTGGGATAGGCATTGTAGCTGCAGAGTTTGTTATATTGGTAGCAACAAGGGCACGGATTGCAAACTCAGTACAGCAGCTTCTGTGGCAGTTAGCGGGATTGGTTCAGGTACCTGAATCAGATGGTGCTGCTTCCTGACATGCATGGCACCATCTGAGGTGACCATGGAGCTGTTGGGTTGGGAGCATGGCTGTGCACAACAGCCAGTTTGTCATAACCCCACATAATTTGCATTCTGACCGTCTAGCTTGGCTCCAGAGGCCAATGTTTGCAGGCGTTGCAGTCATAGCAGCACTTCCCTCTTTGTAATTGTTTCTTATACGGGCTTCCTTCACATTCGATTTCACTTTAGGGTGCAGCAGTGTTTTTGGCAACAGGGATCATGGTCCTGGTGCATCTGGAGAATATTCTCCATGCTGGTGAAGGCAGACCTTCCCTTGGCAGGTTGTGCAGATTAGGCAATGCAGCATAAAAGTCTGAGTTGTCACGGAGGCATTTTTCGAGGAGGTGCTTTCCTGAACGCATTGCACTCTTCACCAAGCCTTTTGTTTGTGGATAGAGTGGGCTGCTTGGAACATGTTCAAAGTCCCGTGTGCGCACAAAGTTCTTGAGCTGGCTCCACATAAACTGGCTGACATTGATCATCATTAGCTGATGTAGAATGCCTAAGTGTTTCTTCAGCTTTTGGATTACTGTAGTGCTCTTCATGTCAGGTACGTAAGCAACTTAATACCACCCTAAGAATGAATTAACATTCCAGTCCATTCCATCCCAGTCAAATACATCTGCTGTGCTGAGGGACCATAGAAGGTCTGGAAGCAGACAAAGGAGGGGCCATCGTCATACTGAACAGAACGGATTACTGCAAAGAAGTGTATCGACAACTGAACAACGAGGAACACTACAGACAGTTACCCACAGATCCGACCAAAGAACACACCCGTCAACTCAACACTCTGATCAAAACCTTTGATCCGGACCTTCAAAACACCCTCCGTGCTCTCATCCCACGTACTCCACGCGTTGGAGATCTCTACTGCCTCCCAAAAATACACAAGGCAAACACACCCGGCCGTCCCATCGTTTCAGGCAATGGAACCCTGTGCGAGAACCTCTCCGGCTATGTTGAGGGCATCTTGAAACCCATTGTACAAAGAACCCCCAGCTTTTGTCGCGACACTACGGACTTCCTACAGAAACTCAGCGCACATGGAGCAGTTGAACCAGGAGCACTCCTCGTCACAATGGATGTCTCGGCACTCTACACCAGCATCCCCCACGATGATGGCATTGCTGCAGCGGCCTCAGTACTCAATGCCGTCAACTGCCAGTTTCCAGATGCAATTTTACAACTCATCCGCTTCATCCTGGACCACAATGTCTTCACCTTCAACAACCAGTTCTTCATCCAGACACATGGAACAGCCATGGGGACCAAATTCGCACCTCAATATGCCAACATCTTCATGCACAGGTTCAAACAAGACTTCTTTACCGCACAGGACCTTCAACCGATGCTATACACTAGATACATCGATGATATTTTCTTCCTTTGGAGTCATGGTGAGCAATCACTGAAACAACTATATGATGACATCAACAAGTTCCATCCCACCATCAGACTCACCATGGACTACTCTCCGGAATCGGTTGCATTCTTGGACACACGCATCTCCATTAAGGACGGTCACCTCAGCACCTCACTATACCGCAAGCCCACGGATAACCTCATGATGCTCCACTTCTCCAGCTTCCACCCTAAACACGTTAAAGAAGCCATCCCCTATGGACAAGCCCTCCGAATACACAGGATCTGCTTGGATGAGGAGGATCGCAACAGACACCTCCAGACGCTGAAAGATGCCCTCATAAGAACAGGATATGGCGCTCGACTCATCGATCAACAGTTCCGAAGCGCCACAGCGAAAAACCGCATCGACCTCCTCAGAAGACAAACACGGGACACGGTGGACAGAGTACCCTTCGTTGTCCAGTACTTCCCCGGAGCGGAGAAGCTGCGGCATCTCCTCCGGAGCCTTCAACATGTCATTGATGAAGACGAACATCTCACCAAGGCCATCCCCACACCCCCACTTCTTGCCTTCAAACAACCACGCAACCTCAAACAGACCATTGTCTGCAGCAAACTACCCAGCCTTCAGGAGAACAGTGACCACGATACCACACAACCCTGCCACAGCAACCTCTGCAAAACATGCTGGATCATCGACAAGGATGCCATCATCTCATGTGAGAACACCATCTACCAGATACACGGTACCTACTCTTGCAACTCGGCCAACATTGTCTAGCTGATACGCTGCAGGAAAGGATGTCCCAAGGCATGGTACATTGGGGAAACCATGCAGACGCTACGACAACGGATGATTGAACACCACTCGACAATCACCAGGCAAGACTGTTCTCTTCCTGTGGGGGAGCACTTCAGCAGTCACGGGCATTCAGCCTTGGATCTTCAGGTAAGCGTTCTCCAAGGCGGCCTTCACGACACACGACAGCGCAGAGTCACTGAGCAGAAACTGATAGCCAAGTTCCGCACACATGAGGACGGCCTAAACTGGGATGTTGGATTTATGTCACATCAGTAACCCCCACAGCTTGCCCCCTGGACTTGCAGAATCTCACTAGCTGTTCTGTCTGGAGACAATACACATCTCTTTAACCTGTGTTTAATGCTCCCTCCACCCACATTGTCTGTACCTTTAAGACCTGGCTGGCTTTAGAGATTCACATTCTAATTAGTATTCTGTAACTTGATTTCTGTGTCCGTGCACTGTTTGAGAGCAGATATCCACTCCATCTGACGAAGGGGCAGCGCTCTGAAAGCTTATGGTATTTGCTACCAAATAAACCTGTTGGACTTTAACCTGGTGTTGTGAGACTTCTTACTGATCTCAAGAAGATGCAGTGGTTCTTTAGTTTGGTGAGGCTTGAGCGCATTGCATGATGCACACACCTGGACACCTCCCTCTCTATGTTGCCGTACATTAACGGCCAGTACATTTCTTTTCCCCTTCACTTGGTTGCTTTGTCCCCTGGGTGCCCTTGGTGGAGTAGCTGGCTGTAGTATTTCTGTAGGGAGTGAAGGATTATGAAGCTCTGGCCATGCGGTACCAGTCCATCTTGCACTGTTCATTCCTCTTTCATGGCATAAAAAGCGTGGATACCATGGTGAAGCTCTTTCGCCATTTCAGTTCAACCCTTCACAAAATTGTTGCAGAGTTGTTTGCGTGTGTAGTCCATTGACAGGGCAGTTTTACATTCTTCTGTTCTCCGTGACAACAGCACTTGGATTGTCCGAATGTCGATGCCCTCAGCATGCTCAATGGTGGGCAGGTGAGCCTTTGAAAGGGCATCCGTTAAGCAGAGTTTTTTTCTTCCTTATGGATCACACTTAGATTGCATTGTTGGAACTGGAACATCATTCTCGGCTGGCATGGAGATGCAGTATGGGGGAGCTTTTAGAGAATGGTGATGATTGACTGGTGATGAGTTTCGGCAGTGGTTAGACAGCTATAAATAAAGTCATGAAATTTCTGGCAGGCAAAGACAAGGATGAGGTGTTCTTTCCATCTGGGCATAACGAGTTTCAGTGTCAGTGAAGGCCTCGATGCAAAAGCCACTGGTCTGCCATTCTGGATGCATACTGCTCCAAGCTTGTGCTGAGATCCATCTGCTGACAACACAACAGGTTTTCAGACATCGAAGTATTGTAACACTGGAGAGGCTAACAGCGGGTCCTTGAGTCTGTTGAATACAGTGTTGTGGTGCTCCTGCCAGCATCATTCCACATCCTGGTGGAGAAGTTGACGCAGGAGTGCAGTCACTTCATGGCAGCAAGGAATAACTCTGATAGGTAATTTGTCATGCTGAGGAAATGTTGCAGTGCTTATTTGTCATCAGGAGTGGACATCTGCCATATAGCCTTTGTATTGTCTAGCTTCACATCATTGGCAGTCAGTAAGTGGCCCATGCAGGGGATCTCACTAACTCTGAAGTTACTTTTGGCAGAGCTTCAACTATAAGCTTCTGATTCTTTTGAGGACCAAACATAGACATTCATCGTGCTCTCCACTGTGTGTAGCCAAATTAGGATGTCATCAATGCTGACTTCACAAGGTTGGCCTGCAAAGAGCTGTATCTTTGCAAAACTTCATCACCAGTGGAAGTACCATAGGACACTCGCAGGAATCTGTATCTGTCTACTGGAGCTATGAATGTATAAGCTTAGAGGATTCTTCATTGAGTGGGGTTTACCAAAATCTGCATTTTGCATTCAAGATGCTGAAGTTCTTGGCATTGGGCATGTCTGCTATGACCTGTTCAACTGTCATTGGATGGTGAGACCTCAGAAGTGCTTTGTTAAGATGAACTGGGTTGACACAAATTCTGGTTGCCAACTTTCTTCACTGCACCTACAAATACAGAGTCTCATTCCGTGGCCTCATCTATCGGGGTGCAAGTCTTGTCAGTGTGTCTAGTTTGTCTATTACCTTCTGTTTCATGGCAAGGGGCACTCTTCTTGGAGCGCAGACAGTGGGTGACACTGAATCACCCAGCCTCATGTGATAGATAACAGGCAGCTTCCCAATAACATCATAGTTAAACTGGTCCCTGTATTCTTGCACCTCAGGTGCTTGTTGCTATAAGGCATGCATGCCCAGCCCTAGTCCCAGTACAATATTGTCAAGGAGACCCAGCAGCGATTTAACATCCTGGTTGACTGCATGAATTTGGAACTTGCCCCGCATGCAGTCCAAGGTAACTGTGCCTTCAGTGCATGTGGTCTGTCCACTGTATACAACGTGGTTCACTAGGTTGGTAGCATAGGACTCGATTTTCTTCAGCAGCAGTTTCGACAAACATTACATTTTGCCCCAGTATCAATTTTGACTTTCAGTTTGACATTGTTGCGAGCAATGTTGAGCATTGTGGATATTTCACCCTTTCCAGTGATCAGGTCAGCAGATACGCAGTGAAATGCTTCCAGGGTCTCAAGATTTTGTTTTGTCTCCAGCTGACTTTGTTTACATGCTGAGCTTTGGAGAGGTACTGGCTGCAGTATGTCTTGCAATAGTAGCTGGGTGATATGGCTTTGATCTACAACACTTGGCAAAGTGATTCCATTTACCACAGTTATTACGGCGCCTGTTAAATGCAAAGCATGTGCTTCTTTTTTTGGTGCTGGCTGCTGCAGTTTGAGCAGGGATATGTACTGGAAAACTTCAGTTTTTCCTCTCAGTCCTTTAGTGTTCCTCTTGGACCGTTCATTCAACATGCAAATATTAATAGCAGATTCAAATGTTAAGTTTTTCTCACGGAACAACCGCTTGCGCACATTGTCACTGTGTTCCATTAAAGTTTGTCAGTGAGAGCATGAAAATTGCACTTGCCAGAATTTTCGCTGTTGAGGCGGATAACTGCATCGACTCACTGGGTTTCTGACTAGCAGCGTTGAACGTGTGCCTAAACATAATTATGTTTTGTAATGTGTTGGCTTGGACTTTCTTTCACTTGCCGGACAGATATAAAATCAATGGATCATAAAATCCCTACTGTGCCGAAGGAGGCCATTCGGCCCATTGAGCCTGCACAGACAACAATCCCACCTAGACCCTATCCCTATAACACCATGCATCCATCCTGCTAATTCCCCTGACATTGACACTGAGTCAATTTAGCACGGCCAATCAACCTAACCTGCACATCCTTGAACTGTGGAAGGAAACCGGAGCACCCGGAGGAAACCCACACAGACAGTGGGAGAACATACAAACTCCACACAGATAGTCACCCAAGGCTGGAATTGAATCCGGGTCCCTGATGCTTTGAGGCAGCAGTGCTAACCATTGTGCCACCATGCCGCCCTGTGCTAGCGACCATGTGCCATCTTGGCCAGCACATAATCATACCTGATATTACTTAAGTACTCTACTGCTCATACATGCTGTGCCTGTAGCATGTGGGAGTTCCCTCTTGGCGACATCTCCCACATCCAATTTCACTACTGGTGCACAGGTTGCTTGGCAACATGTAAATGAATGCACATTCTTAAAAAAAATCTCTGGAAAGGACTTTTTCCACCTTCTTAACATTACTGGGTTTAACTTGTGCCTTAGCTCAACTGCTGCTGAAACATTCATTCATGTCTTTGTTACCTCTAGACTTGATTATCCCAATGTATTCCCACATTGCACCCTCCGTAAACTTCAGATCATCATAACTCTTCTGCCCATGTCTTAACTTGTATCAAGTTCTGTTCACCCATCACTACCATGATCATTGACTTCCACTGATGCCCAGTTGAGCAAGATTTTGATTTTAAAATTCTTGTCCTTGTTTTCACATCCCTCCATGGCTTCCCCTCTCCCTATTTCTGTAATCTCCTCCACAACCCGCCAAGATATCGCCATTTGTCTAATTCTGGCCTCATGAACATCCTTGATTTTAACCACTCCACCACTGGTGTCTAGGTCCCAAACTCTGGAATATCCTCTTGTTAGGCAGCAGTTCAGAAACTTCAAGGTATATAATGAAGTTAGCCTAGACCCCAACTTTATTTAATTTTGGCATTAGTGTGAGCATGAGGTGTTTCACTCCAGAATCTATTGATCCACGAGTTAGTTTTTATTCAAACAAACTTTATTTAAGAACAAGTTTGAATGTAACAAAAAGAATTAGCATAACTTATACCAATTTAAATTCTTAAATATGACCAAGTATAATTCTTAACAACTTTCTCTCTCTATAGTTTCAATTTAAGCAATATCCCCATAGACATAAATCCTACTTCAACACCAATTAACCAAAAACAGATATGCTCATGTGGATGCTAGATTTCCAGTCCTTTAACCCTCTGGACAGATAGAGAAAGATACTCGTCTTCTGACTCCCACACAGCAGCTTCCAGAGAAAGATCTATGTTCAAGAAACAGAAATTCAGAGAAAGAGACCTATATTCTGGCAGAGCCCAGTCTCCAAATCCAGAGAGAGAAGAGGCAGTCAGAAAGCTATTTCTTTTCTCTACAGATACTAAACAGCAACTGAGCTGGGTTTCACTCTGTGAGCCTAGCCCCACCCATCACATGACCTTAATTGTCAAACCCCACTTTGAAAAGCCCTAGGAGAAAAAACTAAAATAACAACCCTGCATGAGTCCAGATTAAAACAAACATTCCAGCTATTAAGATCAATTATGCTGCTGCAGTAACAACATGGGCTGCTAGGTACAGACAAAGTGGCACCATTAATAGAACTGACTGATAAAACAAATCCTGCATAAGAAAAATGACACAAATACATTTCTTAATGGCACAGTAGCATCACACTCTCTACATCTCTCTGCTTCTCTATTCCACTTTTCTTAGTTAAGACATTTTGCAAACTCACCTCTTTGACTACGCTTTTGGTCATTTAACCTAATATCTCCTTATGTTGCTCGGGTTTTATTTTGTTTTACTGCACACGCTCCTGTGGAGCTACATGAAGTGTTTAACTATGGCCAGAATTCTTTAGCCGTTCACACACCGCTGTCACTGCCAGTGAGAACGGAGAATTTGGTCCTCAGCCAAATCTTCACTCACTGCAATGGATCCGGAGATCCCAATTGCAGGCAAGGCCAGAGAATCTGACATGATACTAAAGGTGCTATATATTGATAACTTGTTAGTCAATACTGTTAAAATTTGCATATGTGATTGAAGTAATATTAAATTATATATATTATAGTTTAGTTCTGTGAAAACATCCTACCATACATTTAAATCACTGCCCAGGTGTTAGATTCTTGCTGGATTATGATTATAATAAGTAGACACTCCTTTGTATCAACATTTCTTTATTGGGCCCTTTAGCTTATCAATATGTAGTATTCCGCGTGATATTCTATTCATTTGATTGTTAGTCCCTGTCATGTATTGTAAAGCAATGCATCTCTGTGTGATTAGTCACACGATGTGCTGTGATGTCTCCAAAGGCACTTGTGGGTTTTTATCTCTCTTTCATGTTGGACTTCAATCAGGCAACACCTTGTAGTAAAGCTGCATTGGTTTGTTTAAGTAATCAACAGTGTGGCACTCAGAAATCCTTTTTCCTTGTTGTGATATTGGTCAGAAACAATTGCACATACACATCAATCCCTGTTCAGGGAAACTTGACTCAATCATGGATCTTCAGTAATACCGATGAGCATTGGGTGAAGCCCTGATACATGGCAATTCTGGAACATGACTGGAATCCTAAATTGTGACACTGAAGCTGGGTTGCATTCAATGGACCTTTGGCTTATTAAACCCAATGAAAGCCATAGGAATGTGAAGGCATTAAATAGTTCAGAGGAAGATGTTCCACCTCCTTCTACTTCTGGAATTTTCAATTGCGGATTGCTGAGGGATCTGTGTGAACGTGTGTTTTTCACTGTTGTTCATTGCGAGGCAATGTGAGCTTTATTTTCTCTGTTGTCCTTGTCTATCTAATGCATTGAGCATTTATAGATTTAATCAAATTGTGATGAATCACACATTCCTGGTTCCAGTTGCACTTCCATTATCATTACAGATCTCAAGCCTCTACACAATGAAACTTTATGAGAACTATTTGTCAATCACACTGAGTTTGTAATGACAAGGATTGATTTAAACCTCAGTCAACTTTTGAAGAGCAGTGCACCTCAATCCAGAAGACAAGACTTTATCATATAGAGCTTGTAGATGCTGCTCCATCTCTGGAGAAATCAAACATTTTGCACTGCAGTTAAAAGGATGTGAGCGCTCTCTCCAGTTGGTATCCTGGTGCTGCCAGTAAAGAGATGATACTGATGTATATTTTTAAATTGTAAGTCAAATCACTTTGTTCTATCTTTGAATGACTTTTCAGTTGTTCTTTTAATAAGTCTTAATCAGATTTAACCAAAGTTCCTTTACAGAAAAATGTTACATTTGCAACACTTGCATATATTCTAGGATTCTGCTGCCAATCAATGTGGCTGCAGTATTGTTATTTAGCTTGCAAAGTTTGGTGATAACAATTTGTATTTAAGTATCTAAGTAAAACTTTGTCCCTGCTATCATTCTTTTATTTCTTCTCCTTCCAAGCTCTCCTTCTGTTGATTTTATCCAAATATTTGATTATTATAAGTGGTCATCCTTGTACCCATATTTAATGTAAACGATTCAGGTGAGAAAATATGATTCAAGTAGAGAGCTGTGGGCTATAACTGTTGTCCTGAAATGGTCTGTTTCTTTTCAATGTGGAACTTCATTTAGTAATACAATTAACTACTTCACTACTGGAATAGTTAGAACTGAGGACACAATTGGAACGAGACATATTAAGAGTTAAGTGCTTATAAGCTTTAAATCTACAGCCGCCGCAGTGGTTATGTCATTTTGCTACTTACATGTGTGGATAAGATATGTTGCGATAATAAATAGAATGTTTCCTATTTGCCATATGTTTTATTTTATACCTAGGATGAGTTTCAAATTAAATTCTCAACTATGCCATCAGTTTTATTGGGAATAATTTAGATTTTAAATTAATTTAGGTATACTTATGCCCTTTCAATAAAATACCGCTATGAACAGAACAGTTATTATTGCCCATTCTCCACATATAGAATATCACTTATCAAGATCTTATAAATGGTAATAAGGTTTAAAATGGAAAATCCAGTCCATTGTAGTTCAGATACTCTAAATCATTGAAGAGTTATGATCCTCTGACAAAATATTCAGATAGCTTCAGTTCCACATCCTGACCTTAAAATGACTGTGTGCTTTAAAGATTATAGGATCAAGTTTCCAGTTGTTTCCATTGGTTATGTCAGCACAATTAGCTGCAGTCAGCCAAACCAGAGGAAAAGATCAGGCTATTTGAAAAGTAAGTAGGTAGGCCCAAAACGACTTAGATTTGTGTTCCTCCATCTTTTACCCTGGTTCTAGATTCATTTGCCCAGACCATAATGCCAGCTACACATCTAGATTATAATTGCAAGATTGCTGATGGCACTTTTTTTGGGAAAGCCCTTCAGATTGCTTCATAGGCATACAGACACTAATAGGTATGTTTTAAATGCTTATTCATTAAAAAATACCCTATTTACTAAGAAACTGAGCAGCACACACCAATCAAAATATTAAATAATTTAGTAAAGCTTTTTAAAAAAAAGTCATTTCAATTATTTTAAATCAGATTACTCACAGTTGGAGGACTGGACGCCCTTAATAACATAGATTTGTTTTGCTGGTGGGCCCATTCTCAACTGTTCTAATAAAACATGCAGTGACAATGAGAAAGGGAACATCATTATTTGGTGAGAGGTGGAATAAGACCCACACGCTTTGCTGGCAATGTGGGGCTGAAGCATTTCACCTGCAGAAATCGACCTGCGGTGAAGTACCCACACTGCCAATATAGTTGGAGTGCTAAGGCCAAAAGAAGAAACACAACCGGTACAGGGCGGGTACACTGAGGGAGAATTTAGCATGGCCTTTTAGGTAAGTGGTGGGGGTTACAGATAGTGTGACAGATCATGTCACAGTATCTTTAACCCCCACCACTTGCCTGGGCTTGCAAAATCTCACTAACTGTCCTGGCTGGAGACAATTCACACCTCTTTAACCTGTGCTTAACCCTCTCTCCACTCACGTTGTCTGCACCTGTAAAGACTTGATTACCCGTTAAGACTTGCATTCCAACCATTATCTTGTAATTGAGTTTGTGTCTATATATGCTCTGTTTGTGAACCAAACTCTTCACTCGCCTGATGAAGGGGCAACACTCCGAAAGCTCATGCTACCAAATAAACCTGTTGGAATTTAACCTGGTGTTGTGAGACTACTTACTGTGCCTACCCCAGTCCAACGCCGGCAACTCCACATCTTGAATTATCAGATGGTGGTACATGGAAAGCTTCAGACAATAAGGAAATAAAAGGAAAATTAATATACAAAATCCCTTAACTGAAGCCTTTGAAAAAAGAAATTCTGCTCACCTCTGTCTTAAAAGGGAGGTACAAAGTTGCTGGCGGGGCAGGGGAATCAGAGACTTGGGTCACTGTCTGTGTGGAGTCTGCAAGTTCTCCCATATCTGCGTGGGTTTCCTCCGGGTGCACCAGTTTCCTCCCACAAGTCCAAAAGACGTGCTGGTTGGGTGCATTGGCCATGCTAAATTCTCCCTCAGTGTACCCAAACAGGTGCCAGAGTGTGGCGACTAGGGGATTTTCACAGTGAAATGGATGGGACCCACCCTTGCTGCTTTTTTTCTGTGTGAGACTATGCAGTGGAGAAGGCTGTCAATGGTTTCAATGCCATTTTTCCCTCCTGCTATTGGCCTTTGCTGATTTTCAGGAAAATTCAATAATATAATTTTTAAAATTAGATTAAAAGTGCCAAAGTACTCCAGACGTGTGGTCTCACCAATGCCCTGTGCAACTATAGCAAATCATCCCTATTTTTACATTCCATTCCCCTTGCAATAAACACAGCACAGTGGCACAGTGGTTAGCACTGCTTCCTCACAGTGCCAGGGACCTGGGTTCAATTCCTGGCTTGGGTCATTGTCTGTGCGGAGTCTGCATGTTCTCCCAGTGTTTGCGTGGGTTTCCTCCAGGCGTTCCGGTTTCCTCCCATAGTCCGAAAGGTGCACAGGTTGGATGGATTGACCATGCTAAATTCTCCCTACGTGTACCCAAACAGGCGCTGGAGTGCGGCGACTCGGGGATTTTCACAGTAACTTCATTGTGGTGTTAATGTAAATTTACTTGTGACACTAATAAATAAACTTAAAAACTTTAACTAACATTCCATTAGCCAACCTAATCAGTTGTTGTATCTGCTTACTAACCTTTTGCAATTCATGTACCAGGACACTCAGATCCCTCTGTACTATCAACTTCTGCAATCTTTCTCCATTTAAATAGTATACTGCTTTTCTACACGCTGCCAAAGTGGACAAGTTTGCATTTTCCCACATTACATTCTGTCTGCCAATTTCTTGCCCTTGATTTAACCTGTCTACATCCATTTGTAGACTTTCTACCTGTTCTTGACAACTTACTTTCCTATGTTGCTGCTTACTTCCAATGGAAGTTCCACATTCGGGTGAGAATTGCAGAATCTGCATGACTCCACACAATCTGGGCCTGTGTCTCATTGCTTAATATGAATGTGTACAGGACTTGTACCAGTATACAAGATGTAAAAAAAAATTAAATTAGCCTCGACCTGACAACTGGATTCTTGCCATCCTGAGCTAAGCATCCAGGGATGGGCAATGAATGCTTGCCTAGCCAGCAACACCGACATCCTGGAAATTAATTAAAAGAAAAACAGTGATACAAGATAGGATTTGAGGGCACACAGCAAAAATGAAACATGGGGTAGATTTTCATTTTCCCCACTTGAAAATCAGACCGATCCATGTCTTTATGAATTAAAAACAAAACAAAGAACATTTTTTTCTTCCTAAGGAGTAATTAATAGCGACTGGAATGCAAACAGTACAGTTACCAGAATGGTCTGTTAACCTATACAATGTAATGAATTATTTTCAGAAAACAAACAAAATAACTTATAACTGGATATAACTTTCAAAGCTAGCACAAGAAACATTTCTCATTGTCTCTTTTTGCAAATTTCAAACAGGAGCAAATGCACCGAAATGCGTACTTGCCAACCAAGCGGCATTCTTCTCATACAGTATAAATTGTTGTTTTCCTCTTATATTGGTATTCTTGTGTAATGTCCTGATGAGTGCAAGACTAAAAGCTTTGACATGTCTCTTTTTGCAGCTGTACTTAAGTTCTGTATTACCAAGCGACTATTTAAAAACAGATAATTAAGCTGGTCAACTTTCCAAGCCTCTGATTTCATTTTGTCAAACATAAATCCTGTTTGCAATAAAATATATGTATTTTCAGGGTTTTAAAAAAAAATTCTCATCCTCCTTTTCTGCCAGCTTTCTCCCATGCTTTCCTGTTTTGAAGGTGATGTCTTCTAGCTGGGGTGTAGTTGCACATGTTCCAGCTACTCTCGTAATCCCATGGCATTAAGAGAATTGTAACACCCATTCTGTATTCATACTTAAATCAGCACATACTACAGAGCAAATCTGGAATATTGCTCGTCTATATAATTCAGTTATTCATGGTTTAACAAGCTGAACTCTCAGGTGAGTACAGCTCTTTGCCCTTGAACTAGCATTAACATAATTGATACACTTTTACCTTACATGTAACTGCAAAATTCAAACTAATTAGCTAGTTAACTCTAGTTTTTCAGTACTGCCAGTATTCCCAGTCTGGCCAATCTCTCTTAGCATACATGTGGAGCTCTCATGAAATGAGCGTTCAAGGTGATAATGTCAACCTGCTTCCAATAGAAACTTTAATGTCAACATTGAATGAAACATGAGTGGCAGTCAGATTGGAAGAATAAAAGATGGATGCTGCATGATGCGGATCATTTCTAATCAGTTTGTATGGAAGATCTGCATGCTAACTTCTGCAAGCAAATATAATCACCACTCCAAAGCCCAATTCTTTGGAAAGTATTTGCCTATAAAACACTAGAGTTTACGGAAATACGGTTTGTAATATTACCTTTGTGGTTTTAATACTATTTTTTATTCATATTTTAAGGTGCTAACTCATTATTTTAAACCTTGAAAAAAACTATGGCAGCAGGGACCAATCAATTGATGCCATTCTTCATTGAATTTCATGATGACTTTGTAAGTCTGAGAGGTGATGTGTGCAGGCCACTTCAACAGGATGTGAAGAGGGCACAAAGAGGCTGCAACAGGTTAAATGTGTGGTCAATAACATGGAAGTATAATGTGGGGAAGTGTGAGGTCATTCACTTTGGTTGGAAGAATCGAAAAACAATTTTTTTGAAAGGCTGGACTTCAGAGAGACTTTGGTGTACTAAAACAAGACGCACAGAAAATTAGCATGCAGGTACAGCAGAACTCATACCTCTGCCATGAGAACACGATGACACAGAGGCTGGCATGGTGGCACAGTGGCTAGCATGCTGTCTGACAGCGCCAAGGACCCGGGTTCGATTTTGACCTTGGATGACTGTCTACATTGAGTTTGCATGTTCTCCCTGTGTTTGTGTGGGTTTCTTCTGGGTGCTCCATTTTCCTCCCACAGTCCAAAGATGTGCAGGAGTTGGTCATGCTAAATAGTCCCTTAGTGCTCAGATATGTGTGGGTTGGGTAGATTGGCCATGATGAATGTGCGGGGTTGTGGGGATAGGGTGGAGGGGAGCAGAACTGTGGCAGCAGTGTGTTTTGTTTTTCTTAATGCTGTTTTCATATTTTTCTAGAGGCTAAATTTGCTATGGAATGGGAGCCCTTTATACATGCTTTCTTATTTTCTTTATAGAAAATTCTTGATCTATTTCTTGTCAAAACCAATTTTTAAAAGTATTCCAAGGAACCAGTATAGCTAGCTGCAATAATGATTAAAGATTTTAAAGAAGCATTCAGCTTAAATGAGTTCCATTTTGTAATGGCTGTAGATGGAATGAACCATCTAAACAGGTGAAATTACCCTGACAAATGGGCCTTTGCGCTATCTTGGCACCCAGCCAACAACCATAAAATATTGAAATGGCAGGTGGCATGGAAAATCCTGTCAAAGATGCTTACATGGAAACATTTCTAGAAAAACAACCTGATGTTAATTGGGACATTACTCATAGCAATAGGATGCTGAGCATTCATATAAACACACATTTAGGAAATTTCTTTTTAAGCATATATAACAATAGTTGTGCAATAATCTATCATACTTGTACTGTGGCAAGAAATTGAGAAAACAGCTTTATAAAGCACACTAAACCACCATTTGAGTTGTTACTTTTCCCCACTGCACATACAAGGGGCTAGAAATGTCCCTTCTGGCCCTCTTGGGGCATAGTGTAGCTTTTGCCTACCTCACTGAACTGCCACTGCTCCTATCTGACATCCTGAGTGTGGCGGTCTCTAGCACATCCTGAGTGGATGCCTTTGTGACTTCCAATAATACTGGGCATTCACCTTGGCAGCACAAAGGGGGCAACTGTAGTGCAGCATATTGCCACAGTATAAGATAGGCTGTACCAATCAAATATCTTTTTTAAAAAAGCTTTAATATCAATTATTTCCTACCAAAATATTACATTTGCTGTTTTCTTTAACAGATTACATTGTTCTATGAGTCAGGATTGACTCATTTTGGGACTGCCCTGTCAGACAGATGTAAAAGACACCATTACACTACTTCGAACAACAACGGAGTTCTCCCCAATGTCCTGGCCAAAATTTATCCATCAATCAACAGCTGAAATTAGATTGTCAGGTCATTATCTCATTGCTGTTTGCAGGACCTTGCTGTGTGCAAATTGGCTGCCACATTTCCTATTTTACAAGACTTCTTGAAAGATGCTATATAAATGCAGATCTTTCTTTATAATTGCCCTTTACAAGTCATATCAGCTGCAATTTTAAAGTATTTTTATTATAAATATAGAATATTTATTTTAAAATAAATATCAACTGGTAATTATTTCATGGTTGACTGGAATTTTTATTTCAAAAGCAAACTTCTAGAACTCTAATATAGTCACCGGAATCTTGCTGCCATTTACACAGGCGGGATCTTACAGTCTCGCTGATGACACAACTCCGCCACAGGTTTCCTGGTGGCAAGGGATGCATTCAACAGGAATCCCCATTGACAACGGCAGGACCATAAGATCCCACCACCAGCGAGTGGTGTGCCGTCTCCCATCGCCATGAAACATGCCGCAGAGTGGGAGGAAAACCTGCCCATTGTAAACCTTCAACAGGAAAACACACATTTTGTTTCATTTATTCTTAAATAATTTTATTCAGAAAACTAAACTTATTTGTATCCAAGTGGTCAGGCATGAATGTACAATAAATCATCAATCATAATGTGCAAAAGAATTCCAAAAGTGGTGGTGAAGTTATATTATGCAAGGGATGTCACAGTAGAGGATGTTTGGTAGATGTGTGTTTGTTTATGTGATGTAATGCCACCACAGACTAAATGCCATATCAGGTCCCAGTGTGACATTTCTGTTACTTGAAAACCTCTCTGGTTTATACTGAACCAATGCCAAACAATTCCAATTTTGGAACTGTTATGGACTCGCAGACACTGTGCAATAAATCAAAAACTCTGAGAATATTTTTCATTTTATGTGTTTGGACAAGAAACCTTTATCCTTTTGGTCTAAATTAAGGTAAAAACCCACCCCTGAAGTGCTTTAGAGTCTTGCCAAGTAAAGTTTTGTACCAGATGATCCCTTTCCCCCCCGTTTGTCCAAAATATTGCCATTTGTATTATCTGGTTTTTTTCACAGGTGTTGAGTTTTAAAATGTGGCTGGTTACGTGTAGACTTAAAATAGACGAGACCAAAGCCCAGGAATGACGTTTGTGGCCACTAACATACAACAGGGTTATATTTTTCCAGCAGCTGTTTTGGTTGTGTGAATATATAAACCCTGCATCCAGTTATGGGTGCCAAACCATGTTAGCATCTAACTGCAACCAAAAGAGAAAATGCTGGAAAATCTCAGCAGCTCTGGTAGCATCTGTAAGGGGAGAAAAGAGCTGACATTTCAAGTCCAGAACTGGTCCTGCTAATTGGAGCACCTATCATTGACAGTAAAATATCAACGTTTAAAACTTATATTTTAATTTCCTGGAATAAACAGCATGCCAATGAAGTCTTCTGCCCCACAAAAATTACATTAACATTGTTGAAGTAGAACTGCAGGATTTGGGATCATTGTACATTTCCCAAATTGTTTTACATTTGATAATCCATAGTTAATTGTTATGCACCATAGCTGTAACTTTGGTATGTGTTTTTAAAAATTATTTTATGAAGAGTTGTTTGCTCTATCGTATATGATTACAGTATTTCAAAATGGGGGCAAATTGAGATGCTGAAACAATTGTGTCCTAGAATGAGCAGAAGGTCATTCAAACTCTCTTGATAGATTTTTACAGCAATCGTTCATGATGCAAAATAATATTGATGTCTCTAGAGTCTGCAAATTCCATCACCATATAGTTATTGCAAAGCCAGTGACATCTGCACTGGCATGATCATGTCATCTGATTGATGACGACTGTTTTTCCAAAGACTTTGTGCACAGTGAACTGGCCATGACCTGCTGGTCACCCATATCTCTGCTACAAGGACACCTGCAAGTGAGATACGAAGATGATATACATTGTCACTGACAACCGGGAGACAGTCTCTGATGGCCATGACCTCTGGAGGCTGACAGTTTGGAGGGTCATTGGAAAAGGCGAGCAGAAAATGAAAGCTTACCTGGTTAAGAGGGCCCCAGAGAAAAGAGAAGCCAGTGAATCCTGTACCTTCTCAGCCCTCTGTAGCAGAGGCTGCCATGCCAGAGTAGGGCTCCTGAGTCACACCAGGCAATATTTAACAGAGAGTTGACCATCACAGTGATAGATCTCTCAGCAAAATTGGGAAACTTCTAAACCACTTCAGCCATATGGTAAAAGTGAAGTTCGTACACTACCATTTATAACATTAAGTTACAGATTATAAGTGAAAGATGCTCGGATGTTTGTACTTTGCGTTCCAGTCAGGTACCTCTATCGATTTAGTCATCCTATGACTTGATCGTGAGGAAAAAGACAAAATGTCAATTAAAGGCAAATTAAGTGGCACTTTGGTCAAACAATGTGCACCAAGAACAAGCTTCTCTAAGATTGTACTAAGCAGTTTGTCCAACAATGCATGATAATCCCAATCACCTTTTTCTTAATGTCATAGGTTCTATACCAGTATCCATAATAGATCACAATGGAATTCTAAAGACAATCTCTATCAACAAGTCACAGTTGTGTTTAGAAAATAATATTCCAAAACCTAAATGTTTGTAGAGAAAGAGCTGTTTAGTTGTATAGTTATTTAGTTGTTTAGTTATAACCCATTTATAACTATAAGTGCTCAAGTTTCGATAGATATCCTTTAGGTATGAACCAATGACAGGGATTGTGATGTAAATCAAAAATAAATTTCCTGAAAGTTGTCTATTCCCCTTGCTCTACACACCATCACTACATAGGTACTCTCATATTCCTTTCAGTGTGAGGGGGAAACAATGAACTTGTTGACCGCATAAATTTTGATTTAAAGGGTATGCTTTGAGGAAGGAAGATAAAAATGTCAAAGGTTATCAGCATGCTTATTTTTCAACTCGACCTCTGTTGGTGTGAAGTTTATCAATTTGAATGGAAAGGTTTCTATCCTGTTTCATAGTGATGACGGGCTCTTTTTAAAACAAATTTATTCGTATCTATTGAACGTTGCAGAACTAATATTTTTCTGGTCTTTGATAATTTACTTATTTGGCAGTCCCTCTGGTCGAAGATGACTTGCTTTCACTCTTCAGTGGTTTCTGAGATGGCTGATGAGTCCAATGTGCAATCTGCGTGTGTGGACTGAATACCTTCAAGCACAACCTGGCCAGCATCTGGCAGAGCCTGCAGATCCTCTGTGTGCTCTCCCTGACTTTGCCTGGACCAGGTATATCCCTGACGAAGTCTCTCAATGTGGTCATTGCCTTCTCCATTTCGGTCAGTCACAAGCCAGGGAATCCGATGAGTCGACTGAGATGTTTGATCTTTTTAGGGATGCTTCGGGTACCCCCTAAAGCATTTCTGCTCCCCCTCCCCCCGGGAGTCTCGTGCTCTGAATGAGATCCAGGTAGGACTATTGTTTCAGGAAACTGGTCTAGGGCATATGACCCCAACCCATCCCAGCAGAGCTGGTTTTGAGCAAATGGAGCCTCAATGCTGGGTAAATTGGCTTTGGAGAGGGCATTGCTGTTGGTCTGCTTTTCTTGCCACTGGATTTGGAGGATCTCGTGAAGGCGCTGCTGATAGTACATGTCCAGTGATTTCAGGTGCCTTCTGTAGGTTGTTCAAGTCTCCAAAGCATATAGGAGCACAAGGACCACTGCTACCACTCCGGCAAGGTGACACAATGGTTAACGCTGCTGCCTCACAGCACCAGGGACCCGGGTTCGACTCCCAGCTTGGATCATTGTCTGTGCGGAGTCTACATGGTCTCCCTGTGTCTGTGTGGGTTTCCTCCGGGTTCTCCCATTTCCTCCCACAGTCCGAAAGATGTGCTGGTCAGGTGCATTGGCCATGCTAAATTCTCCCTCAGTGTACTTCGAACAGGTGCCAGAGTGTGTCACAGTAACTTCATTGCAGTGCGAATGTAAGCCTACTTGTGACACTAATAAATAAACTTTAAAATAAACTTTAAAGCTACCCGGTAAACTATGACCTTTAGTCGCCTCTTGACAAAGGCAGATGTAGACGACAAAATCATCACCTCTGCCTTCAGCAGACTGAGGAAAAGAGTATTTTTGGGCTAGAACCTCAAACCCGAGACTAAGGTTATGAATTTGATAAACAGTCACTGGTTGAATATAATGGAAGTATTTCATCACTATAACCAGACCTTAAAAACATTTCCTCTCTCTACCTCCTCCTTCCTTATAACAAAGATGATTCTTGAAACGTCTCATTTTTCTCTTTTTTCTTAGTTTGATTTGCTACTTTTCCTAGAAAACTGGATTCATCAAACATATTGAACACACCTTGAAATTGCCTTGCTAGAATTGTTAGGTTTACTTAATCCATGAAAAAGAAATGTGAACATTGAATTATCTCCATCAGAATCTCTGTTAAAATGCTTCACATGGCCCTGTGGGAGATCTGAGTTGTCTGCACAATCACAGCAGAAGCTTTTCTCAAAGGATGGAAGGATCCCAGCTTTGCTGTAGGTAGAACCACATTGTGTTACATCCTTCTCAGATATTAGCTACGAGGAGAGGTTGAATAAATGGGATTGTTCTCCCTGGAAAGATGGAGGCTGAGGGATGACCTGATAGCAGTTTATAAAATTATGAGAGGTATAGAAAAGGTGAGCAGTTGGAAGCTTTTTCCCAGGGCAGAAATGACAATTACAAGGGGGCACAAGTTCAAGGTAAGGGGGGGAAGGTTCAGTGGAGATGTGTGGGGGAAGTTTTTTACATTTAGGGTGGTGGGGGCCTGGAATGCACTGCCAAGTGAGGTGGTTGAGGCAGTTACGTTAGCCACATTTAAGACTTATCTTGATAGGCATATGAACAACAGGGAAAAGAGGGATATAAACGGTTGGTTTAGATAGGTAAACGTGATCGGCGCAGGCTTGGAAGACCGACGTTCCTGTGCTGTACTGTTCTTTGTTCTTTGTATTGGCACTGTGGATAGTGTTGAATTTTGCTGTGACCCTTTTCAACTATCTCAGATGCCGAAGATACTCATCCAGCATCCAATTGTGTGCACTGTCAGGGAGATCCGAGTCTGTATGATCTGGAGTCAGCAACTACATTCTGCAGAGCCTCCATTCCCTACTGACTGGTCCCACATTTACTTCCAATTATCTGTTCCTCAGTGCAAAACCCTGTTAGAATTTTCTGTATCTCCCTGGGTGGAATTGTCCGAACCAGTGACTAATAGGGTTGCCAACTCCTGCTGGACATATTCCAGGAGGTGTCGGCACAAATGAGAAAATCCAAGGAGGTGGACCTAACTGGTAAGGGATGGAATTCTTTGATTCACCTACATGAACAAAAGTAATTTGGGCAGGGTTTTCCAACCTTTCCTGGCAGCGGTATTTTCCAGTCCTCCCAGCAGCCAATGGCAAACCACCTCCATCAGCGTTTGGGGGTGGGGGGGGGGGGGGCTGGAAAATCACCGCCTTGCTGTTACTATCCTTGTTTAGAAATGGCTTGTTCGGACACTGCTGCACCCGGGGTGCCTGCTGGGACTGTGATCAGTCGATGGCCCTTTAAAGCAGCTGCTGCTGGATCCTCACCCCAACCTGAGCTCAGACTCTGGTCTCTGTGCCTGTTCCCAGGCACATATACACACCCAGAGGCTGCTGAAGGACAAATAGCTGCCTTGGGTTCCGTTCTCCAGCCAGTGACAGCCCTGGCCTGTTCCATATCCATCGTTACCGGCAGTGTGACACTCGCTGCTCCCAGTTATAATGTTGCTCTCAATGGAATCCGTGCCTGGACAGAGTGAGCCACCTGTGCACACTCCACCCCAGGACTATGGCTTCGCTCCTGCTTCCTGCAGAAATTCCTTCGTCAGCATTGTCCAAAATGTACCATCTAGTGGGACAAGAGCTGCAGACACATGGGAATACCACCACCTGGAGGTTCTTTCCAAACCACTCACCATTCTGACTTGAAATCTGATTTGGCGATCACTCATTAATGAGGATGATTGTCCACCTAAGAAACTCCATGTCACTGGTCACCAGCCCTGTGAGTCCTTGTGTGGCTGATGAGGCCAATCCTAGAGCCACATCTCCGCCCGCACACTGACATTCCAACAGGACTAGACAGGGTAGATGCAGGGAGGATGTTCCCGAAGCTGGGGAGTTCAGATCCATGGGTCATAGTCTGGGGATTCAGGGTAGACCACTTAGAATGGAAATGAGACATTTCTTCACCAAAGAGTGGTGAGCCTGTGAAATTCATCACCACAGGAAGTAGTTGATGCCAAAACATTGAATGTATTCAAGAGGCAGCTGGATATAGCACTTGGAGCAAATGGGATCAAAAGTTATGGGCAGAAAACAGGATTAGGCTACTGAGTGGGACAATCAGCCATGATCGTGATGAGTGGCGGAGCAGGCTCTAAGGGCCAAATGGCCTCCTCCTGCTTCTATCTTCTATGTTCTATGTTCTTAGCAGGTGTTCCCAGGAGGTGGGTTAGGTCCTTGTAATCTAGATCGCTGGTGTTCCTTTCTCAGGCTCCGTTTCCAGGCGTCCTCCTGTTGTCAGGTATCCTCAAAGAATTCTGTCCCTTCAATCAGAAGGTTCCTCCAAGTAAGTCTCTTCTGAACAAGGGTCTCTCAGGTGTTGACATTTATGTTGCATTTCTTGAGGAGAGCCTTCAGGGTGTCTTTGAAGTGCTTCCTTTCCCCTTCTCTTGTTCGGGAGCCTTCCTTGAGCTGAATGAAGAAGATTTTCTTTGGTAAATTGGACTCAGCACCTAAGCAAGAGCCTGGCCCAGCGGAGTTGGTTTTGGATGATCGTGGCCTCTGTGTTGGTGCTCTTGGCGCCTTCAAGGATGCTGATGTTTGTACACCTGTCCTCCCAGCTGATGCAGAGAATCTATCTCAGACACCATCAATGGTACCTCTTCAGGGCCTTGAGGTGGTGGTTGTATGTAGCCCGTGTTTCTGAGCCATATCAAATTGCTGGGAGGATGACTGCCTTATACACAAGGATCTTAGTATAGACGGATGTCATGGTCATCAAAGACTCTCATCCTTAGGTGTCTGAAGGTGGCGCTCACAGATTGGATATGACATTGGATTTCCCCATCGATGTCAGTTGTGGTTGAGAGGTGGCTCCCCAGGTAGGGGAAATGTTCCCCATTTGGGAGTGTTTCTCCATTGATCTTGATGGAGGGAGAGTCCAGACCTTGCCCTGGGGCGTGTTCGTAAAGGACTTGAGTCTTCTTGAGGTTGAGGCTGAGACCAATTCTTTGGTGTGCTTCTGCAAAGGTGTCAAGCGTGGCATGGAAATATTCCCATTCCTTCACTGCCGCCGGGTCAAAATCTGGAATTCGCTCTATAACAGCACCGGGGGTGTACCTACAACACATGGAGTGCAGCAGTTAAATAAGGCAGCTCACCAGCACCTTCTCAAGGGCATTTAGAGATGGGCAATAAAGACTGGCCTAACCCGGTGACATCCACACCCAATGCTGAACAACTGATTTTGTGCCAGCTCTCAGTGCACTCACAGGCCAGCAGCACCTACTGAACAAACCTCCAAGCACTTAGCAGACCAGCACCCAGAGAAATGACAGTCAACATTTTGTTACTCATGCATAATCACCACCACAACTACACGTGAGAGCTTAGCCTTTAAACTCAGCGGGAAAAAACAGGCAACTCCATTTATGAGCTATGACCATGACAGGAATAGGGCCTGGGTGGGATTGGGTCGGTGCAGACTCGATGGGCTGAATGGCGTCCTTCTGCACTGTAGGATTCTAAGTATAATTTAAGCATAATAGACCATGACAGTGCCAGTTTCCATTTTATGTCATCACGCAGCCTATTGCGCCATCAGTTCATTGTTTAACAATGAATGTTGAGCTTCTGTGAATGAGTTATTGTGCATATTTATTTAGTTGCCTAAAATAACATTCTAAAATCTTCTGGATTGCCTTCAATAGCCATCGGGAAATTGGTACAGATTCCAGAGACTCCAGGCCATTCCAGTGGGGTTGAAAAATCTAGAGAGACAGAGTGAGTTTCACTATGGGTACAGATAGAGCTGGTTGCTTTAGTTATTGAGAGCAAGGGAAAATGAAGAGATGTGAGATGATATGGAACTGCACAGACAGTTCCTCTGTAATTTTTGATGCTGCCATATCATTGTGTTTCTGTTGTGTCTGTGCTCTAGTGATATAGATGTCCCAAACAAATGCACAGATGCAAATGGGGGCTTTCCTATATCCCTGTTTCCAAAGAGTTAGTTGAATGGCTTCCCAGAACCTTGAATACAGCTTTCAAATAAATGAGGAGGACTTCTGTAGGTGGTGATCTGGAATTATCTGAGAGAGTAGAGAAAACATAAGCATTGCAGTCAAGGCTGTGCAGAAAGTCTTAGAACAGTTTGAAACATGAGGTGAAAAGAGGAACAGGAAATAGGCTAAGTGTGACACTGAGAAGCAAGATGTGCTTGTGGTTAAGAGATGAAATAGGAT
Organism: Mustelus asterias; assembly: GCF_964213995.1. NCBI lineage: Eukaryota > Metazoa > Chordata > Chondrichthyes > Carcharhiniformes > Triakidae > Mustelus > Mustelus asterias. Next base: position 111,981,517 of record NC_135801.1, on the reverse strand, counting down.
GGAAGAAAGGAATTATTGATTCAGAATCTAATCCTAGAGCAATATGAGAATAATGAATGAGGGGTTACATACAGATAAAAACACACTAAGGTATGATTGAGGAAGCAGATGACTGATTTTGGTTTCTCTGATGACATTAACAAAATAGTTTCTTGCTCTCCAAAGGGCCCTTGGATGTTGGGTGTACTTGCATCATCCTTTTGCTCTATGAATATCAATTATATACTTAGCATGCCGCCAGTCTGTGACCAAAAACATACCCATATTTCTATGAAGTGGGAATGATGGCGTTGGACTGGGGTGGGCACAGTAAGAAGTCTCACAACACCAGGTTAGAATCCAACAGGTTTATTTGGAATCATGGGCTTTTGGAGCGCTGCTCCTTCATATAAGATCAGCCATGATTTTATTGAATGGCGGGGCAGGCTCGAGGGGCTAGATGGCCTACTCCTGCTCCTATTTCTTATGTTCTTATTAGGTGGCTCATTTGATGAAGGAGCAGTGCTCCAAAAGCTCGTGATTCCAAATAAACCTGTTGAACTTTAACCTGGTGTTGTGAGACACATTTCTACCAGGCGTACTTCCAAGTCAGATTCGCTGACTCTTCTTTTGCTGCCATCCTACTTATCTAGATTGCTTGTTTCCTTTAGCGCTGCATTGTCTCTTTAGGCAACAGCAGGTTTTAAATCCGGTCTGAACCTCTACTCCAGGTATTGTTCACCGCTTCTCCAGATATCCATTCAGGGCACACGTATGGACTCCACCTTGGCACCTTTGCTGGTGTACTTTACACTTCTCCCCCATCCCCTCCCCACCCCACCCCCTGCCACTCCCACCTCCTTGCACTGATGGTAGTGCAGAGTGACTTACATAACCTATATGTTCTTCCACTAGCAACCATGATGTGTGAGCCTGAACTTTGAGGAGTGGAGCTGATTTTTTTTTAACTGGTACACGTGTTTCGAATTATTCATGTGTTTGCAAGTTTTAAAATCTACTGAGATTAGGCTGGCAACACGATGCTTTCTAAACTTTAATTAAAATGAGTTTGTTCAGTAATGTAGAGTTACGGGATAGGGCCTGGGTGGGATTGTTGTCAGTGCAGACTCGATGGGCTGAATGGCTTCTTTCTACACTGTAGAGATTCTAATTCTAATTCATATTTCTACTCATGTCAACACATTATCTTGTTTATTTATTTAGAGCAGTAATTCTACCATGCATGTCATTCTGTGAGGCTGCAAAGGAGGGCTGTGAACCATTATTGCAACAGGTGGAGGCTGGATGGCCAGAATTCCTCAAATGCTCCAGGTTTGTCAACGATACAGGAATGGAAAACACCAGCAGGATATGCTTTTCACCACTGCACGAGGAAGCAAAAAGTAAGTTGAATATTAATTACCTATCACCACTTTAGATTTCAATGCAGCCTTTTAATTGGAGTTCACCCCTACATCACGAGATCAACATCTTGGATTCCTGTGGTACATTTATTTGATTGCCAAATTTAAAATGATAAATTTTGAAATCGCAAATATTAAAGCACCTTATACCTAACACTTTGTACATCCAATTCAAATAGACCTTCAAAATCTGACTAGGTATATCCCATCTAACTTCAACCCTGACCAGTAAGTACATTTTTTTCAGTTTTCCTCTACTCTTTCCTTTGATGTAGTTTTCTCAAATTTGGAAAAAAACTTGTTTTTATCTAGAAGGAGGAGCAAATCCCTGATTTTTTTAAAAATGTGAATGATGTAGCCATGTTCTGAGTTCGTGTAGTCATCTTTCACTTCCTAATTCCTCCCTTCTGTGATGAAGGTGACTCGATGCAATCTTATGGTGACATAAACAGCAGCCACCCTCATCACAACAGTCGTTCATCATATGTGAGTCTCGAATGGGAGTATTGGCACCACTTTCACCTATGAAGGCATAGTATCTGAGCCCAATTCTCTCATCACCTGTTGTGCTGACATATATATGTGCAAAGATAGCTCCAGATTTAATGTGAGTGACTGTGGTCTCACCCACTAGTTAGAAAGCCAATGGGAGTCAAGTGTCGGCAGGCCGGATGCTATTCAGAGGTAATCTGGCAGTTACTTCAGCAGCATTGGGCCGCCCGTTGGATAAAACATCCAGTAGAGTGGAAATCAGAGGCTGGCAGCTCTCCAGAACTGGAAGTACCATCAGCCAAAGTGGGGCTTACAATGAGGATCCATGATGGATCCTCAGGTAGATATGGGTATAGGCGGGATGGGGGTTCTTGGCAAGGAGGGTTAGAAGCAAGAACAGGGATGCGCTAGATTTCCGGGGGGCATCCCTCTATCTTAAGCCAGGTCCTGCGTTGAGGTGAAGGGTGGTCCTTGAATGAGTGACATCCTCCATGTGGAGTCCTCCTCCATTGGGTGCCTGAAGGAACCTCCATGATTCCTTTACTAGAAGGTCCACCTGGTGGAAGGCTGAACACCCACTCCACTCTTGCCTAGTCACTAGCAATTCTGGCAAAACCTGCTGGACCGAGGTCTCCAAGGTGGTCACCACCCTTTCTATGGTGACCTGGAGGCATTCATGTCGGAGTCACGACATCAGACAGAACACAGATCCAAATCCCATCCTTCAGTCTAGTGACATCTCCCTGATGTCCTGCTGCCTGTCATATCTCCAGCATTTCTCTGAGTTCTAGAGACCTGGCTGTCACTGCCTCTGACTGCTGTGGAGGTGTGTCAATGAAGTGTTCTCCAGAAAGTGACCCAGAGCTTGATCTACAATAATGATGCACCAAGATGTATGACTCTGTGCTGGTTTTCTGGACTAACATATTGAGGAACCAACAAGGGAACAGGCCATCTTGGACTGGGTATTGTGCAATGAGAAAAGATTCTGTGGCAATCTAGTTGTGAAAGAATCCTTGGGGATGAGTGACCATAAAATATGGTAGAATTCTTTATCAAGGTTGATAGTCAGGTTATTGATTCTGAGACCAGGGTCCTGAATCTCAATAAAGGTAACTATGGTGGCATGAGGCAAGAGTTGGCCATGATGTACTGGGAAACATTACTGAAAGGAAAGACAGTGGACAGGCAGTGGCAAGCATTCGAGGAATGAATAGGTGAACTCCAAAAGTTGTTTATTCCTATTGGCACATGAGTGGAAAGAGAACTGTGGGCAAACCAAAGCTTACAAGGGAAATTAGCTATAGTATTAGATTCAAAGAAGAAGCATTCAAATTGGCAAGAAAAAACAATAAACCTGAGAACTGGGAGCAGTTTAAACATCAGCAAGGTTAGACCAGGAGATTAATTAAGAAGGGGGAAAATAAGAGTATGAAAGTAAACTAGTGAGGAATATAAAAACTGATTGTAAAAGCTTCTACAGGTACATAAAGACAAAAACAAATGTTTAACGTTTAATGGACGAATTCAAAATGGGAAACAAAGAAATGGCTGAGGAACTAAGTTCGTACTTTGCTTCAGTCTTCATAAAGGAAGTCATGAATAATGTACCAGAAGTTCTGAAAAACACAAGTTTTAGTGAGGAGGAATGGAGAGAAATCAGTATTAGAGAAATGGTTTTGGGGAAATTGATGGGATTGAAGGCGGGTATATCTCCAGGTCCAGATAATCTTCATCGCAGAGTACTTCAGGAAGTGGCTCTGGAAATAATAGATCCATTGGTGGTTATTTTCCAAAGTTCTTTGGACTCTGGAATAGTTCCTACAGATTGGAGGGTAGCTAATGTAAGCCCGCTATTCAAAAAGGGAGGTAGAGAGAAAACAGGAAACTATAGATCAGTGAGCCTAACGTCGGTAGTATGGAAGCTGCTAGAGTCTGTTATCAAGTATTTCATAGCACAGCATTTGGGAAGCATAGTATAATCAGACAAAGTTGCATGCGACTCACTGTAAATGTGAAGAGGTGATGAACTCAGGGCGGTCTCATTCATACTCGGCTGCTGGGGGAAATCAATCTTGCTTTCCCCACAGGAGCAATCGTTGCCCCCCCCCCCCCCCCCCCCCCCCCCCCCCCAGTTAGCTCACCAGCATCCTCTTTGAATCTGGTGAGCTCTGTTATGTTGGCCATCTTTCCTCCTATCTGGGATCTCTCCTCTGTGTTGCAGGCAAGCATGGTCTGCATGAAGACAAGAGGAGACAACGTGATCGGAAGGGATGGAGCAGAGCACATGCTTGCCTCATGTGTGTTGGGCCCTTCCCTGAAAGGGCTGAAGATGACATTGATGCAACGTGATAGATTAGATGATGATGATGTGAAAGCATCTGTGACACAATATGTGTCCTCCACAGATGTTGTGTGAGATCCCTGAAGATTGTAGCACTTTGCATGCATGATGTGAGTGTGATATTGGAGTAAGCTGCACGTTCATTTACTGTGGTGGAGTGGGTTGAGATCATTCATCTCTTTCTACACAGGATAGTGTTGTGGAGGGCAGTTGCCAGCGGCACTAACCTGCTCTGCCATCGCTCCCAGACCAAAGAGGTGAGGCTTCCTGGAGCCATCCCTTGGCCACGACACATGTTGGTGTTGCCGTTTGCATCAACACCTCAAGGGAGTCGTGACTAAACCTGGGTGCGGCCTCCTCCTTTCTGTTTGCAGCCATCTCTATTGGTCTCCTGAAGACAGCTGAATTGGAGAGAGATTAAAATGTGTATACACTGGTGGTGTTTAAATATAGTGCGCAGACCTTGGATCTCATTAGGGAACAGCGGGGTGGAGAAATGCATTCCCGACCCGCCAGGTGATGAGAGACACTCGCCTATGCATAACTAATGATCTCCCCAATCCTACATTGGGCACCATTTCCTAACACTCCAACTAGCGGGAAAGGCACCGTGGAATCCGCCTACCACCGCACTTAGTTTCCAAAAGCTGAGGAGAGCTAGGAGGGGACATGAGAAGTCCTTGGCGGGTCGGATCAAGGAAAACCCCAAGGCTTTTTACTCTTATGTGAGGAATAAAAGAATGACCAGGGTGAGGTTAGGGCCGGTCAAGGACAGTGGTGGGAACTTGTGTATGGAATCAGTAGAGATAGGCGAGGTGATGAATGAATACTTTTCTTCAGTGTTCACCAAGGAGAGGGGCCATGTTTTTCAGGAAGAGAAGGTGTTACAGGCTAATAGGCTGGAGGAAATAGATGTTCGGAGGGAGGATGTACTGGCAGTTTTGAATAAACTGAAGGTCGATAAGTCACCTGGGCCTGATGAAATGTATCCTAGGATTCTTTGGGAGGCGAGGGATGAGATTGCAGAGCCTTTGGCTTTGATCTTTGGGTCCTCACTGTCCACGGGGATGGTGCCAGAGGACTGGAGAGTGGCAAATGTTGTTCCTCTGTTTAAGAAAGGGAATAGAAATGACCCTGGTAATTATAGACCGGTTAGTCTGACTTCGGTGGTTGGTAAATTGATGGAAAAGGTCCTTAGGGATGGGATTTACGACCATTTAGAAAGATGCGGATTAATCCGGGATAGTCAGCACGGATTTGTGAAGGGCAAATCGTGCCTCACAAATTTGATAGAATTTTTTGAGGAGGTAACTAGGTGTGTTGATGAAGGTAGGGCGGTTGATGTCATATACATGGATTTTAGTAAGGCGTTTGATAAGGTCCCCCATGGTCGGCTTATGATGAAAGTAAGGAGGTGTGGGATAGAGGGAAAGTTGGCCGATTGGATAGGTAACTGGCTATCTGATCGAAGACAGAGGGTGGTGGTGGATGGAAAATTTTCGGACTGGAGGCAGGTTGCTAGCGGAGTGCCGCAGGGATCGGTGCTTGGTCCTCTGCTCTTTGTGATTTTTATTAATGACTTAGAGGAGGGGGCTGAAGGGTGGATCAGTAAATTTGCTGATGACACCAAGATTGGTGGAGTAGTGGATGAGGTGGAGGGCTGTTGTAGGCTGCAAAGAGACATAGATAGGATGCAAAGCTGGGCTGAAAAATGGCAAATGGAGTTTAACCCTGATAAATGTGAGGTGATTCATTTTGGTAGGACTAATTTAAATGTGGATTACAGGGTCAAAGGTAGGGTTCTGAAGACTGTGGAGGAACAGAGAGATCTTGGGGTCCATATCCACAGATCTCTAAAGGTTGCCACTCAAGTGGATAGAGCTGTGAAGAAGGCATATAGTGTGTTAGCTTTTATTAACAGGGGGTTGGAGTTTAAGAGCCGTGGGGTTATGCTGCAACTGTACAGGACCTTGGTGAGACCGCATTTGGAATATTGCGTGCAGTTCTGGTCACCTCACTATAAGAAGGATGTGGAAGCGCTGGAAAGAGTGCAGAGGAGATTTACCAGGATGCTGCCTGGTTTGGAGTGTCGGTCTTATGAGGAAAGGTTGAGGGAGCTGGGGCTGTTCTCTCTGGAGCGGAGGAGATTAAGGGGAGACTTAATAGAGGTTTATAAAATGATGAAGGGGATAGATCGAGTGAACGTTCAAAGACTATTTCCTCGGGTGGATGGAGCTATTACAAGGGGGCATAACTATAGGGTTCATGGTGGGAGATATAGGAAGGATATCAGAGGTAGGTTCTTTACGCAGAGAGTGGTTGGGGTGTGGAATGGACTGCCTGCAGTGATAGTGGAGTCAGACACTTTAGGAACATTTAAGCGGTTATTGGATAGGCACATGGAGCACACCAGGATGGTAGGGAGTGGGATAGCTTGATCTTGGTTTCAGATGAAGGTCGGCACAACATCGTGGGCCGAAGGGCCTGTTCTGTGCTGTACTGTTCTATGTTCTATGTTCTAATTTCTACCCTGTGTCATTAAGAGAACTTAGATTCATTGTTAATTTTTTCATTTCCTTCAAGAATGGCACCGAATACTGTGAATGGGAGAACTACAGTGGACACCGAAAGGGTTAAATAATTATCCCAAATTCCCAAGGGTCACTCTCTTGATCTTTTGGCATAATTTTGACAATCAGCAAAGTAACATCAACAAGTTGAAAATGGCCAATGATGTTTTCTCTCTGGGGGTTCACTGATCTTGCACTAAATTTGCAGAGGGAGGTCAGGAGAGCTACATCAGGAAAGTTCGAGCCAGTGGGGAGGAATTCTTTCCGATGAGTGTTTCTTGTTTCCACTGATACCATTGAAGAAAGCAGCATGGGCTGCACATGTAATGACCCATGGTGGCACTGCTTGCTCCAGTGATTTGACATAATCCTGTTTCGAATTGTTTCTGTGCATACATTTGACTGCCTCATTATGTTTTGTTCCATGGGGAAAAAAAAATAAAACCGATAAATCTAATGGTGGTGAAAAAAACACTAAAAACTGAGATGTGGAACACTTTCAAAATAAATCCACTGCACACAACAACTTTTTCAGAAATATGTGGCAGGCCAACTCACATTCCTTCATCATCCCACATTCCAGTCTCAGCTCATCCATGTTTGGCTTGTTAATTTAACTTGATGCACACAGCTTGCTCAGATGATGCACAGAATGAATGTACTCTGCTTCTGTTCTGCATTGAAAATGTTTCTGTACGGTCACAAGTAAGTTCCTTGTTATTCATCACTTTATTTTGAATACAGAGCAGAATTTTCCCAGAAATCGGCAATGGGTGATAGTGGGTGGGAAAAGTGGCATTGAAGCCACTGACAACCATGCCAGCTTTCTCTGTCATATAGTCCCACAATTAGGAAAAAAAACAGCAAGGAGCGGGTCTTATAACGTGTCACTGGCAGGATTGGGGCACCATTTTTAAAGGCCGTTCCAGGGCTAAGGAGTTCACCCTAGAACCACCCTGCACCCTCCCTGACATTGCCCAGGCAGTGCCAAGGGAAAGCTCCCAACTGCCAGAGGACAGTGCCTGGGCATGACCTCCCCCACCCTTGAGCAATACTCTCACCGAAGCCTCCCTGGGAGGTCTGCTTGCCAGGTGCACAACTTGGGGGGGGGGAGGGGGGTGGGGCGGAGGAGGGGGCAGTCGAGCTTTGCATCGTTCTGCTGTGACACCAACGTGGATAGTTTTTCTGACGGGGTGGGGGCGGGATGATTCTGGCATTGAGGCCTGATAATTTTGTGCTAATTATTTCAAATGATGTTCCTCGTCAATGATGGGGGGGGGGGGGGGGGGGGGGGTGGGGTGGAAGAGGCCAATCACATCACGTGTTCGCGTCAACATGAACTGTAATTTGGCTGTTCTCATGAGATTTTCCACTCCTGTCACCAAACGAAGGTGATTGGGAGCAAAAACTCCTGGCCATAGTTTCAGACTTAGTACAGAGGAGACATGGCAATTTCTTCACCTCGCCTCTAGATTTCCTGATTATACAATAGTATAAAAAGCGTAACCTCAGAATTGGGAATAAAACATAATGGCTGGAAGGTTCTGGCTGTTCATGCCGGTGGGATTTGGCTGGGCGCCAAATTCTCCAACTTCGCTGCAGTGGAAATGTGGTGCGAACCGCCGGTAAGATCACGCCCAATGGATAACTTAGAGAATTATTTTTCATGCAAGCTGTTATTGAAGGAATTGAGGGAACAAAACAAACATAGGAATAGAAAAGAAACTCAAAAAATGGGATGTAAGAGTTTTGATGTGGAGCTAATGCACCAGTCTCTCTTTGTGTTGAAGTGCCTGCAACAGAAAGGAAAATCATAGAATAGAATCATACATTGCAGAAGGAGGCCATTCAGCCCATCAAGTCTGCACCAACCATAATCCCACCTAGGCCCTATCCCCATAACCCCATACATTTACCCTAGCTAGTCCCCCTGACACGAAGGGGCAATTCAGTATGGCCAATCCACCTAACCTGCACATCTTTGGACTGTGGGAACAAACCAGAGCACCCGGCGGAAACCCATGCAGACACAGGGAGAATGTAAAGAGGTGAGTGAATAAAGAGATGAATGTAAGGCGAGGTGAAGAAATTGCATGTCTCCACTGTACTAGATCTGAAAATATAATAGTTTTAATTATTCTATGAGGATTCTTTTACCTACAGTTTTTGAAATAAATAATTACCATATAGTAAGCGATGTCTAAGGAATCTGAATCGTGACACACAACTGCTATTTATGTTTGAGTAGAATAGTGACTAAAGAGGTTTAAAAAAGCAATTCACTCTTGAATAATGGAGGTCACTTGAGAGAATATTTTTAGAAGAAACTTCTACATCTCACTAAGAAGCTTTTAATTAGAACTCCATATTAACAAGCTCTGTGTTCTCCACATAGCAGGAGGTTAATGAATGAAATTCCATTGTGTTTCTTTAAGTAAATTTTTATTTTGATGAAATGGGACCAATGCCCTTGGAGAATGGAATCTGTTCTCAAATGTTTATAGTACCCTGATTGCAGTCAGATTCTTGCACACAATGTCAGACATATCATTATAGTATGGATCAAAAAACACACACTGGTTAAAAGAAAAGCATTAATAGTGTTCCGTTTAATACCTGTGTTGTGCTGCAAAGAAGTTCAGGGAACCATTCTAATGTAAATAAAAATGGTTATAAAATATACTGTAGGCTACAAAAGCTGCCATAAGCTGCTATATTGCAGTACGTGAAGGGCATACATGCAAACCCTAGAGAATTGTAAGGGCTGGGCTTAGTTTTAAGATAGGCACGCTCCCATCTCCTCATTTGAACCTGTCTTTAAAGTATGTTACTCAGAAAAGGTGAAGAGGGAGAGAAAAGCATAAAAACTAAAATCTGAAATATGGATCAGAAATAGCGAGAAATACACAACAGAATCTGTAAAATCAAAGGTTTGGCGAAGATTTCGGATAGAGATGTTCTTATGGAGTGTTTTCTCAAATACTAATGGATCTGCCAAGTATTTCCATCATTTTCTGTCAATCTTTTGCTGCTTACATTTAGTTTATTTTATGTTGAAAGAGAAAACAACGTTCATTGTCCAATGAGAAAATCAGTGAAAACATGGGGGGATTAGCAGGGTAAATATGTGGGGTTATAGGAATAGGGCCTGGGTGGGATTGTTGTCGGTGCAGGTTCAATGGGCCGAATGGCCTCCTTCTGCACTGTTGGGATTCTATGATTCTATGTCGTTGATTCTTTTAGGCCCCATTATGGGCAGGTGCATAAATTCATGGCACTGGGGGGTGTATGAGTTCCATGGCTCCGTTTCATCCTCAGGCTGTTTCCGAGGGGCAGCATGAGTAGCCAATTGACCTCATTAGAGAACTATTAAGGCTTATTTTTCATGTGGCCCCCAGAGGTGTTGGGGAACAGTGAGTTGCCCGAAGGCGGCCTCCCAATGGCAGATCAGGGAGAGAGAGAGAGGGCCAGTGTTCCAACCAGCCTTAGTTGGTTGCCTGCCTGCTTGCCTGTCTTCTTGCCTGCCTGCTTGCCTGCCTTCAGTTGCAGCCACAAGTCACCTCATGGAAGGGTTCCTCCCAATCCCACGAAGGCTGCTGAGGGCATTTCTCAAATTAAAGGAGACGGTTGGAGAGAGGTTGCCTCCATCCAAGAGCACGCTCTTTCTTATCTGGAATTAAGAATATACTGATGACCATGAAGTCATTGTCGATTGTCAAAAAACCCATCTGGTTCACTAATGACCTTTAAGGAAGGAAATCTGCCGACCTTGCCTGGTCTGGCCTACCTGTGACTCCAAAGCCACAGCAATATGATTGACTTTCAACTACCCTCGGACAACTAGGGATCGGCAATAAATGCTGGCCAGTCAGTGATGCCCATGTCCCAGGAATGAGTAAAAAAAACTTATGCACCTGACATCTGCTGCTTCCTCACTGCTGAAGGGCCAACTATTGCCTGCTGTTAAGGACAACAAGCTGATCCTCTGGCCATTAATTCACCGATTCATAACTGAAAGCATAACTAGTTGACTGTTTGCCACTCAGCTTCTGACCCCCATTTGACCCCGACAGGGGGGGTCACAAACCTGGTAGGGAAATCCTACCCATTGATCCTAAGGTTCCACGGGCATTCTATTAGTCTCCCACCGTAACTCCAGTGGAGACTGACAGAACATTCTGAAACACTCCCCCTCTAACTCTGATGGAGTCGTACCCTAAACAAGGACAGCATTGAGGGTGAGGGCATAGCTGGGGCAGGACCCCCCACATGAGGGACTCTTGCACCCTACCCTGGACAGACAACTATGGGTTGAAATAAAGAAAGACTTACATTTATATAGCATCTTTAAATTCACCAGGTTGCCCCACGATGATTTACAGCCATTGAAGTATTTTATAAAGATATTCCCTATTGTGAGCAATGCTGCATGAAAGCTCAGATTCTGGTCTGCCAAATGCTGGATCTGGGGCTCACCACGGAGGTGTACATCTACATTGGGGCCTGAATCCTTTGGAAAGCATGCAGATGGGGGAAGTATCAGCATTTTCCTTTTTATTTTTGCAGCTACTGACAATGTA